>NW_026909213.1:1383053-2804868 GCF_033115175.1 Lepus europaeus | reverse complement strand
TGCATTCAGCACTGGGGCAACAGGAGTGAACATACGTTTTCTCCGGTGAGTTGGCAGAGAGCATTTCTTGTTGGGAGCTTTCGTTCAAGGAGGCCGGCAGTGCGGCCTACGTGGCGAGGCAAGCAGCCACCTGGAGCGGCGGTTTGAGAGTGGGCCGCTTCTGTTGGAGCTGCTCCGCTTCTGATCCAGCTCTCTGCTACAGCCTGGGAAAGCAGGAGCTGGACCCTCATGGGAGACCAGGGCAAAGCTGCTGGCTCCCGGTCTCGGGTCAGCGTAGAAGCTGGGGAAGTGCAGTCTGCGTGCATTGAGATAGGCGGTAGGCGAAATGAGCTGACTGGCACCAAGATACACGGAGCGAAACTCAACCCGCGTCGTACGAACTGCAGGTTAGCAAGCACGAAACACGGCCGTTGCCCTGTGCAGTGCACTCAGGGGATATAGGGGAACGGTGCTGAGGTCCACGTAGCTAAGTTCTGCCTGTGCGCAATGATCTCCCCAGCGGGAAACAGGAACCTGGCAGTTGCTGTTTTCAATGGTGCCGTCCAGGCTGACACCGCCTCCTCGCACCTTGCTTTCCAGCTCCCCCGGATACCACCTCCACTCCCACTCCAGTTTCCAGCAGCCACCTTGAGAGGTGGTGAGAAGGGTGCTGGGCAGTTTCTGGCCTAGCTTACTCCTGCAGTGCTTGGTTCCCACTCTGTGAATACCCCACCTGAAATCGGACTCTGGCTTGCCCTTAGGCACTAGAGAGCTAACGGGGCTGCTGCATTTCAGCACTGGGGCAACAGGAGTGAACATACGTTTTCTCCGGTGAGTTGGCAGAGAGCATTTCTTGTTGGGAGCTTTCGTTCAAGGAGGCCGGCAGTGCGGCCTACGTGGCGAGGCAAGCAGCCACCTGGAGCGGCGGTTTGAGAGTGGGCCGCTTCTGTTGGAGCTGCTCCGCTTCTGATCCAGCTCTCTGCTACAGCCTGGGAAAGCAGGAGCTGGACCCTCATGGGAGACCAGGGCAAAGCTGCTGGCTCCCGGTCTCGGGTCAGCGTAGAAGCTGGGGAAGTGCAGTCTGCGTGCATTGAGATAGGCGCTAGCGAAACGAGCTGACCGGCACCGCGATACACGGAGCGAAACTCAACCCGCGTCGTACGAACTGCAGGTTAGCAAGCACGAACACGGCCGTTGCCCTGTGCAGTGCACTCAGGGGATATAGGGGAACGGTGCTGAGGTCCACGTAGCTAAGTTCTGCCTGTGCGCAATGATCTCCCCAGCGGAAACAGGAACCTGGCAGTTGCTGTTTTCAATGGTGCCGTCCAGGCTGACACCGCCTCCTCGCACCTTGCTTTCCAGCTCCCCGGGTACCACCTCCACTCCCACTCCCAGTTTCCAGCAGCCACCTTGAGAGGTGGTGAGAAGGGTGCTGGGCAGTTTCTGGCCTAGCTTACTCCTGCAGTGCTTGGTTCCCACTCTGTGAATACCCCACCTGAAATCGGACTCTGGCTTGCCCTTAGGCACTAGAGAGCTAACGGGGCTGCTGCATTTCAGCACTGGGGCAACAGGAGTGAACATACGTTTTCTCCGGTGAGTTGGCAGAGAGCATTTCTTGTTGGGAGCTTTCGTTCAAGGAGGCCGGCAGTGCGGCCTACGTGGCGAGGCAAGCAGCCACCTGGAGCGGCGGTTTGAGAGTGGGCCGCTTCTGTTGGAGCTGCTCCGCTTCTGATCCAGCTCTCTGCTACAGCCTGGGAAAGCAGGAGCTGGACCCTCATGGGAGACCAGGGCAAAGCTGCTGGCTCCCGGTCTCGGGTCAGCGTAGAAGCTGGGGAAGTGCAGTCTGCGTGCATTGAGATAGGCGCTAGCGAAACGAGCTGACCGGCACCGCGATACACGGAGCGAAACTCAACCCGCGTCGTACGAACTGCAGGTTAGCAAGCACGAACATGGCCGTTGCCCTGCGCAGTGCACTCAGGGGATATAGGGGAACGGTGCTGAGGTCCACGTAGCTAAGTTCTGCCTGTGCGCAATGATCTCCCCGGCAGAAACAGGAACCTGGCAGTTGCTGTTTTCAATGGTGCCGTCCAGGCTGACACCGCCTCCTCGCACCTTGCTTTCCAGCTCCCCGGGTACCACCTCCACTCCCACTCCCAGTTTCCAGCAGCCACCTTGAGAGGTGGTGAGAAGGGTGCTGGGCAGTTTCTGGCCTAGCTTACTCCTGCAGTGCTTGGTTCCCACTCTGTGAATACCCCACCTGAAATCGGACTCTGGCTTGCCCTTAGGCACTAGAGAGCTAACGGGGCTGCTGCATTTCAGCACTGGGGCAACAGGAGTGAACATACGTTTTCTCCGGTGAGTTGGCAGAGAGCATTTCTTGTTGGGAGCTTTCGTTCAAGGAGGCCGGCAGTGCGGCCTACGTGGCGAGGCAAGCAGCCACCTGGAGCGGCGGTTTGAGAGTGGGCCGCTTCTGTTGGAGCTGCTCCGCTTCTGATCCAGCTCTCTGCTACAGCCTGGGAAAGCAGGAGCTGGACCCTCATGGGAGACCAGGGCAAAGCTGCTGGCTCCCGGTCTCGGGTCAGCGTAGAAGCTGGGGAAGTGCAGTCTGCGTGCATTGAGATAGGCGGTAGGCGAAATGAGCTGACCGGCACCAAGATACACGGAGCGAAACTCAACCCGCGTCGTACGAACTGCAGGTTAGCAAGCACGAACACGGCCGTTGCCCTGTGCAGTGCACTCAGGGGATATAGGGGAACGGTGCTGAGGTCCACGTAGCTAAGTTCTGCCTGTGCGCAATGATCTCCCCAGCGGAAACAGGAACCTGGCAGTTGCTGTTTTCAATGGTGCCGTCCAGGCTGACACCGCCTCCTCGCACCTTGCTTTCCAGCTCCCCGGGTACCACCTCCACTCCCACTCCCAGTTTCCAGCAGCCACCTTGAGAGGTGGTGAGAAGGGTGCTGGGCAGTTTCTGGCCTAGCTTACTCCTGCAGTGCTTGGTTCCCACTCTGTGAATACCCCACCTGAAATCGGACTCTGGCTTGCCCTTAGGCACTAGAGAGCTAACGGGGCTGCTGCATTTCAGCACTGGGGCAACAGGAGTGAACATACGTTTTCTCCGGTGGAGTTGGCAGAGAGCATTTCTTGTTGGGAGCTTTCGTTCAAGGAGGCCGGCAGTGCGGCCTACGTGGCGAGGCAAGCAGCCACCTGGAGCGGCGGTTTGAGAGTGGGCCGCTTCTGTTGGAGCTGCTCCGCTTCTGATCCAGCTCTCTGCTACAGCCTGGGAAAGCAAGGAGCTGGACCCTCATGGGAGACCAGGGCAAAGCTGCTGGCTCCGGTCTCGGGTCAGCGTAGAAGCTGGGGAAGTGCAGTCTGCGTGCATTGAGATAGGCGCTAGCGAAACGAGCTGACGGCACCGCGATACACGGAGCGAAACTCAACCCGCGTCGTACGAACTGCAGGTTAGCAAGCACGAACACGGCCGTTGCCCTGTGCAGTGCACTCAGGGGATATAGGGGAAACGGTGCTGAGGTCCACGTAGCTAAGTTCTGCCTGTGCGCAATGATCTCCCCAGCGGAAACAGGAACCTGGCAGTTGCTGTTTTCAATGGTGCCGTCCAGGCTGACACCGCCTCCTCGCACCTTGCTTTCCAGCTCCCCGGGTACCACCTCCACTCCCACTCCCAGTTTCCAGCAGCCACCTTGAGAGGTGGTGAGAAGGGTGCTGGGCAGTTTCTGGCCTAGCTTACTCCTGCAGTGCTTGGTTCCCACTCTGTGAATACCCCACCTGAAATCGGACTCTGGCTTGCCCTTAGGCACTAGAGAGCTAACGGGGCTGCTGCATTTCAGCACTGGGGCAACAGGAGTGAACATACGTTTTCTCCGGTGAGTTGGCAGAGAGCATTTCTTGTTGGGAGCTTTCGTTCAAGGAGGCCGGCAGTGCGGCCTACGTGGCGAGGCAAGCAGCCACCTGGAGCGGCGGTTTGAGAGTGGGCCGCTTCTGTTGGAGCTGCTCCGCTTCTGATCCAGCTCTCTGCTACAGCCTGGGAAAGCAGGAGCTGGACCCTCATGGGAGACCAGGGCAAAGCTGCTGGCTCCCGGTCTCGGGTCAGCGTAGAAGCTGGGGAAGTGCAGTCTGCGTGCATTGAGATAGGCGCTAGCGAAACGAGCTGACCGGCACCGCGATACACGGAGCGAAACTCAACCCGCGTCGTACGAACTGCAGGTTAGCAAGCACGAACACGGCCGTTGCCCTGTGCAGTGCACTCAGGGGATATAGGGGAACGGTGCTGAGGTCCACGTAGCTAAGTTCTGCCTGTGCGCAATGATCTCCCCAGCGGAAACAGGAACCTGGCAGTTGCTGTTTTCAATGGTGCCGTCCAGGCTGACACCGCCTCCTCGCACCTTGCTTTCCAGCTCCCCGGGTACCACCTCCACTCCCACTCCCAGTTTCCAGCAGCCACCTTGAGAGGTGGTGAGAAGGGTGCTGGGCAGTTTCTGGCCTAGCTTACTCCTGCAGTGCTTGGTTCCCACTCTGTGAATACCCCACCTGAAATCGGACTCTGGCTTGCCCTTAGGCACTAGAGAGCTAACGGGGCTGCTGCATTTCAGCACTGGGGCAACAGGAGTGAACATACGTTTTCTCCGGTGAGTTGGCAGAGAGCATTTCTTGTTGGGAGCTTTCGTTCAAGGAGGCCGGCAGTGCGGCCTACGTGGCGAGGCAAGCAGCCACCTGGAGCGGCGGTTTGAGAGTGGGCCGCTTCTGTTGGAGCTGCTCCGCTTCTGATCCAGCTCTCTGCTACAGCCTGGGAAAGCAGGAGCTGGACCCTCATGGGAGACCAGGGCAAAGCTGCTGGCTCCCGGTCTCGGGTCAGCGTAGAAGCTGGGGAAGTGCAGTCTGCGTGCATTGAGATAGGCGCTAGCGAAACGAGCTGACCGGCACCGCGATACACGGAGCGAAACTCAACCCGCGTCGTACGAACTGCAGGTTAGCAAGCACGAACATGGCCGTTGCCCTGCGCAGTGCACTCAGGGGATATAGGGGAACGGTGCTGAGGTCCACGTAGCTAAGTTCTGCCTGTGCGCAATGATCTCCCCGGCAGAAACAGGAACCTGGCAGTTGCTGTTTTCAATGGTGCCGTCCAGGCTGACACCGCCTCCTCGCACCTTGCTTTCCAGCTCCCCGGGTACCACCTCCACTCCCACTCCCAGTTTCCAGCAGCCACCTTGAGAGGTGGTGAGAAGGGTGCTGGGCAGTTTCTGGCCTAGCTTACTCCTGCAGTGCTTGGTTCCCACTCTGTGAATACCCCACCTGAAATCGGACTCTGGCTTGCCCTTAGGCACTAGAGAGCTAACGGGGCTGCTGCATTTCAGCACTGGGGCAACAGGAGTGAACATACGTTTTCTCCGGTGAGTTGGCAGAGAGCATTTCTTGTTGGGAGCTTTCGTTCAAGGAGGCCGGCAGTGCGGCCTACGTGGCGAGGCAAGCAGCCACCTGGAGCGGCGGTTTGAGAGTGGGCCGCTTCTGTTGGAGCTGCTCCGCTTCTGATCCAGCTCTCTGCTACAGCCTGGGAAAGCAGGAGCTGGACCCTCATGGGAGACCAGGGCAAAGCTGCTGGCTCCCGGTCTCGGGTCAGCGTAGAAGCTGGGGAAGTGCAGTCTGCGTGCATTGAGATAGGCGGTAGGCGAAATGAGCTGACCGGCACCAAGATACACGGAGCGAAACTCAACCCGCGTCGTACGAACTGCAGGTTAGCAAGCACGAACACGGCCGTTGCCCTGTGCAGTGCACTCAGGGGATATAGGGGAACGGTGCTGAGGTCCACGTAGCTAAGTTCTGCCTGTGCGCAATGATCTCCCCAGCGGAAACAGGAACCTGGCAGTTGCTGTTTTCAATGGTGCCGTCCAGGCTGACACCGCCTCCTCGCACCTTGCTTTCCAGCTCCCCGGGTACCACCTCCACTCCCACTCCCAGTTTCCAGCAGCCACCTTGAGAGGTGGTGAGAAGGGTGCTGGGCAGTTTCTGGCCTAGCTTACTCCTGCAGTGCTTGGTTCCCACTCTGTGAATACCCCACCTGAAATCGGACTCTGGCTTGCCCTTAGGCACTAGAGAGCTAACGGGGCTGCTGCATTTCAGCACTGGGGCAACAGGAGTGAACATACGTTTTCTCCGGTGAGTTGGCAGAGAGCATTTCTTGTTGGGAGCTTTCGTTCAAGGAGGCCGGCAGTGCGGCCTACGTGGCGAGGCAAGCAGCCACCTGGAGCGGCGGTTTGAGAGTGGGCCGCTTCTGTTGGAGCTGCTCCGCTTCTGATCCAGCTCTCTGCTACAGCCTGGGAAAGCAGGAGCTGGACCCTCATGGGAGACCAGGGCAAAGCTGCTGGCTCCCGGTCTCGGGTCAGCGTAGAAGCTGGGGAAGTGCAGTCTGCGTGCATTGAGATAGGCGGTAGGCGAAATGAGCTGACTGGCACCAAGATACACGGAGCGAAACTCAACCCGCGTCGTACGAACTGCAGGTTAGCAAGCACGAACACGGCCGTTGCCCTGTGCAGTGCACTCAGGGGATATAGGGGAACGGTGCTGAGGTCCACGTAGCTAAGTTCTGCCTGTGCGCAATGATCTCCCCAGCGGAAACAGGAACCTGGCAGTTGCTGTTTTCAATGGTGCCGTCCAGGCTGACACCGCCTCCTCGCACCTTGCTTTCCAGCTCCCCGGATACCACCTCCACTCCCACTCCCAGTTTCCAGCAGCCACCTTGAGAGGTGGTGAGAAGGGTGCTGGGCAGTTTCTGGCCTAGCTTACTCCTGCAGTGCTTGGTTCCCACTCTGTGAATACCCCACCTGAAATCGGACTCTGGCTTGCCCTTAGGCACTAGAGAGCTAACGGGGCTGCTGCATTTCAGCACTGGGGCAACAGGAGTGAACATACGTTTTCTCCGGTGAGTTGGCAGAGAGCATTTCTTGTTGGGAGCTTTCGTTCAAGGAGGCCGGCAGTGCGGCCTACGTGGCGAGGCAAGCAGCCACCTGGAGCGGCGGTTTGAGAGTGGGCCGCTTCTGTTGGAGCTGCTCCGCTTCTGATCCAGCTCTCTGCTACAGCCTGGGAAAGCAGGAGCTGGACCCTCATGGGAGACCAGGGCAAAGCTGCTGGCTCCCGGTCTCGGGTCAGCGTAGAAGCTGGGGAAGTGCAGTCTGCGTGCATTGAGATAGGCGCTAGGCGAAACGAGCTGACCGGCACCGCGATACACGGAGCGAAACTCAACCCGCGTCGTACGAACTGCAGGTTAGCAAGCACGAACACGGCCGTTGCCCTGTGCAGTGCACTCAGGGGATATAGGGGAACGGTGCTGAGGTCCACGTAGCTAAGTTCTGCCTGTGCGCAATGATCTCCCCAGCGGAAACAGGAACCTGGCAGTTGCTGTTTTCAATGGTGCCGTCCAGGCTGACACCGCCTCCTCGCACCTTGCTTTCCAGCTCCCCGGGTACCACCTCCACTCCCACTCCCAGTTTCCAGCAGCCACCTTGAGAGGTGGTGAGAAGGGTGCTGGGCAGTTTCTGGCCTAGCTTACTCCTGCAGTGCTTGGTTCCCACTCTGTGAATACCCCACCTGAAATCGGACTCTGGCTTGCCCTTAGGCACTAGAGAGCTAACGGGGCTGCTGCATTTCAGCACTGGGGCAACAGGAGTGAACATACGTTTTCTCCGGTGAGTTGGCAGAGAGCATTTCTTGTTGGGAGCTTTCGTTCAAGGAGGCCGGCAGTGCGGCCTACGTGGCGAGGCAAGCAGCCACCTGGAGCGGCGGTTTGAGAGTGGGCCGCTTCTGTTGGAGCTGCTCCGCTTCTGATCCAGCTCTCTGCTACAGCCTGGGAAAGCAGGAGCTGGACCCTCATGGGAGACCAGGGCAAAGCTGCTGGCTCCCGGTCTCGGGTCAGCGTAGAAGCTGGGGAAGTGCAGTCTGCGTGCATTGAGATAGGCGCTAGCGAAACGAGCTGACCGGCACCGCGATACACGGAGCGAAACTCAACCCGCGTCGTACGAACTGCAGGTTAGCAAGCACGAACACGGCCGTTGCCCTGTGCAGTGCACTCAGGGGATATAGGGGAACGGTGCTGAGGTCCACGTAGCTAAGTTCTGCCTGTGCGCAATGATCTCCCCAGCGGAAACAGGAACCTGGCAGTTGCTGTTTTCAATGGTGCCGTCCAGGCTGACACCGCCTCCTCGCACCTTGCTTTCCAGCTCCCCGGGTACCACCTCCACTCCCACTCCCAGTTTCCAGCAGCCACCTTGAGAGGTGGTGAGAAGGGTGCTGGGCAGTTTCTGGCCTAGCTTACTCCTGCAGTGCTTGGTTCCCACTCTGTGAATACCCCACCTGAAATCGGACTCTGGCTTGCCCTTAGGCACTAGAGAGCTAACGGGGCTGCTGCATTTCAGCACTGGGGCAACAGGAGTGAACATACGTTTTCTCCGGTGAGTTGGCAGAGAGCATTTCTTGTTGGGAGCTTTCGTTCAAGGAGGCCGGCAGTGCGGCCTACGTGGCGAGGCAAGCAGCCACCTGGAGCGGCGGTTTGAGAGTGGGCCGCTTCTGTTGGAGCTGCTCCGCTTCTGATCCAGCTCTCTGCTACAGCCTGGGAAAGCAGGAGCTGGACCCTCATGGGAGACCAGGGCAAAGCTGCTGGCTCCCGGTCTCGGGTCAGCGTAGAAGCTGGGGAAGTGCAGTCTGCGTGCATTGAGATAGGCGCTAGGCGAAACGAGCTGACCGGCACCGCGATACACGGAGCGAAACTCAACCCGCGTCGTACGAACTGCAGGTTAGCAAGCACGAACACGGCCGTTGCCCTGTGCAGTGCACTCAGGGGATATAGGGGAACGGTGCTGAGGTCCACGTAGCTAAGTTCTGCCTGTGCGCAATGATCTCCCCGGCAGAAACAGGAACCTGGCAGTTGCTGTTTTCAATGGTGCCGTCCAGGCTGACACCGCCTCCTCGCACCTTGCTTTCCAGCTCCCCGGGTACCACCTCCACTCCCACTCCCAGTTTCCAGCAGCCACCTTGAGAGGTGGTGAGAAGGGTGCTGGGCAGTTTCTGGCCTAGCTTACTCCTGCAATGCTTGGTTCCCACTCTGTGAATACCCCACCTGAAATCGGACTCTGGCTTGCCCTTAGGCACTAGAGAGCTAACGGGGCTGCTGCATTTCAGCACTGGGGCAACAGGAGTGAACATACGTTTTCTCCGGTGAGTTGGCAGAGAGCATTTCTTGTTGGGAGCTTTCGTTCAAGGAGGCCGGCAGTGCGGCCTACGTGGCGAGGCAAGCAGCCACCTGGAGCGGCGGTTTGAGAGTGGGCCGCTTCTGTTGGAGCTGCTCCGCTTCTGATCCAGCTCTCTGCTACAGCCTGGGAAAGCAGGAGCTGGACCCTCATGGGAGACCAGGGCAAAGCTGCTGGCTCCCGGTCTCGGGTCAGCGTAGAAGCTGGGGAAGTGCAGTCTGCGTGCATTGAGATAGGCGCTAGCGAAACGAGCTGACCGGCACCGCGATACACGGAGCGAAACTCAACCCGCGTCGTACGAACTGCAGGTTAGCAAGCACGAACACGGCCGTTGCCCTGTGCAGTGCACTCAGGGGATATAGGGGAACGGTGCTGAGGTCCACGTAGCTAAGTTCTGCCTGTGCGCAATGATCTCCCCAGCGGAAACAGGAACCTGGCAGTTGCTGTTTTCAATGGTGCCGTCCAGGCTGACACCGCCTCCTCGCACCTTGCTTTCCAGCTCCCCGGGTACCACCTCCACTCCCACTCCCAGTTTCCAGCAGCCACCTTGAGAGGTGGTGAGAAGGGTGCTGGGCAGTTTCTGGCCTAGCTTACTCCTGCAGTGCTTGGTTCCCACTCTGTGAATACCCCACCTGAAATCGGACTCTGGCTTGCCCTTAGGCACTAGAGAGCTAACGGGGCTGCTGCATTTCAGCACTGGGGCAACAGGAGTGAACATACGTTTTCTCCGGTGAGTTGGCAGAGAGCATTTCTTGTTGGGAGCTTTCGTTCAAGGAGGCCGGCAGTGCGGCCTACGTGGCGAGGCAAGCAGCCACCTGGAGCGGCGGTTTGAGAGTGGGCCGCTTCTGTTGGAGCTGCTCCGCTTCTGATCCAGCTCTCTGCTACAGCCTGGGAAAGCAGGAGCTGGACCCTCATGGGAGACCAGGGCAAAGCTGCTGGCTCCCGGTCTCGGGTCAGCGTAGAAGCTGGGGAAGTGCAGTCTGCGTGCATTGAGATAGGCGCTAGGCGAAACGAGCTGACCGGCACCGCGATACACGGAGCGAAACTCAACCCGCGTCGTACGAACTGCAGGTTAGCAAGCACGAACACGGCCGTTGCCCTGTGCAGTGCACTCAGGGGATATAGGGGAACGGTGCTGAGGTCCACGTAGCTAAGTTCTGCCTGTGCGCAATGATCTCCCCAGCGGAAACAGGAACCTGGCAGTTGCTGTTTTCAATGGTGCCGTCCAGGCTGACACCGCCTCCTCGCACCTTGCTTTCCAGCTCCCCGGGTACCACCTCCACTCCCACTCCCAGTTTCCAGCAGCCACCTTGAGAGGTGGTGAGAAGGGTGCTGGGCAGTTTCTGGCCTAGCTTACTCCTGCAGTGCTTGGTTCCCACTCTGTGAATACCCCACCTGAAATCGGACTCTGGCTTGCCCTTAGGCACTAGAGAGCTAACGGGGCTGCTGCATTTCAGCACTGGGGCAACAGGAGTGAACATACGTTTTCTCCGGTGAGTTGGCAGAGAGCATTTCTTGTTGGGAGCTTTCGTTCAAGGAGGCCGGCAGTGCGGCCTACGTGGCGAGGCAAGCAGCCACCTGGAGCGGCGGTTTGAGAGTGGGCCGCTTCTGTTGGAGCTGCTCCGCTTCTGATCCAGCTCTCTGCTACAGCCTGGGAAAGCAGGAGCTGGACCCTCATGGGAGACCAGGGCAAAGCTGCTGGCTCCCGGTCTCGGGTCAGCGTAGAAGCTGGGGAAGTGCAGTCTGCGTGCATTGAGATAGGCGGTAGGCGAAACGAGCTGACCGGCACCGCGATACATGGAGCGAAACTCAACCCGCGTCGTACGAACTGCAGGTTAGCAAGCACGAACATGGCCGTTGCCCTGCGCAGTGCACTCAGGGGATATAGGGGAATGGTGCTGAGGTCCACGTAGCTAAGTTCTGCCTGTGCGCAATGATCTCCCCGGCAGAAACAGGAACCTGGCAGTTGCTGTTTTCAATGGTGCCGTCCAGGCTGACACCGCCTCCTCGCACCTTGCTTTCCAGCTCCCCGGGTACCACCTCCACTCCCACTCCCAGTTTCCAGCAGCCACCTTGAGAGGTGGTGAGAAGGGTGCTGGGCAGTTTCTGGCCTAGCTTACTCCTGCAGTGCTTGGTTCCCACTCTGTGAATACCCACCTGAAATCGGACTCTGGCTTGCCCTTAGGCACTAGAGAGCTAACGGGGCTGCTGCATTTCAGCACTGGGGCAACAGGAGTGAACATACGTTTTCTCCGGTGAGTTGGCAGAGAGCATTTCTTGTTGGGAGCTTTCGTTCAAGGAGGCCGGCAGTGCGGCCTACGTGGCGAGGCAAGCAGCCACCTGGAGCGGCGGTTTGAGAGTGGGCCGCTTCTGTTGGAGCTGCTCCGCTTCTGATCCAGCTCTCTGCTACAGCCTGGGAAAGCAGGAGCTGGACCCTCATGGGAGACCAGGGCAAAGCTGCTGGCTCCCGGTCTCGGGTCAGCGTAGAAGCTGGGGAAGTGCAGTCTGCGTGCATTGAGATAGGCGCTAGCGAAACGAGCTGACCGGCACCGCGATACACGGAGCGAAACTCAACCCGCGTCGTACGAACTGCAGGTTAGCAAGCACGAACATGGCCGTTGCCCTGCGCAGTGCACTCAGGGGATATAGGGGAACGGTGCTGAGGTCCACGTAGCTAAGTTCTGCCTGTGCGCAATGATCTCCCCGGCAGAAACAGGAAGCTGGCAGTTGCTGTTTTCAATGGTGCCGTCCAGGCTGACACCGCCTCCTCGCACCTTGCTTTCCAGCTCCCCGGGTACCACCTCCACTCCCACTCCCAGTTTCCAGCAGCCACCTTGAGAGGTGGTGAGAAGGGTGCTGGGCAGTTTCTGGCCTAGCTTACTCCTGCAGTGCTTGGTTCCCACTCTGTGAATACCCCCACCTGAAATCGGACTCTGGCTTGCCCTTAGGCACTAGAGAGCTAACGGGGCTGCTGCATTTCAGCACTGGGGCAACAGGAGTGAACATACGTTTTCTCCGGTGAGTTGGCAGAGAGCATTTCTTGTTGGGAGCTTTCGTTCAAGGAGGCCGGCAGTGCGGCCTACGTGGCGAGGCAAGCAGCCACCTGGAGCGGCGGTTTGAGAGTGGGCCGCTTCTGTTGGAGCTGCTCCGCTTCTGATCCAGCTCTCTGCTACAGCCTGGGAAAGCAGGAGCTGGACCCTCATGGGAGACCAGGGCAAAGCTGCTGGCTCCCGGTCTCGGGTCAGCGTAGAAGCTGGGGAAGTGCAGTCTGCGTGCATTGAGATAGGCGGTAGGCGAAATGAGCTGACCGGCACCACGATACACGGAGCGAAACTCAACCCGCGTCGTACGAACTGCAGGTTAGCAAGCACGAACACGGCCGTTGCCCTGTGCAGTGCACTCAGGGGATATAGGGGAACGGTGCTGAGGTCCACGTAGCTAAGTTCTGCCTGTGCGCAATGATCTCCCCAGCGGAAACAGGAACCTGGCAGTTGCTGTTTTCAATGGTGCCGTCCAGGCTGACACCGCCTCCTCGCACCTTGCTTTCCAGCTCCCCGGGTACCACCTCCACTCCCACTCCCAGTTTCCAGCAGCCACCTTGAGAGGTGGTGAGAAGGGTGCTGGGCAGTTTCTGGCCTAGCTTACTCCTGCAGTGCTTGGTTCCCACTCTGTGAATACCCCACCTGAAATCGGACTCTGGCTTGCCCTTAGGCACTAGAGAGCTAACGGGGCTGCTGCATTTCAGCACTGGGGCAACAGGAGTGAACATACGTTTTCTCCGGTGAGTTGGCAGAGAGCATTTCTTGTTGGGAGCTTTCGTTCAAGGAGGCCGGCAGTGCGGCCTACGTGGCGAGGCAAGCAGCCACCTGGAGCGGCGGTTTGAGAGTGGGCCGCTTCTGTTGGAGCTGCTCCGCTTCTGATCCAGCTCTCTGCTACAGCCTGGGAAAGCAGGAGCTGGACCCTCATGGGAGACCAGGGCAAAGCTGCTGGCTCCCGGTCTCGGGTCAGCGTAGAAGCTGGGGAAGTGCAGTCTGCGTGCATTGAGATAGGCGGTAGGCGAAATGAGCTGACCGGCACCACGATACACGGAGCGAAACTCAACCCGCGTCGTACGAACTGCAGGTTAGCAAGCACGAACACGGCCGTTGCCCTGTGCAGTGCACTCAGGGGATATAGGGGAACGGTGCTGAGGTCCACGTAGCTAAGTTCTGCCTATGCGCAATGATCTCCCCAGCGGAAACAGGAACCTGGCAGTTGCTGTTTTCAATGGTGCCGTCCAGGCTGACACCGCCTCCTCGCACCTTGCTTTCCAGCTCCCCGGGTACCACCTCCACTCCCACTCCCAGTTTCCAGCAGCCACCTTGAGAGGTGGTGAGAAGGGTGCTGGGCAGTTTCTGGCCTAGCTTACTCCTGCAGTGCTTGGTTCCCACTCTGTGAATACCCCACCTGAAATCGGACTCTGGCTTGCCCTTAGGCACTAGAGAGCTAACGGGGCTGCTGCATTTCAGCACTGGGGCAACAGGAGTGAACATACGTTTTCTCCGGTGAGTTGGCAGAGAGCATTTCTTGTTGGGAGCTTTCGTTCAAGGAGGCCGGCAGTGCGGCCTACGTGGTGAGGCAAGCAGCCACCTGGAGCGGCGGTTTGAGAGTGGGCCGCTTCTGTTGGAGCTGCTCCGCTTCTGATCCAGCTCTCTGCTACAGCCTGGGAAAGCAGGAGCTGGACCCTCATGGGAGACCAGGGCAAAGCTGCTGGCTCCCGGTCTCGGGTCAGCGTAGAAGCTGGGGAAGTGCAGTCTGCGTGCATTGAGATAGGCGCTAGGCGAAATGAGCTGACCGGCACCAAGATACACGGAGCGAAACTCAACCCGTGTCGTACGAACTGCAGGTTAGCAAGCACGAACATGGCCGTTGCCCTGCGCAGTGCACTCAGGGGATATAGGGGAATGGTGCTGAGGTCCACGTAGCTAAGTTCTGCCTGTGCGCAATGATCTCCCCGGCGGAAACAGGAACCTGGCAGTTGCTGTTTTCAATGGTGCCGTCCAGGCTGACACCGCCTCCTCGCACCTTGCTTTCCAGCTCCCCGGGTACCACCTCCACTCCCACTCCCAGTTTCCAGCAGCCACCTTGAGAGGTGGTGAGAAGGGTGCTGGGCAGTTTCTGGCCTAGCTTACTCCTGCAGTGCTTGGTTCCCACTCTGTGAATACCCCACCTGAAATCGGACTCTGGCTTGCCCTTAGGCACTAGAGAGCTAACGGGGCTGCTGCATTTCAGCACTGGGGCAACAGGAGTGAACATACGTTTTCTCCGGTGAGTTGGCAGAGAGCATTTCTTGTTGGGAGCTTTCGTTCAAGGAGGCCGGCAGTGCGGCCTACGTGGCGAGGCAAGCAGCCACCTGGAGCGGCGGTTTGAGAGTGGGCCGCTTCTGTTGGAGCTGCTCCGCTTCTGATCCAGCTCTCTGCTACAGCCTGGGAAAGCAGGAGCTGGACCCTCATGGGAGACCAGGGCAAAGCTGCTGGCTCCCGGTCTCGGGTCAGCGTAGAAGCTGGGGAAGTGCAGTCTGCGTGCATTGAGATAGGCGGTAGGCGAAATGAGCTGACCGGCACCACGATACACGGAGCGAAACTCAACCCGCGTCGTACGAACTGCAGGTTAGCAAGCACGAACACGGCCGTTGCCCTGTGCAGTGCACTCAGGGGATATAGGGGAACGGTGCTGAGGTCCACGTAGCTAAGTTCTGCCTGTGCGCAATGATCTCCCCAGCGGAAACAGGAACCTGGCAGTTGCTGTTTCAATGGTGCCGTCCAGGCTGACACCGCCTCCTCACACCTTGCTTTCCAGCTCCCCGGGTACCACCTCCACTCCCACTCCCAGTTTCCAGCAGCCACCTTGAGAGGTGGTGAGAAGGGTGCTGGGCAGTTTCTGGCCTAGCTTACTCCTGCAGTGCTTGGTTCCCACTCTGTGAATACCCCACCTGAAATCGGACTCTGGCTTGCCCTTAGGCACTAGAGAGCTAACGGGGCTGCTGCATTTCAGCACTGGGGCAACAGGAGTGAACATACGTTTTCTCCGGTGAGTTGGCAGAGAGCATTTCTTGTTGGGAGCTTTCGTTCAAGGAGGCCGGCAGTGCGGCCTACGTGGCGAGGCAAGCAGCCACCTGGAGCGGTGGTTTGAGAGTGGGCCGCTTCTGTTGGAGCTGCTCCGCTTCTGATCCAGCTCTCTGCTACAGCCTGGGAAAGCAGGAGCTGGACCCTCATGGGAGACCAGGGCAAAGCTGCTGGCTCCCGGTCTCGGGTCAGCGTAGAAGCTGGGGAAGTGCAGTCTGCGTGCATTGAGATAGGCGCTAGGCGAAACGAGCTGACCGGCACCGCGATACACGGAGCGAAACTCAACCCGCGTCGTACGAACTGCAGGTTAGCAAGCACGAACACGGCCGTTGCCCTGTGCAGTGCACTCAGGGGATATAGGGGAACGGTGCTGAGGTCCACGTAGCTAAGTTCTGCCTGTGCGCAATGATCTCCCCAGCGGAAACAGGAACCTGGCAGTTGCTGTTTCAATGGTGCCGTCCAGGCTGACACCGCCTCCTCACACCTTGCTTTCCAGCTCCCCGGGTACCACCTCCACTCCCACTCCCAGTTTCCAGCAGCCACCTTGAGAGGTGGTGAGAAGGGTGCTGGGCAGTTTCTGGCCTAGCTTACTCCTGCAGTGCTTGGTTCCCACTCTGTGAATACCCCACCTGAAATCGGACTCTGGCTTGCCCTTAGGCACTAGAGAGCTAACGGGGCTGCTGCATTTCAGCACTGGGGCAACAGGAGTGAACATACGTTTTCTCCGGTGAGTTGGCAGAGAGCATTTCTTGTTGGGAGCTTTCGTTCAAGGAGGCCGGCAGTGCGGCCTACGTGGCGAGGCAAGCAGCCACCTGGAGCGGCGGTTTGAGAGTGGGCCGCTTCTGTTGGAGCTGCTCCGCTTCTGATCCAGCTCTCTGCTACAGCCTGGGAAAGCAGGAGCTGGACCCTCATGGGAGACCAGGGCAAAGCTGCTGGCTCCCGGTCTCGGGTCAGCGTAGAAGCTGGGGAAGTGCAGTCTGCGTGCATTGAGATAGGCGGTAGGCGAAATGAGCTGACCGGCACCACGATACACGGAGCGAAACTCAACCCGCGTCGTACGAACTGCAGGTTAGCAAGCACGAACACGGCCGTTGCCCTGTGCAGTGCACTCAGGGGATATAGGGGAACGGTGCTGAGGTCCACGTAGCTAAGTTCTGCCTGTGCGCAATGATCTCCCCAGCGGAAACAGGAACCTGGCAGTTGCTGTTTTCAATGGTGCCGTCCAGGCTGACACCGCCTCCTCGCACCTTGCTTTCCAGCTCCCCGGGTACCACCTCCACTCCCACTCCCAGTTTCCAGCAGCCACCTTGAGAGGTGGTGAGAAGGGTGCTGGGCAGTTTCTGGCCTAGCTTACTCCTGCAGTGCTTGGTTCCCACTCTGTGAATACCCCACCTGAAATCGGACTCTGGCTTGCCCTTAGGCACTAGAGAGCTAACGGGGCTGCTGCATTTCAGCACTGGGGCAACAGGAGTGAACATACGTTTTCTCCGGTGAGTTGGCAGAGAGCATTTCTTGTTGGGAGCTTTCGTTCAAGGAGGCCGGCAGTGCGGCCTACGTGGCGAGGCAAGCAGCCACCTGGAGCGGCGGTTTGAGAGTGGGCCGCTTCTGTTGGAGCTGCTCCGCTTCTGATCCAGCTCTCTGCTACAGCCTGGGAAAGCAGGAGCTGGACCCTCATGGGAGACCAGGGCAAAGCTGCTGGCTCCCGGTCTCGGGTCAGCGTAGAAGCTGGGGAAGTGCAGTCTGCGTGCATTGAGATAGGCGCTAGGCGAAATGAGCTGACCGGCACCAAGATACACGGAGCGAAACTCAACCCGCGTCGTACGAACTGCAGGTTAGCAAGCACGAACACGGCCGTTGCCCTGTGCAGTGCACTCAGGGGATATAGGGGAACGGTGCTGAGGTCCACGTAGCTAAGTTCTGCCTGTGCGCAATGATCTCCCCAGCGGAAACAGGAACCTGGCAGTTGCTGTTTTCAATGGTGCCGTCCAGGCTGACACCGCCTCCTCGCACCTTGCTTTCCAGCTCCCCGGGTACCACCTCCACTCCCACTCCCAGTTTCCAGCAGCCACCTTGAGAGGTGGTGAGAAAGGTGCTGGGCAGTTTCTGGCCTAGCTTACTCCTGCAGTGCTTGGTTCCCACTCTGTGAATACCCCACCTGAAATCGGACTCTGGCTTGCCCTTAGGCACTAGAGAGCTAACGGGGCTGCTGCATTTCAGCACTGGGGCAACAGGAGTGAACATACGTTTTCTCTGGTGAGTTGGCAGAGAGCATTTCTTGTTGGGAGCTTTCGTTCAAGGAGGCCGGCAGTGCGGCCTACGTGGCGAGGCAAGCAGCCACCTGGAGCGGCGGTTTGAGAGTGGGCCGCTTCTGTTGGAGCTGCTCCGCTTCTGATCCAGCTCTCTGCTACAGCCTGGGAAAGCAGGAGCTGGACCCTCATGGGAGACCAGGGCAAAGCTGCTGGCTCCCGGTCTCGGGTCAGCGTAGAAGCTGGGGAAGTGCAGTCTGCGTGCATTGAGATAGGCGGTAGGCGAAATGAGCTGACCGGCACCAAGATACACGGAGCGAAACTCAACCCGCGTCGTACGAACTGCAGGTTAGCAAGCACGAACACGGCCGTTGCCCTGTGCAGTGCACTCAGGGGATATAGGGGAACGGTGCTGAGGTCCACGTAGCTAAGTTCTGCCTGTGCGCAATGATCTCCCCAGCGGAAACAGGAACCTGGCAGTTGCTGTTTTCAATGGTGCCGTCCAGGCTGACACCGCCTCCTCGCACCTTGCTTTCCAGCTCCCCGGGTACCACCTCCACTCCCACTCCCAGTTTCCAGCAGCCACCTTGAGAGGTGGTGAGAAGGGTGCTGGGCAGTTTCTGGCCTAGCTTACTCCTGCAGTGCTTGGTTCCCACTCTGTGAATACCCCACCTGAAATCGGACTCTGGCTTGCCCTTAGGCACTAGAGAGCTAACGGGGCTGCTGCATTTCAGCACTGGGGCAACAGGAGTGAACATACGTTTTCTCCGGTGAGTTGGCAGAGAGCATTTCTTGTTGGGAGCTTTCGTTCAAGGAGGCCGGCAGTGCGGCCTACGTGGCGAGGCAAGCAGCCACCTGGAGCGGCGGTTTGAGAGTGGGCCGCTTCTGTTGGAGCTGCTCCGCTTCTGATCCAGCTCTCTGCTACAGCCTGGGAAAGCAGGAGCTGGACCCTCATGGGAGACCAGGGCAAAGCTGCTGGCTCCCGGTCTCGGGTCAGCGTAGAAGCTGGGGAAGTGCAGTCTGCGTGCATTGAGATAGGCGGTAGGCGAAATGAGCTGACCGGCACCACGATACACGGAGCGAAACTCAACCCGCGTCGTACGAACTGCAGGTTAGCAAGCACGAACACGGCCGTTGCCCTGTGCAGTGCACTCAGGGGATATAGGGGAACGGTGCTGAGGTCCACGTAGCTAAGTTCTGCCTGTGCGCAATGATCTCCCCAGCGGAAACAGGAACCTGGCAGTTGCTGTTTTCAATGGTGCCGTCCAGGCTGACACCGCCTCCTCGCACCTTGCTTTCCAGCTCCCCGGGTACCACCTCCACTCCCACTCCCAGTTTCCAGCAGCCACCTTGAGAGGTGGTGAGAAAGGTGCTGGGCAGTTTCTGGCCTAGCTTACTCCTGCAGTGCTTGGTTCCCACTCTGTGAATACCCCACCTGAAATCGGACTCTGGCTTGCCCTTAGGCACTAGAGAGCTAACGGGGCTGCTGCATTTCAGCACTGGGGCAACAGGAGTGAACATACGTTTTCTCTGGTGAGTTGGCAGAGAGCATTTCTTGTTGGGAGCTTTCGTTCAAGGAGGCCGGCAGTGCGGCCTACGTGGCGAGGCAAGCAGCCACCTGGAGCGGCGGTTTGAGAGTGGGCCGCTTCTGTTGGAGCTGCTCCGCTTCTGATCCAGCTCTCTGCTACAGCCTGGGAAAGCAGGAGCTGGACCCTCATGGGAGACCAGGGCAAAGCTGCTGGCTCCCGGTCTCGGGTCAGCGTAGAAGCTGGGGAAGTGCAGTCTGCGTGCATTGAGATAGGCGGTAGGCGAAATGAGCTGACCGGCACCACGATACACGGAGCGAAACTCAACCCGCGTCGTACGAACTGCAGGTTAGCAAGCACGAACACGGCCGTTGCCCTGTGCAGTGCACTCAGGGGATATAGGGGAACGGTGCTGAGGTCCACGTAGCTAAGTTCTGCCTGTGCGCAATGATCTCCCCAGCGGAAACAGGAACCTGGCAGTTGCTGTTTTCAATGGTGCCGTCCAGGCTGACACCGCCTCCTCGCACCTTGCTTTCCAGCTCCCCGGGTACCACCTCCACTCCCACTCCCAGTTTCCAGCAGCCACCTTGAGAGGTGGTGAGAAAGGTGCTGGGCAGTTTCTGGCCTAGCTTACTCCTGCAGTGCTTGGTTCCCACTCTGTGAATACCCCACCTGAAATCGGACTCTGGCTTGCCCTTAGGCACTAGAGAGCTAACGGGGCTGCTGCATTTCAGCACTGGGGCAACAGGAGTGAACATACGTTTTCTCTGGTGAGTTGGCAGAGAGCATTTCTTGTTGGGAGCTTTCGTTCAAGGAGGCCGGCAGTGCGGCCTACGTGGCGAGGCAAGCAGCCACCTGGAGCGGCGGTTTGAGAGTGGGCCGCTTCTGTTGGAGCTGCTCCGCTTCTGATCCAGCTCTCTGCTACAGCCTGGGAAAGCAGGAGCTGGACCCTCATGGGAGACCAGGGCAAAGCTGCTGGCTCCCGGTCTCGGGTCAGCGTAGAAGCTGGGGAAGTGCAGTCTGCGTGCATTGAGATAGGCGGTAGGCGAAATGAGCTGACCGGCACCAAGATACACGGAGCGAAACTCAACCCGCGTCGTACGAACTGCAGGTTAGCAAGCACGAACACGGCCGTTGCCCTGTGCAGTGCACTCAGGGGATATAGGGGAACGGTGCTGAGGTCCACGTAGCTAAGTTCTGCCTGTGCGCAATGATCTCCCCAGCGGAAACAGGAACCTGGCAGTTGCTGTTTTCAATGGTGCCGTCCAGGCTGACACCGCCTCCTCGCACCTTGCTTTCCAGCTCCCCGGGTACCACCTCCACTCCCACTCCCAGTTTCCAGCAGCCACCTTGAGAGGTGGTGAGAAGGGTGCTGGGCAGTTTCTGGCCTAGCTTACTCCTGCAGTGCTTGGTTCCCACTCTGTGAATACCCACCTGAAATCGGACTCTGGCTTGCCCTTAGGCACTAGAGAGCTAACGGGGCTGCTGCATTTCAGCACTGGGGCAACAGGAGTGAACATACGTTTTCTCCGGTGAGTTGGCAGAGAGCATTTCTTGTTGGGAGCTTTCGTTCAAGGAGGCCGGCAGTGCGGCCTACGTGGCGAGGCAAGCAGCCACCTGGAGCGGCGGTTTGAGAGTGGGCCGCTTCTGTTGGAGCTGCTCCGCTTCTGATCCAGCTCTCTGCTACAGCCTGGGAAAGCAGGAGCTGGACCCTCATGGGAGACCAGGGCAAAGCTGCTGGCTCCCGGTCTCGGGTCAGCGTAGAAGCTGGGGAAGTGCAGTCTGCGTGCATTGAGATAGGCGCTAGGCGAAATGAGCTGACTGGCACCAAGATACACGGAGCGAAACTCAACCCGCGTCGTACGAACTGCAGGTTAGCAAGCACGAACACGGCCGTTGCCCTGTGCAGTGCACTCAGGGGATATAGGGGAACGGTGCTGAGGTCCACGTAGCTAAGTTCTGCCTGTGCGCAATGATCTCCCCAGCGGAAACAGGAACCTGGCAGTTGCTGTTTTCAATGGTGCCGTCCAGGCTGACACCGCCTCCTCGCACCTTGCTTTCCAGCTCCCCGGGTACCACCTCCACTCCCACTCCCAGTTTCCAGCAGCCACCTTGAGAGGTGGTGAGAAAGGTGCTGGGCAGTTTCTGGCCTAGCTTACTCCTGCAGTGCTTGGTTCCCACTCTGTGAATACCCCACCTGAAATCGGACTCTGGCTTGCCCTTAGGCACTAGAGAGCTAACGGGGCTGCTGCATTTCAGCACTGGGGCAACAGGAGTGAACATACGTTTTCTCTGGTGAGTTGGCAGAGAGCATTTCTTGTTGGGAGCTTTCGTTCAAGGAGGCCGGCAGTGCGGCCTACGTGGCGAGGCAAGCAGCCACCTGGAGCGGCGGTTTGAGAGTGGGCCGCTTCTGTTGGAGCTGCTCCGCTTCTGATCCAGCTCTCTGCTACAGCCTGTGAAAGCAGGAGCTGGACCCTCATGGGAGACCAGGGCAAAGCTGCTGGCTCCCGGTCTCGGGTCAGCGTAGAAGCTGGGGAAGTGCAGTCTGCGTGCATTGAGATAGGCGGTAGGCGAAATGAGCTGACTGGCACCAAGATACACGGAGCGAAACTCAACCCGCGTCGTACGAACTGCAGGTTAGCAAGCACGAACACGGCCGTTGCCCTGTGCAGTGCACTCAGGGGATATAGGGGAACGGTGCTGAGGTCCACGTAGCTAAGTTCTGCCTGTGCGCAATGATCTCCCCAGCGGAAACAGGAACCTGGCAGTTGCTGTTTTCAATGGTGCCGTCCAGGCTGACACCGCCTCCTCGCACCTTGCTTTCCAGCTCCCCGGGTACCACCTCCACTCCCACTCCCAGTTTCCAGCAGCCACCTTGAGAGGTGGTGAGAAGGGTGCTGGGCAGTTTCTGGCCTAGCTTACTCCTGCAGTGCTTGGTTCCCACTCTGTGAATACCCCACCTGAAATCGGACTCTGGCTTGCCCTTAGGCACTAGAGAGCTAACGGGGCTGCTGCATTTCAGCACTGGGGCAACAGGAGTGAACATACGTTTTCTCCGGTGAGTTGGCAGAGAGCATTTCTTGTTGGGAGCTTTCGTTCAAGGAGGCCGGCAGTGCGGCCTACGTGGCGAGGCAAGCAGCCACCTGGAGCGGCGGTTTGAGAGTGGGCCGCTTCTGTTGGAGCTGCTCCGCTTCTGATCCAGCTCTCTGCTACAGCCTGGGAAAGCAGGAGCTGGACCCTCATGGGAGACCAGGGCAAAGCTGCTGGCTCCCGGTCTCGGGTCAGCGTAGAAGCTGGGGAAGTGCAGTCTGCGTGCATTGAGATAGGCGGTAGGCGAAATGAGCTGACCGGCACCACGATACACGGAGCGAAACTCAACCCGCGTCGTACGAACTGCAGGTTAGCAAGCACGAACACGGCCGTTGCCCTGTGCAGTGCACTCAGGGGATATAGGGGAACGGTGCTGAGGTCCACGTAGCTAAGTTCTGCCTGTGCGCAATGATCTCCCCAGCGGAAACAGGAACCTGGCAGTTGCTGTTTTCAATGGTGCCGTCCAGGCTGACACCGCCTCCTCGCACCTTGCTTTCCAGCTCCCCGGGTACCACCTCCACTCCCACTCCCAGTTTCCAGCAGCCACCTTGAGAGGTGGTGAGAAAGGTGCTGGGCAGTTTCTGGCCTAGCTTACTCCTGCAGTGCTTGGTTCCCACTCTGTGAATACCCCACCTGAAATCGGACTCTGGCTTGCCCTTAGGCACTAGAGAGCTAACGGGGCTGCTGCATTTCAGCACTGGGGCAACAGGAGTGAACATACGTTTTCTCTGGTGAGTTGGCAGAGAGCATTTCTTGTTGGGAGCTTTCGTTCAAGGAGGCCGGCAGTGCGGCCTACGTGGCGAGGCAAGCAGCCACCTGGAGCGGCGGTTTGAGAGTGGGCCGCTTCTGTTGGAGCTGCTCCGCTTCTGATCCAGCTCTCTGCTACAGCCTGGGAAAGCAGGAGCTGGACCCTCATGGGAGACCAGGGCAAAGCTGCTGGCTCCCGGTCTCGGGTCAGCGTAGAAGCTGGGGAAGTGCAGTCTGCGTGCATTGAGATAGGCGGTAGGCGAAATGAGCTGACCGGCACCACGATACACGGAGCGAAACTCAACCCGCGTCGTACGAACTGCAGGTTAGCAAGCACGAACACGGCCGTTGCCCTGTGCAGTGCACTCAGGGGATATAGGGGAACGGTGCTGAGGTCCACGTAGCTAAGTTCTGCCTGTGCGCAATGATCTCCCCAGCGGAAACAGGAACCTGGCAGTTGCTGTTTTCAATGGTGCCGTCCAGGCTGACACCGCCTCCTCGCACCTTGCTTTCCAGCTCCCCGGGTACCACCTCCACTCCCACTCCCAGTTTCCAGCAGCCACCTTGAGAGGTGGTGAGAAAGGTGCTGGGCAGTTTCTGGCCTAGCTTACTCCTGCAGTGCTTGGTTCCCACTCTGTGAATACCCCACCTGAAATCGGACTCTGGCTTGCCCTTAGGCACTAGAGAGCTAACGGGGCTGCTGCATTTCAGCACTGGGGCAACAGGAGTGAACATACGTTTTCTCCGGTGAGTTGGCAGAGAGCATTTCTTGTTGGGAGCTTTCGTTCAAGGAGGCCGGCAGTGCGGCCTACGTGGCGAGGCAAGCAGCCACCTGGAGCGGCGGTTTGAGAGTGGGCCGCTTCTGTTGGAGCTGCTCCGCTTCTGATCCAGCTCTCTGCTACAGCCTGGGAAAGCAGGAGCTGGACCCTCATGGGAGACCAGGGCAAAGCTGCTGGCTCCCGGTCTCGGGTCAGCGTAGAAGCTGGGGAAGTGCAGTCTGCGTGCATTGAGATAGGCGGTAGGCGAAATGAGCTGACCGGCACCAAGATACACGGAGCGAAACTCAACCCGCGTCGTACGAACTGCAGGTTAGCAAGCACGAACACGGCCGTTGCCCTGTGCAGTGCACTCAGGGGATATAGGGGAACGGTGCTGAGGTCCACGTAGCTAAGTTCTGCCTGTGCGCAATGATCTCCCCAGCGGAAACAGGAACCTGGCAGTTGCTGTTTTCAATGGTGCCGTCCAGGCTGACACCGCCTCCTCGCACCTTGCTTTCCAGCTCCCCGGGTACCACCTCCACTCCCACTCCCAGTTTCCAGCAGCCACCTTGAGAGGTGGTGAGAAGGGTGCTGGGCAGTTTCTGGCCTAGCTTACTCCTGCAGTGCTTGGTTCCCACTCTGTGAATACCCACCTGAAATCGGACTCTGGCTTGCCCTTAGGCACTAGAGAGCTAACGGGGCTGCTGCATTTCAGCACTGGGGCAACAGGAGTGAACATACGTTTTCTCCGGTGAGTTGGCAGAGAGCATTTCTTGTTGGGAGCTTTCGTTCAAGGAGGCCGGCAGTGCGGCCTACGTGGCGAGGCAAGCAGCCACCTGGAGCGGCGGTTTGAGAGTGGGCCGCTTCTGTTGGAGCTGCTCCGCTTCTGATCCAGCTCTCTGCTACAGCCTGGGAAAGCAGGAGCTGGACCCTCATGGGAGACCAGGGCAAAGCTGCTGGCTCCCGGTCTCGGGTCAGCGTAGAAGCTGGGGAAGTGCAGTCTGCGTGCATTGAGATAGGCGCTAGCGAAACGAGCTGACCGGCACCGCGATACACGGAGCGAAACTCAACCCGCGTCGTACGAACTGCAGGTTAGCAAGCACGAACATGGCCGTTGCCCTGCGCAGTGCACTCAGGGGATATAGGGGAACGGTGCTGAGGTCCACGTAGCTAAGTTCTGCCTGTGCGCAATGATCTCCCCGGCAGAAACAGGAAGCTGGCAGTTGCTGTTTTCAATGGTGCCGTCCAGGCTGACACCGCCTCCTCGCACCTTGCTTTCCAGCTCCCCGGGTACCACCTCCACTCCCACTCCCAGTTTCCAGCAGCCACCTTGAGAGGTGGTGAGAAGGGTGCTGGGCAGTTTCTGGCCTAGCTTACTCCTGCAGTGCTTGGTTCCCACTCTGTGAATACCCCACCTGAAATCGGACTCTGGCTTGCCCTTAGGCACTAGAGAGCTAACGGGGCTGCTGCATTTCAGCACTGGGGCAACAGGAGTGAACATACGTTTTCTCCGGTGAGTTGGCAGAGAGCATTTCTTGTTGGGAGCTTTCGTTCAAGGAGGCCGGCAGTGCGGCCTACGTGGCGAGGCAAGCAGCCACCTGGAGCGGCGGTTTGAGAGTGGGCCGCTTCTGTTGGAGCTGCTCCGCTTCTGATCCAGCTCTCTGCTACAGCCTGGGAAAGCAGGAGCTGGACCCTCATGGGAGACCAGGGCAAAGCTGCTGGCTCCCGGTCTCGGGTCAGCGTAGAAGCTGGGGAAGTGCAGTCTGCGTGCATTGAGATAGGCGGTAGGCGAAATGAGCTGACCGGCACCACGATACACGGAGCGAAACTCAACCCGCGTCGTACGAACTGCAGGTTAGCAAGCACGAACACGGCCGTTGCCCTGTGCAGTGCACTCAGGGGATATAGGGGAACGGTGCTGAGGTCCACGTAGCTAAGTTCTGCCTATGCGCAATGATCTCCCCAGCGGAAACAGGAACCTGGCAGTTGCTGTTTTCAATGGTGCCGTCCAGGCTGACACCGCCTCCTCGCACCTTGCTTTCCAGCTCCCCGGGTACCACCTCCACTCCCACTCCCAGTTTCCAGCAGCCACCTTGAGAGGTGGTGAGAAGGGTGCTGGGCAGTTTCTGGCCTAGCTTACTCCTGCAGTGCTTGGTTCCCACTCTGTGAATACCCCACCTGAAATCGGACTCTGGCTTGCCCTTAGGCACTAGAGAGCTAACGGGGCTGCTGCATTTCAGCACTGGGGCAACAGGAGTGAACATACGTTTTCTCCGGTGAGTTGGCAGAGAGCATTTCTTGTTGGGAGCTTTCGTTCAAGGAGGCCGGCAGTGCGGCCTACGTGGCGAGGCAAGCAGCCACCTGGAGCGGCGGTTTGAGAGTGGGCCGCTTCTGTTGGAGCTGCTCCGCTTCTGATCCAGCTCTCTGCTACAGCCTGGGAAAGCAGGAGCTGGACCCTCATGGGAGACCAGGGCAAAGCTGCTGGCTCCCGGTCTCGGGTCAGCGTAGAAGCTGGGGAAGTGCAGTCTGCGTGCATTGAGATAGGCGGTAGGCGAAATGAGCTGACCGGCACCACGATACACGGAGCGAAACTCAACCCGCGTCGTACGAACTGCAGGTTAGCAAGCACGAACACGGCCGTTGCCCTGTGCAGTGCACTCAGGGGATATAGGGGAACGGTGCTGAGGTCCACGTAGCTAAGTTCTGCCTATGCGCAATGATCTCCCCAGCGGAAACAGGAACCTGGCAGTTGCTGTTTTCAATGGTGCCGTCCAGGCTGACACCGCCTCCTCGCACCTTGCTTTCCAGCTCCCCGGGTACCACCTCCACTCCCACTCCCAGTTTCCAGCAGCCACCTTGAGAGGTGGTGAGAAGGGTGCTGGGCAGTTTCTGGCCTAGCTTACTCCTGCAGTGCTTGGTTCCCACTCTGTGAATACCCCACCTGAAATCGGACTCTGGCTTGCCCTTAGGCACTAGAGAGCTAACGGGGCTGC
The DNA here is from genome assembly GCF_033115175.1 of Lepus europaeus. Classification (NCBI taxonomy): domain Eukaryota; kingdom Metazoa; phylum Chordata; class Mammalia; order Lagomorpha; family Leporidae; genus Lepus; species Lepus europaeus. Next base: position 2,778,174 of record NW_026909213.1, on the reverse strand, counting down.
TGCATTTCAGCACTGGGGCAACAGGAGTGAACATACGTTTTCTCCGGTGAGTTGGCAGAGAGCATTTCTTGTTGGGAGCTTTCGTTCAAGGAGGCCGGCAGTGCGGCCTACGTGGCGAGGCAAGCAGCCACCTGGAGCGGCGGTTTGAGAGTGGGCCGCTTCTGTTGGAGCTGCTCCGCTTCTGATCCAGCTCTCTGCTACAGCCTGGGAAAGCAGGAGCTGGACCCTCATGGGAGACCAGGGCAAAGCTGCTGGCTCCCGGTCTCGGGTCAGCGTAGAAGCTGGGGAAGTGCAGTCTGCGTGCATTGAGATAGGCGGTAGGCGAAATGAGCTGACCGGCACCACGATACACGGAGCGAAACTCAACCCGCGTCGTACGAACTGCAGGTTAGCAAGCACGAACACGGCCGTTGCCCTGTGCAGTGCACTCAGGGGATATAGGGGAACGGTGCTGAGGTCCACGTAGCTAAGTTCTGCCTGTGCGCAATGATCTCCCCAGCGGAAACAGGAACCTGGCAGTTGCTGTTTTCAATGGTGCCGTCCAGGCTGACACCGCCTCCTCGCACCTTGCTTTCCAGCTCCCCGGGTACCACCTCCACTCCCACTCCCAGTTTCCAGCAGCCACCTTGAGAGGTGGTGAGAAGGGTGCTGGGCAGTTTCTGGCCTAGCTTACTCCTGCAGTGCTTGGTTCCCACTCTGTGAATACCCCACCTGAAATCGGACTCTGGCTTGCCCTTAGGCACTAGAGAGCTAACGGGGCTGCTGCATTTCAGCACTGGGGCAACAGGAGTGAACATACGTTTTCTCCGGTGAGTTGGCAGAGAGCATTTCTTGTTGGGAGCTTTCGTTCAAGGAGGCCGGCAGTGCGGCCTACGTGGCGAGGCAAGCAGCCACCTGGAGCGGCGGTTTGAGAGTGGGCCGCTTCTGTTGGAGCTGCTCCGCTTCTGATCCAGCTCTCTGCTACAGCCTGGGAAAGCAGGAGCTGGACCCTCATGGGAGACCAGGGCAAAGCTGCTGGCTCCCGGTCTCGGGTCAGCGTAGAAGCTGGGGAAGTGCAGTCTGCGTGCATTGAGATAGGCGCTAGGCGAAATGAGCTGACCGGCACCAAGATACACGGAGCGAAACTCAACCCGCGTCGTACGAACTGCAGGTTAGCAAGCACGAACACGGCCGTTGCCCTGTGCAGTGCACTCAGGGGATATAGGGGAACGGTGCTGAGGTCCACGTAGCTAAGTTCTGCCTGTGCGCAATGATCTCCCCAGCGGAAACAGGAACCTGGCAGTTGCTGTTTTCAATGGTGCCGTCCAGGCTGACACCGCCTCCTCGCACCTTGCTTTCCAGCTCCCCGGGTACCACCTCCACTCCCACTCCCAGTTTCCAGCAGCCACCTTGAGAGGTGGTGAGAAAGGTGCTGGGCAGTTTCTGGCCTAGCTTACTCCTGCAGTGCTTGGTTCCCACTCTGTGAATACCCCACCTGAAATCGGACTCTGGCTTGCCCTTAGGCACTAGAGAGCTAACGGGGCTGCTGCATTTCAGCACTGGGGCAACAGGAGTGAACATACGTTTTCTCCGGTGAGTTGGCAGAGAGCATTTCTTGTTGGGAGCTTTCGTTCAAGGAGGCCGGCAGTGCGGCCTACGTGGCGAGGCAAGCAGCCACCTGGAGCGGCGGTTTGAGAGTGGGCCGCTTCTGTTGGAGCTGCTCCGCTTCTGATCCAGCTCTCTGCTACAGCCTGGGAAAGCAGGAGCTGGACCCTCATGGGAGACCAGGGCAAAGCTGCTGGCTCCCGGTCTCGGGTCAGCGTAGAAGCTGGGGAAGTGCAGTCTGCGTGCATTGAGATAGGCGGTAGGCGAAATGAGCTGACCGGCACCACGATACACGGAGCGAAACTCAACCCGCGTCGTACGAACTGCAGGTTAGCAAGCACGAACACGGCCGTTGCCCTGTGCAGTGCACTCAGGGGATATAGGGGAACGGTGCTGAGGTCCACGTAGCTAAGTTCTGCCTATGCGCAATGATCTCCCCAGCGGAAACAGGAACCTGGCAGTTGCTGTTTTCAATGGTGCCGTCCAGGCTGACACCGCCTCCTCGCACCTTGCTTTCCAGCTCCCCGGGTACCACCTCCACTCCCACTCCCAGTTTCCAGCAGCCACCTTGAGAGGTGGTGAGAAGGGTGCTGGGCAGTTTCTGGCCTAGCTTACTCCTGCAGTGCTTGGTTCCCACTCTGTGAATACCCCACCTGAAATCGGACTCTGGCTTGCCCTTAGGCACTAGAGAGCTAACGGGGCTGCTGCATTTCAGCACTGGGGCAACAGGAGTGAACATACGTTTTCTCCGGTGAGTTGGCAGAGAGCATTTCTTGTTGGGAGCTTTCGTTCAAGGAGGCCGGCAGTGCGGCCTACGTGGCGAGGCAAGCAGCCACCTGGAGCGGCGGTTTGAGAGTGGGCCGCTTCTGTTGGAGCTGCTCCGCTTCTGATCCAGCTCTCTGCTACAGCCTGGGAAAGCAGGAGCTGGACCCTCATGGGAGACCAGGGCAAAGCTGCTGGCTCCCGGTCTCGGGTCAGCGTAGAAGCTGGGGAAGTGCAGTCTGCGTGCATTGAGATAGGCGGTAGGCGAAATGAGCTGACCGGCACCACGATACACGGAGCGAAACTCAACCCGCGTCGTACGAACTGCAGGTTAGCAAGCACGAACACGGCCGTTGCCCTGTGCAGTGCACTCAGGGGATATAGGGGAACGGTGCTGAGGTCCACGTAGCTAAGTTCTGCCTATGCGCAATGATCTCCCCAGCGGAAACAGGAACCTGGCAGTTGCTGTTTTCAATGGTGCCGTCCAGGCTGACACCGCCTCCTCGCACCTTGCTTTCCAGCTCCCCGGGTACCACCTCCACTCCCACTCCCAGTTTCCAGCAGCCACCTTGAGAGGTGGTGAGAAGGGTGCTGGGCAGTTTCTGGCCTAGCTTACTCCTGCAGTGCTTGGTTCCCACTCTGTGAATACCCCACCTGAAATCGGACTCTGGCTTGCCCTTAGGCACTAGAGAGCTAACGGGGCTGCTGCATTTCAGCACTGGGGCAACAGGAGTGAACATACGTTTTCTCCGGTGAGTTGGCAGAGAGCATTTCTTGTTGGGAGCTTTCGTTCAAGGAGGCCGGCAGTGCGGCCTACGTGGCGAGGCAAGCAGCCACCTGGAGCGGCGGTTTGAGAGTGGGCCGCTTCTGTTGGAGCTGCTCCGCTTCTGATCCAGCTCTCTGCTACAGCCTGGGAAAGCAGGAGCTGGACCCTCATGGGAGACCAGGGCAAAGCTGCTGGCTCCCGGTCTCGGGTCAGCGTAGAAGCTGGGGAAGTGCAGTCTGCGTGCATTGAGATAGGCGGTAGGCGAAATGAGCTGACCGGTACCACGATACACGGAGCGAAACTCAACCCGCGTCGTACGAACTGCAGGTTAGCAAGCACGAACACGGCCGTTGCCCTGTGCAGTGCACTCAGGGGATATAGGGGAACGGTGCTGAGGTCCACGTAGCTAAGTTCTGCCTGTGCGCAATGATCTCCCCAGCGGAAACAGGAACCTGGCAGTTGCTGTTTTCAATGGTGCCGTCCAGGCTGACACCGCCTCCTCGCACCTTGCTTTCCAGCTCCCCGGGTACCACCTCCACTCCCACTCCCAGTTTCCAGCAGCCACCTTGAGAGGTGGTGAGAAGGGTGCTGGGCAGTTTCTGGCCTAGCTTACTCCTGCAGTGCTTGGTTCCCACTCTGTGAATACCCCACCTGAAATCGGACTCTGGCTTGCCCTTAGGCACTAGAGAGCTAACGGGGCTGCTGCATTTCAGCACTGGGGCAACAGGAGTGAACATACGTTTTCTCCGGTGAGTTGGCAGAGAGCATTTCTTGTTGGGAGCTTTCGTTCAAGGAGGCCGGCAGTGCGGCCTACGTGGCGAGGCAAGCAGCCACCTGGAGCGGCGGTTTGAGAGTGGGCCGCTTCTGTTGGAGCTGCTCCGCTTCTGATCCAGCTCTCTGCTACAGCCTGGGAAAGCAGGAGCTGGACCCTCATGGGAGACCAGGGCAAAGCTGCTGGCTCCCGGTCTCGGGTCAGCGTAGAAGCTGGGGAAGTGCAGTCTGCGTGCATTGAGATAGGCGCTAGGCGAAATGAGCTGACCGGCACCAAGATACACGGAGCGAAACTCAACCCGCGTCGTACGAACTGCAGGTTAGCAAGCACGAACACGGCCGTTGCCCTGTGCAGTGCACTCAGGGGATATAGGGGAACGGTGCTGAGGTCCACGTAGCTAAGTTCTGCCTGTGCGCAATGATCTCCCCAGCGGAAACAGGAACCTGGCAGTTGCTGTTTTCAATGGTGCCGTCCAGGCTGACACCGCCTCCTCGCACCTTGCTTTCCAGCTCCCCGGGTACCACCTCCACTCCCACTCCCAGTTTCCAGCAGCCACCTTGAGAGGTGGTGAGAAAGGTGCTGGGCAGTTTCTGGCCTAGCTTACTCCTGCAGTGCTTGGTTCCCACTCTGTGAATACCCCACCTGAAATCGGACTCTGGCTTGCCCTTAGGCACTAGAGAGCTAACGGGGCTGCTGCATTTCAGCACTGGGGCAACAGGAGTGAACATACGTTTTCTCTGGTGAGTTGGCAGAGAGCATTTCTTGTTGGGAGCTTTCGTTCAAGGAGGCCGGCAGTGCGGCCTACGTGGCGAGGCAAGCAGCCACCTGGAGCGGCGGTTTGAGAGTGGGCCGCTTCTGTTGGAGCTGCTCCGCTTCTGATCCAGCTCTCTGCTACAGCCTGGGAAAGCAGGAGCTGGACCCTCATGGGAGACCAGGGCAAAGCTGCTGGCTCCCGGTCTCGGGTCAGCGTAGAAGCTGGGGAAGTGCAGTCTGCGTGCATTGAGATAGGCGGTAGGCGAAATGAGCTGACCGGCACCAAGATACACGGAGCGAAACTCAACCCGCGTCGTACGAACTGCAGGTTAGCAAGCACGAACACGGCCGTTGCCCTGTGCAGTGCACTCAGGGGATATAGGGGAACGGTGCTGAGGTCCACGTAGCTAAGTTCTGCCTGTGCGCAATGATCTCCCCAGCGGAAACAGGAACCTGGCAGTTGCTGTTTTCAATGGTGCCGTCCAGGCTGACACCGCCTCCTCGCACCTTGCTTTCCAGCTCCCCGGGTACCACCTCCACTCCCACTCCCAGTTTCCAGCAGCCACCTTGAGAGGTGGTGAGAAGGGTGCTGGGCAGTTTCTGGCCTAGCTTACTCCTGCAGTGCTTGGTTCCCACTCTGTGAATACCCCACCTGAAATCGGACTCTGGCTTGCCCTTAGGCACTAGAGAGCTAACGGGGCTGCTGCATTTCAGCACTGGGGCAACAGGAGTGAACATACGTTTTCTCCGGTGAGTTGGCAGAGAGCATTTCTTGTTGGGAGCTTTCGTTCAAGGAGGCCGGCAGTGCGGCCTACGTGGCGAGGCAAGCAGCCACCTGGAGCGGCGGTTTGAGAGTGGGCCGCTTCTGTTGGAGCTGCTCCGCTTCTGATCCAGCTCTCTGCTACAGCCTGGGAAAGCAGGAGCTGGACCCTCATGGGAGACCAGGGCAAAGCTGCTGGCTCCCGGTCTCGGGTCAGCGTAGAAGCTGGGGAAGTGCAGTCTGCGTGCATTGAGATAGGCGGTAGGCGAAATGAGCTGACCGGCACCACGATACACGGAGCGAAACTCAACCCGCGTCGTACGAACTGCAGGTTAGCAAGCACGAACACGGCCGTTGCCCTGTGCAGTGCACTCAGGGGATATAGGGGAACGGTGCTGAGGTCCACGTAGCTAAGTTCTGCCTGTGCGCAATGATCTCCCCAGCGGAAACAGGAACCTGGCAGTTGCTGTTTCAATGGTGCCGTCCAGGCTGACACCGCCTCCTCACACCTTGCTTTCCAGCTCCCCGGGTACCACCTCCACTCCCACTCCCAGTTTCCAGCAGCCACCTTGAGAGGTGGTGAGAAGGGTGCTGGGCAGTTTCTGGCCTAGCTTACTCCTGCAGTGCTTGGTTCCCACTCTGTGAATACCCCACCTGAAATCGGACTCTGGCTTGCCCTTAGGCACTAGAGAGCTAACGGGGCTGCTGCATTTCAGCACTGGGGCAACAGGAGTGAACATACGTTTTCTCCGGTGAGTTGGCAGAGAGCATTTCTTGTTGGGAGCTTTCGTTCAAGGAGGCCGGCAGTGCGGCCTACGTGGCGAGGCAAGCAGCCACCTGGAGCGGCGGTTTGAGAGTGGGCCGCTTCTGTTGGAGCTGCTCCGCTTCTGATCCAGCTCTCTGCTACAGCCTGGGAAAGCAGGAGCTGGACCCTCATGGGAGACCAGGGCAAAGCTGCTGGCTCCCGGTCTCGGGTCAGCGTAGAAGCTGGGGAAGTGCAGTCTGCGTGCATTGAGATAGGCGCTAGGCGAAACGAGCTGACCGGCACCGCGATACACGGAGCGAAACTCAACCCGCGTCGTACGAACTGCAGGTTAGCAAGCACGAACACGGCCGTTGCCCTGTGCAGTGCACTCAGGGGATATAGGGGAACGGTGCTGAGGTCCACGTAGCTAAGTTCTGCCTGTGCGCAATGATCTCCCCAGCGGAAACAGGAACCTGGCAGTTGCTGTTTCAATGGTGCCGTCCAGGCTGACACCGCCTCCTCACACCTTGCTTTCCAGCTCCCCGGGTACCACCTCCACTCCCACTCCCAGTTTCCAGCAGCCACCTTGAGAGGTGGTGAGAAGGGTGCTGGGCAGTTTCTGGCCTAGCTTACTCCTGCAGTGCTTGGTTCCCACTCTGTGAATACCCCACCTGAAATCGGACTCTGGCTTGCCCTTAGGCACTAGAGAGCTAACGGGGCTGCTGCATTTCAGCACTGGGGCAACAGGAGTGAACATACGTTTTCTCCGGTGAGTTGGCAGAGAGCATTTCTTGTTGGGAGCTTTCGTTCAAGGAGGCCGGCAGTGCGGCCTACGTGGCGAGGCAAGCAGCCACCTGGAGCGGCGGTTTGAGAGTGGGCCGCTTCTGTTGGAGCTGCTCCGCTTCTGATCCAGCTCTCTGCTACAGCCTGGGAAAGCAGGAGCTGGACCCTCATGGGAGACCAGGGCAAAGCTGCTGGCTCCCGGTCTCGGGTCAGCGTAGAAGCTGGGGAAGTGCAGTCTGCGTGCATTGAGATAGGCGGTAGGCGAAATGAGCTGACCGGCACCAAGATACATGGAGCGAAACTCAACCCGCGTCGTACGAACTGCAGGTTAGCAAGCACGAACACGGCCGTTGCCCTGTGCAGTGCACTCAGGGGATATAGGGGAACGGTGCTGAGGTCCACGTAGCTAAGTTCTGCCTGTGCGCAATGATCTCCCCAGCGGAAACAGGAACCTGGCAGTTGCTGTTTTCAATGGTGCCGTCCAGGCTGACACCGCCTCCTCGCACCTTGCTTTCCAGCTCCCCGGGTACCACCTCCACTCCCACTCCCAGTTTCCAGCAGCCACCTTGAGAGGTGGTGAGAAGGGTGCTGGGCAGTTTCTGGCCTAGCTTACTCCTGCAGTGCTTGGTTCCCACTCTGTGAATACCCCACCTGAAATCGGACTCTGGCTTGCCCTTAGGCACTAGAGAGCTAACGGGGCTGCTGCATTTCAGCACTGGGGCAACAGGAGTGAACATACGTTTTCTCCGGTGAGTTGGCAGAGAGCATTTCTTGTTGGGAGCTTTCGTTCAAGGAGGCCGGCAGTGCGGCCTACGTGGCGAGGCAAGCAGCCACCTGGAGCGGCGGTTTGAGAGTGGGCCGCTTCTGTTGGAGCTGCTCCGCTTCTGATCCAGCTCTCTGCTACAGCCTGGGAAAGCAGGAGCTGGACCCTCATGGGAGACCAGGGCAAAGCTGCTGGCTCCCGGTCTCGGGTCAGCGTAGAAGCTGGGGAAGTGCAGTCTGCGTGCATTGAGATAGGCGGTAGGCGAAATGAGCTGACCGGCACCACGATACACGGAGCGAAACTCAACCCGCGTCGTACGAACTGCAGGTTAGCAAGCACGAACACGGCCGTTGCCCTGTGCAGTGCACTCAGGGGATATAGGGGAACGGTGCTGAGGTCCACGTAGCTAAGTTCTGCCTGTGCGCAATGATCTCCCCAGCGGAAACAGGAACCTGGCAGTTGCTGTTTCAATGGTGCCGTCCAGGCTGACACCGCCTCCTCACACCTTGCTTTCCAGCTCCCCGGGTACCACCTCCACTCCCACTCCCAGTTTCCAGCAGCCACCTTGAGAGGTGGTGAGAAGGGTGCTGGGCAGTTTCTGGCCTAGCTTACTCCTGCAGTGCTTGGTTCCCACTCTGTGAATACCCCACCTGAAATCGGACTCTGGCTTGCCCTTAGGCACTAGAGAGCTAACGGGGCTGCTGCATTTCAGCACTGGGGCAACAGGAGTGAACATACGTTTTCTCCGGTGAGTTGGCAGAGAGCATTTCTTGTTGGGAGCTTTCGTTCAAGGAGGCCGGCAGTGCGGCCTACGTGGCGAGGCAAGCAGCCACCTGGAGCGGCGGTTTGAGAGTGGGCCGCTTCTGTTGGAGCTGCTCCGCTTCTGATCCAGCTCTCTGCTACAGCCTGGGAAAGCAGGAGCTGGACCCTCATGGGAGACCAGGGCAAAGCTGCTGGCTCCCGGTCTCGGGTCAGCGTAGAAGCTGGGGAAGTGCAGTCTGCGTGCATTGAGATAGGCGGTAGGCGAAATGAGCTGACCGGCACCACGATACACGGAGCGAAACTCAACCCGCGTCGTACGAACTGCAGGTTAGCAAGCACGAACACGGCCGTTGCCCTGTGCAGTGCACTCAGGGGATATAGGGGAACGGTGCTGAGGTCCACGTAGCTAAGTTCTGCCTATGCGCAATGATCTCCCCAGCGGAAACAGGAACCTGGCAGTTGCTGTTTTCAATGGTGCCGTCCAGGCTGACACCGCCTCCTCGCACCTTGCTTTCCAGCTCCCCGGGTACCACCTCCACTCCCACTCCCAGTTTCCAGCAGCCACCTTGAGAGGTGGTGAGAAGGGTGCTGGGCAGTTTCTGGCCTAGCTTACTCCTGCAGTGCTTGGTTCCCACTCTGTGAATACCCCACCTGAAATCGGACTCTGGCTTGCCCTTAGGCACTAGAGAGCTAACGGGGCTGCTGCATTTCAGCACTGGGGCAACAGGAGTGAACATACGTTTTCTCTGGTGAGTTGGCAGAGAGCATTTCTTGTTGGGAGCTTTCGTTCAAGGAGGCCGGCAGTGCGGCCTACGTGGCGAGGCAAGCAGCCACCTGGAGCGGCGGTTTGAGAGTGGGCCGCTTCTGTTGGAGCTGCTCCGCTTCTGATCCAGCTCTCTGCTACAGCCTGGGAAAGCAGGAGCTGGACCCTCATGGGAGACCAGGGCAAAGCTGCTGGCTCCCGGTCTCGGGTCAGCGTAGAAGCTGGGGAAGTGCAGTCTGCGTGCATTGAGATAGGCGGTAGGCGAAATGAGCTGACCGGCACCACGATACACGGAGCGAAACTCAACCCGCGTCGTACGAACTGCAGGTTAGCAAGCACGAACACGGCCGTTGCCCTGTGCAGTGCACTCAGGGGATATAGGGGAACGGTGCTGAGGTCCACGTAGCTAAGTTCTGCCTGTGCGCAATGATCTCCCCAGCGGAAACAGGAACCTGGCAGTTGCTGTTTCAATGGTGCCGTCCAGGCTGACACCGCCTCCTCACACCTTGCTTTCCAGCTCCCCGGGTACCACCTCCACTCCCACTCCCAGTTTCCAGCAGCCACCTTGAGAGGTGGTGAGAAGGGTGCTGGGCAGTTTCTGGCCTAGCTTACTCCTGCAGTGCTTGGTTCCCACTCTGTGAATACCCCACCTGAAATCGGACTCTGGCTTGCCCTTAGGCACTAGAGAGCTAACGGGGCTGCTGCATTTCAGCACTGGGGCAACAGGAGTGAACATACGTTTTCTCCGGTGAGTTGGCAGAGAGCATTTCTTGTTGGGAGCTTTCGTTCAAGGAGGCCGGCAGTGCGGCCTACGTGGCGAGGCAAGCAGCCACCTGGAGCGGCGGTTTGAGAGTGGGCCGCTTCTGTTGGAGCTGCTCCGCTTCTGATCCAGCTCTCTGCTACAGCCTGGGAAAGCAGGAGCTGGACCCTCATGGGAGACCAGGGCAAAGCTGCTGGCTCCCGGTCTCGGGTCAGCGTAGAAGCTGGGGAAGTGCAGTCTGCGTGCATTGAGATAGGCGCTAGGCGAAACGAGCTGACCGGCACCGCGATACACGGAGCGAAACTCAACCCGCGTCGTACGAACTGCAGGTTAGCAAGCACGAACACGGCCGTTGCCCTGTGCAGTGCACTCAGGGGATATAGGGGAACGGTGCTGAGGTCCACGTAGCTAAGTTCTGCCTGTGCGCAATGATCTCCCCAGCGGAAACAGGAACCTGGCAGTTGCTGTTTCAATGGTGCCGTCCAGGCTGACACCGCCTCCTCACACCTTGCTTTCCAGCTCCCCGGGTACCACCTCCACTCCCACTCCCAGTTTCCAGCAGCCACCTTGAGAGGTGGTGAGAAGGGTGCTGGGCAGTTTCTGGCCTAGCTTACTCCTGCAGTGCTTGGTTCCCACTCTGTGAATACCCCACCTGAAATCGGACTCTGGCTTGCCCTTAGGCACTAGAGAGCTAACGGGGCTGCTGCATTTCAGCACTGGGGCAACAGGAGTGAACATACGTTTTCTCCGGTGAGTTGGCAGAGAGCATTTCTTGTTGGGAGCTTTCGTTCAAGGAGGCCGGCAGTGCGGCCTACGTGGCGAGGCAAGCAGCCACCTGGAGCGGCGGTTTGAGAGTGGGCCGCTTCTGTTGGAGCTGCTCCGCTTCTGATCCAGCTCTCTGCTACAGCCTGGGAAAGCAGGAGCTGGACCCTCATGGGAGACCAGGGCAAAGCTGCTGGCTCCCGGTCTCGGGTCAGCGTAGAAGCTGGGGAAGTGCAGTCTGCGTGCATTGAGATAGGCGGTAGGCGAAATGAGCTGACCGGCACCAAGATACATGGAGCGAAACTCAACCCGCGTCGTACGAACTGCAGGTTAGCAAGCACGAACACGGCCGTTGCCCTGTGCAGTGCACTCAGGGGATATAGGGGAACGGTGCTGAGGTCCACGTAGCTAAGTTCTGCCTGTGCGCAATGATCTCCCCAGCGGAAACAGGAACCTGGCAGTTGCTGTTTTCAATGGTGCCGTCCAGGCTGACACCGCCTCCTCGCACCTTGCTTTCCAGCTCCCCGGGTACCACCTCCACTCCCACTCCCAGTTTCCAGCAGCCACCTTGAGAGGTGGTGAGAAGGGTGCTGGGCAGTTTCTGGCCTAGCTTACTCCTGCAGTGCTTGGTTCCCACTCTGTGAATACCCCACCTGAAATCGGACTCTGGCTTGCCCTTAGGCACTAGAGAGCTAACGGGGCTGCTGCATTTCAGCACTGGGGCAACAGGAGTGAACATACGTTTTCTCCGGTGAGTTGGCAGAGAGCATTTCTTGTTGGGAGCTTTCGTTCAAGGAGGCCGGCAGTGCGGCCTACGTGGCGAGGCAAGCAGCCACCTGGAGCGGCGGTTTGAGAGTGGGCCGCTTCTGTTGGAGCTGCTCCGCTTCTGATCCAGCTCTCTGCTACAGCCTGGGAAAGCAGGAGCTGGACCCTCATGGGAGACCAGGGCAAAGCTGCTGGCTCCCGGTCTCGGGTCAGCGTAGAAGCTGGGGAAGTGCAGTCTGCGTGCATTGAGATAGGCGGTAGGCGAAATGAGCTGACCGGCACCACGATACACGGAGCGAAACTCAACCCGCGTCGTACGAACTGCAGGTTAGCAAGCACGAACACGGCCGTTGCCCTGTGCAGTGCACTCAGGGGATATAGGGGAACGGTGCTGAGGTCCACGTAGCTAAGTTCTGCCTGTGCGCAATGATCTCCCCAGCGGAAACAGGAACCTGGCAGTTGCTGTTTTCAATGGTGCCGTCCAGGCTGACACCGCCTCCTCGCACCTTGCTTTCCAGCTCCCCGGGTACCACCTCCACTCCCACTCCCAGTTTCCAGCAGCCACCTTGAGAGGTGGTGAGAAGGGTGCTGGGCAGTTTCTGGCCTAGCTTACTCCTGCAGTGCTTGGTTCCCACTCTGTGAATACCCCACCTGAAATCGGACTCTGGCTTGCCCTTAGGCACTAGAGAGCTAACGGGGCTGCTGCATTTCAGCACTGGGGCAACAGGAGTGAACATACGTTTTCTCCGGTGAGTTGGCAGAGAGCATTTCTTGTTGGGAGCTTTCGTTCAAGGAGGCCGGCAGTGCGGCCTACGTGGCGAGGCAAGCAGCCACCTGGAGCGGCGGTTTGAGAGTGGGCCGCTTCTGTTGGAGCTGCTCCGCTTCTGATCCAGCTCTCTGCTACAGCCTGGGAAAGCAGGAGCTGGACCCTCATGGGAGACCAGGGCAAAGCTGCTGGCTCCCGGTCTCGGGTCAGCGTAGAAGCTGGGGAAGTGCAGTCTGCGTGCATTGAGATAGGCGGTAGGCGAAATGAGCTGACCGGCACCACGATACACGGAGCGAAACTCAACCCGCGTCGTACGAACTGCAGGTTAGCAAGCACGAACACGGCCGTTGCCCTGTGCAGTGCACTCAGGGGATATAGGGGAACGGTGCTGAGGTCCACGTAGCTAAGTTCTGCCTATGCGCAATGATCTCCCCAGCGGAAACAGGAACCTGGCAGTTGCTGTTTTCAATGGTGCCGTCCAGGCTGACACCGCCTCCTCGCACCTTGCTTTCCAGCTCCCCGGGTACCACCTCCACTCCCACTCCCAGTTTCGAGCAGCCACCTTGAGAGGTGGTGAGAAGGGTGCTGGGCAGTTTCTGGCCTAGCTTACTCCTGCAGTGCTTGGTTCCCACTCTGTGAATACCCCACCTGAAATCGGACTCTGGCTTGCCCTTAGGCACTAGAGAGCTAACGGGGCTGCTGCATTTCAGCACTGGGGCAACAGGAGTGAACATACGTTTTCTCCGGTGAGTTGGCAGAGAGCATTTCTTGTTGGGAGCTTTCGTTCAAGGAGGCCGGCAGTGCGGCCTACGTGGCGAGGCAAGCAGCCACCTGGAGCGGCGGTTTGAGAGTGGGCCGCTTCTGTTGGAGCTGCTCCGCTTCTGATCCAGCTCTCTGCTACAGCCTGGGAAAGCAGGAGCTGGACCCTCATGGGAGACCAGGGCAAAGCTGCTGGCTCCCGGTCTCGGGTCAGCGTAGAAGCTGGGGAAGTGCAGTCTGCGTGCATTGAGATAGGCGCTAGGCGAAATGAGCTGACCGGCACCAAGATACACGGAGCGAAACTCAACCCGCGTCGTACGAACTGCAGGTTAGCAAGCACGAACACGGCCGTTGCCCTGTGCAGTGCACTCAGGGGATATAGGGGAACGGTGCTGAGGTCCACGTAGCTAAGTTCTGCCTGTGCGCAATGATCTCCCCAGCGGAAACAGGAACCTGGCAGTTGCTGTTTTCAATGGTGCCGTCCAGGCTGACACCGCCTCCTCGCACCTTGCTTTCCAGCTCCCCGGGTACCACCTCCACTCCCACTCCCAGTTTCCAGCAGCCACCTTGAGAGGTGGTGAGAAAGGTGCTGGGCAGTTTCTGGCCTAGCTTACTCCTGCAGTGCTTGGTTCCCACTCTGTGAATACCCCACCTGAAATCGGACTCTGGCTTGCCCTTAGGCACTAGAGAGCTAACGGGGCTGCTGCATTTCAGCACTGGGGCAACAGGAGTGAACATACGTTTTCTCTGGTGAGTTGGCAGAGAGCATTTCTTGTTGGGAGCTTTCGTTCAAGGAGGCCGGCAGTGCGGCCTACGTGGCGAGGCAAGCAGCCACCTGGAGCGGCGGTTTGAGAGTGGGCCGCTTCTGTTGGAGTTGCTCCGCTTCTGATCCAGCTCTCTGCTACAGCCTGGGAAAGCAGGAGCTGGACCCTCATGGGAGACCAGGGCAAAGCTGCTGGCTCCCGGTCTCGGGTCAGCGTAGAAGCTGGGGAAGTGCAGTCTGCGTGCATTGAGATAGGCGGTAGGCGAAATGAGCTGACCGGCACCAAGATACACGGAGCGAAACTCAACCCGCGTCGTACGAACTGCAGGTTAGCAAGCACGAACACGGCCGTTGCCCTGTGCAGTGCACTCAGGGGATATAGGGGAACGGTGCTGAGGTCCACGTAGCTAAGTTCTGCCTGTGCGCAATGATCTCCCCAGCGGAAACAGGAACCTGGCAGTTGCTGTTTTCAATGGTGCCGTCCAGGCTGACACCGCCTCCTCGCACCTTGCTTTCCAGCTCCCCGGGTACCACCTCCACTCCCACTCCCAGTTTCCAGCAGCCACCTTGAGAGGTGGTGAGAAGGGTGCTGGGCAGTTTCTGGCCTAGCTTACTCCTGCAGTGCTTGGTTCCCACTCTGTGAATACCCCACCTGAAATCGGACTCTGGCTTGCCCTTAGGCACTAGAGAGCTAACGGGGCTGCTGCATTTCAGCACTGGGGCAACAGGAGTGAACATACGTTTTCTCCGGTGAGTTGGCAGAGAGCATTTCTTGTTGGGAGCTTTCGTTCAAGGAGGCCGGCAGTGCGGCCTACGTGGCGAGGCAAGCAGCCACCTGGAGCGGCGGTTTGAGAGTGGGCCGCTTCTGTTGGAGCTGCTCCGCTTCTGATCCAGCTCTCTGCTACAGCCTGGGAAAGCAGGAGCTGGACCCTCATGGGAGACCAGGGCAAAGCTGCTGGCTCCCGGTCTCGGGTCAGCGTAGAAGCTGGGGAAGTGCAGTCTGCGTGCATTGAGATAGGCGCTAGGCGAAACGAGCTGACCGGCACCGCGATACACGGAGCGAAACTCAACCCGCGTCGTACGAACTGCAGGTTAGCAAGCACGAACACGGCCGTTGCCCTGTGCAGTGCACTCAGGGGATATAGGGGAACGGTGCTGAGGTCCACGTAGCTAAGTTCTGCCTGTGCGCAATGATCTCCCCAGCGGAAACAGGAACCTGGCAGTTGCTGTTTCAATGGTGCCGTCCAGGCTGACACCGCCTCCTCACACCTTGCTTTCCAGCTCCCCGGGTACCACCTCCACTCCCACTCCCAGTTTCCAGCAGCCACCTTGAGAGGTGGTGAGAAGGGTGCTGGGCAGTTTCTGGCCTAGCTTACTCCTGCAGTGCTTGGTTCCCACTCTGTGAATACCCCACCTGAAATCGGACTCTGGCTTGCCCTTAGGCACTAGAGAGCTAACGGGGCTGCTGCATTTCAGCACTGGGGCAACAGGAGTGAACATACGTTTTCTCCGGTGAGTTGGCAGAGAGCATTTCTTGTTGGGAGCTTTCGTTCAAGGAGGCCGGCAGTGCGGCCTACGTGGCGAGGCAAGCAGCCACCTGGAGCGGCGGTTTGAGAGTGGGCCGCTTCTGTTGGAGCTGCTCCGCTTCTGATCCAGCTCTCTGCTACAGCCTGGGAAAGCAGGAGCTGGACCCTCATGGGAGACCAGGGCAAAGCTGCTGGCTCCCGGTCTCGGGTCAGCGTAGAAGCTGGGGAAGTGCAGTCTGCGTGCATTGAGATAGGCGCTAGGCGAAACGAGCTGACCGGCACCGCGATACACGGAGCGAAACTCAACCCGCGTCGTACGAACTGCAGGTTAGCAAGCACGAACACGGCCGTTGCCCTGTGCAGTGCACTCAGGGGATATAGGGGAACGGTGCTGAGGTCCACGTAGCTAAGTTCTGCCTGTGCGCAATGATCTCCCCAGCGGAAACAGGAACCTGGCAGTTGCTGTTTCAATGGTGCCGTCCAGGCTGACACCGCCTCCTCACACCTTGCTTTCCAGCTCCCCGGGTACCACCTCCACTCCCACTCCCAGTTTCCAGCAGCCACCTTGAGAGGTGGTGAGAAGGGTGCTGGGCAGTTTCTGGCCTAGCTTACTCCTGCAGTGCTTGGTTCCCACTCTGTGAATACCCCACCTGAAATCGGACTCTGGCTTGCCCTTAGGCACTAGAGAGCTAACGGGGCTGCTGCATTTCAGCACTGGGGCAACAGGAGTGAACATACGTTTTCTCCGGTGAGTTGGCAGAGAGCATTTCTTGTTGGGAGCTTTCGTTCAAGGAGGCCGGCAGTGCGGCCTACGTGGCGAGGCAAGCAGCCACCTGGAGCGGCGGTTTGAGAGTGGGCCGCTTCTGTTGGAGCTGCTCCGCTTCTGATCCAGCTCTCTGCTACAGCCTGGGAAAGCAGGAGCTGGACCCTCATGGGAGACCAGGGCAAAGCTGCTGGCTCCCGGTCTCGGGTCAGCGTAGAAGCTGGGGAAGTGCAGTCTGCGTGCATTGAGATAGGCGGTAGGCGAAATGAGCTGACCGGCACCAAGATACACGGAGCGAAACTCAACCCGCGTCGTACGAACTGCAGGTTAGCAAGCACGAACACGGCCGTTGCCCTGTGCAGTGCACTCAGGGGATATAGGGGAACGGTGCTGAGGTCCACGTAGCTAAGTTCTGCCTGTGCGCAATGATCTCCCCAGCGGAAACAGGAACCTGGCAGTTGCTGTTTTCAATGGTGCCGTCCAGGCTGACACCGCCTCCTCGCACCTTGCTTTCCAGCTCCCCGGGTACCACCTCCACTCCCACTCCCAGTTTCCAGCAGCCACCTTGAGAGGTGGTGAGAAGGGTGCTGGGCAGTTTCTGGCCTAGCTTACTCCTGCAGTGCTTGGTTCCCACTCTGTGAATACCCCACCTGAAATCGGACTCTGGCTTGCCCTTAGGCACTAGAGAGCTAACGGGGCTGCTGCATTTCAGCACTGGGGCAACAGGAGTGAACATACGTTTTCTCCGGTGAGTTGGCAGAGAGCATTTCTTGTTGGGAGCTTTCGTTCAAGGAGGCCGGCAGTGCGGCCTACGTGGCGAGGCAAGCAGCCACCTGGAGCGGCGGTTTGAGAGTGGGCCGCTTCTGTTGGAGCTGCTCCGCTTCTGATCCAGCTCTCTGCTACAGCCTGGGAAAGCAGGAGCTGGACCCTCATGGGAGACCAGGGCAAAGCTGCTGGCTCCCGGTCTCGGGTCAGCGTAGAAGCTGGGGAAGTGCAGTCTGCGTGCATTGAGATAGGCGCTAGGCGAAACGAGCTGACCGGCACCGCGATACACGGAGCGAAACTCAACCCGCGTCGTACGAACTGCAGGTTAGCAAGCACGAACACGGCCGTTGCCCTGTGCAGTGCACTCAGGGGATATAGGGGAACGGTGCTGAGGTCCACGTAGCTAAGTTCTGCCTGTGCGCAATGATCTCCCCAGCGGAAACAGGAACCTGGCAGTTGCTGTTTCAATGGTGCCGTCCAGGCTGACACCGCCTCCTCACACCTTGCTTTCCAGCTCCCCGGGTACCACCTCCACTCCCACTCCCAGTTTCCAGCAGCCACCTTGAGAGGTGGTGAGAAGGGTGCTGGGCAGTTTCTGGCCTAGCTTACTCCTGCAGTGCTTGGTTCCCACTCTGTGAATACCCCACCTGAAATCGGACTCTGGCTTGCCCTTAGGCACTAGAGAGCTAACGGGGCTGCTGCATTTCAGCACTGGGGCAACAGGAGTGAACATACGTTTTCTCCGGTGAGTTGGCAGAGAGCATTTCTTGTTGGGAGCTTTCGTTCAAGGAGGCCGGCAGTGCGGCCTACGTGGCGAGGCAAGCAGCCACCTGGAGCGGCGGTTTGAGAGTGGGCCGCTTCTGTTGGAGCTGCTCCGCTTCTGATCCAGCTCTCTGCTACAGCCTGGGAAAGCAGGAGCTGGACCCTCATGGGAGACCAGGGCAAAGCTGCTGGCTCCCGGTCTCGGGTCAGCGTAGAAGCTGGGGAAGTGCAGTCTGCGTGCATTGAGATAGGCGGTAGGCGAAATGAGCTGACCGGCACCAAGATACACGGAGCGAAACTCAACCCGCGTCGTACGAACTGCAGGTTAGCAAGCACGAACACGGCCGTTGCCCTGTGCAGTGCACTCAGGGGATATAGGGGAACGGTGCTGAGGTCCACGTAGCTAAGTTCTGCCTGTGCGCAATGATCTCCCCAGCGGAAACAGGAACCTGGCAGTTGCTGTTTTCAATGGTGCCGTCCAGGCTGACACCGCCTCCTCGCACCTTGCTTTCCAGCTCCCCGGGTACCACCTCCACTCCCACTCCCAGTTTCCAGCAGCCACCTTGAGAGGTGGTGAGAAGGGTGCTGGGCAGTTTCTGGCCTAGCTTACTCCTGCAGTGCTTGGTTCCCACTCTGTGAATACCCCACCTGAAATCGGACTCTGGCTTGCCCTTAGGCACTAGAGAGCTAACGGGGCTGCTGCATTTCAGCACTGGGGCAACAGGAGTGAACATACGTTTTCTCCGGTGAGTTGGCAGAGAGCATTTCTTGTTGGGAGCTTTCGTTCAAGGAGGCCGGCAGTGCGGCCTACGTGGCGAGGCAAGCAGCCACCTGGAGCGGCGGTTTGAGAGTGGGCCGCTTCTGTTGGAGCTGCTCCGCTTCTGATCCAGCTCTCTGCTACAGCCTGGGAAAGCAGGAGCTGGACCCTCATGGGAGACCAGGGCAAAGCTGCTGGCTCCCGGTCTCGGGTCAGCGTAGAAGCTGGGGAAGTGCAGTCTGCGTGCATTGAGATAGGCGCTAGGCGAAACGAGCTGACCGGCACCGCGATACACGGAGCGAAACTCAACCCGCGTCGTACGAACTGCAGGTTAGCAAGCACGAACACGGCCGTTGCCCTGTGCAGTGCACTCAGGGGATATAGGGGAACGGTGCTGAGGTCCACGTAGCTAAGTTCTGCCTGTGCGCAATGATCTCCCCAGCGGAAACAGGAACCTGGCAGTTGCTGTTTCAATGGTGCCGTCCAGGCTGACACCGCCTCCTCACACCTTGCTTTCCAGCTCCCCGGGTACCACCTCCACTCCCACTCCCAGTTTCCAGCAGCCACCTTGAGAGGTGGTGAGAAGGGTGCTGGGCAGTTTCTGGCCTAGCTTACTCCTGCAGTGCTTGGTTCCCACTCTGTGAATACCCCACCTGAAATCGGACTCTGGCTTGCCCTTAGGCACTAGAGAGCTAACGGGGCTGCTGCATTTCAGCACTGGGGCAACAGGAGTGAACATACGTTTTCTCCGGTGAGTTGGCAGAGAGCATTTCTTGTTGGGAGCTTTCGTTCAAGGAGGCCGGCAGTGCGGCCTACGTGGCGAGGCAAGCAGCCACCTGGAGCGGCGGTTTGAGAGTGGGCCGCTTCTGTTGGAGCTGCTCCGCTTCTGATCCAGCTCTCTGCTACAGCCTGGGAAAGCAGGAGCTGGACCCTCATGGGAGACCAGGGCAAAGCTGCTGGCTCCCGGTCTCGGGTCAGCGTAGAAGCTGGGGAAGTGCAGTCTGCGTGCATTGAGATAGGCGGTAGGCGAAATGAGCTGACCGGCACCAAGATACATGGAGCGAAACTCAACCCGCGTCGTACGAACTGCAGGTTAGCAAGCACGAACACGGCCGTTGCCCTGTGCAGTGCACTCAGGGGATATAGGGGAACGGTGCTGAGGTCCACGTAGCTAAGTTCTGCCTGTGCGCAATGATCTCCCCAGCGGAAACAGGAACCTGGCAGTTGCTGTTTTCAATGGTGCCGTCCAGGCTGACACCGCCTCCTCGCACCTTGCTTTCCAGCTCCCCGGGTACCACCTCCACTCCCACTCCCAGTTTCCAGCAGCCACCTTGAGAGGTGGTGAGAAGGGTGCTGGGCAGTTTCTGGCCTAGCTTACTCCTGCAGTGCTTGGTTCCCACTCTGTGAATACCCCACCTGAAATCGGACTCTGGCTTGCCCTTAGGCACTAGAGAGCTAACGGGGCTGCTGCATTTCAGCACTGGGGCAACAGGAGTGAACATACGTTTTCTCCGGTGAGTTGGCAGAGAGCATTTCTTGTTGGGAGCTTTCGTTCAAGGAGGCCGGCAGTGCGGCCTACGTGGCGAGGCAAGCAGCCACCTGGAGCGGCGGTTTGAGAGTGGGCCGCTTCTGTTGGAGCTGCTCCGCTTCTGATCCAGCTCTCTGCTACAGCCTGGGAAAGCAGGAGCTGGACCCTCATGGGAGACCAGGGCAAAGCTGCTGGCTCCCGGTCTCGGGTCAGCGTAGAAGCTGGGGAAGTGCAGTCTGCGTGCATTGAGATAGGCGGTAGGCGAAATGAGCTGACCGGCACCACGATACACGGAGCGAAACTCAACCCGCGTCGTACGAACTGCAGGTTAGCAAGCACGAACACGGCCGTTGCCCTGTGCAGTGCACTCAGGGGATATAGGGGAACGGTGCTGAGGTCCACGTAGCTAAGTTCTGCCTGTGCGCAATGATCTCCCCAGCGGAAACAGGAACCTGGCAGTTGCTGTTTCAATGGTGCCGTCCAGGCTGACACCGCCTCCTCACACCTTGCTTTCCAGCTCCCCGGGTACCACCTCCACTCCCACTCCCAGTTTCCAGCAGCCACCTTGAGAGGTGGTGAGAAGGGTGCTGGGCAGTTTCTGGCCTAGCTTACTCCTGCAGTGCTTGGTTCCCACTCTGTGAATACCCCACCTGAAATCGGACTCTGGCTTGCCCTTAGGCACTAGAGAGCTAACGGGGCTGCTGCATTTCAGCACTGGGGCAACAGGAGTGAACATACGTTTTCTCCGGTGAGTTGGCAGAGAGCATTTCTTGTTGGGAGCTTTCGTTCAAGGAGGCCGGCAGTGCGGCCTACGTGGCGAGGCAAGCAGCCACCTGGAGCGGCGGTTTGAGAGTGGGCCGCTTCTGTTGGAGCTGCTCCGCTTCTGATCCAGCTCTCTGCTACAGCCTGGGAAAGCAGGAGCTGGACCCTCATGGGAGACCAGGGCAAAGCTGCTGGCTCCCGGTCTCGGGTCAGCGTAGAAGCTGGGGAAGTGCAGTCTGCGTGCATTGAGATAGGCGGTAGGCGAAATGAGCTGACCGGCACCAAGATACACGGAGCGAAACTCAACCCGCGTCGTACGAACTGCAGGTTAGCAAGCACGAACACGGCCGTTGCCCTGTGCAGTGCACTCAGGGGATATAGGGGAACGGTGCTGAGGTCCACGTAGCTAAGTTCTGCCTGTGCGCAATGATCTCCCCAGCGGAAACAGGAACCTGGCAGTTGCTGTTTTCAATGGTGCCGTCCAGGCTGACACCGCCTCCTCGCACCTTGCTTTCCAGCTCCCCGGGTACCACCTCCACTCCCACTCCCAGTTTCCAGCAGCCACCTTGAGAGGTGGTGAGAAGGGTGCTGGGCAGTTTCTGGCCTAGCTTACTCCTGCAGTGCTTGGTTCCCACTCTGTGAATACCCCACCTGAAATCGGACTCTGGCTTGCCCTTAGGCACTAGAGAGCTAACGGGGCTGCTGCATTTCAGCACTGGGGCAACAGGAGTGAACATACGTTTTCTCCGGTGAGTTGGCAGAGAGCATTTCTTGTTGGGAGCTTTCGTTCAAGGAGGCCGGCAGTGCGGCCTACGTGGCGAGGCAAGCAGCCACCTGGAGCGGCGGTTTGAGAGTGGGCCGCTTCTGTTGGAGCTGCTCCGCTTCTGATCCAGCTCTCTGCTACAGCCTGGGAAAGCAGGAGCTGGACCCTCATGGGAGACCAGGGCAAAGCTGCTGGCTCCCGGTCTCGGGTCAGCGTAGAAGCTGGGGAAGTGCAGTCTGCGTGCATTGAGATAGGCGGTAGGCGAAATGAGCTGACCGGCACCACGATACACGGAGCGAAACTCAACCCGCGTCGTACGAACTGCAGGTTAGCAAGCACGAACACGGCCGTTGCCCTGTGCAGTGCACTCAGGGGATATAGGGGAACGGTGCTGAGGTCCACGTAGCTAAGTTCTGCCTGTGCGCAATGATCTCCCCAGCGGAAACAGGAACCTGGCAGTTGCTGTTTCAATGGTGCCGTCCAGGCTGACACCGCCTCCTCACACCTTGCTTTCCAGCTCCCCGGGTACCACCTCCACTCCCACTCCCAGTTTCCAGCAGCCACCTTGAGAGGTGGTGAGAAGGGTGCTGGGCAGTTTCTGGCCTAGCTTACTCCTGCAGTGCTTGGTTCCCACTCTGTGAATACCCCACCTGAAATCGGACTCTGGCTTGCCCTTAGGCACTAGAGAGCTAACGGGGCTGCTGCATTTCAGCACTGGGGCAACAGGAGTGAACATACGTTTTCTCCGGTGAGTTGGCAGAGAGCATTTCTTGTTGGGAGCTTTCGTTCAAGGAGGCCGGCAGTGCGGCCTACGTGGCGAGGCAAGCAGCCACCTGGAGCGGCGGTTTGAGAGTGGGCCGCTTCTGTTGGAGCTGCTCCGCTTCTGATCCAGCTCTCTGCTACAGCCTGGGAAAGCAGGAGCTGGACCCTCATGGGAGACCAGGGCAAAGCTGCTGGCTCCCGGTCTCGGGTCAGCGTAGAAGCTGGGGAAGTGCAGTCTGCGTGCATTGAGATAGGCGGTAGGCGAAATGAGCTGACCGGCACCAAGATACACGGAGCGAAACTCAACCCGCGTCGTACGAACTGCAGGTTAGCAAGCACGAACACGGCCGTTGCCCTGTGCAGTGCACTCAGGGGATATAGGGGAACGGTGCTGAGGTCCACGTAGCTAAGTTCTGCCTGTGCGCAATGATCTCCCCAGCGGAAACAGGAACCTGGCAGTTGCTGTTTTCAATGGTGCCGTCCAGGCTGACACCGCCTCCTCGCACCTTGCTTTCCAGCTCCCCGGGTACCACCTCCACTCCCACTCCCAGTTTCCAGCAGCCACCTTGAGAGGTGGTGAGAAGGGTGCTGGGCAGTTTCTGGCCTAGCTTACTCCTGCAGTGCTTGGTTCCCACTCTGTGAATACCCCACCTGAAATCGGACTCTGGCTTGCCCTTAGGCACTAGAGAGCTAACGGGGCTGCTGCATTTCAGCACTGGGGCAACAGGAGTGAACATACGTTTTCTCCGGTGAGTTGGCAGAGAGCATTTCTTGTTGGGAGCTTTCGTTCAAGGAGGCCGGCAGTGCGGCCTACGTGGCGAGGCAAGCAGCCACCTGGAGCGGCGGTTTGAGAGTGGGCCGCTTCTGTTGGAGCTGCTCCGCTTCTGATCCAGCTCTCTGCTACAGCCTGGGAAAGCAGGAGCTGGACCCTCATGGGAGACCAGGGCAAAGCTGCTGGCTCCCGGTCTCGGGTCAGCGTAGAAGCTGGGGAAGTGCAGTCTGCGTGCATTGAGATAGGCGCTAGGCGAAACGAGCTGACCGGCACCGCGATACACGGAGCGAAACTCAACCCGCGTCGTACGAACTGCAGGTTAGCAAGCACGAACACGGCCGTTGCCCTGTGCAGTGCACTCAGGGGATATAGGGGAACGGTGCTGAGGTCCACGTAGCTAAGTTCTGCCTGTGCGCAATGATCTCCCCAGCGGAAACAGGAACCTGGCAGTTGCTGTTTCAATGGTGCCGTCCAGGCTGACACCGCCTCCTCACACCTTGCTTTCCAGCTACCCGGGTACCACCTCCACTCCCACTCCCAGTTTCGAGCAGCCACCTTGAGAGGTGGTGAGAAGGGTGCTGGGCAGTTTCTGGCCTAGCTTACTCCTGCAGTGCTTGGTTCCCACTCTGTGAATACCCCACCTGAAATCGGACTCTGGCTTGCCCTTAGGCACTAGAGAGCTAACGGGGCTGCTGCATTTCAGCACTGGGGCAACAGGAGTGAACATACGTTTTCTCCGGTGAGTTGGCAGAGAGCATTTCTTGTTGGGAGCTTTCGTTCAAGGAGGCCGGCAGTGCGGCCTACGTGGCGAGGCAAGCAGCCACCTGGAGCGGCGGTTTGAGAGTGGGCCGCTTCTGTTGGAGCTGCTCCGCTTCTGATCCAGCTCTCTGCTACAGCCTGGGAAAGCAGGAGCTGGACCCTCATGGGAGACCAGGGCAAAGCTGCTGGCTCCCGGTCTCGGGTCAGCGTAGAAGCTGGGGAAGTGCAGTCTGCGTGCATTGAGATAGGCGGTAGGCGAAATGAGCTGACCGGCACCAAGATACATGGAGCGAAACTCAACCCGCGTCGTACGAACTGCAGGTTAGCAAGCACGAACACGGCCGTTGCCCTGTGCAGTGCACTCAGGGGATATAGGGGAACGGTGCTGAGGTCCACGTAGCTAAGTTCTGCCTGTGCGCAATGATCTCCCCAGCGGAAACAGGAACCTGGCAGTTGCTGTTTTCAATGGTGCCGTCCAGGCTGACACCGCCTCCTCGCACCTTGCTTTCCAGCTCCCCGGGTACCACCTCCACTCCCACTCCCAGTTTCCAGCAGCCACCTTGAGAGGTGGTGAGAAGGGTGCTGGGCAGTTTCTGGCCTAGCTTACTCCTGCAGTGCTTGGTTCCCACTCTGTGAATACCCCACCTGAAATCGGACTCTGGCTTGCCCTTAGGCACTAGAGAGCTAACGGGGCTGCTGCATTTCAGCACTGGGGCAACAGGAGTGAACATACGTTTTCTCCGGTGAGTTGGCAGAGAGCATTTCTTGTTGGGAGCTTTCGTTCAAGGAGGCCGGCAGTGCGGCCTACGTGGCGAGGCAAGCAGCCACCTGGAGCGGCGGTTTGAGAGTGGGCCGCTTCTGTTGGAGCTGCTCCGCTTCTGATCCAGCTCTCTGCTACAGCCTGGGAAAGCAGGAGCTGGACCCTCATGGGAGACCAGGGCAAAGCTGCTGGCTCCCGGTCTCGGGTCAGCGTAGAAGCTGGGGAAGTGCAGTCTGCGTGCATTGAGATAGGCGGTAGGCGAAATGAGCTGACCGGCACCACGATACACGGAGCGAAACTCAACCCGCGTCGTACGAACTGCAGGTTAGCAAGCACGAACACGGCCGTTGCCCTGTGCAGTGCACTCAGGGGATATAGGGGAACGGTGCTGAGGTCCACGTAGCTAAGTTCTGCCTGTGCGCAATGATCTCCCCAGCGGAAACAGGAACCTGGCAGTTGCTGTTTCAATGGTGCCGTCCAGGCTGACACCGCCTCCTCACACCTTGCTTTCCAGCTCCCCGGGTACCACCTCCACTCCCACTCCCAGTTTCCAGCAGCCACCTTGAGAGGTGGTGAGAAGGGTGCTGGGCAGTTTCTGGCCTAGCTTACTCCTGCAGTGCTTGGTTCCCACTCTGTGAATACCCCACCTGAAATCGGACTCTGGCTTGCCCTTAGGCACTAGAGAGCTAACGGGGCTGCTGCATTTCAGCACTGGGGCAACAGGAGTGAACATACGTTTTCTCCGGTGAGTTGGCAGAGAGCATTTCTTGTTGGGAGCTTTCGTTCAAGGAGGCCGGCAGTGCGGCCTACGTGGCGAGGCAAGCAGCCACCTGGAGCGGCGGTTTGAGAGTGGGCCGCTTCTGTTGGAGCTGCTCCGCTTCTGATCCAGCTCTCTGCTACAGCCTGGGAAAGCAGGAGCTGGACCCTCATGGGAGACCAGGGCAAAGCTGCTGGCTCCCGGTCTCGGGTCAGCGTAGAAGCTGGGGAAGTGCAGTCTGCGTGCATTGAGATAGGCGGTAGGCGAAATGAGCTGACCGGCACCAAGATACACGGAGCGAAACTCAACCCGCGTCGTACGAACTGCAGGTTAGCAAGCACGAACACGGCCGTTGCCCTGTGCAGTGCACTCAGGGGATATAGGGGAACGGTGCTGAGGTCCACGTAGCTAAGTTCTGCCTGTGCGCAATGATCTCCCCAGCGGAAACAGGAACCTGGCAGTTGCTGTTTTCAATGGTGCCGTCCAGGCTGACACCGCCTCCTCGCACCTTGCTTTCCAGCTCCCCGGGTACCACCTCCACTCCCACTCCCAGTTTCCAGCAGCCACCTTGAGAGGTGGTGAGAAGGGTGCTGGGCAGTTTCTGGCCTAGCTTACTCCTGCAGTGCTTGGTTCCCACTCTGTGAATACCCCACCTGAAATCGGACTCTGGCTTGCCCTTAGGCACTAGAGAGCTAACGGGGCTGCTGCATTTCAGCACTGGGGCAACAGGAGTGAACATACGTTTTCTCCGGTGAGTTGGCAGAGAGCATTTCTTGTTGGGAGCTTTCGTTCAAGGAGGCCGGCAGTGCGGCCTACGTGGCGAGGCAAGCAGCCACCTGGAGCGGCGGTTTGAGAGTGGGCCGCTTCTGTTGGAGCTGCTCCGCTTCTGATCCAGCTCTCTGCTACAGCCTGGGAAAGCAGGAGCTGGACCCTCATGGGAGACCAGGGCAAAGCTGCTGGCTCCCGGTCTCGGGTCAGCGTAGAAGCTGGGGAAGTGCAGTCTGCGTGCATTGAGATAGGCGGTAGGCGAAACGAGCTGACCGGCACCGCGATACACGGAGCGAAACTCAACCCGCGTCGTACGAACTGCAGGTTAGCAAGCACGAACATGGCCGTTGCCCTGCGCAGTGCACTCAGGGGATATAGGGGAATGGTGCTGAGGTCCACGTAGCTAAGTTCTGCCTGTGCGCAATGATCTCCCCAGCGGAAACAGGAACCTGGCAGTTGCTGTTTTCAATGGTGCCGTCCAGGCTGACACCGCCTCCTCGCACCTTGCTTTCCAGCTCCCCGGGTACCACCTCCACTCCCACTCCCAGTTTCCAGCAGCCACCTTGAGAGGTGGTGAGAAGGGTGCTGGGCAGTTTCTGGCCTAGCTTACTCCTGCAGTGCTTGGTTCCCACTCTGTGAATACCCCACCTGAAATCGGACTCTGGCTTGCCCTTAGGCACTAGAGAGCTAACGGGGCTGCTGCATTTCAGCACTGGGGCAACAGGAGTGAACATACGTTTTCTCCGGTGAGTTGGCAGAGAGCATTTCTTGTTGGGAGCTTTCGTTCAAGGAGGCCGGCAGTGCGGCCTACGTGGCGAGGCAAGCAGCCACCTGGAGCGGCGGTTTGAGAGTGGGCCGCTTCTGTTGGAGCTGCTCCGCTTCTGATCCAGCTCTCTGCTACAGCCTGGGAAAGCAGGAGCTGGACCCTCATGGGAGACCAGGGCAAAGCTGCTGGCTCCCGGTCTCGGGTCAGCGTAGAAGCTGGGGAAGTGCAGTCTGCGTGCATTGAGATAGGCGCTAGGCGAAACGAGCTGACCGGCACCACGATACACGGAGCGAAACTCAACCCGCGTCGTACGAACTGCAGGTTAGCAAGCACGAACATGGCCGTTGCCCTGCGCAGTGCACTCAGGGGATATAGGGGAATGGTGCTGAGGTCCACGTAGCTAAGTTCTGCCTGTGCGCAATGATCTCCCCGGCAGAAACAGGAACCTGGCAGTTGCTGTTTTCAATGGTGCCGTCCAGGCTGACACCGCCTCCTCGCACCTTGCTTTCCAGCTCCCCGGGTACCACCTCCACTCCCACTCCCAGTTTCCAGCAGCCACCTTGAGAGGTGGTGAGAAGGGTGCTGGGCAGTTTCTGGCCTAGCTTACTCCTGCAGTGCTTGGTTCCCACTCTGTGAATACCCCACCTGAAATCGGACTCTGGCTTGCCCTTAGGCACTAGAGAGCTAACGGGGCTGCTGCATTTCAGCACTGGGGCAACAGGAGTGAACATACGTTTTCTCCGGTGAGTTGGCAGAGAGCATTTCTTGTTGGGAGCTTTCGTTCAAGGAGGCCGGCAGTGCGGCCTACGTGGCGAGGCAAGCAGCCACCTGGAGCGGCGGTTTGAGAGTGGGCCGCTTCTGTTGGAGCTGCTCCGCTTCTGATCCAGCTCTCTGCTACAGCCTGGGAAAGCAGGAGCTGGACCCTCATGGGAGACCAGGGCAAAGCTGCTGGCTCCCGGTCTCGGGTCAGCGTAGAAGCTGGGGAAGTGCAGTCTGCGTGCATTGAGATAGGCGCTAGCGAAACGAGCTGACCGGCACCGCGATACACGGAGCGAAACTCAACCCGCGTCGTACGAACTGCAGGTTAGCAAGCACGAACATGGCCGTTGCCCTGCGCAGTGCACTCAGGGGATATAGGGGAACGGTGCTGAGGTCCACGTAGCTAAGTTCTGCCTGTGCGCAATGATCTCCCCGGCGGAAACAGGAACCTGGCAGTTGCTGTTTTCAATGGTGCCGTCCAGGCTGACACCGCCTCCTCGCACCTTGCTTTCCAGCTCCCCGGGTACCACCTCCACTCCCACTCCCAGTTTCCAGCAGCCACCTTGAGAGGTGGTGAGAAGGGTGCTGGGCAGTTTCTGGCCTAGCTTACTCCTGCAGTGCTTGGTTCCCACTCTGTGAATACCCCACCTGAAATCGGACTCTGGCTTGCCCTTAGGCACTAGAGAGCTAACGGGGCTGCTGCATTTCAGCACTGGGGCAACAGGAGTGAACATACGTTTTCTCCGGTGAGTTGGCAGAGAGCATTTCTTGTTGGGAGCTTTCGTTCAAGGAGGCCGGCAGTGCGGCCTACGTGGCGAGGCAAGCAGCCACCTGGAGCGGCGGTTTGAGAGTGGGCCGCTTCTGTTGGAGCTGCTCCGCTTCTGATCCAGCTCTCTGCTACAGCCTGGGAAAGCAGGAGCTGGACCCTCATGGGAGACCAGGGCAAAGCTGCTGGCTCCCGGTCTCGGGTCAGCGTAGAAGCTGGGGAAGTGCAGTCTGCGTGCATTGAGATAGGCGCTAGCGAAACGAGCTGACCGGCACCGCGATACACGGAGCGAAACTCAACCCGCGTCGTACGAACTGCAGGTTAGCAAGCACGAACATGGCCGTTGCCCTGCGCAGTGCACTCAGGGGATATAGGGGAACGGTGCTGAGGTCCACGTAGCTAAGTTCTGCCTGTGCGCAATGATCTCCCCGGCAGAAACAGGAAGCTGGCAGTTGCTGTTTTCAATGGTGCCGTCCAGGCTGACACCGCCTCCTCGCACCTTGCTTTCCAGCTCCCCGGGTACCACCTCCACTCCCACTCCCAGTTTCCAGCAGCCACCTTGAGAGGTGGTGAGAAGGGTGCTGGGCAGTTTCTGGCCTAGCTTACTCCTGCAGTGCTTGGTTCCCACTCTGTGAATACCCCACCTGAAATCGGACTCTGGCTTGCCCTTAGGCACTAGAGAGCTAACGGGGCTGCTGCATTTCAGCACTGGGGCAACAGGAGTGAACATACGTTTTCTCCGGTGAGTTGGCAGAGAGCATTTCTTGTTGGGAGCTTTCGTTCAAGGAGGCCGGCAGTGCGGCCTACGTGGCGAGGCAAGCAGCCACCTGGAGCGGCGGTTTGAGAGTGGGCCGCTTCTGTTGGAGCTGCTCCAATTCTGATCCAGCTCTCTGCTACAGCCTGGGAAAGCAGGAGCTGGACCCTCATGGGAGACCAGGGCAAAGCTGCTGGCTCCCGGTCTCGGGTCAGCGTAGAAGCTGGGGAAGTGCAGTCTGCGTGCATTGAGATAGGCGGTAGGCGAAATGAGCTGACCGGCACCAAGATACATGGAGCGAAACTCAACCCGCGTCGTACGAACTGCAGGTTAGCAAGCACGAACACGGCCGTTGCCCTGTGCAGTGCACTCAGGGGATATAGGGGAACGGTGCTGAGGTCCACGTAGCTAAGTTCTGCCTGTGCGCAATGATCTCCCCAGCGGAAACAGGAACCTGGCAGTTGCTGTTTTCAATGGTGCCGTCCAGGCTGACACCGCCTCCTCGCACCTTGCTTTCCAGCTCCCCGGGTACCACCTCCACTCCCACTCCCAGTTTCCAGCAGCCACCTTGAGAGGTGGTGAGAAGGGTGCTGGGCAGTTTCTGGCCTAGCTTACTCCTGCAGTGCTTGGTTCCCACTCTGTGAATACCCCACCTGAAATCGGACTCTGGCTTGCCCTTAGGCACTAGAGAGCTAACGGGGCTGCTGCATTTCAGCACTGGGGCAACAGGAGTGAACATACGTTTTCTCCGGTGAGTTGGCAGAGAGCATTTCTTGTTGGGAGCTTTCGTTCAAGGAGGCCGGCAGTGCGGCCTACGTGGCGAGGCAAGCAGCCACCTGGAGCGGCGGTTTGAGAGTGGGCCGCTTCTGTTGGAGCTGCTCCGCTTCTGATCCAGCTCTCTGCTACAGCCTGGGAAAGCAGGAGCTGGACCCTCATGGGAGACCAGGGCAAAGCTGCTGGCTCCCGGTCTCGGGTCAGCGTAGAAGCTGGGGAAGTGCAGTCTGCGTGCATTGAGATAGGCGCTAGGCGAAACGAGCTGACCGGCACCGCGATACACGGAGCGAAACTCAACCCGCGTCGTACGAACTGCAGGTTAGCAAGCATGAACACGGCTGTTGCCCTGTGCAGTGCACTCAGGGGATATAGGGGAACGGTGCTGAGGTCCACGTAGCTAAGTTCTGCCTGTGCGCAATGATCTCCCCAGCGGAAACAGGAACCTGGCAGTTGCTGTTTTCAATGGTGCCGTCCAGGCTGACACCGCCTCCTCGCACCTTGCTTTCCAGCTCCCCGGGTACCACCTCCACTCCCACTCCCAGTTTCCAGCAGCCACCTTGAGAGGTGGTGAGAAGGGTGCTGGGCAGTTTCTGGCCTAGCTTACTCCTGCAGTGCTTGGTTCCCACTCTGTGAATACCCCACCTGAAATCGGACTCTGGCTTGCCCTTAGGCACTAGAGAGCTAACGGGGCTGCTGCATTTCAGCACTGGGGCAACAGGAGTGAACATACGTTTTCTCCGGTGAGTTGGCAGAGAGCATTTCTTGTTGGGAGCTTTCGTTCAAGGAGGCCGGCAGTGCGGCCTACGTGGCGAGGCAAGCAGCCACCTGGAGCGGCGGTTTGAGAGTGGGCCGCTTCTGTTGGAGCTGCTCCGCTTCTGATCCAGCTCTCTGCTACAGCCTGGGAAAGCAGGAGCTGGACCCTCATGGGAGACCAGGGCAAAGCTGCTGGCTCCCGGTCTCGGGTCAGCGTAGAAGCTGGGGAAGTGCAGTCTGCGTGCATTGAGATAGGCGCTAGCGAAACGAGCTGACCGGCACCGCGATACACGGAGCGAAACTCAACCCGCGTCGTACGAACTGCAGGTTAGCAAGCACGAACATGGCCGTTGCCCTGCGCAGTGCACTCAGGGGATATAGGGGAACGGTGCTGAGGTCCACGTAGCTAAGTTCTGCCTGTGCGCAATGATCTCCCCGGCGGAAACAGGAACCTGGCAGTTGCTGTTTTCAATGGTGCCGTCCAGGCTGACACCGCCTCCTCGCACCTTGCTTTCCAGCTCCCCGGGTACCACCTCCACTCCCACTCCCAGTTTCCAGCAGCCACCTTGAGAGGTGGTGAGAAGGGTGCTGGGCAGTTTCTGGCCTAGCTTACTCCTGCAGTGCTTGGTTCCCACTCTGTGAATACCCCACCTGAAATCGGACTCTGGCTTGCCCTTAGGCACTAGAGAGCTAACGGGGCTGCTGCATTTCAGCACTGGGGCAACAGGAGTGAACATACGTTTTCTCCGGTGAGTTGGCAGAGAGCATTTCTTGTTGGGAGCTTTCGTTCAAGGAGGCCGGCAGTGCGGCCTACGTGGCGAGGCAAGCAGCCACCTGGAGCGGCGGTTTGAGAGTGGGCCGCTTCTGTTGGAGCTGCTCCGCTTCTGATCCAGCTCTCTGCTACAGCCTGGGAAAGCAGGAGCTGGACCCTCATGGGAGACCAGGGCAAAGCTGCTGGCTCCCGGTCTCGGGTCAGCGTAGAAGCTGGGGAAGTGCAGTCTGCGTGCATTGAGATAGGCGCTAGGCGAAACGAGCTGACCGGCACCGCGATACACGGAGCGAAACTCAACCCGCGTCGTACGAACTGCAGGTTAGCAAGCACGAACACGGCCGTTGCCCTGTGCAGTGCACTCAGGGGATATAGGGGAACGGTGCTGAGGTCCACGTAGCTAAGTTCTGCCTGTGCGCAATGATCTCCCCAGCGGAAACAGGAACCTGGCAGTTGCTGTTTCAATGGTGCCGTCCAGGCTGACACCGCCTCCTCACACCTTGCTTTCCAGCTCCCCGGGTACCACCTCCACTCCCACTCCCAGTTTCCAGCAGCCACCTTGAGAGGTGGTGAGAAGGGTGCTGGGCAGTTTCTGGCCTAGCTTACTCCTGCAGTGCTTGGTTCCCACTCTGTGAATACCCCACCTGAAATCGGACTCTGGCTTGCCCTTAGGCACTAGAGAGCTAACGGGGCTGCTGCATTTCAGCACTGGGGCAACAGGAGTGAACATACGTTTTCTCCGGTGAGTTGGCAGAGAGCATTTCTTGTTGGGAGCTTTCGTTCAAGGAGGCCGGCAGTGCGGCCTACGTGGCGAGGCAAGCAGCCACCTGGAGCGGCGGTTTGAGAGTGGGCCGCTTCTGTTGGAGCTGCTCCAATTCTGATCCAGCTCTCTGCTACAGCCTGGGAAAGCAGGAGCTGGACCCTCATGGGAGACCAGGGCAAAGCTGCTGGCTCCCGGTCTCGGGTCAGCGTAGAAGCTGGGGAAGTGCAGTCTGCGTGCATTGAGATAGGCGGTAGGCGAAATGAGCTGACCGGCACCAAGATACATGGAGCGAAACTCAACCCGCGTCGTACGAACTGCAGGTTAGCAAGCACGAACACGGCCGTTGCCCTGTGCAGTGCACTCAGGGGATATAGGGGAACGGTGCTGAGGTCCACGTAGCTAAGTTCTGCCTGTGCGCAATGATCTCCCCAGCGGAAACAGGAACCTGGCAGTTGCTGTTTTCAATGGTGCCGTCCAGGCTGACACCGCCTCCTCGCACCTTGCTTTCCAGCTCCCCGGGTACCACCTCCACTCCCACTCCCAGTTTCCAGCAGCCACCTTGAGAGGTGGTGAGAAGGGTGCTGGGCAGTTTCTGGCCTAGCTTACTCCTGCAGTGCTTGGTTCCCACTCTGTGAATACCCCACCTGAAATCGGACTCTGGCTTGCCCTTAGGCACTAGAGAGCTAACGGGGCTGCTGCATTTCAGCACTGGGGCAACAGGAGTGAACATACGTTTTCTCCGGTGAGTTGGCAGAGAGCATTTCTTGTTGGGAGCTTTCGTTCAAGGAGGCCGGCAGTGCGGCCTACGTGGCGAGGCAAGCAGCCACCTGGAGCGGCGGTTTGAGAGTGGGCCGCTTCTGTTGGAGCTGCTCCGCTTCTGATCCAGCTCTCTGCTACAGCCTGGGAAAGCAGGAGCTGGACCCTCATGGGAGACCAGGGCAAAGCTGCTGGCTCCCGGTCTCGGGTCAGCGTAGAAGCTGGGGAAGTGCAGTCTGCGTGCATTGAGATAGGCGGTAGGCGAAACGAGCTGACCGGCACCGCGATACACGGAGCGAAACTCAACCCGCGTCGTACGAACTGCAGGTTAGCAAGCACGAACATGGCCGTTGCCCTGCGCAGTGCACTCAGGGGATATAGGGGAATGGTGCTGAGGTCCACGTAGCTAAGTTCTGCCTGTGCGCAATGATCTCCCCAGCGGAAACAGGAACCTGGCAGTTGCTGTTTTCAATGGTGCCGTCCAGGCTGACACCGCCTCCTCGCACCTTGCTTTCCAGCTCCCCGGGTACCACCTCCACTCCCACTCCCAGTTTCCAGCAGCCACCTTGAGAGGTGGTGAGAAGGGTGCTGGGCAGTTTCTGGCCTAGCTTACTCCTGCAGTGCTTGGTTCCCACTCTGTGAATACCCCACCTGAAATCGGACTCTGGCTTGCCCTTAGGCACTAGAGAGCTAACGGGGCTGCTGCATTTCAGCACTGGGGCAACAGGAGTGAACATACGTTTTCTCCGGTGAGTTGGCAGAGAGCATTTCTTGTTGGGAGCTTTCGTTCAAGGAGGCCGGCAGTGCGGCCTACGTGGCGAGGCAAGCAGCCACCTGGAGCGGCGGTTTGAGAGTGGGCCGCTTCTGTTGGAGCTGCTCCGCTTCTGATCCAGCTCTCTGCTACAGCCTGGGAAAGCAGGAGCTGGACCCTCATGGGAGACCAGGGCAAAGCTGCTGGCTCCCGGTCTCGGGTCAGCGTAGAAGCTGGGGAAGTGCAGTCTGCGTGCATTGAGATAGGCGGTAGGCGAAATGAGCTGACCGGCACCAAGATACACGGAGCGAAACTCAACCCGCGTCGTACGAACTGCAGGTTAGCAAGCACGAACACGGCCGTTGCCCTGTGCAGTGCACTCAGGGGATATAGGGGAACGGTGCTGAGGTCCACGTAGCTAAGTTCTGCCTGTGCGCAATGATCTCCCCAGCGGAAACAGGAACCTGGCAGTTGCTGTTTTCAATGGTGCCGTCCAGGCTGACACCGCCTCCTCGCACCTTGCTTTCCAGCTCCCCGGGTACCACCTCCACTCCCACTCCCAGTTTCCAGCAGCCACCTTGAGAGGTGGTGAGAAGGGTGCTGGGCAGTTTCTGGCCTAGCTTACTCCTGCAGTGCTTGGTTCCCACTCTGTGAATACCCCACCTGAAATCGGACTCTGGCTTGCCCTTAGGCACTAGAGAGCTAACGGGGCTGCTGCATTTCAGCACTGGGGCAACAGGAGTGAACATACGTTTTCTCCGGTGAGTTGGCAGAGAGCATTTCTTGTTGGGAGCTTTCGTTCAAGGAGGCCGGCAGTGCGGCCTACGTGGCGAGGCAAGCAGCCACCTGGAGCGGCGGTTTGAGAGTGGGCCGCTTCTGTTGGAGCTGCTCCGCTTCTGATCCAGCTCTCTGCTACAGCCTGGGAAAGCAGGAGCTGGACCCTCATGGGAGACCAGGGCAAAGCTGCTGGCTCCCGGTCTCGGGTCAGCGTAGAAGCTGGGGAAGTGCAGTCTGCGTGCATTGAGATAGGCGCTAGGCGAAACGAGCTGACCGGCACCGCGATACACGGAGCGAAACTCAACCCGCGTCGTACGAACTGCAGGTTAGCAAGCATGAACACGGCTGTTGCCCTGTGCAGTGCACTCAGGGGATATAGGGGAACGGTGCTGAGGTCCACGTAGCTAAGTTCTGCCTGTGCGCAATGATCTCCCCAGCGGAAACAGGAACCTGGCAGTTGCTGTTTTCAATGGTGCCGTCCAGGCTGACACCGCCTCCTCGCACCTTGCTTTCCAGCTCCCCGGGTACCACCTCCACTCCCACTCCCAGTTTCCAGCAGCCACCTTGAGAGGTGGTGAGAAGGGTGCTGGGCAGTTTCTGGCCTAGCTTACTCCTGCAGTGCTTGGTTCCCACTCTGTGAATACCCCACCTGAAATCGGACTCTGGCTTGCCCTTAGGCACTAGAGAGCTAACGGGGCTGCTGCATTTCAGCACTGGGGCAACAGGAGTGAACATACGTTTTCTCCGGTGAGTTGGCAGAGAGCATTTCTTGTTGGGAGCTTTCGTTCAAGGAGGCCGGCAGTGCGGCCTACGTGGCGAGGCAAGCAGCCACCTGGAGCGGCGGTTTGAGAGTGGGCCGCTTCTGTTGGAGCTGCTCCGCTTCTGATCCAGCTCTCTGCTACAGCCTGGGAAAGCAGGAGCTGGACCCTCATGGGAGACCAGGGCAAAGCTGCTGGCTCCCGGTCTCGGGTCAGCGTAGAAGCTGGGGAAGTGCAGTCTGCGTGCATTGAGATAGGCGCTAGCGAAACGAGCTGACCGGCACCGCGATACACGGAGCGAAACTCAACCCGCGTCGTACGAACTGCAGGTTAGCAAGCACGAACATGGCCGTTGCCCTGCGCAGTGCACTCAGGGGATATAGGGGAACGGTGCTGAGGTCCACGTAGCTAAGTTCTGCCTGTGCGCAATGATCTCCCCGGCGGAAACAGGAACCTGGCAGTTGCTGTTTTCAATGGTGCCGTCCAGGCTGACACCGCCTCCTCGCACCTTGCTTTCCAGCTCCCCGGGTACCACCTCCACTCCCACTCCCAGTTTCCAGCAGCCACCTTGAGAGGTGGTGAGAAGGGTGCTGGGCAGTTTCTGGCCTAGCTTACTCCTGCAGTGCTTGGTTCCCACTCTGTGAATACCCCACCTGAAATCGGACTCTGGCTTGCCCTTAGGCACTAGAGAGCTAACGGGGCTGCTGCATTTCAGCACTGGGGCAACAGGAGTGAACATACGTTTTCTCCGGTGAGTTGGCAGAGAGCATTTCTTGTTGGGAGCTTTCGTTCAAGGAGGCCGGCAGTGCGGCCTACGTG
This sequence comes from Lepus europaeus, assembly GCF_033115175.1. Lineage (NCBI taxonomy): Eukaryota > Metazoa > Chordata > Mammalia > Lagomorpha > Leporidae > Lepus > Lepus europaeus. Next base: position 2,742,217 of record NW_026909213.1, on the reverse strand, counting down.
GCGAGGCAAGCAGCCACCTGGAGCGGCGGTTTGAGAGTGGGCCGCTTCTGTTGGAGCTGCTCCGCTTCTGATCCAGCTCTCTGCTACAGCCTGGGAAAGCAGGAGCTGGACCCTCATGGGAGACCAGGGCAAAGCTGCTGGCTCCCGGTCTCGGGTCAGCGTAGAAGCTGGGGAAGTGCAGTCTGCGTGCATTGAGATAGGCGCTAGGCGAAACGAGCTGACCGGCACCGCGATACACGGAGCGAAACTCAACCCGCGTCGTACGAACTGCAGGTTAGCAAGCATGAACACGGCTGTTGCCCTGTGCAGTGCACTCAGGGGATATAGGGGAACGGTGCTGAGGTCCACGTAGCTAAGTTCTGCCTGTGCGCAATGATCTCCCCAGCGGAAACAGGAACCTGGCAGTTGCTGTTTTCAATGGTGCCGTCCAGGCTGACACCGCCTCCTCGCACCTTGCTTTCCAGCTCCCCGGGTACCACCTCCACTCCCACTCCCAGTTTCCAGCAGCCACCTTGAGAGGTGGTGAGAAGGGTGCTGGGCAGTTTCTGGCCTAGCTTACTCCTGCAGTGCTTGGTTCCCACTCTGTGAATACCCCACCTGAAATCGGACTCTGGCTTGCCCTTAGGCACTAGAGAGCTAACGGGGCTGCTGCATTTCAGCACTGGGGCAACAGGAGTGAACATACGTTTTCTCCGGTGAGTTGGCAGAGAGCATTTCTTGTTGGGAGCTTTCGTTCAAGGAGGCCGGCAGTGCGGCCTACGTGGCGAGGCAAGCAGCCACCTGGAGCGGCGGTTTGAGAGTGGGCCGCTTCTGTTGGAGCTGCTCCGCTTCTGATCCAGCTCTCTGCTACAGCCTGGGAAAGCAGGAGCTGGACCCTCATGGGAGACCAGGGCAAAGCTGCTGGCTCCCGGTCTCGGGTCAGCGTAGAAGCTGGGGAAGTGCAGTCTGCGTGCATTGAGATAGGCGCTAGCGAAACGAGCTGACCGGCACCGCGATACACGGAGCGAAACTCAACCCGCGTCGTACGAACTGCAGGTTAGCAAGCACGAACATGGCCGTTGCCCTGCGCAGTGCACTCAGGGGATATAGGGGAACGGTGCTGAGGTCCACGTAGCTAAGTTCTGCCTGTGCGCAATGATCTCCCCGGCGGAAACAGGAACCTGGCAGTTGCTGTTTTCAATGGTGCCGTCCAGGCTGACACCGCCTCCTCGCACCTTGCTTTCCAGCTCCCCGGGTACCACCTCCACTCCCACTCCCAGTTTCCAGCAGCCACCTTGAGAGGTGGTGAGAAGGGTGCTGGGCAGTTTCTGGCCTAGCTTACTCCTGCAGTGCTTGGTTCCCACTCTGTGAATACCCCACCTGAAATCGGACTCTGGCTTGCCCTTAGGCACTAGAGAGCTAACGGGGCTGCTGCATTTCAGCACTGGGGCAACAGGAGTGAACATACGTTTTCTCCGGTGAGTTGGCAGAGAGCATTTCTTGTTGGGAGCTTTCGTTCAAGGAGGCCGGCAGTGCGGCCTACGTGGCGAGGCAAGCAGCCACCTGGAGCGGCGGTTTGAGAGTGGGCCGCTTCTGTTGGAGCTGCTCCGCTTCTGATCCAGCTCTCTGCTACAGCCTGGGAAAGCAGGAGCTGGACCCTCATGGGAGACCAGGGCAAAGCTGCTGGCTCCCGGTCTCGGGTCAGCGTAGAAGCTGGGGAAGTGCAGTCTGCGTGCATTGAGATAGGCGCTAGCGAAACGAGCTGACCGGCACCGCGATACACGGAGCGAAACTCAACCCGCGTCGTACGAACTGCAGGTTAGCAAGCACGAACATGGCCGTTGCCCTGCGCAGTGCACTCAGGGGATATAGGGGAACGGTGCTGAGGTCCACGTAGCTAAGTTCTGCCTGTGCGCAATGATCTCCCCGGCGGAAACAGGAACCTGGCAGTTGCTGTTTTCAATGGTGCCGTCCAGGCTGACACCGCCTCCTCGCACCTTGCTTTCCAGCTCCCCGGGTACCACCTCCACTCCCACTCCCAGTTTCCAGCAGCCACCTTGAGAGGTGGTGAGAAGGGTGCTGGGCAGTTTCTGGCCTAGCTTACTCCTGCAGTGCTTGGTTCCCACTCTGTGAATACCCCACCTGAAATCGGACTCTGGCTTGCCCTTAGGCACTAGAGAGCTAACGGGGCTGCTGCATTTCAGCACTGGGGCAACAGGAGTGAACATACGTTTTCTCCGGTGAGTTGGCAGAGAGCATTTCTTGTTGGGAGCTTTCGTTCAAGGAGGCCGGCAGTGCGGCCTACGTGGCGAGGCAAGCAGCCACCTGGAGCGGCGGTTTGAGAGTGGGCCGCTTCTGTTGGAGCTGCTCCGCTTCTGATCCAGCTCTCTGCTACAGCCTGGGAAAGCAGGAGCTGGACCCTCATGGGAGACCAGGGCAAAGCTGCTGGCTCCCGGTCTCGGGTCAGCGTAGAAGCTGGGGAAGTGCAGTCTGCGTGCATTGAGATAGGCGCTAGCGAAACGAGCTGACCGGCACCGCGATACACGGAGCGAAACTCAACCCGCGTCGTACGAACTGCAGGTTAGCAAGCACGAACATGGCCGTTGCCCTGCGCAGTGCACTCAGGGGATATAGGGGAACGGTGCTGAGGTCCACGTAGCTAAGTTCTGCCTGTGCGCAATGATCTCCCCGGCAGAAACAGGAAGCTGGCAGTTGCTGTTTTCAATGGTGCCGTCCAGGCTGACACCGCCTCCTCGCACCTTGCTTTCCAGCTCCCCGGGTACCACCTCCACTCCCACTCCCAGTTTCCAGCAGCCACCTTGAGAGGTGGTGAGAAGGGTGCTGGGCAGTTTCTGGCCTAGCTTACTCCTGCAGTGCTTGGTTCCCACTCTGTGAATACCCCACCTGAAATCGGACTCTGGCTTGCCCTTAGGCACTAGAGAGCTAACGGGGCTGCTGCATTTCAGCACTGGGGCAACAGGAGTGAACATACGTTTTCTCCGGTGAGTTGGCAGAGAGCATTTCTTGTTGGGAGCTTTCGTTCAAGGAGGCCGGCAGTGCGGCCTACGTGGCGAGGCAAGCAGCCACCTGGAGCGGCGGTTTGAGAGTGGGCCGCTTCTGTTGGAGCTGCTCCAATTCTGATCCAGCTCTCTGCTACAGCCTGGGAAAGCAGGAGCTGGACCCTCATGGGAGACCAGGGCAAAGCTGCTGGCTCCCGGTCTCGGGTCAGCGTAGAAGCTGGGGAAGTGCAGTCTGCGTGCATTGAGATAGGCGGTAGGCGAAATGAGCTGACCGGCACCAAGATACATGGAGCGAAACTCAACCCGCGTCGTACGAACTGCAGGTTAGCAAGCACGAACACGGCCGTTGCCCTGTGCAGTGCACTCAGGGGATATAGGGGAACGGTGCTGAGGTCCACGTAGCTAAGTTCTGCCTGTGCGCAATGATCTCCCCAGCGGAAACAGGAACCTGGCAGTTGCTGTTTTCAATGGTGCCGTCCAGGCTGACACCGCCTCCTCGCACCTTGCTTTCCAGCTCCCCGGGTACCACCTCCACTCCCACTCCCAGTTTCCAGCAGCCACCTTGAGAGGTGGTGAGAAGGGTGCTGGGCAGTTTCTGGCCTAGCTTACTCCTGCAGTGCTTGGTTCCCACTCTGTGAATACCCCACCTGAAATCGGACTCTGGCTTGCCCTTAGGCACTAGAGAGCTAACGGGGCTGCTGCATTTCAGCACTGGGGCAACAGGAGTGAACATACGTTTTCTCCGGTGAGTTGGCAGAGAGCATTTCTTGTTGGGAGCTTTCGTTCAAGGAGGCCGGCAGTGCGGCCTACGTGGCGAGGCAAGCAGCCACCTGGAGCGGCGGTTTGAGAGTGGGCCGCTTCTGTTGGAGCTGCTCCGCTTCTGATCCAGCTCTCTGCTACAGCCTGGGAAAGCAGGAGCTGGACCCTCATGGGAGACCAGGGCAAAGCTGCTGGCTCCCGGTCTCGGGTCAGCGTAGAAGCTGGGGAAGTGCAGTCTGCGTGCATTGAGATAGGCGCTAGGCGAAACGAGCTGACCGGCACCGCGATACACGGAGCGAAACTCAACCCGCGTCGTACGAACTGCAGGTTAGCAAGCATGAACACGGCTGTTGCCCTGTGCAGTGCACTCAGGGGATATAGGGGAACGGTGCTGAGGTCCACGTAGCTAAGTTCTGCCTGTGCGCAATGATCTCCCCAGCGGAAACAGGAACCTGGCAGTTGCTGTTTTCAATGGTGCCGTCCAGGCTGACACCGCCTCCTCGCACCTTGCTTTCCAGCTCCCCGGGTACCACCTCCACTCCCACTCCCAGTTTCCAGCAGCCACCTTGAGAGGTGGTGAGAAGGGTGCTGGGCAGTTTCTGGCCTAGCTTACTCCTGCAGTGCTTGGTTCCCACTCTGTGAATACCCCACCTGAAATCGGACTCTGGCTTGCCCTTAGGCACTAGAGAGCTAACGGGGCTGCTGCATTTCAGCACTGGGGCAACAGGAGTGAACATACGTTTTCTCCGGTGAGTTGGCAGAGAGCATTTCTTGTTGGGAGCTTTCGTTCAAGGAGGCCGGCAGTGCGGCCTACGTGGCGAGGCAAGCAGCCACCTGGAGCGGCGGTTTGAGAGTGGGCCGCTTCTGTTGGAGCTGCTCCGCTTCTGATCCAGCTCTCTGCTACAGCCTGGGAAAGCAGGAGCTGGACCCTCATGGGAGACCAGGGCAAAGCTGCTGGCTCCCGGTCTCGGGTCAGCGTAGAAGCTGGGGAAGTGCAGTCTGCGTGCATTGAGATAGGCGCTAGCGAAACGAGCTGACCGGCACCGCGATACACGGAGCGAAACTCAACCCGCGTCGTACGAACTGCAGGTTAGCAAGCACGAACATGGCCGTTGCCCTGCGCAGTGCACTCAGGGGATATAGGGGAACGGTGCTGAGGTCCACGTAGCTAAGTTCTGCCTGTGCGCAATGATCTCCCCGGCGGAAACAGGAACCTGGCAGTTGCTGTTTTCAATGGTGCCGTCCAGGCTGACACCGCCTCCTCGCACCTTGCTTTCCAGCTCCCCGGGTACCACCTCCACTCCCACTCCCAGTTTCCAGCAGCCACCTTGAGAGGTGGTGAGAAGGGTGCTGGGCAGTTTCTGGCCTAGCTTACTCCTGCAGTGCTTGGTTCCCACTCTGTGAATACCCCACCTGAAATCGGACTCTGGCTTGCCCTTAGGCACTAGAGAGCTAACGGGGCTGCTGCATTTCAGCACTGGGGCAACAGGAGTGAACATACGTTTTCTCCGGTGAGTTGGCAGAGAGCATTTCTTGTTGGGAGCTTTCGTTCAAGGAGGCCGGCAGTGCGGCCTACGTGGCGAGGCAAGCAGCCACCTGGAGCGGCGGTTTGAGAGTGGGCCGCTTCTGTTGGAGCTGCTCCGCTTCTGATCCAGCTCTCTGCTACAGCCTGGGAAAGCAGGAGCTGGACCCTCATGGGAGACCAGGGCAAAGCTGCTGGCTCCCGGTCTCGGGTCAGCGTAGAAGCTGGGGAAGTGCAGTCTGCATGCATTGAGATAGGCGCTAGGCGAAACGAGCTGACCGGCACCGCGATACACGGAGCGAAACTCAACCCGTGTCGTACGAACTGCAGGTTAGCAAGCACGAACATGGCCGTTGCCCTGCGCAGTGCACTCAGGGGATATAGGGGAATGGTGCTGAGGTCCACGTAGCTAAGTTCTGCCTGTGCGCAATGATCTCCCCGGCGGAAACAGGAACCTGGCAGTTGCTGTTTTCAATGGTGCCGTCCAGGCTGACACCGCCTCCTCGCACCTTGCTTTCCAGCTCCCCGGGTACCACCTCCACTCCCACTCCCAGTTTCCAGCAGCCACCTTGAGAGGTGGTGAGAAGGGTGCTGGGCAGTTTCTGGCCTAGCTTACTCCTGCAGTGCTTGGTTCCCACTCTGTGAATACCCCACCTGAAATCGGACTCTGGCTTGCCCTTAGGCACTAGAGAGCTAACGGGGCTGCTGCATTTCAGCACTGGGGCAACAGGAGTGAACATACGTTTTCTCCGGTGAGTTGGCAGAGAGCATTTCTTGTTGGGAGCTTTCGTTCAAGGAGGCCGGCAGTGCGGCCTACGTGGCGAGGCAAGCAGCCACCTGGAGCGGCGGTTTGAGAGTGGGCCGCTTCTGTTGGAGCTGCTCCGCTTCTGATCCAGCTCTCTGCTACAGCCTGGGAAAGCAGGAGCTGGACCCTCATGGGAGACCAGGGCAAAGCTGCTGGCTCCCGGTCTCGGGTCAGCGTAGAAGCTGGGGAAGTGCAGTCTGCGTGCATTGAGATAGGCGCTAGGCGAAACGAGCTGACCGGCACCGCGATACACGGAGCGAAACTCAACCCGCGTCGTACGAACTGCAGGTTAGCAAGCACGAACACGGCCGTTGCCCTGTGCAGTGCACTCAGGGGATATAGGGGAACGGTGCTGAGGTCCACGTAGCTAAGTTCTGCCTGTGCGCAATGATCTCCCCAGCGGAAACAGGAACCTGGCAGTTGCTGTTTCAATGGTGCCGTCCAGGCTGACACCGCCTCCTCACACCTTGCTTTCCAGCTCCCCGGGTACCACCTCCACTCCCACTCCCAGTTTCCAGCAGCCACCTTGAGAGGTGGTGAGAAGGGTGCTGGGCAGTTTCTGGCCTAGCTTACTCCTGCAGTGCTTGGTTCCCACTCTGTGAATACCCCACCTGAAATCGGACTCTGGCTTGCCCTTAGGCACTAGAGAGCTAACGGGGCTGCTGCATTTCAGCACTGGGGCAACAGGAGTGAACATACGTTTTCTCCGGTGAGTTGGCAGAGAGCATTTCTTGTTGGGAGCTTTCGTTCAAGGAGGCCGGCAGTGCGGCCTACGTGGCGAGGCAAGCAGCCACCTGGAGCGGCGGTTTGAGAGTGGGCCGCTTCTGTTGGAGCTGCTCCAATTCTGATCCAGCTCTCTGCTACAGCCTGGGAAAGCAGGAGCTGGACCCTCATGGGAGACCAGGGCAAAGCTGCTGGCTCCCGGTCTCGGGTCAGCGTAGAAGCTGGGGAAGTGCAGTCTGCGTGCATTGAGATAGGCGGTAGGCGAAATGAGCTGACCGGCACCAAGATACATGGAGCGAAACTCAACCCGCGTCGTACGAACTGCAGGTTAGCAAGCACGAACACGGCCGTTGCCCTGTGCAGTGCACTCAGGGGATATAGGGGAACGGTGCTGAGGTCCACGTAGCTAAGTTCTGCCTGTGCGCAATGATCTCCCCAGCGGAAACAGGAACCTGGCAGTTGCTGTTTTCAATGGTGCCGTCCAGGCTGACACCGCCTCCTCGCACCTTGCTTTCCAGCTCCCCGGGTACCACCTCCACTCCCACTCCCAGTTTCCAGCAGCCACCTTGAGAGGTGGTGAGAAGGGTGCTGGGCAGTTTCTGGCCTAGCTTACTCCTGCAGTGCTTGGTTCCCACTCTGTGAATACCCCACCTGAAATCGGACTCTGGCTTGCCCTTAGGCACTAGAGAGCTAACGGGGCTGCTGCATTTCAGCACTGGGGCAACAGGAGTGAACATACGTTTTCTCCGGTGAGTTGGCAGAGAGCATTTCTTGTTGGGAGCTTTCGTTCAAGGAGGCCGGCAGTGCGGCCTACGTGGCGAGGCAAGCAGCCACCTGGAGCGGCGGTTTGAGAGTGGGCCGCTTCTGTTGGAGCTGCTCCGCTTCTGATCCAGCTCTCTGCTACAGCCTGGGAAAGCAGGAGCTGGACCCTCATGGGAGACCAGGGCAAAGCTGCTGGCTCCCGGTCTCGGGTCAGCGTAGAAGCTGGGGAAGTGCAGTCTGCGTGCATTGAGATAGGCGGTAGGCGAAACGAGCTGACCGGCACCGCGATACACGGAGCGAAACTCAACCCGCGTCGTACGAACTGCAGGTTAGCAAGCACGAACATGGCCGTTGCCCTGCGCAGTGCACTCAGGGGATATAGGGGAATGGTGCTGAGGTCCACGTAGCTAAGTTCTGCCTGTGCGCAATGATCTCCCCAGCGGAAACAGGAACCTGGCAGTTGCTGTTTTCAATGGTGCCGTCCAGGCTGACACCGCCTCCTCGCACCTTGCTTTCCAGCTCCCCGGGTACCACCTCCACTCCCACTCCCAGTTTCCAGCAGCCACCTTGAGAGGTGGTGAGAAGGGTGCTGGGCAGTTTCTGGCCTAGCTTACTCCTGCAGTGCTTGGTTCCCACTCTGTGAATACCCCACCTGAAATCGGACTCTGGCTTGCCCTTAGGCACTAGAGAGCTAACGGGGCTGCTGCATTTCAGCACTGGGGCAACAGGAGTGAACATACGTTTTCTCCGGTGAGTTGGCAGAGAGCATTTCTTGTTGGGAGCTTTCGTTCAAGGAGGCCGGCAGTGCGGCCTACGTGGCGAGGCAAGCAGCCACCTGGAGCGGCGGTTTGAGAGTGGGCCGCTTCTGTTGGAGCTGCTCCGCTTCTGATCCAGCTCTCTGCTACAGCCTGGGAAAGCAGGAGCTGGACCCTCATGGGAGACCAGGGCAAAGCTGCTGGCTCCCGGTCTCGGGTCAGCGTAGAAGCTGGGGAAGTGCAGTCTGCGTGCATTGAGATAGGCGGTAGGCGAAATGAGCTGACCGGCACCAAGATACACGGAGCGAAACTCAACCCGCGTCGTACGAACTGCAGGTTAGCAAGCACGAACACGGCCGTTGCCCTGTGCAGTGCACTCAGGGGATATAGGGGAACGGTGCTGAGGTCCACGTAGCTAAGTTCTGCCTGTGCGCAATGATCTCCCCAGCGGAAACAGGAACCTGGCAGTTGCTGTTTTCAATGGTGCCGTCCAGGCTGACACCGCCTCCTCGCACCTTGCTTTCCAGCTCCCCGGGTACCACCTCCACTCCCACTCCCAGTTTCCAGCAGCCACCTTGAGAGGTGGTGAGAAGGGTGCTGGGCAGTTTCTGGCCTAGCTTACTCCTGCAGTGCTTGGTTCCCACTCTGTGAATACCCCACCTGAAATCGGACTCTGGCTTGCCCTTAGGCACTAGAGAGCTAACGGGGCTGCTGCATTTCAGCACTGGGGCAACAGGAGTGAACATACGTTTTCTCCGGTGAGTTGGCAGAGAGCATTTCTTGTTGGGAGCTTTCGTTCAAGGAGGCCGGCAGTGCGGCCTACGTGGCGAGGCAAGCAGCCACCTGGAGCGGCGGTTTGAGAGTGGGCCGCTTCTGTTGGAGCTGCTCCGCTTCTGATCCAGCTCTCTGCTACAGCCTGGGAAAGCAGGAGCTGGACCCTCATGGGAGACCAGGGCAAAGCTGCTGGCTCCCGGTCTCGGGTCAGCGTAGAAGCTGGGGAAGTGCAGTCTGCGTGCATTGAGATAGGCGCTAGCGAAACGAGCTGACCGGCACCGCGATACACGGAGCGAAACTCAACCCGCGTCGTACGAACTGCAGGTTAGCAAGCACGAACATGGCCGTTGCCCTGCGCAGTGCACTCAGGGGATATAGGGGAACGGTGCTGAGGTCCACGTAGCTAAGTTCTGCCTGTGCGCAATGATCTCCCCGGCGGAAACAGGAACCTGGCAGTTGCTGTTTTCAATGGTGCCGTCCAGGCTGACACCGCCTCCTCGCACCTTGCTTTCCAGCTCCCCGGGTACCACCTCCACTCCCACTCCCAGTTTCCAGCAGCCACCTTGAGAGGTGGTGAGAAGGGTGCTGGGCAGTTTCTGGCCTAGCTTACTCCTGCAGTGCTTGGTTCCCACTCTGTGAATACCCCACCTGAAATCGGACTCTGGCTTGCCCTTAGGCACTAGAGAGCTAACGGGGCTGCTGCATTTCAGCACTGGGGCAACAGGAGTGAACATACGTTTTCTCCGGTGAGTTGGCAGAGAGCATTTCTTGTTGGGAGCTTTCGTTCAAGGAGGCCGGCAGTGCGGCCTACGTGGCGAGGCAAGCAGCCACCTGGAGCGGCGGTTTGAGAGTGGGCCGCTTCTGTTGGAGCTGCTCCGCTTCTGATCCAGCTCTCTGCTACAGCCTGGGAAAGCAGGAGCTGGACCCTCATGGGAGACCAGGGCAAAGCTGCTGGCTCCCGGTCTCGGGTCAGCGTAGAAGCTGGGGAAGTGCAGTCTGCATGCATTGAGATAGGCGCTAGGCGAAACGAGCTGACCGGCACCGCGATACACGGAGCGAAACTCAACCCGTGTCGTACGAACTGCAGGTTAGCAAGCACGAACATGGCCGTTGCCCTGCGCAGTGCACTCAGGGGATATAGGGGAATGGTGCTGAGGTCCACGTAGCTAAGTTCTGCCTGTGCGCAATGATCTCCCCGGCGGAAACAGGAACCTGGCAGTTGCTGTTTTCAATGGTGCCGTCCAGGCTGACACCGCCTCCTCGCACCTTGCTTTCCAGCTCCCCGGGTACCACCTCCACTCCCACTCCCAGTTTCCAGCAGCCACCTTGAGAGGTGGTGAGAAGGGTGCTGGGCAGTTTCTGGCCTAGCTTACTCCTGCAGTGCTTGGTTCCCACTCTGTGAATACCCCACCTGAAATCGGACTCTGGCTTGCCCTTAGGCACTAGAGAGCTAACGGGGCTGCTGCATTTCAGCACTGGGGCAACAGGAGTGAACATACGTTTTCTCCGGTGAGTTGGCAGAGAGCATTTCTTGTTGGGAGCTTTCGTTCAAGGAGGCCGGCAGTGCGGCCTACGTGGCGAGGCAAGCAGCCACCTGGAGCGGCGGTTTGAGAGTGGGCCGCTTCTGTTGGAGCTGCTCCGCTTCTGATCCAGCTCTCTGCTACAGCCTGGGAAAGCAGGAGCTGGACCCTCATGGGAGACCAGGGCAAAGCTGCTGGCTCCCGGTCTCGGGTCAGCGTAGAAGCTGGGGAAGTGCAGTCTGCGTGCATTGAGATAGGCGCTAGGCGAAACGAGCTGACCGGCACCGCGATACACGGAGCGAAACTCAACCCGCGTCGTACGAACTGCAGGTTAGCAAGCACGAACACGGCCGTTGCCCTGTGCAGTGCACTCAGGGGATATAGGGGAACGGTGCTGAGGTCCACGTAGCTAAGTTCTGCCTGTGCGCAATGATCTCCCCAGCGGAAACAGGAACCTGGCAGTTGCTGTTTCAATGGTGCCGTCCAGGCTGACACCGCCTCCTCACACCTTGCTTTCCAGCTCCCCGGGTACCACCTCCACTCCCACTCCCAGTTTCCAGCAGCCACCTTGAGAGGTGGTGAGAAGGGTGCTGGGCAGTTTCTGGCCTAGCTTACTCCTGCAGTGCTTGGTTCCCACTCTGTGAATACCCCACCTGAAATCGGACTCTGGCTTGCCCTTAGGCACTAGAGAGCTAACGGGGCTGCTGCATTTCAGCACTGGGGCAACAGGAGTGAACATACGTTTTCTCCGGTGAGTTGGCAGAGAGCATTTCTTGTTGGGAGCTTTCGTTCAAGGAGGCCGGCAGTGCGGCCTACGTGGCGAGGCAAGCAGCCACCTGGAGCGGCGGTTTGAGAGTGGGCCGCTTCTGTTGGAGCTGCTCCAATTCTGATCCAGCTCTCTGCTACAGCCTGGGAAAGCAGGAGCTGGACCCTCATGGGAGACCAGGGCAAAGCTGCTGGCTCCCGGTCTCGGGTCAGCGTAGAAGCTGGGGAAGTGCAGTCTGCGTGCATTGAGATAGGCGGTAGGCGAAATGAGCTGACCGGCACCAAGATACATGGAGCGAAACTCAACCCGCGTCGTACGAACTGCAGGTTAGCAAGCACGAACACGGCCGTTGCCCTGTGCAGTGCACTCAGGGGATATAGGGGAACGGTGCTGAGGTCCACGTAGCTAAGTTCTGCCTGTGCGCAATGATCTCCCCAGCGGAAACAGGAACCTGGCAGTTGCTGTTTTCAATGGTGCCGTCCAGGCTGACACCGCCTCCTCGCACCTTGCTTTCCAGCTCCCCGGGTACCACCTCCACTCCCACTCCCAGTTTCCAGCAGCCACCTTGAGAGGTGGTGAGAAGGGTGCTGGGCAGTTTCTGGCCTAGCTTACTCCTGCAGTGCTTGGTTCCCACTCTGTGAATACCCCACCTGAAATCGGACTCTGGCTTGCCCTTAGGCACTAGAGAGCTAACGGGGCTGCTGCATTTCAGCACTGGGGCAACAGGAGTGAACATACGTTTTCTCCGGTGAGTTGGCAGAGAGCATTTCTTGTTGGGAGCTTTCGTTCAAGGAGGCCGGCAGTGCGGCCTACGTGGCGAGGCAAGCAGCCACCTGGAGCGGCGGTTTGAGAGTGGGCCGCTTCTGTTGGAGCTGCTCCGCTTCTGATCCAGCTCTCTGCTACAGCCTGGGAAAGCAGGAGCTGGACCCTCATGGGAGACCAGGGCAAAGCTGCTGGCTCCCGGTCTCGGGTCAGCGTAGAAGCTGGGGAAGTGCAGTCTGCGTGCATTGAGATAGGCGGTAGGCGAAACGAGCTGACCGGCACCGCGATACACGGAGCGAAACTCAACCCGCGTCGTACGAACTGCAGGTTAGCAAGCACGAACATGGCCGTTGCCCTGCGCAGTGCACTCAGGGGATATAGGGGAATGGTGCTGAGGTCCACGTAGCTAAGTTCTGCCTGTGCGCAATGATCTCCCCAGCGGAAACAGGAACCTGGCAGTTGCTGTTTTCAATGGTGCCGTCCAGGCTGACACCGCCTCCTCGCACCTTGCTTTCCAGCTCCCCGGGTACCACCTCCACTCCCACTCCCAGTTTCCAGCAGCCACCTTGAGAGGTGGTGAGAAGGGTGCTGGGCAGTTTCTGGCCTAGCTTACTCCTGCAGTGCTTGGTTCCCACTCTGTGAATACCCCACCTGAAATCGGACTCTGGCTTGCCCTTAGGCACTAGAGAGCTAACGGGGCTGCTGCATTTCAGCACTGGGGCAACAGGAGTGAACATACGTTTTCTCCGGTGAGTTGGCAGAGAGCATTTCTTGTTGGGAGCTTTCGTTCAAGGAGGCCGGCAGTGCGGCCTACGTGGCGAGGCAAGCAGCCACCTGGAGCGGCGGTTTGAGAGTGGGCCGCTTCTGTTGGAGCTGCTCCGCTTCTGATCCAGCTCTCTGCTACAGCCTGGGAAAGCAGGAGCTGGACCCTCATGGGAGACCAGGGCAAAGCTGCTGGCTCCCGGTCTCGGGTCAGCGTAGAAGCTGGGGAAGTGCAGTCTGCGTGCATTGAGATAGGCGGTAGGCGAAATGAGCTGACCGGCACCAAGATACACGGAGCGAAACTCAACCCGCGTCGTACGAACTGCAGGTTAGCAAGCACGAACACGGCCGTTGCCCTGTGCAGTGCACTCAGGGGATATAGGGGAACGGTGCTGAGGTCCACGTAGCTAAGTTCTGCCTGTGCGCAATGATCTCCCCAGCGGAAACAGGAACCTGGCAGTTGCTGTTTTCAATGGTGCCGTCCAGGCTGACACCGCCTCCTCGCACCTTGCTTTCCAGCTCCCCGGGTACCACCTCCACTCCCACTCCCAGTTTCCAGCAGCCACCTTGAGAGGTGGTGAGAAGGGTGCTGGGCAGTTTCTGGCCTAGCTTACTCCTGCAGTGCTTGGTTCCCACTCTGTGAATACCCCACCTGAAATCGGACTCTGGCTTGCCCTTAGGCACTAGAGAGCTAACGGGGCTGCTGCATTTCAGCACTGGGGCAACAGGAGTGAACATACGTTTTCTCCGGTGAGTTGGCAGAGAGCATTTCTTGTTGGGAGCTTTCGTTCAAGGAGGCCGGCAGTGCGGCCTACGTGGCGAGGCAAGCAGCCACCTGGAGCGGCGGTTTGAGAGTGGGCCGCTTCTGTTGGAGCTGCTCCGCTTCTGATCCAGCTCTCTGCTACAGCCTGGGAAAGCAGGAGCTGGACCCTCATGGGAGACCAGGGCAAAGCTGCTGGCTCCCGGTCTCGGGTCAGCGTAGAAGCTGGGGAAGTGCAGTCTGCGTGCATTGAGATAGGCGGTAGGCGAAACGAGCTGACCAGCACCGCGATACACGGAGCGAAACTCAACCCGCGTCGTACGAACTGCAGGTTAGCAAGCACGAACATGGCCGTTGCCCTGCGCAGTGCACTCAGGGGATATAGGGGAATGGTGCTGAGGTCCACGTAGCTAAGTTCTGCCTGTGCGCAATGATCTCCCCAGCGGAAACAGGAACCTGGCAGTTGCTGTTTTCAATGGTGCCGTCCAGGCTGACACCGCCTCCTCGCACCTTGCTTTCCAGCTCCCCGGGTACCACCTCCACTCCCACTCCCAGTTTCCAGCAGCCACCTTGAGAGGTGGTGAGAAGGGTGCTGGGCAGTTTCTGGCCTAGCTTACTCCTGCAGTGCTTGGTTCCCACTCTGTGAATACCCCACCTGAAATCGGACTCTGGCTTGCCCTTAGGCACTAGAGAGCTAACGGGGCTGCTGCATTTCAGCACTGGGGCAACAGGAGTGAACATACGTTTTCTCCGGTGAGTTGGCAGAGAGCATTTCTTGTTGGGAGCTTTCGTTCAAGGAGGCCGGCAGTGCGGCCTACGTGGCGAGGCAAGCAGCCACCTGGAGCGGCGGTTTGAGAGTGGGCCGCTTCTGTTGGAGCTGCTCCGCTTCTGATCCAGCTCTCTGCTACAGCCTGGGAAAGCAGGAGCTGGACCCTCATGGGAGACCAGGGCAAAGCTGCTGGCTCCCGGTCTCGGGTCAGCGTAGAAGCTGGGGAAGTGCAGTCTGCGTGCATTGAGATAGGCGGTAGGCGAAATGAGCTGACCGGCACCAAGATACACGGAGCGAAACTCAACCCGCGTCGTACGAACTGCAGGTTAGCAAGCACGAACATGGCCGTTGCCCTGCGCAGTGCACTCAGGGGATATAGGGGAATGGTGCTGAGGTCCACGTAGCTAAGTTCTGCCTGTGCGCAATGATCTCCCCAGCGGAAACAGGAACCTGGCAGTTGCTGTTTTCAATGGTGCCGTCCAGGCTGACACCGCCTCCTCGCACCTTGCTTTCCAGCTCCCCGGGTACCACCTCCACTCCCACTCCCAGTTTCCAGCAGCCACCTTGAGAGGTGGTGAGAAGGGTGCTGGGCAGTTTCTGGCCTAGCTTACTCCTGCAGTGCTTGGTTCCCACTCTGTGAATACCCCACCTGAAATCGGACTCTGGCTTGCCCTTAGGCACTAGAGAGCTAACGGGGCTGCTGCATTTCAGCACTGGGGCAACAGGAGTGAACATACGTTTTCTCCGGTGAGTTGGCAGAGAGCATTTCTTGTTGGGAGCTTTCGTTCAAGGAGGCCGGCAGTGCGGCCTACGTGGCGAGGCAAGCAGCCACCTGGAGCGGCGGTTTGAGAGTGGGCCGCTTCTGTTGGAGCTGCTCCGCTTCTGATCCAGCTCTCTGCTACAGCCTGGGAAAGCAGGAGCTGGACCCTCATGGGAGACCAGGGCAAAGCTGCTGGCTCCCGGTCTCGGGTCAGCGTAGAAGCTGGGGAAGTGCAGTCTGCGTGCATTGAGATAGGCGCTAGCGAAACGAGCTGACCGGCACCGCGATACACGGAGCGAAACTCAACCCGCGTCGTACGAACTGCAGGTTAGCAAGCACGAACACGGCCGTTGCCCTGTGCAGTGCACTCAGGGGATATAGGGGAACGGTGCTGAGGTCCACGTAGCTAAGTTCTGCCTGTGCGCAATGATCTCCCCAGCGGAAACAGGAACCTGGCAGTTGCTGTTTTCAATGGTGCCGTCCAGGCTGACACCGCCTCCTCGCACCTTGCTTTCCAGCTCCCCGGGTACCACCTCCACTCCCACTCCCAGTTTCCAGCAGCCACCTTGAGAGGTGGTGAGAAGGGTGCTGGGCAGTTTCTGGCCTAGCTTACTCCTGCAGTGCTTGGTTCCCACTCTGTGAATACCCCACCTGAAATCGGACTCTGGCTTGCCCTTAGGCACTAGAGAGCTAACGGGGCTGCTGCATTTCAGCACTGGGGCAACAGGAGTGAACATACGTTTTCTCCGGTGAGTTGGCAGAGAGCATTTCTTGTTGGGAGCTTTCGTTCAAGGAGGCCGGCAGTGCGGCCTACGTGGCGAGGCAAGCAGCCACCTGGAGCAGCGGTTTGAGAGTGGGCCGCTTCTGTTGGAGCTGCTCCGCTTCTGATCCAGCTCTCTGCTACAGCCTGGGAAAGCAGGAGCTGGACCCTCATGGGAGACCAGGGCAAAGCTGCTGGCTCCCGGTCTCGGGTCAGCGTAGAAGCTGGGGAAGTGCAGTCTGCGTGCATTGAGATAGGCGGTAGGCGAAACGAGCTGACCGGCACCGCGATACACGGAGCGAAACTCAACCCGCGTCGTACGAACTGCAGGTTAGCAAGCACGAACATGGCCGTTGCCCTGCGCAGTGCACTCAGGGGATATAGGGGAATGGTGCTGAGGTCCACGTAGCTAAGTTCTGCCTGTGCGCAATGATCTCCCCAGCGGAAACAGGAACCTGGCAGTTGCTGTTTTCAATGGTGCCGTCCAGGCTGACACCGCCTCCTCGCACCTTGCTTTCCAGCTCCCCGGGTACCACCTCCACTCCCACTCCCAGTTTCCAGCAGCCACCTTGAGAGGTGGTGAGAAGGGTGCTGGGCAGTTTCTGGCCTAGCTTACTCCTGCAGTGCTTGGTTCCCACTCTGTGAATACCCCACCTGAAATCGGACTCTGGCTTGCCCTTAGGCACTAGAGAGCTAACGGGGCTGCTGCATTTCAGCACTGGGGCAACAGGAGTGAACATACGTTTTCTCCGGTGAGTTGGCAGAGAGCATTTCTTGTTGGGAGCTTTCGTTCAAGGAGGCCGGCAGTGCGGCCTACGTGGCGAGGCAAGCAGCCACCTGGAGCGGCGGTTTGAGAGTGGGCCGCTTCTGTTGGAGCTGCTCCGCTTCTGATCCAGCTCTCTGCTACAGCCTGGGAAAGCAGGAGCTGGACCCTCATGGGAGACCAGGGCAAAGCTGCTGGCTCCCGGTCTCGGGTCAGCGTAGAAGCTGGGGAAGTGCAGTCTGCGTGCATTGAGATAGGCGCTAGGCGAAACGAGCTGACCGGCACCGCGATACACGGAGCGAAACTCAACCCGCATCGTACGAACTGCAGGTTAGCAAGCACGAACACGGCCGTTGCCCTGTGCAGTGCACTCAGGGGATATAGGGGAACGGTGCTGAGGTCCACGTAGCTAAGTTCTGCCTGTGCGCAATGATCTCCCCAGCGGAAACAGGAACCTGGCAGTTGCTGTTTTCAATGGTGCCGTCCAGGCTGACACCGCCTCCTCGCACCTTGCTTTCCAGCTCCCCGGGTACCACCTCCACTCCCACTCCCAGTTTCCAGCAGCCACCTTGAGAGGTGGTGAGAAGGGTGCTGGGCAGTTTCTGGCCTAGCTTACTCCTGCAGTGCTTGGTTCCCACTCTGTGAATACCCCACCTGAAATCGGACTCTGGCTTGCCCTTAGGCACTAGAGAGCTAGCGGGGCTGCTGCATTTCAGCACTGGGGCAACAGGAGTGAACATACGTTTTCTCCGGTGAGTTGGCAGAGAGCATTTCTTGTTGGGAGCTTTCGTTCAAGGAGGCCGGCAGTGCGGCCTACGTGGCGAGGCAAGCAGCCACCTGGAGCGGCGGTTTGAGAGTGGGCCGCTTCTGTTGGAGCTGCTCCGCTTCTGATCCAGCTCTCTGCTACAGCCTGGGAAAGCAGGAGCTGGACCCTCATGGGAGACCAGGGCAAAGCTGCTGGCTCCCGGTCTCGGGTCAGCGTAGAAGCTGGGGAAGTGCAGTCTGCGTGCATTGAGATAGGCGCTAGGCGAAACGAGCTGACCGGCACCACGATACACGGAGCGAAACTCAACCCGCGTCGTACGAACTGCAGGTTAGCAAGCACGAACATGGCCGTTGCCCTGCGCAGTGCACTCAGGGGATATAGGGGAATGGTGCTGAGGTCCACGTAGCTAAGTTCTGCCTGTGCGCAATGATCTCCCCGGCAGAAACAGGAACCTGGCAGTTGCTGTTTTCAATGGTGCCGTCCAGGCTGACACCGCCTCCTCGCACCTTGCTTTCCAGCTCCCCGGGTACCACCTCCACTCCCACTCCCAGTTTCCAGCAGCCACCTTGAGAGGTGGTGAGAAGGGTGCTGGGCAGTTTCTGGCCTAGCTTACTCCTGCAGTGCTTGGTTCCCACTCTGTGAATACCCCACCTGAAATCGGACTCTGGCTTGCCCTTAGGCACTAGAGAGCTAACGGGGCTGCTGCATTTCAGCACTGGGGCAACAGGAGTGAACATACGTTTTCTCCGGTGAGTTGGCAGAGAGCATTTCTTGTTGGGAGCTTTCGTTCAAGGAGGCCGGCAGTGCAGCCTACGTGGCGAGGCAAGCAGCCACCTGGAGCGGCGGTTTGAGAGTGGGCCGCTTCTGTTGGAGCTGCTCCGCTTCTGATCCAGCTCTCTGCTACAGCCTGGGAAAGCAGGAGCTGGACCCTCATGGGAGACCAGGGCAAAGCTGCTGGCTCCCGGTCTCGGGTTAGCGTAGAAGCTGGGGAAGTGCAGTCTGCGTGCATTGAGATAGGCGCTAGGCGAAACGAGCTGACCGGCACCGCGATACACGGAGCGAAACTCAACCCGCGTCGTACGAACTGCAGGTTAGCAAGCACGAACACGGCCGTTGCCCTGTGCAGTGCACTCAGGGGATATAGGGGAACGGTGCTGAGGTCCACGTAGCTAAGTTCTGCCTGTGCGCAATGATCTCCCCAGCGGAAACAGGAACCTGGCAGTTGCTGTTTTCAATGGTGCCGTCCAGGCTGACACCGCCTCCTCGCACCTTGCTTTCCAGCTCCCCGGGTACCACCTCCACTCCCACTCCCAGTTTCCAGCAGCCACCTTGAGAGGTGGTGAGAAGGGTGCTGGGCAGTTTCTGGCCTAGCTTACTCCTGCAGTGCTTGGTTCCCACTCTGTGAATACCCCACCTGAAATCGGACTCTGGCTTGCCCTTAGGCACTAGAGAGCTAACGGGGCTGCTGCATTTCAGCACTGGGGCAACAGGAGTGAACATACGTTTTCTCCGGTGAGTTGGCAGAGAGCATTTCTTGTTGGGAGCTTTCGTTCAAGGAGGCCGGCAGTGCGGCCTACGTGGCGAGGCAAGCAGCCACCTGGAGCGGCGGTTTGAGAGTGGGCCGCTTCTGTTGGAGCTGCTCCGCTTCTGATCCAGCTCTCTGCTACAGCCTGGGAAAGCAGGAGCTGGACCCTCATGGGAGACCAGGGCAAAGCTGCTGGCTCCCGGTCTCGGGTCAGCGTAGAAGCTGGGGAAGTGCAGTCTGCGTGCATTGAGATAGGCGGTAGGCGAAACGAGCTGACCGGCACCGCGATACACGGAGCGAAACTCAACCCGCGTCGTACGAACTGCAGGTTAGCAAGCACGAACATGGCCGTTGCCCTGCGCAGTGCACTCAGGGGATATAGGGGAATGGTGCTGAGGTCCACGTAGCTAAGTTCTGCCTG
This sequence comes from Lepus europaeus, assembly GCF_033115175.1. Taxonomy (NCBI): domain Eukaryota; kingdom Metazoa; phylum Chordata; class Mammalia; order Lagomorpha; family Leporidae; genus Lepus; species Lepus europaeus. Next base: position 2,722,784 of record NW_026909213.1, on the reverse strand, counting down.
TGCGCAATGATCTCCCCAGCGGAAACAGGAACCTGGCAGTTGCTGTTTTCAATGGTGCCGTCCAGGCTGACACCGCCTCCTCGCACCTTGCTTTCCAGCTCCCCGGGTACCACCTCCACTCCCACTCCCAGTTTCCAGCAGCCACCTTGAGAGGTGGTGAGAAGGGTGCTGGGCAGTTTCTGGCCTAGCTTACTCCTGCAGTGCTTGGTTCCCACTCTGTGAATACCCCACCTGAAATCGGACTCTGGCTTGCCCTTAGGCACTAGAGAGCTAACGGGGCTGCTGCATTTCAGCACTGGGGCAACAGGAGTGAACATACGTTTTCTCCGGTGAGTTGGCAGAGAGCATTTCTTGTTGGGAGCTTTCGTTCAAGGAGGCCGGCAGTGCGGCCTACGTGGCGAGGCAAGCAGCCACCTGGAGCGGCGGTTTGAGAGTGGGCCGCTTCTGTTGGAGCTGCTCCGCTTCTGATCCAGCTCTCTGCTACAGCCTGGGAAAGCAGGAGCTGGACCCTCATGGGAGACCAGGGCAAAGCTGCTGGCTCCCGGTCTCGGGTCAGCGTAGAAGCTGGGGAAGTGCAGTCTGCGTGCATTGAGATAGGCGCTAGGCGAAACGAGCTGACCGGCACCGCGATACACGGAGCGAAACTCAACCCGCATCGTACGAACTGCAGGTTAGCAAGCACGAACACGGCCGTTGCCCTGTGCAGTGCACTCAGGGGATATAGGGGAACGGTGCTGAGGTCCACGTAGCTAAGTTCTGCCTGTGCGCAATGATCTCCCCAGCGGAAACAGGAACCTGGCAGTTGCTGTTTTCAATGGTGCCGTCCAGGCTGACACCGCCTCCTCGCACCTTGCTTTCCAGCTCCCCGGGTACCACCTCCACTCCCACTCCCAGTTTCCAGCAGCCACCTTGAGAGGTGGTGAGAAGGGTGCTGGGCAGTTTCTGGCCTAGCTTACTCCTGCAGTGCTTGGTTCCCACTCTGTGAATACCCCACCTGAAATCGGACTCTGGCTTGCCCTTAGGCACTAGAGAGCTAGCGGGGCTGCTGCATTTCAGCACTGGGGCAACAGGAGTGAACATACGTTTTCTCCGGTGAGTTGGCAGAGAGCATTTCTTGTTGGGAGCTTTCGTTCAAGGAGGCCGGCAGTGCGGCCTACGTGGCGAGGCAAGCAGCCACCTGGAGCGGCGGTTTGAGAGTGGGCCGCTTCTGTTGGAGCTGCTCCGCTTCTGATCCAGCTCTCTGCTACAGCCTGGGAAAGCAGGAGCTGGACCCTCATGGGAGACCAGGGCAAAGCTGCTGGCTCCCGGTCTCGGGTCAGCGTAGAAGCTGGGGAAGTGCAGTCTGCGTGCATTGAGATAGGCGCTAGGCGAAACGAGCTGACCGGCACCACGATACACGGAGCGAAACTCAACCCGCGTCGTACGAACTGCAGGTTAGCAAGCACGAACATGGCCGTTGCCCTGCGCAGTGCACTCAGGGGATATAGGGGAATGGTGCTGAGGTCCACGTAGCTAAGTTCTGCCTGTGCGCAATGATCTCCCCGGCAGAAACAGGAACCTGGCAGTTGCTGTTTTCAATGGTGCCGTCCAGGCTGACACCGCCTCCTCGCACCTTGCTTTCCAGCTCCCCGGGTACCACCTCCACTCCCACTCCCAGTTTCCAGCAGCCACCTTGAGAGGTGGTGAGAAGGGTGCTGGGCAGTTTCTGGCCTAGCTTACTCCTGCAGTGCTTGGTTCCCACTCTGTGAATACCCCACCTGAAATCGGACTCTGGCTTGCCCTTAGGCACTAGAGAGCTAACGGGGCTGCTGCATTTCAGCACTGGGGCAACAGGAGTGAACATACGTTTTCTCCGGTGAGTTGGCAGAGAGCATTTCTTGTTGGGAGCTTTCGTTCAAGGAGGCCGGCAGTGCGGCCTACGTGGCGAGGCAAGCAGCCACCTGGAGCGGCGGTTTGAGAGTGGGCCGCTTCTGTTGGAGCTGCTCCGCTTCTGATCCAGCTCTCTGCTACAGCCTGGGAAAGCAGGAGCTGGACCCTCATGGGAGACCAGGGCAAAGCTGCTGGCTCCCGGTCTCGGGTTAGCGTAGAAGCTGGGGAAGTGCAGTCTGCGTGCATTGAGATAGGCGCTAGGCGAAACGAGCTGACCGGCACCGCGATACACGGAGCGAAACTCAACCCGCGTCGTACGAACTGCAGGTTAGCAAGCACGAACACGGCCGTTGCCCTGTGCAGTGCACTCAGGGGATATAGGGGAACAGTGCTGAGGTCCACGTAGCTAAGTTCTGCCTGTGCGCAATGATCTCCCCAGCGGAAACAGGAACCTGGCAGTTGCTGTTTTCAATGGTGCCGTCCAGGCTGACACCGCCTCCTCGCACCTTGCTTTCCAGCTCCCCGGGTACCACCTCCACTCCCACTCCCAGTTTCCAGCAGCCACCTTGAGAGGTGGTGAGAAGGGTGCTGGGCAGTTTCTGGCCTAGCTTACTCCTGCAGTGCTTGGTTCCCACTCTGTGAATACCCCACCTGAAATCGGACTCTGGCTTGCCCTTAGGCACTAGAGAGCTAACGGGGCTGCTGCATTTCAGCACTGGGGCAACAGGAGTGAACATACGTTTTCTCCGGTGAGTTGGCAGAGAGCATTTCTTGTTGGGAGCTTTCGTTCAAGGAGGCCGGCAGTGCGGCCTACGTGGCGAGGCAAGCAGCCACCTGGAGCGGCGGTTTGAGAGTGGGCCGCTTCTGTTGGAGCTGCTCCGCTTCTGATCCAGCTCTCTGCTACAGCCTGGGAAAGCAGGAGCTGGACCCTCATGGGAGACCAGGGCAAAGCTGCTGGCTCCCGGTCTCGGGTCAGCGTAGAAGCTGGGGAAGTGCAGTCTGCATGCATTGAGATAGGCGCTAGGCGAAACGAGCTGACCGGCACCGCGATACACGGAGCGAAACTCAACCCGTGTCGTACGAACTGCAGGTTAGCAAGCACGAACATGGCCGTTGCCCTGCGCAGTGCACTCAGGGGATATAGGGGAATGGTGCTGAGGTCCACGTAGCTAAGTTCTGCCTGTGCGCAATGATCTCCCCGGCGGAAACAGGAACCTGGCAGTTGCTGTTTTCAATGGTGCCGTCCAGGCTGACACCGCCTCCTCGCACCTTGCTTTCCAGCTCCCCGGGTACCACCTCCACTCCCACTCCCAGTTTCCAGCAGCCACCTTGAGAGGTGGTGAGAAGGGTGCTGGGCAGTTTCTGGCCTAGCTTACTCCTGCAGTGCTTGGTTCCCACTCTGTGAATACCCCACCTGAAATCGGACTCTGGCTTGCCCTTAGGCACTAGAGAGCTAACGGGGCTGCTGCATTTCAGCACTGGGGCAACAGGAGTGAACATACGTTTTCTCCGGTGAGTTGGCAGAGAGCATTTCTTGTTGGGAGCTTTCGTTCAAGGAGGCCGGCAGTGCGGCCTACGTGGCGAGGCAAGCAGCCACCTGGAGCGGCGGTTTGAGAGTGGGCCGCTTCTGTTGGAGCTGCTCCGCTTCTGATCCAGCTCTCTGCTACAGCCTGGGAAAGCAGGAGCTGGACCCTCATGGGAGACCAGGGCAAAGCTGCTGGCTCCCGGTCTCGGGTCAGCGTAGAAGCTGGGGAAGTGCAGTCTGCGTGCATTGAGATAGGCGCTAGGCGAAACGAGCTGACCGGCACCGCGATACACGGAGCGAAACTCAACCCGCGTCGTACGAACTGCAGGTTAGCAAGCACGAACACGGCCGTTGCCCTGTGCAGTGCACTCAGGGGATATAGGGGAACGGTGCTGAGGTCCACGTAGCTAAGTTCTGCCTGTGCGCAATGATCTCCCCAGCGGAAACAGGAACCTGGCAGTTGCTGTTTCAATGGTGCCGTCCAGGCTGACACCGCCTCCTCACACCTTGCTTTCCAGCTCCCCGGGTACCACCTCCACTCCCACTCCCAGTTTCCAGCAGCCACCTTGAGAGGTGGTGAGAAGGGTGCTGGGCAGTTTCTGGCCTAGCTTACTCCTGCAGTGCTTGGTTCCCACTCTGTGAATACCCCACCTGAAATCGGACTCTGGCTTGCCCTTAGGCACTAGAGAGCTAACGGGGCTGCTGCATTTCAGCACTGGGGCAACAGGAGTGAACATACGTTTTCTCCGGTGAGTTGGCAGAGAGCATTTCTTGTTGGGAGCTTTCGTTCAAGGAGGCCGGCAGTGCAGCCTACGTGGCGAGGCAAGCAGCCACCTGGAGCGGCGGTTTGAGAGTGGGCCGCTTCTGTTGGAGCTGCTCCAATTCTGATCCAGCTCTCTGCTACAGCCTGGGAAAGCAGGAGCTGGACCCTCATGGGAGACCAGGGCAAAGCTGCTGGCTCCCGGTCTCGGGTCAGCGTAGAAGCTGGGGAAGTGCAGTCTGCGTGCATTGAGATAGGCGGTAGGCGAAATGAGCTGACCGGCACCAAGATACATGGAGCGAAACTCAACCCGCGTCGTACGAACTGCAGGTTAGCAAGCACGAACACGGCCGTTGCCCTGTGCAGTGCACTCAGGGGATATAGGGGAACGGTGCTGAGGTCCACGTAGCTAAGTTCTGCCTGTGCGCAATGATCTCCCCAGCGGAAACAGGAACCTGGCAGTTGCTGTTTTCAATGGTGCCGTCCAGGCTGACACCGCCTCCTCGCACCTTGCTTTCCAGCTCCCCGGGTACCACCTCCACTCCCACTCCCAGTTTCCAGCAGCCACCTTGAGAGGTGGTGAGAAGGGTGCTGGGCAGTTTCTGGCCTAGCTTACTCCTGCAGTGCTTGGTTCCCACTCTGTGAATACCCCACCTGAAATCGGACTCTGGCTTGCCCTTAGGCACTAGAGAGCTAACGGGGCTGCTGCATTTCAGCACTGGGGCAACAGGAGTGAACATACGTTTTCTCCGGTGAGTTGGCAGAGAGCATTTCTTGTTGGGAGCTTTCGTTCAAGGAGGCCGGCAGTGCGGCCTACGTGGCGAGGCAAGCAGCCACCTGGAGCGGCGGTTTGAGAGTGGGCCGCTTCTGTTGGAGCTGCTCCGCTTCTGATCCAGCTCTCTGCTACAGCCTGGGAAAGCAGGAGCTGGACCCTCATGGGAGACCAGGGCAAAGCTGCTGGCTCCCGGTCTCGGGTCAGCGTAGAAGCTGGGGAAGTGCAGTCTGCGTGCATTGAGATAGGCGCTAGGCGAAACGAGCTGACCGGCACCGCGATACACGGAGCGAAACTCAACCCGCGTCGTACGAACTGCAGGTTAGCAAGCACGAACATGGCCGTTGCCCTGCGCAGTGCACTCAGGGGATATAGGGGAATGGTGCTGAGGTCCACGTAGCTAAGTTCTGCCTGTGCGCAATGATCTCCCCAGCGGAAACAGGAACCTGGCAGTTGCTGTTTTCAATGGTGCCGTCCAGGCTGACACCGCCTCCTCGCACCTTGCTTTCCAGCTCCCCGGGTACCACCTCCACTCCCACTCCCAGTTTCCAGCAGCCACCTTGAGAGGTGGTGAGAAGGGTGCTGGGCAGTTTCTGGCCTAGCTTACTCCTGCAGTGCTTGGTTCCCACTCTGTGAATACCCCACCTGAAATCGGACTCTGGCTTGCCCTTAGGCACTAGAGAGCTAACGGGGCTGCTGCATTTCAGCACTGGGGCAACAGGAGTGAACATACGTTTTCTCCGGTGAGTTGGCAGAGAGCATTTCTTGTTGGGAGCTTTCGTTCAAGGAGGCCGGCAGTGCGGCCTACGTGGCGAGGCAAGCAGCCACCTGGAGCGGCGGTTTGAGAGTGGGCCGCTTCTGTTGGAGCTGCTCCGCTTCTGATCCAGCTCTCTGCTACAGCCTGGGAAAGCAGGAGCTGGACCCTCATGGGAGACCAGGGCAAAGCTGCTGGCTCCCCGTCTCGGGTCAGCGTAGAAGCTAGGGAAGTGCAGTCTGCGTGCATTGAGATAGGCGCTAGGCGAAACGAGCTGACCGGCACCGCGATACACGGAGCGAAACTCAACCCGCGTCGTACGAACTGCAGGTTAGCAAGCACGAACATGGCCGTTGCCCTGCGCAGTGCACTCAGGGGATATAGGGGAATGGTGCTGAGGTCCACGTAGCTAAGTTCTGCCTGTGCGCAATGATCTCCCCGGCAGAAACAGGAACCTGGCAGTTGCTGTTTTCAATGGTGCCGTCCAGGCTGACACCGCCTCCTCGCACCTTGCTTTCCAGCTCCCCGGGTACCACCTCCACTCCCACTCCCAGTTTCCAGCAGCCACCTTGAGAGGTGGTGAGAAGGGTGCTGGGCAGTTTCTGGCCTAGCTTACTCCTGCAGTGCTTGGTTCCCACTCTGTGAATACCCCACCTGAAATCGGACTCTGGCTTGCCCTTAGGCACTAGAGAGCTAACGGGGCTGCTGCATTTCAGCACTGGGGCAACAGGAGTGAACATACGTTTTCTCCGGTGAGTTGGCAGAGAGCATTTCTTGTTGGGAGCTTTCGTTCAAGGAGGCCGGCAGTGCGGCCTACGTGGCGAGGCAAGCAGCCACCTGGAGCGGCGGTTTGAGAGTGGGCCGCTTCTGTTGGAGCTGCTCCAATTCTGATCCAGCTCTCTGCTACAGCCTGGGAAAGCAGGAGCTGGACCCTCATGGGAGACCAGGGCAAAGCTGCTGGCTCCCGGTCTCGGGTCAGCGTAGAAGCTGGGGAAGTGCAGTCTGCGTGCATTGAGATAGGCGGTAGGCGAAATGAGCTGACCGGCACCAAGATACATGGAGCGAAACTCAACCCGCGTCGTACGAACTGCAGGTTAGCAAGCACGAACACGGCCGTTGCCCTGTGCAGTGCACTCAGGGGATATAGGGGAACGGTGCTGAGGTCCACGTAGCTAAGTTCTGCCTGTGCGCAATGATCTCCCCAGCGGAAACAGGAACCTGGCAGTTGCTGTTTTCAATGGTGCCGTCCAGGCTGACACCGCCTCCTCGCACCTTGCTTTCCAGCTCCCCGGGTACCACCTCCACTCCCACTCCCAGTTTCCAGCAGCCACCTTGAGAGGTGGTGAGAAGGGTGCTGGGCAGTTTCTGGCCTAGCTTACTCCTGCAGTGCTTGGTTCCCACTCTGTGAATACCCCACCTGAAATCGGACTCTGGCTTGCCCTTAGGCACTAGAGAGCTAACGGGGCTGCTGCATTTCAGCACTGGGGCAACAGGAGTGAACATACGTTTTCTCCGGTGAGTTGGCAGAGAGCATTTCTTGTTGGGAGCTTTCGTTCAAGGAGGCCGGCAGTGCGGCCTACGTGGCGAGGCAAGCAGCCACCTGGAGCGGCGGTTTGAGAGTGGGCCGCTTCTGTTGGAGCTGCTCCGCTTCTGATCCAGCTCTCTGCTACAGCCTGGGAAAGCAGGAGCTGGACCCTCATGGGAGACCAGGGCAAAGCTGCTGGCTCCCGGTCTCGGGTCAGCGTAGAAGCTGGGGAAGTGCAGTCTGCGTGCATTGAGATAGGCGCTAGCGAAACGAGCTGACCGGCACCACGATACACGGAGCGAAACTCAACCCGCGTCGTACGAACTGCAGGTTAGCAAGCACGAACACGGCCGTTGCCCTGTGCAGTGCACTCAGGGGATATAGGGGAACGGTGCTGAGGTCCACGTAGCTAAGTTCTGCCTGTGCGCAATGATCTCCCCAGCGGAAACAGGAACCTGGCAGTTGCTGTTTCAATGGTGCCGTCCAGGCTGACACCGCCTCCTCACACCTTGCTTTCCAGCTCCCCGGGTACCACCTCCACTCCCACTCCCAGTTTCCAGCAGCCACCTTGAGAGGTGGTGAGAAGGGTGCTGGGCAGTTTCTGGCCTAGCTTACTCCTGCAGTGCTTGGTTCCCACTCTGTGAATACCCCACCTGAAATCGGACTCTGGCTTGCCCTTAGGCACTAGAGAGCTAACGGGGCTGCTGCATTTCAGCACTGGGGCAACAGGAGTGAACATACGTTTTCTCCGGTGAGTTGGCAGAGAGCATTTCTTGTTGGGAGCTTTCGTTCAAGGAGGCCGGCAGTGCGGCCTACGTGGCGAGGCAAGCAGCCACCTGGAGCGGCGGTTTGAGAGTGGGCCGCTTCTGTTGGAGCTGCTCCGCTTCTGATCCAGCTCTCTGCTACAGCCTGGGAAAGCAGGAGCTGGACCCTCATGGGAGACCAGGGCAAAGCTGCTGGCTCCCGGTCTCGGGTCAGCGTAGAAGCTGGGGAAGTGCAGTCTGCGTGCATTGAGATAGGCGCTAGGCGAAACGAGCTGACCGGCACCGCGATACACGGAGCGAAACTCAACCCGCGTCGTACGAACTGCAGGTTAGCAAGCACGAACATGGCCGTTGCCCTGCGCAGTGCACTCAGGGGATATAGGGGAATGGTGCTGAGGTCCACGTAGCTAAGTTCTGCCTGTGCGCAATGATCTCCCCGGCAGAAACAGGAACCTGGCAGTTGCTGTTTTCAATGGTGCCGTCCAGGCTGACACCGCCTCCTCGCACCTTGCTTTCCAGCTCCCCGGGTACCACCTCCACTCCCACTCCCAGTTTCCAGCAGCCACCTTGAGAGGTGGTGAGAAGGGTGCTGGGCAGTTTCTGGCCTAGCTTACTCCTGCAGTGCTTGGTTCCCACTCTGTGAATACCCCACCTGAAATCGGACTCTGGCTTGCCCTTAGGCACTAGAGAGCTAACGGGGCTGCTGCATTTCAGCACTGGGGCAACAGGAGTGAACATACGTTTTCTCCGGTGAGTTGGCAGAGAGCATTTCTTGTTGGGAGCTTTCGTTCAAGGAGGCCGGCAGTGCGGCCTACGTGGCGAGGCAAGCAGCCACCTGGAGCGGCGGTTTGAGAGTGGGCCGCTTCTGTTGGAGCTGCTCCGCTTCTGATCCAGCTCTCTGCTACAGCCTGGGAAAGCAGGAGCTGGACCCTCATGGGAGACCAGGGCAAAGCTGCTGGCTCCCGGTCTCGGGTCAGCGTAGAAGCTGGGGAAGTGCAGTCTGCGTGCATTGAGATAGGCGCTAGCGAAACGAGCTGACCGGCACCGCGATACACGGAGCGAAACTCAACCCGCGTCGTACGAACTGCAGGTTAGCAAGCACGAACATGGCCGTTGCCCTGCGCAGTGCACTCAGGGGATATAGGGGAATGGTGCTGAGGTCCACGTAGCTAAGTTCTGCCTGTGCGCAATGATCTCCCCGGCGGAAACAGGAACCTGGCAGTTGCTGTTTTCAATGGTGCCGTCCAGGCTGACACCGCCTCCTCGCACCTTGCTTTCCAGCTCCCCGGGTACCACCTCCACTCCCACTCCCAGTTTCCAGCAGCCACCTTGAGAGGTGGTGAGAAGGGTGCTGGGCAGTTTCTGGCCTAGCTTACTCCTGCAGTGCTTGGTTCCCACTCTGTGAATACCCCACCTGAAATCGGACTCTGGCTTGCCCTTAGGCACTAGAGAGCTAACGGGGCTGCTGCATTTCAGCACTGGGGCAACAGGAGTGAACATACGTTTTCTCCGGTGAGTTGGCAGAGAGCATTTCTTGTTGGGAGCTTTCGTTCAAGGAGGCCGGCAGTGCGGCCTACGTGGCGAGGCAAGCAGCCACCTGGAGCGGCGGTTTGAGAGTGGGCCGCTTCTGTTGGAGCTGCTCCGCTTCTGATCCAGCTCTCTGCTACAGCCTGGGAAAGCAGGAGCTGGACCCTCATGGGAGACCAGGGCAAAGCTGCTGGCTCCCGGTCTCGGGTCAGCGTAGAAGCTGGGGAAGTGCAGTCTGCGTGCATTGAGATAGGCGCTAGGCGAAACGAGCTGACCGGCACCGCGATACTCGGTGCGAAACTCAACCCGCGTCGTACGAACTGCAGGTTAGCAAGCACGAACACGGCCGTTGCCCTGTGCAGTGCACTCAGGGGATATAGGGGAACGGTGCTGAGGTCCACGTAGCTAAGTTCTGCCTGTGCGCAATGATCTCCCCAGCGGAAACAGGAACCTGGCAGTTGCTGTTTCAATGGTGCCGTCCAGGCTGACACCGCCTCCTCACACCTTGCTTTCCAGCTCCCCGGGTACCACCTCCACTCCCACTCCCAGTTTCCAGCAGCCACCTTGAGAGGTGGTGAGAAGGGTGCTGGGCAGTTTCTGGCCTAGCTTACTCCTGCAGTGCTTGGTTCCCACTCTGTGAATACCCCACCTGAAATCGGACTCTGGCTTGCCCTTAGGCACTAGAGAGCTAACGGGGCTGCTGCATTTCAGCACTGGGGCAACAGGAGTGAACATACGTTTTCTCCGGTGAGTTGGCAGAGAGCATTTCTTGTTGGGAGCTTTCGTTCAAGGAGGCCGGCAGTGCGGCCTACGTGGCGAGGCAAGCAGCCACCTGGAGCGGCGGTTTGAGAGTGGGCCGCTTCTGTTGGAGCTGCTCCAATTCTGATCCAGCTCTCTGCTACAGCCTGGGAAAGCAGGAGCTGGACCCTCATGGGAGACCAGGGCAAAGCTGCTGGCTCCCGGTCTCGGGTCAGCGTAGAAGCTGGGGAAGTGCAGTCTGCGTGCATTGAGATAGGCGGTAGGCGAAATGAGCTGACCGGCACCAAGATACATGGAGCGAAACTCAACCCGCGTCGTACGAACTGCAGGTTAGCAAGCACGAACACGGCCGTTGCCCTGTGCAGTGCACTCAGGGGATATAGGGGAACGGTGCTGAGGTCCACGTAGCTAAGTTCTGCCTGTGCGCAATGATCTCCCCAGCGGAAACAGGAACCTGGCAGTTGCTGTTTTCAATGGTGCCGTCCAGGCTGACACCGCCTCCTCGCACCTTGCTTTCCAGCTCCCCGGGTACCACCTCCACTCCCACTCCCAGTTTCCAGCAGCCACCTTGAGAGGTGGTGAGAAGGGTGCTGGGCAGTTTCTGGCCTAGCTTACTCCTGCAGTGCTTGGTTCCCACTCTGTGAATACCCCACCTGAAATCGGACTCTGGCTTGCCCTTAGGCACTAGAGAGCTAACGGGGCTGCTGCATTTCAGCACTGGGGCAACAGGAGTGAACATACGTTTTCTCCGGTGAGTTGGCAGAGAGCATTTCTTGTTGGGAGCTTTCGTTCAAGGAGGCCGGCAGTGCGGCCTACGTGGCGAGGCAAGCAGCCACCTGGAGCGGCGGTTTGAGAGTGGGCCGCTTCTGTTGGAGCTGCTCCGCTTCTGATCCAGCTCTCTGCTACAGCCTGGGAAAGCAGGAGCTGGACCCTCATGGGAGACCAGGGCAAAGCTGCTGGCTCCCGGTCTCGGGTCAGCGTAGAAGCTGGGGAAGTGCAGTCTGCGTGCATTGAGATAGGCGGTAGGCGAAACGAGCTGACCGGCACCGCGATACACGGAGCGAAACTCAACCCGCGTCGTACGAACTGCAGGTTAGCAAGCACGAACATGGCCGTTGCCCTGCGCAGTGCACTCAGGGGATATAGGGGAATGGTGCTGAGGTCCACGTAGCTAAGTTCTGCCTGTGCGCAATGATCTCCCCAGCGGAAACAGGAACCTGGCAGTTGCTGTTTTCAATGGTGCCGTCCAGGCTGACACCGCCTCCTCGCACCTTGCTTTCCAGCTCCCCGGGTACCACCTCCACTCCCACTCCCAGTTTCCAGCAGCCACCTTGAGAGGTGGTGAGAAGGGTGCTGGGCAGTTTCTGGCCTAGCTTACTCCTGCAGTGCTTGGTTCCCACTCTGTGAATACCCCACCTGAAATCGGACTCTGGCTTGCCCTTAGGCACTAGAGAGCTAACGGGGCTGCTGCATTTCAGCACTGGGGCAACAGGAGTGAACATACGTTTTCTCCGGTGAGTTGGCAGAGAGCATTTCTTGTTGGGAGCTTTCGTTCAAGGAGGCCGGCAGTGCGGCCTACGTGGCGAGGCAAGCAGCCACCTGGAGCGGCGGTTTGAGAGTGGGCCGCTTCTGTTGGAGCTGCTCCGCTTCTGATCCAGCTCTCTGCTACAGCCTGGGAAAGCAGGAGCTGGACCCTCATGGGAGACCAGGGCAAAGCTGCTGGCTCCCCGTCTCGGGTCAGCGTAGAAGCTAGGGAAGTGCAGTCTGCGTGCATTGAGATAGGCGCTAGGCGAAACGAGCTGACCGGCACCGCGATACACGGAGCGAAACTCAACCCGCGTCGTACGAACTGCAGGTTAGCAAGCACGAACATGGCCGTTGCCCTGCGCAGTGCACTCAGGGGATATAGGGGAATGGTGCTGAGGTCCACGTAGCTAAGTTCTGCCTGTGCGCAATGATCTCCCCGGCAGAAACAGGAACCTGGCAGTTGCTGTTTTCAATGGTGCCGTCCAGGCTGACACCGCCTCCTCGCACCTTGCTTTCCAGCTCCCCGGGTACCACCTCCACTCCCACTCCCAGTTTCCAGCAGCCACCTTGAGAGGTGGTGAGAAGGGTGCTGGGCAGTTTCTGGCCTAGCTTACTCCTGCAGTGCTTGGTTCCCACTCTGTGAATACCCCACCTGAAATCGGACTCTGGCTTGCCCTTAGGCACTAGAGAGCTAACGGGGCTGCTGCATTTCAGCACTGGGGCAACAGGAGTGAACATACGTTTTCTCCGGTGAGTTGGCAGAGAGCATTTCTTGTTGGGAGCTTTCGTTCAAGGAGGCCGGCAGTGCGGCCTACGTGGCGAGGCAAGCAGCCACCTGGAGCGGCGGTTTGAGAGTGGGCCGCTTCTGTTGGAGCTGCTCCAATTCTGATCCAGCTCTCTGCTACAGCCTGGGAAAGCAGGAGCTGGACCCTCATGGGAGACCAGGGCAAAGCTGCTGGCTCCCGGTCTCGGGTCAGCGTAGAAGCTGGGGAAGTGCAGTCTGCGTGCATTGAGATAGGCGGTAGGCGAAATGAGCTGACCGGCACCAAGATACATGGAGCGAAACTCAACCCGCGTCGTACGAACTGCAGGTTAGCAAGCACGAACACGGCCGTTGCCCTGTGCAGTGCACTCAGGGGATATAGGGGAACGGTGCTGAGGTCCACGTAGCTAAGTTCTGCCTGTGCGCAATGATCTCCCCAGCGGAAACAGGAAGCTGGCAGTTGCTGTTTTCAATGGTGCCGTCCAGGCTGACACCGCCTCCTCGCACCTTGCTTTCCAGCTCCCCGGGTACCACCTCCACTCCCACTCCCAGTTTCCAGCAGCCACCTTGAGAGGTGGTGAGAAGGGTGCTGGGCAGTTTCTGGCCTAGCTTACTCCTGCAGTGCTTGGTTCCCACTCTGTGAATACCCCACCTGAAATCGGACTCTGGCTTGCCCTTAGGCACTAGAGAGCTAACGGGGCTGCTGCATTTCAGCACTGGGGCAACAGGAGTGAACATACGTTTTCTCCGGTGAGTTGGCAGAGAGCATTTCTTGTTGGGAGCTTTCGTTCAAGGAGGCCGGCAGTGCGGCCTACGTGGCGAGGCAAGCAGCCACCTGGAGCGGCGGTTTGAGAGTGGGCCGCTTCTGTTGGAGCTGCTCCGCTTCTGATCCAGCTCTCTGCTACAGCCTGGGAAAGCAGGAGCTGGACCCTCATGGGAGACCAGGGCAAAGCTGCTGGCTCCTGGTCTCGGGTCAGCGTAGAAGCTGGGGAAGTGCAGTCTGCGTGCATTGAGATAGGCGGTAGGCGAAACGAGCTGACCGGCACCGCGATACACGGAGCGAAACTCAACCCGCGTCGTACGAACTGCAGGTTAGCAAGCACGAACATGGCCGTTGCCCTGCGCAGTGCACTCAGGGGATATAGGGGAATGGTGCTGAGGTCCACGTAGCTAAGTTCTGCCTGTGCGCAATGATCTCCCCAGCGGAAACAGGAACCTGGCAGTTGCTGTTTTCAATGGTGCCGTCCAGGCTGACACCGCCTCCTCGCACCTTGCTTTCCAGCTCCCCGGGTACCACCTCCACTCCCACTCCCAGTTTCCAGCAGCCACCTTGAGAGGTGGTGAGAAGGGTGCTGGGCAGTTTCTGGCCTAGCTTACTCCTGCAGTGCTTGGTTCCCACTCTGTGAATACCCCACCTGAAATCGGACTCTGGCTTGCCCTTAGGCACTAGAGAGCTAACGGGGCTGCTGCATTTCAGCACTGGGGCAACAGGAGTGAACATACGTTTTCTCCGGTGAGTTGGCAGAGAGCATTTCTTGTTGGGAGCTTTCGTTCAAGGAGGCCGGCAGTGCGGCCTACGTGGCGAGGCAAGCAGCCACCTGGAGCGGCGGTTTGAGAGTGGGCCGCTTCTGTTGGAGCTGCTCCGCTTCTGATCCAGCTCTCTGCTACAGCCTGGGAAAGCAGGAGCTGGACCCTCATGGGAGACCAGGGCAAAGCTGCTGGCTCCCCGTCTCGGGTCAGCGTAGAAGCTAGGGAAGTGCAGTCTGCGTGCATTGAGATAGGCGCTAGGCGAAACGAGCTGACCGGCACCGCGATACACGGAGCGAAACTCAACCCGCGTCGTACGAACTGCAGGTTAGCAAGCACGAACATGGCCGTTGCCCTGCGCAGTGCACTCAGGGGATATAGGGGAATGGTGCTGAGGTCCACGTAGCTAAGTTCTGCCTGTGCGCAATGATCTCCCCGGCAGAAACAGGAACCTGGCAGTTGCTGTTTTCAATGGTGCCGTCCAGGCTGACACCGCCTCCTCGCACCTTGCTTTCCAGCTCCCCGGGTACCACCTCCACTCCCACTCCCAGTTTCCAGCAGCCACCTTGAGAGGTGGTGAGAAGGGTGCTGGGCAGTTTCTGGCCTAGCTTACTCCTGCAGTGCTTGGTTCCCACTCTGTGAATACCCCACCTGAAATCGGACTCTGGCTTGCCCTTAGGCACTAGAGAGCTAACGGGGCTGCTGCATTTCAGCACTGGGGCAACAGGAGTGAACATACGTTTTCTCCGGTGAGTTGGCAGAGAGCATTTCTTGTTGGGAGCTTTCGTTCAAGGAGGCCGGCAGTGCGGCCTACGTGGCGAGGCAAGCAGCCACCTGGAGCGGCGGTTTGAGAGTGGGCCGCTTCTGTTGGAGCTGCTCCGCTTCTGATCCAGCTCTCTGCTACAGCCTGGGAAAGCAGGAGCTGGACCCTCATGGGAGACCAGGGCAAAGCTGCTGGCTCCCGGTCTCGGGTCAGCGTAGAAGCTGGGGAAGTGCAGTCTGCGTGCATTGAGATAGGCGGTAGGCGAAACGAGCTGACCGGCACCGCGATACACGGAGCGAAACTCAACCCGCGTCGTACGAACTGCAGGTTAGCAAGCACGAACATGGCCGTTGCCCTGCGCAGTGCACTCAGGGGATATAGGGGAATGGTGCTGAGGTCCACGTAGCTAAGTTCTGCCTGTGCGCAATGATCTCCCCAGCGGAAACAGGAACCTGGCAGTTGCTGTTTTCAATGGTGCCGTCCAGGCTGACACCGCCTCCTCGCACCTTGCTTTCCAGCTCCCCGGGTACCACCTCCACTCCCACTCCCAGTTTCCAGCAGCCACCTTGAGAGGTGGTGAGAAGGGTGCTGGGCAGTTTCTGGCCTAGCTTACTCCTGCAGTGCTTGGTTCCCACTCTGTGAATACCCCACCTGAAATCGGACTCTGGCTTGCCCTTAGGCACTAGAGAGCTAACGGGGCTGCTGCATTTCAGCACTGGGGCAACAGGAGTGAACATACGTTTTCTCCGGTGAGTTGGCAGAGAGCATTTCTTGTTGGGAGCTTTCGTTCAAGGAGGCCGGCAGTGCGGCCTACGTGGCGAGGCAAGCAGCCACCTGGAGCGGCGGTTTGAGAGTGGGCCGCTTCTGTTGGAGCTGCTCCGCTTCTGATCCAGCTCTCTGCTACAGCCTGGGAAAGCAGGAGCTGGACCCTCATGGGAGACCAGGGCAAAGCTGCTGGCTCCCGGTCTCGGGTCAGCGTAGAAGCTGGGGAAGTGCAGTCTGCGTGCATTGAGATAGGCGCTAGGCGAAACGAGCTGACCGGCACCGCGATACACGGAGCGAAACTCAACCCGCGTCGTACGAACTGCAGGTTAGCAAGCACGAACACGGCCGTTGCCCTGTGCAGTGCACTCAGGGGATATAGGGGAACGGTGCTGAGGTCCACGTAGCTAAGTTCTGCCTGTGCGCAATGATCTCCCCAGCGGAAACAGGAACCTGGCAGTTGCTGTTTTCAATGGTGCCGTCCAGGCTGACACCGCCTCCTCGCACCTTGCTTTCCAGCTCCCCGGGTACCACCTCCACTCCCACTCCCAGTTTCCAGCAGCCACCTTGAGAGGTGGTGAGAAGGGTGCTGGGCAGTTTCTGGCCTAGCTTACTCCTGCAGTGCTTGGTTCCCACTCTGTGAATACCCCACCTGAAATCGGACTCTGGCTTGCCCTTAGGCACTAGAGAGCTAGCGGGGCTGCTGCATTTCAGCACTGGGGCAACAGGAGTGAACATACGTTTTCTCCGGTGAGTTGGCAGAGAGCATTTCTTGTTGGGAGCTTTCGTTCAAGGAGGCCGGCAGTGCGGCCTACGTGGCGAGGCAAGCAGCCACCTGGAGCGGCGGTTTGAGAGTGGGCCGCTTCTGTTGGAGCTGCTCCGCTTCTGATCCAGCTCTCTGCTACAGCCTGGGAAAGCAGGAGCTGGACCCTCATGGGAGACCAGGGCAAAGCTGCTGGCTCCCGGTCTCGGGTCAGCGTAGAAGCTGGGGAAGTGCAGTCTGCGTGCATTGAGATAGGCGCTAGGCGAAACGAGCTGACCGGCACCACGATACACGGAGCGAAACTCAACCCGCGTCGTACGAACTGCAGGTTAGCAAGCACGAACATGGCCGTTGCCCTGCGCAGTGCACTCAGGGGATATAGGGGAATGGTGCTGAGGTCCACGTAGCTAAGTTCTGCCTGTGCGCAATGATCTCCCCGGCAGAAACAGGAACCTGGCAGTTGCTGTTTTCAATGGTGCCGTCCAGGCTGACACCGCCTCCTCGCACCTTGCTTTCCAGCTCCCCGGGTACCACCTCCACTCCCACTCCCAGTTTCCAGCAGCCACCTTGAGAGGTGGTGAGAAGGGTGCTGGGCAGTTTCTGGCCTAGCTTACTCCTGCAGTGCTTGGTTCCCACTCTGTGAATACCCCACCTGAAATCGGACTCTGGCTTGCCCTTAGGCACTAGAGAGCTAACGGGGCTGCTGCATTTCAGCACTGGGGCAACAGGAGTGAACATACGTTTTCTCCGGTGAGTTGGCAGAGAGCATTTCTTGTTGGGAGCTTTCGTTCAAGGAGGCCGGCAGTGCGGCCTACGTGGCGAGGCAAGCAGCCACCTGGAGCGGCGGTTTGAGAGTGGGCCGCTTCTGTTGGAGCTGCTCCGCTTCTGATCCAGCTCTCTGCTACAGCCTGGGAAAGCAGGAGCTGGACCCTCATGGGAGACCAGGGCAAAGCTGCTGGCTCCCGGTCTCGGGTTAGCGTAGAAGCTGGGGAAGTGCAGTCTGCGTGCATTGAGATAGGCGCTAGGCGAAACGAGCTGACCGGCACCGCGATACACGGAGCGAAACTCAACCCGCGTCGTACGAACTGCAGGTTAGCAAGCACGAACACGGCCGTTGCCCTGTGCAGTGCACTCAGGGGATATAGGGGAACGGTGCTGAGGTCCACGTAGCTAAGTTCTGCCTGTGCGCAATGATCTCCCCAGCGGAAACAGGAACCTGGCAGTTGCTGTTTTCAATGGTGCCGTCCAGGCTGACACCGCCTCCTCGCACCTTGCTTTCCAGCTCCCCGGGTACCACCTCCACTCCCACTCCCAGTTTCCAGCAGCCACCTTGAGAGGTGGTGAGAAGGGTGCTGGGCAGTTTCTGGCCTAGCTTACTCCTGCAGTGCTTGGTTCCCACTCTGTGAATACCCCACCTGAAATCGGACTCTGGCTTGCCCTTAGGCACTAGAGAGCTAACGGGGCTGCTGCATTTCAGCACTGGGGCAACAGGAGTGAACATACGTTTTCTCCGGTGAGTTGGCAGAGAGCATTTCTTGTTGGGAGCTTTCGTTCAAGGAGGCCGGCAGTGCGGCCTACGTGGCGAGGCAAGCAGCCACCTGGAGCGGCGGTTTGAGAGTGGGCCGCTTCTGTTGGAGCTGCTCCGCTTCTGATCCAGCTCTCTGCTACAGCCTGGGAAAGCAGGAGCTGGACCCTCATGGGAGACCAGGGCAAAGCTGCTGGCTCCCGGTCTCGGGTCAGCGTAGAAGCTGGGGAAGTGCAGTCTGCGTGCATTGAGATAGGCGGTAGGCGAAACGAGCTGACCGGCACCGCGATACACGGAGCGAAACTCAACCCGCGTCGTACGAACTGCAGGTTAGCAAGCACGAACATGGCCGTTGCCCTGCGCAGTGCACTCAGGGGATATAGGGGAATGGTGCTGAGGTCCACGTAGCTAAGTTCTGCCTGTGCGCAATGATCTCCCCAGCGGAAACAGGAACCTGGCAGTTGCTGTTTTCAATGGTGCCGTCCAGGCTGACACCGCCTCCTCGCACCTTGCTTTCCAGCTCCCCGGGTACCACCTCCACTCCCACTCCCAGTTTCCAGCAGCCACCTTGAGAGGTGGTGAGAAGGGTGCTGGGCAGTTTCTGGCCTAGCTTACTCCTGCAGTGCTTGGTTCCCACTCTGTGAATACCCCACCTGAAATCGGACTCTGGCTTGCCCTTAGGCACTAGAGAGCTAACGGGGCTGCTGCATTTCAGCACTGGGGCAACAGGAGTGAACATACGTTTTCTCCGGTGAGTTGGCAGAGAGCATTTCTTGTTGGGAGCTTTCGTTCAAGGAGGCCGGCAGTGCGGCCTACGTGGCGAGGCAAGCAGCCACCTGGAGCGGCGGTTTGAGAGTGGGCCGCTTCTGTTGGAGCTGCTCCGCTTCTGATCCAGCTCTCTGCTACAGCCTGGGAAAGCAGGAGCTGGACCCTCATGGGAGACCAGGGCAAAGCTGCTGGCTCCCGGTCTCGGGTCAGCGTAGAAGCTGGGGAAGTGCAGTCTGCGTGCATTGAGATAGGCGCTAGGCGAAACGAGCTGACCGGCACCGCGATACACGGAGCGAAACTCAACCCGCATCGTACGAACTGCAGGTTAGCAAGCACGAACACGGCCGTTGCCCTGTGCAGTGCACTCAGGGGATATAGGGGAACGGTGCTGAGGTCCACGTAGCTAAGTTCTGCCTGTGCGCAATGATCTCCCCAGCGGAAACAGGAACCTGGCAGTTGCTGTTTTCAATGGTGCCGTCCAGGCTGACACCGCCTCCTCGCACCTTGCTTTCCAGCTCCCCGGGTACCACCTCCACTCCCACTCCCAGTTTCCAGCAGCCACCTTGAGAGGTGGTGAGAAGGGTGCTGGGCAGTTTCTGGCCTAGCTTACTCCTGCAGTGCTTGGTTCCCACTCTGTGAATACCCCACCTGAAATCGGACTCTGGCTTGCCCTTAGGCACTAGAGAGCTAGCGGGGCTGCTGCATTTCAGCACTGGGGCAACAGGAGTGAACATACGTTTTCTCCGGTGAGTTGGCAGAGAGCATTTCTTGTTGGGAGCTTTCGTTCAAGGAGGCCGGCAGTGCGGCCTACGTGGCGAGGCAAGCAGCCACCTGGAGCGGCGGTTTGAGAGTGGGCCGCTTCTGTTGGAGCTGCTCCGCTTCTGATCCAGCTCTCTGCTACAGCCTGGGAAAGCAGGAGCTGGACCCTCATGGGAGACCAGGGCAAAGCTGCTGGCTCCCGGTCTCGGGTCAGCGTAGAAGCTGGGGAAGTGCAGTCTGCGTGCATTGAGATAGGCGCTAGGCGAAACGAGCTGACCGGCACCACGATACACGGAGCGAAACTCAACCCGCGTCGTACGAACTGCAGGTTAGCAAGCACGAACACGGCCGTTGCCCTGCGCAGTGCACTCAGGGGATATAGGGGAATGGTGCTGAGGTCCACGTAGCTAAGTTCTGCCTGTGCGCAATGATCTCCCCGGCAGAAACAGGAACCTGGCAGTTGCTGTTTTCAATGGTGCCGTCCAGGCTGACACCGCCTCCTCGCACCTTGCTTTCCAGCTCCCCGGGTACCACCTCCACTCCCACTCCCAGTTTCCAGCAGCCACCTTGAGAGGTGGTGAGAAGGGTGCTGGGCAGTTTCTGGCCTAGCTTACTCCTGCAGTGCTTGGTTCCCACTCTGTGAATACCCCACCTGAAATCGGACTCTGGCTTGCCCTTAGGCACTAGAGAGCTAACGGGGCTGCTGCATTTCAGCACTGGGGCAACAGGAGTGAACATACGTTTTCTCCGGTGAGTTGGCAGAGAGCATTTCTTGTTGGGAGCTTTCGTTCAAGGAGGCCGGCAGTGCGGCCTACGTGGCGAGGCAAGCAGCCACCTGGAGCGGCGGTTTGAGAGTGGGCCGCTTCTGTTGGAGCTGCTCCGCTTCTGATCCAGCTCTCTGCTACAGCCTGGGAAAGCAGGAGCTGGACCCTCATGGGAGACCAGGGCAAAGCTGCTGGCTCCCGGTCTCGGGTTAGCGTAGAAGCTGGGGAAGTGCAGTCTGCGTGCATTGAGATAGGCGCTAGGCGAAACGAGCTGACCGGCACCGCGATACACGGAGCGAAACTCAACCCGCGTCGTACGAACTGCAGGTTAGCAAGCACGAACACGGCCGTTGCCCTGTGCAGTGCACTCAGGGGATATAGGGGAACAGTGCTGAGGTCCACGTAGCTAAGTTCTGCCTGTGCGCAATGATCTCCCCAGCGGAAACAGGAACCTGGCAGTTGCTGTTTTCAATGGTGCCGTCCAGGCTGACACCGCCTCCTCGCACCTTGCTTTCCAGCTCCCCGGGTACCACCTCCACTCCCACTCCCAGTTTCCAGCAGCCACCTTGAGAGGTGGTGAGAAGGGTGCTGGGCAGTTTCTGGCCTAGCTTACTCCTGCAGTGCTTGGTTCCCACTCTGTGAATACCCCACCTGAAATCGGACTCTGGCTTGCCCTTAGGCACTAGAGAGCTAACGGGGCTGCTGCATTTCAGCACTGGGGCAACAGGAGTGAACATACGTTTTCTCCGGTGAGTTGGCAGAGAGCATTTCTTGTTGGGAGCTTTCGTTCAAGGAGGCCGGCAGTGCGGCCTACGTGGCGAGGCAAGCAGCCACCTGGAGCGGCGGTTTGAGAGTGGGCCGCTTCTGTTGGAGCTGCTCCGCTTCTGATCCAGCTCTCTGCTACAGCCTGGGAAAGCAGGAGCTGGACCCTCATGGGAGACCAGGGCAAAGCTGCTGGCTCCCGGTCTCGGGTCAGCGTAGAAGCTGGGGAAGTGCAGTCTGCATGCATTGAGATAGGCGCTAGGCGAAACGAGCTGACCGGCACCGCGATACACGGAGCGAAACTCAACCCGTGTCGTACGAACTGCAGGTTAGCAAGCACGAACATGGCCGTTGCCCTGCGCAGTGCACTCAGGGGATATAGGGGAATGGTGCTGAGGTCCACGTAGCTAAGTTCTGCCTGTGCGCAATGATCTCCCCGGCGGAAACAGGAACCTGGCAGTTGCTGTTTTCAATGGTGCCGTCCAGGCTGACACCGCCTCCTCGCACCTTGCTTTCCAGCTCCCCGGGTACCACCTCCACTCCCACTCCCAGTTTCCAGCAGCCACCTTGAGAGGTGGTGAGAAGGGTGCTGGGCAGTTTCTGGCCTAGCTTACTCCTGCAGTGCTTGGTTCCCACTCTGTGAATACCCCACCTGAAATCGGACTCTGGCTTGCCCTTAGGCACTAGAGAGCTAACGGGGCTGCTGCATTTCAGCACTGGGGCAACAGGAGTGAACATACGTTTTCTCCGGTGAGTTGGCAGAGAGCATTTCTTGTTGGGAGCTTTCGTTCAAGGAGGCCGGCAGTGCGGCCTACGTGGCGAGGCAAGCAGCCACCTGGAGCGGCGGTTTGAGAGTGGGCCGCTTCTGTTGGAGCTGCTCCGCTTCTGATCCAGCTCTCTGCTACAGCCTGGGAAAGCAGGAGCTGGACCCTCATGGGAGACCAGGGCAAAGCTGCTGGCTCCCGGTCTCGGGTCAGCGTAGAAGCTGGGGAAGTGCAGTCTGCGTGCATTGAGATAGGCGCTAGGCGAAACGAGCTGACCGGCACCGCGATACACGGAGCGAAACTCAACCCGCGTCGTACGAACTGCAGGTTAGCAAGCACGAACACGGCCGTTGCCCTGTGCAGTGCACTCAGGGGATATAGGGGAACGGTGCTGAGGTCCACGTAGCTAAGTTCTGCCTGTGCGCAATGATCTCCCCAGCGGAAACAGGAACCTGGCAGTTGCTGTTTCAATGGTGCCGTCCAGGCTGACACCGCCTCCTCACACCTTGCTTTCCAGCTCCCCGGGTACCACCTCCACTCCCACTCCCAGTTTCCAGCAGCCACCTTGAGAGGTGGTGAGAAGGGTGCTGGGCAGTTTCTGGCCTAGCTTACTCCTGCAGTGCTTGGTTCCCACTCTGTGAATACCCCACCTGAAATCGGACTCTGGCTTGCCCTTAGGCACTAGAGAGCTAACGGGGCTGCTGCATTTCAGCACTGGGGCAACAGGAGTGAACATACGTTTTCTCCGGTGAGTTGGCAGAGAGCATTTCTTGTTGGGAGCTTTCGTTCAAGGAGGCCGGCAGTGCGGCCTACGTGGCGAGGCAAGCAGCCACCTGGAGCGGCGGTTTGAGAGTGGGCCGCTTCTGTTGGAGCTGCTCCAATTCTGATCCAGCTCTCTGCTACAGCCTGGGAAAGCAGGAGCTGGACCCTCATGGGAGACCAGGGCAAAGCTGCTGGCTCCCGGTCTCGGGTCAGCGTAGAAGCTGGGGAAGTGCAGTCTGCGTGCATTGAGATAGGCGCTAGGCGAAATGAGCTGACCGGCACCAAGATACATGGAGCGAAACTCAACCCGCGTCGTACGAACTGCAGGTTAGCAAGCACGAACACGGCCGTTGCCCTGTGCAGTGCACTCAGGGGATATAGGGGAACGGTGCTGAGGTCCACGTAGCTAAGTTCTGCCTGTGCGCAATGATCTCCCCAGCGGAAACAGGAACCTGGCAGTTGCTGTTTTCAATGGTGCCGTCCAGGCTGACACCGCCTCCTCGCACCTTGCTTTCCAGCTCCCCGGGTACCACCTCCACTCCCACTCCCAGTTTCCAGCAGCCACCTTGAGAGGTGGTGAGAAGGGTGCTGGGCAGTTTCTGGCCTAGCTTACTCCTGCAGTGCTTGGTTCCCACTCTGTGAATACCCCACCTGAAATCGGACTCTGGCTTGCCCTTAGGCACTAGAGAGCTAACGGGGCTGCTGCATTTCAGCACTGGGGCAACAGGAGTGAACATACGTTTTCTCCGGTGAGTTGGCAGAGAGCATTTCTTGTTGGGAGCTTTCGTTCAAGGAGGCCGGCAGTGCGGCCTACGTGGCGAGGCAAGCAGCCACCTGGAGCGGCGGTTTGAGAGTGGGCCGCTTCTGTTGGAGCTGCTCCGCTTCTGATCCAGCTCTCTGCTACAGCCTGGGAAAGCAGGAGCTGGACCCTCATGGGAGACCAGGGCAAAGCTGCTGGCTCCCGGTCTCGGGTCAGCGTAGAAGCTGGGGAAGTGCAGTCTGCGTGCATTGAGATAGGCGCTAGGCGAAACGAGCTGACCGGCACCGCGATACACGGAGCGAAACTCAACCCGCGTCGTACGAACTGCAGGTTAGCAAGCACGAACATGGCCGTTGCCCTGCGCAGTGCACTCAGGGGATATAGGGGAATGGTGCTGAGGTCCACGTAGCTAAGTTCTGCCTGTGCGCAATGATCTCCCCAGCGGAAACAGGAACCTGGCAGTTGCTGTTTTCAATGGTGCCGTCCAGGCTGACACCGCCTCCTCGCACCTTGCTTTCCAGCTCCCCGGGTACCACCTCCACTCCCACTCCCAGTTTCCAGCAGCCACCTTGAGAGGTGGTGAGAAGGGTGCTGGGCAGTTTCTGGCCTAGCTTACTCCTGCAGTGCTTGGTTCCCACTCTGTGAATACCCCACCTGAAATCGGACTCTGGCTTGCCCTTAGGCACTAGAGAGCTAACGGGGCTGCTGCATTTCAGCACTGGGGCAACAGGAGTGAACATACGTTTTCTCCGGTGAGTTGGCAGAGAGCATTTCTTGTTGGGAGCTTTCGTTCAAGGAGGCCGGCAGTGCGGCCTACGTGGCGAGGCAAGCAGCCACCTGGAGCGGCGGTTTGAGAGTGGGCCGCTTCTGTTGGAGCTGCTCCGCTTCTGATCCAGCTCTCTGCTACAGCCTGGGAAAGCAGGAGCTGGACCCTCATGGGAGACCAGGGCAAAGCTGCTGGCTCCCCGTCTCGGGTCAGCGTAGAAGCTAGGGAAGTGCAGTCTGCGTGCATTGAGATAGGCGCTAGGCGAAACGAGCTGACCGGCACCGCGATACACGGAGCGAAACTCAACCCGCGTCGTACGAACTGCAGGTTAGCAAGCACGAACATGGCCGTTGCCCTGCGCAGTGCACTCAGGGGATATAGGGGAATGGTGCTGAGGTCCACGTAGCTAAGTTCTGCCTGTGCGCAATGATCTCCCCGGCAGAAACAGGAACCTGGCAGTTGCTGTTTTCAATGGTGCCGTCCAGGCTGACACCGCCTCCTCGCACCTTGCTTTCCAGCTCCCCGGGTACCACCTCCACTCCCACTCCCAGTTTCCAGCAGCCACCTTGAGAGGTGGTGAGAAGGGTGCTGGGCAGTTTCTGGCCTAGCTTACTCCTGCAGTGCTTGGTTCCCACTCTGTGAATACCCCACCTGAAATCGGACTCTGGCTTGCCCTTAGGCACTAGAGAGCTAACGGGGCTGCTGCATTTCAGCACTGGGGCAACAGGAGTGAACATACGTTTTCTCCGGTGAGTTGGCAGAGAGCATTTCTTGTTGGGAGCTTTCGTTCAAGGAGGCCGGCAGTGCGGCCTACGTGGCGAGGCAAGCAGCCACCTGGAGCGGCGGTTTGAGAGTGGGCCGCTTCTGTTGGAGCTGCTCCAATTCTGATCCAGCTCTCTGCTACAGCCTGGGAAAGCAGGAGCTGGACCCTCATGGGAGACCAGGGCAAAGCTGCTGGCTCCCGGTCTCGGGTCAGCGTAGAAGCTGGGGAAGTGCAGTCTGCGTGCATTGAGATAGGCGGTAGGCGAAATGAGCTGACCGGCACCAAGATACATGGAGCGAAACTCAACCCGCGTCGTACGAACTGCAGGTTAGCAAGCACGAACACGGCCGTTGCCCTGTGCAGTGCACTCAGGGGATATAGGGGAACGGTGCTGAGGTCCACGTAGCTAAGTTCTGCCTGTGCGCAATGATCTCCCCAGCGGAAACAGGAACCTGGCAGTTGCTGTTTTCAATGGTGCCGTCCAGGCTGACACCGCCTCCTCGCACCTTGCTTTCCAGCTCCCCGGGTACCACCTCCACTCCCACTCCCAGTTTCCAGCAGCCACCTTGAGAGGTGGTGAGAAGGGTGCTGGGCAGTTTCTGGCCTAGCTTACTCCTGCAGTGCTTGGTTCCCACTCTGTGAATACCCCACCTGAAATCGGACTCTGGCTTGCCCTTAGGCACTAGAGAGCTAACGGGGCTGCTGCATTTCAGCACTGGGGCAACAGGAGTGAACATACGTTTTCTCCGGTGAGTTGGCAGAGAGCATTTCTTGTTGGGAGCTTTCGTTCAAGGAGGCCGGCAGTGCGGCCTACGTGGCGAGGCAAGCAGCCACCTGGAGCGGCGGTTTGAGAGTGGGCCGCTTCTGTTGGAGCTGCTCCGCTTCTGATCCAGCTCTCTGCTACAGCCTGGGAAAGCAGGAGCTGGACCCTCATGGGAGACCAGGGCAAAGCTGCTGGCTCCCGGTCTCGGGTCAGCGTAGAAGCTGGGGAAGTGCAGTCTGCGTGCATTGAGATAGGCGCTAGCGAAACGAGCTGACCGGCACCACGATACACGGAGCGAAACTCAACCCGCGTCGTACGAACTGCAGGTTAGCAAGCACGAACACGGCCGTTGCCCTGTGCAGTGCACTCAGGGGATATAGGGGAACGGTGCTGAGGTCCACGTAGCTAAGTTCTGCCTGTGCGCAATGATCTCCCCAGCGGAAACAGGAACCTGGCAGTTGCTGTTTCAATGGTGCCGTCCAGGCTGACACCGCCTCCTCACACCTTGCTTTCCAGCTCCCCGGGTACCACCTCCACTCCCACTCCCAGTTTCCAGCAGCCACCTTGAGAGGTGGTGAGAAGGGTGCTGGGCAGTTTCTGGCCTAGCTTACTCCTGCAGTGCTTGGTTCCCACTCTGTGAATACCCCACCTGAAATCGGACTCTGGCTTGCCCTTAGGCACTAGAGAGCTAACGGGGCTGCTGCATTTCAGCACTGGGGCAACAGGAGTGAACATACGTTTTCTCCGGTGAGTTGGCAGAGAGCATTTCTTGTTGGGAGCTTTCGTTCAAGGAGGCCGGCAGTGCGGCCTACGTGGCGAGGCAAGCAGCCACCTGGAGCGGCGGTTTGAGAGTGGGCCGCTTCTGTTGGAGCTGCTCCGCTTCTGATCCAGCTCTCTGCTACAGCCTGGGAAAGCAGGAGCTGGACCCTCATGGGAGACCAGGGCAAAGCTGCTGGCTCCCGGTCTCGGGTCAGCGTAGAAGCTGGGGAAGTGCAGTCTGCGTGCATTGAGATAGGCGCTAGGCGAAACGAGCTGACCGGCACCGCGATACACGGAGCGAAACTCAACCCGCGTCGTACGAACTGCAGGTTAGCAAGCACGAACATGGCCGTTGCCCTGCGCAGTGCACTCAGGGGATATAGGGGAATGGTGCTGAGGTCCACGTAGCTAAGTTCTGCCTGTGCGCAATGATCTCCCCGGCAGAAACAGGAACCTGGCAGTTGCTGTTTTCAATGGTGCCGTCCAGGCTGACACCGCCTCCTCGCACCTTGCTTTCCAGCTCCCCGGGTACCACCTCCACTCCCACTCCCAGTTTCCAGCAGCCACCTTGAGAGGTGGTGAGAAGGGTGCTGGGCAGTTTCTGGCCTAGCTTACTCCTGCAGTGCTTGGTTCCCACTCTGTGAATACCCCACCTGAAATCGGACTCTGGCTTGCCCTTAGGCACTAGAGAGCTAACGGGGCTGCTGCATTTCAGCACTGGGGCAACAGGAGTGAACATACGTTTTCTCCGGTGAGTTGGCAGAGAGCATTTCTTGTTGGGAGCTTTCGTTCAAGGAGGCCGGCAGTGCGGCCTACGTGGCGAGGCAAGCAGCCACCTGGAGCGGCGGTTTGAGAGTGGGCCGCTTCTGTTGGAGCTGCTCCGCTTCTGATCCAGCTCTCTGCTACAGCCTGGGAAAGCAGGAGCTGGACCCTCATGGGAGACCAGGGCAAAGCTGCTGGCTCCCGGTCTCGGGTCAGCGTAGAAGCTGGGGAAGTGCAGTCTGCGTGCATTGAGATAGGCGCTAGCGAAACGAGCTGACCGGCACCGCGATACACGGAGCGAAACTCAACCCGCGTCGTACGAACTGCAGGTTAGCAAGCACGAACATGGCCGTTGCCCTGCGCAGTGCACTCAGGGGATATAGGGGAACGGTGCTGAGGTCCACGTAGCTAAGTTCTGCCTGTGCGCAATGATCTCCCCGGCGGAAACAGGAAACTGGCAGTTGCTGTTTTCAATGGTGCCGTCCAGGCTGACACCGCCTCCTCGCACCTTGCTTTCCAGCTCCCCGGGTACCACCTCCACTCCCACTCCCAGTTTCCAGCAGCCACCTTGAGAGGTGGTGAGAAGGGTGCTGGGCAGTTTCTGGCCTAGCTTACTCCTGCAGTGCTTGGTTCCCACTCTGTGAATACCCCACCTGAAATCGGACTCTGGCTTGCCCTTAGGCACTAGAGAGCTAACGGGGCTGCTGCATTTCAGCACTGGGGCAACAGGAGTGAACATACGTTTTATCCGGTGAGTTGGCAGAGAGCATTTCTTGTTGGGAGCTTTCGTTCAAGGAGGCCGGCAGTGCGGCCTACGTGGCGAGGCAAGCAGCCACCTGGAGCGGCGGTTTGAGAGTGGGCCGCTTCTGTTGGAGCTGCTCCGCTTCTGATCCAGCTCTCTGCTACAGCCTGGGAAAGCAGGAGCTGGACCCTCATGGGAGACCAGGGCAAAGCTGCTGGCTCCCGGTCTCGGGTCAGCGTAGAAGCTGGGGAAGTGCAGTCTGCATGCATTGAGATAGGCGCTAGGCGAAACGAGCTGACCAGCACCGCGATACACGGAGCGAAACTCAACCCGTGTCGTACGAACTGCAGGTTAGCAAGCACGAACATGGCCGTTGCCCTGCGCAGTGCACTCAGGGGATATAGGGGAATGGTGCTGAGGTCCACGTAGCTAAGTTCTGCCTGTGCGCAATGATCTCCCCGGCGGAAACAGGAACCTGGCAGTTGCTGTTTTCAATGGTGCCGTCCAGGCTGACACCGCCTCCTCGCACCTTGCTTTCCAGCTCCCCGGGTACCACCTCCACTCCCACTCCCAGTTTCCAGCAGCCACCTTGAGAGGTGGTGAGAAGGGTGCTGGGCAGTTTCTGGCCTAGCTTACTCCTGCAGTGCTTGGTTCCCACTCTGTGAATACCCCACCTGAAATCGGACTCTGGCTTGCCCTTAGGCACTAGAGAGCTAACGGGGCTGCTGCATTTCAGCACTGGGGCAACAGGAGTGAACATACGTTTTCTCCGGTGAGTTGGCAGAGAGCATTTCTTGTTGGGAGCTTTCGTTCAAGGAGGCCGGCAGTGCGGCCTACGTGGCGAGGCAAGCAGCCACCTGGAGCGGCGGTTTGAGAGTGGGCCGCTTCTGTTGGAGCTGCTCCGCTTCTGATCCAGCTCTCTGCTACAGCCTGGGAAAGCAGGAGCTGGACCCTCATGGGAGACCAGGGCAAAGCTGCTGGCTCCCGGTCTCGGGTCAGCGTAGAAGCTGGGGAAGTGCAGTCTGCGTGCATTGAGATAGGCGGTAGGCGAAATGAGCTGACCGGCACCACGATACACGGAGCGAAACTCAACCCGCGTCGTACGAACTGCAGGTTAGCAAGCACGAACACGGCCGTTGCCCTGTGCAGTGCACTCAGGGGATATAGGGGAACGGTGCTGAGGTCCACGTAGCTAAGTTCTGCCTGTGCGCAATGATCTCCCCAGCGGAAACAGGAACCTGGCAGTTGCTGTTTCAATGGTGCCGTCCAGGCTGACACCGCCTCCTCACACCTTGCTTTCCAGCTCCCCGGGTACCACCTCCACTCCCACTCCCAGTTTCCAGCAGCCACCTTGAGAGGTGGTGAGAAGGGTGCTGGGCAGTTTCTGGCCTAGCTTACTCCTGCAGTGCTTGGTTCCCACTCTGTGAATACCCCACCTGAAATCGGACTCTGGCTTGCCCTTAGGCACTAGAGAGCTAACGGGGCTGCTGCATTTCAGCACTGGGGCAACAGGAGTGAACATACGTTTTCTCCGGTGAGTTGGCAGAGAGCATTTCTTGTTGGGAGCTTTCGTTCAAGGAGGCCGGCAGTGCGGTCTACGTGGCGAGGCAAGCAGCCACCTGGAGCGGCGGTTTGAGAGTGGGCCGCTTCTGTTGGAGCTGCTCCGCTTCTGATCCAGCTCTCTGCTACAGCCTGGGAAAGCAGGAGCTGGACCCTCATGGGAGACCAGGGCAAAGCTGCTGGCTCCCGGTCTCGGGTCAGCGTAGAAGCTGGGGAAGTGCAGTCTGCGTGCATTGAGATAGGCGCTAGGCGAAACGAGCTGACCGGCACCGCGATACACGGAGCGAAACTCAACCCGCGTCGTACGAACTGCAGGTTAGCAAGCACGAACACGGCCGTTGCCCTGTGCAGTGCACTCAGGGGATATAGGGGAACGGTGCTGAGGTCCACGTAGCTAAGTTCTGCCTGTGCGCAATGATCTCCCCAGCGGAAACAGGAACCTGGCAGTTGCTGTTTCAATGGTGCCGTCCAGGCTGACACCGCCTCCTCACACCTTGCTTTCCAGCTCCCCGGGTACCACCTCCACTCCCACTCCCAGTTTCCAGCAGCCACCTTGAGAGGTGGTGAGAAGGGTGCTGGGCAGTTTCTGGCCTAGCTTACTCCTGCAGTGCTTGGTTCCCACTCTGTGAATACCCCACCTGAAATCGGACTCTGGCTTGCCCTTAGGCACTAGAGAGCTAACGGGGCTGCTGCATTTCAGCACTGGGGCAACAGGAGTGAACATACGTTTTCTCCGGTGAGTTGGCAGAGAGCATTTCTTGTTGGGAGCTTTCGTTCAAGGAGGCCGGCAGTGCGGCCTACGTGGCGAGGCAAGCAGCCACCTGGAGCGGCGGTTTGAGAGTGGGCCGCTTCTGTTGGAGCTGCTCCAATTCTGATCCAGCTCTCTGCTACAGCCTGGGAAAGCAGGAGCTGGACCCTCATGGGAGACCAGGGCAAAGCTGCTGGCTCCCGGTCTCGGGTCAGCGTAGAAGCTGGGGAAGTGCAGTCTGCGTGCATTGAGATAGGCGGTAGGCGAAATGAGCTGACCGGCACCAAGATACATGGAGCGAAACTCAACCCGCGTCGTACGAACTGCAGGTTAGCAAGCACGAACACGGCCGTTGCCCTGTGCAGTGCACTCAGGGGATATAGGGGAACGGTGCTGAGGTCCACGTAGCTAAGTTCTGCCTGTGCGCAATGATCTCCCCAGCGGAAACAGGAACCTGGCAGTTGCTGTTTTCAATGGTGCCGTCCAGGCTGACACCGCCTCCTCGCACCTTGCTTTCCAGCTCCCCGGGTACCACCTCCACTCCCACTCCCAGTTTCCAGCAGCCACCTTGAGAGGTGGTGAGAAGGGTGCTGGGCAGTTTCTGGCCTAGCTTACTCCTGCAGTGCTTGGTTCCCACTCTGTGAATACCCCACCTGAAATCGGACTCTGGCTTGCCCTTAGGCACTAGAGAGCTAACGGGGCTGCTGCATTTCAGCACTGGGGCAACAGGAGTGAACATACGTTTTCTCCGGTGAGTTGGCAGAGAGCATTTCTTGTTGGGAGCTTTCGTTCAAGGAGGCCGGCAGTGCGGCCTACGTGGCGAGGCAAGCAGCCACCTGGAGCGGCGGTTTGAGAGTGGGCCGCTTCTGTTGGAGCTGCTCCGCTTCTGATCCAGCTCTCTGCTACAGCCTGGGAAAGCAGGAGCTGGACCCTCATGGGAGACCAGGGCAAAGCTGCTGGCTCCCGGTCTCGGGTCAGCGTAGAAGCTGGGGAAGTGCAGTCTGCGTGCATTGAGATAGGCGGTAGGCGAAACGAGCTGACCGGCACCGCGATACACGGAGCGAAACTCAACCCGCGTCGTACGAACTGCAGGTTAGCAAGCACGAACATGGCCGTTGCCCTGCGCAGTGCACTCAGGGGATATAGGGGAATGGTGCTGAGGTCCACGTAGCTAAGTTCTGCCTGTGCGCAATGATCTCCCCAGCGGAAACAGGAACCTGGCAGTTGCTGTTTTCAATGGTGCCGTCCAGGCTGACACCGCCTCCTCGCACCTTGCTTTCCAGCTCCCCGGGTACCACCTCCACTCCCACTCCCAGTTTCCAGCAGCCACCTTGAGAGGTGGTGAGAAGGGTGCTGGGCAGTTTCTGGCCTAGCTTACTCCTGCAGTGCTTGGTTCCCACTCTGTGAATACCCCACCTGAAATCGGACTCTGGCTTGCCCTTAGGCACTAGAGAGCTAACGGGGCTGCTGCATTTCAGCACTGGGGCAACAGGAGTGAACATACGTTTTCTCCGGTGAGTTGGCAGAGAGCATTTCTTGTTGGGAGCTTTCGTTCAAGGAGGCCGGCAGTGCGGCCTACGTGGCGAGGCAAGCAGCCACCTGGAGCGGCGGTTTGAGAGTGGGCCGCTTCTGTTGGAGCTGCTCCGCTTCTGATCCAGCTCTCTGCTACAGCCTGGGAAAGCAGGAGCTGGACCCTCATGGGAGACCAGGGCAAAGCTGCTGGCTCCCCGTCTCGGGTCAGCGTAGAAGCTAGGGAAGTGCAGTCTGCGTGCATTGAGATAGGCGCTAGGCGAAACGAGCTGACCGGCACCGCGATACACGGAGCGAAACTCAACCCGCGTCGTACGAACTGCAGGTTAGCAAGCACGAACATGGCCGTTGCCCTGCGCAGTGCACTCAGGGGATATAGGGGAATGGTGCTGAGGTCCACGTAGCTAAGTTCTGCCTGTGCGCAATGATCTCCCCGGCAGAAACAGGAACCTGGCAGTTGCTGTTTTCAATGGTGCCGTCCAGGCTGACACCGCCTCCTCGCACCTTGCTTTCCAGCTCCCCGGGTACCACCTCCACTCCCACTCCCAGTTTCCAGCAGCCACCTTGAGAGGTGGTGAGAAGGGTGCTGGGCAGTTTCTGGCCTAGCTTACTCCTGCAGTGCTTGGTTCCCACTCTGTGAATACCCCACCTGAAATCGGACTCTGGCTTGCCCTTAGGCACTAGAGAGCTAACGGGGCTGCTGCATTTCAGCACTGGGGCAACAGGAGTGAACATACGTTTTCTCCGGTGAGTTGGCAGAGAGCATTTCTTGTTGGGAGCTTTCGTTCAAGGAGGCCGGCAGTGCGGCCTACGTGGCGAGGCAAGCAGCCACCTGGAGCGGCGGTTTGAGAGTGGGCCGCTTCTGTTGGAGCTGCTCCAATTCTGATCCAGCTCTCTGCTACAGCCTGGGAAAGCAGGAGCTGGACCCTCATGGGAGACCAGGGCAAAGCTGCTGGCTCCCGGTCTCGGGTCAGCGTAGAAGCTGGGGAAGTGCAGTCTGCGTGCATTGAGATAGGCGGTAGGCGAAATGAGCTGACCGGCACCAAGATACATGGAGCGAAACTCAACCCGCGTCGTACGAACTGCAGGTTAGCAAGCACGAACACGGCCGTTGCCCTGTGCAGTGCACTCAGGGGATATAGGGGAACGGTGCTGAGGTCCACGTAGCTAAGTTCTGCCTGTGCGCAATGATCTCCCCAGCGGAAACAGGAAGCTGGCAGTTGCTGTTTTCAATGGTGCCGTCCAGGCTGACACCGCCTCCTCGCACCTTGCTTTCCAGCTCCCCGGGTACCACCTCCACTCCCACTCCCAGTTTCCAGCAGCCACCTTGAGAGGTGGTGAGAAGGGTGCTGGGCAGTTTCTGGCCTAGCTTACTCCTGCAGTGCTTGGTTCCCACTCTGTGAATACCCCACCTGAAATCGGACTCTGGCTTGCCCTTAGGCACTAGAGAGCTAACGGGGCTGCTGCATTTCAGCACTGGGGCAACAGGAGTGAACATACGTTTTCTCCGGTGAGTTGGCAGAGAGCATTTCTTGTTGGGAGCTTTCGTTCAAGGAGGCCGGCAGTGCGGCCTACGTGGCGAGGCAAGCAGCCACCTGGAGCGGCGGTTTGAGAGTGGGCCGCTTCTGTTGGAGCTGCTCCGCTTCTGATCCAGCTCTCTGCTACAGCCTGGGAAAGCAGGAGCTGGACCCTCATGGGAGACCAGGGCAAAGCTGCTGGCTCCCGGTCTCGGGTCAGCGTAGAAGCTGGGGAAGTGCAGTCTGCGTGCATTGAGATAGGCGCTAGGCGAAACGAGCTGACCGGCACCGCGATACACGGAGCGAAACTCAACCCGCGTCGTACGAACTGCAGGTTAGCAAGCACGAACATGGCCGTTGCCCTGCGCAGTGCACTCAGGGGATATAGGGGAATGGTGCTGAGGTCCACGTAGCTAAGTTCTGCCTGTGCGCAATGATCTCCCCAGCGGAAACAGGAACCTGGCAGTTGCTGTTTTCAATGGTGCCGTCCAGGCTGACACCGCCTCCTCGCACCTTGCTTTCCAGCTCCCCGGGTACCACCTCCACTCCCACTCCCAGTTTCCAGCAGCCACCTTGAGAGGTGGTGAGAAGGGTGCTGGGCAGTTTCTGGCCTAGCTTACTCCTGCAGTGCTTGGTTCCCACTCTGTGAATACCCCACCTGAAATCGGACTCTGGCTTGCCCTTAGGCACTAGAGAGCTAACGGGGCTGCTGCATTTCAGCACTGGGGCAACAGGAGTGAACATACGTTTTCTCCGGTGAGTTGGCAGAGAGCATTTCTTGTTGGGAGCTTTCGTTCAAGGAGGCCGGCAGTGCGGCCTACGTGGCGAGGCAAGCAGCCACCTGGAGCGGCGGTTTGAGAGTGGGCCGCTTCTGTTGGAGCTGCTCCGCTTCTGATCCAGCTCTCTGCTACAGCCTGGGAAAGCAGGAGCTGGACCCTCATGGGAGACCAGGGCAAAGCTGCTGGCTCCCCGTCTCGGGTCAGCGTAGAAGCTAGGGAAGTGCAGTCTGCGTGCATTGAGATAGGCGCTAGGCGAAACGAGCTGACCGGCACCGCGATACACGGAGCGAAACTCAACCCGCGTCGTACGAACTGCAGGTTAGCAAGCACGAACATGGCCGTTGCCCTGCGCAGTGCACTCAGGGGATATAGGGGAATGGTGCTGAGGTCCACGTAGCTAAGTTCTGCCTGTGCGCAATGATCTCCCCGGCAGAAACAGGAACCTGGCAGTTGCTGTTTTCAATGGTGCCGTCCAGGCTGACACCGCCTCCTCGCACCTTGCTTTCCAGCTCCCCGGGTACCACCTCCACTCCCACTCCCAGTTTCCAGCAGCCACCTTGAGAGGTGGTGAGAAGGGTGCTGGGCAGTTTCTGGCCTAGCTTACTCCTGCAGTGCTTGGTTCCCACTCTGTGAATACCCCACCTGAAATCGGACTCTGGCTTGCCCTTAGGCACTAGAGAGCTAACGGGGCTGCTGCATTTCAGCACTGGGGCAACAGGAGTGAACATACGTTTTCTCCGGTGAGTTGGCAGAGAGCATTTCTTGTTGGGAGCTTTCGTTCAAGGAGGCCGGCAGTGCGGCCTACGTGGCGAGGCAAGCAGCCACCTGGAGCGGCGGTTTGAGAGTGGGCCGCTTCTGTTGGAGCTGCTCCGCTTCTGATCCAGCTCTCTGCTACAGCCTGGGAAAGCAGGAGCTGGACCCTCATGGGAGACCAGGGCAAAGCTGCTGGCTCCCGGTCTCGGGTCAGCGTAGAAGCTGGGGAAGTGCAGTCTGCGTGCATTGAGATAGGCGGTAGGCGAAATGAGCTGACCGGCACCAAGATACATGGAGCGAAACTCAACCCGCGTC
Organism: Lepus europaeus; assembly: GCF_033115175.1. NCBI lineage: Eukaryota > Metazoa > Chordata > Mammalia > Lagomorpha > Leporidae > Lepus > Lepus europaeus. The sequence goes on along the minus strand of NW_026909213.1, from coordinate 2,687,803 downwards.
GTACGAACTGCAGGTTAGCAAGCACGAACACGGCCGTTGCCCTGTGCAGTGCACTCAGGGGATATAGGGGAACGGTGCTGAGGTCCACGTAGCTAAGTTCTGCCTGTGCGCAATGATCTCCCCAGCGGAAACAGGAACCTGGCAGTTGCTGTTTTCAATGGTGCCGTCCAGGCTGACACCGCCTCCTCGCACCTTGCTTTCCAGCTCCCCGGGTACCACCTCCACTCCCACTCCCAGTTTCCAGCAGCCACCTTGAGAGGTGGTGAGAAGGGTGCTGGGCAGTTTCTGGCCTAGCTTACTCCTGCAGTGCTTGGTTCCCACTCTGTGAATACCCCACCTGAAATCGGACTCTGGCTTGCCCTTAGGCACTAGAGAGCTAACGGGGCTGCTGCATTTCAGCACTGGGGCAACAGGAGTGAACATACGTTTTCTCCGGTGAGTTGGCAGAGAGCATTTCTTGTTGGGAGCTTTCGTTCAAGGAGGCCGGCAGTGCGGCCTACGTGGCGAGGCAAGCAGCCACCTGGAGCGGCGGTTTGAGAGTGGGCCGCTTCTGTTGGAGCTGCTCCGCTTCTGATCCAGCTCTCTGCTACAGCCTGGGAAAGCAGGAGCTGGACCCTCATGGGAGACCAGGGCAAAGCTGCTGGCTCCCGGTCTCGGGTCAGCGTAGAAGCTGGGGAAGTGCAGTCTGCGTGCATTGAGATAGGCGGTAGGCGAAATGAGCTGACCGGCACCACGATACACGGAGCGAAACTCAACCCGCGTCGTACGAACTGCAGGTTAGCAAGCACGAACACGGCCGTTGCCCTGTGCAGTGCACTCAGGGGATATAGAGGAACGGTGCTGAGGTCCACGTAGCTAAGTTCTGCCTATGCGCAATGATCTCCCCGGCAGAAACAGGAACCTGGCAGTTGCTGTTTTCAATGGTGCCGTCCAGGCTGACACCGCCTCCTCGCACCTTGCTTTCCAGCTCCCCGGGTACCACCTCCACTCCCACTCCCAGTTTCCAGCAGCCACCTTGAGAGGTGGTGAGAAGGGTGCTGGGCAGTTTCTGGCCTAGCTTACTCCTGCAGTGCTTGGTTCCCACTCTGTGAATACCCCACCTGAAATCGGACTCTGGCTTGCCCTTAGGCACTAGAGAGCTAACGGGGCTGCTGCATTTCAGCACTGGGGCAACAGGAGTGAACATACGTTTTCTCCGGTGAGTTGGCAGAGAGCATTTCTTGTTGGGAGCTTTCGTTCAAGGAGGCCGGCAGTGCGGCCTACGTGGCGAGGCAAGCAGCCACCTGGAGCGGCGGTTTGAGAGTGGGCCGCTTCTGTTGGAGCTGCTCCGCTTCTGATCCAGCTCTCTGCTACAGCCTGGGAAAGCAGGAGCTGGACCCTCATGGGAGACCAGGGCAAAGCTGCTGGCTCCCGGTCTCGGGTCAGCGTAGAAGCTGGGGAAGTGCAGTCTGCGTGCATTGAGATAGGCGCTAGGCGAAACGAGCTGACCGGCACCGCGATACACGGAGCGAAACTCAACCCGCGTCGTACGAACTGCAGGTTAGCAAGCACGAACATGGCCGTTGCCCTGCGCAGTGCACTCAGGGGATATAGGGGAATGGTGCTGAGGTCCACGTAGCTAAATTCTGCCTGTGCGCAATGATCTCCCCGGCAGAAACAGGAACCTGGCAGTTGCTGTTTTCAATGGTGCCGTCCAGGCTGACACCGCCTCCTCGCACCTTGCTTTCCAGCTCCCCGGGTACCACCTCCACTCCCACTCCCAGTTTCCAGCAGCCACCTTGAGAGGTGGTGAGAAGGGTGCTGGGCAGTTTCTGGCCTAGCTTACTCCTGCAGTGCTTGGTTCCCACTCTGTGAATACCCCACCTGAAATCGGACTCTGGCTTGCCCTTAGGCACTAGAGAGCTAACGGGGCTGCTGCATTTCAGCACTGGGGCAACAGGAGTGAACATACGTTTTCTCCGGTGAGTTGGCAGAGAGCATTTCTTGTTGGGAGCTTTCGTTCAAGGAGGCCGGCAGTGCGGCCTACGTGGCGAGGCAAGCAGCCACCTGGAGCGGCGGTTTGAGAGTGGGCCGCTTCTGTTGGAGCTGCTCCGCTTCTGATCCAGCTCTCTGCTACAGCCTGGGAAAGCAGGAGCTGGACCCTCATGGGAGACCAGGGCAAAGCTGCTGGCTCCCGGTCTCGGGTTAGCGTAGAAGCTGGGGAAGTGCAGTCTGCGTGCATTGAGATAGGCGCTAGGCGAAACGAGCTGACCGGCACCGCGATACACGGAGCGAAACTCAACCCGCGTCGTACGAACTGCAGGTTAGCAAGCACGAACACGGCCGTTGCCCTGTGCAGTGCACTCAGGGGATATAGGGGAACAGTGCTGAGGTCCACGTAGCTAAGTTCTGCCTGTGCGCAATGATCTCCCCAGCGGAAACAGGAACCTGGCAGTTGCTGTTTTCAATGGTGCCGTCCAGGCTGACACCGCCTCCTCGCACCTTGCTTTCCAGCTCCCCGGGTACCACCTCCACTCCCACTCCCAGTTTCCAGCAGCCACCTTGAGAGGTGGTGAGAAGGGTGCTGGGCAGTTTCTGGCCTAGCTTACTCCTGCAGTGCTTGGTTCCCACTCTGTGAATACCCCACCTGAAATCGGACTCTGGCTTGCCCTTAGGCACTAGAGAGCTAACGGGGCTGCTGCATTTCAGCACTGGGGCAACAGGAGTGAACATACGTTTTCTCCGGTGAGTTGGCAGAGAGCATTTCTTGTTGGGAGCTTTCGTTCAAGGAGGCCGGCAGTGCGGCCTACGTGGCGAGGCAAGCAGCCACCTGGAGCGGCGGTTTGAGAGTGGGCCGCTTCTGTTGGAGCTGCTCCGCTTCTGATCCAGCTCTCTGCTACAGCCTGGGAAAGCAGGAGCTGGACCCTCATGGGAGACCAGGGCAAAGCTGCTGGCTCCCGGTCTCGGGTCAGCGTAGAAGCTGGGGAAGTGCAGTCTGCGTGCATTGAGATAGGCGCTAGCGAAACGAGCTGACCGGCACCGCGATACACGTAGCGAAACTCAACCCGCGTCGTACGAACTGCAGGTTAGCAAGCACGAACATGGCCGTTGCCCTGCGCAGTGCACTCAGGGGATATAGGGGAACGGTGCTGAGGTCCACGTAGCTAAGTTCTGCCTGTGCGCAATGATCTCCCCGGCGGAAACAGGAACCTGGCAGTTGCTGTTTTCAATGGTGCCGTCCAGGCTGACACCGCCTCCTCGCACCTTGCTTTCCAGCTCCCCGTGTACCACCTCCACTCCCACTCCCAGTTTCCAGCAGCCACCTTGAGAGGTGGTGAGAAGGGTGCTGGGCAGTTTCTGGCCTAGCTTACTCCTGCAGTGCTTGGTTCCCACTCTGTGAATACCCCACCTGAAATCGGACTCTGGCTTGCCCTTAGGCACTAGAGAGCTAACGGGGCTGCTGCATTTCAGCACTGGGGCAACAGGAGTGAACATACGTTTTATCCGGTGAGTTGGCAGAGAGCATTTCTTGTTGGGAGCTTTCGTTCAAGGAGGCCGGCAGTGCGGCCTACGTGGCGAGGCAAGCAGCCACCTGGAGCGGCGGTTTGAGAGTGGGCCGCTTCTGTTGGAGCTGCTCCGCTTCTGATCCAGCTCTCTGCTACAGCCTGGGAAAGCAGGAGCTGGACCCTCATGGGAGACCAGGGCAAAGCTGCTGGCTCCCGGTCTCGGGTCAGCGTAGAAGCTGGGGAAGTGCAGTCTGCATGCATTGAGATAGGCGCTAGGCGAAACGAGCTGACCGGCACCGCGATACACGGAGCGAAACTCAACCCGTGTCGTACGAACTGCAGGTTAGCAAGCACGAACATGGCCGTTGCCCTGCGCAGTGCACTCAGGGGATATAGGGGAATGGTGCTGAGGTCCACGTAGCTAAGTTCTGCCTGTGCGCAATGATCTCCCCGGCGGAAACAGGAACCTGGCAGTTGCTGTTTTCAATGGTGCCGTCCAGGCTGACACCGCCTCCTCGCACCTTGCTTTCCAGCTCCCCGGGTACCACCTCCACTCCCACTCCCAGTTTCCAGCAGCCACCTTGAGAGGTGGTGAGAAGGGTGCTGGGCAGTTTCTGGCCTAGCTTACTCCTGCAGTGCTTGGTTCCCACTCTGTGAATACCCCACCTGAAATCGGACTCTGGCTTGCCCTTAGGCACTAGAGAGCTAACGGGGCTGCTGCATTTCAGCACTGGGGCAACAGGAGTGAACATACGTTTTCTCCGGTGAGTTGGCAGAGAGCATTTCTTGTTGGGAGCTTTCGTTCAAGGAGGCCGGCAGTGCGGCCTACGTGGCGAGGCAAGCAGCCACCTGGAGCGGCGGTTTGAGAGTGGGCCGCTTCTGTTGGAGCTGCTCCGCTTCTGATCCAGCTCTCTGCTACAGCCTGGGAAAGCAGGAGCTGGACCCTCATGGGAGACCAGGGCAAAGCTGCTGGCTCCCGGTCTCGGGTCAGCGTAGAAGCTGGGGAAGTGCAGTCTGCGTGCATTGAGATAGGCGGTAGGCGAAATGAGCTGACCGGCACCACGATACACGGAGCGAAACTCAACCCGCGTCGTACGAACTGCAGGTTAGCAAGCACGAACACGGCCGTTGCCCTGTGCAGTGCACTCAGGGGATATAGGGGAACGGTGCTGAGGTCCACGTAGCTAAGTTCTGCCTGTGCGCAATGATCTCCCCAGCGGAAACAGGAACCTGGCAGTTGCTGTTTCAATGGTGCCGTCCAGGCTGACACCGCCTCCTCACACCTTGCTTTCCAGCTCCCCGGGTACCACCTCCACTCCCACTCCCAGTTTCCAGCAGCCACCTTGAGAGGTGGTGAGAAGGGTGCTGGGCAGTTTCTGGCCTAGCTTACTCCTGCAGTGCTTGGTTCCCACTCTGTGAATACCCCACCTGAAATCGGACTCTGGCTTGCCCTTAGGCACTAGAGAGCTAACGGGGCTGCTGCATTTCAGCACTGGGGCAACAGGAGTGAACATACGTTTTCTCCGGTGAGTTGGCAGAGAGCATTTCTTGTTGGGAGCTTTCGTTCAAGGAGGCCGGCAGTGCGGCCTACGTGGCGAGGCAAGCAGCCACCTGGAGCGGCGGTTTGAGAGTGGGCCGCTTCTGTTGGAGCTGCTCCAATTCTGATCCAGCTCTCTGCTACAGCCTGGGAAAGCAGGAGCTGGACCCTCATGGGAGACCAGGGCAAAGCTGCTGGCTCCCGGTCTCGGGTCAGCGTAGAAGCTGGGGAAGTGCAGTCTGCGTGCATTGAGATAGGCGGTAGGCGAAATGAGCTGACCGGCACCAAGATACATGGAGCGAAACTCAACCCGCGTCGTACGAACTGCAGGTTAGCAAGCACGAACACGGCCGTTGCCCTGTGCAGTGCACTCAGGGGATATAGGGGAACGGTGCTGAGGTCCACGTAGCTAAGTTCTGCCTGTGCGCAATGATCTCCCCAGCGGAAACAGGAACCTGGCAGTTGCTGTTTTCAATGGTGCCGTCCAGGCTGACACCGCCTCCTCGCACCTTGCTTTCCAGCTCCCCGGGTACCACCTCCACTCCCACTCCCAGTTTCCAGCAGCCACCTTGAGAGGTGGTGAGAAGGGTGCTGGGCAGTTTCTGGCCTAGCTTACTCCTGCAGTGCTTGGTTCCCACTCTGTGAATACCCCACCTGAAATCGGACTCTGGCTTGCCCTTAGGCACTAGAGAGCTAACGGGGCTGCTGCATTTCAGCACTGGGGCAACAGGAGTGAACATACGTTTTCTCCGGTGAGTTGGCAGAGAGCATTTCTTGTTGGGAGCTTTCGTTCAAGGAGGCCGGCAGTGCGGCCTACGTGGCGAGGCAAGCAGCCACCTGGAGCGGCGGTTTGAGAGTGGGCCGCTTCTGTTGGAGCTGCTCCGCTTCTGATCCAGCTCTCTGCTACAGCCTGGGAAAGCAGGAGCTGGACCCTCATGGGAGACCAGGGCAAAGCTGCTGGCTCCCGGTCTCGGGTCAGCGTAGAAGCTGGGGAAGTGCAGTCTGCGTGCATTGAGATAGGCGGTAGGCGAAATGAGCTGACCGGCACCACGATACACGGAGCGAAACTCAACCCGCGTCGTACGAACTGCAGGTTAGCAAGCACGAACACGGCCGTTGCCCTGTGCAGTGCACTCAGGGGATATAGGGGAACGGTGCTGAGGTCCACGTAGCTAAGTTCTGCCTGTGCGCAATGATCTCCCCAGCGGAAACAGGAACCTGGCAGTTGCTGTTTCAATGGTGCCGTCCAGGCTGACACCGCCTCCTCACACCTTGCTTTCCAGCTCCCCGGGTACCACCTCCACTCCCACTCCCAGTTTCCAGCAGCCACCTTGAGAGGTGGTGAGAAGGGTGCTGGGCAGTTTCTGGCCTAGCTTACTCCTGCAGTGCTTGGTTCCCACTCTGTGAATACCCCACCTGAAATCGGACTCTGGCTTGCCCTTAGGCACTAGAGAGCTAACGGGGCTGCTGCATTTCAGCACTGGGGCAACAGGAGTGAACATACGTTTTCTCCGGTGAGTTGGCAGAGAGCATTTCTTGTTGGGAGCTTTCGTTCAAGGAGGCCGGCAGTGCGGCCTACGTGGCGAGGCAAGCAGCCACCTGGAGCGGCGGTTTGAGAGTGGGCCGCTTCTGTTGGAGCTGCTCCGCTTCTGATCCAGCTCTCTGCTACAGCCTGGGAAAGCAGGAGCTGGACCCTCATGGGAGACCAGGGCAAAGCTGCTGGCTCCCGGTCTCGGGTCAGCGTAGAAGCTGGGGAAGTGCAGTCTGCATGCATTGAGATAGGCGCTAGGCGAAACGAGCTGACCGGCACCGCGATACACGGAGCGAAACTCAACCCGTGTCGTACGAACTGCAGGTTAGCAAGCACGAACATGGCCGTTGCCCTGCGCAGTGCACTCAGGGGATATAGGGGAATGGTGCTGAGGTCCACGTAGCTAAGTTCTGCCTGTGCGCAATGATCTCCCCGGCGGAAACAGGAACCTGGCAGTTGCTGTTTTCAATGGTGCCGTCCAGGCTGACACCGCCTCCTCGCACCTTGCTTTCCAGCTCCCCGGGTACCACCTCCACTCCCACTCCCAGTTTCCAGCAGCCACCTTGAGAGGTGGTGAGAAGGGTGCTGGGCAGTTTCTGGCCTAGCTTACTCCTGCAGTGCTTGGTTCCCACTCTGTGAATACCCCACCTGAAATCGGACTCTGGCTTGCCCTTAGGCACTAGAGAGCTAACGGGGCTGCTGCATTTCAGCACTGGGGCAACAGGAGTGAACATACGTTTTCTCCGGTGAGTTGGCAGAGAGCATTTCTTGTTGGGAGCTTTCGTTCAAGGAGGCCGGCAGTGCGGCCTACGTGGCGAGGCAAGCAGCCACCTGGAGCGGCGGTTTGAGAGTGGGCCGCTTCTGTTGGAGCTGCTCCGCTTCTGATCCAGCTCTCTGCTACAGCCTGGGAAAGCAGGAGCTGGACCCTCATGGGAGACCAGGGCAAAGCTGCTGGCTCCCGGTCTCGGGTCAGCGTAGAAGCTGGGGAAGTGCAGTCTGCGTGCATTGAGATAGGCGGTAGGCGAAATGAGCTGACCGGCACCACGATACACGGAGCGAAACTCAACCCGCGTCGTACGAACTGCAGGTTAGCAAGCACGAACACGGCCGTTGCCCTGTGCAGTGCACTCAGGGGATATAGGGGAACGGTGCTGAGGTCCACGTAGCTAAGTTCTGCCTGTGCGCAATGATCTCCCCAGCGGAAACAGGAACCTGGCAGTTGCTGTTTCAATGGTGCCGTCCAGGCTGACACCGCCTCCTCACACCTTGCTTTCCAGCTCCCCGGGTACCACCTCCACTCCCACTCCCAGTTTCCAGCAGCCACCTTGAGAGGTGGTGAGAAGGGTGCTGGGCAGTTTCTGGCCTAGCTTACTCCTGCAGTGCTTGGTTCCCACTCTGTGAATACCCCACCTGAAATCGGACTCTGGCTTGCCCTTAGGCACTAGAGAGCTAACGGGGCTGCTGCATTTCAGCACTGGGGCAACAGGAGTGAACATACGTTTTCTCCGGTGAGTTGGCAGAGAGCATTTCTTGTTGGGAGCTTTCGTTCAAGGAGGCCGGCAGTGCGGCCTACGTGGCGAGGCAAGCAGCCACCTGGAGCGGCGGTTTGAGAGTGGGCCGCTTCTGTTGGAGCTGCTCCAATTCTGATCCAGCTCTCTGCTACAGCCTGGGAAAGCAGGAGCTGGACCCTCATGGGAGACCAGGGCAAAGCTGCTGGCTCCCGGTCTCGGGTCAGCGTAGAAGCTGGGGAAGTGCAGTCTGCGTGCATTGAGATAGGCGGTAGGCGAAATGAGCTGACCGGCACCAAGATACATGGAGCGAAACTCAACCCGCGTCGTACGAACTGCAGGTTAGCAAGCACGAACACGGCCGTTGCCCTGTGCAGTGCACTCAGGGGATATAGGGGAACGGTGCTGAGGTCCACGTAGCTAAGTTCTGCCTGTGCGCAATGATCTCCCCAGCGGAAACAGGAACCTGGCAGTTGCTGTTTTCAATGGTGCCGTCCAGGCTGACACCGCCTCCTCGCACCTTGCTTTCCAGCTCCCCGGGTACCACCTCCACTCCCACTCCCAGTTTCCAGCAGCCACCTTGAGAGGTGGTGAGAAGGGTGCTGGGCAGTTTCTGGCCTAGCTTACTCCTGCAGTGCTTGGTTCCCACTCTGTGAATACCCCACCTGAAATCGGACTCTGGCTTGCCCTTAGGCACTAGAGAGCTAACGGGGCTGCTGCATTTCAGCACTGGGGCAACAGGAGTGAACATACGTTTTCTCCGGTGAGTTGGCAGAGAGCATTTCTTGTTGGGAGCTTTCGTTCAAGGAGGCCGGCAGTGCGGCCTACGTGGCGAGGCAAGCAGCCACCTGGAGCGGCGGTTTGAGAGTGGGCCGCTTCTGTTGGAGCTGCTCCGCTTCTGATCCAGCTCTCTGCTACAGCCTGGGAAAGCAGGAGCTGGACCCTCATGGGAGACCAGGGCAAAGCTGCTGGCTCCCGGTCTCGGGTCAGCGTAGAAGCTGGGGAAGTGCAGTCTGCGTGCATTGAGATAGGCGGTAGGCGAAATGAGCTGACCGGCACCACGATACACGGAGCGAAACTCAACCCGCGTCGTACGAACTGCAGGTTAGCAAGCACGAACACGGCCGTTGCCCTGTGCAGTGCACTCAGGGGATATAGGGGAACGGTGCTGAGGTCCACGTAGCTAAGTTCTGCCTGTGCGCAATGATCTCCCCAGCGGAAACAGGAACCTGGCAGTTGCTGTTTCAATGGTGCCGTCCAGGCTGACACCGCCTCCTCACACCTTGCTTTCCAGCTCCCCGGGTACCACCTCCACTCCCACTCCCAGTTTCCAGCAGCCACCTTGAGAGGTGGTGAGAAGGGTGCTGGGCAGTTTCTGGCCTAGCTTACTCCTGCAGTGCTTGGTTCCCACTCTGTGAATACCCCACCTGAAATCGGACTCTGGCTTGCCCTTAGGCACTAGAGAGCTAACGGGGCTGCTGCATTTCAGCACTGGGGCAACAGGAGTGAACATACGTTTTCTCCGGTGAGTTGGCAGAGAGCATTTCTTGTTGGGAGCTTTCGTTCAAGGAGGCCGGCAGTGCGGCCTACGTGGCGAGGCAAGCAGCCACCTGGAGCGGCGGTTTGAGAGTGGGCCGCTTCTGTTGGAGCTGCTCCGCTTCTGATCCAGCTCTCTGCTACAGCCTGGGAAAGCAGGAGCTGGACCCTCATGGGAGACCAGGGCAAAGCTGCTGGCTCCCGGTCTCGGGTCAGCGTAGAAGCTGGGGAAGTGCAGTCTGCGTGCATTGAGATAGGCGCTAGGCGAAACGAGCTGACCGGCACCGCGATACACGGAGCGAAACTCAACCCGCGTCGTACGAACTGCAGGTTAGCAAGCACGAACACGGCCGTTGCCCTGTGCAGTGCACTCAGGGGATATAGGGGAACGGTGCTGAGGTCCACGTAGCTAAGTTCTGCCTGTGCGCAATGATCTCCCCAGCGGAAACAGGAACCTGGCAGTTGCTGTTTTCAATGGTGCCGTCCAGGCTGACACCGCCTCCTCGCACCTTGCTTTCCAGCTCCCCGGGTACCACCTCCACTCCCACTCCCAGTTTCCAGCAGCCACCTTGAGAGGTGGTGAGAAGGGTGCTGGGTAGTTTCTGGCCTAGCTTACTCCTGCAGTGCTTGGTTCCCACTCTGTGAATACCCCACCTGAAATCGGACTCTGGCTTGCCCTTAGGCACTAGAGAGCTAACGGGGCTGCTGCATTTCAGCACTGGGGCAACAGGAGTGAACATACGTTTTCTCCGGTGAGTTGGCAGAGAGCATTTCTTGTTGGGAGCTTTCGTTCAAGGAGGCCGGCAGTGCGGCCTACGTGGCGAGGCAAGCAGCCACCTGGAGCGGCGGTTTGAGAGTGGGCCGCTTCTGTTGGAGCTGCTCCGCTTCTGATCCAGCTCTCTGCTACAGCCTGGGAAAGCAGGAGCTGGACCCTCATGGGAGACCAGGGCAAAGCTGCTGGCTCCCGGTCTCGGGTCAGCGTAGAAGCTGGGGAAGTGCAGTCTGCGTGCATTGAGATAGGCGCTAGGCGAAACGAGCTGACCGGCACCGCGATACACGGAGCGAAACTCAACCCGCGTCGTACGAACTGCAGGTTAGCAAGCATGAACATGGCCGTTGCCCTGCGCAGTGCACTCAGGGGATATAGGGGAATGGTGCTGAGGTCCACGTAGCTAAGTTCTGCCTGTGCGCAATGATCTCCCCGGCAGAAACAGGAACCTGGCAGTTGCTGTTTTCAATGGTGCCGTCCAGGCTGACACCGCCTCCTCGCACCTTGCTTTCCAGCTCCCCGGGTACCACCTCCACTCCCACTCCCAGTTTCCAGCAGCCACCTTGAGAGGTGGTGAGAAGGGTGCTGGGCAGTTTCTGGCCTAGCTTACTCCTGCAGTGCTTGGTTCCCACTCTGTGAATACCCCACCTGAAATCGGACTCTGGCTTGCCCTTAGGCACTAGAGAGCTAACGGGGCTGCTGCATTTCAGCACTGGGGCAACAGGAGTGAACATACGTTTTCTCCGGTGAGTTGGCAGAGAGCATTTCTTGTTGGGAGCTTTCGTTCAAGGAGGCCGGCAGTGCGGCCTACGTGGCGAGGCAAGCAGCCACCTGGAGCGGCGGTTTGAGAGTGGGCCGCTTCTGTTGGAGCTGCTCCGCTTCTGATCCAGCTCTCTGCTACAGCCTGGGAAAGCAGGAGCTGGACCCTCATGGGAGACCAGGGCAAAGCTGCTGGCTCCCGGTCTCGGGTTAGCGTAGAAGCTGGGGAAGTGCAGTCTGCGTGCATTGAGATAGGCGCTAGGCGAAACGAGCTGACCGGCACCGCGATACACGGAGCGAAACTCAACCCGCGTCGTACGAACTGCAGGTTAGCAAGCACGAACACGGCCGTTGCCCTGTGCAGTGCACTCAGGGGATATAGGGGAACAGTGCTGAGGTCCACGTAGCTAAGTTCTGCCTGTGCGCAATGATCTCCCCAGCGGAAACAGGAACCTGGCAGTTGCTGTTTTCAATGGTGCCGTCCAGGCTGACACCGCCTCCTCGCACCTTGCTTTCCAGCTCCCCGGGTACCACCTCCACTCCCACTCCCAGTTTCCAGCAGCCACCTTGAGAGGTGGTGAGAAGGGTGCTGGGCAGTTTCTGGCCTAGCTTACTCCTGCAGTGCTTGGTTCCCACTCTGTGAATACCCCACCTGAAATCGGACTCTGGCTTGCCCTTAGGCACTAGAGAGCTAACGGGGCTGCTGCATTTCAGCACTGGGGCAACAGGAGTGAACATACGTTTTCTCCGGTGAGTTGGCAGAGAGCATTTCTTGTTGGGAGCTTTCGTTCAAGGAGGCCGGCAGTGCGGCCTACGTGGCGAGGCAAGCAGCCACCTGGAGCGGCGGTTTGAGAGTGGGCCGCTTCTGTTGGAGCTGCTCCGCTTCTGATCCAGCTCTCTGCTACAGCCTGGGAAAGCAGGAGCTGGACCCTCATGGGAGACCAGGGCAAAGCTGCTGGCTCCCGGTCTCGGGTCAGCGTAGAAGCTGGGGAAGTGCAGTCTGCATGCATTGAGATAGGCGCTAGGCGAAACGAGCTGACCGGCACCGCGATACTCGGTGCGAAACTCAACCCGCGTCGTACGAACTGCAGGTTAGCAAGCACGAACATGGCCGTTGCCCTGCGCAGTGCACTCAGGGGATATAGGGGAATGGTGCTGAGGTCCACGTAGCTAAGTTCTGCCTGTGCGCAATGATCTCCCCGGCGGAAACAGGAACCTGGCAGTTGCTATTTTCAATGGTGCCGTCCAGGCTGACACCGCCTCCTCGCACCTTGCTTTCCAGCTCCCCGGGTACCACCTCCACTCCCACTCCCAGTTTCCAGCAGCCACCTTGAGAGGTGGTGAGAAGGGTGCTGGGCAGTTTCTGGCCTAGCTTACTCCTGCAGTGCTTGGTTCCCACTCTGTGAATACCCCACCTGAAATCGGACTCTGGCTTGCCCTTAGGCACTAGAGAGCTAACGGGGCTGCTGCATTTCAGCACTGGGGCAACAGGAGTGAACATACGTTTTCTCCGGTGAGTTGGCAGAGAGCATTTCTTGTTGGGAGCTTTCGTTCAAGGAGGCCGGCAGTGCGGCCTACGTGGCGAGGCAAGCAGCCACCTGGAGCGGCGGTTTGAGAGTGGGCCGCTTCTGTTGGAGCTGCTCCGCTTCTGATCCAGCTCTCTGCTACAGCCTGGGAAAGCAGGAGCTGGACCCTCATGGGAGACCAGGGCAAAGCTGCTGGCTCCCGGTCTCGGGTCAGCGTAGAAGCTGGGGAAGTGCAGTCTGCGTGCATTGAGATAGGCGCTAGCGAAACGAGCTGACCGGCACCGCGATACACGGAGCGAAACTCAACCCGCGTCGTACGAACTGCAGGTTAGCAAGCACGAACATGGCCGTTGCCCTGCGCAGTGCACTCAGGGGATATAGGGGAATGGTGCTGAGGTCCACGTAGCTAAGTTCTGCCTGTGCGCAATGATCTCCCCGGCGGAAACAGGAACCTGGCAGTTGCTGTTTTCAATGGTGCCGTCCAGGCTGACACCGCCTCCTCGCACCTTGCTTTCCAGCTCCCCGGGTACCACCTCCACTCCCACTACCAGTTTCCAGCAGCCACCTTGAGAGGTGGTGAGAAGGGTGCTGGGCAGTTTCTGGCCTAGCTTACTCCTGCAGTGCTTGGTTCCCACTCTGTGAATACCCCACCTGAAATCGGACTCTGGCTTGCCCTTAGGCACTAGAGAGCTAACGGGGCTGCTGCATTTCAGCACTGGGGCAACAGGAGTGAACATACGTTTTCTCCGGTGAGTTGGCAGAGAGCATTTCTTGTTGGGAGCTTTCGTTCAAGGAGGCCGGCAGTGCGGCCTACGTGGAGAGGCAAGCAGCCACCTGGAGCGGCGGTTTGAGAGTGGGCCGCTTCTGTTGGAGCTGCTCCGCTTCTGATCCAGCTCTCTGCTACAGCCTGGGAAAGCAGGAGCTGGACCCTCATGGGAGACCAGGGCAAAGCTGCTGGCTCCCGGTCTCGGGTCAGCGTAGAAGCTGGGGAAGTGCAGTCTGCGTGCATTGAGATAGGCGCTAGCGAAACGAGCTGACCGGCACCGCGATACACGGAGCGAAACTCAACCCGCGTCGTACGAACTGCAGGTTAGCAAGCACGAACATGGCCGTTGCCCTGCGCAGTGCACTCAGGGGATATAGGGGAATGGTGCTGAGGTCCACGTAGCTAAGTTCTGCCTGTGCGCAATGATCTTCCCGGCGGAAACAGGAACCTGGCAGTTGCTGTTTTCAATGGTGCCGTCCAGGCTGACACCGCCTCCTCGCACCTTGCTTTCCAGCTCCCCGGGTACCACTTCCACTCCCACTCCCAGTTTCCAGCAGCCACCTTGAGAGGTGGTGAGAAGGGTGCTGGGCAGTTTCTGGCCTAGCTTACTCCTGCAGTGCTTGGTTCCCACTCTGTGAATACCCCACCTGAAATCGGACTCTGGCTTGCCCTTAGGCACTAGAGAGCTAACGGGGCTGCTGCATTTCAGCACTGGGGCAACAGGAGTGAACATACGTTTTCTCCGGTGAGTTGGCAGAGAGCATTTCTTGTTGGGAGCTTTCGTTCAAGGAGGCCGGCAGTGCGGCCTACGTGGCGAGGCAAGCAGCCACCTGGAGCGGCGGTTTGAGAGTGGGCCGCTTCTGTTGGAGCTGCTCCGCTTCTGATCCAGCTCTCTGCTACAGCCTGGGAAAGCAGGAGCTGGACCCTCATGGGAGACCAGGGCAAAGCTGCTGGCTCCCGGTCTCGGGTCAGCGTAGAAGCTGGGGAAGTGCAGTCTGCGTGCATTGAGATAGGCGCTAGGCGAAATGAGCTGACCGGCACCGCGATACACGGAGCGAAACTCAACCCGCGTCGTACGAACTGCAGGTTAGCAAGCACGAACACGGCCGTTGCCCTGTGCAGTGCACTCAGGGGATATAGGGGAACGGTGCTGAGGTCCACGTAGCTAAGTTCTGCCTGTGCGCAATGATCTCCCCAGCGGAAACAGGAACCTGGCAGTTGCTGTTTTCAATGGTGCCGTCCAGGCTGACACCGCCTCCTCGCACCTTGCTTTCCAGCTCCCCGGGTACCACCTCCACTCCCACTCCCAGTTTCCAGCAGCCACCTTGAGAGGTGGTGAGAAGGGTGCTGGGCAGTTTCTGGCCTAGCTTACTCCTGCAGTGCTTGGTTCCCACTCTGTGAATACCCCACCTGAAATCGGACTCTGGCTTGCCCTTAGGCACTAGAGAGCTAACGGGGCTGCTGCATTTCAGCACTGGGGCAACAGGAGTGAACATACGTTTTCTCCGGTGAGTTGGCAGAGAGCATTTCTTGTTGGGAGCTTTCGTTCAAGGAGGCCGGCAGTGCGGCCTACGTGGCGAGGCAAGCAGCCACCTGGAGCGGCGGTTTGAGAGTGGGCCGCTTCTGTTGGAGCTGCTCCGCTTCTGATCCAGCTCTCTGCTACAGCCTGGGAAAGCAGGAGCTGGACCCTCATGGGAGACCAGGGCAAAGCTGCTGGCTCCCGGTCTCGGGTCAGCGTAGAAGCTGGGGAAGTGCAGTCTGCGTGCATTGAGATAGGCGCTAGCGAAACGAGCTGACCGGCACCGCGATACACGGAGCGAAACTCAACCCGCGTCGTACGAACTGCAGGTTAGCAAGCACGAACATGGCCGTTGCCCTGCGCAGTGCACTCAGGGGATATAGGGGAATGGTGCTGAGGTCCACGTAGCTAAGTTCTGCCTGTGCGCAATGATCTCCCCGGCAGAAACAGGAACCTGGCAGTTGCTGTTTTCAATGGTGCCGTCCAGGCTGACACCGCCTCCTCGCACCTTGCTTTCCAGCTCCCCGGGTACCACCTCCACTCCCACTCCCAGTTTCCAGCAGCCACCTTGAGAGGTGGTGAGAAGGGTGCTGGGCAGTTTCTGGCCTAGCTAACTCCTGCAGTGCTTGGTTCCCACTCTGTGAATACCCCACCTGAAATCGGACTCTGGCTTGCCCTTAGGCACTAGAGAGCTAACGGGGCTGCTGCATTTCAGCACTGGGGCAACAGGAGTGAACATACGTTTTCTCCGGTGAGTTGGCAGAGAGCATTTCTTGTTGGGAGCTTTCGTTCAAGGAGGCCGGCAGTGCGGCCTACGTGGCGAGGCAAGCAGCCACCTGGAGCGGCGGTTTGAGAGTGGGCCGCTTCTGTTGGAGCTGCTCCGCTTCTGATCCAGCTCTCTGCTACAGCCTGGGAAAGCAGGAGCTGGACCCTCATGGGAGACCAGGGCAAAGCTGCTGGCTCCCGGTCTCGGGTCAGCGTAGAAGCTGGGGAAGTGCAGTCTGCGTGCATTGAGATAGGCGCTAGCGAAACGAGCTGACCGGCACCGCGATACACGGAGCGAAACTCAACCCGCGTCGTACGAACTGCAGGTTAGCAAGCACGAACATGGCCGTTGCCCTGCGCAGTGCACTCAGGGGATATAGGGGAATGGTGCTGAGGTCCACGTAGCTAAGTTCTGCCTGTGCGCAATGATCTCCCCGGCAGAAACAGGAACCTGGCAGTTGCTGTTTTCAATGGTGCCGTCCAGGCTGACACCGCCTCCTCGCACCTTGCTTTCCAGCTCCCCGGGTACCACCTCCACTCCCACTCCCAGTTTCCAGCAGCCACCTTGAGAGGTGGTGAGAAGGGTGCTGGGCAGTTTCTGGCCTAGCTTACTCCTGCAGTGCTTGGTTCCCACTCTGTGAATACCCCACCTGAAATCGGACTCTGGCTTGCCCTTAGGCACTAGAGAGCTAACGGGGCTGCTGCATTTCAGCACTGGGGCAACAGGAGTGAACATACGTTTTCTCCGGTGAGTTGGCAGAGAGCATTTCTTGTTGGGAGCTTTCGTTCAAGGAGGCCGGCAGTGCGGCCTACGTGGCGAGGCAAGCAGCCACCTGGAGCGGCGGTTTGAGAGTGGGCCGCTTCTGTTGGAGCTGCTCCGCTTCTGATCCAGCTCTCTGCTACAGCCTGGGAAAGCAGGAGCTGGACCCTCATGGGAGACCAGGGCAAAGCTGCTGGCTCCCGGTCTCGGGTCAGCGTAGAAGCTGGGGAAGTGCAGTCTGCGTGCATTGAGATAGGCGCTAGCGAAACGAGCTGACCGGCACCGCGATACACGGAGCGAAACTCAACCCGCGTCGTACGAACTGCAGGTTAGCAAGCACGAACATGGCCGTTGCCCTGCGCAGTGCACTCAGGGGATATAGGGGAACGGTGCTGAGGTCCACGTAGCTAAGTTCTGCCTGTGCGCAATGATCTCCCCGGCAGAAACAGGAACCTGGCAGTTGCTGTTTTCAATGGTGCCGTCCAGGCTGACACCGCCTCCTCGCACCTTGCTTTCCAGCTCCCCGGGTACCACCTCCACTCCCACTCCCAGTTTCCAGCAGCCACCTTGAGAGGTGGTGAGAAGGGTGCTGGGCAGTTTCTGGCCTAGCTTACTCCTGCAGTGCTTGGTTCCCACTCTGTGAATACCCCACCTGAAATCGGACTCTGGCTTGCCCTTAGGCACTAGAGAGCTAACGGGGCTGCTGCATTTCAGCACTGGGGCAACAGGAGTGAACATACGTTTTCTCCGGTGAGTTGGCAGAGAGCATTTCTTGTTGGGAGCTTTCGTTCAAGGAGGCCGGCAGTGCGGCCTACGTGGCGAGGCAAGCAGCCACCTGGAGCGGCGGTTTGAGAGTGGGCCGCTTCTGTTGGAGCTGCTCCGCTTCTGATCCAGCTCTCTGCTACAGCCTGGGAAAGCAGGAGCTGGACCCTCATGGGAGACCAGGGCAAAGCTGCTGGCTCCCGGTCTCGGGTCAGCGTAGAAGCTGGGGAAGTGCAGTCTGCGTGCATTGAGATAGGCGCTAGGCGAAATGAGCTGACCGGCACCGCGATACACGGAGCGAAACTCAACCCGCGTCGTACGAACTGCAGGTTAGCAAGCACGAACATGGCCGTTGCCCTGCGCAGTGCACTCAGGGGATATAGGGGAACGGTGCTGAGGTCCACGTAGCTAAGTTCTGCCTGTGCGCAATGATCTCCCCGGCAGAAACAGGAACCTGGCAGTTGCTGTTTTCAATGGTGCCGTCCAGGCTGACACCGCCTCCTCGCACCTTGCTTTCCAGCTCCCCGGGTACCACCTCCACTCCCACTCCCAGTTTCCAGCAGCCACCTTGAGAGGTGGTGAGAAGGGTGCTGGGCAGTTTCTGGCCTAGCTTACTCCTGCAGTGCTTGGTTCCCACTCTGTGAATACCCCACCTGAAATCGGACTCTGGCTTGCCCTTAGGCACTAGAGAGCTAACGGGGCTGCTGCATTTCAGCACTGGGGCAACAGGAGTGAACATACGTTTTCTCCGGTGAGTTGGCAGAGAGCATTTCTTGTTGGGAGCTTTCGTTCAAGGAGGCCGGCAGTGCGGCCTACGTGGCGAGGCAAGCAGCCACCTGGAGCGGCGGTTTGAGAGTGGGCCGCTTCTGTTGGAGCTGCTCCGCTTCTGATCCAGCTCTCTGCTACAGCCTGGGAAAGCAGGAGCTGGACCCTCATGGGAGACCAGGGCAAAGCTGCTGGCTCCCGGTCTCGGGTCAGCGTAGAAGCTGGGGAAGTGCAGTCTGCATGCATTGAGATAGGCGCTAGGCGAAACGAGCTGACCGGCACCGCGATACACGGAGCGAAACTCAACCCGTGTCGTACGAACTGCAGGTTAGCAAGCACGAACATGGCCGTTGCCCTGCGCAGTGCACTCAGGGGATATAGGGGAATGGTGCTGAGGTCCACGTAGCTAAGTTCTGCCTGTGCGCAATGATCTCCCCGGCGGAAACAGGAACCTGGCAGTTGCTGTTTTCAATGGTGCCGTCCAGGCTGACACCGCCTCCTCGCACCTTGCTTTCCAGCTCCCCGGGTACCACCTCCACTCCCACTCCCAGTTTCCAGCAGCCACCTTGAGAGGTGGTGAGAAGGGTGCTGGGCAGTTTCTGGCCTAGCTTACTCCTGCAGTGCTTGGTTCCCACTCTGTGAATACCCCACCTGAAATCGGACTCTGGCTTGCCCTTAGGCACTAGAGAGCTAACGGGGCTGCTGCATTTCAGCACTGGGGCAACAGGAGTGAACATACGTTTTCTCCGGTGAGTTGGCAGAGAGCATTTCTTGTTGGGAGCTTTCGTTCAAGGAGGCCGGCAGTGCGGCCTACGTGGCGAGGCAAGCAGCCACCTGGAGCGGCGGTTTGAGAGTGGGCCGCTTCTGTTGGAGCTGCTCCGCTTCTGATCCAGCTCTCTGCTACAGCCTGGGAAAGCAGGAGCTGGACCCTCATGGGAGACCAGGGCAAAGCTGCTGGCTCCCGGTCTCGGGTCAGCGTAGAAGCTGGGGAAGTGCAGTCTGCATGCATTGAGATAGGCGCTAGGCGAAACGAGCTGACCGGCACCGCGATACTCGGTGCGAAACTCAACCCGCGTCGTACGAACTGCAGGTTAGCAAGCACGAACATGGCCGTTGCCCTGCGCAGTGCACTCAGGGGATATAGGGGAATGGTGCTGAGGTCCACGTAGCTAAGTTCTGCCTGTGCGCAATGATCTCCCCGGCGGAAACAGGAACCTGGCAGTTGCTGTTTTCAATGGTGCCGTCCAGGCTGACACCGCCTCCTCGCACCTTGCTTTCCAGCTCCCCGGGTACCACCTCCACTCCCACTCCCAGTTTCCAGCAGCCACCTTGAGAGGTGGTGAGAAGGGTGCTGGGCAGTTTCTGGCCTAGCTTACTCCTGCAGTGCTTGGTTCCCACTCTGTGAATACCCCACCTGAAATCGGACTCTGGCTTGCCCTTAGGCACTAGAGAGCTAACGGGGCTGCTGCATTTCAGCACTGGGGCAACAGGAGTGAACATACGTTTTCTCCGGTGAGTTGGCAGAGAGCATTTCTTGTTGGGAGCTTTCGTTCAAGGAGGCCGGCAGTGCGGCCTACGTGGCGAGGCAAGCAGCCACCTGGAGCGGCGGTTTGAGAGTGGGCCGCTTCTGTTGGAGCTGCTCCGCTTCTGATCCAGCTCTCTGCTACAGCCTGGGAAAGCAGGAGCTGGACCCTCATGGGAGACCAGGGCAAAGCTGCTGGCTCCCGGTCTCGGGTCAGCGTAGAAGCTGGGGAAGTGCAGTCTGCGTGCATTGAGATAGGCGCTAGCGAAACGAGCTGACCGGCACCGCGATACACGGAGCGAAACTCAACCCGCGTCGTACGAACTGCAGGTTAGCAAGCACGAACATGGCCGTTGCCCTGCGCAGTGCACTCAGGGGATATAGGGGAATGGTGCTGAGGTCCACGTAGCTAAGTTCTGCCTGTGCGCAATGATCTCCCCGGCGGAAACAGGAACCTGGCAGTTGCTGTTTTCAATGGTGCCGTCCAGGCTGACACCGCCTCCTCGCACCTTGCTTTCCAGCTCCCCGGGTACCACCTCCACTCCCACTCCCAGTTTCCAGCAGCCACCTTGAGAGGTGGTGAGAAGGGTGCTGGGCAGTTTCTGGCCTAGCTTACTCCTGCAGTGCTTGGTTCCCACTCTGTGAATACCCCACCTGAAATCGGACTCTGGCTTGCCCTTAGGCACTAGAGAGCTAACGGGGCTGCTGCATTTCAGCACTGGGGCAACAGGAGTGAACATACGTTTTCTCCGGTGAGTTGGCAGAGAGCATTTCTTGTTGGGAGCTTTCGTTCAAGGAGGCCGGCAGTGCGGCCTACGTGGCGAGGCAAGCAGCCACCTGGAGCGGCGGTTTGAGAGTGGGCCGCTTCTGTTGGAGCTGCTCCGCTTCTGATCCAGCTCTCTGCTACAGCCTGGGAAAGCAGGAGCTGGACCCTCATGGGAGACCAGGGCAAAGCTGCTGGCTCCCGGTCTCGGGTCAGCGTAGAAGCTGGGGAAGTGCAGTCTGCGTGCATTGAGATAGGCGGTAGGCGAAATGAGCTGACCGGCACCGCGATACACGGAGCGAAACTCAACCCGCGTCGTACGAACTGCAGGTTAGCAAGCACGAACACGGCCGTTGCCCTGTGCAGTGCACTCAGGGGATATAGGGGAACGGTGCTGAGGTCCACGTAGCTAAGTTCTGCCTGTGCGCAATGATCTTCCCAGCGGAAACAGGAACCTGGCAGTTGCTGTTTTCAATGGTGCCGTCCAGGCTGACACCGCCTCCTCGCACCTTGCTTTCCAGCTCCCCGGGTACCACCTCCACTCCCACTCCCAGTTTCCAGCAGCCACCTTGAGAGGTGGTGAGAAGGGTGCTGGGCAGTTTCTGGCCTAGCTTACTCCTGCAGTGCTTGGTTCCCACTCTGTGAATACCCCACCTGAAATCGGACTCTGGCTTGCCCTTAGGCACTAGAGAGCTAACGGGGCTGCTGCATTTCAGCACTGGGGCAACAGGAGTGAACATACGTTTTCTCCGGTGAGTTGGCAGAGAGCATTTCTTGTTGGGAGCTTTCGTTCAAGGAGGCCGGCAGTGCGGCCTACGTGGCGAGGCAAGCAGCCACCTGGAGCGGCGGTTTGAGAGTGGGCCGCTTCTGTTGGAGCTGCTCCGCTTCTGATCCAGCTCTCTGCTACAGCCTGGGAAAGCAGGAGCTGGACCCTCATGGGAGACCAGGGCAAAGCTGCTGGCTCCCGGTCTCGGGTCAGCGTAGAAGCTGGGGAAGTGCAGTCTGCGTGCATTGAGATAGGCGCTAGCGAAACGAGCTGACCGGCACCGCGATACACGGAGCGAAACTCAACCCGCGTCGTACGAACTGCAGGTTAGCAAGCACGAACATGGCCGTTGCCCTGCGCAGTGCACTCAGGGGATATAGGGGAATGGTGCTGAGGTCCA
Organism: Lepus europaeus; assembly: GCF_033115175.1. Lineage (NCBI taxonomy): Eukaryota > Metazoa > Chordata > Mammalia > Lagomorpha > Leporidae > Lepus > Lepus europaeus. The sequence goes on along the minus strand of NW_026909213.1, from coordinate 2,666,364 downwards.
CGTAGCTAAGTTCTGCCTGTGCGCAATGATCTCCCCAGCGGAAACAGGAACCTGGCAGTTGCTGTTTTCAATGGTGCCGTCCAGGCTGACACCGCCTCCTCGCACCTTGCTTTCCAGCTCCCCAGGTACCACCTCCACTCCCACTCCCAGTTTCCAGCAGCCACCTTGAGAGGTGGTGAGAAGGGTGCTGGGCAGTTTCTGGCCTAGCTTACTCCTGCAGTGCTTGGTTCCCACTCTGTGAATACCCCACCTGAAATCGGACTCTGGCTTGCCCTTAGGCACTAGAGAGCTAACGGGGCTGCTGCATTTCAGCACTGGGGCAACAGGAGTGAACATACGTTTTCTCCGGTGAGTTGGCAGAGAGCATTTCTTGTTGGGAGCTTTCGTTCAAGGAGGCCGGCAGTGCGGCCTACGTGGCGAGGCAAGCAGCCACCTGGAGCGGCGGTTTGAGAGTGGGCCGCTTCTGTTGGAGCTGCTCCGCTTCTGATCCAGCTCTCTGCTACAGCCTGGGAAAGCAGGAGCTGGACCCTCATGGGAGACCAGGGCAAAGCTGCTGGCTCCCGGTCTCGGGTCAGCGTAGAAGCTGGGGAAGTGCAGTCTGCGTGCATTGAGATAGGCGCTAGCGAAACGAGCTGACCGGCACCGCGATACACGGAGCGAAACTCAACCCGCGTCGTACGAACTGCAGGTTAGCAAGCACGAACATGGCCGTTGCCCTGCGCAGTGCACTCAGGGGATATAGGGGAACGGTGCTGAGGTCCACGTAGCTAAGTTCTGCCTGTGCGCAATGATCTCCCCGGCAGAAACAGGAACCTGGCAGTTGCTGTTTTCAATGGTGCCGTCCAGGCTGACACCACCTCCTCGCACCTTGCTTTCCAGCTCCCCGGGTACCACCTCCACTCCCACTCCCAGTTTCCAGCAGCCACCTTGAGAGGTGGTGAGAAGGGTGCTGGGCAGTTTCTGGCCTAGCTTACTCCTGCAGTGCTTGGTTCCCACTCTGTGAATACCCCACCTGAAATCGGACTCTGGCTTGCCCTTAGGCACTAGAGAGCTAACGGGGCTGCTGCATTTCAGCACTGGGGCAACAGGAGTGAACATACGTTTTCTCCGGTGAGTTGGCAGAGAGCATTTCTTGTTGGGAGCTTTCGTTCAAGGAGGCCGGCAGTGCGGCCTACGTGGCGAGGCAAGCAGCCACCTGGAGCGGCGGTTTGAGAGTGGGCCGCTTCTGTTGGAGCTGCTCCGCTTCTGATCCAGCTCTCTGCTACAGCCTGGGAAAGCAGGAGCTGGACCCTCATGGGAGACCAGGGCAAAGCTGCTGGCTCCCGGTCTCGGGTCAGCGTAGAAGCTGGGGAAGTGCAGTCTGCGTGCATTGAGATAGGCGCTAGGCGAAATGAGCTGACCGGCACCGCGATACACGGAGCGAAACTCAACCCGCGTCGTACGAACTGCAGGTTAGCAAGCACGAACATGGCCGTTGCCCTGCGCAGTGCACTCAGGGGATATAGGGGAATGGTGCTGAGGTCCACGTAGCTAAGTTCTGCCTGTGCGCAATGATCTCCCTGGCGGAAACAGGAACCTGGCAGTTGCTGTTTTCAATGGTGCCGTCCAGGCTGACACCGCCTCCTCGCACCTTGCTTTCCAGCTCCCCGGGTACCACCTCCACTCCCACTCCCAGTTTCCAGCAGCCACCTTGAGAGGTGGTGAGAAGGGTGCTGGGCAGTTTCTGGCCTAGCTTACTCCTGCAGTGCTTGGTTCCCACTCTGTGAATACCCCACCTGAAATCGGACTCTGGCTTGCCCTTAGGCACTAGAGAGCTAACGGGGCTGCTGCATTTCAGCACTGGGGCAACAGGAGTGAACATACGTTTTCTCCGGTGAGTTGGCAGAGAGCATTTCTTGTTGGGAGCTTTCGTTCAAGGAGGCCGGCAGTGCGGCCTACGTGGCGAGGCAAGCAGCCACCTGGAGCGGCGGTTTGAGAGTGGGCCGCTTCTGTTGGAGCTGCTCCGCTTCTGATCCAGCTCTCTGCTACAGCCTGGGAAAGCAGGAGCTGGACCCTCATGGGAGACCAGGGCAAAGCTGCTGGCTCCCGGTCTCGGGTCAGCGTAGAAGCTGGGGAAGTGCAGTCTGCATGCATTGAGATAGGCGCTAGGCGAAACGAGCTGACCGGCACCGCGATACTCGGTGCGAAACTCAACCCGCGTCGTACGAACTGCAGGTTAGCAAGCACGAACATGGCCGTTGCCCTGCGCAGTGCACTCAGGGGATATAGGGGAATGGTGCTGAGGTCCACGTAGCTAAGTTCTGCCTGTGCGCAATGATCTCCCCGGCGGAAACAGGAACCTGGCAGTTGCTGTTTTCAATGGTGCCGTCCAGGCTGACACCGCCTCCTCGCACCTTGCTTTCCAGCTCCCCGGGTACCACCTCCACTCCCAATCCCAGTTTCCAGCAGCCACCTTGAGAGGTGGTGAGAAGGGTGCTGGGCAGTTTCAGGCCTAGCTTACTCCTGCAGTGCTTGGTTCCCACTCTGTGAATACCCCACCTGAAATCAGACTCTGGCTTGCCCTTAGGCACTAGAGAGCTAACGGGGCTGCTGCATTTCAGCACTGGGGCAACAGGAGTGAACATACGTTTTCTCCGGTGAGTTGGCAGAGAGCATTTCTTGTTGGGAGCTTTCGTTCAAGGAGGCCGGCAGTGCGGCCTACGTGGCGAGGCAAGCAGCCACCTGGAGCGGCGGTTTGAGAGTGGGCCGCTTCTGTTGGAGCTGCTCCGCTTCTGATCCAGCTCTCTGCTACAGCCTGGGAAAGCAGGAGCTGGACCCTCATGGGAGACCAGGGCAAAGCTGCTGGCTCCCGGTCTCGGGTCAGCGTAGAAGCTGGGGAATTGCAGTCTGCATGCATTGAGATAGGCGCTAGGCGAAACGAGCTGACCGGCACCGCGATACTCGGTGCGAAACTCAACCCGCGTCGTACGAACTGCAGGTTAGCAAGCACGAACATGGCCGTTGCCCTGCGCAGTGCACTCAGGGGATATAGGGGAATGGTGCTGAGGTCCACGTAGCTAAGTTCTGCCTGTGCGCAATGATCTCCCCGGCGGAAACAGGAACCTGGCAGTTGCTGTTTTCAATGGTGCCGTCCAGGCTGACACCGCCTCCTCGCACCTTGCTTTCCAGCTCCCCGGGTACCACCTCCACTCCCACTCCCAGTTTCCAGCAGCCACCTTGAGAGGTGGTGAGAAGGGTGCTGGGCAGTTTCTGGCCTAGCTTACTCCTGCAGTGCTTGGTTCCCACTCTGTGAATACCCCACCTGAAATCGGACTCTGGCTTGCCCTTAGGCACTAGAGAGCTAACGGGGCTGCTGCATTTCAGCACTGGGGCAACAGGAGTGAACATACGTTTTCTCCGGTGAGTTGGCAGAGAGCATTTCTTGTTGGGAGCTTTCGTTCAAGGAGGCCGGCAGTGCGGCCTACGTGGCGAGGCAAGCAGCCACCTGGAGCGGCGGTTTGAGAGTGGGCCGCTTCTGTTGGAGCTGCTCCGCTTCTGATCCAGCTCTCTGCTACAGCCTGGGAAAGCAGGAGCTGGACCCTCATGGGAGACCAGGGCAAAGCTGCTGGCTCCCGGTCTCGGGTCAGCGTAGAAGCTGGGGAAGTGCAGTCTGCGTGCATTGAGATAGGCGCTAGGCGAAATGAGCTGACCGGCACCACGATACACGGAGCGAAACTCAACCCGCGTCGTACGAACTGCAGGTTAGCAAGCACGAACACGGCCGTTGCCCTGTGCAGTGCACTCAGGGGATATAGGGGAACGGTGCTGAGGTCCACGTAGCTAAGTTCTGCCTGTGCGCAATGATCTCCCCAGCGGAAACAGGAACCTGGCAGTTGCTGTTTTCAATGGTGCCGTCCAGGCTGACACCGCCTCCTCGCACCTTGCTTTCCAGCTCCCCGGGTACCACCTCCACTCCCACTCCCAGTTTCCAGCAGCCACCTTGAGAGGTGGTGAGAAGGGTGCTGGGCAGTTTCTGGCCTAGCTTACTCCTGCAGTGCTTGGTTCCCACTCTGTGAATACCCCACCTGAAATCGGACTCTGGCTTGCCCTTAGGCACTAGAGAGCTAACGGGGCTGCTGCATTTCAGCACTGGGGCAACAGGAGTGAACATACGTTTTCTCCGGTGAGTTGGCAGAGAGCATTTCTTGTTGGGAGCTTTCGTTCAAGGAGGCCGGCAGTGCGGCCTACGTGGCGAGGCAAGCAGCCACCTGGAGCGGCGGTTTGAGAGTGGGCCGCTTCTGTTGGAGCTGCTCCGCTTCTGATCCAGCTCTCTGCTACAGCCTGGGAAAGCAGGAGCTGGACCCTCATGGGAGACCAGGGCAAAGCTGCTGGCTCCCGGTCTCGGGTCAGCGTAGAAGCTGGGGAAGTGCAGTCTGCGTGCATTGAGATAGGCGCTAGCGAAACGAGCTGACCGGCACCGCGATACACGGAGCGAAACTCAACCCGCGTCGTACGAACTGCAGGTTAGCAAGCACGAACATGGCCGTTGCCCTGCGCAGTGCACTCAGGGGATATAGGGGAATGGTGCTGAGGTCCACGTAGCTAAGTTCTGCCTGTGCGCAATGATCTCCCCGGCGGAAACAGGAACCTGGCAGTTGCTGTTTTCAATGGTGCCGTCCAGGCTGACACCGCCTCCTCGCACCTTGCTTTCCAGCTCCCCGGGTACCACCTCCACTCCCACTCCCAGTTTCCAGCAGCCACCTTGAGAGGTGGTGAGAAGGGTGCTGGGCAGTTTCTGGCCTAGCTTACTCCTGCAGTGCTTGGTTCCCACTCTGTGAATACCCCACCTGAAATCGGACTCTGGCTTGCCCTTAGGCACTAGAGAGCTAACGGGGCTGCTGCATTTCAGCACTGGGGCAACAGGAGTGAACATACGTTTTCTCCGGTGAGTTGGCAGAGAGCATTTCTTGTTGGGAGCTTTCGTTCAAGGAGGCCGGCAGTGCGGCCTACGTGGCGAGGCAAGCAGCCACCTGGAGCGGCGGTTTGAGAGTGGGCCGCTTCTGTTGGAGCTGCTCCGCTTCTGATCCAGCTCTCTGCTACAGCCTGGGAAAGCAGGAGCTGGACCCTCATGGGAGACCAGGGCAAAGCTGCTGGCTCCCGGTCTCGGGTCAGCGTAGAAGCTGGGGAATTGCAGTCTGCATGCATTGAGATAGGCGCTAGGCGAAACGAGCTGACCGGCACCGCGATACTCGGTGCGAAACTCAACCCGCGTCGTACGAACTGCAGGTTAGCAAGCACGAACATGGCCGTTGCCCTGCGCAGTGCACTCAGGGGATATAGGGGAATGGTGCTGAGGTCCACGTAGCTAAGTTCTGCCTGTGCGCAATGATCTCCCCGGTGGAAACAGGAACCTGGCAGTTGCTGTTTTCAATGGTGCCGTCCAGGCTGACACCGCCTCCTCGCACCTTGCTTTCCAGCTCCCCGGGTACCACCTCCACTCCCACTCCCAGTTTCCAGCAGCCACCTTGAGAGGTGGTGAGAAGGGTGCTGGGCAGTTTCTGGCCTAGCTTACTCCTGCAGTGCTTGGTTCCCACTCTGTGAATACCCCACCTGAAATCGGACTCTGGCTTGCCCTTAGGCACTAGAGAGCTAACGGGGCTGCTGCATTTCAGCACTGGGGCAACAGGAGTGAACATACGTTTTCTCCGGTGAGTTGGCAGAGAGCATTTCTTGTTGGGAGCTTTCGTTCAAGGAGGCCGGCAGTGCGGCCTACGTGGCGAGGCAAGCAGCCACCTGGAGCGGCGGTTTGAGAGTGGGCCGCTTCTGTTGGAGCTGCTCCGCTTCTGATCCAGCTCTCTGCTACAGCCTGGGAAAGCAGGAGCTGGACCCTCATGGGAGACCAGGGCAAAGCTGCTGGCTCCCGGTCTCGGGTCAGCGTAGAAGCTGGGGAAGTGCAGTCTGCGTGCATTGAGATAGGCGCTAGCGAAACGAGCTGACCGGCACCGCGATACACGGAGCGAAACTCAACCCGCGTCGTACGAACTGCAGGTTAGCAAGCACGAACATGGCCGTTGCCCTGCGCAGTGCACTCAGGGGATATAGGGGAACGGTGCTGAGGTCCACGTAGCTAAGTTCTGCCTGTGCGCAATGATCTCCCCGGCGGAAACAGGAACCTGGCAGTTGCTGTTTTCAATGGTGCCGTCCAGGCTGACACCGCCTCCTCGCACCTTGCTTTCCAGCTCCCCGGGTACCACCTCCACTCCCACTCCCAGTTTCCAGCAGCCACCTTGAGAGGTGGTGAGAAGGGTGCTGGGCAGTTTCTGGCCTAGCTTACTCCTGCAGTGCTTGGTTCCCACTCTGTGAATACCCCACCTGAAATCGGACTCTGGCTTGCCCTTAGGCACTAGAGAGCTAACGGGGCTGCTGCATTTCAGCACTGGGGCAACAGGAGTGAACATACGTTTTCTCCGGTGAGTTGGCAGAGAGCATTTCTTGTTGGGAGCTTTCGTTCAAGGAGGCCGGCAGTGCGGCCTACGTGGCGAGGCAAGCAGCCACCTGGAGCGGCGGTTTGAGAGTGGGCCGCTTCTGTTGGAGCTGCTCCGCTTCTGATCCAGCTCTCTGCTACAGCCTGGGAAAGCAGGAGCTGGACCCTCATGGGAGACCAGGGCAAAGCTGCTGGCTCCCGGTCTCGGGTCAGCGTAGAAGCTGGGGAAGTGCAGTCTGCGTGCATTGAGATAGGCGCTAGGCGAAACGAGCTGACCGGCACCGCGATACACGGAGCGAAACTCAACCCGCGTCGTACGAACTGCAGGTTAGCAAGCACGAACATGGCCGTTGCCCTGCGCAGTGCACTCAGGGGATATAGGGGAATGGTGCTGAGGTCCACGTAGCTAAGTTCTGCCTGTGCGCAATGATCTCCCCGGCGGAAACAGGAACCTGGCAGTTGCTGTTTTCAATGGTGCCGTCCAGGCTGACACCGCCTCCTCGCACCTTGCTTTCCAGCTCCCCGGGTACCACCTCCACTCCCACTCCCAGTTTCCAGCAGCCACCTTGAGAGGTGGTGAGAAGGGTGCTGGGCAGTTTCTGGCCTAGCTTACTCCTGCAGTGCTTGGTTCCCACTCTGTGAATACCCCACCTGAAATCGGACTCTGGCTTGCCCTTAGGCACTAGAGAGCTAACGGGGCTGCTGCATTTCAGCACTGGGGCAACAGGAGTGAACATACGTTTTCTCCGGTGAGTTGGCAGAGAGCATTTCTTGTTGGGAGCTTTCGTTCAAGGAGGCCGGCAGTGCGGCCTACGTGGCGAGGCAAGCAGCCACCTGGAGCGGCGGTTTGAGAGTGGGCCGCTTCTGTTGGAGCTGCTCCGCTTCTGATCCAGCTCTCTGCTACAGCCTGGGAAAGCAGGAGCTGGACCCTCATGGGAGACCAGGGCAAAGCTGCTGGCTCCCGGTCTCGGGTCAGCGTAGAAGCTGGGGAATTGCAGTCTGCATGCATTGAGATAGGCGCTAGGCGAAACGAGCTGACCGGCACCGCGATACTCGGTGCGAAACTCAACCCGCGTCGTACGAACTGCAGGTTAGCAAGCACGAACATGGCCGTTGCCCTGCGCAGTGCACTCAGGGGATATAGGGGAATGGTGCTGAGGTCCACGTAGCTAAGTTCTGCCTGTGCGCAATGATCTCCCCGGCGGAAACAGGAACCTGGCAGTTGCTGTTTTCAATGGTGCCGTCCAGGCTGACACCGCCTCCTCGCACCTTGCTTTCCAGCTCCCCGGGTACCACCTCCACTCCCACTCCCAGTTTCCAGCAGCCACCTTGAGAGGTGGTGAGAAGGGTGCTGGGCAGTTTCTGGCCTAGCTTACTCCTGCAGTGCTTGGTTCCCACTCTGTGAATACCCCACCTGAAATCGGACTCTGGCTTGCCCTTAGGCACTAGAGAGCTAACGGGGCTGCTGCATTTCAGCACTGGGGCAACAGGAGTGAACATACGTTTTCTCCGGTGAGTTGGCAGAGAGCATTTCTTGTTGGGAGCTTTCGTTCAAGGAGGCCGGCAGTGCGGCCTACGTGGCGAGGCAAGCAGCCACCTGGAGCGGCGGTTTGAGAGTGGGCCGCTTCTGTTGGAGCTGCTCCGCTTCTGATCCAGCTCTCTGCTACAGCCTGGGAAAGCAGGAGCTGGACCCTCATGGGAGACCAGGGCAAAGCTGCTGGCTCCCGGTCTCGGGTCAGCATAGAAGCTGGGGAAGTGCAGTCTGCGTGCATTGAGATAGGCGCTAGCGAAACGAGCTGACCGGCACCGCGATACACGGAGCGAAACTCAACCCGCGTCGTACGAACTGCAGGTTAGCAAGCACGAACATGGCCGTTGCCCTGCGCAGTGCACTCAGGGGATATAGGGGAACGGTGCTGAGGTCCACGTAGCTAAGTTCTGCCTGTGCGCAATGATCTCCCCGGCGGAAACAGGAACCTGGCAGTTGCTGTTTTCAATGGTGCCGTCCAGGCTGACACCGCCTCCTCGCACCTTGCTTTCCAGCTCCCCGGGTACCACCTCCACTCCCACTCCCAGTTTCCAGCAGCCACCTTGAGAGGTGGTGAGAAGGGTGCTGGGCAGTTTCTGGCCTAGCTTACTCCTGCAGTGCTTGGTTCCCACTCTGTGAATACCCCACCTGAAATCGGACTCTGGCTTGCCCTTAGGCACTAGAGAGCTAACGGGGCTGCTGCATTTCAGCACTGGGGCAACAGGAGTGAACATACGTTTTCTCCGGTGAGTTGGCAGAGAGCATTTCTTGTTGGGAGCTTTCGTTCAAGGAGGCCGGCAGTGCGGCCTACGTGGCGAGGCAAGCAGCCACCTGGAGCGGCGGTTTGAGAGTGGGCCGCTTCTGTTGGAGCTGCTCCGCTTCTGATCCAGCTCTCTGCTACAGCCTGGGAAAGCAGGAGCTGGACCCTCATGGGAGACCAGGGCAAAGCTGCTGGCTCCCGGTCTCGGGTCAGCGTAGAAGCTGGGGAAGTGCAGTCTGCGTGCATTGAGATAGGCGCTAGGCGAAACGAGCTGACCGGCACCGCGATACACGGAGCGAAACTCAACCCGCGTCGTACGAACTGCAGGTTAGCAAGCACGAACATGGCCGTTGCCCTGCGCAGTGCACTCAGGGGATATAGGGGAATGGTGCTGAGGTCCACGTAGCTAAGTTCTGCCTGTGCGCAATGATCTCCCCGGCGGAAACAGGAACCTGGCAGTTGCTGTTTTCAATGGTGCCGTCCAGGCTGACACCGCCTCCTCGCACCTTGCTTTCCAGCTCCCCGGGTACCACCTCCACTCCCACTCCCAGTTTCCAGCAGCCACCTTGAGAGGTGGTGAGAAGGGTGCTGGGCAGTTTCTGGCCTAGCTTACTCCTGCAGTGCTTGGTTCCCACTCTGTGAATACCCCACCTGAAATCGGACTCTGGCTTGCCCTTAGGCACTAGAGAGCTAACGGGGCTGCTGCATTTCAGCACTGGGGCAACAGGAGTGAACATACGTTTTCTCCGGTGAGTTGGCAGAGAGCATTTCTTGTTGGGAGCTTTCGTTCAAGGAGGCCGGCAGTGCGGCCTACGTGGCGAGGCAAGCAGCCACCTGGAGCGGCGGTTTGAGAGTGGGCCGCTTCTGTTGGAGCTGCTCCGCTTCTGATCCAGCTCTCTGCTACAGCCTGGGAAAGCAGGAGCTGGACCCTCATGGGAGACCAGGGCAAAGCTGCTGGCTCCCGGTCTCGGGTCAGCGTAGAAGCTGGGGAATTGCAGTCTGCATGCATTGAGATAGGCGCTAGGCGAAACGAGCTGACCGGCACCGCGATACTCGGTGCGAAACTCAACCCGCGTCGTACGAACTGCAGGTTAGCAAGCACGAACATGGCCGTTGCCCTGCGCAGTGCACTCAGGGGATATAGGGGAATGGTGCTGAGGTCCACGTAGCTAAGTTCTGCCTGTGCGCAATGATCTCCCCGGTGGAAACAGGAACCTGGCAGTTGCTGTTTTCAATGGTGCCGTCCAGGCTGACACCGCCTCCTCGCACCTTGCTTTCCAGCTCCCCGGGTACCACCTCCACTCCCACTCCCAGTTTCCAGCAGCCACCTTGAGAGGTGGTGAGAAGGGTGCTGGGCAGTTTCTGGCCTAGCTTACTCCTGCAGTGCTTGGTTCCCACTCTGTGAATACCCCACCTGAAATCGGACTCTGGCTTGCCCTTAGGCACTAGAGAGCTAACGGGGCTGCTGCATTTCAGCACTGGGGCAACAGGAGTGAACATACGTTTTCTCCGGTGAGTTGGCAGAGAGCATTTCTTGTTGGGAGCTTTCGTTCAAGGAGGCCGGCAGTGCGGCCTACGTGGCGAGGCAAGCAGCCACCTGGAGCGGCGGTTTGAGAGTGGGCCGCTTCTGTTGGAGCTGCTCCGCTTCTGATCCAGCTCTCTGCTACAGCCTGGGAAAGCAGGAGCTGGACCCTCATGGGAGACCAGGGCAAAGCTGCTGGCTCCCGGTCTCGGGTCAGCGTAGAAGCTGGGGAAGTGCAGTCTGCGTGCATTGAGATAGGCGCTAGGCGAAACGAGCTGACCGGCACCGCGATACACGGAGCGAAACTCAACCCGCGTCGTACGAACTGCAGGTTAGCAAGCACGAACATGGCCGTTGCCCTGCGCAGTGCACTCAGGGGATATAGGGGAATGGTGCTGAGGTCCACGTAGCTAAGTTCTGCCTGTGCGCAATGATCTCCCCGGCGGAAACAGGAACCTGGCAGTTGCTGTTTTCAATGGTGCCGTCCAGGCTGACACCGCCTCCTCGCACCTTGCTTTCCAGCTCCCCGGGTACCACCTCCACTCCCACTCCCAGTTTCCAGCAGCCACCTTGAGAGGTGGTGAGAAGGGTGCTGGGCAGTTTCTGGCCTAGCTTACTCCTGCAGTGCTTGGTTCCCACTCTGTGAATACCCCACCTGAAATCGGACTCTGGCTTGCCCTTAGGCACTAGAGAGCTAACGGGGCTGCTGCATTTCAGCACTGGGGCAACAGGAGTGAACATACGTTTTCTCCGGTGAGTTGGCAGAGAGCATTTCTTGTTGGGAGCTTTCGTTCAAGGAGGCCGGCAGTGCGGCCTACGTGGCGAGGCAAGCAGCCACCTGGAGCGGCGGTTTGAGAGTGGGCCGCTTCTGTTGGAGCTGCTCCGCTTCTGATCCAGCTCTCTGCTACAGCCTGGGAAAGCAGGAGCTGGACCCTCATGGGAGACCAGGGCAAAGCTGCTGGCTCCCGGTCTCGGGTCAGCGTAGAAGCTGGGGAAGTGCAGTCTGCGTGCATTGAGATAGGCGCTAGCGAAACGAGCTGACCGGCACCGCGATACACGGAGCGAAACTCAACCCGCGTCGTACGAACTGCAGGTTAGCAAGCACGAACATGGCCGTTGCCCTGCGCAGTGCACTCAGGGGATATAGGGGAACGGTGCTGAGGTCCACGTAGCTAAGTTCTGCCTGTGCGCAATGATCTCCCCGGCAGAAACAGGAACCTGGCAGTTGCTGTTTTCAATGGTGCCGTCCAGGCTGACACCGCCTCCTCGCACCTTGCTTTCCAGCTCCCCGGGTACCACCTCCACTCCCACTCCCAGTTTCCAGCAGCCACCTTGAGAGGTGGTGAGAAGGGTGCTGGGCAGTTTCTGGCCTAGCTTACTCCTGCAGTGCTTGGTTCCCACTCTGTGAATACCCCACCTGAAATCGGACTCTGGCTTGCCCTTAGGCACTAGAGAGCTAACGGGGCTGCTGCATTTCAGCACTGGGGCAACAGGAGTGAACATACGTTTTCTCCGGTGAGTTGGCAGAGAGCATTTCTTGTTGGGAGCTTTCGTTCAAGGAGGCCGGCAGTGCGGCCTACGTGGCGAGGCAAGCAGCCACCTGGAGCGGCGGTTTGAGAGTGGGCCGCTTCTGTTGGAGCTGCTCCGCTTCTGATCCAGCTCTCTGCTACAGCCTGGGAAAGCAGGAGCTGGACCCTCATGGGAGACCAGGGCAAAGCTGCTGGCTCCCGGTCTCGGGTCAGCGTAGAAGCTGGGGAAGTGCAGTCTGCGTGCATTGAGATAGGCGCTAGCGAAACGAGCTGACCGGCACCGCGATACACGGAGCGAAACTCAACCCGCGTCGTACGAACTGCAGGTTAGCAAGCACGAACATGGCCGTTGCCCTGCGCAGTGCACTCAGGGGATATAGGGGAACGGTGCTGAGGTCCACGTAGCTAAGTTCTGCCTGTGCGCAATGATCTCCCCGGCAGAAACAGGAACCTGGCAGTTGCTGTTTTCAATGGTGCCGTCCAGGCTGACACCGCCTCCTCGCACCTTGCTTTCCAGCTCCCCGGGTACCACCTCCACTCCCACTCCCAGTTTCCAGCAGCCACCTTGAGAGGTGGTGAGAAGGGTGCTGGGCAGTTTCTGGCCTAGCTTACTCCTGCAGTGCTTGGTTCCCACTCTGTGAATACCCCACCTGAAATCGGACTCTGGCTTGCCCTTAGGCACTAGAGAGCTAACGGGGCTGCTGCATTTCAGCACTGGGGCAACAGGAGTGAACATACGTTTTCTCCGGTGAGTTGGCAGAGAGCATTTCTTGTTGGGAGCTTTCGTTCAAGGAGGCCGGCAGTGCGGCCTACGTGGCGAGGCAAGCAGCCACCTGGAGCGGCGGTTTGAGAGTGGGCCGCTTCTGTTGGAGCTGCTCCGCTTCTGATCCAGCTCTCTGCTACAGCCTGGGAAAGCAGGAGCTGGACCCTCATGGGAGACCAGGGCAAAGCTGCTGGCTCCCGGTCTCGGGTCAGCGTAGAAGCTGGGGAAGTGCAGTCTGCGTGCATTGAGATAGGCGCTAGGCGAAACGAGCTGACCGGCACCGCGATACACGGAGCGAAACTCAACCCGCGTCGTACGAACTGCAGGTTAGCAAGCACGAACATGGCCGTTGCCCTGCGCAGTGCACTCAGGGGATATAGGGGAATGGTGCTGAGGTCCACGTAGCTAAGTTCTGCCTGTGCGCAATGATCTCCCCGGCAGAAACAGGAACCTGGCAGTTGCTGTTTTCAATGGTGCCGTCCAGGCTGACACCGCCTCCTCGCACCTTGCTTTCCAGCTCCCCGGGTACCACCTCCACTCCCACTCCCAGTTTCCAGCAGCCACCTTGAGAGGTGGTGAGAAGGGTGCTGGGCAGTTTCTGGCCTAGCTTACTCCTGCAGTGCTTGGTTCCCACTCTGTGAATACCCCACCTGAAATCGGACTCTGGCTTGCCCTTAGGCACTAGAGATCTAACGGGGCTGCTGCATTTCAGCACTGGGGCAACAGGAGTGAACATACGTTTTCTCCGGTGAGTTGGCAGAGAGCATTTCTTGTTGGGAGCTTTCGTTCAAGGAGGCCGGCAGTGCGGCCTACGTGGCGAGGCAAGCAGCCACCTGGAGCGGCGGTTTGAGAGTGGGCCGCTTCTGTTGGAGCTGCTCCGCTTCTGATCCAGCTCTCTGCTACAGCCTGGGAAAGCAGGAGCTGGACCCTCATGGGAGACCAGGGCAAAGCTGCTGGCTCCCGGTCTCGGGTCAGCGTAGAAGCTGGGGAAGTGCAGTCTGCATGCATTGAGATAGGCGCTAGGCGAAACGAGCTGACCGGCACCGCGATACACGGAGCGAAACTCAACCCGCGTCGTACGAACTGCAGGTTAGCAAGCACGAACATGGCCGTTGCCCTGCGCAGTGCACTCAGGCGATATAGGGGAATGGTGCTGAGGTCCACGTAGCTAAGTTCTGCCTGTGCGCAATGATCTCCCCGGCGGAAACAGGAACCTGGCAGTTGCTGTTTTCAATGGTGCCGTCCAGGCTGACACCGCCTCCTCGCACCTTGCTTTCCAGCTCCCCGGGTACCACCTCCACTCCCACTCCCAGTTTCCAGCAGCCACCTTGAGAGGTGGTGAGAAGGGTGCTGGGCAGTTTCTGGCCTAGCTTACTCCTGCAGTGCTTGGTTCCCACTCTGTGAATACCCCACCTGAAATCGGACTCTGGCTTGCCCTTAGGCACTAGAGAGCTAACGGGGCTGCTGCATTTCAGCACTGGGGCAACAGGAGTGAACATACGTTTTCTCCGGTGAGTTGGCAGAGAGCATTTCTTGTTGGGAGCTTTCGTTCAAGGAGGCCGGCAGTGCGGCCTACGTGGCGAGGCAAGCAGCCACCTGGAGCGGCGGTTTGAGAGTGGGCCGCTTCTGTTGGAGCTGCTCCGCTTCTGATCCAGCTCTCTGCTACAGCCTGGGAAAGCAGGAGCTGGACCCTCATGGGAGACCAGGGCAAAGCTGCTGGCTCCCGGTCTCGGGTCAGCGTAGAAGCTGGGGAAGTGCAGTCTGCGTGCATTGAGATAGGCGGTAGGCGAAATGAGCTGACCGGCACCGCGATACACGGAGCGAAACTCAACCCGCGTCGTACGAACTGCAGGTTAGCAAGCACGAACACGGCCGTTGCCCTGTGCAGTGCACTCAGGGGATATAGGGGAACGGTGCTGAGGTCCACGTAGCTAAGTTCTGCCTGTGCGCAATGATCTCCCCAGCGGAAACAGGAACCTGGCAGTTGCTGTTTTCAATGGTGCCGTCCAGGCTGACACCGCCTCCTCGCACCTTGCTTTCCAGCTCCCCGGGTACCACCTCCACTCCCACTCCCAGTTTCCAGCAGCCACCTTGAGAGGTGGTGAGAAGGGTGCTGGGCAGTTTCTGGCCTAGCTTACTCCTGCAGTGCTTGGTTCCCACTCTGTGAATACCCCACCTGAAATCGGACTCTGGCTTGCCCTTAGGCACTAGAGAGCTAACGGGGCTGCTGCATTTCAGCACTGGGGCAACAGGAGTGAACATACGTTTTCTCCGGTGAGTTGGCAGAGAGCATTTCTTGTTGGGAGCTTTCGTTCAAGGAGGCCGGCAGTGCGGCCTACGTGGCGAGGCAAGCAGCCACCTGGAGCGGCGGTTTGAGAGTGGGCCGCTTCTGTTGGAGCTGCTCCGCTTCTGATCCAGCTCTCTGCTACAGCCTGGGAAAGCAGGAGCTGGACCCTCATGGGAGACCAGGGCAAAGCTGCTGGCTCCCGGTCTCGGGTCAGCGTAGAAGCTGGGGAAGTGCAGTCTGCGTGCATTGAGATAGGCGCTAGGCGTAATGAGCTGACCGGCACCAAGATACACGGAGCGAAACTCAACCCGCGTCGTACGAACTGCAGGTTAGCAAGCACGAACACGGCCGTTGCCCTGTGCAGTGCACTCAGGGGATATAGGGGAACGGTGCTGAGGTCCACGTAGCTAAGTTCTGCCTGTGCGCAATGATCTCCCCAGCGGAAACAGGAACCTGGCAGTTGCTGTTTTCAATGGTGCCGTCCAGGCTGACACCGCCTCCTCGCACCTTGCTTTCCAGCTCCCCGGGTACCACCTCCACTCCCACTCCCAGTTTCCAGCAGCCACCTTGAGAGGTGGTGAGAAGGGTGCTGGGCAGTTTCTGGCCTAGCTTACTCCTGCAGTGCTTGGTTCCCACTCTGTGAATACCCCACCTGAAATCGGACTCTGGCTTGCCCTTAGGCACTAGAGAGCTAACGGGGCTGCTGCATTTCAGCACTGGGGCAACAGGAGTGAACATACGTTTTCTCCGGTGAGTTGGCAGAGAGCATTTCTTGTTGGGAGCTTTCGTTCAAGGAGGCCGGCAGTGCGGCCTACGTGGCGAGGCAAGCAGCCACCTGGAGCGGCGGTTTGAGAGTGGGCCGCTTCTGTTGGAGCTGCTCCGCTTCTGATCCAGCTCTCTGCTACAGCCTGGGAAAGCAGGAGCTGGACCCTCATGGGAGACCAGGGCAAAGCTGCTGGCTCCCGGTCTCAGGTCAGCGTAGAAGCTGGGGAAGTGCAGTCTGCGTGCATTGAGATAGGCGCTAGCGAAACGAGCTGACTGGCACCGCGATACACGGAGCGAAACTCAACCCGCGTCGTACGAACTGCAGGTTAGCAAGCACGAACATGGCCGTTGCCCTGCGCAGTGCACTCAGGGGATATAGGGGAATGGTGCTGAGGTCCACGTAGCTAAGTTCTGCCTGTGCGCAATGATCTCCCCGGCGGAAACAGGAACCTGGCAGTTGCTGTTTTCAATGGTGCCGTCCAGGCTGACACCGCCTCCTCGCACCTTGCTTTCCAGCTCCCCGGGTACCACCTCCACTCCCACTCCCAGTTTCCAGCAGCCACCTTGAGAGGTGGTGAGAAGGGTGCTGGGCAGTTTCTGGCCTAGCTTACTCCTGCAGTGCTTGGTTCCCACTCTGTGAATACCCCACCTGAAATCGGACTCTGGCTTGCCCTTAGGCACTAGAGAGCTAACGGGGCTGCTGCATTTCAGCACTGGGGCAACAGGAGTGAACATACGTTTTCTCCGGTGAGTTGGCAGAGAGCATTTCTTGTTGGGAGCTTTCGTTCAAGGAGGCCGGCAGTGCGGCCTACGTGGCGAGGCAAGCAGCCACCTGGAGCGGCGGTTTGAGAGTGGGCCGCTTCTGTTGGAGCTGCTCCGCTTCTGATCCAGCTCTCTGCTACAGCCTGGGAAAGCAGGAGCTGGACCCTCATGGGAGACCAGGGCAAAGCTGCTGGCTCCCGGTCTCGGGTCAGCGTAGAAGCTGGGGAAGTGCAGTCTGCGTGCATTGAGATAGGCGCTAGGCGAAACGAGCTGACCGGCACCGCGATACACGGAGCGAAACTCAACCCGCGTCGTACGAACTGCAGGTTAGCAAGCACGAACATGGCCGTTGCCCTGCGCAGTGCACTCAGGGGATATAGGGGAATGGTGCTGAGGTCCACGTAGCTAAGTTCTGCCTGTGCGCAATGATCTCCCCGGCGGAAACAGGAACCTGGCAGTTGCTGTTTTCAATGGTGCCGTCCAGGCTGACACCGCCTCCTCGCACCTTGCTTTCCAGCTCCCCGGGTACCACCTCCACTCCCACTCCCAGTTTCCAGCAGCCACCTTGAGAGGTGGTGAGAAGGGTGCTGGGCAGTTTCTGGCCTAGCTTACTCCTGCAGTGCTTGGTTCCCACTCTGTGAATACCCCACCTGAAATCGGACTCTGGCTTGCCCTTAGGCACTAGAGAGCTAACGGGGCTGCTGCATTTCAGCACTGGGGCAACAGGAGTGAACATACGTTTTCTCCGGTGAGTTGGCAAAGAGCATTTCTTGTTGGGAGCTTTCGTTCAAGGAGGCTGGCAGTGCGGCCTACGTGGCGAGGCAAGCAGCCACCTGGAGCGGCGGTTTGAGAGTGGGCCGCTTCTGTTGGAGCTGCTCCGCTTCTGATCCAGCTCTCTGCTACAGCCTGGGAAAGCAGGAGCTGGACCCTCATGGGAGACCAGGGCAAAGCTGCTGGCTCCCGGTCTCGGGTCAGCGTAGAAGCTGGGGAAGTGCAGTCTGCGTGCATTGAGATAGGCGCTAGCGAAACGAGCTGACCGGCACCGCGATACACGGAGCGAAACTCAACCCGCGTCGTACGAACTGCAGGTTAGCAAGCACGAACATGGCCGTTGCCCTGCGCAGTGCACTCAGGGGATATAGGGGAATGGTGCTGAGGTCCACGTAGCTAAGTTCTGCCTGTGCGCAATGATCTCCCCGGCGGAAACAGGAACCTGGCAGTTGCTGTTTTCAATGGTGCCGTCCAGGCTGACACCGCCTCCTCGCACCTTGCTTTCCAGCTCCCCGGGTACCACCTCCACTCCCACTCCCAGTTTCCAGCAGCCACCTTGAGAGGTGGTGAGAAGGGTGCTGGGCAGTTTCTGGCCTAGCTTACTCCTGCAGTGCTTGGTTCCCACTCTGTGAATACCCCACCTGAAATCGGACTCTGGCTTGCCCTTAGGCACTAGAGAGCTAACGGGGCTGCTGCATTTCAGCACTGGGGCAACAGGAGTGAACATACGTTTTCTCCGGTGAGTTGGCAGAGAGCATTTCTTGTTGGGAGCTTTCGTTCAAGGAGGCCGGCAGTGCGGCCTACGTGGCGAGGCAAGCAGCCACCTGGAGCGGCGGTTTGAGAGTGGGCCGCTTCTGTTGGAGCTGCTCCGCTTCTGATCCAGCTCTCTGCTACAGCCTGGGAAAGCAGGAGCTGGACCCTCATGGGAGACCAGGGCAAAGCTGCTGGCTCCCGGTCTCGGGTCAGCGTAGAAGCTGGGGAAGTGCAGTCTGCGTGCATTGAGATAGGCGCTAGCGAAACGAGCTGACCGGCACCGCGATACACGGAGCGAAACTCAACCCGCGTCGTACGAACTGCAGGTTAGCAAGCACGAACATGGCCGTTGCCCTGCGCAGTGCACTCAGGGGATATAGGGGAACGGTGCTGAGGTCCACGTAGCTAAGTTCTGCCTGTGCGCAATGATCTCCCCGGCAGAAACAGGAACCTGGCAGTTGCTGTTTTCAATGGTGCCGTCCAGGCTGACACCGCCTCCTCGCACCTTGCTTTCCAGCTCCCCGGGTACCACCTCCACTCCCACTCCCAGTTTCCAGCAGCCACCTTGAGAGGTGGTGAGAAGGGTGCTGGGCAGTTTCTGGCCTAGCTTACTCCTGCAGTGCTTGGTTCCCACTCTGTGAATACCCCACCTGAAATCGGACTCTGGCTTGCCCTTAGGCACTAGAGAGCTAACGGGGCTGCTGCATTTCAGCACTGGGGCAACAGGAGTGAACATACGTTTTCTCCGGTGAGTTGGCAGAGAGCATTTCTTGTTGGGAGCTTTCGTTCAAGGAGGCCGGCAGTGCGGCCTACGTGGCGAGGCAAGCAGCCACCTGGAGCGGCGGTTTGAGAGTGGGCCGCTTCTGTTGGAGCTGCTCCGCTTCTGATCCAGCTCTCTGCTACAGCCTGGGAAAGCAGGAGCTGGACCCTCATGGGAGACCAGGGCAAAGCTGCTGGCTCCCGGTCTCGGGTCAGCGTAGAAGCTGGGGAATTGCAGTCTGCATGCATTGAGATAGGCGCTAGGCGAAACGAGCTGACCGGCACCGCGATACTCGGTGCGAAACTCAACCCGCGTCGTACGAACTGCAGGTTAGCAAGCACGAACATGGCCGTTGCCCTGCGCAGTGCACTCAGGGGATATAGGGGAATGGTGCTGAGGTCCACGTAGCTAAGTTCTGCCTGTGCGCAATGATCTCCCCGGCGGAAACAGGAACCTGGCAGTTGCTGTTTTCAATGGTGCCGTCCAGGCTGACACCGCCTCCTCGCACCTTGCTTTCCAGCTCCCCGGGTACCACCTCCACTCCCACTCCCAGTTTCCAGCAGCCACCTTGAGAGGTGGTGAGAAGGGTGCTGGGCAGTTTCTGGCCTAGCTTACTCCTGCAGTGCTTGGTTCCCACTCTGTGAATACCCCACCTGAAATCGGACTCTGGCTTGCCCTTAGGCACTAGAGAGCTAACGGGGCTGCTGCATTTCAGCACTGGGGCAACAGGAGTGAACATACGTTTTCTCCGGTGAGTTGGCAGAGAGCATTTCTTGTTGGGAGCTTTCGTTCAAGGAGGCCGGCAGTGCGGCCTACGTGGCGAGGCAAGCAGCCACCTGGAGCGGCGGTTTGAGAGTGGGCCGCTTCTGTTGGAGCTGCTCCGCTTCTGATCCAGCTCTCTGCTACAGCCTGGGAAAGCAGGAGCTGGACCCTCATGGGAGACCAGGGCAAAGCTGCTGGCTCCCGGTCTCGGGTCAGCGTAGAAGCTGGGGAAGTGCAGTCTGCGTGCATTGAGATAGGCGCTAGCGAAACGAGCTGACCGGCACCGCGATACATGGAGCGAAACTCAACCCGCGTCGTACGAACTGCAGGTTAGCAAGCACGAACATGGCCGTTGCCCTGCGCAGTGCACTCAGGGGATATAGGGGAACGGTGCTGAGGTCCACGTAGCTAAGTTCTGCCTGTGCGCAATGATCTCCCCGGCAGAAACAGGAACCTGGCAGTTGCTGTTTTCAATGGTGCCGTCCAGGCTGACACCGCCTCCTCGCACCTTGCTTTCCAGCTCCCCGGGTACCACCTCCACTCCCACTCCCAGTTTCCAGCAGCCACCTTGAGAGGTGGTGAGAAGGGTGCTGGGCAGTTTCTGGCCTAGCTTACTCCTGCAGTGCTTGGTTCCCACTCTGTGAATACCCCACCTGAAATCGGACTCTGGCTTGCCCTTAGGCACTAGAGAGCTAACGGGGCTGCTGCATTTCAGCACTGGGGCAACAGGAGTGAACATACGTTTTCTCCGGTGAGTTGGCAGAGAGCATTTCTTGTTGGGAGCTTTCGTTCAAGGAGGCCGGCAGTGCGGCCTACGTGGCGAGGCAAGCAGCCACCTGGAGCGGCGGTTTGAGAGTGGGCCGCTTCTGTTGGAGCTGCTCCGCTTCTGATCCAGCTCTCTGCTACAGCCTGGGAAAGCAGGAGCTGGACCCTCATGGGAGACCAGGGCAAAGCTGCTGGCTCCCGGTCTCGGGTCAGCGTAGAAGCTGGGGAATTGCAGTCTGCATGCATTGAGATAGGCGCTAGGCGAAACGAGCTGACCGGCACCGCGATACTCGGTGCGAAACTCAACCCGCGTCGTACGAACTGCAGGTTAGCAAGCACGAACATGGCCGTTGCCCTGCGCAGTGCACTCAGGCGATATAGGGGAATGGTGCTGAGGTCCACGTAGCTAAGTTCTGCCTGTGCGCAATGATCTCCCCGGCGGAAACAGGAACCTGGCAGTTGCTGTTTTCAATGGTGCCGTCCAGGCTGACACCGCCTCCTCGCACCTTGCTTTCCAGCTCCCCGGGTACCACCTCCACTCCCACTCCCAGTTTCCAGCAGCCACCTTGAGAGGTGGTGAGAAGGGTGCTGGGCAGTTTCTGGCCTAGCTTACTCCTGCAGTGCTTGGTTCCCACTCTGTGAATACCCCACCTGAAATCGGACTCTGGCTTGCCCTTAGGCACTAGAGAGCTAACGGGGCTGCTGCATTTCAGCACTGGGGCAACAGGAGTGAACATACGTTTTCTCCGGTGAGTTGGCAGAGAGCATTTCTTGTTGGGAGCTTTCGTTCAAGGAGGCCGGCAGTGCGGCCTACGTGGCGAGGCAAGCAGCCACCTGGAGCGGCGGTTTGAGAGTGGGCCGCTTCTGTTGGAGCTGCTCCGCTTCTGATCCAGCTCTCTGCTACAGCCTGGGAAAGCAGGAGCTGGACCCTCATGGGAGACCAGGGCAAAGCTGCTGGCTCCCGGTCTCGGGTCAGCGTAGAAGCTGGGGAAGTGCAGTCTGCGTGCATTGAGATAGGCGCTAGGCGAAATGAGCTGACCGGCACCAAGATACACGGAGCGAAACTCAACCCGCGTCGTACGAACTGCAGGTTAGCAAGCACGAACACGGCCGTTGCCCTGTGCAGTGCACTCAGGGGATATAGGGGAACGGTGCTGAGGTCCACGTAGCTAAGTTCTGCCTGTGCGCAATGATCTCCCCAGCGGAAACAGGAACCTGGCAGTTGCTGTTTTCAATGGTGCCGTCCAGGCTGACACCGCCTCCTCGCACCTTGCTTTCCAGCTCCCCGGGTACCACCTCCACTCCCACTCCCAGTTTCCAGCAGCCACCTTGAGAGGTGGTGAGAAGGGTGCTGGGCAGTTTCTGGCCTAGCTTACTCCTGCAGTGCTTGGTTCCCACTCTGTGAATACCCCACCTGAAATCGGACTCTGGCTTGCCCTTAGGCACTAGAGAGCTAACGGGGCTGCTGCATTTCAGCACTGGGGCAACAGGAGTGAACATACGTTTTCTCCGGTGAGTTGGCAGAGAGCATTTCTTGTTGGGAGCTTTCGTTCAAGGAGGCCGGCAGTGCGGCCTACGTGGCGAGGCAAGCAGCCACCTGGAGCGGCGGTTTGAGAGTGGGCCGCTTCTGTTGGAGCTGCTCCGCTTCTGATCCAGCTCTCTGCTACAGCCTGGGAAAGCAGGAGCTGGACCCTCATGGGAGACCAGGGCAAAGCTGCTGGCTCCCGGTCTCGGGTCAGCGTAGAAGCTGGGGAAGTGCAGTCTGCGTGCATTGAGATAGGCGCTAGGCGTAATGAGCTGACCGGCACCAAGATACACGGAGCGAAACTCAACCCGCGTCGTACGAACTGCAGGTTAGCAAGCACGAACACGGCCGTTGCCCTGTGCAGTGCACTCAGGGGATATAGGGGAACGGTGCTGAGGTCCACGTAGCTAAGTTCTGCCTGTGCGCAATGATCTCCCCAGCGGAAACAGGAACCTGGCAGTTGCTGTTTTCAATGGTGCCGTCCAGGCTGACACCGCCTCCTCGCACCTTGCTTTCCAGCTCCCCGGGTACCACCTCCACTCCCACTCCCAGTTTCCAGCAGCCACCTTGAGAGGTGGTGAGAAGGGTGCTGGGCAGTTTCTGGCCTAGCTTACTCCTGCAGTGCTTGGTTCCCACTCTGTGAATACCCCACCTGAAATCGGACTCTGGCTTGCCCTTAGGCACTAGAGAGCTAACGGGGCTGCTGCATTTCAGCACTGGGGCAACAGGAGTGAACATACGTTTTCTCCGGTGAGTTGGCAGAGAGCATTTCTTGTTGGGAGCTTTCGTTCAAGGAGGCCGGCAGTGCGGCCTACGTGGCGAGGCAAGCAGCCACCTGGAGCGGCGGTTTGAGAGTGGGCCGCTTCTGTTGGAGCTGCTCCGCTTCTGATCCAGCTCTCTGCTACAGCCTGGGAAAGCAGGAGCTGGACCCTCATGGGAGACCAGGGCAAAGCTGCTGGCTCCCGGTCTCAGGTCAGCGTAGAAGCTGGGGAAGTGCAGTCTGCGTGCATTGAGATAGGCGCTAGCGAAACGAGCTGACTTGCACCGCGATACACGGAGCGAAACTCAACCCGCGTCGTACGAACTGCAGGTTAGCAAGCACGAACATGGCCGTTGCCCTGCGCAGTGCACTCAGGGGATATAGGGGAATGGTGCTGAGGTCCACGTAGCTAAGTTCTGCCTGTGCGCAATGATCTCCCCGGCGGAAACAGGAACCTGGCAGTTGCTGTTTTCAATGGTGCCGTCCAGGCTGACACCGCCTCCTCGCACCTTGCTTTCCAGCTCCCCGGGTACCACCTCCACTCCCACTCCCAGTTTCCAGCAGCCACCTTGAGAGGTGGTGAGAAGGGTGCTGGGCAGTTTCTGGCCTAGCTTACTCCTGCAGTGCTTGGTTCCCACTCTGTGAATACCCCACCTGAAATCGGACTCTGGCTTGCCCTTAGGCACTAGAGAGCTAACGGGGCTGCTGCATTTCAGCACTGGGGCAACAGGAGTGAACATACGTTTTCTCCGGTGAGTTGGCAGAGAGCATTTCTTGTTGGGAGCTTTCGTTCAAGGAGGCCGGCAGTGCGGCCTACGTGGCGAGGCAAGCAGCCACCTGGAGCGGCGGTTTGAGAGTGGGCCGCTTCTGTTGGAGCTGCTCCGCTTCTGATCCAGCTCTCTGCTACAGCCTGGGAAAGCAGGAGCTGGACCCTCATGGGAGACCAGGGCAAAGCTGCTGGCTCCCGGTCTCGGGTCAGCGTAGAAGCTGGGGAAGTGCAGTCTGCGTGCATTGAGATAGGCGCTAGGCGAAACGAGCTGACCGGCACCGCGATACACGGAGCGAAACTCAACCCGCGTCGTACGAACTGCAGGTTAGCAAGCACGAACATGGCCGTTGCCCTGCGCAGTGCACTCAGGGGATATAGGGGAATGGTGCTGAGGTCCACGTAGCTAAGTTCTGCCTGTGCGCAATGATCTCCCCGGCGGAAACAGGAACCTGGCAGTTGCTGTTTTCAATGGTGCCGTCCAGGCTGACACCGCCTCCTCGCACCTTGCTTTCCAGCTCCCCGGGTACCACCTCCACTCCCACTCCCAGTTTCCAGCAGCCACCTTGAGAGGTGGTGAGAAGGGTGCTGGGCAGTTTCTGGCCTAGCTTACTCCTGCAGTGCTTGGTTCCCACTCTGTGAATACCCCACCTGAAATCGGACTCTGGCTTGCCCTTAGGCACTAGAGAGCTAACGGGGCTGCTGCATTTCAGCACTGGGGCAACAGGAGTGAACATACGTTTTCTCCGGTGAGTTGGCAGAGAGCATTTCTTGTTGGGAGCTTTCGTTCAAGGAGGCCGGCAGTGCGGCCTACGTGGCGAGGCAAGCAGCCACCTGGAGCGGCGGTTTGAGAGTGGGCCGCTTCTGTTGGAGCTGCTCCGCTTCTGATCCAGCTCTCTGCTACAGCCTGGGAAAGCAGGAGCTGGACCCTCATGGGAGACCAGGGCAAAGCTGCTGGCTCCCGGTCTCGGGTCAGCGTAGAAGCTGGGGAAGTGCAGTCTGCGTGCATTGAGATAGGCGCTAGCGAAACGAGCTGACCGGCACCGCGATACACGGAGCGAAACTCAACCCGCGTCGTACGAACTGCAGGTTAGCAAGCACGAACATGGCCGTTGCCCTGCGCAGTGCACTCAGGGGATATAGGGGAACGGTGCTGAGGTCCACGTAGCTAAGTTCTGCCTGTGCGCAATGATCTCCCCGGCAGAAACAGGAACCTGGCAGTTGCTGTTTTCAATGGTGCCGTCCAGGCTGACACCGCCTCCTCGCACCTTGCTTTCCAGCTCCCCGGGTACCACCTCCACTCCCACTCCCAGTTTCCAGCAGCCACCTTGAGAGGTGGTGAGAAGGGTGCTGGGCAGTTTCTGGCCTAGCTTACTCCTGCAGTGCTTGGTTCCCACTCTGTGAATACCCCACCTGAAATCGGACTCTGGCTTGCCCTTAGGCACTAGAGAGCTAACGGGGCTGCTGCATTTCAGCACTGGGGCAACAGGAGTGAACATACGTTTTCTCCGGTGAGTTGGCAGAGAGCATTTCTTGTTGGGAGCTTTCGTTCAAGGAGGCCGGCAGTGCGGCCTACGTGGCGAGGCAAGCAGCCACCTGGAGCGGCGGTTTGAGAGTGGGCCGCTTCTGTTGGAGCTGCTCCGCTTCTGATCCAGCTCTCTGCTACAGCCTGGGAAAGCAGGAGCTGGACCCTCATGGGAGACCAGGGCAAAGCTGCTGGCTCCCGGTCTCGGGTCAGCGTAGAAGCTGGGGAAGTGCAGTCTGCGTGCATTGAGATAGGCGGTAGGCGAAATGAGCTGACCGGCACCGCGATACACGGAGCGAAACTCAACCCGCGTCGTACGAACTGCAGGTTAGCAAGCACGAACATGGCCGTTGCCCTGCGCAGTGCACTCAGGGGATATAGGGGAACGGTGCTGAGGTCCACGTAGCTAAGTTCTGCCTGTGCGCAATGATCTCCCCGGCAGAAACAGGAACCTGGCAGTTGCTGTTTTCAATGGTGCCGTCCAGGCTGACACCGCCTCCTCGCACCTTGCTTTCCAGCTCCCCGGGTACCACCTCCACTCCCACTCCCAGTTTCCAGCAGCCACCTTGAGAGGTGGTGAGAAGGGTGCTGGGCAGTTTCTGGCCTAGCTTACTCCTGCAGTGCTTGGTTCCCACTCTGTGAATACCCCACCTGAAATCGGACTCTGGCTTGCCCTTAGGCACTAGAGAGCTAACGGGGCTGCTGCATTTCAGCACTGGGGCAACAGGAGTGAACATACGTTTTCTCCGGTGAGTTGGCAGAGAGCATTTCTTGTTGGGAGCTTTCGTTCAAGGAGGCCGGCAGTGCGGCCTACGTGGCGAGGCAAGCAGCCACCTGGAGCGGCGGTTTGAGAGTGGGCCGCTTCTGTTGGAGCTGCTCCGCTTCTGATCCAGCTCTCTGCTACAGCCTGGGAAAGCAGGAGCTGGACCCTCATGGGAGACCAGGGCAAAGCTGCTGGCTCCCGGTCTCGGGTCAGCGTAGAAGCTAGGGAAGTGCAGTCTGCATGCATTGAGATAGGCGCTAGGCGAAACGAGCTGACCGGCACCGCGATACACGGAGCGAAACTCAACCCGCGTCGTACGAACTGCAGGTTAGCAAGCACGAACACGGCCGTTGCCCTGCGCAGTGCACTCAGGGGATATAGGGGAATGGTGCTGAGGTCCACGTAGCTAAGTTCTGCCTGTGCGCAATGATCTCCCCGGCAGAAACAGGAACCTGGCAGTTGCTGTTTTCAATGGTGCCGTCCAGGCTGACACCGCCTCCTCGCACCTTGCTTTCCAGCTCCCCGGGTACCACCTCCACTCCCACTCCCAGTTTCCAGCAGCCACCTTGAGAGGTGGTGAGAAGGGTGCTGGGCAGTTTCTGGCCTAGCTTACTCCTGCAGTGCTTGGTTCCCACTCTGTGAATACCCCACCTGAAATCGGACTCTGGCTTGCCCTTAGGCACTAGAGAGCTAACGGGGCTGCTGCATTTCAGCACTGGGGCAACAGGAGTGAACATACGTTTTCTCCGGTGAGTTGGCAGAGAGCATTTCTTGTTGGGAGCTTTCGTTCAAGGAGGCCGGCAGTGCGGCCTACGTGGCGAGGCAAGCAGCCACCTGGAGCGGCGGTTTGAGAGTGGGCCGCTTCTGTTGGAGCTGCTCCGCTTCTGATCCAGCTCTCTGCTACAGCCTGGGAAAGCAGGAGCTGGACCCTCATGGGAGACCAGGGCAAAGCTGCTGGCTCCCGGTCTCGGGTCAGCGTAGAAGCTGGGGAAGTGCAGTCTGCATGCATTGAGATAGGCGCTAGGCGAAACGAGCTGACCGGCACCGCGATACACGGAGCGAAACTCAACCCGCGTCGTACGAACTGCAGGTTAGCAAGCACGAACACGGCCGTTGCCCTGTGCAGTGCACTCAGGGGATATAGGGGAACGGTGCTGAGGTCCACGTAGCTAAGTTCTGCCTGTGCGCAATGATCTCCCCGGCAGAAACAGGAACCTGGCAGTTGCTGTTTTCAATGGTGCCGTCCAGGCTGACACCGCCTCCTCGCACCTTGCTTTCCAGCTCCCCGGGTACCACCTCCACTCCCACTCCCAGTTTCCAGCAGCCACCTTGAGAGGTGGTGAGAAGGGTGCTGGGCAGTTTCTGGCCTAGCTTACTCCTGCAGTGCTTGGTTCCCACTCTGTGAATACCCCACCTGAAATCGGACTCTGGCTTGCCCTTAGGCACTAGAGAGCTAACGGGGCTGCTGCATTTCAGCACTGGGGCAACAGGAGTGAACATACGTTTTCTCCGGTGAGTTGGCAAAGAGCATTTCTTGTTGGGAGCTTTCGTTCAAGGAGGCCGGCAGTGCGGCCTACGTGGCGAGGCAAGCAGCCACCTGGAGCGGCGGTTTGAGAGTGGGCCGCTTCTGTTGGAGCTGCTCCGCTTCTGATCCAGCTCTCTGCTACAGCCTGGGAAAGCAGGAGCTGGACCCTCATGGGAGACCAGGGCAAAGCTGCTGGCTCCCGGTCTCGGGTCAGCGTAGAAGCTGGGGAAGTGCAGTCTGCGTGCATTGAGATAGGCGCTAGCGAAACGAGCTGACTGGCACCGCGATACACGGAGCGAAACTCAACCCGCGTCGTACGAACTGCAGGTTAGCAAGCACGAACATGGCCGTTGCCCTGCGCAGTGCACTCAGGGGATATAGGGGAATGGTGCTGAGGTCCACGTAGCTAAGTTCTGCCTGTGCGCAATGATCTCCCCGGCGGAAACAGGAACCTGGCAGTTGCTGTTTTCAATGGTGCCGTCCAGGCTGACACCGCCTCCTCGCACCTTGCTTTCCAGCTCCCCGGGTACCACCTCCACTCCCACTCCCAGTTTCCAGCAGCCACCTTGAGAGGTGGTGAGAAGGGTGCTGGGCAGTTTCTGGCCTAGCTTACTCCTGCAGTGCTTGGTTCCCACTCTGTGAATACCCCACCTGAAATCGGACTCTGGCTTGCCCTTAGGCACTAGAGAGCTAACGGGGCTGCTGCATTTCAGCACTGGGGCAACAGGAGTGAACATACGTTTTCTCCGGTGAGTTGGCAGAGAGCATTTCTTGTTGGGAGCTTTCGTTCAAGGAGGCCGGCAGTGCGGCCTACGTGGCGAGGCAAGCAGCCACCTGGAGCGGCGGTTTGAGAGTGGGCCGCTTCTGTTGGAGCTGCTCCGCTTCTGATCCAGCTCTCTGCTACAGCCTGGGAAAGCAGGAGCTGGACCCTCATGGGAGACCAGGGCAAAGCTGCTGGCTCCCGGTCTCGGGTCAGCGTAGAAGCTGGGGAAGTGCAGTCTGCGTGCATTGAGATAGGCGCTAGGCGAAACGAGCTGACCGGCACCGCGATACACGGAGCGAAACTCAACCCGCGTCGTACGAACTGCAGGTTAGCAAGCACGAACACGGCTGTTGCCCTGTGCAGTGCACTCAGGGGATATAGGGGAACGGTGCTGAGGTCCACGTAGCTAAGTTCTGCCTGTGCGCAATGATCTCCCCAGCGGAAACAGGAACCTGGCAGTTGCTGTTTTCAATGGTGCCGTCCAGGCTGACACCGCCTCCTCGCACCTTGCTTTCCAGCTCCCCGGGTACCACCTCCACTCCCACTCCCAGTTTCCAGCAGCCACCTTGAGAGGTGGTGAGAAGGGTGCTGGGCAGTTTCTGGCCTAGCTTACTCCTGCAGTGCTTGGTTCCCACTCTGTGAATACCCCACCTGAAATCGGACTCTGGCTTGCCCTTAGGCACTAGAGAGCTAACGGGGCTGCTGCATTTCAGCACTGGGGCAACAGGAGTGAACATACGTTTTCTCCGGTGAGTTGGCAGAGAGCATTTCTTGTTGGGAGCTTTCGTTCAAGGAGGCCGGCAGTGCGGCCTACGTGGCGAGGCAAGCAGCCACCTGGAGCGGCGGTTTGAGAGTGGGCCGCTTCTGTTGGAGCTGCTCCGCTTCTGATCCAGCTCTCTGCTACAGCCTGGGAAAGCAGGAGCTGGACCCTCATGGGAGACCAGGGCAAAGCTGCTGGCTCCCGGTCTCGGGTCAGCGTAGAAGCTGGGGAAGTGCAGTCTGCGTGCATTGAGATAGGCGCTAGCGAAACGAGCTGACCGGCACCGCGATACACGGAGCGAAACTCAACCCGCGTCGTACGAACTGCAGGTTAGCAAGCACGAACATGGCCGTTGCCCTGCGCAGTGCACTCAGGGGATATAGGGGAATGGTGCTGAGGTCCACGTAGCTAAGTTCTGCCTGTGCGCAATGATCTCCCCGGCGGAAACAGGAACCTGGCAGTTGCTGTTTTCAATGGTGCCGTCCAGGCTGACACCGCCTCCTCGCACCTTGCTTTCCAGCTCCCCGGGTACCACCTCCACTCCCACTCCCAGTTTCCAGCAGCCACCTTGAGAGGTGGTGAGAAGGGTGCTGGGCAGTTTCTGGCCTAGCTTACTCCTGCAGTGCTTGGTTCCCACTCTGTGAATACCCCACCTGAAATCGGACTCTGGCTTGCCCTTAGGCACTAGAGAGCTAACGGGGCTGCTGCATTTCAGCACTGGGGCAACAGGAGTGAACATACGTTTTCTCCGGTGAGTTGGCAGAGAGCATTTCTTGTTGGGAGCTTTCGTTCAAGGAGGCCGGCAGTGCGGCCTACGTGGCGAGGCAAGCAGCCACCTGGAGCGGCGGTTTGAGAGTGGGCCGCTTCTGTTGGAGCTGCTCCGCTTCTGATCCAGCTCTCTGCTACAGCCTGGGAAAGCAGGAGCTGGACCCTCATGGGAGACCAGGGCAAAGCTGCTGGCTCCCGGTCTCGGGTCAGCGTAGAAGCTGGGGAAGTGCAGTCTGCGTGCATTGAAATAGGCGCTAGCGAAACGAGCTGACCGGCACCGCGATACACGGAGCGAAACTCAACCCGCGTCGTACGAACTGCAGGTTAGCAAGCACGAACATGGCCGTTGCCCTGCGCAGTGCACTCAGGGGATATAGGGGAATGGTGCTGAGGTCCACGTAGCTAAGTTCTGCCTGTGCGCAATGATCTCCCCGGCGGAAACAGGAACCTGGCAGTTGCTGTTTTCAATGGTGCCGTCCAGGCTGACACCGCCTCCTCGCACCTTGCTTTCCAGCTCCCCGGGTACCACCTCCACTCCCACTCCCAGTTTCCAGCAGCCACCTTGAGAGGTGGTGAGAAGGGTGCTGGGCAGTTTCTGGCCTAGCTTACTCCTGCAGTGCTTGGTTCCCACTCTGTGAATACCCCACCTGAAATCGGACTCTGGCTTGCCCTTAGGCACTAGAGAGCTAACGGGGCTGCTGCATTTCAGCACTGGGGCAACAGGAGTGAACATACGTTTTCTCCGGTGAGTTGGCAGAGAGCATTTCTTGTTCGGAGCTTTCGTTCAAGGAGGCCGGCAGTGCGGCCTACGTGGCGAGGCAAGCAGCCACCTGGAGCGGCGGTTTGAGAGTGGGCCGCTTCTGTTGGAGCTGCTCCGCTTCTGATCCAGCTCTCTGCTACAGCCTGGGAAAGCAGGAGCTGGACCCTCATGGGAGACCAGGGCAAAGCTGCTGGCTCCCGGTCTCGGGTCAGCGTAGAAGCTGGGGAAGTGCAGTCTGCATGCATTGAGATAGGCGCTAGGCGAAACGAGCTGACCGGCACCGCGATACACGGAGCGAAACTCAACCCGCGTCGTACGAACTGCAGGTTAGCAAGCACGAACATGGCCGTTGCCCTGCGCAGTGCACTCAGGGGATATAGGGGAATGGTGCTGAGGTCCACGTAGCTAAGTTCTGCCTGTGCGCAATGATCTCCCCGGCGGAAACAGGAACCTGGCAGTTGCTGTTTTCAATGGTGCCGTCCAGGCTGACACCGCCTCCTCGCACCTTGCTTTCCAGCTCCCCGGGTACCACCTCCACTCCCACTCCCAGTTTCCAGCAGCCACCTTGAGAGGTGGTGAGAAGGGTGCTGGGCAGTTTCTGGCCTAGCTTACTCCTGCAGTGCTTGGTTCCCACTCTGTGAATACCCCACCTGAAATCGGACTCTGGCTTGCCCTTAGGCACTAGAGAGCTAACGGGGCTGCTGCATTTCAGCACTGGGGCAACAGGAGTGAACATACGTTTTCTCCGGTGAGTTGGCAGAGAGCATTTCTTGTTGGGAGCTTTCGTTCAAGGAGGCCGGCAGTGCGGCCTACGTGGCGAGGCAAGCAGCCACCTGGAGCGGCGGTTTGAGAGTGGGCCGCTTCTGTTGGAGCTGCTCCGCTTCTGATCCAGCTCTCTGCTACAGCCTGGGAAAGCAGGAGCTGGACCCTCATGGGAGACCAGGGCAAAGCTGCTGGCTCCCGGTCTCGGGTCAGCGTAGAAGCTGGGGAAGTGCAGTCTGCGTGCATTGAGATAGGCGCTAGCAAAACGAGCTGACCGGCACCGCGATACACGGAGCGAAACTCAACCCGCGTCGTACGAACTGCAGGTTAGCAAGCACGAACATGGCCGTTGCCCTGCGCAGTGCACTCAGGGGATATAGGGGAATGGTGCTGAGGTCCACGTAGCTAAGTTCTGCCTGTGCGCAATGATCTCCCCGGCGGAAACAGGAACCTGGCAGTTGCTGTTTTCAATGGTGCCGTCCAGGCTGACACCGCCTCCTCGCACCTTGCTTTCCAGCTCCCCGGGTACCACCTCCACTCCCACTCCCAGTTTCCAGCAGCCACCTTGAGAGGTGGTGAGAAGGGTGCTGGGCAGTTTCTGGCCTAGCTTACTCCTGCAGTGCTTGGTTCCCACTCTGTGAATACCCCACCTGAAATCGGACTCTGGCTTGCCCTTAGGCACTAGAGAGCTAACGGGGCTGCTGCATTTCAGCACTGGGGCAACAGGAGTGAACATACGTTTTCTCCGGTGAGTTGGCAGAGAGCATTTCTTGTTGGGAGCTTTCGTTCAAGGAGGCCGGCAGTGCGGCCTACGTGGCGAGGCAAGCAGCCACCTGGAGCGGCGGTTTGAGAGTGGGCCGCTTCTGTTGGAGCTGCTCCGCTTCTGATCCAGCTCTCTGCTACAGCCTGGGAAAGCAGGAGCTGGACCCTCATGGGAGACCAGGGCAAAGCTGCTGGCTCCCGGTCTCGGGTCAGCGTAGAAGCTGGGGAAGTGCAGTCTGCGTGCATTGAGATAGGCGCTAGCGAAACGAGCTGACCGGCACCGCGATACACGGAGCGAAACTCAACCCGCGTC
Source organism: Lepus europaeus (assembly GCF_033115175.1). NCBI lineage: Eukaryota > Metazoa > Chordata > Mammalia > Lagomorpha > Leporidae > Lepus > Lepus europaeus. The sequence continues at coordinate 2,634,422 of NW_026909213.1, read as the reverse complement.
GTACGAACTGCAGGTTAGCAAGCACGAACATGGCCGTTGCCCTGCGCAGTGCACTCAGGGGATATAGGGGAATGGTGCTGAGGTCCACGTAGCTAAGTTCTGCCTGTGCGCAATGATCTCCCCGGCGGAAACAGGAACCTGGCAGTTGCTGTTTTCAATGGTGCCGTCCAGGCTGACACCGCCTCCTCGCACCTTGCTTTCCAGCTCCCCGGGTACCACCTCCACTCCCACTCCCAGTTTCCAGCAGCCACCTTGAGAGGTGGTGAGAAGGGTGCTGGGCAGTTTCTGGCCTAGCTTACTCCTGCAGTGCTTGGTTCCCACTCTGTGAATACCCCACCTGAAATCGGACTCTGGCTTGCCCTTAGGCACTAGAGAGCTAACGGGGCTGCTGCATTTCAGCACTGGGGCAACAGGAGTGAACATACGTTTTCTCCGGTGAGTTGGCAGAGAGCATTTCTTGTTGGGAGCTTTCGTTCAAGGAGGCCGGCAGTGCGGCCTACGTGGCGAGGCAAGCAGCCACCTGGAGCGGCGGTTTGAGAGTGGGCCGCTTCTGTTGGAGCTGCTCCGCTTCTGATCCAGCTCTCTGCTACAGCCTGGGAAAGCAGGAGCTGGACCCTCATGGGAGACCAGGGCAAAGCTGCTGGCTCCCGGTCTCGGGTCAGCGTAGAAGCTGGGGAAGTGCAGTCTGCGTGCATTGAGATAGGCGGTAGGCGAAATGAGCTGACCGGCACCGCGATACACGGAGCGAAACTCAACCCGCGTCGTACGAACTGCAGGTTAGCAAGCACGAACATGGCCGTTGCCCTGCGCAGTGCACTCAGGGGATATAGGGGAACGGTGCTGAGGTCCACGTAGCTAAGTTCTGCCCGTGCGCAATGATCTCCCCGGCAGAAACAGGAACCTGGCAGTTGCTGTTTTCAATGGTGCCGTCCAGGCTGACACCGCCTCCTCGCACCTTGCTTTCCAGCTCCCCGGGTACCACCTCCACTCCCACTCCCAGTTTCCAGCAGCCACCTTGAGAGGTGGTGAGAAGGGTGCTGGGCAGTTTCTGGCCTAGCTTACTCCTGCAGTGCTTGGTTCCCACTCTGTGAATACCCCACCTGAAATCGGACTCTGGCTTGCCCTTAGGCACTAGAGAGCTAACGGGGCTGCTGCATTTCAGCACTGGGGCAACAGGAGTGAACATACGTTTTCTCCGGTGAGTTGGCAGAGAGCATTTCTTGTTGGGAGCTTTCGTTCAAGGAGGCCGGCAGTGCGGCCTACGTGGCGAGGCAAGCAGCCACCTGGAGCGGCGGTTTGAGAGTGGGCCGCTTCTGTTGGAGCTGCTCCGCTTCTGATCCAGCTCTCTGCTACAGCCTGGGAAAGCAGGAGCTGGACCCTCATGGGAGACCAGGGCAAAGCTGCTGGCTCCCGGTCTCGGGTCAGCGTAGAAGCTGGGGAAGTGCAGTCTGCATGCATTGAGATAGGCGGTAGGCGAAACGAGCTGACCGGCACCGCGATACACGGAGCGAAACTCAACCCGCGTCGTACGAACTGCAGGTTAGCAAGCACGAACATGGCCGTTGCCCTGCGCAGTGCACTCAGGGGATATAGGGGAATGGTGCTGAGGTCCACGTAGCTAAGTTCTGCCTGTGCGCAATGATCTCCCCGGCGGAAACAGGAACCTGGCAGTTGCTGTTTTCAATGGTGCCGTCCAGGCTGACACCGCCTCCTCGCACCTTGCTTTCCAGCTCCCCGGATACCACCTCCACTCCCACTCCCAGTTTCCAGCAGCCACCTTGAGAGGTGGTGAGAAGGGTGCTGGGCAGTTTCTGGCCTAGCTTACTCCTGCAGTGCTTGGTTCCCACTCTGTGAATACCCCACCTGAAATCGGACTCTGGCTTGCCCTTAGGCACTAGAGAGCTAACGGGGCTGCTGCATTTCAGCACTGGGGCAACAGGAGTGAACATACGTTTTCTCCGGTGAGTTGGCAGAGAGCATTTCTTGTTGGGAGCTTTCGTTCAAGGAGGCCGGCAGTGCGGCCTACGTGGCGAGGCAAGCAGCCACCTGGAGCGGCGGTTTGAGAGTGGGCCGCTTCTGTTGGAGCTGCTCCGCTTCTGATCCAGCTCTCTGCTACAGCCTGGGAAAGCAGGAGCTGGACCCTCATGGGAGACCAGGGCAAAGCTGCTGGCTCCCGGTCTCGGGTCAGCGTAGAAGCTGGGGAAGTGCAGTCTGCGTGCATTGAGATAGGCGCTAGCGAAACGAGCTGACCGGCACCGCGATACGCGGAGCGAAACTCAACCCGCGTCGTACGAACTGCAGGTTAGCAAGCACGAACACGGCCGTTGCCCTGTGCAGTGCACTCAGGGGATATAGGGGAACGGTGCTGAGGTCCACGTAGCTAAGTTCTGCCTGTGCGCAATGATCTCCCCAGCGGAAACAGGAACCTGGCAGTTGCTGTTTTCAATGGTGCCGTCCAGGCTGACACCGCCTCCTCGCACCTTGCTTTCCAGCTCCCCGGGTACCACCTCCACTCCCACTCCCAGTTTCCAGCAGCCACCTTGAGAGGTGGTGAGAAGGGTGCTGGGCAGTTTCTGGCCTAGCTTACTCCTGCAGTGCTTGGTTCCCACTCTGTGAATACCCCACCTGAAATCGGACTCTGGCTTGCCCTTAGGCACTAGAGAGCTAACGGGGCTGCTGCATTTCAGCACTGGGGCAACAGGAGTGAACATACGTTTTCTCTGGTGAGTTGGCAGAGAGCATTTCTTGTTGGGAGCTTTCGTTCAAGGAGGCCGGCAGTGCGGCCTACGTGGCGAGGCAAGCAGCCACCTGGAGCGGCGGTTTGAGAGTGGGCCGCTTCTGTTGGAGCTGCTCCGCTTCTGATCCAGCTCTCTGCTACAGCCTGGGAAAGCAGGAGCTGGACCCTCATGGGAGACCAGGGCAAAGCTGCTGGCTCCCGGTCTCGGGTCAGCGTAGAAGCTGGGGAAGTGCAGTCTGCGTGCATTGAGATAGGCGCTAGGCGAAACGAGCTGACCGGCACCGCGATACACGGAGCGAAACTCAACCCGCGTCGTACGAACTGCAGGTTAGCAAGCACGAACACGGCTGTTGCCCTGTGCAGTGCACTCAGGGGATATAGGGGAACGGTGCTGAGGTCCACGTAGCTAAGTTCTGCCTGTGCGCAATGATCTCCCGGGCAGAAACAGGAACCTGGCATTTGCTGTTTTCAATGGTGCCGTCCAGGCTGACACCGCCTCCTCGCACCTTGCTTTCCAGCTCCCCGGGTACCACCTCCACTCCCACTCCCAGTTTCCAGCAGCCACCTTGAGAAGTGGTGAGAAGGGTGCTGGGCAGTTTCTGGCCTAGCTTACTCCTGCAGTGCTTGGTTCCCACTCTGTGAATACCCCACCTGAAATCGGACTCTGGCTTGCCCTTAGGCACTAGAGAGCTAACGGGGCTGCTGCATTTCAGCACTGGGGCAACAGGAGTGAACATACGTTTTCTCCGGTGAGTTGGCAGAGAGCATTTCTTGTTGGGAGCTTTCGTTCAAGGAGGCCGGCAGTGCGGCCTACGTGGCGAGGCAAGCAGCCACCTGGAGCGGCGGTTTGAGAGTGGGCCGCTTCTGTTGGAGCTGCTCCGCTTCTGATCCAGCTCTCTGCTACAGCCTGGGAAAGCAGGAGCTGGACCCTCATGGGAGACCAGGGCAAAGCTGCTGGCTCCCGGTCTCGGGTCAGCGTAGAAGCTGGGGAAGTGCAGTCTGCGTGCATTGAGATAGGCGCTAGCGAAACGAGCTGACCGGCACCGCGATACACGGAGCGAAACTCAACCCGCGTCGTACGAACTGCAGGTTAGCAAGCACGAACATGGCCGTTGCCCTGCGCAGTGCACTCAGGGGATATAGGGGAATGGTGCTGAGGTCCACGTAGCTAAGTTCTGCCTGTGCGCAATGATCTCCCCGGCGGAAACAGGAACCTGGCAGTTGCTGTTTTCAATGGTGCCGTCCAGGCTGACACCGCCTCCTCGCACCTTGCTTTCCAGCTCCCCGGGTACCACCTCCACTCCCACTCCCAGTTTCCAGCAGCCACCTTGAGAGGTGGTGAGAAGGGTGCTGGGCAGTTTCTGGCCTAGCTTACTCCTGCAGTGCTTGGTTCCCACTCTGTGAATACCCCACCTGAAATCGGACTCTGGCTTGCCCTTAGGCACTAGAGAGCTAACGGGGCTGCTGCATTTCAGCACTGGGGCAACAGGAGTGAACATACGTTTTCTCCGGTGAGTTGGCAGAGAGCATTTCTTGTTGGGAGCTTTCGTTCAAGGAGGCCGGCAGTGCGGCCTACGTGGCGAGGCAAGCAGCCACCTGGAGCGGCGGTTTGAGAGTGGGCCGCTTCTGTTGGAGCTGCTCCGCTTCTGATCCAGCTCTCTGCTACAGCCTGGGAAAGCAGGAGCTGGACCCTCATGGGAGACCAGGGCAAAGCTGCTGGCTCCCGGTCTCGGGTCAGCGTAGAAGCTGGGGAAGTGCAGTCTGCGTGCATTGAGATAGGCGCTAGCGAAACGAGCTGACCGGCACCGCGATACGCGGAGCGAAACTCAACCCGCGTCGTACGAACTGCAGGTTAGCAAGCACGAACACGGCCGTTGCCCTGTGCAGTGCACTCAGGGGATATAGGGGAACGGTGCTGAGGTCCACGTAGCTAAGTTCTGCCTGTGCGCAATGATCTCCCCAGCGGAAACAGGAACCTGGCAGTTGCTGTTTTCAATGGTGCCGTCCAGGCTGACACCGCCTCCTCGCACCTTGCTTTCCAGCTCCCCGGGTACCACCTCCACTCCCACTCCCAGTTTCCAGCAGCCACCTTGAGAGGTGGTGAGAAGGGTGCTGGGCAGTTTCTGGCCTAGCTTACTCCTGCAGTGCTTGGTTCCCACTCTGTGAATACCCCACCTGAAATCGGACTCTGGCTTGCCCTTAGGCACTAGAGAGCTAACGGGGCTGCTGCATTTCAGCACTGGGGCAACAGGAGTGAACATACGTTTTCTCTGGTGAGTTGGCAGAGAGCATTTCTTGTTGGGAGCTTTCGTTCAAGGAGGCCGGCAGTGCGGCCTACGTGGCGAGGCAAGCAGCCACCTGGAGCGGCGGTTTGAGAGTGGGCCGCTTCTGTTGGAGCTGCTCCGCTTCTGATCCAGCTCTCTGCTACAGCCTGGGAAAGCAGGAGCTGGACCCTCATGGGAGACCAGGGCAAAGCTGCTGGCTCCCGGTCTCGGGTCAGCGTAGAAGCTGGGGAAGTGCAGTCTGCGTGCATTGAGATAGGCGCTAGGCGAAACGAGCTGACCGGCACCGCGATACACGGAGCGAAACTCAACCCGCGTCGTACGAACTGCAGGTTAGCAAGCACGAATACGGCTGTTGCCCTGTGCAGTGCACTCAGGGGATATAGGGGAACGGTGCTGAGGTCCACGTAGCTAAGTTCTGCCTGTGCGCAATGATCTCCCGGGCAGAAACAGGAACCTGGCATTTGCTGTTTTCAATGGTGCCGTCCAGGCTGACACCGCCTCCTCGCACCTTGCTTTCCAGCTCCCCGGGTACCACCTCCACTCCCACTCCCAGTTTCCAGCAGCCACCTTGAGAAGTGGTGAGAAGGGTGCTGGGCAGTTTCTGGCCTAGCTTACTCCTGCAGTGCTTGGTTCCCACTCTGTGAATACCCCACCTGAAATCGGACTCTGGCTTGCCCTTAGGCACTAGAGAGCTAACGGGGCTGCTGCATTTCAGCACTGGGGCAACAGGAGTGAACATACGTTTTCTCCGGTGAGTTGGCAGAGAGCATTTCTTGTTGGGAGCTTTCGTTCAAGGAGGCCGGCAGTGCGGCCTACGTGGCGAGGCAAGCAGCCACCTGGAGCGGCGGTTTGAGAGTGGGCCGCTTCTGTTGGAGCTGCTCCGCTTCTGATCCAGCTCTCTGCTACAGCCTGGGAAAGCAGGAGCTGGACCCTCATGGGAGACCAGGGCAAAGCTGCTGGCTCCCGGTCTCGGGTCAGCGTAGAAGCTGGGGAAGTGCAGTCTGCGTGCATTGAGATAGGCGCTAGCGAAACGAGCTGACCGGCACCGCGATACACGGAGCGAAACTCAACCCGCGTCGTACGAACTGCAGGTTAGCAAGCACGAACATGGCCGTTGCCCTGCGCAGTGCACTCAGGGGATATAGGGGAATGGTGCTGAGGTCCACGTAGCTAAGTTCTGCCTGTGCGCAATGATCTCCCCGGCGGAAACAGGAACCTGGAAGTTGCTGTTTTCAATGGTGCCGTCCAGGCTGACACCGCCTCCTCGCACCTTGCTTTCCAGCTCCCCGGGTACCACCTCCACTCCCACTCCCAGTTTCCAGCAGCCACCTTGAGAGGTGGTGAGAAGGGTGCTGGGCAGTTTCTGGCCTAGCTTACTCCTGCAGTGCTTGGTTCCCACTCTGTGAATACCCCACCTGAAATCGGACTCTGGCTTGCCCTTAGGCACTAGAGAGCTAACGGGGCTGCTGCATTTCAGCACTGGGGCAACAGGAGTGAACATACGTTTTCTCCGGTGAGTTGGCAGAGAGCATTTCTTGTTGGGAGCTTTCGTTCAAGGAGGCCGGCAGTGCGGCCTACGTGGCGAGGCAAGCAGCCACCTGGAGCGGCGGTTTGAGAGTGGGCCGCTTCTGTTGGAGCTGCTCCGCTTCTGATCCAGCTCTCTGCTACAGCCTGGGAAAGCAGGAGCTGGACCCTCATGGGAGACCAGGGCAAAGCTGCTGGCTCCCGGTCTCGGGTCAGCGTAGAAGCTGGGGAAGTGCAGTCTGCGTGCATTGAGATAGGCGCTAGCGAAATGAGCTGACCGGCACCGCGATACACGGAGCGAAACTCAACCCGCGTCGTACGAACTGCAGGTTAGCAAGCACGAACATGGCCGTTGCCCTGCGCAGTGCACTCAGGGGATATAGGGGAATGGTGCTGAGGTCCACGTAGCTAAGTTCTGCCTGTGCGCAATGATCTCCCCGGCGGAAACAGGAACCTGGCAGTTGCTGTTTTCAATGGTGCCGTCCAGGCTGACACCGCCTCCTCGCACCTTGCTTTCCAGCTCCCCGGGTACCACCTCCACTCCCACTCCCAGTTTCCAGCAGCCACCTTGAGAGGTGGTGAGAAGGGTGCTGGGCAGTTTCTGGCCTAGCTTACTCCTGCAGTGCTTGGTTCCCACTCTGTGAATACCCCACCTGAAATCGGACTCTGGCTTGCCCTTAGGCACTAGAGAGCTAACGGGGCTGCTGCATTTCAGCACTGGGGCAACAGGAGTGAACATACGTTTTCTCCGGTGAGTTGGCAGAGAGCATTTCTTGTTGGGAGCTTTCGTTCAAGGAGGCCGGCAGTGCGGCCTACGTAGCGAGGCAAGCAGCCACCTGGAGCGGCGGTTTGAGAGTGGGCCGCTTCTGTTGGAGCTGCTCCGCTTCTGATCCAGCTCTCTGCTACAGCCTGGGAAAGCAGGAGCTGGACCCTCATGGGAGACCAGGGCAAAGCTGCTGGCTCCCGGTCTCGGGTCAGCGTAGAAGCTGGGGAAGTGCAGTCTGCGTGCATTGAGATAGGCGGTAGGCGAAATGAGCTGACCGGCACCGCGATACACGGAGCGAAACTCAACCCGCGTCGTACGAACTGCAGGTTAGCAAGCACGAACATGGCCGTTGCCCTGCGCAGTGCACTCAGGGGATATAGGGGAACGGTGCTGAGGTCCACGTAGCTAAGTTCTGCCTGTGCGCAATGATCTCCCCGGCAGAAACAGGAACCTGGCAGTTGCTGTTTTCAATGGTGCCGTCCAGGCTGACACCGCCTCCTCGCACCTTGCTTTCCAGCTCCCCGGGTACCACCTCCACTCCCACTCCCAGTTTCCAGCAGCCACCTTGAGAGGTGGTGAGAAGGGTGCTGGGCAGTTTCTGGCCTAGCTTACTCCTGCAGTGCTTGGTTCCCACTCTGTGAATACCCCACCTGAAATCGGACTCTGGCTTGCCCTTAGGCACTAGAGAGCTAACGGGGCTGCTGCATTTCAGCACTGGGGCAACAGGAGTGAACATACGTTTTCTCCGGTGAGTTGGCAGAGAGCATTTCTTGTTGGGAGCTTTCGTTCAAGGAGGCCGGCAGTGCGGCCTACGTGGCGAGGCAAGCAGCCACCTGGAGCGGCGGTTTGAGAGTGGGCCGCTTCTGTTGGAGCTGCTCCGCTTCTGATCCAGCTCTCTGCTACAGCCTGGGAAAGCAGGAGCTGGACCCTCATGGGAGACCAGGGCAAAGCTGCTGGCTCCCGGTCTCGGGTCAGCGTAGAAGCTGGGGAAGTGCAGTCTGCGTGCATTGAGATAGGCGCTAGCGAAAGGAGCTGACCGGCACCGCGATACACGGAGCGAAACTCAACCCGCGTCGTACGAACTGCAGGTTAGCAAGCACGAACATGGCCGTTGCCCTGCGCAGTGCACTCAGGGGATATAGGGGAATGGTGCTGAGGTCCACGTAGCTAAGTTCTGCCTGTGCGCAATGATCTCCCCGGCGGAAACAGGAACCTGGCAGTTGCTGTTTTCAATGGTGCCGTCCAGGCTGACACCGCCTCCTCGCACCTTGCTTTCCAGCTCCCCGGGTACCACCTCCACTCCCACTCCCAGTTTCCAGCAGCCACCTTGAGAGGTGGTGAGAAGGGTGCTGGGCAGTTTCTGGCCTAGCTTACTCCTGCAGTGCTTGGTTCCCACTCTGTGAATACCCCACCTGAAATCGGACTCTGGCTTGCCCTTAGGCACTAGAGAGCTAACGGGGCTGCTGCATTTCAGCACTGGGGCAACAGGAGTGAACATACGTTTTCTCCGGTGAGTTGGCAGAGAGCATTTCTTGTTGGGAGCTTTCGTTCAAGGAGGCCGGCAGTGCGGCCTACGTGGCGAGGCAAGCAGCCACCTGGAGCGGCGGTTTGAGAGTGGGCCGCTTCTGTTGGAGCTGCTCCGCTTCTGATCCAGCTCTCTGCTACAGCCTGGGAAAGCAGGAGCTGGACCCTCATGGGAGACCAGGGCAAAGCTGCTGGCTCCCGGTCTCGGGTCAGCGTAGAAGCTGGGGAAGTGCAGTCTGCGTGCATTGAGATAGGCGCTAGCGAAAGGAGCTGACCGGCACCGCGATACACGGAGCGAAACTCAACCCGCGTCGTACGAACTGCAGGTTAGCAAGCACGAACATGGCCGTTGCCCTGCGCAGTGCACTCAGGGGATATAGGGGAATGGTGCTGAGGTCCACGTAGCTAAGTTCTGCCTGTGCGCAATGATCTCCCCGGCGGAAACAGGAACCTGGCAGTTGCTGTTTTCAATGGTGCCGTCCAGGCTGACACCGCCTCCTCGCACCTTGCTTTCCAGCTCCCCGGGTACCACCTCCACTCCCACTCCCAGTTTCCAGCAGCCACCTTGAGAGGTGGTGAGAAGGGTGCTGGGCAGTTTCTGGCCTAGCTTACTCCTGCAGTGCTTGGTTCCCACTCTGTGAATACCCCACCTGAAATCGGACTCTGGCTTGCCCTTAGGCACTAGAGAGCTAACGGGGCTGCTGCATTTCAGCACTGGGGCAACAGGAGTGAACATACGTTTTCTCCGGTGAGTTGGCAGAGAGCATTTCTTGTTGGGAGCTTTCGTTCAAGGAGGCCGGCAGTGCGGCCTACGTGGCGAGGCAAGCAGCCACCTGGAGCGGCGGTTTGAGAGTGGGCCGCTTCTGTTGGAGCTGCTCCGCTTCTGATCCAGCTCTCTGCTACAGCCTGGGAAAGCAGGAGCTGGACCCTCATGGGAGACCAGGGCAAAGCTGCTGGCTCCCGGTCTCGGGTCAGCGTAGAAGCTGGGGAAGTGCAGTCTGCGTGCATTGAGATAGGCGCTAGCGAAACGAGCTGACCGGCACCGCGATACACGGAGCGAAACTCAACCCGCGTCGTACGAACTGCAGGTTAGCAAGCACGAACATGGCCGTTGCCCTGCGCAGTGCACTCAGGGGATATAGGGGAACGGTGCTGAGGTCCACGTAGCTAAGTTCTGCCTGTGCGCAATGATCTCCCCGGCAGAAACAGGAACCTGGCAGTTGCTGTTTTCAATGGTGCCGTCCAGGCTGACACCGCCTCCTCGCACCTTGCTTTCCAGCTCCCCGGGTACCACCTCCACTCCCACTCCCAGTTTCCAGCAGCCACCTTGAGAGGTGGTGAGAAGGGTGCTGGGCAGTTTCTGGCCTAGCTTACTCCTGCAGTGCTTGGTTCCCACTCTGTGAATACCCCACCTGAAATCGGACTCTGGCTTGCCCTTAGGCACTAGAGAGCTAACGGGGCTGCTGCATTTCAGCACTGGGGCAACAGGAGTGAACATACGTTTTCTCCGGTGAGTTGGCAGAGAGCATTTCTTGTTGGGAGCTTTCGTTCAAGGAGGCCGGCAGTGCGGCCTACGTGGCGAGGCAAGCAGCCACCTGGAGCGGCGGTTTGAGAGTGGGCCGCTTCTGTTGGAGCTGCTCCGCTTCTGATCCAGCTCTCTGCTACAGCCTGGGAAAGCAGGAGCTGGACCCTCATGGGAGACCAGGGCAAAGCTGCTGGCTCCCGGTCTCGGGTCAGCGTAGAAGCTGGGGAAGTGCAGTCTGCATGCATTGAGATAGGCGCTAGGCGAAACGAGCTGACCGGCACCGCGATACACGGAGCGAAACTCAACCCGCGTCGTACGAACTGCAGGTTAGCAAGCACGAACATGGCCGTTGCCCTGCGCAGTGCACTCAGGGGATATAGGGGAATGGTGCTGAGGTCCACGTAGCTAAGTTCTGCCTGTGCGCAATGATCTCCCCGGCGGAAACAGGAACCTGGCAGTTGCTGTTTTCAATGGTGCCGTCCAGGCTGACACCGCCTCCTCGCACCTTGCTTTCCAGCTCCCCGGGTACCACCTCCACTCCCACTCCCAGTTTCCAGCAGCCACCTTGAGAGGTGGTGAGAAGGGTGCTGGGCAGTTTCTGGCCTAGCTTACTCCTGCAGTGCTTGGTTCCCACTCTGTGAATACCCCACCTGAAATCGGACTCTGGCTTGCCCTTAGGCACTAGAGAGCTAACGGGGCTGCTGCATTTCAGCACTGGGGCAACAGGAGTGAACATACGTTTTCTCCGGTGAGTTGGCAGAGAGCATTTCTTGTTGGGAGCTTTCGTTCAAGGAGGCCGGCAGTGCGGCCTACGTGGCGAGGCAAGCAGCCACCTGGAGCGGCGGTTTGAGAGTGGGCCGCTTCTGTTGGAGCTGCTCCGCTTCTGATCCAGCTCTCTGCTACAGCCTGGGAAAGCAGGAGCTGGACCCTCATGGGAGACCAGGGCAAAGCTGCTGGCTCCCGGTCTCGGGTCAGCGTAGAAGCTGGGGAAGTGCAGTCTGCGTGCATTGAGATAGGCGCTAGCGAAACGAGCTGACCGGCACCGCGATACACGGAGCGAAACTCAACCCGCGTCATACGAACTGCAGGTTAGCAAGCACGAACACGGCCGTTGCCCTGTGCAGTGCACTCAGGGGATATAGGGGAACGGTGCTGAGGTCCACGTAGCTAAGTTCTGCCTGTGCGCAATGATCTCCCCAGCGGAAACAGGAACCTGGCAGTTGCTGTTTTCAATGGTGCCGTCCAGGCTGACACCGCCTCCTCGCACCTTGCTTTCCAGCTCCCCGGGTACCACCTCCACTCCCACTCCCAGTTTCCAGCAGCCACCTTGAGAGGTGGTGAGAAGGGTGCTGGGCAGTTTCTGGCCTAGCTTACTCCTGCAGTGCTTGGTTCCCACTCTGTGAATACCCCACCTGAAATCGGACTCTGGCTTGCCCTTAGGCACTAGAGAGCTAACGGGGCTGCTGCATTTCAGCACTGGGGCAACAGGAGTGAACATACGTTTTCTCCGGTGAGTTGGCAGAGAGCATTTCTTGTTGGGAGCTTTCGTTCAAGGAGGCCGGCAGTGCGGCCTACGTGGCGAGGCAAGCAGCCACCTGGAGCGGCGGTTTGAGAGTGGGCCGCTTCTGTTGGAGCTGCTCCGCTTCTGATCCAGCTCTCTGCTACAGCCTGGGAAAGCAGGAGCTGGACCCTCATGGGAGACCAGGGCAAAGCTGCTGGCTCCCGGTCTCGGGTCAGCGTAGAAGCTGGGGAAGTGCAGTCTGCGTGCATTGAGATAGGCGCTAGGCGAAACGAGCTGACCGGCACCGCGATACACGGAGCGAAACTCAACCCGCGTCGTACGAACTGCAGGTTAGCAAGCACGAACACGGCTGTTGCCCTGTGCAGTGCACTCAGGGGATATAGGGGAACGGTGCTGAGGTCCACGTAGCTAAGTTCTGCCTGTGCGCAATGATCTCCCCGGCAGAAACAGGAACCTGGCATTTGCTGTTTTCAATGGTGCCGTCCAGGCTGACACCGCCTCCTCGCACCTTGCTTTCCAGCTCCCCGGGTACCACCTCCACTCCCACTCCCAGTTTCCAGCAGCCACCTTGAGAAGTGGTGAGAAGGGTGCTGGGCAGTTTCTGGCCTAGCTTACTCCTGCAGTGCTTGGTTCCCACTCTGTGAATACCCCACCTGAAATCGGACTCTGGCTTGCCCTTAGGCACTAGAGAGCTAACGGGGCTGCTGCATTTCAGCACTGGGGCAACAGGAGTGAACATACGTTTTCTCCGGTGAGTTGGCAGAGAGCATTTCTTGTTGGGAGCTTTCGTTCAAGGAGGCCGGCAGTGCGGCCTACGTGGCGAGGCAAGCAGCCACCTGGAGCGGCGGTTTGAGAGTGGGCCGCTTCTGTTGGAGCTGCTCCGCTTCTGATCCAGCTCTCTGCTACAGCCTGGGAAAGCAGGAGCTGGACCCTCATGGGAGACCAGGGCAAAGCTGCTGGCTCCCGGTCTCGGGTCAGCGTAGAAGCTGGGGAAGTGCAGTCTGCGTGCATTGAGATAGGCGCTAGCGAAACGAGCTGACCGGCACCGCGATACACGGAGCGAAACTCAACCCGCGTCGTACGAACTGCAGGTTAGCAAGCACGAACATGGCCGTTGCCCTGCGCAGTGCACTCAGGGGATATAGGGGAATGGTGCTGAGGTCCACGTAGCTAAGTTCTGCCTGTGCGCAATGATCTCCCCGGCGGAAACAGGAACCTGGCAGTTGCTGTTTTCAATGGTGCCGTCCAGGCTGACACCGCCTCCTCGCACCTTGCTTTCCAGCTCCCCGGGTACCACCTCCACTCCCACTCCCAGTTTCCAGCAGCCACCTTGAGAGGTGGTGAGAAGGGTGCTGGGCAGTTTCTGGCCTAGCTTACTCCTGCAGTGCTTGGTTCCCACTCTGTGAATACCCCACCTGAAATCGGACTCTGGCTTGCCCTTAGGCACTAGAGAGCTAACGGGGCTGCTGCATTTCAGCACTGGGGCAACAGGAGTGAACATACGTTTTCTCCGGTGAGTTGGCAGAGAGCATTTCTTGTTGGGAGCTTTCGTTCAAGGAGGCCGGCAGTGCGGCCTACGTGGCGAGGCAAGCAGCCACCTGGAGCGGCGGTTTGAGAGTGGGCCGCTTCTGTTGGAGCTGCTCCGCTTCTGATCCAGCTCTCTGCTACAGCCTGGGAAAGCAGGAGCTGGACCCTCATGGGAGACCAGGGCAAAGCTGCTGGCTCCCGGTCTCGGGTCAGCGTAGAAGCTGGGGAAGTGCAGTCTGCGTGCATTGAGATAGGCGCTAGCGAAACGAGCTGACCGGCACCGCGATACACGGAGCGAAACTCAACCCGCGTCGTACGAACTGCAGGTTAGCAAGCACGAACATGGCCGTTGCCCTGCGCAGTGCACTCAGGGGATATAGGGGAATGGTGCTGAGGTCCACGTAGCTAAGTTCTGCCTGTGCGCAATGATCTCCCCGGCGGAAACAGGAACCTGGCAGTTGCTGTTTTCAATGGTGCCGTCCAGGCTGACACCGCCTCCTCGCACCTTGCTTTCCAGCTCCCCGGGTACCACCTCCACTCCCACTCCCAGTTTCCAGCAGCCACCTTGAGAGGTGGTGAGAAGGGTGCTGGGCAGTTTCTGGCCTAGCTTACTCCTGCAGTGCTTGGTTCCCACTCTGTGAATACCCCACCTGAAATCGGACTCTGGCTTGCCCTTAGGCACTAGAGAGCTAACGGGGCTGCTGCATTTCAGCACTGGGGCAACAGGAGTGAACATACGTTTTCTCTGGTGAGTTGGCAGAGAGCATTTCTTGTTGGGAGCTTTCGTTCAAGGAGGCCGGCAGTGCGGCCTACGTGGCGAGGCAAGCAGCCACCTGGAGCGGCGGTTTGAGAGTGGGCCGCTTCTGTTGGAGCTGCTCCGCTTCTGATCCAGCTCTCTGCTACAGCCTGGGAAAGCAGGAGCTGGACCCTCATGGGAGACCAGGGCAAAGCTGCTGGCTCCCGGTCTCGGGTCAGCGTAGAAGCTGGGGAAGTGCAGTCTGCGTGCATTGAGATAGGCGCTAGGCGAAACGAGCTGACCGGCACCGCGATACACGGAGCGAAACTCAACCCGCGTCGTACGAACTGCAGGTTAGCAAGCACGAACACGGCTGTTGCCCTGTGCAGTGCACTCAGGGGATATAGGGGAACGGTGCTGAGGTCCACGTAGCTAAGTTCTGCCTGTGCGCAATGATCTCCCCGGCAGAAACAGGAACCTGGCATTTGCTGTTTTCAATGGTGCCGTCCAGGCTGACACCGCCTCCTCGCACCTTGCTTTCCAGCTCCCCGGGTACCACCTCCACTCCCACTCCCAGTTTCCAGCAGCCACCTTGAGAAGTGGTGAGAAGGGTGCTGGGCAGTTTCTGGCCTAGCTTACTCCTGCAGTGCTTGGTTCCCACTCTGTGAATACCCCACCTGAAATCGGACTCTGGCTTGCCCTTAGGCACTAGAGAGCTAACGGGGCTGCTGCATTTCAGCACTGGGGCAACAGGAGTGAACATACGTTTTCTCCGGTGAGTTGGCAGAGAGCATTTCTTGTTGGGAGCTTTCGTTCAAGGAGGCCGGCAGTGCGGCCTACGTGGCGAGGCAAGCAGCCACCTGGAGCGGCGGTTTGAGAGTGGGCCGCTTCTGTTGGAGCTGCTCCGCTTCTGATCCAGCTCTCTGCTACAGCCTGGGAAAGCAGGAGCTGGACCCTCATGGGAGACCAGGGCAAAGCTGCTGGCTCCCGGTCTCGGGTCAGCGTAGAAGCTGGGGAAGTGCAGTCTGCGTGCATTGAGATAGGCGCTAGCGAAACGAGCTGACCGGCACCGCGATACACGGAGCGAAACTCAACCCGCGTCGTACGAACTGCAGGTTAGCAAGCACGAACATGGCCGTTGCCCTGCGCAGTGCACTCAGGGGATATAGGGGAATGGTGCTGAGGTCCACGTAGCTAAGTTCTGCCTGTGCGCAATGATCTCCCCGGCGGAAACAGGAACCTGGCAGTTGCTGTTTTCAATGGTGCCGTCCAGGCTGACACCGCCTCCTCGCACCTTGCTTTCCAGCTCCCCGGGTACCACCTCCACTCCCACTCCCAGTTTCCAGCAGCCACCTTGAGAGGTGGTGAGAAGGGTGCTGGGCAGTTTCTGGCCTAGCTTACTCCTGCAGTGCTTGGTTCCCACTCTGTGAATACCCCACCTGAAATCGGACTCTGGCTTGCCCTTAGGCACTAGAGAGCTAACGGGGCTGCTGCATTTCAGCACTGGGGCAACAGGAGTGAACATACGTTTTCTCCGGTGAGTTGGCAGAGAGCATTTCTTGTTGGGAGCTTTCGTTCAAGGAGGCCGGCAGTGCGGCCTACGTGGCGAGGCAAGCAGCCACCTGGAGCGGCGGTTTGAGAGTGGGCCGCTTCTGTTGGAGCTGCTCCGCTTCTGATCCAGCTCTCTGCTACAGCCTGGGAAAGCAGGAGCTGGACCCTCATGGGAGACCAGGGCAAAGCTGCTGGCTCCCGGTCTCGGGTCAGCGTAGAAGCTGGGGAAGTGCAGTCTGCGTGCATTGAGATAGGCGCTAGCGAAACGAGCTGACCGGCACCGCGATACACGGAGCGAAACTCAACCCGCGTCGTACGAACTGCAGGTTAGCAAGCACGAACATGGCCGTTGCCCTGCGCAGTGCACTCAGGGGATATAGGGGAATGGTGCTGAGGTCCACGTAGCTAAGTTCTGCCTGTGCGCAATGATCTCCCCGGCGGAAACAGGAACCTGGCAGTTGCTGTTTTCAATGGTGCCGTCCAGGCTGACACCGCCTCCTCGCACCTTGCTTTCCAGCTCCCCGGGTACCACCTCCACTCCCACTCCCAGTTTCCAGCAGCCACCTTGAGAGGTGGTGAGAAGGGTGCTGGGCAGTTTCTGGCCTAGCTTACTCCTGCAGTGCTTGGTTCCCACTCTGTGAATACCCCACCTGAAATCGGACTCTGGCTTGCCCTTAGGCACTAGAGAGCTAACGGGGCTGCTGCATTTCAGCACTGGGGCAACAGGAGTGAACATACGTTTTCTCCGGTGAGTTGGCAGAGAGCATTTCTTGTTGGGAGCTTTCGTTCAAGGAGGCCGGCAGTGCGGCCTACGTGGCGAGGCAAGCAGCCACCTGGAGCGGCGGTTTGAGAGTGGGCCGCTTCTGTTGGAGCTGCTCCGCTTCTGATCCAGCTCTCTGCTACAGCCTGGGAAAGCAGGAGCTGGACCCTCATGGGAGACCAGGGCAAAGCTGCTGGCTCCCGGTCTCGGGTCAGCGTAGAAGCTGGGGAAGTGCAGTCTGCGTGCATTGAGATAGGCGGTAGGCGAAATGAGCTGACCGGCACCGCGATACACGGAGCGAAACTCAACCCGCGTCGTACGAACTGCAGGTTAGCAAGCACGAACATGGCCGTTGCCCTGCGCAGTGCACTCAGGGGATATAGGGGAACGGTGCTGAGGTCCACGTAGCTAAGTTCTGCCTGTGCGCAATGATCTCCCCGGCAGAAACAGGAACCTGGCAGTTGCTGTTTTCAATGGTGCCGTCCAGGCTGACACCGCCTCCTCGCACCTTGCTTTCCAGCTCCCCGGGTACCACCTCCACTCCCACTCCCAGTTTCCAGCAGCCACCTTGAGAGGTGGTGAGAAGGGTGCTGGGCAGTTTCTGGCCTAGCTTACTCCTGCAGTGCTTGGTTCCCACTCTGTGAATACCCCACCTGAAATCGGACTCTGGCTTGCCCTTAGGCACTAGAGAGCTAACGGGGCTGCTGCATTTCAGCACTGGGGCAACAGGAGTGAACATACGTTTTCTCCGGTGAGTTGGCAGAGAGCATTTCTTGTTGGGAGCTTTCGTTCAAGGAGGCCGGCAGTGCGGCCTACGTGGCGAGGCAAGCAGCCACCTGGAGCGGCGGTTTGAGAGTGGGCCGCTTCTGTTGGAGCTGCTCCGCTTCTGATCCAGCTCTCTGCTACAGCCTGGGAAAGCAGGAGCTGGACCCTCATGGGAGACCAGGGCAAAGCTGCTGGCTCCCGGTCTCGGGTCAGCGTAGAAGCTGGGGAAGTGCAGTCTGCATGCATTGAGATAGGCGCTAGGCGAAACGAGCTGACCGGCACCGCGATACACGGAGCGAAACTCAACCCGCGTCGTACGAACTGCAGGTTAGCAAGCACGAACATGGCCGTTGCCCTGCGCAGTGCACTCAGGGGATATAGGGGAATGGTGCTGAGGTCCACGTAGCTAAGTTCTGCCTGTGCGCAATGATCTCCCCGGCGGAAACAGGAACCTGGCAGTTGCTGTTTTCAATGGTGCCGTCCAGGCTGACACCGCCTCCTCGCACCTTGCTTTCCAGCTCCCCGGGTACCACCTCCACTCCCACTCCCAGTTTCCAGCAGCCACCTTGAGAGGTGGTGAGAAGGGTGCTGGGCAGTTTCTGGCCTAGCTTACTCCTGCAGTGCTTGGTTCCCACTCTGTGAATACCCCACCTGAAATCGGACTCTGGCTTGCCCTTAGGCACTAGAGAGCTAACGGGGCTGCTGCATTTCAGCACTGGGGCAACAGGAGTGAACATACGTTTTCTCCGGTGAGTTGGCAGAGAGCATTTCTTGTTGGGAGCTTTCGTTCAAGGAGGCCGGCAGTGCGGCCTACGTGGCGAGGCAAGCAGCCACCTGGAGCGGCGGTTTGAGAGTGGGCCGCTTCTGTTGGAGCTGCTCCGCTTCTGATCCAGCTCTCTGCTACAGCCTGGGAAAGCAGGAGCTGGACCCTCATGGGAGACCAGGGCAAAGCTGCTGGCTCCCGGTCTCGGGTCAGCGTAGAAGCTGGGGAAGTGCAGTCTGCGTGCATTGAGATAGGCGCTAGCGAAACGAGCTGACCGGCACCGCGATACACGGAGCGAAACTCAACCCGCGTCGTACGAACTGCAGGTTAGCAAGCACGAACATGGCCGTTGCCCTGCGCAGTGCACTCAGGGGATATAGGGGAATGGTGCTGAGGTCCACGTAGCTAAGTTCTGCCTGTGCGCAATGATCTCCCCGGCGGAAACAGGAACCTGGCAGTTGCTGTTTTCAATGGTGCCGTCCAGGCTGACACCGCCTCCTCGCACCTTGCTTTCCAGCTCCCCGGGTACCACCTCCACTCCCACTCCCAGTTTCCAGCAGCCACCTTGAGAGGTGGTGAGAAGGGTGCTGGGCAGTTTCTGGCCTAGCTTACTCCTGCAGTGCTTGGTTCCCACTCTGTGAATACCCCACCTGAAATCGGACTCTGGCTTGCCCTTAGGCACTAGAGAGCTAACGGGGCTGCTGCATTTCAGCACTGGGGCAACAGGAGTGAACATACGTTTTCTCCGGTGAGTTGGCAGAGAGCATTTCTTGTTGGGAGCTTTCGTTCAAGGAGGCCGGCAGTGCGGCCTACGTGGCGAGGCAAGCAGCCACCTGGAGCGGCGGTTTGAGAGTGGGCCGCTTCTGTTGGAGCTGCTCCGCTTCTGATCCAGCTCTCTGCTACAGCCTGGGAAAGCAGGAGCTGGACCCTCATGGGAGACCAGGGCAAAGCTGCTGGCTCCCGGTCTCGGGTCAGCGTAGAAGCTGGGGAAGTGCAGTCTGCGTGCATTGAGATAGGCGGTAGGCGAAATGAGCTGACCGGCACCGCGATACACGGAGCGAAACTCAACCCGCGTCGTACGAACTGCAGGTTAGCAAGCACGAACATGGCCGTTGCCCTGCGCAGTGCACTCAGGGGATATAGGGGAACGGTGCTGAGGTCCACGTAGCTAAGTTCTGCCTGTGCGCAATGATCTCCCCGGCAGAAACAGGAACCTGGCAGTTGCTGTTTTCAATGGTGCCGTCCAGGCTGACACCGCCTCCTCGCACCTTGCTTTCCAGCTCCCCGGGTACCACCTCCACTCCCACTCCCAGTTTCCAGCAGCCACCTTGAGAGGTGGTGAGAAGGGTGCTGGGCAGTTTCTGGCCTAGCTTACTCCTGCAGTGCTTGGTTCCCACTCTGTGAATACCCCACCTGAAATCGGACTCTGGCTTGCCCTTAGGCACTAGAGAGCTAACGGGGCTGCTGCATTTCAGCACTGGGGCAACAGGAGTGAACATACGTTTTCTCCGGTGAGTTGGCAGAGAGCATTTCTTGTTGGGAGCTTTCGTTCAAGGAGGCCGGCAGTGCGGCCTACGTGGCGAGGCAAGCAGCCACCTGGAGCGGCGGTTTGAGAGTGGGCCGCTTCTGTTGGAGCTGCTCCGCTTCTGATCCAGCTCTCTGCTACAGCCTGGGAAAGCAGGAGCTGGACCCTCATGGGAGACCAGGGCAAAGCTGCTGGCTCCCGGTCTCGGGTCAGCGTAGAAGCTGGGGAAGTGCAGTCTGCGTGCATTGAGATAGGCGCTAGCGAAACGAGCTGACCGGCACCGCGATACACGGAGCGAAACTCAACCCGCGTCGTACGAACTGCAGGTTAGCAAGCACGAACATGGCCGTTGCCCTGCGCAGTGCACTCAGGGGATATAGGGGAATGGTGCTGAGGTCCACGTAGCTAAGTTCTGCCTGTGCGCAATGATCTCCCCGGCGGAAACAGGAACCTGGCAGTTGCTGTTTTCAATGGTGCCGTCCAGGCTGACACCGCCTCCTCGCACCTTGCTTTCCAGCTCCCCGGGTACCACCTCCACTCCCACTCCCAGTTTCCAGCAGCCACCTTGAGAGGTGGTGAGAAGGGTGCTGGGCAGTTTCTGGCCTAGCTTACTCCTGCAGTGCTTGGTTCCCACTCTGTGAATACCCCACCTGAAATCGGACTCTGGCTTGCCCTTAGGCACTAGAGAGCTAACGGGGCTGCTGCATTTCAGCACTGGGGCAACAGGAGTGAACATACGTTTTCTCCGGTGAGTTGGCAGAGAGCATTTCTTGTTGGGAGCTTTCGTTCAAGGAGGCCGGCAGTGCGGCCTACGTGGCGAGGCAAGCAGCCACCTGGAGCGGCGGTTTGAGAGTGGGCCGCTTCTGTTGGAGCTGCTCCGCTTCTGATCCAGCTCTCTGCTACAGCCTGGGAAAGCAGGAGCTGGACCCTCATGGGAGACCAGGGCAAAGCTGCTGGCTCCCGGTCTCGGGTCAGCGTAGAAGCTGGGGAAGTGCAGTCTGCGTGCATTGAGATAGGCGCTAGCGAAACGAGCTGACCGGCACCGCGATACACGGAGCGAAACTCAACCCGCGTCGTACGAACTGCAGGTTAGCAAGCACGAACATGGCCGTTGCCCTGCGCAGTGCACTCAGGGGATATAGGGGAATGGTGCTGAGGTCCACGTAGCTAAGTTCTGCCTGTGCGCAATGATCTCCCCGGCGGAAACAGGAACCTGGCAGTTGCTGTTTTCAATGGTGCCGTCCAGGCTGACACCGCCTCCTCGCACCTTGCTTTCCAGCTCCCCGGGTACCACCTCCACTCCCACTCCCAGTTTCCAGCAGCCACCTTGAGAGGTGGTGAGAAGGGTGCTGGGCAGTTTCTGGCCTAGCTTACTCCTGCAGTGCTTGGTTCCCACTCTGTGAATACCCCACCTGAAATCGGACTCTGGCTTGCCCTTAGGCACTAGAGAGCTAACGGGGCTGCTGCATTTCAGCACTGGGGCAACAGGAGTGAACATACGTTTTCTCCGGTGAGTTGGCAGAGAGCATTTCTTGTTGGGAGCTTTCGTTCAAGGAGGCCGGCAGTGCGGCCTACGTGGCGAGGCAAGCAGCCACCTGGAGCGGCGGTTTGAGAGTGGGCCGCTTCTGTTGGAGCTGCTCCGCTTCTGATCCAGCTCTCTGCTACAGCCTGGGAAAGCAGGAGCTGGACCCTCATGGGAGACCAGGGCAAAGCTGCTGGCTCCCGGTCTCGGGTCAGCGTAGAAGCTGGGGAAGTGCAGTCTGCGTGCATTGAGATAGGCGGTAGGCGAAATGAGCTGACCGGCACCGCGATACACGGAGCGAAACTCAACCCGCGTCGTACGAACTGCAGGTTAGCAAGCACGAACATGGCCGTTGCCCTGCGCAGTGCACTCAGGGGATATAGGGGAACGGTGCTGAGGTCCACGTAGCTAAGTTCTGCCTGTGCGCAATGATCTCCCCGGCAGAAACAGGAACCTGGCAGTTGCTGTTTTCAATGGTGCCGTCCAGGCTGACACCGCCTCCTCGCACCTTGCTTTCCAGCTCCCCGGGTACCACCTCCACTCCCACTCCCAGTTTCCAGCAGCCACCTTGAGAGGTGGTGAGAAGGGTGCTGGGCAGTTTCTGGCCTAGCTTACTCCTGCAGTGCTTGGTTCCCACTCTGTGAATACCCCACCTGAAATCGGACTCTGGCTTGCCCTTAGGCACTAGAGAGCTAACGGGGCTGCTGCATTTCAGCACTGGGGCAACAGGAGTGAACATACGTTTTCTCCGGTGAGTTGGCAGAGAGCATTTCTTGTTGGGAGCTTTCGTTCAAGGAGGCCGGCAGTGCGGCCTACGTGGCGAGGCAAGCAGCCACCTGGAGCGGCGGTTTGAGAGTGGGCCGCTTCTGTTGGAGCTGCTCCGCTTCTGATCCAGCTCTCTGCTACAGCCTGGGAAAGCAGGAGCTGGACCCTCATGGGAGACCAGGGCAAAGCTGCTGGCTCCCGGTCTCGGGTCAGCGTAGAAGCTGGGGAAGTGCAGTCTGCATGCATTGAGATAGGCGCTAGGCGAAACGAGCTGACCGGCACCGCGATACACGGAGCGAAACTCAACCCGCGTCGTACGAACTGCAGGTTAGCAAGCACGAACATGGCCGTTGCCCTGCGCAGTGCACTCAGGGGATATAGGGGAATGGTGCTGAGGTCCACGTAGCTAAGTTCTGCCTGTGCGCAATGATCTCCCCGGCGGAAACAGGAACCTGGCAGTTGCTGTTTTCAATGGTGCCGTCCAGGCTGACACCGCCTCCTTGCACCTTGCTTTCCAGCTCCCCGGGTACCACCTCCACTCCCACTCCCAGTTTCCAGCAGCCACCTTGAGAGGTGGTGAGAAGGGTGCTGGGCAGTTTCTGGCCTAGCTTACTCCTGCAGTGCTTGGTTCCCACTCTGTGAATACCCCACCTGAAATCGGACTCTGGCTTGCCCTTAGGCACTAGAGAGCTAACGGGGCTGCTGCATTTCAGCACTGGGGCAACAGGAGTGAACATACGTTTTCTCCGGTGAGTTGGCAGAGAGCATTTCTTGTTGGGAGCTTTCGTTCAAGGAGGCCGGCAGTGCGGCCTACGTGGCGAGGCAAGCAGCCACCTGGAGCGGCGGTTTGAGAGTGGGCCGCTTCTGTTGGAGCTGCTCCGCTTCTGATCCAGCTCTCTGCTACAGCCTGGGAAAGCAGGAGCTGGACCCTCATGGGAGACCAGGGCAAAGCTGCTGGCTCCCGGTCTCGGGTCAGCGTAGAAGCTGGGGAAGTGCAGTCTGCGTGCATTGAGATAGGCGCTAGCGAAACGAGCTGACCGGCACCGCGATACACGGAGCGAAACTCAACCCGCGTCGTACGAACTGCAGGTTAGCAAGCACGAACATGGCCGTTGCCCTGCGCAGTGCACTCAGGGGATATAGGGGAATGGTGCTGAGGTCCACGTAGCTAAGTTCTGCCTGTGCGCAATGATCTCCCCGGCGGAAACAGGAACCTGGCAGTTGCTGTTTTCAATGGTGCCGTCCAGGCTGACACCGCCTCCTCGCACCTTGCTTTCCAGCTCCCCGGGTACCACCTCCACTCCCACTCCCAGTTTCCAGCAGCCACCTTGAGAGGTGGTGAGAAGGGTGCTGGGCAGTTTCTGGCCTAGCTTACTCCTGCAGTGCTTGGTTCCCACTCTGTGAATACCCCACCTGAAATCGGACTCTGGCTTGCCCTTAGGCACTAGAGAGCTAACGGGGCTGCTGCATTTCAGCACTGGGGCAACAGGAGTGAACATACGTTTTCTCCGGTGAGTTGGCAGAGAGCATTTCTTGTTGGGAGCTTTCGTTCAAGGAGGCCGGCAGTGCGGCCTACGTGGCGAGGCAAGCAGCCACCTGGAGCGGCGGTTTGAGAGTGGGCCGCTTCTGTTGGAGCTGCTCCGCTTCTGATCCAGCTCTCTGCTACAGCCTGGGAAAGCAGGAGCTGGACCCTCATGGGAGACCAGGGCAAAGCTGCTGGCTCCCGGTCTCGGGTCAGCGTAGAAGCTGGGGAAGTGCAGTCTGCGTGCATTGAGATAGGCGCTAGCGAAACGAGCTGACCGGCACCGCGATACACGGAGCGAAACTCAACCCGCGTCGTACGAACTGCAGGTTAGCAAGCACGAACATGGCCGTTGCCCTGCGCAGTGCACTCAGGGGATATAGGGGAATGGTGCTGAGGTCCACGTAGCTAAGTTCTGCCTGTGCGCAATGATCTCCCCGGCGGAAACAGGAACCTGGCAGTTGCTGTTTTCAATGGTGCCGTCCAGGCTGACACCGCCTCCTCGCACCTTGCTTTCCAGCTCCCCGGGTACCACCTCCACTCCCACTCCCAGTTTCCAGCAGCCACCTTGAGAGGTGGTGAGAAGGGTGCTGGGCAGTTTCTGGCCTAGCTTACTCCTGCAGTGCTTGGTTCCCACTCTGTGAATACCCCACCTGAAATCGGACTCTGGCTTGCCCTTAGGCACTAGAGAGCTAACGGGGCTGCTGCATTTCAGCACTGGGGCAACAGGAGTGAACATACGTTTTCTCCGGTGAGTTGGCAGAGAGCATTTCTTGTTGGGAGCTTTCGTTCAAGGAGGCCGGCAGTGCGGCCTACGTGGCGAGGCAAGCAGCCACCTGGAGCGGCGGTTTGAGAGTGGGCCGCTTCTGTTGGAGCTGCTCCGCTTCTGATCCAGCTCTCTGCTACAGCCTGGGAAAGCAGGAGCTGGACCCTCATGGGAGACCAGGGCAAAGCTGCTGGCTCCCGGTCTCGGGTCAGCGTAGAAGCTGGGGAAGTGCAGTCTGCGTGCATTGAGATAGGCGCTAGCGAAACGAGCTGACCGGCACCGCGATACACGGAGCGAAACTCAACCCGCGTCGTACGAACTGCAGGTTAGCAAGCACGAACATGGCCGTTGCCCTGCGCAGTGCACTCAGGGGATATAGGGGAATGGTGCTGAGGTCCACGTAGCTAAGTTCTGCCTGTGCGCAATGATCTCCCCGGCGGAAACAGGAACCTGGCAGTTGCTGTTTTCAATGGTGCCGTCCAGGCTGACACCGCCTCCTCGCACCTTGCTTTCCAGCTCCCCGGGTACCACCTCCACTCCCACTCCCAGTTTCCAGCAGCCACCTTGAGAGGTGGTGAGAAGGGTGCTGGGCAGTTTCTGGCCTAGCTTACTCCTGCAGTGCTTGGTTCCCACTCTGTGAATACCCCACCTGAAATCGGACTCTGGCTTGCCCTTAGGCACTAGAGAGCTAACGGGGCTGCTGCATTTCAGCACTGGGGCAACAGGAGTGAACATACGTTTTCTCCGGTGAGTTGGCAGAGAGCATTTCTTGTTGGGAGCTTTCGTTCAAGGAGGCCGGCAGTGCGGCCTACGTGGCGAGGCAAGCAGCCACCTGGAGCGGCGGTTTGAGAGTGGGCCGCTTCTGTTGGAGCTGCTCCGCTTCTGATCCAGCTCTCTGCTACAGCCTGGGAAAGCAGGAGCTGGACCCTCATGGGAGACCAGGGCAAAGCTGCTGGCTCCCGGTCTCGGGTCAGCGTAGAAGCTGGGGAAGTGCAGTCTGCGTGCATTGAGATAGGCGGTAGGCGAAATGAGCTGACCGGCACCGCGATACACGGAGCGAAACTCAACCCGCGTCGTACGAACTGCAGGTTAGCAAGCACGAACATGGCCGTTGCCCTGCGCAGTGCACTCAGGGGATATAGGGGAACGGTGCTGAGGTCCACGTAGCTAAGTTCTGCCTGTGCGCAATGATCTCCCCGGCAGAAACAGGAACCTGGCAGTTGCTGTTTTCAATGGTGCCGTCCAGGCTGACACCGCCTCCTCGCACCTTGCTTTCCAGCTCCCCGGGTACCACCTCCACTCCCACTCCCAGTTTCCAGCAGCCACCTTGAGAGGTGGTGAGAAGGGTGCTGGGCAGTTTCTGGCCTAGCTTACTCCTGCAGTGCTTGGTTCCCACTCTGTGAATACCCCACCTGAAATCGGACTCTGGCTTGCCCTTAGGCACTAGAGAGCTAACGGGGCTGCTGCATTTCAGCACTGGGGCAACAGGAGTGAACATACGTTTTCTCCGGTGAGTTGGCAGAGAGCATTTCTTGTTGGGAGCTTTCGTTCAAGGAGGCCGGCAGTGCGGCCTACGTGGCGAGGCAAGCAGCCACCTGGAGCGGCGGTTTGAGAGTGGGCCGCTTCTGTTGGAGCTGCTCCGCTTCTGATCCAGCTCTCTGCTACAGCCTGGGAAAGCAGGAGCTGGACCCTCATGGGAGACCAGGGCAAAGCTGCTGGCTCCCGGTCTCGGGTCAGCGTAGAAGCTGGGGAAGTGCAGTCTGCATGCATTGAGATAGGCGCTAGGCGAAACGAGCTGACCGGCACCGCGATACACGGAGCGAAACTCAACCCGCGTCGTACGAACTGCAGGTTAGCAAGCACGAACATGGCCGTTGCCCTGCGCAGTGCACTCAGGGGATATAGGGGAATGGTGCTGAGGTCCACGTAGCTAAGTTCTGCCTGTGCGCAATGATCTCCCCGGCGGAAACAGGAACCTGGCAGTTGCTGTTTTCAATGGTGCCGTCCAGGCTGACACCGCCTCCTCGCACCTTGCTTTCCAGCTCCCCGGGTACCACCTCCACTCCCACTCCCAGTTTCCAGCAGCCACCTTGAGAGGTGGTGAGAAGGGTGCTGGGCAGTTTCTGGCCTAGCTTACTCCTGCAGTGCTTGGTTCCCACTCTGTGAATACCCCACCTGAAATCGGACTCTGGCTTGCCCTTAGGCACTAGAGAGCTAACGGGGCTGCTGCATTTCAGCACTGGGGCAACAGGAGTGAACATACGTTTTCTCCGGTGAGTTGGCAGAGAGCATTTCTTGTTGGGAGCTTTCGTTCAAGGAGGCCGGCAGTGCGGCCTACGTGGCGAGGCAAGCAGCCACCTGGAGCGGCGGTTTGAGAGTGGGCCGCTTCTGTTGGAGCTGCTCCGCTTCTGATCCAGCTCTCTGCTACAGCCTGGGAAAGCAGGAGCTGGACCCTCATGGGAGACCAGGGCAAAGCTGCTGGCTCCCGGTCTCGGGTCAGCGTAGAAGCTGGGGAAGTGCAGTCTGCGTGCATTGAGATAGGCGCTAGGCGAAATGAGCTGACCGGCACCGCGATACACGGAGCGAAACTCAACCCGCGTCGTACGAACTGCAGGTTAGCAAGCACGAACACGGCCGTTGCCCTGTGCAGTGCACTCAGGGGATATAGGGGAACGGTGCTGAGGTCCACGTAGCTAAGTTCTGCCTGTGCGCAATGATCTCCCCAGCGGAAACAGGAACCTGGCAGTTGCTGTTTTCAATGGTGCCGTCCAGGCTGACACCGCCTCCTCGCACCTTGCTTTCCAGCTCCCCGGGTACCACCTCCACTCCCACTCCCAGTTTCCAGCAGCCACCTTGAGAGGTGGTGAGAAGGGTGCTGGGCAGTTTCTGGCCTAGCTTACTCCTGCAGTGCTTGGTTCCCACTCTGTGAATACCCCACCTGAAATCGGACTCTGGCTTGCCCTTAGGCACTAGAGAGCTAACGGGGCTGCTGCATTTCAGCACTGGGGCAACAGGAGTGAACATACGTTTTCTCTGGTGAGTTGGCAGAGAGCATTTCTTGTTGGGAGCTTTCGTTCAAGGAGGCCGGCAGTGCGGCCTACGTGGCGAGGCAAGCAGCCACCTGGAGCGGCGGTTTGAGAGTGGGCCGCTTCTGTTGGAGCTGCTCCGCTTCTGATCCAGCTCTCTGCTACAGCCTGGGAAAGCAGGAGCTGGACCCTCATGGGAGACCAGGGCAAAGCTGCTGGCTCCCGGTCTCGGGTCAGCGTAGAAGCTGGGGAAGTGCAGTCTGCGTGCATTGAGATAGGCGCTAGGCGAAACGAGCTGACCGGCACCGCGATACACGGAGCGAAACTCAACCCGCGTCGTACGAACTGCAGGTTAGCAAGCACGAACACGGCTGTTGCCCTGTGCAGTGCACTCAGGGGATATAGGGGAACGGTGCTGAGGTCCACGTAGCTAAGTTCTGCCTGTGCGCAATGATCTCCCCGGCAGAAACAGGAACCTGGCATTTGCTGTTTTCAATGGTGCCGTCCAGGCTGACACCGCCTCCTCGCACCTTGCTTTCCAGCTCCCCGGGTACCACCTCCACTCCCACTCCCAGTTTCCAGCAGCCACCTTGAGAAGTGGTGAGAAGGGTGCTGGGCAGTTTCTGGCCTAGCTTACTCCTGCAGTGCTTGGTTCCCACTCTGTGAATACCCCACCTGAAATCGGACTCTGGCTTGCCCTTAGGCACTAGAGAGCTAACGGGGCTGCTGCATTTCAGCACTGGGGCAACAGGAGTGAACATACGTTTTCTCCGGTGAGTTGGCAGAGAGCATTTCTTGTTGGGAGCTTTCGTTCAAGGAGGCCGGCAGTGCGGCCTACGTGGCAAGGCAAGCAGCCACCTGGAGCGGCGGTTTGAGAGTGGGCCGCTTCTGTTGGAGCTGCTCCGCTTCTGATCCAGCTCTCTGCTACAGCCTGGGAAAGCAGGAGCTGGACCCTCATGGGAGACCAGGGCAAAGCTGCTGGCTCCCGGTCTCGGGTCAGCGTAGAAGCTGGGGAAGTGCAGTCTGCGTGCATTGAGATAGGCGCTAGCGAAACGAGCTGACCGGCACCGCGATACACGGAGCGAAACTCAACCCGCGTCGTACGAACTGCAGGTTAGCAAGCACGAACATGGCCGTTGCCCTGCGCAGTGCACTCAGGGGATATAGGGGAATGGTGCTGAGGTCCACGTAGCTAAGTTCTGCCTGTGCGCAATGATCTCCCCGGCGGAAACAGGAACCTGGCAGTTGCTGTTTTCAATGGTGCCGTCCAGGCTGACACCGCCTCCTCGCACCTTGCTTTCCAGCTCCCCGGGTACCACCTCCACTCCCACTCCCAGTTTCCAGCAGCCACCTTGAGAGGTGGTGAGAAGGGTGCTGGGCAGTTTCTGGCCTAGCTTACTCCTGCAGTGCTTGGTTCCCACTCTGTGAATACCCCACCTGAAATCGGACTCTGGCTTGCCCTTAGGCACTAGAGAGCTAACGGGGCTGCTGCATTTCAGCACTGGGGCAACAGGAGTGAACATACGTTTTCTCCGGTGAGTTGGCAGAGAGCATTTCTTGTTGGGAGCTTTCGTTCAAGGAGGCCGGCAGTGCGGCCTACGTGGCGAGGCAAGCAGCCACCTGGAGCGGCGGTTTGAGAGTGGGCCGCTTCTGTTGGAGCTGCTCCGCTTCTGATCCAGCTCTCTGCTACAGCCTGGGAAAGCAGGAGCTGGACCCTCATGGGAGACCAGGGCAAAGCTGCTGGCTCCCGGTCTCGGGTCAGCGTAGAAGCTGGGGAAGTGCAGTCTGCGTGCATTGAGATAGGCGCTAGGCGAAACGAGCTGACCGGCACCGCGATACACGGAGCGAAACTCAACCCGCGTCGTACGAACTGCAGGTTAGCAAGCACGAACACGGCTGTTGCCCTGTGCAGTGCACTCAGGGGATATAGGGGAACGGTGCTGAGGTCCACGTAGCTAAGTTCTGCCTGTGCGCAATGATCTCCCCGGCAGAAACAGGAACCTGGCATTTGCTGTTTTCAATGGTGCCGTCCAGGCTGACACCGCCTCCTCGCACCTTGCTTTCCAGCTTCCCGGGTACCACCTCCACTCCCACTCCCAGTTTCCAGCAGCCACCTTGAGAAGTGGTGAGAAGGGTGCTGGGCAGTTTCTGGCCTAGCTTACTCCTGCAGTGCTTGGTTCCCACTCTGTGAATACCCCACCTGAAATCGGACTCTGGCTTGCCCTTAGGCACTAGAGAGCTAACGGGGCTGCTGCATTTCAGCACTGGGGCAACAGGAGTGAACATACGTTTTCTCCGGTGAGTTGGCAGAGAGCATTTCTTGTTGGGAGCTTTCGTTCAAGGAGGCCGGCAGTGCGGCCTACGTGGCAAGGCAAGCAGCCACCTGGAGCGGCGGTTTGAGAGTGGGCCGCTTCTGTTGGAGCTGCTCCGCTTCTGATCCAGCTCTCTGCTACAGCCTGGGAAAGCAGGAGCTGGACCCTCATGGGAGACCAGGGCAAAGCTGCTGGCTCCCGGTCTCGGGTCAGCGTAGAAGCTGGGGAAGTGCAGTCTGCGTGCATTGAGATAGGCGCTAGCGAAACGAGCTGACCGGCACCGCGATACACGGAGCGAAACTCAACCCGCGTCGTACGAACTGCAGGTTAGCAAGCACGAACATGGCCGTTGCCCTGCGCAGTGCACTCAGGGGATATAGGGGAATGGTGCTGAGGTCCACGTAGCTAAGTTCTGCCTGTGCGCAATGATCTCCCCGGCGGAAACAGGAACCTGGCAGTTGCTGTTTTCAATGGTGCCGTCCAGGCTGACACCGCCTCCTCGCACCTTGCTTTCCAGCTCCCCGGGTACCACCTCCACTCCCACTCCCAGTTTCCAGCAGCCACCTTGAGAGGTGGTGAGAAGGGTGCTGGGCAGTTTCTGGCCTAGCTTACTCCTGCAGTGCTTGGTTCCCACTCTGTGAATACCCCACCTGAAATCGGACTCTGGCTTGCCCTTAGGCACTAGAGAGCTAACGGGGCTGCTGCATTTCAGCACTGGGGCAACAGGAGTGAACATACGTTTTCTCTGGTGAGTTGGCAGAGAGCATTTCTTGTTGGGAGCTTTCGTTCAAGGAGGCCGGCAGTGCGGCCTACGTGGCGAGGCAAGCAGCCACCTGGAGCGGCGGTTTGAGAGTGGGCCGCTTCTGTTGGAGCTGCTCCGCTTCTGATCCAGC
This sequence comes from Lepus europaeus, assembly GCF_033115175.1. NCBI lineage: Eukaryota > Metazoa > Chordata > Mammalia > Lagomorpha > Leporidae > Lepus > Lepus europaeus. The sequence continues at coordinate 2,604,106 of NW_026909213.1, read as the reverse complement.
TCTCTGCTACAGCCTGGGAAAGCAGGAGCTGGACCCTCATGGGAGACCAGGGCAAAGCTGCTGGCTCCCGGTCTCGGGTCAGCGTAGAAGCTGGGGAAGTGCAGTCTGCGTGCATTGAGATAGGCGCTAGCGAAACGAGCTGACCGGCACCGCGATACACGGAGCGAAACTCAACCCGCGTCGTACGAACTGCAGGTTAGCAAGCACGAACATGGCCGTTGCCCTGCGCAGTGCACTCAGGGGATATAGGGGAATGGTGCTGAGGTCCACGTAGCTAAGTTCTGCCTGTGCGCAATGATCTCCCCGGCGGAAACAGGAACCTGGCAGTTGCTGTTTTCAATGGTGCCGTCCAGGCTGACACCGCCTCCTCGCACCTTGCTTTCCAGCTCCCCGGGTACCACCTCCACTCCCACTCCCAGTTTCCAGCAGCCACCTTGAGAGGTGGTGAGAAGGGTGCTGGGCAGTTTCTGGCCTAGCTTACTCCTGCAGTGCTTGGTTCCCACTCTGTGAATACCCCACCTGAAATTGGACTCTGGCTTGCCCTTAGGCACTAGAGAGCTAACGGGGCTGCTGCATTTCAGCACTGGGGCAACAGGAGTGAACATACGTTTTCTCCGGTGAGTTGGCAGAGAGCATTTCTTGTTGGGAGCTTTCGTTCAAGGAGGCCGGCAGTGCGGCCTACGTGGCGAGGCAAGCAGCCACCTGGAGCGGCGGTTTGAGAGTGGGCCGCTTCTGTTGGAGCTGCTCCGCTTCTGATCCAGCTCTCTGCTACAGCCTGGGAAAGCAGGAGCTGGACCCTCATGGGAGACCAGGGCAAAGCTGCTGGCTCCCGGTCTCGGGTCAGCGTAGAAGCTGGGGAAGTGCAGTCTGCATGCATTGAGATAGGCGCTAGGCGAAACGAGCTGACCGGCACCGCGATACACGGAGCGAAACTCAACCCGCGTCGTACGAACTGCAGGTTAGCAAGCACGAACATGGCCGTTGCCCTGCGCAGTGCACTCAGGGGATATAGGGGAATGGTGCTGAGGTCCACGTAGCTAAGTTCTGCCTGTGCGCAATGATCTCCCCGGCGGAAACAGGAACCTGGCAGTTGCTGTTTTCAATGGTGCCGTCCAGGCTGACACCGCCTCCTCGCACCTTGCTTTCCAGCTCCCCGGGTACCACCTCCACTCCCACTCCCAGTTTCCAGCAGCCACCTTGAGAGGTGGTGAGAAGGGTGCTGGGCAGTTTCTGGCCTAGCTTACTCCTGCAGTGCTTGGTTCCCACTCTGTGAATACCCCACCTGAAATCGGACTCTGGCTTGCCCTTAGGCACTAGAGAGCTAACGGGGCTGCTGCATTTCAGCACTGGGGCAACAGGAGTGAACATACGTTTTCTCCGGTGAGTTGGCAGAGAGCATTTCTTGTTGGGAGCTTTCGTTCAAGGAGGCCGGCAGTGCGGCCTACGTGGCGAGGCAAGCAGCCACCTGGAGCGGCGGTTTGAGAGTGGGCCGCTTCTGTTGGAGCTGCTCCGCTTCTGATCCAGCTCTCTGCTACAGCCTGGGAAAGCAGGAGCTGGACCCTCATGGGAGACCAGGGCAAAGCTGCTGGCTCCCGGTCTCGGGTCAGCGTAGAAGCTGGGGAAGTGCAGTCTGCGTGCATTGAGATAGGCGCTAGGCGAAATGAGCTGACCGGCACCACGATACACGGAGCGAAACTCAACCCGCGTCGTACGAACTGCAGGTTAGCAAGCACGAACACGGCCGTTGCCCTGTGCAGTGCACTCAGGGGATATAGGGGAACGGTGCTGAGGTCCACGTAGCTAAGTTCTGCCTGTGCGCAATGATCTCCCCGGCGGAAACAGGAACCTGGCAGTTGCTGTTTTCAATGGTGCCGTCCAGGCTGACACCGCCTCCTCGCACCTTGCTTTCCAGCTCCCCGGGTACCACCTCCACTCCCACTCCCAGTTTCCAGCAGCCACCTTGAGAGGTGGTGAGAAGGGTGCTGGGCAGTTTCTGGCCTAGCTTACTCCTGCAGTGCTTGGTTCCCACTCTGTGAATACCCCACCTGAAATCGGACTCTGGCTTGCCCTTAGGCACTAGAGAGCTAACGGGGCTGCTGCATTTCAGCACTGGGGCAACAGGAGTGAACATACGTTTTCTCCGGTGAGTTGGCAGAGAGCATTTCTTGTTGGGAGCTTTCGTTCAAGGAGGCCGGCAGTGCGGCCTACGTGGCGAGGCAAGCAGCCACCTGGAGCGGCGGTTTGAGAGTGGGCCGCTTCTGTTGGAGCTGCTCCGCTTCTGATCCAGCTCTCTGCTACAGCCTGGGAAAGCAGGAGCTGGACCCTCATGGGAGACCAGGGCAAAGCTGCTGGCTCCCGGTCTCGGGTCAGCGTAGAAGCTGGGGAAGTGCAGTCTGCATGCATTGAGATAGGCGCTAGGCGAAACGAGCTGACCGGCACCGCGATACACAGAGCGAAACTCAACCCGCGTCGTACGAACTGCAGGTTAGCAAGCACGAACATGGCCGTTGCCCTGCGCAGTGCACTCAGGGGATATAGGGGAATGGTGCTGAGGTCCACGTAGCTAAGTTCTGCCTGTGCGCAATGATCTCCCCGGCGGAAACAGGAACCTGGCAGTTGCTGTTTTCAATGGTGCCGTCCAGGCTGACACCGCCTCCTCGCACCTTGCTTTCCAGCTCCCCGGGTACCACCTCCACTCCCACTCCCAGTTTCCAGCAGCCACCTTGAGAGGTGGTGAGAAGGGTGCTGGGCAGTTTCTGGCCTAGCTTACTCCTGCAGTGCTTGGTTCCCACTCTGTGAATACCCCACCTGAAATCGGACTCTGGCTTGCCCTTAGGCACTAGAGAGCTAACGGGGCTGCTGCATTTCAGCACTGGGGCAACAGGAGTGAACATACGTTTTCTCCGGTGAGTTGGCAGAGAGCATTTCTTGTTGGGAGCTTTCGTTCAAGGAGGCCGGCAGTGCGGCCTACGTGGCGAGGCAAGCAGCCACCTGGAGCGGCGGTTTGAGAGTGGGCCGCTTCTGTTGGAGCTGCTCCGCTTCTGATCCAGCTCTCTGCTACAGCCTGGGAAAGCAGGAGCTGGACCCTCATGGGAGACCAGGGCAAAGCTGCTGGCTCCCGGTCTCGGGTCAGCGTAGAAGCTGGGGAAGTGCAGTCTGCGTGCATTGAGATAGGCGGTAGGCGAAATGAGCTGACCGGCACCGCGATACACGGAGCGAAACTCAACCCGCGTCGTACGAACTGCAGGTTAGCAAGCACGAACATGGCCGTTGCCCTGCGCAGTGCACTCAGGGGATATAGGGGAACGGTGCTGAGGTCCACGTAGCTAAGTTCTGCCTGTGCGCAATGATCTCCCCGGCGGAAACAGGAACCTGGCAGTTGCTGTTTTCAATGGTGCCGTCCAGGCTGACACCGCCTCCTCGCACCTTGCTTTCCAGCTCCCCGGGTACCACCTCCACTCCCACTCCCAGTTTCCAGCAGCCACCTTGAGAGGTGGTGAGAAGGGTGCTGGGCAGTTTCTGGCCTAGCTTACTCCTGCAGTGCTTGGTTCCCACTCTGTGAATACCCCACCTGAAATCGGACTCTGGCTTGCCCTTAGGCACTAGAGAGCTAACGGGGCTGCTGCATTTCAGCACTGGGGCAACAGGAGTGAACATACGTTTTCTCCGGTGAGTTGGCAGAGAGCATTTCTTGTTGGGAGCTTTCGTTCAAGGAGGCCGGCAGTGCGGCCTACGTGGCGAGGCAAGCAGCCACCTGGAGCGGCGGTTTGAGAGTGGGCCGCTTCTGTTGGAGCTGCTCCGCTTCTGATCCAGCTCTCTGCTACAGCCTGGGAAAGCAGGAGCTGGACCCTCATGGGAGACCAGGGCAAAGCTGCTGGCTCCCGGTCTCGGGTCAGCGTAGAAGCTGGGGAAGTGCAGTCTGCGTGCATTGAGATAGGCGCTAGCGAAACGAGCTGACCGGCACCGCGATACACGGAGCGAAACTCAACCCGCGTCGTACGAACTGCAGGTTAGCAAGCACGAACATGGCCGTTGCCCTGCGCAGTGCACTCAGGGGATATAGGGGAACGGTGCTGAGGTCCACGTAGCTAAGTTCTGCCTGTGCGCAATGATCTCCCCAGCGGAAACAGGAACCTGGCAGTTGCTGTTTTCAATGGTGCCGTCCAGGCTGACACCGCCTCCTCGCACCTTGCTTTCCAGCTCCCCAGGTACCACCTCCACTCCCACTCCCAGTTTACAGCAGCCACCTTGAGAGGTGGTGAGAAGGGTGCTGGGCAGTTTCTGGCCTAGCTTACTCCTGCAGTGCTTGGTTCCCACTCTGTGAATACCCCACCTGAAATCGGACTCTGGCTTGCCCTTAGGCACTAGAGAGCTAACGGGGCTGCTGCATTTCAGCACTGGGGCAACAGGAGTGAACATACGTTTTCTCCGGTGAGTTGGCAGAGAGCATTTCTTGTTGGGAGCTTTCGTTCAAGGAGGCCGGCAGTGCGGCCTACGTGGCGAGGCAAGCAGCCACCTGGAGCGGCGGTTTGAGAGTGGGCCGCTTCTGTTGGAGCTGCTCCGCTTCTGATCCAGCTCTCTGCTACAGCCTGGGAAAGCAGGAGCTGGACCCTCATGGGAGACCAGGGCAAAGCTGCTGGCTCCCGGTCTCGGGTCAGCGTAGAAGCTGGGGAAGTGCAGTCTGCGTGCATTGAGATAGGCGCTAGCGAAACGAGCTGACCGGCACCGCGATACACGGAGCGAAACTCAACCCGCGTCGTACGAACTGCAGGTTAGCAAGCACGAACATGGCCGTTGCCCTGCGCAGTGCACTCAGGGGATATAGGGGAATGGTGCTGAGGTCCACGTAGCTAAGTTCTGCCTGTGCGCAATGATCTCCCCGGCGGAAACAGGAACCTGGCAGTTGCTGTTTTCAATGGTGCCGTCCAGGCTGACACCGCCTCCTCGCACCTTGCTTTCCAGCTCCCCGGGTACCACCTCCACTCCCACTCCCAGTTTCCAGCAGCCACCTTGAGAGGTGGTGAGAAGGGTGCTGGGCAGTTTCTGGCCTAGCTTACTCCTGCAGTGCTTGGTTCCCACTCTGTGAATACCCCACCTGAAATCGGACTCTGGCTTGCCCTTAGGCACTAGAGAGCTAACGGGGCTGCTGCATTTCAGCACTGGGGCAACAGGAGTGAACATACGTTTTCTCCGGTGAGTTGGCAGAGAGCATTTCTTGTTGGGAGCTTTCGTTCAAGGAGGCCGGCAGTGCGGCCTACGTGGCGAGGCAAGCAGCCACCTGGAGCGGCGGTTTGAGAGTGGGCCGCTTCTGTTGGAGCTGCTCCGCTTCTGATCCAGCTCTCTGCTACAGCCTGGGAAAGCAGGAGCTGGACCCTCATGGGAGACCAGGGCAAAGCTGCTGGCTCCCGGTCTCGGGTCAGCGTAGAAGCTGGGGAAGTGCAGTCTGCATGCATTGAGATAGGCGCTAGGCGAAACGAGCTGACCGGCACCGCGATACACGGAGCGAAACTCAACCCGCGTCGTACGAACTGCAGGTTAGCAAGCACGAACATGGCCGTTGCCCTGCGCAGTGCACTCAGGGGATATAGGGGAATGGTGCTGAGGTCCACGTAGCTAAGTTCTGCCTGTGCGCAATGATCTCCCCGGCGGAAACAGGAACCTGGCAGTTGCTGTTTTCAATGGTGCCGTCCAGGCTGACACCGCCTCCTCGCACCTTGCTTTCCAGCTCCCCGGGTACCACCTCCACTCCCACTCCCAGTTTCCAGCAGCCACCTTGAGAGGTGGTGAGAAGGGTGCTGGGCAGTTTCTGGCCTAGCTTACTCCTGCAGTGCTTGGTTCCCACTCTGTGAATACCCCACCTGAAATCGGACTCTGGCTTGCCCTTAGGCACTAGAGAGCTAACGGGGCTGCTGCATTTCAGCACTGGGGCAACAGGAGTGAACATACGTTTTCTCCGGTGAGGTTGGCAGAGAGCATTTCTTGTTGGGAGCTTTCGTTCAAGGAGGCCGGCAGTGCGGCCTACGTGGCGAGGCAAGCAGCCACCTGGAGCGGCGGTTTGAGAGTGGGCCGCTTCTGTTGGAGCTGCTCCGCTTCTGATCCAGCTCTCTGCTACAGCCTGGGAAAGCAGGAGCTGGACCCTCATGGGAGACCAGGGCAAAGCTGCTGGCTCCCGGTCTCGGGTCAGCGTAGAAGCTGGGGAAGTGCAGTCTGCGTGCATTGAGATAGGCGGTAGGCGAAATGAGCTGACCGGCACCGCGATACACGGAGCGAAACTCAACCCGCGTCGTACGAACTGCAGGTTAGCAAGCACGAACATGGCCGTTGCCCTGCGCAGTGCACTCAGGGGATATAGGGGAACGGTGCTGAGGTCCACGTAGCTAAGTTCTGCCTGTGCGCAATGATCTCCCCGGCAGAAACAGGAACCTGGCAGTTGCTGTTTTCAATGGTGCCGTCCAGGCTGACACCGCCTCCTCGCACCTTGCTTTCCAGCTCCCCGGGTACCACCTCCACTCCCACTCCCAGTTTCCAGCAGCCACCTTGAGAGGTGGTGAGAAGGGTGCTGGGCAGTTTCTGGCCTAGCTTACTCCTGCAGTGCTTGGTTCCCACTCTGTGAATACCCCACCTGAAATCGGACTCTGGCTTGCCCTTAGGCACTAGAGAGCTAACGGGGCTGCTGCATTTCAGCACTGGGGCAACAGGAGTGAACATACGTTTTCTCCGGTGAGTTGGCAGAGAGCATTTCTTGTTGGGAGCTTTCGTTCAAGGAGGCCGCAGTGCGGCCTACGTGGCGAGGCAAGCAGCCACCTGGAGCGGCGGTTTGAGAGTGGGCCGCTTCTGTTGGAGCTGCTCCGCTTCTGATCCAGCTCTCTGCTACAGCCTGGGAAAGCAGGAGCTGGACCCTCATGGGAGACCAGGGCAAAGCTGCTGGCTCCCGGTCTCGGGTCAGCGTAGAAGCTGGGGAAGTGCAGTCTGCATGCATTGAGATAGGCGCTAGGCGAAACGAGCTGACCGGCACCGCGATACACGGAGCGAAACTCAACCCGCGTCGTACGAACTGCAGGTTAGCAAGCACGAACATGGCCGTTGCCCTGCGCAGTGCACTCAGGGGATATAGGGGAATGGTGCTGAGGTCCACGTAGCTAAGTTCTGCCTGTGCGCAATGATCTCCCCGGCGGAAACAGGAACCTGGCAGTTGCTGTTTTCAATGGTGCCGTCCAGGCTGACACCGCCTCCTCGCACCTTGCTTTCCAGCTCCCCGGGTACCACCTCCACTCCCACTCCCAGTTTCCAGCAGCCACCTTGAGAAGTGGTGAGAAGGGTGCTGGGCAGTTTCTGGCCTAGCTTACTCCTGCAGTGCTTGGTTCCCACTCTGTGAATACCCCACCTGAAATTGGACTCTTTCTTGCCCTTAGGCACTAGAGAGCTAACGGGGCTGCTGCATTTCCGCACTGGGGCAACAGGAGTGAACATACGTTTTCTCCGGTGAGTTGGCAGAGAGCATTTCTTGTTGGGAGCTGTCGTTCAAGGAGGCCGGCAGTGCGGCCTGCGTGGCGAGGCAAGCAGCCACCTGGAGCGGCGGTTTGAGAGTGGGCCGCTTCTGTTGGAGCTGCTCCGCTTCTGATCCAGCTCTCTGCTACAGCCTGGGAAAGCAGGAGCTGGACCCTCATGGGAGACCAGGGCAAAGCTGCTGGCTCCCGGTCTCGGGTCAGCATAGAAGCTGGGGAAGTGCAGTCTGCGTGCATTGAGATAGGCGCTAGGCGAAACGAGCTGACCGGCACCGCGATACACGGAGCGAAACTCAACCCGCGTCGTACGAACTGCAGGTTAGCAAGCACGAACACGGCCGTTGCCCTGCGCAGTGCACTCAGGGGATATAGGGGAACGGTGCTGAGGTCCACGTAGCTAAGTTCTGCCTGTGCGCAATGATCTCCCCGGCAGAAACAGGAACCTGGCAGTTGCTGTTTTCAATGGTGCCGTCCAGGCTGACACCGCCTCCTCGCACCTTGCTTTCCAGCTCCCCGGGTACCACCTCCACTCCCACTCCCAGTTTCCAGCAGCCACCTTGAGAGGTGGTGAGAAGGGTGCTGGGCAGTTTCTGGCCTAGCTTACTCCTGCAGTGCTTGGTTCCCACTCTGTGAATACCCCACCTGAAATCGGACTCTGGCTTGCCCTTAGGCACTAGAGAGCTAACGGGGCTGCTGCATTTCAGCACTGGGGCAACAGGAGTGAACATACGTTTTCTCCGGTGAGTTGGCAGAGAGCATTTCTTGTTGGGAGCTTTCGTTCAAGGAGGCCGGCAGTGCGGCCTACGTGGCGAGGCAAGCAGCCACCTGGAGCGGCGGTTTGAGAGTGGGCCGCTTCTGTTGGAGCTGCTCCGCTTCTGATCCAGCTCTCTGCTACAGCCTGGGAAAGCAGGAGCTGGACATTCATGGGTGACCAGGGCAAAGCTGCTGGCTCCCGGTCTCGGGTCAGCGTAGAAGCTGGGGAAGTGCAGTCTGCGTGCATTGAGATAGGCGCTAGGCGAAACGAGCTGACCGGCACCGCGATACACGGAGTGAAACTCAACCCGCGTCGTACGAACTGCAGGTTAGCAAGCACGAACACGGCCGTTGCCCTGTGCAGTGCACTCAGGGGATATAGGGGAACGGTGCTGAGGTCCACGTAGCTAAGTTCTGCCTGTGCGCAATGATCTCCCCAGCGGAAACAGGAACCTGGCAGTTGCTGTTTTCAATGGTGCCGTCCAGGCTGACACCGCCTCCTCGCACCTTGCTTTCCAGCTCCCCGGGTACCACCTCCACTCCCACTCCCAGTTTCCAGCAGCCACCTTGAGAGGTGGTGAGAAGGGTGCTGGGCAGTTTCTGGCCTAGCTTACTCCTGCAGTGCTTGGTTCCCACTCTGTGAATACCCCACCTGAAATCGGACTCTGGCTTGCCCTTAGGCACTAGAGAGCTAACGGGGCTGCTGCATTTCAGCACTGGGGCAACAGGAGTGAACATACGTTTTCTCCGGTGAGTTGGCAGAGAGCATTTCTTGTTGGGAGCTTTCGTTCAAGGAGGCCGGCAGTGCGGCCTACGTGGCGAGGCAAGCAGCCACCTGGAGCGGCGGTTTGAGAGTGGGCCGCTTCTGTTGGAGCTGCTCCGCTTCTGATCCAGCTCTCTGCTACAGCCTGGGAAAGCAGGAGCTGGACCCTCATGGGAGACCAGGGCAAAGCTGCTGGCTCCCGGTCTCGGGTCAGCGTAGAAGCTGGGGAAGTGCAGTCTGCGTGCATTGAGATAGGCGCTAGGCGAAACGAGCTGACCGGCACCGCGATACACGGAGCGAAACTCAACCCGCGTCGTATGAACTGCAGGTTAGCAAGCACGAACACGGCCGTTGCCATGCGCAGTGCACTCAGGGGATATAGGGGAACGGTGCTGAGGTCCACGTAGCTAAGTTCTGCCTGTGCGCAATGATCTCCCCGGCAGAAACAGGAACCTGGCAGTTGCTGTTTTCAATGGTGCCGTCCAGGCTGACACCGCCTCCTCGCACCTTGCTTTCCAGCTCCCCGGGTACCACCTCCACTCCCACTCCCAGTTTCCAGCAGCCACCTTGAGAGGTGGTGAGAAGGGTGCTGGGCAGTTTCTGGCCTAGCTTACTCCTGCAGTGCTTGGTTCCCACTCTGTGAATACCCCACCTGAAATCGGACTCTGGCTTGCCCTTAGGCACTAGAGAGCTAACGGGGCTGCTGCATTTCAGCACTGGGGCAACAGGAGTGAACATACGTTTTCTCCGGTGAGTTGGCAGAGAGCATTTCTTGTTGGGAGCTTTCGTTCAAGGAGGCCGGCAGTGCGGCCTACGTGGCGAGGCAAGCAGCCACCTGGAGCGGCGGTTTGAGAGTGGGCCGCTTCTGTTGGAGCTGCTCCGCTTCTGATCCAGCTCTCTGCTACAGCCTGGGAAAGCAGGAGCTGGACCCTCATGGGAGACCAGGGCAAAGCTGCTGGCTCCCGGTCTCGGGTCAGCGTAGAAGCTGGGGAAGTGCAGTCTGCGTGCATTGAGATAGGCGCTAGGCGAAACGAGCTGACCGGCACCGCGATACACGGAGCGAAACTCAACCCGCGTCGTACGAACTGCAGGTTAGCAAGCACGAACACGACCGTTGCCCTGCGCAGTGCACTCAGGGGATATAGGGGAACGGTGCTGAGGTCCACGTAGCTAAGTTCTGCCTGTGCGCAATGATCTCCCCAGCGGAAACAGGCACCTGGCAGTTGCTGTTTTCAATGGTGCCGTCCAGGCTGACACCGCCTCCTCGCACCTTGCTTTCCAGCTCCCCGGGTACCACCTCCACTCCCACTCCCAGTTTCCAGCAGCCACCTTGAGAGGTGGTGAGAAGGGTGCTGGGCAGTTTCTGGCCTAGCTTACTCCTGCAGTGCTTGGTTCCCACTCTGTGAATACCCCACCTGAAATCGGACTCTGGCTTGCCCTTAGGCACTAGAGAGCTAACGGGGCTGCTGCATTTCCGCACTGGGGCAACTGGAGTGAACATACGTTTTCTCCGGTGAGTTGGCAGAGAGCATTTCTTGTTGGGAGCTTTCGTTCAAGGAGGCCGGCAGTGCGGCCTACGTGGCGAGGCAAGCAGCCACCTGGAGCGGCGGTTTGAGAGTGGGCCGCTTCTGTTGGAGCTGCTCCGCTTCTGATCCAGCTCTCTGCTACAGCCTGGGAAAGCAGGAGCTGGACCCTCATGGGAGACCAGGGCAAAGCTGCTGGCTCCCGGTCTCGGGTCAGCGTAGAAGCTGGGGAAGTGCAGTCTGCGTGCATTGAGATAGGCGCTAGGCGAAACGAGCTGACCGGCACCGCGATACACGGAGCGAAACTCAACCCGCGTCGTATGAACTGCAGGTTAGCAAGCACGAACACGGCCGTTGCCCTGCGCAGTGCACTCAGGGAATATAGGGGAACGGTGCTGAGGTCCACGTAGCTAAGTTCTGCCTGTGCGCAATGATCTCCCCGGCAGAAACAGGAACCTGGCAGTTGCTGTTTTCAATGGTGCCGTCCAGGCTGACACCGCCTCCTCGCACCTTGCTTTCCAGCTCCCCGGGTACCACCTCCACTCCCACTCCCAGTTTCCAGCAGCCACCTTGAGAAGTGGTGAGAAGGGTGCTGGGCAGTTTCTGGCCTAGCTTACTCCTGCAGTGCTTGGTTCCCACTCTGTGAATACCCCACCTGAAATTGGACTCTTTCTTGCCCTTAGGCACTAGAGAGCTAACGGGGCTGCTGCATTTCCGCACTGGGGCAACAGGAGTGAACATACGTTTTCTCCGGTGAGTTGGCAGAGAGCATTTCTTGTTGGGAGCTGTCGTTCAAGGAGGCCGGCAGTGCGGCCTGCGTGGCGAGGCAAGCAGCCACCTGGAGCGGCGGTTTGAGAGTGGGCCGCTTCTGTTGGAGCTGCTCCGCTTCTGATCCAGCTCTCTGCTACAGCCTGGGAAAGCAGGAGCTGGACCCTCATGGGAGACCAGGGCAAAGCTGCTGGCTCCCGGTCTCGGGTCAGCATAGAAGCTGGGGAAGTGCAGTCTGCGTGCATTGAGATAGGCGCTAGGCGAAACGAGCTGACCGGCACCGCGATACACGGAGCGAAACTCAACCCGCGTCGTACGAACTGCAGGTTAGCAAGCACGAACACGGCCGTTGCCCTGCGCAGTGCACTCAGGGGATATAGGGGAACGGTGCTGAGGTCCACGTAGCTAAGTTCTGCCTGTGCGCAATGATCTCCCCGGCAGAAACAGGAACCTGGCAGTTGCTGTTTTCAATGGTGCCGTCCAGGCTGACACCGCCTCCTCGCACCTTGCTTTCCAGCTCCCCGGGTACCACCTCCACTCCCACTCCCAGTTTCCAGCAGCCACCTTGAGAGGTGGTGAGAAGGGTGCTGGGCAGTTTCTGGCCTAGCTTACTCCTGCAGTGCTTGGTTCCCACTCTGTGAATACCCCACCTGAAATCGGACTCTGGCTTGCCCTTAGGCACTAGAGAGCTAACGGGGCTGCTGCATTTCAGCACTGGGGCAACAGGAGTGAACATACGTTTTCTCCGGTGAGTTGGCAGAGAGCATTTCTTGTTGGGAGCTTTCGTTCAAGGAGGCCGGCAGTGCGGCCTACGTGGCGAGGCAAGCAGCCACCTGGAGCGGCGGTTTGAGAGTGGGCCGCTTCTGTTGGAGCTGCTCCGCTTCTGATCCAGCTCTCTGCTACAGCCTGGGAAAGCAGGAGCTGGACCCTCATGGGAGACCAGGGCAAAGCTGCTGGCTCCCGGTCTCGGGTCAGCATAGAAGCTGGGGAAGTGCAGTCTGCGTGCATTGAGATAGGCGCTAGGCGAAACGAGCTGACCGGCACCGCGATACACGGAGCGAAACTCAACCCGCGTCGTATGAACTGCAGGTTAGCAAGCACGAACACGGCCGTTGCCCTGCGCAGTGCACTCAGGGGATATAGGGGAACGGTGCTGAGGTCCACGTAGCTAAGTTCTGCCTGTGCGCAATGATCTCCCCGGCAGAAACAGGAACCTGGCAGTTGCTGTTTTCAATGGTGCCGTCCAGGCTGACACCGCCTCCTCGCACCTTGCTTTCCAGCTCCCCGGGTACCACCTCCACTCCCACTCCCAGTTTCCAGCAGCCACCTTGAGAGGTGGTGAGAAGGGTGCTGGGCAGTTTCTGGCCTAGCTTACTCCTGCAGTGCTTGGTTCCCACTCTGTGAATACCCCACCTGAAATCGGACTCTGGCTTGCCCTTAGGCACTAGAGAGCTAACGGGGCTGCTGCATTTCCGCACTGGGGCAACTGGAGTGAACATACATTTTCTCCGGTGAGTTGGCAGAGAGCATTTCTTTTTGGGAGCTTTCGTTCAAGCAGGCCGGCAGTGCGGCCTACGTGGCAAGGCAAGCAGCCACCTGGAGCGGCGGTTTGAGAGTGGGCCGCTTCTGTTGGAGCTGCTCCGCTTCTGATCCAGCTCTCTGCTACAGCCTGGGAAAGCAGGAGCTGGACCCTCATGGGAGACCAGGGCAAAGCTGCTGGCTCCCGGTCTCGAGTCAGCGTAGAAGCTGGGGAAGTGCAGTCTGCGTGCATTGAGATAGGCGCTAGGCGAAACGAGCTGACCGGCACCGCGATACACAGAGCGAAACTCAACCCGCGTCGTACGAACTGCAGGTTAGCAAGCACGAACACGACCGTTGCCCTGCGCAGTGCACTCAGGGGATATAGGGAAACTGTGCTGAGGTCTACGTAGCTAAGTTCTGCCTGTGCGCAATGATCTCCCCGGCAGAAACAGGAACCTGGCAGTTGCTGTTTTCAATGGTGCCGTCCAGGCTGACACCGCCTCCTCGCACCTTGCTTTCCAGCTCCCCGGGTACCACCTCCACTCCCACTCCCAGTTTCCAGCAGCCACCTTGAGAGGTGGTGAGAAGGGTGCTGGGCAGTTTCTGGCCTAGCTTACTCCTGCAGTGCTTGGTTCCCACTCTGTGAATACCCCACCTGAAATCGGACTCTGGCTTGCCCTTAGGCACTAGAGAGCTAACGGGGCTGCTGCATTTCAGCACTGGGGCAACAGGAGTGAACATACGTTTTCTCCGGTGAGTTGGCAGAGAGCATTTCTTGTTGGGAGCTTTCGTTCAAGGAGGCCGGCAGTGCGGCCTACGTGGCGAGGCAAGCAGCCACCTGGAGCGGCGGTTTGAGAGTGGGCCGCTTCTGTTGGAGCTGCTCCGCTTCTGATCCAGCTCTCTGCTACAGCCTGGGAAAGCAGGAGCTGGACCCTCATGGGAGACCAGGGCAAAGCTGCTGGCTCCCGGTCTCGGGTCAGCGTAGAAGCTGGGGAAGTGCAGTCTGCGTGCATTGAGATAGGCGCTAGGCGAAACGAGCTGACCGGCACCGCGATACACGGAGCGAAACTCAACCCGCGTCGTATGAACTGCAGGTTAGCAAGCACGAACACGGCCGTTGCCCTGCGCAGTGCACTCAGGGGATATAGGGGAACGGTGCTGAGGTCCACGTAGCTAAGTTCTGCCTGTGCGCAATGATCTCCCCGGCAGAAACAGGAACCTGGCAGTTGCTGTTTTCAATGGTGCCGTCCAGGCTGACACCGCCTCCTCGCACCTTGCTTTCCAGCTCCCCGGGTACCACCTCCACTCCCACTCCCAGTTTCCAGCAGCCACCTTGAGAAGTGGTGAGAAGGGTGCTGGGCAGTTTCTGGCCTAGCTTACTCCTGCAGTGCTTGGTTCCCACTCTGTGAATACCCCACCTGAAATTGGACTCTTTCTTGCCCTTAGGCACTAGAGAGCTAACGGGGCTGCTGCATTTCCGCACTGGGGCAACAGGAGTGAACATACGTTTTCTCCGGTGAGTTGGCAGAGAGCATTTCTTGTTGGGAGCTGTCGTTCAAGGAGGCCGGCAGTGCGGCCTGCGTGGCGAGGCAAGCAGCCACCTGGAGCGGCGGTTTGAGAGTGGGCCGCTTCTGTTGGAGCTGCTCCGCTTCTGATCCAGCTCTCTGCTACAGCCTGGGAAAGCAGGAGCTGGACCCTCATGGGAGACCAGGGCAAAGCTGCTGGCTCCCGGTCTCGGGTCAGCATAGAAGCTGGGGAAGTGCAGTCTGCGTGCATTGAGATAGGCGCTAGGCGAAACGAGCTGACCGGCACCGCGATACACGGAGCGAAACTCAACCCGCGTCGTACGAACTGCAGGTTAGCAAGCACGAACACGGCCGTTGCCCTGCGCAGTGCACTCAGGGGATATAGGGGAACGGTGCTGAGGTCCACGTAGCTAAGTTCTGCCTGTGCGCAATGATCTCCCCGGCAGAAACAGGAACCTGGCAGTTGCTGTTTTCAATGGTGCCGTCCAGGCTGACACCGCCTCCTCGCACCTTGCTTTCCAGCTCCCCGGGTACCACCTCCACTCCCACTCCCAGTTTCCAGCAGCCACCTTGAGAGGTGGTGAGAAGGGTGCTGGGCAGTTTCTGGCCTAGCTTACTCCTGCAGTGCTTGGTTCCCACTCTGTGAATACCCCACCTGAAATCGGACTCTGGCTTGCCCTTAGGCACTAGAGAGCTAACGGGGCTGCTGCATTTCAGCACTGGGGCAACAGGAGTGAACATACGTTTTCTCCGGTGAGTTGGCAGAGAGCATTTCTTGTTGGGAGCTTTCGTTCAAGGAGGCCGGCAGTGCGGCCTACGTGGCGAGGCAAGCAGCCACCTGGAGCGGCGGTTTGAGAGTGGGCCGCTTCTGTTGGAGCTGCTCCGCTTCTGATCCAGCTCTCTGCTACAGCCTGGGAAAGCAGGAGCTGGACATTCATGGGTGACCAGGGCAAAGCTGCTGGCTCCCGGTCTCGGGTCAGCGTAGAAGCTGGGGAAGTGCAGTCTGCGTGCATTGAGATAGGCGCTAGGCGAAACGAGCTGACCGGCACCGCGATACACGGAGTGAAACTCAACCCGCGTCGTACGAACTGCAGGTTAGCAAGCACGAACACGGCCGTTGCCCTGTGCAGTGCACTCAGGGGATATAGGGGAACGGTGCTGAGGTCCACGTAGCTAAGTTCTGCCTGTGCGCAATGATCTCCCCAGCGGAAACAGGAACCTGGCAGTTGCTGTTTTCAATGGTGCCGTCCAGGCTGACACCGCCTCCTCGCACCTTGCTTTCCAGCTCCCCGGGTACCACCTCCACTCCCACTCCCAGTTTCCAGCAGCCACCTTGAGAGGTGGTGAGAAGGGTGCTGGGCAGTTTCTGGCCTAGCTTACTCCTGCAGTGCTTGGTTCCCACTCTGTGAATACCCCACCTGAAATCGGACTCTGGCTTGCCCTTAGGCACTAGAGAGCTAACGGGGCTGCTGCATTTCAGCACTGGGGCAACAGGAGTGAACATACGTTTTCTCCGGTGAGTTGGCAGAGAGCATTTCTTGTTGGGAGCTTTCGTTCAAGGAGGCCGGCAGTGCGGCCTACGTGGCGAGGCAAGCAGCCACCTGGAGCGGCGGTTTGAGAGTGGGCCGCTTCTGTTGGAGCTGCTCCGCTTCTGATCCAGCTCTCTGCTACAGCCTGGGAAAGCAGGAGCTGGACCCTCATGGGAGACCAGGGCAAAGCTGCTGGCTCCCGGTCTCGGGTCAGCGTAGAAGCTGGGGAAGTGCAGTCTGCGTGCATTGAGATAGGCGCTAGGCGAAACGAGCTGACCGGCACCGCGATACACGGAGCGAAACTCAACCCGCGTCGTATGAACTGCAGGTTAGCAAGCACGAACACGGCCGTTGCCATGCGCAGTGCACTCAGGGGATATAGGGGAACGGTGCTGAGGTCCACGTAGCTAAGTTCTGCCTGTGCGCAATGATCTCCCCGGCAGAAACAGGAACCTGGCAGTTGCTGTTTTCAATGGTGCCGTCCAGGCTGACACCGCCTCCTCGCACCTTGCTTTCCAGCTCCCCGGGTACCACCTCCACTCCCACTCCCAGTTTCCAGCAGCCACCTTGAGAGGTGGTGAGAAGGGTGCTGGGCAGTTTCTGGCCTAGCTTACTCCTGCAGTGCTTGGTTCCCACTCTGTGAATACCCCACCTGAAATCGGACTCTGGCTTGCCCTTAGGCACTAGAGAGCTAACGGGGCTGCTGCATTTCAGCACTGGGGCAACAGGAGTGAACATACGTTTTCTCCGGTGAGTTGGCAGAGAGCATTTCTTGTTGGGAGCTTTCGTTCAAGGAGGCCGGCAGTGCGGCCTACGTGGCGAGGCAAGCAGCCACCTGGAGCGGCGGTTTGAGAGTGGGCCGCTTCTGTTGGAGCTGCTCCGCTTCTGATCCAGCTCTCTGCTACAGCCTGGGAAAGCAGGAGCTGGACCCTCATGGGAGACCAGGGCAAAGCTGCTGGCTCCCGGTCTCGGGTCAGCGTAGAAGCTGGGGAAGTGCAGTCTGCGTGCATTGAGATAGGCGCTAGGCGAAACGAGCTGACCGGCACCGCGATACACGGAGCGAAACTCAACCCGCGTCGTACGAACTGCAGGTTAGCAAGCACGAACACGGCCGTTGCCCTGCGCAGTGCACTCAGGGGATATAGGGGAACGGTGCTGAGGTCCACGTAGCTAAGTTCTGCCTGTGCGCAATGATCTCCCCAGCGGAAACAGGCACCTGGCAGTTGCTGTTTTCAATGGTGCCGTCCAGGCTGACACCGCCTCCTCGCACCTTGCTTTCCAGCTCCCCGGGTACCACCTCCACTCCCACTCCCAGTTTCCAGCAGCCACCTTGAGAGGTGGTGAGAAGGGTGCTGGGCAGTTTCTGGCCTAGCTTACTCCTGCAGTGCTTGGTTCCCACTCTGTGAATACCCCACCTGAAATCGGACTCTGGCTTGCCCTTAGGCACTAGAGAGCTAACGGGGCTGCTGCATTTCCGCACTGGGGCAACTGGAGTGAACATACGTTTTCTCCGGTGAGTTGGCAGAGAGCATTTCTTGTTGGGAGCTTTCGTTCAAGGAGGCCGGCAGTGCGGCCTACGTGGCGAGGCAAGCAGCCACCTGGAGCGGCGGTTTGAGAGTGGGCCGCTTCTGTTGGAGCTGCTCCGCTTCTGATCCAGCTCTCTGCTACAGCCTGGGAAAGCAGGAGCTGGACCCTCATGGGAGACCAGGGCAAAGCTGCTGGCTCCCGGTCTCGGGTCAGCGTAGAAGCTGGGGAAGTGCAGTCTGCGTGCATTGAGATAGGCGCTAGGCGAAACGAGCTGACCGGCACCGCGATACACGGAGCGAAACTCAACCCGCGTCGTATGAACTGCAGGTTAGCAAGCACGAACACGGCCGTTGCCCTGCGCAGTGCACTCAGGGAATATAGGGGAACGGTGCTGAGGTCCACGTAGCTAAGTTCTGCCTGTGCGCAATGATCTCCCCGGCAGAAACAGGAACCTGGCAGTTGCTGTTTTCAATGGTGCCGTCCAGGCTGACACCGCCTCCTCGCACCTTGCTTTCCAGCTCCCCGGGTACCACCTCCACTCCCACTCCCAGTTTCCAGCAGCCACCTTGAGAAGTGGTGAGAAGGGTGCTGGGCAGTTTCTGGCCTAGCTTACTCCTGCAGTGCTTGGTTCCCACTCTGTGAATACCCCACCTGAAATTGGACTCTTTCTTGCCCTTAGGCACTAGAGAGCTAACGGGGCTGCTGCATTTCCGCACTGGGGCAACAGGAGTGAACATACGTTTTCTCCGGTGAGTTGGCAGAGAGCATTTCTTGTTGGGAGCTGTCGTTCAAGGAGGCCGGCAGTGCGGCCTGCGTGGCGAGGCAAGCAGCCACCTGGAGCGGCGGTTTGAGAGTGGGCCGCTTCTGTTGGAGCTGCTCCGCTTCTGATCCAGCTCTCTGCTACAGCCTGGGAAAGCAGGAGCTGGACCCTCATGGGAGACCAGGGCAAAGCTGCTGGCTCCCGGTCTCGGGTCAGCATAGAAGCTGGGGAAGTGCAGTCTGCGTGCATTGAGATAGGCGCTAGGCGAAACGAGCTGACCGGCACCGCGATACACGGAGCGAAACTCAACCCGCGTCGTACGAACTGCAGGTTAGCAAGCACGAACACGGCCGTTGCCCTGCGCAGTGCACTCAGGGGATATAGGGGAACGGTGCTGAGGTCCACGTAGCTAAGTTCTGCCTGTGCGCAATGATCTCCCCGGCAGAAACAGGAACCTGGCAGTTGCTGTTTTCAATGGTGCCGTCCAGGCTGACACCGCCTCCTCGCACCTTGCTTTCCAGCTCCCCGGGTACCACCTCCACTCCCACTCCCAGTTTCCAGCAGCCACCTTGAGAGGTGGTGAGAAGGGTGCTGGGCAGTTTCTGGCCTAGCTTACTCCTGCAGTGCTTGGTTCCCACTCTGTGAATACCCCACCTGAAATCGGACTCTGGCTTGCCCTTAGGCACTAGAGAGCTAACGGGGCTGCTGCATTTCAGCACTGGGGCAACAGGAGTGAACATACGTTTTCTCCGGTGAGTTGGCAGAGAGCATTTCTTGTTGGGAGCTTTCGTTCAAGGAGGCCGGCAGTGCGGCCTACGTGGCGAGGCAAGCAGCCACCTGGAGCGGCGGTTTGAGAGTGGGCCGCTTCTGTTGGAGCTGCTCCGCTTCTGATCCAGCTCTCTGCTACAGCCTGGGAAAGCAGGAGCTGGACATTCATGGGTGACCAGGGCAAAGCTGCTGGCTCCCGGTCTCGGGTCAGCGTAGAAGCTGGGGAAGTGCAGTCTGCGTGCATTGAGATAGGCGCTAGGCGAAACGAGCTGACCGGCACCGCGATACACGGAGTGAAACTCAACCCGCGTCGTACGAACTGCAGGTTAGCAAGCACGAACACGGCCGTTGCCCTGTGCAGTGCACTCAGGGGATATAGGGGAACGGTGCTGAGGTCCACGTAGCTAAGTTCTGCCTGTGCGCAATGATCTCCCCAGCGGAAACAGGAACCTGGCAGTTGCTGTTTTCAATGGTGCCGTCCAGGCTGACACCGCCTCCTCGCACCTTGCTTTCCAGCTCCCCGGGTACCACCTCCACTCCCACTCCCAGTTTCCAGCAGCCACCTTGAGAGGTGGTGAGAAGGGTGCTGGGCAGTTTCTGGCCTAGCTTACTCCTGCAGTGCTTGGTTCCCACTCTGTGAATACCCCACCTGAAATCGGACTCTGGCTTGCCCTTAGGCACTAGAGAGCTAACGGGGCTGCTGCATTTCAGCACTGGGGCAACAGGAGTGAACATACGTTTTCTCCGGTGAGTTGGCAGAGAGCATTTCTTGTTGGGAGCTTTCGTTCAAGGAGGCCGGCAGTGCGGCCTACGTGGCGAGGCAAGCAGCCACCTGGAGCGGCGGTTTGAGAGTGGGCCGCTTCTGTTGGAGCTGCTCCGCTTCTGATCCAGCTCTCTGCTACAGCCTGGGAAAGCAGGAGCTGGACCCTCATGGGAGACCAGGGCAAAGCTGCTGGCTCCCGGTCTCGGGTCAGCGTAGAAGCTGGGGAAGTGCAGTCTGCGTGCATTGAGATAGGCGCTAGGCGAAACGAGCTGACCGGCACCGCGATACACGGAGCGAAACTCAACCCGCGTCGTATGAACTGCAGGTTAGCAAGCACGAACACGGCCGTTGCCATGCGCAGTGCACTCAGGGGATATAGGGGAACGGTGCTGAGGTCCACGTAGCTAAGTTCTGCCTGTGCGCAATGATCTCCCCGGCAGAAACAGGAACCTGGCAGTTGCTGTTTTCAATGGTGCCGTCCAGGCTGACACCGCCTCCTCGCACCTTGCTTTCCAGCTCCCCGGGTACCACCTCCACTCCCACTCCCAGTTTCCAGCAGCCACCTTGAGAGGTGGTGAGAAGGGTGCTGGGCAGTTTCTGGCCTAGCTTACTCCTGCAGTGCTTGGTTCCCACTCTGTGAATACCCCACCTGAAATCGGACTCTGGCTTGCCCTTAGGCACTAGAGAGCTAACGGGGCTGCTGCATTTCAGCACTGGGGCAACAGGAGTGAACATACGTTTTCTCCGGTGAGTTGGCAGAGAGCATTTCTTGTTGGGAGCTTTCGTTCAAGGAGGCCGGCAGTGCGGCCTACGTGGCGAGGCAAGCAGCCACCTGGAGCGGCGGTTTGAGAGTGGGCCGCTTCTGTTGGAGCTGCTCCGCTTCTGATCCAGCTCTCTGCTACAGCCTGGGAAAGCAGGAGCTGGACCCTCATGGGAGACCAGGGCAAAGCTGCTGGCTCCCGGTCTCGGGTCAGCGTAGAAGCTGGGGAAGTGCAGTCTGCGTGCATTGAGATAGGCGCTAGGCGAAACGAGCTGACCGGCACCGCGATACACGGAGCGAAACTCAACCCGCGTCGTACGAACTGCAGGTTAGCAAGCACGAACACGGCCGTTGCCCTGCGCAGTGCACTCAGGGGATATAGGGGAACGGTGCTGAGGTCCACGTAGCTAAGTTCTGCCTGTGCGCAATGATCTCCCCAGCGGAAACAGGCACCTGGCAGTTGCTGTTTTCAATGGTGCCGTCCAGGCTGACACCGCCTCCTCGCACCTTGCTTTCCAGCTCCCCGGGTACCACCTCCACTCCCACTCCCAGTTTCCAGCAGCCACCTTGAGAGGTGGTGAGAAGGGTGCTGGGCAGTTTCTGGCCTAGCTTACTCCTGCAGTGCTTGGTTCCCACTCTGTGAATACCCCACCTGAAATCGGACTCTGGCTTGCCCTTAGGCACTAGAGAGCTAACGGGGCTGCTGCATTTCCGCACTGGGGCAACTGGAGTGAACATACGTTTTCTCCGGTGAGTTGGCAGAGAGCATTTCTTGTTGGGAGCTTTCGTTCAAGGAGGCCGGCAGTGCGGCCTACGTGGCGAGGCAAGCAGCCACCTGGAGCGGCGGTTTGAGAGTGGGCCGCTTCTGTTGGAGCTGCTCCGCTTCTGATCCAGCTCTCTGCTACAGCCTGGGAAAGCAGGAGCTGGACCCTCATGGGAGACCAGGGCAAAGCTGCTGGCTCCCGGTCTCGGGTCAGCGTAGAAGCTGGGGAAGTGCAGTCTGCGTGCATTGAGATAGGCGCTAGGCGAAACGAGCTGACCGGCACCGCGATACACGGAGCGAAACTCAACCCGCGTCGTATGAACTGCAGGTTAGCAAGCACGAACACGGCCGTTGCCCTGCGCAGTGCACTCAGGGAATATAGGGGAACGGTGCTGAGGTCCACGTAGCTAAGTTCTGCCTGTGCGCAATGATCTCCCCGGCAGAAACAGGAACCTGGCAGTTGCTGTTTTCAATGGTGCCGTCCAGGCTGACACCGCCTCCTCGCACCTTGCTTTCCAGCTCCCCGGGTACCACCTCCACTCCCACTCCCAGTTTCCAGCAGCCACCTTGAGAAGTGGTGAGAAGGGTGCTGGGCAGTTTCTGGCCTAGCTTACTCCTGCAGTGCTTGGTTCCCACTCTGTGAATACCCCACCTGAAATTGGACTCTTTCTTGCCCTTAGGCACTAGAGAGCTAACGGGGCTGCTGCATTTCCGCACTGGGGCAACAGGAGTGAACATACGTTTTCTCCGGTGAGTTGGCAGAGAGCATTTCTTGTTGGGAGCTGTCGTTCAAGGAGGCCGGCAGTGCGGCCTGCGTGGCGAGGCAAGCAGCCACCTGGAGCGGCGGTTTGAGAGTGGGCCGCTTCTGTTGGAGCTGCTCCGCTTCTGATCCAGCTCTCTGCTACAGCCTGGGAAAGCAGGAGCTGGACCCTCATGGGAGACCAGGGCAAAGCTGCTGGCTCCCGGTCTCGGGTCAGCATAGAAGCTGGGGAAGTGCAGTCTGCGTGCATTGAGATAGGCGCTAGGCGAAACGAGCTGACCGGCACCGCGATACACGGAGCGAAACTCAACCCGCGTCGTACGAACTGCAGGTTAGCAAGCACGAACACGGCCGTTGCCCTGCGCAGTGCACTCAGGGGATATAGGGGAACGGTGCTGAGGTCCACGTAGCTAAGTTCTGCCTGTGCGCAATGATCTCCCCGGCAGAAACAGGAACCTGGCAGTTGCTGTTTTCAATGGTGCCGTCCAGGCTGACACCGCCTCCTCGCACCTTGCTTTCCAGCTCCCCGGGTACCACCTCCACTCCCACTCCCAGTTTCCAGCAGCCACCTTGAGAGGTGGTGAGAAGGGTGCTGGGCAGTTTCTGGCCTAGCTTACTCCTGCAGTGCTTGGTTCCCACTCTGTGAATACCCCACCTGAAATCGGACTCTGGCTTGCCCTTAGGCACTAGAGAGCTAACGGGGCTGCTGCATTTCAGCACTGGGGCAACAGGAGTGAACATACGTTTTCTCCGGTGAGTTGGCAGAGAGCATTTCTTGTTGGGAGCTTTCGTTCAAGGAGGCCGGCAGTGCGGCCTACGTGGCGAGGCAAGCAGCCACCTGGAGCGGCGGTTTGAGAGTGGGCCGCTTCTGTTGGAGCTGCTCCGCTTCTGATCCAGCTCTCTGCTACAGCCTGGGAAAGCAGGAGCTGGACATTCATGGGTGACCAGGGCAAAGCTGCTGGCTCCCGGTCTCGGGTCAGCGTAGAAGCTGGGGAAGTGCAGTCTGCGTGCATTGAGATAGGCGCTAGGCGAAACGAGCTGACCGGCACCGCGATACACGGAGTGAAACTCAACCCGCGTCGTACGAACTGCAGGTTAGCAAGCACGAACACGGCCGTTGCCCTGTGCAGTGCACTCAGGGGATATAGGGGAACGGTGCTGAGGTCCACGTAGCTAAGTTCTGCCTGTGCGCAATGATCTCCCCAGCGGAAACAGGAACCTGGCAGTTGCTGTTTTCAATGGTGCCGTCCAGGCTGACACCGCCTCCTCGCACCTTGCTTTCCAGCTCCCCGGGTACCACCTCCACTCCCACTCCCAGTTTCCAGCAGCCACCTTGAGAGGTGGTGAGAAGGGTGCTGGGCAGTTTCTGGCCTAGCTTACTCCTGCAGTGCTTGGTTCCCACTCTGTGAATACCCCACCTGAAATCGGACTCTGGCTTGCCCTTAGGCACTAGAGAGCTAACGGGGCTGCTGCATTTCAGCACTGGGGCAACAGGAGTGAACATACGTTTTCTCCGGTGAGTTGGCAGAGAGCATTTCTTGTTGGGAGCTTTCGTTCAAGGAGGCCGGCAGTGCGGCCTACGTGGCGAGGCAAGCAGCCACCTGGAGCGGCGGTTTGAGAGTGGGCCGCTTCTGTTGGAGCTGCTCCGCTTCTGATCCAGCTCTCTGCTACAGCCTGGGAAAGCAGGAGCTGGACCCTCATGGGAGACCAGGGCAAAGCTGCTGGCTCCCGGTCTCGGGTCAGCGTAGAAGCTGGGGAAGTGCAGTCTGCGTGCATTGAGATAGGCGCTAGGCGAAACGAGCTGACCGGCACCGCGATACACGGAGCGAAACTCAACCCGCGTCGTACGAACTGCAGGTTAGCAAGCACGAACACGGCCGTTGCCCTGCGCAGTGCACTCAGGGGATATAGGGGAACGGTGCTGAGGTCCACGTAGCTAAGTTCTGCCTGTGCGCAATGATCTCCCCGGCAGAAACAGGAACCTGGCAGTTGCTGTTTTCAATGGTGCCGTACAGGCTGACACCGCCTCCTCGCACCTTGCTTTCCAGCTCCCCGGGTACCACCTCCACTCCCACTCCCAGTTTCCAGCAGCCACCTTGAGAGGTGGTGAGAAGGGTGCTGGGCAGTTTCTGGCCTAGCTTACTCCTGCAGTGCTTGGTTCCCACTCTGTGAATACCCCACCTGAAATCGGACTCTGGCTTGCCCTTAGGCACTAGAGAGCTAACGGGGCTGCTGCATTTCCGCACTGGGGCAACTGGAGTGAACATACATTTTCTCCGGTGAGTTGGCAGAGAGCATTTCTTGTTGGGAGCTTTCGTTCAAGGAGGCCGGCAGTGCGGCCTACGTGGCAAGGCAAGCAGCCACCTGGAGCGGCGGTTTGAGAGTGGGCCGCTTCTGTTGGAGCTGCTCCGCCTCTGATCCAGCTCTCTGCTACAGCCTGGGAAAGCAGGAGCTGGACCCTCATGGGAGACCAGGGCAAAGCTGCTGGCTCCCGGTCTCGGGTCAGCATAGAAGCTGGGGAAGTGCAGTCTGCGTGCATTGAGATAGGCGCTAGGCGAAACGAGCTGACCGGCACCGCGATACACAGAGCGAAACTCAACCCGCGTCGTACGAACTGCAGGTTAGCAAGCACGAACACGACCGTTGCCCTGCGCAGTGCACTCAGGGGATATAGGGAAACTGTGCTGAGGTCTACGTAGCTAAGTTCTGCCTGTGCGCAATGATCTCCCCGGCAGAAACAGGAACCTGGCAGTTGCTGTTTTCAATGGTGCCGTCCAGGCTGACACCGCCTCCTCGCACCTTGCTTTCCAGCTCCCCGGGTACCACCTCCACTCCCACTCCCAGTTTCCAGCAGCCACCTTGAGAGGTGGTGAGAAGGGTGCTGGGCAGTTTCTGGCCTAGCTTACTCCTGCAGTGCTTGGTTCCCACTCTGTGAATACCCCACCTGAAATCGGACTCTGGCTTGCCCTTAGGCACTAGAGAGCTAACGGGGCTGCTGCATTTCAGCACTGGGGCAACAGGAGTGAACATACGTTTTCTCCGGTGAGTTGGCAGAGAGCATTTCTTGTTGGGAGCTTTCGTTCAAGGAGGCCGGCAGTGCGGCCTACGTGGCGAGGCAAGCAGCCACCTGGAGCGGCGGTTTGAGAGTGGGCCGCTTCTGTTGGAGCTGCTCCGCTTCTGATCCAGCTCTCTGCTACAGCCTGGGAAAGCAGGAGCTGGACCCTCATGGGAGACCAGGGCAAAGCTGCTGGCTCCCGGTCTCGGGTCAGCGTAGAAGCTGGGGAAGTGCAGTCTGCGTGCATTGAGATAGGCGCTAGGCGAAACGAGCTGACCGGCACCGTGATACACGGAGCGAAACTCAACCCGCGTCGTATGAACTGCAGGTTAGCAAGCACGAACACGGCCGTTGCCATGCGCAGTGCACTCAGGGGATATAGGGGAACGGTGCTGAGGTCCACGTAGCTAAGTTCTGCCTGTGCGCAATGATCTCCCCGGCAGAAACAGGAACCTGGCAGTTGCTGTTTTCAATGGTGCCGTCCAGGCTGACACCGCCTCTTCGCACCTTGCTTTCCAGCTCCCCGGGTACCACCTCCACTCCCACTCCCAGTTTCCAGCAGCCACCTTGAGAGGTGGTGAGAAGGGTGCTGGGCAGTTTCTGGCCTAGCTTACTCCTGCAGTGCTTGGTTCCCACTCTGTGAATACCCCACCTGAAATCGGACTCTGGCTTGCCCTTAGGCACTAGAGAGCTAACGGGGCTGCTGCATTTCAGCACTGGGGCAACAGGAGTGAACATACGTTTTCTCCGGTGAGTTGGCAGAGAGCATTTCTTGTTGGGAGCTTTCGTTCAAGGAGGCCGGCAGTGCGGCCTACGTGGCGAGGCAAGCAGCCACCTGGAGCGGCGGTTTGAGAGTGGGCCGCTTCTGTTGGAGCTGCTCCGCTTCTGATCCAGCTCTCTGCTACAGCCTGGGAAAGCAGGAGCTGGACCCTCATGGGAGACCAGGGCAAAGCTGCTGGCTCCCGGTCTCGGGTCAGCGTAGAAGCTGGGGAAGTGCAGTCTGCGTGCATTGAGATAGGCGCTAGGCGAAACGAGCTGACCGGCACCGCGATACACAGAGCGAAACTCAACCCGCGTCGTACGAACTGCAGGTTAGCAAGCACGAACACGGCCGTTGCCCTGCGCAGTGCACTCAGGGGATATAGGGGAACGGTGCTGAGGTCCACGTAGCTAAGTTCTGCCTGTGCGCAATGATCTCCCCAGCGGAAACAGGAACCTGGCAGTTGCTGTTTTCAATGGTGCCGTCCAGGCTGACACCGCCTCCTCGCACCTTGCTTTCCAGCTCCCCGGGTACCACCTCCACTCCCACTCCCAGTTTCCAGCAGCCACCTTGAGAGGTGGTGAGAAGGGTGCTGGGCAGTTTCTGGCCTAGCTTACTCCTGCAGTGCTTGGTTCCCACTCTGTGAATACCCCACCTGAAATCGGACTCTGGCTTGCCCTTAGGCACTAGAGAGCTAACGGGGCTGCTGCATTTCCGCACTGGGGCAACTGGAGTGAACATACGTTTTCTCCGGTGAGTTGGCAGAGAGCATTTCTTGTTGGGAGCTTTCGTTCAAGGAGGCCGGCAGTGCGGCCTACGTGGCGAGGCAAGCAGCCACCTGGAGCGGCGGTTTGAGAGTGGGCCGCTTCTGTTGGAGCTGCTCCGCTTCTGATCCAGCTCTCTGCTACAGCCTGGGAAAGCAGGAGCTGGACCCTCATGGGAGACCAGGGCAAAGCTGCTGGCTCCCGGTCTCGGGTCAGCGTAGAAGCTGGGGAAGTGCAGTCTGCGTGCATTGAGATAGGCGCTAGGCGAAACGAGCTGACCGGCACCGCGATACACGGAGCGAAACTCAACCCGCGTCGTATGAACTGCAGGTTAGCAAGCACGAACACGGCCGTTGCCCTGCGCAGTGCACTCAGGGAATATAGGGGAACGGTGCTGAGGTCCACGTAGCTAAGTTCTGCCTGTGCGCAATGATCTCCCCGGCAGAAACAGGAACATGGCAGTTGCTGTTTTCAATGGTGCCGTCCAGGCTGACACCGCCTCCTCGCACCTTGCTTTCCAGCTCCCCGGGTACCACCTCCACTCCCACTCCCAGTTTCCAGCAGCCACCTTGAGAAGTGGTGAGAAGGGTGCTGGGCAGTTTCTGGCCTAGCTTACTCCTGCAGTGCTTGGTTCCCACTCTGTGAATACCCCACCTGAAATTGGACTCTGGCTTGCCCTTAGGCACTAGAGAGCTAACGGGGCTGCTGCATTTCCGCACTGGGGCAACTGGAGTGAACATACATTTTCTCCGGTGAGTTGGCAGAGAGCATTTCTTGTTGGGAGCTTTCGTTCAAGGAGGCCGGCAGTGCGGCCTACGTGGCAAGGCAAGCAGCCACCTGGAGCGGCGGTTTGAGAGTGGGCCGCTTCTGTTGGAGCTGCTCCGCCTCTGATCCAGCTCTCTGCTACAGCCTGGGAAAGCAGGAGCTGGACCCTCATGGGAGACCAGGGCAAAGCTGCTGGCTCCCGGTCTCGGGTCAGCGTAGAAGCTGGGGAAGTGCAGTCTGCGTGCATTGAGATAGGCGCTAGGCGAAACGAGCTGACCGGCACCGCGATACACAGAGCGAAACTCAACCCGCGTCGTACGAACTGCAGGTTAGCAAGCACGAACACGGCCGTTGCCCTGCGCAGTGCACTCAGGGGATATAGGGGAATGGTGCTGAGGTCCACGTAGCTAAGTTCTGCCTGTGCGCAATGATCTCCCCGGCAGAAACAGGAACCTGGCAGTTGCTGTTTTCAATGGTGCCGTCCAGGCTGACACCGCCTCCTCGCACCTTGCTTTCCAGCTCCCCGGGTACCACCTCCACTCCCACTCCCAGTTTCCAGCAGCCACCTTGAGAGGTGGTGAGAAGGGTGCTGGGCAGTTTCTGGCCTAGCTTACTCCTGCAGTGCTTGGTTCCCACTCTGTGAATACCCCACCTGAAATCGGACTCTGGCTTGCCCTTAGGCACTAGAGAGCTAACGGGGCTGCTGCATTTCAGCACTGGGGCAACAGGAGTGAACATACGTTTTCTCCGGTGAGTTGGCAGAGAGCATTTCTTGTTGGGAGCTTTCGTTCAAGGAGGCCGGCAGTGCGGCCTACGTGGCGAGGCAAGCAGCCACCTGGAGCGGCGGTTTGAGAGTGGGCCGCTTCTGTTGGAGCTGCTCCGCTTCTGATCCAGCTCTCTGCTACAGCCTGGGAAAGCAGGAGCTGGACCCTCATGGGAGACCAGGGCAAAGCTGCTGGCTCCCGGTCTCGGGTCAGCGTAGAAGCTGGGGAAGTGCAGTCTGCGTGCATTGAGATAGGCGCTAGGCGAAATGAGCTGACCGGCACCGCGATACACGGAGCGAAACTCAACCCGCGTCGTACGAACTGCAGGTTAGCAAGCACGAACACGGCCGTTGCCCTGCGCAGTGCACTCAGGGGATATAGGGGAACGGTGCTGAGGTCCACGTAGCTAAGTTCTGCCTGTGCGCAATGATCTCCCTTGCAGAAACAGGAACCTGGCAGTTGCTGTTTTCAATGGTGCCGTCCAGGCTGACACCGCCTCCTCGCACCTTGCTTTCCAGCTCCCCGGGTACCACCTCCACTCCCACTCCCAGTTTCCAGCAGCCACCTTGAGAAGTGGTGAGAAGGGTGCTGGGCAGTTTCTGGCCTAGCTTACTCCTGCAGTGCTTGGTTCCCACTCTGTGAATACCCCACCTGAAATTGGACTCTGGCTTGCCCTTAGGCACTAGAGAGCTAACGGGGCTGCTGCATTTCCGCACTGGGGCAACTGGAGTGAACATACGTTTTCTCCGGTGAGTTGGCAGAGAGCATTTCTTGTTGGGAGCTTTCGTTCAAGGAGGCCGGCAGTGCGGCCTACGTGGCGAGGCAAGCAGCCACCTGGAGCGGCGGTTTGAGAGTGGGCCGCTTCTGTTGGAGCTGCTCCGCCTCTGATCCAGCTCTCTGCTACAGCCTGGGAAAGCAGGAGCTGGACCCTCATGGGAGACCAGGGCAAAGCTGCTGGCTCCCGGTCTCGGGTCAGCGTAGAAGCTGGGGAAGTGCAGTCTGCGTGCATTGAGATAGGCGCTAGGCGAAACGAGCTGACCGGCACCGCGATACACAGAGCGAAACTCAACCCGCGTCGTACGAACTGCAGGTTAGCAAGCACGAACACGGCCGTTGCCCTGCGCAGTGCACTCAGGGGATATAGGGGAACGGTGCTGTGGTCCACGTAGCTAAGTTCTGCCTGTCCGCAATGATCTCCCCAGCGGAAACAGGAACCTGGCAGTTGCTGTTTTCAATGGTGCCGTCCAGGCTGACACTGCCTCCTCGCACCTTGCTTTCCAGCTCCCCGGGTACCACCTCCACTCCCACTCCCAGTTTCCAGCAGCCACCTTGAGAGGTGGTGAGAAGGGTGCTGGGCAGTTTCTGGCCTAGCTTACTCCTGCAGTGCTTGGTTCCCACTCTGTGAATACCCCACCTGAAATCGGACTCTGGCTTGCCCTTAGGCACTAGAGAGCTAACGGGGCTGCTGCATTTCAGCACTGGGGCAACAGGAGTGAACATACGTTTTCTCCGGTGAGTTGGCAGAGAGCATTTCTTGTTGGGAGCTTTCGTTCAAGGAGGCCGGCAGTGCGGCCTACGTGGCGAGGCAAGCAGCCACCTGGAGCGGCGGTTTGAGAGTGGGCCGCTTCTGTTGGAGCTGCTCCGCTTCTGATCCAGCTCTCTGCTACAGCCTGGGAAAGCAGGAGCTGGACCCTCATGGGAGACCAGGGCAAAGCTGCTGGCTCCCGGTCTCGGGTCAGCGTAGAAGCTGGGGAAGTGCAGTCTGCATGCATTGAGATAGGCGCTAGCGAAACGAGCTGACCGGCACCGCGATACACGGAGCGAAACTCAACCCGCGTCGTACGAACTGCAGGTTAGCAAGCACGAACATGGCCGTTGCCCTGCGCAGTGCACTCAGGGGATATAGGGGAACGGTGCTGAGGTCCACGTAGCTAAGTTCTGCCTGTGCGCAATGATCTCCCCAGCGGAAACAGGAACCTGGCAGTTGCTGTTTTCAATGGTGCCATCCAGGCTGACACCGCCTCCTCGCACCTTGCTTTCCAGCTCCCCGGGTACCACCTCCACTCCCACTCCCAGTTTCCAGCAGCCACCTTGAGAGGTGGTGAGAAGGGTGCTGGGCAGTTTCTGGCCTAGCTTACTCCTGCAGTGCTTGGTTCCCACTCTGTGAATACCCCACCTGAAATCGGACTCTGGCTTGCCCTTAGGCACTAGAGAGCTAACGGGGCTGCTGCATTTCAGCACTGGGGCAACAGGAGTGAACATACGTTTTCTCCGGTGAGTTGGCAGAGAGCATTTCTTGTTGGGAGCTTTCGTTCAAGGAGGCCGGCAGTGCGGCCTACGTGGCGAGGCAAGCAGCCACCTGGAGCGGCGGTTTGAGAGTGGGCCGCTTCTGTTGGAGCTGCTCCGCTTCTGATCCAGCTCTCTGCTACAGCCTGGGAAAGCAGGAGCTGGACCCTCATGGGAGACCAGGGCAAAGCTGCTGGCTCCCGGTCTCGGGTCAGCGTAGAAGCTGGGGAAGTGCAGTCTGCGTGCATTGAGATAGGCGCTAGGCGAAACGAGCTGACCGGCACCGCGATACACGGAGCGAAACTCAACCCGCGTCGTACGAACTGCAGGTTAGCAAGCACGAACACGGCCGTTGCCCTGCGCAGTGCACTCAGGGGATATAGGGGAACGGTGCTGAGGTCCACGTAGCTAAGTTCTGCCTGTGCGCAATGATCTCCCCGGCAGAAACAGGAACCTGGCAGTTGCTGTTTTCAATGGTGCCGTCCAGGCTGACACCGCCTCCTCGCACCTTGCTTTCCAGCTCCCCGGGTACCACCTCCACTCCCACTCCCAGTTTCCAGCAGCCACCTTGAGAAGTGGTGAGAAGGGTGCTGGGCAGTTTCTGGCCTAGCTTACTCCTGCAGTGCTTGGTTCCCACTCTGTGAATACCCCACCTGAAATTGGACTCTGGCTTGCCCTTAGGCACTAGAGAGCTAACGGGGCTGCTGCATTTCCGCACTGGGGCAACTGGAGTGAACATACATTTTCTCCGGTGAGTTGGCAGAGAGCATTTCTTGTTGGGAGCTTTCGTTCAAGGAGGCCGGCAGTGCGGCCTACGTGGCGAGGCAAGCAGCCACCTGGAGCGGCGGTTTGAGAGTGGGCCGCTTCTGTTGGAGCTGCTCCGCCTCTGATCCAGCTCTCTGCTACAGCCTGGGAAAGCAGGAGCTGGACCCTCATGGGAGACCAGGGCAAAGCTGCTGGCTCCCGGTCTCGGGTCAGCGTAGAAGCTGGGGAAGTGCAGTCTGCGTGCATTGAGATAGGCGCTAGGCGAAACGAGCTGACCGGCACCGCGATACACAGAGCGAAACTCAACCCGCGTCGTACGAACTGCAGGTTAGCAAGCACGAACACGACCGTTGCCCTGCGCAGTGCACTCAGGGGATATAGGGGAACGGTGCTGTGGTCCACGTAGCTAAGTTCTGCCTGTGCGCAATGATCTCCCCAGCGGAAACAGGAACCTGGCAGTTGCTGTTTTCAATGGTGCCGTCCAGGCCGACACTGCCTCCT
This sequence comes from Lepus europaeus, assembly GCF_033115175.1. NCBI lineage: Eukaryota > Metazoa > Chordata > Mammalia > Lagomorpha > Leporidae > Lepus > Lepus europaeus. Next base: position 2,572,457 of record NW_026909213.1, on the reverse strand, counting down.
CGCACCTTGCTTTCCAGCTCCCCGGGTACCACCTCCACTCCCACTCCCAGTTTCCAGCAGCCACCTTGAGAGGTGGTGAGAAGGGTGCTGGGCAGTTTCTGGCCTAGCTTACTCCTGCAGTGCTTGGTTCCCACTCTGTGAATACCCCACCTGAAATCGGACTCTGGCTTGCCCTTAGGCACTAGAGAGCTAACGGGGCTGCTGCATTTCAGCACTGGGGCAACAGGAGTGAACATACGTTTTCTCCGGTGAGTTGGCAGAGAGCATTTCTTGTTGGGAGCTTTCGTTCAAGGAGGCCGGCAGTGCGGCCTACGTGGCGAGGCAAGCAGCCACCTGGAGCGGCGGTTTGAGAGTGGGCCGCTTCTGTTGGAGCTGCTCCTCTTCTGATCCAGCTCTCTGCTACAGCCTGGGAAAGCAGGAGCTGGACCCTCATGGGAGACCAGGGCAAAGCTGCTGGCTCCCGGTCTCGGGTCAGCGTAGAAGCTGGGGAAGTGCAGTCTGCGTGCATTGAGATAGGCGCTAGGCGAAACGAGCTGACCGGCACCGCGATACACAGAGCGAAACTCAACCCGCGTCGTACGAACTGCAGGTTAGCAAGCACGAACACGACCGTTGCCCTGCGCAGTGCACTCAGGGGATATAGGGGAACTGTGCTGAGGTCTACGTAGCTAAGTTCTGCCTGTGCGCAATGATCTCCCCGGCAGAAACAGGAACCTGGCAGTTGCTGTTTTCAATGGTGCCGTCCAGGCTGACACCGCCTCCTCGCACCTTGCTTTCCAGCTCCCCGGGTACCACCTCCACTCCCACTCCCAGTTTCCAGCAGCCACCTTGAGAGGTGGTGAGAAGGGTGCTGGGCAGTTTCTGGCCTAGCTTACTCCTGCAGTGCTTGGTTCCCACTCTGTGAATACCCCACCTGAAATCGGACTCTGGCTTGCCCTTAGGCACTAGAGAGCTAACGGGGCTGCTGCATTTCAGCACTGGGGCAACAGGAGTGAACATACGTTTTCTCCGGTGAGTTGGCAGAGAGCATTTCTTGTTGGGAGCTTTCGTTCAAGGAGGCCGGCAGTGCGGCCTACGTGGCGAGGCAAGCAGCCACCTGGAGCGGCGGTTTGAGAGTGGGCCGCTTCTGTTGGAGCTGCTCCGCTTCTGATCCAGCTCTCTGCTACAGCCTGGGAAAGCAGGAGCTGGACCCTCATGGGAGACCAGGGCAAAGCTGCTGGCTCCCGGTCTCGGGTCAGCGTAGAAGCTGGGGAAGTGCAGTCTGCGTGCATTGAGATAGGCGCTAGGCGAAACGAGCTGACCGGCACCGCGATACACGGAGCGAAACTCAACCCGCGTCGTACGAACTGCAGGTTAGCAAGCACGAACATGGCCGTTGCCCTGCGCAGTGCACTCAGGGGATATAGGGGAACGGTGCTGAGGTCCACGTAGCTAAGTTCTGCCTGTGTGCAATGATCTCCCCAGCGGAAACAGGAACCTGGCAGTTGCTGTTTTCAATGGTGCCATCCAGGCTGACACCGCCTCCTCGCACCTTGCTTTCCAGCTCCCCGGGTACCACCTCCACTCCCACTCCCAGTTTCCAGCAGCCACCTTGAGAGGTGGTGAGAAGGGTGCTGGGCAGTTTCTGGCCTAGCTTACTCCTGCAGTGCTTGGTTCCCACTCTGTGAATACCCCACCTGAAATCGGACTCTGGCTTGCCCTTAGGCACTAGAGAGCTAACGGGGCTGCTGCATTTCCGCACTGGGGCAACAGGAGTGAACATACGTTTTCTCCGGTGAGTTGGCAGAGAGCATTTCTTGTTGGGAGCTGTCGTTCAAGGAGGCCGGCAGTGCGGCCTGCGTGGCGAGGCAAGCAGCCACCTGGAGCGGCGGTTTGAGAGTGGGCCGCTTCTGTTGGAGCTGCTCCGCTTCTGATCCAGCTCTCTGCTACAGCCTGGGAAAGCAGGAGCTGGACCCTCATGGGAGACCAGGGCAAAGCTGCTGGCTCCCGGTCTCGGGTCAGCATAGAAGCTGGGGAAGTGCAGTCTGCGTGCATTGAGATAGGCGCTAGGCGAAACGAGCTGACCGGCACCGCGATACACGGAGCGAAACTCAACCCGCGTCGTACGAACTGCAGGTTAGCAAGCACGAACACGGCCGTTGCCCTGCGCAGTGCACTCAGGGGATATAGGGGAACGGTGCTGAGGTCCACGTAGCTAAGTTCTGCCTGTGCGCAATGATCTCCCCGGCAGAAACAGGAACCTGGCAGTTGCTGTTTTCAATGGTGCCGTCCAGGCTGACACCGCCTCCTCGCACCTTGCTTTCCAGCTCCCCGGGTACCACCTCCACTCCCACTCCCAGTTTCCAGCAGCCACCTTGAGAGGTGGTGAGAAGGGTGCTGGGCAGTTTCTGGCCTAGCTTACTCCTGCAGTGCTTGGTTCCCACTCTGTGAATACCCCACCTGAAATTGGACTCTGGCTTGCCCTTAGGCACTAGAGAGCTAACGGGGCTGCTGCATTTCCGCACTGGGGCAACTGGAGTGAACATACATTTTCTCCGGTGAGTTGGCAGAGAGCATTTCTTGTTGGGAGCTTTCGTTCAAGGAGGCCGGCAGTGCGGCCTACGTGGCGAGGCAAGCAGCCACCTGGAGCGGCGGTTTGAGAGTGGGCCGCTTCTGTTGGAGCTGCTCCGCCTCTGATCCAGCTCTCTGCTACAGCCTGGGAAAGCAGGAGCTGGACCCTCATGGGAGACCAGGGCAAAGCTGCTGGCTCCCGGTCTCGGGTCAGCGTAGAAGCTGGGGAAGTGCAGTCTGCGTGCATTGAGATAGGCGCTAGGCGAAACGAGCTGACCGGCACCGCGATACACAGAGCGAAACTCAACCCGCGTCGTACGAACTGCAGGTTAGCAAGCACGAACACGACCGTTGCCCTGCGCAGTGCACTCAGGGTATATAGGGGAACGGTGCTGTGGTCCACGTAGCTAAGTTCTGCCTGTGCGCAATGATCTCCCCAGCGGAAACAGGAACCTGGCAGTTGCTGTTTTCAATGGTGCCGTCCAGGCTGACACTGCCTCCTCGCACCTTGCTTTCCAGCTCCCCGGGTACCACCTCCACTCCCACTCCCAGTTTCCAGCAGCCACCTTGAGAGGTGGTGAGAAGGGTGCTGGGCAGTTTCTGGCCTAGCTTACTCCTGCAGTGCTTGGTTCCCACTCTGTGAATACCCCACCTGAAATCGGACTCTGGCTTGCCCTTAGGCACTAGAGAGCTAACGGGGCTGCTGCATTTCAGCACTGGGGCAACAGGAGTGAACATACGTTTTCTCCGGTGAGTTGGCAGAGAGCATTTCTTGTTGGGAGCTTTCGTTCAAGGAGGCCGGCAGTGCGGCCTACGTGGCGAGGCAAGCAGCCACCTGGAGCGGCGGTTTGAGAGTGGGCCGCTTCTGTTGGAGCTGCTCCGCTTCTGATCCAGCTCTCTGCTACAGCCTGGGAAAGCAGGAGCTGGACCCTCATGGGAGACCAGGGCAAAGCTGCTGGCTCCCGGTCTCGGGTCAGCGTAGAAGCTGGGGAAGTGCAGTCTGCGTGCATTGAGATAGGCGCTAGGCGAAACGAGCTGACCGGCACCGCGATACACGGAGCGAAACTCAACCCGCGTCGTACGAACTGCAGGTTAGCAAGCACGAACACGGCCGTTGCCCTGCGCAGTGCACTCAGGGGATATAGGGGAACGGTGCTGAGGTCCACGTAGCTAAGTTCTGCCTGTGCGCAATGATCTCCCCGGCAGAAACAGGAACCTGGCAGTTGCTGTTTTCAATGGTGCCGTCCAGGCTGACACCGCCTCCTCGCACCTTGCTTTCCAGCTCCCCGGGTACCACCTCCACTCCCACTCCCAGTTTCCAGCAGCCACCTTGAGAGGTGGTGAGAAGGGTGCTGGGCAGTTTCTGGCCTAGCTTACTCCTGCAGTGCTTGGTTCCCACTCTGTGAATACCCCACCTGAAATTGGACTCTGGCTTGCCCTTAGGCACTAGAGAGCTAACGGGGCTGCTGCATTTCCGCACTGGGGCAACTGGAGTGAACATACATTTTCTCCGGTGAGTTGGCAGAGAGCATTTCTTGTTGGGAGCTTTCGTTCAAGGAGGCCGGCAGTGCGGCCTACGTGGCGAGGCAAGCAGCCACCTGGAGCGGCGGTTTGAGAGTGGGCCGCTTCTGTTGGAGCTGCTCCGCCTCTGATCCAGCTCTCTGCTACAGCCTGGGAAAGCAGGAGCTGGACCCTCATGGGAGACCAGGGCAAAGCTGCTGGCTCCCGGTCTCGGGTCAGCGTAGAAGCTGGGGAAGTGCAGTCTGCGTGCATTGAGATAGGCGCTAGGCGAAACGAGCTGACCGGCACCGCGATACACAGAGCGAAACTCAACCCGCGTCGTACGAACTGCAGGTTAGCAAGCACGAACACGACCGTTGCCCTGCGCAGTGCACTCAGGGTATATAGGGGAACGGTGCTGTGGTCCACGTAGCTAAGTTCTGCCTGTGCGCAATGATCTCCCCAGCGGAAACAGGAACCTGGCAGTTGCTGTTTTCAATGGTGCCGTCCAGGCTGACACTGCCTCCTCGCACCTTGCTTTCCAGCTCCCCGGGTACCACCTCCACTCCCACTCCCAGTTTCCAGCAGCCACCTTGAGAGGTGGTGAGAAGGGTGCTGGGCAGTTTCTGGCCTAGCTTACTCCTGCAGTGCTTGGTTCCCACTCTGTGAATACCCCACCTGAAATCGGACTCTGGCTTGCCCTTAGGCACTAGAGAGCTAACGGGGCTGCTGCATTTCAGCACTGGGGCAACAGGAGTGAACATACGTTTTCTCCGGTGAGTTGGCAGAGAGCATTTCTTGTTGGGAGCTTTCGTTCAAGGAGGCCGGCAGTGCGGCCTACGTGGCGAGGCAAGCAGCCACCTGGAGCGGCGGTTTGAGAGTGGGCCGCTTCTGTTGGAGCTGCTCCGCTTCTGATCCAGCTCTCTGCTACAGCCTGGGAAAGCAGGAGCTGGACCCTCATGGGAGACCAGGGCAAAGCTGCTGGCTCCCGGTCTCGGGTCAGCGTAGAAGCTGGGGAAGTGCAGTCTGCGTGCATTGAGATAGGCGCTAGGCGAAACGAGCTGACCGGCACCGCGATACACGGAGCGAAACTCAACCCGCGTCGTACGAACTGCAGGTTAGCAAGCACAAACACGGCCGTTGCCCTGCGCAGTGCACTCAGGGGATATAGGGGAACGGTGCTGAGGTCCACGTAGCTAAGTTCTGCCTGTGCGCAATGATCTCCCCAGCAGAAACAGGAACCTGGCAGTTGCTGTTTTCAATGGTGCCGTCCAGGCTGACACCGCCTCCTCGCACCTTGCTTTCCAGCTCCCCGGGTACCACCTCCACTCCCACTCCCAGTTTCCAGCAGCCACCTTGAGAGGTGGTGAGAAGGGTGCTGGGCAGTTTCTGGCCTAGCTTACTCCTGCAGTGCTTGGTTCCCACTCTGTGAATACCCCACCTGAAATCGGACTCTGGCTTGCCCTTAGGCACTAGAGAGCTAACGGGGCTGCTGCATTTCCGCACTGGGGCAACTGGAGTGAACATACGTTTTCTCCGGTGAGTTGGCAGAGAGCATTTCTTGTTGGGAGCTTTCGTTCAAGGAGGCCGGCAGTGCGGCCTACGTGGCGAGGCAAGCAGCCACCTGGAGCGGCGGTTTGAGAGTGGGCCGCTTCTGTTGGAGCTGCTCCGCTTCTGATCCAGCTCTCTGCTACAGCCTGGGAAAGCAGGAGCTGGACCCTCATGGGAGACCAGGGCAAAGCTGCTGGCTCCCGGTCTCGGGTCAGCGTAGAAGCTGGGGAAGTGCAGTCTGCGTGCATTGAGATAGGCGCTAGGCGAAACGAGCTGACCGGCACCGCGATACACGGAGCGAAACTCAACCCGCGTCGTACGAACTGCAGGTTAGCAAGCACGAACACGGCCGTTGCCCTGCGCAGTGCACTCAGGGGATATAGGGGAACGGTGCTGAGGTCCACGTAGCTAAGTTCTGCCTGTGCGCAATGATCTCCCCAGCGGAAACAGGAACCTGGCAGTTGCTGTTTTCAATGGTGCCGTCCAGGCTGACACCGCCTCCTCGCACCTTGCTTTCCAGCTCCCCGGGTACCACCTCCACTCCCACTCCCAGTTTCCAGCAGCCACCTTGAGAGGTGGTGAGAAGGGTGCTGGGCAGTTTCTGGCCTAGCTTACTCCTGCAGTGCTTGGTTCCCACTCTGTGAATACCCCACCTGAAATCGGACTCTGGCTTGCCCTTAGGCACTAGAGAGCTAACGGGGCTGCTGCATTTCAGCACTGGGGCAACAGGAGTGAACATACGTTTTCTCCGGTGAGTTGGCAGAGAGCATTTCTTGTTGGGAGCTTTCGTTCAAGGAGGCCGGCAGTGCGGCCTACGTGGCAAGGCAAGCAGCCACCTGGAGCGGCGGTTTGAGAGTGGGCCGCTTCTGTTGGAGCTGCTCCGCTTCTGATCCAGCTCTCTGCTACAGCCTGGGAAAGCAGGAGCTGGACCCTCATGGGAGACCAGGGCAAAGCTGCTGGCTCCCGGTCTCGGGTCAGCGTAGAAGCTGGGGAAGTGCAGTCTGCGTGCATTGAGATAGGCGCTAGGCGAAACGAGCTGACCGGCACCGCGATACACGGAGCGAAACTCAACCCGCGTCGTACGAACTGCAGGTTAGCAAGCACGAACACGGCCGTTGCCCTGCGCAGTGCACTCAGGGGATATAGGGGAACGGTGCTGAGGTCCACGTAGCTAAGTTCTGCCTGTGCGCAATGATCTCCCCGGCAGAAACAGGAACCTGGCAGTTGCTGTTTTCAATGGTGCCGTCCAGGCTGACACCGCCTCCTCGCACCTTGCTTTCCAGCTCCCCGGGTACCACCTCCACTCCCACTCCCAGTTTCCAGCAGCCACCTTGAGAAGTGGTGAGAAGGGTGCTGGGCAGTTTCTGGCCTAGCTTACTCCTGCAGTGCTTGGTTCCCACTCTGTGAATACCCCACCTGAAATTGGACTCTGGCTTGCCCTTAGGCACTAGAGAGCTAACGGGGCTGCTGCATTTCGGCACTGGGGCAACAGGAGTGAACATACGTTTTCTCCGGTGAGTTGGCAGAGAGCATTTCTTGTTGGGAGCTTTCGTTCAAGGAGGCCGGCAGTGCGGCCTACGTGGCGAGGCAAGCAGCCACCTGGAGCGGCGGTTTGAGAGTGGGCCGCTTCTGTTGGAGCTGCTCCGCCTCTGATCCAGCTCTCTGCTACAGCCTGGGAAAGCAGGAGCTGGACCCTCATGGGAGACCAGGGCAAAGCTGCTGGCTCCCGGTCTCGGGTCAGCGTAGAAGCTGGGGAAGTGCAGTCTGCGTGCATTGAGATAGGCGCTAGGCGAAACGAGCTGACCGGCACCGCGATACACAGAGCGAAACTCAACCCGCGTCGTACGAACTGCAGGTTAGCAAGCACGAACACGACCGTTGCCCTGCGCAGTGCACTCAGGGGATATAGGGGAACGGTGCTGTGGTCCACGTAGCTAAGTTCTGCCTGTGCGCAATGATCTCCCCAGCGGAAACAGGAACCTGGCAGTTGCTGTTTTCAATGGTGCCGTCCAGGCTGACACCGCCTCCTCGCACCTTGCTTTCCAGCTCCCCGGGTACCACCTCCACTCCCACTCCCAGTTTCCAGCAGCCACCTTGAGAGGTGGTGAGAAGGGTGCTGGGCAGTTTCTGGCCTAGCTTACTCCTGCAGTGCTTGGTTCCCACTCTGTGAATACCCCACCTGAAATCGGACTCTGGCTTGCCCTTAGGCACTAGAGAGCTAACGGGGCTGCTGCATTTCAGCACTGGGGCAACAGGAGTGAACATACGTTTTCTCCGGTGAGTTGGCAGAGAGCATTTCTTGTTGGGAGCTTTCGTTCAAGGAGGCCGGCAGTGCGGCCTACGTGGCGAGGCAAGCAGCCACCTGGAGCGGCGGTTTGAGAGTGGGCCGCTTCTGTTGGAGCTGCTCCTCTTCTGATCCAGCTCTCTGCTACAGCCTGGGAAAGCAGGAGCTGGACCCTCATGGGAGACCAGGGCAAAGCTGCTGGCTCCCGGTCTCGGGTCAGCGTAGAAGCTGGGGAAGTGCAGTCTGCGTGCATTGAGATAGGCGCTAGGCGAAACGAGCTGACCGGCACCGCGATACACGGAGCGAAACTCAACCCGCGTCGTACGAACTGCAGGTTAGCAAGCACGAACACGGCCGTTGCCCTGCGCAGTGCACTCAGGGGATATAGGGGAACGGTGCTGAGGTCCACGTAGCTAAGTTCTGCCCGTGCGCAATGATCTCCCCGGCGGAAACAGGAACCTGGCAGTTGCTGTTTTCAATGGTGCCGTCCAGGCTGACACTGCCTCCTCGCACCTTTCTTTCCAGCTCCCCGGATACCACCTCCACTCCCACTCCCAGTTTCCAGCAGCCACCTTGAGAGGTGGTGAGAAGGGTGCTGGGCAGTTTCTGGCCTAGCTTACTCCTGCAGTGCTTGGTTCCCACTCTGTGAATACCCCACCTGAAATCGGACTCTGGCTTGCCCTTAGGCACTAGAGAGCTAACGGGGCTGCTGCATTTCAGCACTGGGGCAACAGGAGTGAACATACGTTTTCTCCGGTGAGTTGGCAGAGAGCATTTCTTGTTGGGAGCTTTCGTTCAAGGAGGCCGGCAGTGCGGCCTACGTGGCGAGGCAAGCAGCCACCTGGAGCGGTGGTTTGAGAGTGGGCTGCTTCTGTTGGAGCTGCTCCGCTTCTGATCCAGCTCTCTGCTACAGCCTGGGAAAGCAGGAGCTGGACCCTCATGGGAGACCAGGGCAAAGCTGCTGGCTCCCGGTCTCGGGTCAGCGTAGAAGCTGGGGAAGTGCAGTCTGCGTGCATTGAGATAGGCGCTAGGCGAAACGAGCTGACCGGCACCGCGATACACGGAGCGAAACTCAACCCGCGTCGTACGAACTGCAGGTTAGCAAGCACGAACACGGCCGTTGCCCTGCACAGTGCACTCAGGGGATATAGGGGAACGGTGCTGAGGTCCACGTAGCTAAGTTCTGCCTGTGCGCAATGATCTCCCCGGCAGAAACAGGAACCTGGCAGTTGCTGTTTTCAATGGTGCCGTCCAGGCTGACACCGCCTCCTCGCACCTTGCTTTCCAGCTCCCCGGGTACCACCTCCACTCCCACTCCCAGTTTCCAGCAGCCACCTTGAGAGGTGGTGAGAAGGGTGCTGGGCAGTTTCTGGCCTAGCTTACTCCTGCAGTGCTTGGTTCCCACTCTGTGAATACCCCACCTGAAATCGGACTCTGGCTTGCCCTTAGGCACTAGAGAGCTAACGGGGCTGCTGCATTTCCGCACTGGGGCAACAGGAGTGAACATACGTTTTCTCCGGTGAGTTGGCAGAGAGCATTTCTTGTTGGGAGCTTTCGTTCAAGGAGGCCGGCAGTGCGGCCTACGTGGCGAGGCAAGCAGCCACCTGGAGCGGCGGTTTGAGAGTGGGCCGCTTCTGTTGGAGCTGCTCCGCCTCTGATCCAGCTCTCTGCTACAGCCTGGGAAAGCAGGAGCTGGACCCTCATGGGAGACCAGGGCAAAGCTGCTGGCTCCCGGTCTCGGGTCAGCGTAGAAGCTGGGGAAGTGCAGTCTGCGTGCATTGAGATAGGCGCTAGGCGAAACGAGCTGACCGGCACCGCGATACACAGAGCGAAACTCAACCCGCGTCGTACGAACTGCAGGTTAGCAAGCACGAACACGACCGTTGCCCTGCGCAGTGCACTCAGGGGATATAGGGGAACGGTGCTGTGGTCCACGTAGCTAAGTTCTGCCTGTGCGCCATGATCTCCCCAGCGGAAACAGGAACCTGGCAGTTGCTGTTTTCAATGGTGCCGTCCAGGCTGACACTGCCTCCTCGCACCTTGCTTTCCAGCTCCCCGGGTACCACCTCCACTCCCACTCCCAGTTTCCAGCAGCCACCTTGAGAGGTGGTGAGAAGGGTGCTGGGCAGTTTCTGGCCTAGCTTACTCCTGCAGTGCTTGGTTCCCACTCTGTGAATACCCCACCTGAAATCGGACTCTGGCTTGCCCTTAGGCACTAGAGAGCTAACGGGGCTGCTGCATTTCAGCACTGGGGCAACAGGAGTGAACATACGTTTTCTCCGGTGAGTTGGCAGAGAGCATTTCTTGTTGGGAGCTTTCGTTCAAGGAGGCCGGCAGTGCGGCCTACGTGGCGAGGCAAGCAGCCACCTGGAGCGGCGGTTTGAGAGTGGGCCGCTTCTGTTGGAGCTGCTCCGCTTCTGATCCAGCTCTCTGCTACAGCCTGGGAAAGCAGGAGCTGGACCCTCATGGGAGACCAGGGCAAAGCTGCTGGCTCCCGGTCTCGGGTCAGCGTAGAAGCTGGGGAAGTGCAGTCTGCGTGCATTGAGATAGGCGCTAGGCGAAACGAGCTGACCGGCACCGCGATACACGGAGCGAAACTCAACCCGCGTCGTACGAACTGCAGGTTAGCAAGCACGAACACGGCCGTTGCCCTGCGCAGTGCACTCAGGGGATATAGGGGAACGGTGCTGAGGTCCACGTAGCTAAGTTCTGCCTGTGTGCAATGATCTCCCCAGCGGAAACAGGAACCTGGCAGTTGCTGTTTTCAATGGTGCCGTCCAGGCTGACACCGCCTCCTCGCACCTTGCTTTCCAGCTCCCCGGGTACCACCTCCACTCCCACTCCCAGTTTCCAGCAGCCACCTTGAGAGGTGGTGAGAAGGGTGCTGGGCAGTTTCTGGCCTAGCTTACTCCTGCAGTGCTTGGTTCCCACTCTGTGAATACCCCACCTGAAATCGGACTCTGGCTTGCCCTTAGGCACTAGAGAGCTAACGGGGCTGCTGCATTTCAGCACTGGGGCAACAGGAGTGAACATACGTTTTCTCCGGTGAGTTGGCAGAGAGCATTTCTTGTTGGGAGCTTTCGTTCAAGGAGGCCGGCAGTGCGGCCTACGTGGCGAGGCAAGCAGCCACCTGGAGCGGCGGTTTGAGAGTGGGCCGCTTCTGTTGGAGCTGCTCCGCTTCTGATCCAGCTCTCTGCTACAGCCTGGGAAAGCAGGAGCTGGACCCTCATGGGAGACCAGGGCAAAGCTGCTGGCTCCCGGTCTCGGGTCAGCGTAGAAGCTGGGGAAGTGCAGTCTGCGTGCATTGAGATAGGCGCTAGGCGAAACGAGCTGACCGGCACCGCGATACACGGAGCGAAACTCAACCCGCGTCGTACGAACTGCAGGTTAGCAAGCACGAACACGGCCGTTGCCCTGCGCAGTGCACTCAGGGGATATAGGGGAACGGTGCTGAGGTCCACGTAGCTAAGTTCTGCCTGTGCGCAATGATCTCCCCGGCAGAAACAGGAACCTGGCAGTTGCTGTTTTCAATGGTGCCGTCCAGGCTGACACCGCCTCCTCGCACCTTGCTTTCCAGCTCCCCGGGTACCACCTCCACTCCCACTCCCAGTTTCCAGCAGCCACCTTGAGAAGTGGTGAGAAGGGTGCTGGGCAGTTTCTGGCCTAGCTTACTCCTGCAGTGCTTGGTTCCCACTCTGTGAATACCCCACCTGAAATTGGACTCTGGCTTGCCCTTAGGCACTAGAGAGCTAACGGGGCTGCTGCATTTCCGCACTGGGGCAACTGGAGTGAACATACATTTTCTCCGGTGAGTTGGCAGAGAGCATTTCTTGTTGGGAGCTTTCGTTCAAGGAGGCCGGCAGTGCGGCCTACGTGGCGAGGCAAGCAGCCACCTGGAGCGGTGGTTTGAGAGTGGGCCGCTTCTGTTGGAGCTGCTCCGCCTCTGATCCAGCTCTCTGCTACAGCCTGGGAAAGCAGGAGCTGGACCCTCATGGGAGACCAGGGCAAAGCTGCTGGCTCCCGGTCTCGGGTCAGCGTAGAAGCTGGGGAAGTGCAGTCTGCGTGCATTGAGATAGGCGCTAGGCGAAACGAGCTGACCGGCACCGCGATACACAGAGCGAAACTCAACCCGCGTCGTACGAACTGCAGGTTAGCAAGCACGAACACGACCGTTGCCCTGCGCAGTGCACTCAGGGGATATAGGGGAACGGTGCTGTGGTCCACGTAGCTAAGTTCTGCCTGTGCGCAATGATCTCCCCAGCGGAAACAGGAACCTGGCAGTTGCTGTTTTCAATGGTGCCGTCCAGGCTGACACTGCCTCCTCGCACCTTGCTTTCCAGCTCCCCGGGTACCACCTCCACTCCCACTCCCAGTTTCCAGCAGCCACCTTGAGAGGTGGTGAGAAGGGTGCTGGGCAGTTTCTGGCCTAGCTTACTCCTGCAGTGCTTGGTTCCCACTCTGTGAATACCCCACCTGAAATCGGACTCTGGCTTGCCCTTAGGCACTAGAGAGCTAACGGGGCTGCTGCATTTCAGCACTGGGGCAACAGGAGTGAACATACGTTTTCTCCGGTGAGTTGGCAGAGAGCATTTCTTGTTGGGAGCTTTCGTTCAAGGAGGCCGGCAGTGCGGCCTACGTGGCGAGGCAAGCAGCCACCTGGAGCAGCGGTTTGAGAGTGGGCCGCTTCTGTTGGAGCTGCTCCGCTTCTGATCCAGCTCTCTGCTACAGCCTGGGAAAGCAGGAGCTGGACCCTCATGGGAGACCAGGGCAAAGCTGCTGGCTCCCGGTCTCGGGTCAGCGTAGAAGCTGGGGAAGTGCAGTCTGCGTGCATTGAGATAGGCGCTAGGCGAAACGAGCTGACCGGCACCGCGATACACGGAGCGAAACTCAACCCGCGTCGTACGAACTGCAGGTTAGCAAGCACGAACACGGCCGTTGCCCTGCGCAGTGCACTCAGGGGATATAGGGGAACGGTGCTGAGGTCCACGTAGCTAAGTTCTGCCTGTGCGCAATGATCTCCCCAGCGGAAACAGGAACCTGGCAGTTGCTGTTTTCAATGGTGCCGTCCAGGCTGACACCGCCTCCTCGCACCTTGCTTTCCAGCTCCCCGGGTACCACCTCCACTCCCACTCCCAGTTTCCAGCAGCCACCTTGAGAGGTGGTGAGAAGGGTGCTGGGCAGTTTCTGGCCTAGCTTACTCCTGCAGTGCTTGGTTCCCACTCTGTGAATACCCCACCTGAAATCGGACTCTGGCTTGCCCTTAGGCACTAGAGAGCTAACGGGGCTGCTGCATTTCAGCACTGGGGCAACAGGAGTGAACATACGTTTTCTCCGGTGAGTTGGCAGAGAGCATTTCTTGTTGGGAGCTTTCGTTCAAGGAGGCCGGCAGTGCGGCCTACGTGGCGAGGCAAGCAGCCACCTGGAGCGGCGGTTTGAGAGTGGGCCGCTTCTGTTGGAGCTGCTCCGCTTCTGATCCAGCTCTCTGCTACAGCCTGGGAAAGCAGGAGCTGGACCCTCATGGGAGACCAGGGCAAAGCTGCTGGCTCCCGGTCTCGGGTCAGCGTAGAAGCTGGGGAAGTGCAGTCTGCGTGCATTGAGATAGGCGCTAGGCGAAACGAGCTGACCGGCACCGCGATACACGGAGCGAAACTCAACCCGCGTCGTACGAACTGCAGGTTAGCAAGCACGAACACGGCCGTTGCCCTGCGCAGTGCACTCAGGGGATATAGGGGAACGGTGCTGAGGTCCACGTAGCTAAGTTCTGCCTGTGCGCAATGATCTCCCCGGCAGAAACAGGAACCTGGCAGTTGCTGTTTTCAATGGTGCCGTCCAGGCTGACACCGCCTCCTCGCACCTTGCTTTCCAGCTCCCCGGGTACCACCTCCACTCCCACTCCCAGTTTCCAGCAGCCACCTTGAGAAGTGGTGAGAAGGGTGCTGGGCAGTTTCTGGCCTAGCTTACTCCTGCAGTGCTTGGTTCCCACTCTGTGAATACCCCACCTGAAATTGGACTCTGGCTTGCCCTTAGGCACTAGAGAGCTAACGGGGCTGCTGCATTTCCGCACTGGGGCAACTGGAGTGAACATACATTTTCTCCGGTGAGTTGGCAGAGAGCATTTCTTGTTGGGAGCTTTCGTTCAAGGAGGCCGGCAGTGCGGCCTACGTGGCGAGGCAAGCAGCCACCTGGAGCGGCGGTTTGAGAGTGGGCCGCTTCTGTTGGAGCTGCTCCGCCTCTGATCCAGCTCTCTGCTACAGCCTGGGAAAGCAGGAGCTGGACCCTCATGGGAGACCAGGGCAAAGCTGCTGGCTCCCGGTCTCGGGTCAGCGTAGAAGCTGGGGAAGTGCAGTCTGCGTGCATTGAGATAGGCGCTAGGCGAAACGAGCTGACCGGCACCGCGATACACAGAGCGAAACTCAACCCGCGTCGTACGAACTGCAGGTTAGCAAGCACGAACACGACCGTTGCCCTGCGCAGTGCACTCAGGGGATATAGGGGAACGGTGCTGTGGTCCACGTAGCTAAGTTCTGCCTGTGCGCAATGATCTCCCCAGCGGAAACAGGAACCTGGCAGTTGCTGTTTTCAATGGTGCCGTCCAGGCTGACACTGCCTCCTCGCACCTTGCTTTCCAGCTCCCCGGGTACCACCTCCACTCCCACTCCCAGTTTCCAGCAGCCACCTTGAGAGGTGGTGAGAAGGGTGCTGGGCAGTTTCTGGCCTAGCTTACTCCTGCAGTGCTTGGTTCCCACTCTGTGAATACCCCACCTGAAATCGGACTCTGGCTTGCCCTTAGGCACTAGAGAGCTAACGGGGCTGCTGCATTTCAGCACTGGGGCAACAGGAGTGAACATACGTTTTCTCCGGTGAGTTGGCAGAGAGCATTTCTTGTTGGGAGCTTTCGTTCAAGGAGGCCGGCAGTGCGGCCTACGTGGCGAGGCAAGCAGCCACCTGGAGCGGCGGTTTGAGAGTGGGCCGCTTCTGTTGGAGCTGCTCCGCTTCTGATCCAGCTCTCTGCTACAGCCTGGGAAAGCAGGAGCTGGACCCTCATGGGAGACCAGGGCAAAGCTGCTGGCTCCCGGTCTCGGGTCAGCGTAGAAGCTGGGGAAGTGCAGTCTGCGTGCATTGAGATAGGCGCTAGGCGAAACGAGCTGACCGGCACCGCGATACACGGAGCGAAACTCAACCCGCGTCGTACGAACTGCAGGTTAGCAAGCACGAACACGGCCGTTGCCCTGCGCAGTGCACTCAGGGGATATAGGGGAACGGTGCTGAGGTCCACGTAGCTAAGTTCTGCCTGTGCGCAATGATCTCCCCAGCGGAAACAGGAACCTGGCAGTTGCTGTTTTCAATGGTGCCGTCCAGGCTGACACCGCCTCCTCGCACCTTGCTTTCCAGCTCCCCGGGTACCACCTCCACTCCCACTCCCAGTTTCCAGCAGCCACCTTGAGAGGTGGTGAGAAGGGTGCTGGGCAGTTTCTGGCCTAGCTTACTCCTGCAGTGCTTGGTTCCCACTCTGTGAATACCCCACCTGAAATCGGACTCTGGCTTGCCCTTAGGCACTAGAGAGCTAACGGGGCTGCTGCATTTCAGCACTGGGGCAAAAGGAGTGAACATACGTTTTCTCCGGTGAGTTGGCAGAGAGCATTTCTTGTTGGGAGCTTTCGTTCAAGGAGGCCGGCAGTGCGGCCTACGTGGCGAGGCAAGCAGCCACCTGGAGCGGCGGTTTGAGAGTGGGCCGCTTCTGTTGGAGCTGCTCCGCTTCTGATCCAGCTCTCTGCTACAGCCTGGGAAAGCAGGAGCTGGACCCTCATGGGAGACCAGGGCAAAGCTGCTGGCTCCCGGTCTCGGGTCAGCGTAGAAGCTGGGGAAGTGCAGTCTGCGTGCATTGAGATAGGCGCTAGGCGAAACGAGCTGACCGGCACCGCGATACACGGAGCGAAACTCAACCCGCGTCGTACGAACTGCAGGTTAGCAAGCACGAACAAGGCCGTTGCCCTGCGCAGTGCACTCAGGGGATATAGGGGAACGGTGCTGAGGTCCACGTAGCTAAGTTCTGCCCGTGCGCAATGATCTCCCCGGCGGAAACAGGAACCTGGCAGTTGCTGTTTTCAATGGTGCCGTCCAGGCTGACACTGCCTCCTCGCACCTTTCTTTCCAGCTCCCCGGATACCACCTCCACTCCCACTCCCAGTTTCCAGCAGCCACCTTGAGAGGTGGTGAGAAGGGTGCTGGGCAGTTTCTGGCCTAGCTTACTCCTGCAGTGCTTGGTTCCCACTCTGTGAATACCCCACCTGAAATCGGACTCTGGCTTGCCCTTAGGCACTAGAGAGCTAACGGGGCTGCTGCATTTCAGCACTGGGGCAACAGGAGTGAACATACGTTTTCTCCGGTGAGTTGGCAGAGAGCATTTCTTGTTGGGAGCTTTCGTTCAAGGAGGCCGGCAGTGCGGCCTACGTGGCGAAGCAAGCAGCCACCTGTAGCGGTGGTTTGAGAGTGGGCCGCTTCTGTTGGAGCTGCTCCGCTTCTGATCCAGCTCTCTGCTACAGCCTGGGAAAGCAGGAGCTGGACCCTCATGGGAGACCAGGGCAAAGCTGCTGGCTCCCGGTCTCGGGTCAGCGTAGAAGCTGGGGAAGTGCAGTCTGCGTGCATTGAGATAGGCGCTAGGCGAAACGAGCTGACCGGCACCGCGATACACGGAGCGAAACTCAACCCGCGTCGTACGAACTGCAGGTTAGCAAGCACGAACAAGGCCGTTGCCCTGCACAGTGCACTCAGGGGATATAGGGGAACGGTGCTGAGGTCCACGTAGCTAAGTTCTGCCTGTGCGCAATGATCTCCCCGGCGGAAACAGGAACCTGTCAGTTGCTGTTTTCAATGGTGCCGTCCAGGCTGACACCGCCTCCTCGCACCTTGCTTTCCAGCTCCCCGGGTACCACCTCCACTCCCACTCCCAGTTTCCAGCAGCCACCTTGATAGGTGGTGAGAAGGGTGCTGGGCAGTTTCTGGCCTAGCTTACTCCTGCAGTGCTTGGTTCCCACTCTGTGAATACCCCACCTGAAATCGGACTCTGGCTTGCCCTTAGGCACTAGAGAGCTAACGGGGCTGCTGCATTTCGGCACTGGGGCAACAGGAGTGAACATACATTTTCTCCGGTGAGTTGGCAGAGAGCATTTCTTGTTGGGAGCTTTCGTTCAAGGAGGCCGGCAGTGCGGCCTACGTGGCGAGGCAAGCAGCCACCTGGAGCGGCGGTTTGAGAGTGGGCCGCTTCTGTTGGAGCTGCTCCGCTTCTGATCCAGCTCTCTGCTACAGCCTGGGAAAGCAGGAGCTGGACCCTCATGGGAGACCAGGGCAAAGCTGCTGGCTCCCGGTCTCGGGTCAGTGTAGAAGCTGGGGAAGTGCAGTCTGCGTGCATTGAGATAGGCGCTAGGCGAAACGAGCTGACCGGCACCGCGATACACAGAGCGAAACTCAACCCGCGTCGTACGAACTGCAGGTTAGCAAGCACGAACACGGCCGTTGCCCTGCGCAGTGCACTCAGGGGATATAGGGGAACGGTGCTGAGGTCCACGTAGCTAAGTTCTGCCTGTGCGCAATGATCTCCCCGGCGGAAACAGGAACCTGGCAGTTGCTGTTTTCAATGGTGCCGTCCAGGCTGACACTGCCTCCTCGCACCTTTCTTTCCAGCTCCCCGGATACCACCTCCACTCCCACTCCCAGTTTCCAGCAGCCACCTTGAGAGGTGGTGAGAAGGGTGCTGGGCAGTTTCTGGCCTAGCTTACTCCTGCAGTGCTTGGTTCCCACTCTGTGAATACCCCACCTGAAATTGGACTCTGGCTTGCCCTTAGGCACTAGAGAGCTAATGCGGCTGCTGCATTATCGTATTCAGAAAAATTGGCATACAATTTTCAAATCTACACAAGAAAATACATGAGAACAAAAGTTAAAAGAATGATAAAATATCTGAACATAATGATTTGTAAAACTTTCAGAACAAAGTGCAATTAAATTAGTGAGAATTCCATTCATTGGGCCCTTTTTAGCTGCATACAGGCATTCAATTCCAAATATCAGCATTATAAAAAGTGGTAGTTGTAAAGATATTTAATAATTACATCATAATCTTTTTTTTTTTTAAATTTTTGACTGGTAGAGTGGACAGTGAGAGAGAGAGAGAAAGGTCTTCCTTTTGCCGTTGGTTCACCCTCCAATGGCCGCCGCGGCTGCCGCGCTGCGTCCGGCGCACCGTGCTGATCCAATGGCAGGAGCCAGGTGCTTCTCCTGGTCTCCCATGGGGTGCAGGGCCCAAGCACTTGGGCCATCCTCCACTGCACTACCTGGCCTCAGCAGAAAGGTGGCCTGGAAGAGGGGCAAGTGGGACAGGATTTGTGCCCTGACCGGGACTAGAACCTGGTGTGCCGGTGCCGTATGGCGGAGCCTTAGCCTAGTGAGCCATGGCGCCGGCCAAACATCATAATCTTTAAAGAGAAAAAATTACAAACTATAATTCTATTATTACTTATTGAAGAATACTGATTTTATAAAAACATCACAGAACACAACTGATTGTGTCTTATGACCTAGAATTTGGTTAACTTACC
This sequence comes from Lepus europaeus, assembly GCF_033115175.1. NCBI lineage: Eukaryota > Metazoa > Chordata > Mammalia > Lagomorpha > Leporidae > Lepus > Lepus europaeus. The sequence continues at coordinate 2,553,977 of NW_026909213.1, read as the reverse complement.
AACTCAAAACTAAACATAGTTCTCTTCGACCTCTATAGGTGTCAGTTATAGCTTTGTTCTAATGCTGAGAAAGGATAATTATTTTTGTCAGACATTCCAATTATAATAAGAAAAAGAGGTTTGCTACTGTGAGTAACCAAAAGGAAGAAAATATCATCTTTCTTTTCAAAATGTCTGGATAGATGCTTTATAATGTCCTATTTGTAGTGAATATCCTTACCTTTATATAATAAATTATATTCTTATAAATATATTAAGAGAGTTTTGTACTCTAGGATATAACACTTTTGAAAATTGTACATGCCTTCAAGATGGCATTGGAATCTGTTAAATATCAATTTTGTTGAATGGCTATTTTCTGGCAATTCTATCAATATTCATGTATTTTGAAGTTTTGCTATTAGGAACATTGACATTGGGTCAGTGTTGGGGCACAGTGGGTTATGGCACCACCTAAAGCATCAGCATCCCATATTCAAGCACTAGTTCTAGTACCTGGTACTCTGTTTCTGATCCAATTCCCTGCTAAAGCACATGGGAAGGAAGTCAATGATGGTCCAAGTACTTGGGCCGTGCCACCCCTGGAGGACACCCAAGTGGAGTTCTGGGCTTCAGTCTGGCCCAGCCTGGCCATCAAAGCCATTTAGGGTGTGAACCAGTGAATAGAAAACTTGTTTCTCTGACTTTGCCTCCAGTCACATGGCCTATCAAATAAAATAAAAATCTTTTTTAAAAGAATGTTATGAACTTCTGCTTGATTCTCCCCATTATAACTGAAAATTCATTTAATGGGAGTTACATTCTTTGTTTTGAAATTGACATTGGAGGTTCCAAGATGGTGGAGTGGGGAGGGAGCTTACTGCTCTAGCCCAGGAGAAGATAGTTTAAAAAAGTGGAGATAGTGTAGTCTCAGGGAATAGTTAGGGAAAAAATGGCAGAGGAAACTCTACCAAAATTAGAGGGAAATTATGGACCTACATGGAGGGTGTGGGCACCCACAGCTCAGGACTCCAATAGCCAAGAACCTACACAGCAGTGCTGGAAAGTGAGGTGAGGCCAGACTGCAACAGCCCAAGCTACTTGTGAAAAAGAAGCAGGAAGAACCTAGAGGGAACCAGGCTTGGAGCTCCATGGGTGAAAAGTGTACCAGCCAAACTACAGGAGGAAAAAAAAGACAGGAAAAACACGTTTCTCTCTCCCTGATCACATTACAAGCCTGTTACAAGTACTGTAACAAGCTGATAGAGTGAGTACCATTTTGGATATAGGTAACAGCTGTGCCAGCTCGTGCCTGTGCCCAGCAACCAGCCGAGTGGAGACTCCTGACTCTCGTGGGGGGAATTACCAAGGGACTATTAGCTTGCAACTGTGTGAAGCTTCTGAATGAGGACTTTAAAAAAAACTGGGAGGACTCACGGTGTGGATGGGACTTTGAGCAGTCTCAGTGGTAGACTCCACAGCTTGGGGGTTCCTGGTTACCTGGTGAGACATTGCTGGGGATTCTGAACTTACATTGAGGACTACACAGATCCTTTGTGTGGTCCTTGGGACAGAGTAGATGAATATTATACCAACTAGGGCTAGCACTCAGGCACTGGTCTCTATTGAGGAGAGGACGTCAGCTGAGAAGAATGTACCTCCCTTCTGACTAAAAAAAGAGAGATAGAAGATTTACCTTTAAGCACGCCCTTAACACTGGAGAACTGAACAAAGCTCTCTGGACACAACCACTACAAGCCTCTAGCGATTCACTGAAAACAGACATTCCACTTATTTATAGAGTCATAGTACAATAATAAAAGCTGCCACATTGGCCGGTGCTGCAGCTCAATAGGCTAATCCTCCGCCTTGCGGCGCTGGCACACTGGGTTCTAGTCCTGGTCGGGGCACCGATCCTGTCCCGGTTGCCCCTCTTCCAGGCCAGCTCTCTGCTGTGGCCAGGGAGTGCAGTGGAGGATGGCCCAAGTGCTTGGGCCCTGCACCCCATGGGAGACCAGGAGAAGCACCTGGCTTCTGCCATCGGATCAGCACAGTACGCCAGCCACAGCATGCCTACCGCGGTGGCCATTGGAAAGTGAACCAATGGCAAAAAGGAAGACCTTTCTCTCTGTCTCTCTCTCTCTCACTGTCCACTCTGCCTGTCAAAAATAAATAAATAAATAAATAAATAAATAAAAGCTGCCACATCAAAAGAAAAGAAAATTAAAGAAAATTAGGAAAGGAAAGGAAGGAAGGAAAAGAAAAAAGAGAAGAAAAGAAATCAATGGGTATCTCCACAAATGCTTAATAAATGCACCAATCCAAGAAACAAGAATAAGGAGGACAACACATCAGTACTCACCATGAATGTAAATGGCCTCAACTCCCCAGTTAAAAGACACAGACTGGCTGAATTGATTAAAAAATAAAACCCATCTATTTGCTGCTTACAAGAAACACATCTTACCAACAAAGAAGCACACAGACAGAAATTAAAAGGATGGAAAAAGATATCCCATGCCAACAGAAACCAAAAAAAGCTGGTGTAGACATCTTAATATCAGACAAAATAGACTTCAACACAAAAACTATTTAAAGAGACAAGGGCACTATAAAATGATTAATGAATCAATGCAACAGGAAGATGTAACTATTATAAACATATATACATTTAATTACAGGGTACCTGGCTATTTAAAGAAATGTAAAGGGAAGAAAGGGAGACTTTGACTCCAATACAATAGTTTTGGGGGACTTCAATACTCCACTTTCAGCAATGGACAGATCAACTAGACAAAAATCAACAAGAAAACTGAAGATTTAATTGACACTGTAGACAAAATGGGCCTAACATATCTATGGAGCTTTTCATCCCACAGTTGAAGAATACATATTCTTCTCAGCAGCAAATGGCTTTCTCTAGGGCTGACTACATACTAGGCCATAAAGCAAGCCTAAGAAAGTTCAAAAAAATCAAAATCATACCATGCATCTTCTTGGAGCACAATGAAATGAAGCTGGAAATCAGAATTCAGAAATCCCTAGAGCATATGCAAACACATGGAGACTAAACAACATGCTCCTGAGTGAACAGTGGGTCATAGAAGAAATCAAAAGAGAAATCAAAACTTTCTGGAAGTAAATGACAAAACAACTTTTCAAAACTTATGGGATACAGTAAAAGCCATGTTAAGAAGAAAGTTTATAGCAATAGATGCCTACAGCAAGAAAGTGGAAAGGCACCAAATAAATGAACTATTGATGCATCTCAAGGATCTAGAAAAACAACAGTGAAACAAACCCAAAACTAATATTAGAAAATAAATAATTAAAATTAGAGGAGAAATCAACAAAATTGAATTGCTTTCTCTGGAGCATTGGTTAGAGTAGCTTTGTTGTGTTTCTGGATTCTCTTCCCCTTTTACATAAATATTCTTGCCTGTTTGTGGCATATGTCATATATAAAAAAATTAACCCTGATATGGATGAGTACAACCTTTCCAAATTCTGAAAGGCTAGTACCACTTTTTTGTTCTCTTTGCTCCTCCAAATGTCTTTAAAATGTGGGCTTCTGTGAAGACCATTTTCAAACAAGGGAGCATCCAATCCTGCATTTGATACTACCAGCATAGAGAACTTGGAAGCAAGTGAAGGGAATGGTGTATCCACTCCACATTTTCATTGGCAGTTAACCCAGTAAAGCCCTTTCAGTAAATGAAGGTTGTCAGGGAGGAGAGATGAAGAAGCTATGTTAATTTCTGGTGAGTAAGACTTGGAGAATGTTTGGCAATGACAAAGGAAATAAAGGACTCTTGGTTAGAATGCTTTTTCCAGTTCTTTGACACCTTGCCAATGCTCTATGGGGGTTGAAGATGAGCAGAGATGGGCAGGAGTTCAAACTGAGTTCCAAAGACAGTTGCTGCAGTAATTCTTCCACTCTTGAGATCCACTAATTATAATGAACAGATTGAAAATCAAATAAATTGGCATAGGAAACTTGCCCAGTCTCAACTGGGAACTTTTCTAACACTCCTTTGTTACTTCCTGAGGCCAGAGATAAGCAGAATTCAATATGGATACTCCTAATCATACTGAGTTAAGCTTTTTGAAAAAGTTTTAAAAAATAAATTAATTAGAATAAACATAACTAAGTTTGACAGTATGAGGTGTATCTAGGTTTTGGAGTAAATTGCTGCATGGTTTGGATTGTTAACAGTCACTTTGAAAACAATTTGGCCATATCTACTAAAGTTGATGATGCATCCTCTGGGCAGTTTCACTCTGCAGTGTATACAGAGAAGCTCCCCTTGGCCAGGTATGCCAAGACTTGTAAACAAGTGTGATTTTCAAGCAATAAATCAAGAAAATATTTTGGGCTAGCATTGTGCAGGCAAAGCCACAGCCTGCTATTCCAGCATCCAATATGGGTGTAGGTTCAGATCTCACTATCTCTGCTTCTGATCCAGGTCCCTGCTAATGGCCTCAGAAAGTTGTAGAGGATGTCCCAAGTGCTTGGGCCCCTGTCACCCACAAGGGCTACCTGGAAGAAAATCCTGGCTCCTAGCTTCCATCTAGATGAGTCCCAGCCATTATGGCCATTTAGGGAGTGAACCAGTTGAAGGATGGTTTCTCTCCCTCTCTCTGTCTCTTTCTCTCCCCCTCTTTCCCTCTCCAACTTTGCATTTCAAATAATTAAGTAAACTTTTAAGGAAGAGGAATACTAAAATCTTCAATGTTGATAAAAATTAACAATCCTAATGTTCATTTGAAATGCATCTGGGCTGGACATTTGACCTGGTTATGATGATGCAGGTAAAGGCACCAATCCCTCATCTGAGTATTTGGTTTTCTCCTAATTCTAGCTCCTGTCTCCATGGTCCTGATAACACAGCTCTTGAGGTCTGTAGGGTTGGCTAAGTAATCAAATTCTTGCCACCAATGTGGGAAACCAGGTTTAAATTACTAGCCTCTGGCTTCAGGGCCTACAGGCCCAGAAGCATTGCAGACATTTGGAGAATTAAATTTCTCTACCTCTCAGATAGATTTCTAAATATTAAGAAGTAAAATCTATCTGGGTGAGATATATTATATACTTACTGTCCATAGTTTTATTTCATTGACACATGAGGAAGTGAATGTTACTATATAGAAAAGTCATTTTGGTTTCTAGAGAATTTAAAAGGAAATGGTTGTTCTATGATAACCATTAAACATTGTTTGGTAAAGATTAGCCCAGCTAAATGAGAGAAATTTGTGAAATTAGCCACATATCAGTGTGCACATTTGACTGCATGAGCCAAGTTTTGTTTTAGAAGACTTTTAAACATAACAATCCAAAGGAAAACTAAAAAGATGATAAAAATACAGGCTTTTGAAAAATACATTTTTCTTAAAATGTAAAACTGCCATGATGTTATAAATCAGGAAGATGTAAATATACCCCTGAGAACCAAAAGTAAATGGAACTATCTTGTTTGGTGATTTGAAGTGTTAAGAGAAATCTTTTACTTTTTCTGCAGAGATGATAAACTGTTATAATATCAAATTCATAAAATTTAAATATACCATGGACAAGTCATTTGCTCTAATGAAAACAGAATGAATACACATCTACATACTTACATATAAATCTTTTATTGTGGGAAATAAGGTTTAGGAGATTCCAAGATGGTTGATTAGAGAGCAAAGCACTGCACTAGGCTAGGGATAAATAGTAAAAAAAAAAAAAAAAAAAGTGTAGGTAATGCACTCTCAGTGGAGATTAGAGAGAAAATCACATTGGAAACTATAAAAGGTAGAGGACTGCCACAGACCTGTGCAGAAGATATGGACATGCAGCATGAACAAGGACACAACAGATGCTGCAGCCAAAGTCAGAGAGGGTGGCAGCTTAGAGACAAAGGTGAGACCATACTGCAGCAACATGTGCTGATATAGCTGGAGCATGGTGTGAGTCCAGATTAGAGCTCTAGGGACTAGCTGGTACTAGCAGTTACCCATGGACTCAGTGTAAATAAAAGGTGTGTATTTATCTCACCTCAGTCTCCCCACAACACACATTGCTTGGCTTAGAAAGTATGGGTGCCATTTGGGGTTTGGGTGGCAGCTGCCAAAGCCTTTGTGTGCATGCACAGCAACTGGCAGACAGGATGCCATGGTCTTAGTAGCACTGGCAGCAGTGGCAGGGAGAGAGCAACACTTGGCTAATGGCTCTTGTGTATGTGTGTGATCCAGATTCTAGTGGAGAGAAATAGCCAAATTCCCCACTTACTTTGAGTCTGACTGGAAGGATTGGCAGGTGGTAAGACACCCATGAAGAACTCTGAAGCAACCCGAGTAAGGAATAAACCAGGCTCTGGGGATCAAGCTGCATCAGTGGAGCTGTCTCAGGGAATATGCGCCTTTCTGTTCAGTGGATAAGCTGGCAGATCAGAGTAGAAACTCTGCACCCAGAGACTGTGGCAGACTTGTGTGCTGAAACTGTGTGGGCACTGTGGTTACATGAGACAGTGCAAGGTGTAGCTGAGTCTCTGGATCAATCACTGAGTGTGGATTCACATACTCAGACCTCCTTGGTTTCCTAGGGCTGGACATTGCAGTGGGCACTGCACTCTTAGTGAGGACTGCATAGGTCATTTTTGTGGCTCATACAGTGATGTTGATGAGTCTTGAACCCACTGGGGAATAACACTGGATTGCTCAGCTTGGAGAGGAGGCATGGGGTGATCATACCAACAGAGGTGACCGTTTCCCTCTCTGTTAAATGGGGGTCACCTACGGTGCCCAACTTGGTTGTAACCCTGAATACTTCTTGCATCCTGAAGCACTGAACAGAGCTCTCTGGTCACATGCAACATTCAACTCTTGCTATTTATTTAAAGTGTAGATATTCTAAAAGCCACAGAAGCATATAGTTCAAAGATAAAAGCATCAAAAGAGAAAACCAACAACTAACTCCACAAATGCCTAAAAATAAACACAGAAATTCAAGAAAAAAGAATAACAAATGCATTATGAGTACTCCAAAGGAACATAACATTTCAACATTAGAATGTGAAGATAAGAGATTGAAAAATCCTGGAAATGAAATTCAAAAGATTAATCACAGCATTATTAAAAAGCAATCAATGACATGAAGGAAAATTATCCCAATGAAATTGAGATTTTAAGAGGAAACCAAAATGAAATATTAGAAATGAAAAATAGATCAAATAAAAAGGCAGGGGGAAGCCTTGACAACAGACTTGCTGGAGCAGAATAAAGATTATCTGAGCTACAGGACAGACCTTTGGATATCTTTCAGTTGGACAAAAAAAATAAAAGTCCAGAAGAAAAAAATTAGAAAACTTAAAAACAATGTTGGAGTTTTATGTGACACTATTAGTGTACCCAACATATTGGTGTTAGCAGTTCCTGAAGGCATGGAAAGAGAAAATAGATTAATAAATCTATTTACTGAAATATATAGAGAAAAATTCCCCAATTTGGAGAAAGAATGGGATGTCCAAATGCAGGAACCACATAGAACTCCTAATGGACATAACCAATAAAAGATATTCACAGTGAAACACTGTAGTCAAACTTTCAATAGTAAAACATAAAAGATTCTAAAATGTGCACAAAAAACACTGAATTACTTTCAGAGGATCTCCAATTAGACTTACAGTGGACTTCTCATAAGAAACCCTGTAGGAAAGGAGAGAATGGCAGGTTATAGTCTAAGTCTTAAGAGAACAACACTGTCAATCCAGAATACTGTACCCTGCAAAGCTCTCATTTAAGAATGACAATGAAATAAAGACCATTCATAACAGAACTAGGAAGAATTTTCAGTCTGCTACATTAAGAAACACAGAAAGTCATCATGAATGAGAGGGGCCGGCATGGTATTATAGCATAATGTAGCACTGTATTGTAGATAATGCCATTAGCTACAGCAACAGCATCCCATATGGACACTGGCTCAAGTCCTGTCTGCTGCAATTCTGATCCAGCTCCCTGCTAATGTGCCTAGAAAAGCAGCTGAAGATGGCCTAAGTCCTTGGGCCCCTGCACACATATGGGAGACCTGAAATAAGCTTCAGACTCCTGGTTTGAGATTGGCCCAGCTACAAGCATTGCAGCCATTTGGGGAGTATACCAGTGGATTGAAGACCTCTCTCTCTCTGGCCTCTGCCTCTACCTCTGTAACTCTGCCTTTCAAATAAATAAATAACCTTTAAAAAATGTGAAAGCAAAAATACTTCAAAAAAAGAACAAAAGTAATCCAAAGTAAACAACAGGAAAATTTATGAAACAATGACAGGGCAAAGTCACTTTGAATTGTCCAGTTAAAAGGTACAGAATGGCTGAATGGATTAAAAACAAACTCATCTGCTTGCTGCCTGCAAGAAACACATCTCAGGAACAAAGATGCATGCAAACTGAAAGTGAAAGGATAAGAAAAATACTCTATGCTAATGGAACACAGAAAAGGATAAATGTAGAAATGCTAATAGCAAAGAAAAGACTTTAAACAAAAACTATTAAGAGACAAAGAATGGCACTATATAATGATTAAGGGATCAATTCAACGGGAAGATGTGAGTATAAATAAATGTATATGCACAGAATGCTTAGGGTCCTGGCTATTTAAAATAAATGTTGGTGTTAAAAGAAATGTTAAAGATACAAAGAGAGAAATAGACTCCAATAAAATAGTAATGGGAGACTTCAACAACCCAATTCATTAATGAACAGATCAACAAGACAAATAATTAACAAGAACAAAACTAATTCAAACTATGGACCAATTGGACCTAACTGCTATCTACAGAACTTTTCAACCCATCATTGCAGAATACACATTCTTTTCAGCAGTACATGGAACTTTCTTAAGAATAGACTATATGGTCATCCATAAAGCAAGTCTCAGCAAATTAAAAAAAAAAAAGTGAAAATCAAATTGTGTATCTCCTCTGATAAAAATGGAATAAAGCTAGAAATCAACAACTCAAGAATCTCTAGATCATATACAACCACAGGGAGACTGAACAACATGCTCCTCAATGAACAGTAGGTCATAGAAGAAATCAAGAAATCAAAAAATTTCTTGAAATGAATGAAGATGATAATAAATCACATCAAAACTTATTGGATAATACAAAAGCAGTGTTAAGAGGGAAGTTTAGAGCAACTGGTGCCTACTGAAGAAATTGGAAATGTGTTAAACAAATGAGCTATCAATGAATCTCAAGGACCAAGGAAAACAACAGCCCAAACTGCAAATTACTTACAAAAGATCAGTAAAAGGAAGAGCTGTTTTTTTGAACAAACAAAATTGATTCATTATTGGCCCAACTGATCAACAAAAAAAAAGGAGAAGGCCTAAATCAATAAAATCAGAGACAAAAACAAGATCTACCAACAGATACCAGAGAAATAAAGAGAATCACCAGAAATTACTACAAAGTTCTGTATGTCAATAATTGGGAAATGCAGAAGAAATGGATAGATTCCTGGACACAATCTACTAATATTAAGTCATGAAGCCATCCCTTGTCACTGAATCCCAATTCAGTCTCACACCCTATTATTCTCCACCCAAATCCCTGCACTCAACCACTGGTTTGGTAGAAGCAAACTTGAAGATCCTGTATAAAGGAGTTCATCTCCAACTTTTAACACCCACCCCCACCCATAGCCTGCCTAAGATATAAAAATGCCCAGACCCGGGAGTCTTAACCCTCAAGCCATGTGTTCATTCTTTGTTCACACTGGCAATTGATCAACCACTGTGAGTTAATTTTCTTTGAATAAATTCAGACTTGCTGTGCATTTGTATCCAGTCTCCTCTGTTTCTTCTCCCTTTTCCTTATAGGAGTACCCCTAACATCTTTGTATAAAGCCAGCATCATGATTCCTGAACCAGAAAAAGATAAAACAGAGAAAGAACTACAGACTAATATCTCTGATGAACACAGATGCAGATATCCTCAACAAAATACTAGCTAATTGAACCCAACAACACATCAGAAAAGATCATTCACCTGGACCAAGGGGTATTTATCACTATATGCAGAGATGGTTCCACATTTCCAAATCAATAAATGTGATTCATCCCATTGCAAACTGAGGAACAAAAGTGATATTATCTCAGTTGATTCAGAGAAAGCATTTGAAAAAATACAACACCCTTTCTTGGTAAAAAATCATTAAACAAAGTGGGTAGAAAAGGAGCATTTCTCAACACAATCAAGGCAACTTATGATAAACCCATGGCCACCTGTGTGAATTCTCTGATGCATTATAAGTTGTGACTTCTGGCCAAAGGTTTTCCCACAGTCATTACATTCATAAGCTTCCTTCATTGTGTGAATTCTCTGATGTTTGATGAGGTCTGACTTTTGGCCAAAGGTTTTTCCAGTCATTGCATTCATGGTTTTCCCCCATTCAAACTCTCTGATGTTCAAAAAGGTCTGACTTCTGGCCAAAAGCTTTTCCTTAGTCATTAAAATTTCTCCCCTGTGTGAATTCCCTGGTGCATTAGGAGTCATGACTTATTGCCAAAGGCTTTTCCACAGTCATTACACTCATGTTTCTCCCTTATGTGAATTCTGACAAGGTGGGATTTTCACAAAGAATTTTCTACAGGGAATGCATTCATAAGGCATCTCTCCTGTGTGAATTCTCTGATAGATTATGATCTGTGACTTATATCTGAAGGCTTTTTCAGACATCACATTCATAAGGATTCTACCCTGTGTGAATTCTCTGATGTTTGATAAGGTCTGCCTTCTGGACAAAGGCTTTTCCACAGACGTTACATTCATAAGGTTTCTCCCCTGTGTGAATTCTCTGATGGATCATGAGATGTGACTTTTGTCCAAAGGCTTTTCTACAGTCTTTACATTCATAAGGTTTCTCCCCTGTGTGAATTCTCTGATGGATCATGAGATGTGATTTAAGGCTGAAGGCTTTTCCACAGTCACTACATTCATAAGGTTTCTCCCCTGTGTGAATTCTTTGATGAATTATGAGATGTGACCTTTGGCCAAAGGCTTTTCCACAGTCATTGCATTCATAAGATTTCTCTCCTGTGTGAATTTTCCGATGGGTTACAAGATGTGACTTCCTGCAAAAGGCTTTTCCACAGTCATTGCATTTATAAGGTTTCTCTCCTGTGTGAATTCTCTGATGGGTTATAAGGTCTGACTTCCTGCTGAAGGCTTTTCCACAGTCACTGCATTTATAAGGTTTCTCTCCTGTGTGAATTCTCTGATGAGTTATGAGATTTGACTTCTGGCCAAAAGCTTTTCCACAGTCATTACATTCATAGGGTTTCTCCCCTGTGTGAATTCTCTGATGTATTATGAGTTGTGACTTTGAGCCAAAGGCTTTGCCACAGTCATTACATTTATAAGGTTTCTCCCCTGTGTGAATTCTCTGATGTTTGATGAGTGCTGACTTTAAGCCAAAGGCTTTGCCGCATTCATTACATTCACAAGTTTTCTCCCCTTTGTGAATTCTCTGATGCACTCTGAGATGTGACTTCTGGCCAAATGCTTTTCCACAGGCATTGCATTTATAAGGTTTCTCTCCTTTGTGAATTCTCTGATGGGTTATGAGTTGTGACTTATAGCTAAAGACTTTTCTACAGTCATTACATTCATAAGGTTTCTCTGCCATGTGAATTTTCTGATGTTTGATGAGGTCTGACTTCAAACCAAAGGCTACCCCACAGTTATTACATTCATAAAATTTCTCCCCTGTGTGAATTCTCTGATGCACTCTGAGATGTGACTTCTGGCCAAATGCTTTTCCACAGTCATTGCATTCATAAGGTTTCTCTCCTGTGTGAATTCTCTGATGCATTACAAGATGTGACTTACGGCTGAAGGTTTTTCCACAGTCATTACATTCATAAGGTTTCTCTCCTGAGTGAATTCTCTGATGTTTCATGAGTGCTGACCTCAAGCCAAAGGGTTTGCCACAGTCATTACATTCATAAGGTTTCTCCCCTGTGTGAATTCTCTGATGGATCATGAGATGTGACTTATGGCTGAAGGCTTTGCCGCAGTCATTACATTCATGAGGTTTCTCTCCTGTGTGAATTTTCTGATGCACTTGGAGATGTGACTTCTGGCCAAAGGCTTTTCCACAGTCATTACATTCATAAGGTTTCTCTCCTGAGTGAATTCTCTGATGTTTCATGAATGCTGACTTCGAGTCAAAGGCTTTTCCACATTCATAAGGTTTCTCTGCCATGTTATTAAATTTTTTTTCTTGAATTTTCTTATTGGTCCTAATTATGTCATCACTTTTCATGGCAACTGAAATGAGAAAAAAATTCACTGAATCACATATAAATGCTTTCTCCTGGAATACTGATGTAAAGGGAATGAAGTTGCTTGTTATCTAAGTGGCATAAGATGTTAACATAATCAGTAAAAGACACTTATTTATACCTATTATATGGTTTTTGGGTGTACCAATAGATTTCCAAATGTTCAATCATGATTGATCTTGTTTACTACTTGAATTTTATTCAAGTATGGCAAAATAGCTTTCCTTGTTAGATTTGTTAATTCACTGCTTAGGGTGCCTGCATCTCAAAATAGTGCCAGTTTGAGCTCTGGTTACTGTGATTCCAATAAATCTCTAGTGTATGTAAATTAGAAGGCAGCAAATAATGGTTCATGTGCTTGGGACCCTGTGATATGTCAGGGAAGACTAGATGAAATTCCAGCCTTTTGGCTTCAGACTAATCAGATCTAACTGTTGTAGGCATTGGGGGCTTGAGCTACTAAATGATCTCTCTCTCTTTCTCCTCTCATTGTCACTGTCTTTAACAATGATGACAGTACTATAAGATGTTAAAGAATGGACAAACATTTAGTCAGTATATTCCCCCATTGCCTAGCAACTAGTTTTTTTCCCTGTCCTTCTTCTTTAGTTAATTTTTATTAAAATGTTATGTTTTGTGCTTCCCTATTTCGACCATAAATATGGGAATGTTTTACTGGATCAGTTACTTGCACTTGAAGAAGAGTGAAATGTGTCTGTACTCCAAACAGGATCAAATTTAAGAGACAAGATTTGAATCTATAGTTGTCTCATGTTCAGTCTTCCCAGGTAAACAGCATTTGAAGGAATTTTCAAATGAGAAACTGCATTTATCTGCACTCTATGACAGCTTCCCCATATTCCTAAGGAAATTTAACATCTTCAGCTTCTCAGAATGACAACAGGTACAGAAACATCACACTATACCACCTTGGGTATACACTCCCTAAGAGTTTAAAGAATTTGTTTTTGCAACCCAGAATGTGTTTACCTTCTTTGAAAAATGTTTTCTAGCTGATTCTGAAATCACCAGCCCTGAGTATCACTCTTCAGTTTTTTACATAAACACACTTATGTGATAATTTGACCTTGGGATTCAGAATCTCAAGACTTTCTTGGTGAGTTTAGGATCAGTTATTTTCATGTTTCTATACAAGTGCATGCTTAGCTTCAGGATTTCTGATGTCATTGCACAGAGGCTTACTTCTGACCTTCTCTTAGCATTTATTTATTTATTTATATGCTTGAGAGTCAGACAGAGAATTAGATAGAAGGGAGAATGAAACAGAAGATTGACAGCCACAGGCTTTCTCCTCCAATGTTTCTAGCAACGCATTTTTTCTTATTTTATGTGAAAGGCACTGAGAAAGAGAAAGGAGAGAGAGAGAGTTCACATTTATTTGTTCAGTCATGAGATCCTTAAAATAGCAAGTTCTGTGCCTGGTCAAAACCATGAGTGGGGACTCAATCTGAAACAAGTTTCTATAACTTGCCAAACTGACAAGAACTGAAGAAAAGAATAAATGCATGAAAGAAAACATATCAAATACAGAGAAGGGCAATGTATCTAACCTAGAAAAAAATCCTTAGCAACATCAGAAAAGGATTGGAATTTTATTTTTTTAAAGCAAAGAATAACTTAATCAAGAACAAAAGAGTTAGAGATATAATGGCATCCCTAGAAACTCTAGAATCCATTGTCTGATGCAAAAAACCAGCTTTCATCAGGAGTAACACTTGGGAGAAATTCATAGAAAGAGCCTCACTCAACATCCTCTGTGCTCTTTCTGCCTTGGCTCCCTCATCATTATGTACATACTGACCTGGAAAGCTCTGATTTAGGCACTCATTCACCATCCATGGCTCTGCTTCTTGCTCCAACTTAAAAATCAAATCAGGTTTGGTAATGCAGTGCCCTATTAATGGAAACAATGTAAGCTTTTGTGAAGTCATTATCTTGAGTTATTTAAAGGACTACAGCTTATTCCAGGAACTATGCAACAAATGTTCCAATTTGAGTCCTTTCCCAGATGGTAGACATTCAGATTATTCATGGACTCAAATTCTTTACCTGCCCAACATTAAACTTTATAAAGTTTATAAAGTGTTCACTGATTTTTCAAACAGCAATAAAATTTTATCATTGGGCATGTGATGGGTGTCACTCACCCAAGAAGAGCAGGCTGCTGTAGGTCTCCACCATCACATCCCTGTACAGAATTTTCTGAGCTTTGTTCATGTTCTGCCATTCCTCCCAGGTAAAGTAAACAGCCAGGTCTTCAAATGTTAGCATCACCTGTAATAGAACACTTCTGGTCAACACATTAACTCTGTCACAAAACAAACACTGACCATTTTTATTTTATACATAAGAATTAAGGAAGAAAGAAGGATGTAGTTTCATTTTAGACTTGAGCATTTGGACAGCCACACAGAAGCATTCAGCAGGGAGTCAAACCTATGGTCTAAAGACTGTGAAAAATGCCCCAACTGGAAGAAAACAGGAGTTTCAGGTCACAAAGGGCCACATCTCTCAAGGGGAATTGCACAGCAGCCTGAAAGGAAGACAATGTTGACTCTTGAATGAGCTATGTTAAGGTGAAGAATGTATTCAGGTGAAAAGACAAGAAACCATCAGTGGAGCTATGTTGGGAATGAACAGAGAAGAATTTCCAGAAAAACACCATGCAAAATGACTTCAAATATGGCAGAAAAAAATATTTAAAAAAAGGCAGGCATTCATCTTGGTGTTTATGATGCCAGCTAAGATATCCTACTTCTACTTCAAAGTACCTAGGTTCAAATTCCAGTGCCAGTTCCAGTTTCCAGCTCCCAGCTAATGCTGGAGAAGCAGTAGTGATGCCACCAATGAGGAAAATCTAGACTCCATTCCTGACTTCTGGCTTCAGTCCTGCCCAACCTTGGCTTGGTATGGTTATTTTTATAGTGAATAAGTGCATGGGAGCAATCTCTTTTTTCTCTCTCTCAGTCCATCAGCTTCTTTCTCAATCAAGCTCATAAATATTTCTAAATAAGAGAAGATTCAAGTAAGACAAAGAATAGAAAATAGCTTTTGACTTTGACTATGCTTATTCTACTAACATACATTTGAAGAACTGAGATAACATTATACCAAATTAAAGTGAAAACAATGGAATTAATTGCCCCAAAACAGAATTTGGGAAAGTGTGTAGTATCATCTGCATTTGTGACCAAGAGAAATACATAGAGATTTGTTAAAGAACTCGCAGTAGTCACCAGCATTATGGTGCAGCCAGTTAAGCTTCCAACTGCAATGGTGGCATCTCACATGAAGACTATTTGAGTCCAGAGTACTCCACTCTAATCTAGCTCTCTGCTAAAGTTCCTGAAAGAGCAGTTAAAGATTGCTTAAGTATTTGGGCCCCTTTAATGAATATGGCGACTAAGATGGAATTCCAGGTACCTGGCTTTGGTCTGACCCAGTCCCAGCCATTGTGGTCATTTGGGGAATGAACCAGTAGATGGAAAGTGTCTATTTCTCTTTGCCCATCTTTCCCAATCTCTGTAGCTCTGTCTTTTGGATAAATAAATAAATCTTAAAAAATAAAAGAACCTGCAGGAGATTCTTTTCCCCACATATTCCTGATCCTATCCCTGAATCAAATTCAGCTTCTCAAAACCATTAAGGACTGAAAACTGATTTGTGTTTTTTAGTAATAGGTGACTCTTACCTTGCAGAATACTAAGTGTTTATTTCCAGGGACACATGAAAACCCTGCTCACTACATCATCTTTGTTGTTTCAGACATCATGACCAAAAAATTTAGCATATTGTACTCAATGTTTCAACTCAAAACATGTAACAAATGTATATTTTGCTAAGGCAACAGACCAGAGGCCAAATAGCTGTATCTTAGATGATTGTAATATTTCATAATCAAGGCAAATTCATCATTCATCTTGTTTGTGAACATTCTCTGAGAATAAATTTTATGTTTATTTTTCCATTTTAATTAATAAACTATCATAATCTTCCTAAAATGAAAACTGACAACAAGCTGAGCAATAATTAAGAAAACCACTTACAGGGTATGTAATAATTTTGTTTAGTCTTGGAAATATGTGAAGGTGCCCAGAATCATACCTGGAAGAGAAGACAAATGGAAGGAGTTAAAAGAAAGCTTATCTGGTTTCCTTCTATATTGAACTGGGAAAAAAAAAAAGAATGAAATACAATGAATAAAGAGTAATGAATACATTAACCTAGGAAACATCATTTTCCCTGTGGAGAAATATTTAAACAAGAAAATATATAAAAAAGCACATTCACTTCTATTAAGTAGTAGAGATTAAACAATTATCATTGGCTTAATGAAAGCATTATCTACAAATTTGTAAAATAATAATGTAATATTGAGATAGTAAAATTTAAGGGTGATTGTTCAAATAAATGAGGTTATTAAAGAGATAAACATTATACTGTCACTAAATTTTAAACTGAAGAAACTTGTTTTTGAATTACCATTTTTCTATTAAAGCAAAAGTATCACACAGGATCCCATATCTGTGTATACTTTAGAACACTTTATTTTTTAGACCTGAAATTCTATAGAAAGCATGCAATTTCAGATTTTTTTGGCCAAAATTGCATTGGAACAAATATACACAATGTATATTTAATGCGGTACACATTACCAGTAATGATTCCAAATGAAACCGTTCCTGGTATCCATCCCTTCACAAGACTCTGGATTTCATTTTTCATATGTTTAACCCCCCAGGATATCAGTAAATGTGACAGAAACAGATAGTTTGTAAAGTATTTGCCTTCTCAGATTTTCCTTATGCTCTGGAAAGCCATGGATCCTGCCCATTGAAGAGATAGGGTGTTACCAAGATTTATCACAAACCACCAGACCTTTAAATGAAAGCATCTCTAAGGCATGAGTGTCAATCAGTACCTCAGATCAGTTCATCATTTCTGATCCCAAGCTGATGATAGCAACTGCCCAGATGAGCTCATACCAAAATATTGAATTAAAACTATAAATCAAATGGCTATTTGTTAAACCATTGTATTTTCTGATTTGTCCTATATCAAATGCTGATACACCCTGGTGAGCAGGGAAGAAAGTTCCATTACATGCAAAATAAAATAGAACTTCACAATCTCATGCAGAAGTTTCCATAAACATGGGACCTGCACTGCCACATGGCAAGTAAAGTTGCCACCTGGAATGCAAGCAATCCAGCTCCCTTCTAGTGGCCTGAGAAAAGCACTGGAAGAAGGCCCAAGTACTTGGGTAAATGCTGCTAATATAGGAGACCCAGATGAAGCTCTTGGCCTCAGCCTGTCCCAGCCCTGCCCATTGCAGCAATCTGGGGGAGTGACTCAACAGATGGAAGATTAGTGTGTCTCCCTCTCTATATATATCACACTTTCAAATAATTTTTTAAAATCTTAGAAAAAAGCTTCTATAAACATGATCTGTGCCTGTCAATTGTGTCTTAGCAAAGCTGCTGCTACTAAAAAAATTTAGTCCTGGGAAATCACAAATTCATTGGAGATCATAAGATAATGCTTCACATTTCTGCTTATATGTGGTCATATTCTTTTTGTTTATATTTTAAGAAACTTATTAGCACATGAAATCTAATTTAGTATAATTTTACTGTTCATAAAATAGTAATTTTCTGAAGCTGCATGTATACTAAATATTGGATAAAACTTTCAAGATGAAATTGTTGACACTGAGTGGGAAATTTTGATATGTTTTTTGAAGTCACACAATACATATGTAACATCAGGATCAAAAGGAAAGCCATGCTCAGGGCAATCTTCTAAAGCAATACTGGTGACAGTTTCTGAAATTAATCTGAAAAATAAATGTGTTTTTAACAAAGTGTGGCAAAATAGAAATCACCATCCAAAAGTTAGGATGCCAGGTATCTACAAATCATGTGACTCAAACCACTTATCTCCTGAAATGCAATTTATTTCATCTTTTTTACATGCAGAGACCCTCACAGATGTTCCTTGAGCTACCTGGAAGAATTACTAGTATACAGGGGGGCAGCAGCATAACTCTAGATACCAAGTGTATGGCAGACTAGGTTTCACAGACCTCCATTTCTGGAAATCATGAGAGCAGAATGAAGTAATGGGAATGTGGTAGGAAGCAATGTAGACAGTCACTCTCAGACATGACAGTTTATCTCTCCACACCAGGCCACACCCTCAAGACCACTTAAATAAGTAACACTCACTAGGCCCTTGCCTTTATTTCTAATCCATTCCATTCACAACCTTTATTTTTTTTTTTTTAAGGCTGGTCCAGAGCTTCCAATATCACCTGGGCTTTCTTTCTTTCTTTTTCTTTTTGACAGAGTTAGTGAGAGAAAGACAGAAAGGTCTTCCTTCCTTTGGTTCACTCCCCAAATGGCCACCACAGCCAGCACTGCGCTGATCCGAAGCCAGGAGCCAGGTGTTTTATCCTGGTCTCCCATGCAGGTGCAGGTGCCCAACCACTTGGACCATTCTCCACTGCCCTCCTGGGCCACAGCAGAGAGCTGGACTGGAAGAGGAGCAACCAGGACTAGAACCTGGCACCCATATGAGATGCCGGCACTGCAGGTGGAGGATTAACCAAGTGAGCCACGGTGCTGGCACCCTGGGCTGTCATAACTTATGGATGAGGTAAGGTAATATCAGCTAAACCTTGTTCATTCTGGTCAGTATAATCAAGAACTGCTTGGACAGTGCAAATCTACGATCTTTGAATTTCAATGACTTTTTTCTCTGCTCTGAAGCAGTAAGGTATTGTCTCAGAAAGCATCGAGTGTTATTCTGTTAGAAATGATTCTTATTCCTGGAGCTCCCTTCTTCAGGTATTATAAAACCTATTCACTTCCAAAGAAAATGGGACTGTCACTCAGTACCCAAACTTACATGTTCCTGGAAACTAGGTGTTGTATAAAAATCTATAATGTCAAATCAGTGCTGGTCAGTCTACACATTGTAGGAAACCAGAAAGTTCATTTGGGGAAGATATACCATGAAACCCCACAAATGCAACTGCCACAGAGTGTAAGTCAGCCTGCACATATCTCACAATGATTTCTCAGGAAATGTGGGGACATTTCACTAGTACTACTAATATACTTATCTTACAGATGGGTAAACAGTGACAGAGGTGCAACCTACATTCACCACATACACCTTTTAGCTAAAAGGGTCTGAAAACGCACTTCCATTCTGTGGCTATCTTGGATTAGAAAGACTGTCTATAAGACTTTTGGAACTACCTTCTGTACACCTGTAGTCACACTGGTCTTGTGTCAGTACATCATTTGACAAAAAAAATTCTTGAAAACCCAACCTAATTCATCCTTTCTCCAGCTCTAGAACTGAGGATCTTCCACTGGTGTCTTCCTGGAACAGCCAAGATCTTTAGGGTGCATCTGAATAACAGATTCTGATACCTCAGATCCATGACTGTCACCTATGCCAGCAAGAGACAGGCACCTGTACTGCTCTCCAAGGTTCCCTCTACGCCCACACTGACATTCACAGACACAGAAACCACCCATACTGTTCTTGAGTAATATGAGGAAAGCCCAGCACCAGGAATTCAATTCTATGAAGATGATGGTAGTGGTTGGAATGGCACATTCTGAGAAGGAAAACAGAGGAGACTTTGCATGGTTCTGTCCTCCCGACATCATGGGCAGATGAGGCTACATTTCCCATAAAACAATGCAGACTTCCATTAGAAAGCAATAAGGATGATCCATATATTTACTGGACAATGAGCCTCCTAGGATACAGAGGTTGTACATCAGAACTTGTCTAACCACATGAGATATTCATATAATACTCCAATTCCATATTAATTCTTAGTTTGACAAATTTATATTTGAAAGAATCATAATTGGAGAAATTCAAATGTGGAAATGATTTTTAGAAATTGTCATGAAATTTATTTTGTAATGCTTATAATTAAATTGTGGTTCCAGAGCCTTTCTTACAGATGTTTAGGGAAAAAAACCCAAGAACTCTTTTTAACATAATACATTCACAAAAGAAACTAATATTCCTGAAAAACTAACTTTCAATCCTTTAAAATGGTGCTTGATCTTACCTACTAAAATAAATGTTTGCCATCAATGGACTGTTTTTCACAGTGAGGAAAGTTATTCTAATGCTTTAAATGGATTAATATGGTTAGAAAACAAAGTGAGTGTCTTCTGAAATGTTTGTGAATATTTAAAATTGCAGTACCTGGTAATTCTATATCCAAAAGTTACTGAACTTGATCTATTCATCACTTCATCTAGTCATCTGTGTATATTTAACAAAACTTTTTTTTTTTTTTTTTTTTTTAAGAATTGCACTTAATTTGTGGTTTCTCCCACAAACTAGGCAAAGACAGGATGTCATGGAGTTCCTGCTTTTACTCATTTTCCTGTCTAGATGAGAATGGGCATGAAATTATGATCAACTTATTGGGGATTTGAGTGGTAGTAGCATAGACCATTGACTCTTGGTTCACAGCTATTGGTCAGTTTTCTATGTAAAATGTATTAATTGTGCTGTTTAAATTCTTGTATCATCTCTAATCTGGTAATTGCCTTTCAGTGACTTTATTATGCAAATTGAGGGAGG
The DNA here is from genome assembly GCF_033115175.1 of Lepus europaeus. Classification (NCBI taxonomy): domain Eukaryota; kingdom Metazoa; phylum Chordata; class Mammalia; order Lagomorpha; family Leporidae; genus Lepus; species Lepus europaeus. The sequence continues at coordinate 2,533,027 of NW_026909213.1, read as the reverse complement.
TCAGTCTTTTTTTTTATATTTACAGAATTTTTTTAAAAAGATTTATTTACTTAAGAGGCAGAGTTATAGAAAGAGAGAGGCAGACAGAGAGGTCTTCCAACTACTGCTTCACTCTCCAAATAGCCACAATGGCCAGAGCTGGGCTGATCTGAAGCCAGGAACCAGGAGTTTCCCCTGGGTCTCCCACACTGGTGAATGGGCTCAAGCACTTGGGCTATCTTCTACTGCTTTCCCAGGCCATACTAGAGAGCTAGATCAGAAGAGGAGCAGCTGGGACATGAACCGGTGTCCATATGGGCTGCTGGCACTGCAAGCAGATGCTTAATCTATTATGTCACAGTACCAATGCCAGGACCTCAGTCTTGAGCTTCAATCTTAAGTAATTTCACCTCAGACATAGAAGCAAATTATTTCTTAGTTCCCAGCATCATACAATTTTAACAGAAAATCAAGTTGCAGGCATAAAAGAACTACAGTGGTATAGTGGATTCCTTTGTCCTTTCTAGGAGTTATTGCTCTATAGTGATAGCCACATACCTCTACCAGCAAAAGTTGCTCATTTTGGAATTGGAGATGAAGATTCTGTGGGGATTCCTGAGAAGAGAGACAGTAGGAAGGCTACTCTAAGTTGTTGTTGATTGGCCTTTTACAACTCACTTTCTCTCCCTGGGTCATCTTAGTTATACCTTCTGAGTAATGGCTGGCATTTATAATTTCAAGCACTGAGTCAGAGAGAAGAGCTCTAGTACCTGATTAGTACTTATTGAAGAATGAAAAATATAGCCCCTGTGATATAAAGAGAGTGATGACCACAGAGAAATTAATTCAGGATCCCTCAAGGAGTAAAAATTGAGGTCAATCTTGAGCTACTCATCACTAATGGAAATACACAATAATGTACCAACCAGCATTGTTTCATCATGTTTTATTTTCTAATTATTTGATTCATTAACATATTTTTTAAAAACAGAGGATAACATTGAATGGCACCTTTCCCCACATGCAGAAAAGGTCTATTTCCTGATTTAGCATATTAGGTCAGTAGACACACTCATACATTTCCTTATGAATTAATAGCCATATTCACAAATAAGTATAGAATGTATCATGCAGAAAAGAAGTCACATTGTATGAGGAAATTAATTTGGAATATTACACTTACTGTGTAAAGAGAGTCTTAAGATTCCTTTTGTTTTAATTTCAATACTATCTGATTAACCTGCACGTAAATGGATCTGTAAGGTGTGAATATTTTTGTTATATTCCTCATAGTAATTTATTTAAAAAATATGAATAGTGATATCATATATCGTAATGGAGCTCAGACTTTGTTATTTTTCTACTCATCAGTTTTAGTTTCAAAATATTCTATCTTATGGACTGCTGTATTGATTTTACATGTACACTACTATCAGTAATCTATATTCTAGGTGTACACAGATAATTTGTTGGGTACATGCATGCACCCAGGTTGGTAAGACAGTATTAAAATAATAACAAAAGGAATCCTAAGACTCACTTTACATGGTAAGTCCTACTTAGAGTTGGCTGCCCATGAGGCAGACGTCTGGGTGCTTTCCATTGTGATGCACTGAATTGTGTCTCTCCAAAGTTTCTATCTTCCAATCTCGAACCTGCAGTGTGACTCTATCTGGAGATGGTGCCTTTAATGGCACAATTAAAGTAAAAAAATCAAATGTGTGAGACTATAACCCAGACTTATGACCTTATAAGAAGAGAAACAAGAGATGGACATGAACAAAGGAAATATGAGATGGCACAGCAAGATGATATCTGACTGGATGCCAGAGAGTTGTCAGGAGAAAGCAAACCTACTGACACTTTGATCTTGGACTTTCAACTTACAGAACTATGTGAAAATAAATGTCTTTATTTAAACAATCCAATGTTCAGTAATTTGTTATGGTGACCTTGGCAAACTAAACAACATCTACCTCTGCCTGCATTATCTGCTGCCATGTACATGATCCACACAAGTTTTCAGAGAAACAAAAAAATTACAAATTGATGGGGCTAGCATTGTGGTGCAGTCAGTTAAGCCACTGCCTGTGGGGCTGGCATCCATATGGGTACCAGTTTGAGTTCTGACTCCTCCATTTCTTATCCAGGTCCCTGCTGGTACACCTGGGGAAATGGTGGAGGGTAGCCCAAAAACTCGAGGCTCTAAATCTATAAGGGAAATCCAAATAAAGGTCCTGATTACTGGCTTCATACTGGCCCAGCCATGGCATTTGTAGCCCTCTGGGAAGTGAATCAGCAGATGGAAGACATTTTTATCTTTCTCTGCCTCTCGTTCTCTCTGTGTAACTCTGCCTTTCAAAAAACAAATCTTTAAATAAAGAAGTAAACTATGGCTTTAGTATCTAAAGACCTAAATGAGAGAAAGAGAAAAAAAGCAAAAGATTAAAGGAAAGATATAACAAAAATGTAGATGAGGCTAGCACTGTAGCACTGTGGATTAAGCTGCTGTCTACAATTCTGACATATCATACATGTGCCAGTTTGTGTCCTAGTCACTCTACTTGTGATATTGAACCTGGGAAAGCAGCAAAAGATGGCCCAAGTGTGTGGGCCTCTGCCACCCACATGGGAGACCAAGATGAACCTCCTGGCTTCAGCCTGGCCCACTCCTAGCCATAGCAGTCATTTTGATCAATGACTCAATGAATGGAAGACCTCTGTGTAACTATGCCTGTCAAATTAATAAATATTTCTAAAGATTTATTTATTTATTTGAAAGGCAGAATTTCAGAGAAGGACATATAGAAATCATCCATCTGCTACTCCACTCCCCAAATAGTAGCAATGGCAGAGGTCAATAAGAAGCCAGGATCCAGGAGATTCTTCTGGGTCTCCAACATGGATGCAAGAGCCCAAAGACTTGTGGCATCTCCTGGAGTTTCCCCAGGCATATTATCAGGGAGCTGGATGAGAAGTGAGTGGAGCAATTGGGATATGAACCAATGCCAATATGGGATGCTGGCACTGCAGGTGGAGTCTTTATTTGCTAGACTACAGCACAAGCCTCAATAAATATTTCCTAAAACTTAGAGAAAGAAAATATGAGATGTATAAATTGTGGTTGCTTATATGAATGCATTTCTGAAAAGTACATAGCTTGATACAAATGAAACTTTTAAATTTATTTTTAAAAGATATTGATTTTTGTATCCTACACCATAAGATATACATCAACTTTAACAGGTTTTATTATGCACTTATTCATGAAGTTTCAGAGGTGCAATCAGTAGTGAGGCTCAAATAACTGTCTTATCCAGGGATCCCACTAAATTTAAGCACTATATTCAACAGAAATTTTTAAAAAAGTTTCAAAACATGTATCAGAAGAAAAATAAATAATTTACATGCTGCATCTCACTTTAACTATAGTACTGCCTAAATTTTCAAGTCAGATGTACTCAAAAAATCCCACAGCTGGCAGTGATGGTCTAACATTTTGAGTAATAAAGTTTGTAAGTTACTTGGCTACAGAAAATAAAAATTCATAGATCACAAACTAAAATTATTAAGACAGCCCTAAACACACACAAAAAAAACACCAACTCAAGGTCTTCATGCATTAAAATTTTTTACCTCAGACTTAGAGAGAGGTCTTCCATCTGATGGTTCACTCCTCAGACAGCCACAACGGCCGGAGTTGCACCGATCCAAGGCCAGAAGCCAGGAGCTTCTTCCAGGTCTCCCACATGGATACAGGGGCCCAAGGACTTGGGCCATCTTCTACTGCTTTCCCAGGCCATAGCAGAGAGCTGGACATGAAGCAGAGCAGCCGGGTGGTGAACCGGAGCCCATATAGGATGCAGGCACTTTAGGCCAGGGCATTAACCCCCTGCACCACCACGCTGCCCCTATTGGCAGCCCAATTTTATCTATTAAATCTGGAAAAAATAAATATCTCAAGTTAGATGACTAAATCTTAATCCTATGTGCCACCCATTATGTCCACTGTACCATATATCTAATATCAATATATCTGATGCCTCAATAGATAAATGATGTGTCTCACTATTACAAGTGTGGAAACTGTATTTTGTTCAAAGCTTTAACCAAAAGTCTCTCAATCTCTGCCTTCACTTTGAAGGAACACTTCTAGGATATACATGGGCACCTCATTGATTTTGCCAGCAAACAATTTTTCCAATGGGAATACAAGCATACATCATATTGATTGATGACATCCTCCTTGAATGACACTAGTGGACACATTGTGAAGAACAAACAGGGCTAATATCTTATAGTCCTTGGGTTTTTGTGTAATGCATGCTGTCTACTAGGACTCTGGCCATGGATATAGAACAATAAAACCTGAGCATGGCTACTGAGGCCTCTTTACCATAGAATGGATCCAAACTTTGCATACTGCACTTGACAGAGGGGATGGCCTCCAATGTCTACTGTCTATGTTCAGAAGTCAGCTTATTGCAGAAAAACACCTCTCTAGCAAACAAGAAAAGCCACTTAAGTTCAGCTGGACACCATTCTTCTTCTGCCTGTTGATATCACTATGGCTGTTCTGGATGCTTTCATTGGTTGTGATACAGAGACCTAAAGTTGTCAGAGACATTATCAGTGGCAATCATGAAACTATTCAAACAAAGCATAGCCAGCGCTGCAGCTCACCAGGCTAATCCCGCACCTGTCGGGGTGCCGGTTCTGTCCTGGTTGCTCCTCTTCCAGTCTAGCTCTCTGCTGTGGCCCAGGAAGGCAGTGGAGGATGGCCCAAGTGCTTGGGCCCTGTACCCACATGGGAGACCAGGAGGAAGCACCTGGCTCCTGGCTTTGGGTTGGCACAGCGCGCCAGCTGTAGCAGCCATTTGGGGGGGGGGGTGAACCAAGGGAAAAGGAAGACCTTTCTCTCTGTCTCTCTCTCTAATTCTGCCTGTCAAAAAAAAAAAAAAAAAAAAGCATAAACCAAGAGTTGTGGCTTAATGTCTATTTTAACACAATTACTCAGAACCAATCTAGCCCAAACCTTAGAGAGTTGAAAGCTGTTACACTCGGCCCACCCATAAATGGGACATTGTGCCAGGTGGGTTTTGCATCCTTGAACTGCAAGGAGAATATCAGAGATTAATGCTCTAAACTGATCCAGCTCCCTGCTAATGTGTCTGGGAAAGCAACACAGGATGTTTCATTCATGTGAGAGACCTGGAAGAAGCCGCAATCATTGCAGCCATTTGGGGAGTGAACAAATCAGAAGAAAGATCACTCTCTCCCTCTCTCACTCTATGACACTTTCAAATATATAAAGAAATCTTTTAAAAAGTAGATCATTTCAATAGATTCTTCAATGCTCAATCATGATGACGTTTACTACTTTCGGTCTTTTTTTTTCCTTTTTTAAAGATTAATTATTTATTTGAAAGGCAGAGGGGAGCTGGTGTGGTGGCTCAATGGGCAAAGCTGTCACTCATTAAGTTGGCATCCTGTATAGGTGTCAGTTTAAGTCCCAGCTATTCCACTTTTGAACCAGCTCCTTGCCAATGGGCTGAGAAAAGCAAGATGGCCTAAGTACTGGGGTTCCTGCCACCCACATGGGAGACCCAGAACAATCTCCTGGCTTAAACCTGGCCACACGTTGTCCATGGAAGCCATCTCAGGAGAGAATCAGTTGATGGAACATCTTGGTCTCTCCTTTTCTCTGTAATTCTTGACTTTCAAATAAATAAGTAAATATTTTTAAATTGATTTTTAAAAAGGTAGAGAGATACACACAGAGAAAGAGAAAGAGAGAGGGAGAGAGATCTCCAACTGCTTGTTCACTCTCTAAATGTCTGCAACAGTTGTGAGTGGACCAGGCTCTCAAGGCCTCCACTTAGGTGACAGAATAATTTGGTGACAGGAACTAAGGAATTTGAGACATCATCCACTGTTTCCCAGGGATGTTAGCATGAAACTGGTTTGGAAGTGGTGTACCCAAAACTCAGATTGCCACTGCAAAATAGACTGAGCATTTGATGTGATGGCTAACAAAATGGAAAACCTAAAAGTCATCAAGATTCATGGACACATACAATATACCAAATTTGAGTCATGAAGACACATAGAAAACCTAAACAAACCAAAAAACAAGACAGATTGAAGCAATAATAAAGACCTTCCAAACAAAGAAAAGCCCCAAACCAGACTGCTCCACTATTAAATTCTACCAGAGTTTTAAAGAAGAACTAATTCCAATTCTTCTTCAGCTATTCAAAATTGTTGAAAGGGAGGGAATCCTCTCAAACTCCTTCTATTAGGCCAGCATCACCTTAATTCCTAAACCAGAAAAAATATATACAACAAAGAAAGAGAATTATAGAATAATACCACTGATGAATATATACGCAAAAATCTTCATCTAAAGACTAACTAGTGGAATTTAACAAAACATTAGAAAAATTATTCACATGGACCAAGAGGGATGTATGCCTGGTATGCAGGAATGATTCAACATAAGCAAATCAATAAATGTAACACATCAAATACACTGAGTAAAAACCACATGATGATCCCAATTGATGCAGAGAAAGCACTTGATAAAATACAATATGCTTTCATTATAAAAACCTTAAGCAAACTGGGTATAAAAAGAACATTTCTTAACACATTCAAGACAATATATGATAAATCTTCAACCAGCATCATACTGAATGAAAAATGTTGGAAGCATTTTCAATAAGATCTGGGACCAAAGTTACTCATTCTTACCATGCTATTCAAAACAGTTCTAAAAGTTTTGAACAGAGCAACAATGCAAGAAGAAATCAAAGGGATACAAATTAGAAAGGAGAAAGTCAAATTACCCCTACCTGCAGATTACATAATCCTATATATAAGGAAACCAAAAGACCTCAGTAAAAGACTATTAAAACTCCTTAGAGAGTTTAGTAAAGATCCAAAATATAAAATCAACACACAAAAATCGCATGGCTGATAAAGAACTTATCATGTCAGTACCATTCAGAATAGCTAAAAAAAACTTTTATTGTCTTAGAATAAATCAAGAAAGTGAAAAAAGTCTACAATGAAAATTACAAATAGAAGAAAATGCTTGAAAGGAAAATATTCCCTATCAATAAATTAAATATTTCCTATTAATAAATTGAAAAAATTAATATCACCAAAAGGCCCATACTACCAAAAGCAGCATTTAATTTTTTTTATTTTATTTTGCTTTATTTTTAAGGATCCACTCATTTATTTGAAATGTAGAGTCACAGGGAGGCAGAGGCAGAGACAGACAGAGGTCCTCCCATTCACTGGTCCACGCACTCAATAAATGAGAAATTTAAAGCATAAACTCCATTTAACCAATATGGTAATCACTAATGATCTTGGGAAGAGCAATTTGAAAGGAATAGTTGAAATAAAAATAAGACTTCATTAAATTGAATGATAATAATAAAAAGAAAATGACATGGATGCCAATATAGTGACTTTTTTTGAGGAATTTAAATTGATAAAGAGAATTTTGAATTGTGATACAGTGGGTTAAGCTGCCACCTGTGGTGCCAGCACCCCATGTGAGTGTCAGTTTGTGTCCAGGCAACTCCACTTCCAATTGAGCTCCCTGCTAATGCACTTGGGAAGTAGCAGAAGATGGCCCAAGGTCTTGGACCCCTGCCTCTTATGTTCAAGACTTAGCTGAAGTCCCTAACTTCAGTCTGGTCATGCCCAAGCTGTTGTGAATCTTCAGGGAATGAGCCAATAGATGAAAGAACTCTGTATTTTCTTCTCTCTCTGTAACTCTGCCATTCAAATAAGCAAATAAATTTTTAATAAGTTAATAAACTGATAAGAAAAAAACCCACAATATTATGTCATCTTATACCAAAAAGATAAAAAAGAACAAATGCTTGTGAAAATATGGGAAAAGATAACTCTCAGACACTGTGGGTGAAAATGCAACTTAGTTCAGGTGTTATGGAGAACAGTATGGTCATTCTTCAAAAAAGATAAAAATTGATCTATTGTATGACAGTTATCTTACTCCTGGCTATATATCAGAAGAAAATGAAACTTTCATATCAAAGAGACAGCAATTCTCCTATAGTCACTATAACACAGTTCATAGCAGCCATGAACTATAACCAATCTAGCTGTCTATCAATGAAAAAGTGGACAAGGGAACATCATTTAGACACAAAAAAAATACAACATTGTTACATCCTGCAAAATGTATAAAAAGAGATCATTAAATTAATTGAAATAAGCCAGACACAGAAAGACAATGTCCCACTTTCCTTGTCATATATAGAAGTGAAAAAAATTGATATGAATATAGAATTATGATTATTAAAGACTGAGAAGTGTGGAGGCTAGGGAGAGAGGGGGAATGGATAACAGGAAGCAAAATACAGTGAGGCAGGAGTAACTTCTGCTGTTCCATAGTATAGTTAGATGACAACTGTGTACAAATTAAGTACTGTATAAACAACTGGAGGATACGAGCTGTTAGGCTCAAAACATGAGGAGGAAATGGAAATATGTTGTCTAGCTTTTCTATGGTGTTCAAATATTACATTATCCCCTATAATAATGAATGAGTAGTATACAGTAATAACTATTTCAATACAATTTTAAAAATCAGAGGCATTTGTATATACTAACAATAAACTATTTAAAAATGAAATTAAGAAAACATTTCCATGTATAACAGCATAAAATACAGTTAGAAGACAATACCTTCCATCCCTGTCACTGATTATTGAAATATACAGCCCCAAAATCAGCAGATCAAGATGGCCTTTTCACTATAACTTTCTGATCAGCCTTTACATGATTTGCAACCAGATAAATTGGTATTCTGAAAATGTCACTGTTGGAAAGCTAAACTTGAACTCAAATGGGAGGATATTTATCCTGGTTTATTTAAATACTGCTATCAAAATACACAGAGGGTCATTAAACTTTCATCTGTGTCTCACATTTAAAATATAAACTGAGGGTGGGTATTTAGCCCAATAGTTAAATAGCTTCTATCCTTTATTGGAGTACCTGAGTTCAATTCCTAGATATGGATATAGCTCCTGACTCCAAAATCTTGTTAGTGCAGACCCTGAGAAGCAGTGCTGATGGCTCAGATGATTGGGTTCATGAAACTCACATGGAAAACCAGTATTGAGTTCTCAGCAACCAGCTTTTGCCATGATCCTTACCATGGCATTTGTGGACATTTGTTTAATAAATTAGCAAACAGGAATCCTCTGTCTCAAAGTCTCTTAAATAAGAAAGGAATTCATCAGAGAAAAAGAGATAAGATTTAGATGCCAGGTCACAAAAAGGAGTGTGATAAGTGTTAAATGACAGTATAATGAAATATTTACTTTATTTCCATCTGATCTAATGGATAAATGTTTATTTAAAATAATAGTATTGAAAATGAACTGGATAATTGTAGCTTCTCATAGATAAAAGAAACTATAGAGAGTGGGCATCATGGTGTCACCATATGCAATGGCAGTATCCCATACAGATGCTGATTTGTGCCCCAACTGCTCCACTTCCAATCCAGGTCCCTGATAATAGCCTGAGAAAAGCAACAAAAGTGGCCTGATTGTTTGGGCCCCTGTCACTCCCATGGAAGACCAGATGAATCTGCTGACTTCAGCCTATCCCATCCTCAACTTTTGTAGCCATGTGGGGAGTGAACCAGCAGATAGAAGATATCTTTCTATCTCTCACCTCTCTGTAATTCTTTCAAATAGAATTAAAAAAAAAATTATAGAAGGGGGAGGTGCTGTGGTGTAGTGAGTAAAGCCACCACCTGCAGCAATGGCATCCCATAAGGGTGCCGGTTCATGTCCTGGCAGCTCCATTTCCTATCCAGCTCTCTGCTATGGCCTGGGAAAGCAGTGGGAGATGGCCCAAGCCCTTAGGCTCCTGTACCTGTGTGTGAGACCCAGAAGAAGCTCATGGTTCCTGGTTTCTAATCAGCACAGCTCCAGCTGTATTGCAACCATCTGAATTTTGAATCAGTGGACGGAAGATTTCTATCTCTCTCTCTGTGTAACTCTTTCAAGTAAAATAAACAAATCTTTAAGAAAATTATAGAAATATGATTTGAGTGCCCAATAAATAGTGAACTGCTAGTTGAAAGTGAGTTTATCAGTTATAAATGTGTATTATAAGTTCTAGGAAAATTATCAAAAGAAAATTTTAGGAAAAATTGATCCTTGATAGATCTTAATAGACAAAATGAAATCCTATCAAAATGAGAGATGTATATTTGGAAGAGTGGGTAACAAGCTACTTATCATGTGTAGTAGTACCTGTGTTTGAATCCTGAAGAACTAGAAAATGGTATTAAAATATACCAGAGTGGCTGTACCCTATACTACCAAGGATACCAGTTTTTTTTTATTAAAATTTTATTTAATGAATATAAATTTCCAAAGTACAGTTTATGGGTTACAATGGCTTCCCCCTCCCAAAACTTCCCTCCCACCCACAACCCTCCCCTTTCCTGCTCCCTCTCCCCTTCCAATCACATCATGATTCATTTTCAATTCTCTTTATATACACAAGATCAGTTTAGTATATATTAGGTAACGATTTCAACAGTTTGCCCCCATATAACAACACAAAGTGAAAAAAAATACAGTTGGAGTACTAGTTATAGCATTAAATAAGAGTGTACAGCACATTAAAGACAGAGATCCTACATAATATTTTTTTTAAAAATTAATTAATTTTCTATGCCATTTCCAATTTAACACCAGGTTTTTTTTTTTTCATTTCCAAGTATCTTTATATACAGAAGATCGATTCAGTATATAATTAGTAAAGATCTCATCAGTTTGTACCCACACAGAAACACAAAGTGTAAAAATACTGTTTCAGTACTAGTTATAGCATCACTGCACATTAGACAACACATTAAGGACAGATCTCACATGGGATGTAAGTACACAGTGACTTCTGTTGCTGACTTAATAATTTGACACTCCTGTTCATGGCGTCAGTAATCTCCCTAGGCTCTAGTCATGAGTTGCCAGGACTATGGAAGCCTTTAGAGTTCACCGACTTCGATCTTATTCCGATAGGGTCATAGTCAAAGTGGAAGTTCTATCCTCCCTTCAGAGAAAGGTACCTCCTTCTTTGATGGCCCCGTTCCTTCCACTGGGATCTCACTCACAGAGATCTTTCATTTAGGTCTTCTTCTTCTTTTTTTTTTTTTTTTCTTTTCCATGGTATCTTGGCTTTCCATGCCTACAATACTCTCATGGGCTCTTCAGCCAGATCCGAATGCCTTAAGGGCTGATTCTGAGGCCAGAGTGTTGTTTAGGACATCTGCCATTCTATGAGTCTGCTGGGATACCAGTTCTAAACTGGGTGCCAACAACTGGTAACAGGGTCCAGAGATTCTTCCTCTACTACAGAGAAAGGTAATACCAAGGTGCCTTCCTCTGGTGAGAATACAAATTGATTCAAAGGGGGAAATTCTTACATTTGGTCTCAAGCAAAGGCAAGAAGAGAGATGAGCACATATCATATTGAGTCAATGGTAAGGCTCTGTTCCTCAATCCTAATCCTGCAAAGAACTCAGACAATGGCTACAATCACCTCTGATGTTGTGTGAGGAGCAAAGGGATCTAATTTGTAAGATGACTAGGAATGAGATGTCATGACCTGGCTCCTTTCATGCCATCTTAAAGAAAAAAGTCCTCATAGAAATCACCACTCACAGAGCTGGCTAAATGGATTTACATTAACAAATCACATCTGCTTTCTGTCCACTCCATTTTGTTCACTTAAAGAAAACAGCAAGCATTTGATCACTTTTAAGTCTCTTCATTCAAAAAAATTTTTTTCTCTGATTCATTTACTTGAAAAAGTGAACAAAAGAGGGAAAATGAACAAAGAAAAAGATAGACAATCTTCCATCTGTTGGTTTTCTTCCCAAATGAAACTGGGCCATGCGGACTCAGGAACCAGGTTCTCTCATATTGCTGGACAGAATAGAATCTAAGGACGTGGACCATCGTATGTTGCTTCTCATTCTTCAGCATCAACAAGAAGCTAGACTGGAGTGGTGACAAGATAAGATTCCATGTACTCCATCATAGGATGAAGATATCCCAAGTGGAAGCTTAACTCACTACAACATAACACCATTTTTTCTTCCATTTTTAAATTCTTTTCACCATGTAGCTTGCAATGAGTTTGTGATTTCTGGGTTATAAGATTTAAATAACCATCACTTAATTTTTTAAATAACTTATTCATTGGGCTGGCACCATGGTGCAGTAAGATAATCCACTGCTTGTGGTACTGGCATCCCATATGGGTGCTGGTTCTAGTCCTGGCTGCTACTCTTCTAACCCAGCTCTCTGCTCTGGCCTGGGAAAGCTGTAGAAGATGGCCCAAGTCCTTGGGTCCCTGCACCCACATGGGAGACCAGGAAGAAGCTCCTGGCTCCTGGCTTCGGATTGGTATAGCTCCAGCTGCTGCAGCCATTTGGGGAGTAAACCATCAGACAGAAGACCTCTCTCTCTCTGCCTCTCCTCTCTCTGTGTAACTTGGACTTTCAAATAAATAAATAAATCTTTGAAAAAAAAAAACATAACACCCACACTAAGGCCTTCATTTTTAAACTCTTTTACCACATAGCTTGCAATGAGTCTGTGATTTCTGGATTATGAGATTTAAATAACCATCACATAATTTTTTAAATAACTTATTCATCGGGGCTGGCACCATGGTGCAGTAGGTCAATCCTCTGCTTGTGGTGCTGGCATCCTGTATGGGTGCCAGTTCTACTCCTGGCTATTGCTCTTCTAATCTAGCTCTCTGCTCTGGCCTGGGAAAGCAGTAGAAGATGGCCCAAGTCCTTGGGCCCCTTCACTTGTGTGGTAAGCCCAGAAGCTCTTGGCTCCTGGCTTTGGATCAGTTTAGCTCCAGCTGTTGCAGCCATTTGGGAAGTAAACCAACAGAAGGAAGATCCTTCTCTTTGTCTCTCTCTCTCACTGTCTGTAACTCTCTCAAACAAATAAATAAAAATCTTTTTTAAAAAAACCTTATTCATCAAATTAATTTTGAAAACAAAATGACTTTTCCAACAACTATGACTATACTCCCATTCATTTCATCATTCGAACGAAGCATAACAAATTAATTTGCTCTAGATCCAGGGTAAAAATTTTTCTGTATTAATTCATCACTTCAATTTTCTTTTTTTCTTGACAGCCAGAATTAGACAGTGAGAGAGAGAGACAGAGAGAAAGGTCTTCCTTTTCCATTGGTTCTCCCCCCCAAATGGCCGCTATGGCTGGTGCACTGCACCGATCCAAAGCCAGGAGTCAGGTGTTTCCTCCTGGTCTCCCATGCGGGTGGAAGGCCCAAGCACTTGGGCCATCCTCCACTGCATTCCTGGGCTCAACAGAGAGCTGGACTGGAAGAGGAGCAACCGGGACAGAATCCGGAGCCCCAACTGGGACTAGAACACAGGGTGCCGGTGCCGCAGGTGGAGGATTAGCCTAGTGAGCCATGGCGCCAGCCCATCACTTCAATTTTCAACTTTTAAATGCCAAGTTATGGCCATTTCCCATAATATAGACTTCCAAGTTTTTTTTTTTTTTCAAAATAAATGTTATTTTAAAAGATTTTTCAGATTTACAGAAAAAATTGCAAAGACAAAAGTGTTTATAGATATCTCACACTCCAGTTCTCACTATTACTAACATCTCATATTAACATGGTACACTTACCACAACCAATGTGGTACTATTTATATACTATCTTCTTTTTTAAATATTTATTTTCATTTTAAAAGCAGATTTACAGAGAGAGGGAGAAGTCTCTCATCCATTAGTTCACTCCCTAAGTGACTTCAATGACTGGGGCTGGGACAAGCTGTAAGGAAAAGGGAGCTGAAACAGAGGAGACAACCAGACCACATTTATTTAAAAAAAAAAAAATGTTGCAGAGGTTTACCAACTACCAGTGTGCATACAGACCAAACATGGCAGAGAGCAAAGACCCCAGGAAGCTGGGCCTTGTTATAATTTAGGTGGGCTAGGAGTGGGGATGCAGAACAGTATGTGGAGGTGAGCTTTTCCACACAGGTTTTTCAAGTTCATTTGTGGGTGGTCAAACCTGAAGAATGCAGGAGGTGTGGTGGGAAACAATACAGGATGTGAGACTGCACTGGTTTCTTGAAAGAAGGCAGGGGTAACAAGAACCTAAAATGATTGAGGCTTATGTCCTTGTTCCATCAATCCTGACTCTGAGTATAGATAAGGAGATGGGGTGCTGTTTTTTTTCAGCTACTTACTGCTGATATGAAGCATGGAAATGGGATGAGGTATCTATACTCTGGAACAGATTGATTGAAGAAGTGCAATCTTGTGTTCTTGCATGATGGCTTGGCATACAGCAGTCAAATGCTCCTGTAATGATCTTTGAGGCATGTCAATTATACACGGTAGGTATAGGAGCACTATGATTATGGGGCTAAAAGGAGAAATGAGAAACATTGCCCCTAGTGGAAAAGATGACAAGAATGATAAGGACAAAGGAGGATGTAGGAAAGCAAGAGTCCTGTCCACAGTGTGAAGACAGTTATATGTCTTAACACTCCTGTTGTGTTTAGCATGTATGTGCTGGCAAGGAGCTGTAGGATGGAGTAAGTCTGGTCTGCTTATAGTCCTGAGCTCCCCCATTTCATCCCTCTGCTTATGGAAACCCTAGCTGCCGTCAGAGGTTAAGGTGAAGACAGCTTTTACTTTTTCAAGCTGAATAGGGGTGATGTAGGGACTCATGGTCAAGACAGGGTTCTGGCAGAAGGTGGCTTCTCAAGGGGCTGCAACATCAGCTCACAGAAACTGTCTCCACTTGAGGTTTCATGTGCATGGCCATCCAGAATTTCATTGCTTCATGTCTGGAGGAAATGAATCTAACATGCAAATTAGATACATAATATCCTTTTTCTATTCCAGTAACTCCAAATTATTATTTGAAAATCAGAGTCTTTTAGACCTTTTAATTATAAAAATAATACATGGGGCAGTATTGTGATTATGTAGGTTAAGCTGATGCTGCTTGGAGTGCCAGCATCCCATAAAAGCCTGATATGAGTCCTGGCTCCTCTTCTGTTCCAGCTTCCTGATAATCTAGCTTCCTGGTAATGCACTTGGGAAGGCAGAGGAAGATGGTCCAAGTGCTTGGGTACCCAACAACTATGTGGGAGATCCAGATGGGGTTCCTGGTCATTGGCCTCATCTTGGCCCACCCTAGTTATTGTAGCCATTTGGGGAGTGAACCAGTAATGGAAGATCTATCTCTCACTTTCTCAGTCTCTACCTTTAGAAAATATATCTTTAGCAATAATGTGCATATTAGCTATTAAAAATTGCAGAACATAAAAATATAAGCATTATTCCCTTCTTTCTAGGGAGTACTAGTCATACTTCACAGAACACACTACTCTTAAAAGATTCTTACATTCCATTCTGAGACTTCCATATGCAAATATAGAAGGGTACTTTAAAACATCATAAAAAAGTGGAATTAAATTATTGTCTGTTTTACTGTAACAAATTTTTAAGTCCATGCATACAAGAAGGTTTCAAAACCATTGAGTGTGTTATGAAAAAAAATTAAAAGAATCTTAATTTTTGCACCAAAATAATGTCAGCTTTTAACTCCATTTTCCATGAACCTTTTGAAGGGCCTTCATAAAGATATATATGCATGGGCCAACATTGTGGTGTAGTGGGTGAAGCCACAGTCTTTGATGCTGGCATCCTTTATAGGCAATAACTTGTGTCCTGGATACTCCACTTTGATTGAAATATCTGTGAATGTGCCTGAGAGGCAGCAAAAGATGGCCAAAGTCCATGGCTTTGGCACCCATGTGGGAGACCCAGTTGGAGCTTCTGGCTTCAGCCTGGTCCATCTCCAGCCATTGCAGCCATTGCAGCCATTTGGGAAGTGAATCAGCAGATGAAAAATCCCTCCCTGCCTGTCTCTCTATCTTATGAATGAAATGAAAATGAGTAAATAAAATTTTTAAAAGATATATATATACATGTGCCTTTTTTTTTTCATTGAAAAGTGGCATTTTTTCTGTACCTTGTTTTACTTAAAAGTACTCTGTACCTAAATCATTTTTCAGATCATTACATATTCACTATTTCATTGTACACATATACCATAATGTATTTTACCATTCTCTATCAATATACATTTAGGTTGTTTCTGTTTTATTCCTATGATGAACAATATTACAAAGAACTTACATGGCTTTATGTATTTGCCCAAATATATGTAAGATAAATTCATGCAGTTAAATCATACCAAAGAACATTTGCATTTAAAATATTTTGTAGAGAGATCTGTCAAATTTTTTCTCCAAAGAGACTCTACTGCATTACACTCACACCAATGAGTGCAAGAACCCATTTTCTAACACCTTCAATAAGTGTATGTGTGATCAGAATTCCCTCAGATGCTTCCACTTACCATCTCTTTTGATATCTATCTTCAAGCTTTCTTTTCTTCTTTCTAGCTCTCTGATCACACTTAGTTTTCTTACCAAACTTTTCTGTGCACTTATTTCCTCTATACTCACCCTCTTCATTGCCTTCTCTCATGCCTCCAACCTCACTTTTCCTGCTTACAAACTTCCTGTATGGCTTCCATAGAGCTCAGCACAACAGAAAACAGGTGCTCTTTTCCTGGCCTCCCAACCTGCCAGCTCCTGAACCAATAGAGAATGTTAATCAGGAAACATGGAAGTAATTAATCTGGGTCACATTATAAGAAGAAATAAATTCCTATTGGTGTAGCCACAGGGAAAAGCCATCTAGAAGAATTCTATATTGTCTTTTGTTAAAATGGAGTCTGGGGCTGGCACTGTGGCATAGCCATAGTAAAGCTCCTGCTTTTAGTGCTGGCATTCCAAAGGGTGCCAGTTTGAGTCCTGGCTGCTCGACTTCTGATCCAGCTCCCTGCTAATGAGCCTGAGAAAGCAGCAGATGATGACCCAGGTGCTCGGGCCCCTGCTCCCATGTAGGAGACCTGAATGAAGCGCCTAGCTCCTGGCTTTAGTCTAGCCCAACCTTGGCCATTGTCATTTGGGGAGTGTACCAGCAGATAGAAGATCTCTTTCTCTGTAACTCTGCCTTTCAAGGAAATTAATAAACCTTATAAAAAGAAAAAAAAATACAAGTAACTTTAAAAACAATGGAATCAGGGCTGGCGCTCTGGCTCAGCATGTTAACACCCTGCCCTGAAGTGCCGGCATCCCATATGGGCACCAGTTCAAGACCCAGCTGCTCCACTTCCAATCCAGGTCTCTGCTATGGCCTAGGAAAGCAGCAGAAGATGGCCCAAGTCTTTGGGCCCCTGAACCCCTGTGGGAGACCAGAGGAAGCAACTGGCCCCTGGCTTCAGATTGGCACAGCTCCGGCTGTTGCAGCCAACTGGGAAGTGAACCATCGTATCTCTCTCTCTCTCTCTCTCTGCCTCTCCTCTCTCTGTGTAACTCTGACTTTCAAAATAAATAAATCTTTTTAAAAAATGGAATTTTTTTCCCTATATTCCATACTAGATAGAATTCCTGTCTTTGAAACAATAACTAATGATTTTTATTCATTATTCCTTCTTTGGAACTGGAGTGGGAGTAGGCAAAAAAGTAGATGAAAGAAAGGAAAAAAATTAAAACCTATAAGTACCATATTGGACAGGAAGACTGGAGAAGAGGTAATAAAAATAAGGTTAAGAAATAAAACCAACTTCTTAAAGCCTTAAAAACAGAAATGAAGAAAGGAGGAGGAAATAGGCAAAGAAGTATTGTTATGTTCTTAGAATTGTATCCATTAAATACATGGAATCTGTTCTCTTTATATTAATAAATATAAATCTGTTTAAAAATTAAAAGCTTTTTTTTTTTATTGAATCACTACTGCCTCATTCCAAAGCTCTAAAAATAGAATCCAAAGGCAAGCATGGGTTGCAGGGTTGGGGCAGAGTAGAATGGGCAGTGACAGCTCTATTCCTCTAACAGCAACCTCTGTACCCCAACTTCTGACCAATCACCCAGAATCAGCTTCATTAAATAATCCACTTAGGAGGAAGGCTCAGAGAAAAATCAATGACTTCACTATCTTTCTGCCTGTGAAGCATCTTAGAAATAAGCATGCTGCTAAGAAAGTGAGAATATTTGCAAAGTGTACAAATGAGTGCTACATATAGCAACAGTGATTTTTGATCCCCCTTAGGACATAAGGCAAAATCTATTTTTTCCAATTTTTTAATTATTTATTTTTTTCATTTCCTTTGAAAAGCAGGGGAAGAAGGAGAACAGATTTCTTCCATTTGCTGGTACCTCCCCAAATGCCCACAACAGCTGGGAATGTGCCAAACTGAAGCCAGGATCCTGGAACTCCATTCAGGCCTGGGTGAACTGATCCCAAGGACAGAGTCCTTGGTGATATCTGCCTTTATGAAGACACATCTCAGTATAGCATAAATAATACCTCCCACTGAAGGTTTCTGGTATCTAAGAGAAAACTTTAATTGTATCACAGAGGAGAGAAAAACATTAACCCAGACGCTGCTGTGAGCCAACAGGTTTCCTGCCTACCTGAGAATCAGTCTGGTCATTAGGGGAACCAAGGAAAGAGGACCAAGCAATGCACTTGGGACCTGTGAACAAAGTCCATCTCCTGAGTGAGCAAGAAGGAAGAACCAGCCATGGCAGTTCTGGGCCCCTTTAACCTGGAATGGGTGCACAAACTAGCCAACTCCAATTTAGACTGAGTGAGCAGACCAACAGGCTGGCCAAAGATTGCATCAAGGGGCTAGCACTGTGGTGAAGTGGGTAAAAACCACCACCTATCATGCTGGCATCCCATATGGGCCCAAGTTCAAGTCCTGGCTATTCCACTTCTGATCCAGCCCTTTGCAATGAATGGCCTGAGAAAGCAGAAGACAGCCCAAATTTTTGGGCCCCTACACCTGTATGAGAGGCCTGGAGGAAGCTCCTGATTCCTGGCTTTAGATCAGCCTGGCTCCAGCCACTGCAGCCATTTGGGAAGTGAGCCAGCATATGGAAGATGCCTCTCTGTTTCTGCCTATCAAATAAATAAATAAATCTTAAAAAAAAAAATTGTGTCACCTATTCAGGAATCTGGATACAAGAGTGACCTAAAAAGAACTAGCAACAGATGTGCACAATAGGAGCCAGGGTGATAAACAGGTAATAAATGCACAGATTCTAGCACAAGACAGAAGACAATGCCAACCTTTTCTGTTGTAAAGTCTTATTTTAAAAGCCTTGGGGAACATACCTGTAGACAATTCATATGTAGGATACACATGGGCCATTTGCAATTGGTCTATAAATATTATTATTATTATTATTATTATTATTTCCCTGAGCAACGAGCATCAGGAACTACCCCAGGGAGGAACAATTAAAGGAAATTACTTCAGTCCTGTTCCTAGGGAATTCTGCACCCTACATGAAGCTCTTCTTGCAAACTACTTATCTCATTTTTCATTTAAAAAAAATCTTCTTTTCTATATTCTGTACTGAACAGGATTATTGTCTTGGAATCAACAGCTCATGATTTTCTTCGTTTTATTGTTGCTATTTGTATTATTTTTTCAGGGGAAATAATTCATCCCTGAAGAGGCTTCTTTTTTTCCAGATAGCCCAACAACTGCCTTGGAAATCAACCTGTGATGTCAGGTGGATGGACAAGCAAGCCAATGGGAGTCATCCTCTAGGAGAAAGGACACTTTACCCAAATGGCTATATTTCATTCTACAGAAAAATGCAACCTGAAACAACGAACTGTCCTTCAGTCCCCTGGTTTAAGCAAAGGGCACATGTGCATTATTCCAGGTCTGCACCGCTTTTCATTCTACTCACATGTGAACTATCTGTATAGGGAAGTAGAATGTGAGCCAGCAGTAACCATGTCAGTAGAAGTGGTCAGCATTTGCATTATACAACTGATTTTAATGACTTCATATTCAGTCATAAAACTTCTGCTCTTAGCAAAGGACACACACACACACACACACACAGCCATATTCACCCCTGTATGAAAACTGCTTATTTAGGAGTGTCTTTTTGCATTTAATCATAGCAGTTCTCTACTCTATTTTTATAAAATATCTACGTAAAAAAACTGAAAAATAAGTCAACTATATCACAAACTATTTTAAAAAATTGAACTTTAAATTTAAAAAATAAAAACTCTAAAAGATAAAAGGCTAATTTTGACAATCTACACAAATGACCTGTGCCCTATTTGTGCCTTTGAATACTTCCTGACCTCTCTTCTGGCTTTCCCCTTCTCCCTCACCCTTCATCCCTTTTCTGCATCATTGCCCCATATGCCCCTGCAACTCTCTCCCTTTGGAGCAGTCTTGTAGACTGTCATTCAGTCATGTGAAGAATGTTACTTATTTCAAAATGATTCTGTAGGGCATGCCTGAATGGCATCCAATGTCAATAAGCAGGTCTTCTAACACCCCTTAATTATATTTCTAGCATATGTGGAACCAGCATTGTGGCATATTAAGTAAAGCCACTACATATGACACTGGCATCCCACATGGGCTGGGGTTCATGTCCCAGCTACCCTACTTCTAATCCAGCTTCCAGGTAATGTAGCAGAGGATAGCCTAAGTGGTTATGTCCCTTCTCCTCCATAGGAGACCTGAATGAATCTCTTGGTTCCTGCATTGACCCAGCCCAGCCGTGGCTGTTGTGACCACTGAGGGAACAAACCAGTAGATGAAAGATTCATTTCTCTCTCTTTGTTTCTCTATCTCTATCTATCTCTTTGTGTGGTGGGGGTGCAGGTATCTTTCCCTGTTTCTAACTCTGCCTTTCAAGTAAATAAATAAACATTTTTTAAAAAAGATCCACACTCTGGTGCAGCTAGTTAAAACCATAGCCTGCAGAGCCACCATCCCTAATAGGTACCAGATCATTTCCTGGTGGCTCCACTTCCCATCCAGCTCCCTGCTAATGGTCTGGAAAAGTAGCAGAGGATGGTCCAACTTCTTGGGCCCCTACAGCCACATCAGGAATCTGGCTTATGGCTCCTGGCCTCAGTCTAGCACAGCACAGGCTGTTATAGCTATTTGGGGAGTGAACCAGCAGATGGAACATCCTAGAATAAAAGAAAAAAATTAAAATTAAAAAGAAATGAACACAAAAACAAATCCTGTTATTCTGCCTTTCTGATTTAAAAAAAATTATAAAATAAAAAACTGATCATAAATGTTATGACTCAAGTTGACATATGATGGATCCAAGAAAGCTAGTGCTGTCTAGTGCCTCTTAATGTTTTCCTATAGAAAAATCATTTATCTTGCTTTCCAAGCACTCAAATATCAAAAGCACCAATGCTACCCAGTATAACTCTTTTTAAGGCTGCTTCAGTATTGAAGGAAAAGAAAAGGAGCAAGGGGCACAAACCCAGGAAGATTTCAGGGTGACAGTATCCTCCTCACTTTGCACCTAGGTTTCTAATTGGAGATGGTCACACAGGGAACTTCAGATACTGCAGAGCTGCCCAAACACCTTCAATCAATCACAGACATTGTCATAGGCTCCCTGTATGTACAATGGAAGGAGAACACAGAGCACTAGACAAGGCAGACATGTGTTAAACAAAATTTCTCCACCCTGCTGACCACAATCTCAAGAATGTCCTGATCAAAATGCCATTTCAGAGTTTCATTTTCTACTTATATTTGAGGAAATAAAAAGATTGAGTCATTTTCATCCTAACGCATAGCAGCTTTAGCCACTGATCACATTACAGCTAGCCTTGATCACTACCTCTCACTCAACAAATGACAAAGTAAAATACAACATTCAAATGTATTGCTGACACCTGTTTAACAGACATCTTGACACATCTTAACAGACCTTGACACACAATTCAACAGAAGGGGAATGGTGGGGCTGGTATTGTTGCACAGTGGTTTAGCCACCACAGCCTCAAATGCTTGCATCCCCTATGAGTGCCAGCTTTTTCTCCCCAGATGGGCACAACAGCCAGGGCTGAGTCAGGTGGAAATCAGGAGCCAGGAGCTACATCCAGGTCTCCCACAAAGGTAGCAGGAACTCAAACACTTGAGCCATCCTTCACTCTTTTCCCAGATGATTAACAGGGAGCTGGATCATAAGTGAAGCAACTGGGATATGAACTATCACCTATTTGGGATGCCAGAATTGCAGGCAATGGTTTTAGCTCATGGTGCCAAAATGCTGGCCCCATGAGTGCCAGTTTAAGTCACAGCTGCTCCACTTTTGATCTGTCTGTTAATGCACTTGGGGAAGAAGCAGATGATCCAAGTATTTTGGCCCCTGCTCCCACATGGGAGACTTGGATGGAATTCCAGGCTCCAGGCTTTCAACTGGCTCAATCCTGTTCATTGTGGCAATGAACAGGCAAATTGAAGATCCTCCTCCTTCTGTTTCTCCCTCTTCCTCTGTAAATCTACCTTTAAAATAAAATGCTTAATTCTTACAAATAAAGGGAAAAGGTAAAAGAGGAGCCACATACAAATAACAGAACAAAGCTATGGTTGTGGTATCCCTCAGCAGCCTTCTGCCTTAAGTGGGAAGTCTCCAGCTTACAGACACTGACATAAAACACACTTACAACATATTTCAAAATAACAGATGAGAGGTTTACAAGGCAGGTTGATTTTATGATGACTTTTACTGTAAAGTTACACTAACAATAGGCAGATCCCCTTTAGTGTGCCCAAGTTAACCCAGTGCCTAATTCAAGGAGACAGCCTAAGGAAGATGTGCTGACAGTGGAGAGAGCTGAAATATCTCCATTACTCTTCTGAACATCATAAACAGAAGGAGAAAAGGTATTCATATCTGTGGTTATAAAGAAGATGGAAGCATACTAATTTCAGAAGAGGAGGAGAAAAGCTCAGATGTAGTTTTCTTAAGAAAATAAAGTGAAATAAATCTCAGAATATAATGTGGGTTGAAAAAACATCATCAATTCATCAATTCTTACCAGGAGTCAAGAAAACTACCCATGTGAGCCAAATAACGGTTTAGTTCCCACTATGGGCAGGTGTCATCCAACCAGGCAGAGAATACGAGCAAAGCTTTTCCACAAGAGGAAACATGAAATATGAACCAGACACAAAAGACAACTATGTCTAGTGCTCAATGTGAGTCCCAGAATAACCCCTCAGTAAACCTGTTAGGTCCCAAGAGAAGTCAGCTGTTTAGCTTTGCAGTCACAAAGAAAACACAGCTGCCTGAAATGCTTTATGGTGACTGATAACACCTTTATTCTTGTCTAAAAAATGTCCTGAAGTGGACAAGAGCTGACAGTTATGAAAACAGAATTACATGCAGTCTACTAGATGTGAATCAATGGAAAAGCTAGAATATAATGTCAAGACCAGAGAAATAAAATGAGAAAAGCAATGAAATGAGAGATGGATGAGTTTCTTCAGAGTTTTTCCTCCATCAAATTCCCTAGGAACCCACACTTGTTAATGTGGTGGCATTCACTCCGCTGACAAAACCTTGGAAGGTAGGACAAGTTGTCTACTTGAAAGTGCCCAATGTGAGTCCATCAGAGTCTCTTTCAATGGCCAGAGTCACACGAGATGCAGTCTTCCCAGTGAGAGAGGCCAAGTGGCATCTTGGATCAAGGCAGTGATTATTTCTGGGCCATCACCCCCTTTGCAGACCAGCAGAAACAGCAAAGAGAAAAAGTGGAGAAGAAAGTTAGGGAAGAAAAAAAATGGAAATCTCAATTTGTGGAGACTTCATCTTTCTGGCTTACAGATGCTCAGGCAAGAGCCACCACAGGTTTAAGGAGCCACTGAGGGGGAGCAGCACATCATGGTCACTCAGGAAAATCAACAGACAGCTTCCTGTTGTCTATACATAGCTGACTTTGGTCTATACACATTGCAGGTAAAATGAACCTGAATCAAGAAAAAGACTTACAAAAACCTTCAAATACAATATTCCATGGGAATGAACTTTGCAAAGCCAAGTCACCCAATAGCGTAGGTGGGGGAATCTATATTTTAAAGAAGCACCATTCATGGTAGACCTGATATTCAGAGACCAGTTTTGATTTTTACAATTCACCCACTTATGCATCCTCTCTTCATCTCCCCAACAAAGACCAGACACTGAAGAATCTCCACATCATGCACATCTAGAAAAGAACACCTGCACATGAGTTGGTACAAATTGTACACATGGATACTTCATGCACACTGGCCATAAACATGCATCTCCACATGCCATTTTAAAAGACTGTTTCCAGAAACAGGCTCCTTGTGAACCAATAGTAGCAACACTATTTTTGATGCACACACCTCTCTCATCACACAGGATTCCTATTTCTCTTTCTGAGAAGTAATAAATCAATTTCAACCACATGATTGACATCCTTTGATAGTATGTAGAAACATAATTGATGTCTTTGGAATGTGTTGTCTAGAAGTGTCTGTCTTCCACAGGAATGGTAACTGTAGCCATTCATTCAAACAGATTTGTGAACTGCCTTGGATTTGCCATTAACTTTTTTTTTTTTTTGGACAGGCAGAGTTAGACAGTGAGACAGAGAGAAAGGTCTTCCTTCCATTAGTTCACCCCCAAAATGCCTGCTATGGCTGGCGTGCTGCACTAATCCAAAACCAAGAGCCAGGTGCTTCCTCCTGGCCTCCCATGTGGGTGCAGGGCCCAAGCACTTGGGCCATCCTCCACTGCCTCCCCAGGCCACAGCAGAGAGCAAGAGTGGAAGAGGAGCAACCAAGACAGAACCAGCACCCCAACCAGGACTAGAACCCAGAGTACCAGCACCACAGGCAGAGGATTAGCCTAGTGAGCCACCATGCTGGCCTGTCATTTACATTTGACAGGGGTGGGAATGTTTTTTTTTCTGCCAAGTCATTTGGATATTTATAAAATCATTGATGGATCACACAAAATTACCAAATTAGAAATTCATATGCCATAGATTGATTATCCAGTACCACATGCAGTTGCCTTGGCAGGGCCAGAACAAATGATTTCATGGACTCTATATGGCCCACAGATTGGCTGTTCCTCATCTCTGATTTAGAGTAAAATGATAACTAAAGTTCTGACTTCTTTAGCTTTGCTTATTGGCCAAGTCAGAGCCGATGTCCAATAAAGGCCCTTAGAACCTACTGGAGTTAGCAGAAACTTTTTTCCATTTTCCTTGTAACTTTAGAATGCATTTTCTTTCTTTTTTTTTTTTAAGATTTGTTTATTTTATTTGAGAGTTAGAGTTACAGTGGGAGGGAAAGACAGAGAGAAAAGTCTTCCTTCTGTTGGTTCGTTCACTCCCCAAATGGCTGCAACAGTTGGAGCTGTGCCGATCCGAAGCCAGGAGCCAGGAGCTTCTTCCTGGTCTCCTACGTGAGTGCAGGGGCCCAAGGACTTGGGCCATCCTGCACTGCTTTCCCAGGCCATAGCAGAGAGCTAGACTGGAAGTGAGCAGCCAGGACTAGAACCAGCACCCATATGGGATGCTGGCACCACACGCATTTTCCTAGCCACTAATTCCACTTGAAGTTGTCTATTGATGGCCTACTTTTGTGGCACACTGGTTTAAGGTACCTCCTGCAATGCCAACATTCTATGTGAGCACCAGTTCAAGTCTCAGCTGCTCCACTTCCAATCCAGTTCTCCACTAATAGGCTTGGGAAAGGCAGCAGAAAATGGCCCAACACTTGTAAAGGACTTGTCCCACCCTCCCCTTCCTCCTCTCTTTCTTCCTCCTTCCTTGCTCCCTGTCCCACTTCCTCACGTTTGTGGAGATCCTAGGTGCCAAAGGGACCTTTCCTGTCTCATTGCAATGCAAATAGAAAAGCTGATAAGTGGCACAGAGCATCTCATGAAACAAATAAATGGAAAGTCCCCTGAGGCTTAAAAGAGACAACCATTTTTCCCCAGCTGCCTTCTATACCTCCCCACCCCTCTTAGTGAAAAATTCCTTCCTAACCCGATAAAACCTGGAGTCCTGACTCACCGGCCAGCAGCCCTCTACTGAGAATGGGCTGCAGCCCCTCTTTGTTTCCAATAAAGCACCCTGTCTCTGTTGAGGTGGATCTGTTTCCTTTTTCCATCTCTTCTCCTGGGGGTATGAAAGGCCAGAATCCTGAGCTATTTTAAACCAAACAACTTGGGTCCTTGCCACCACATGGGAGTCCCAAAAGGTGTTCCAGGCTCTATCCATGATCCACTTTCCAACTAGGCTATCCAAGGACACTATCCAGGATTCACTTCCTATTTTTACTTCCTAGATATTCTCATTATGCTCAACAATTAGTAACCTGTGATAAAACCACAACACATAGGCCAGCGCCGTGGCTCAATAGGCTAATCCTCTGCCTGTGGCACTGGCACACTGGCTTCTAGTCCCGGTTGCTCCTCTTCCAGTCTAGCTCTCTGCTATGGCCTGGGAGTGCAGTGGAGGATGGCCCAAGTGCTTGGGCCCTGCACCCCATGGGAGACCAGGAGAAGCACCTGGCTCCTGGCTTCAGATCAGCACAGTGCACTGGCTGCAGTGCACCAGCCGCAGCAGCCATTGGGGGGTGAACCAATGGAAAAAGGAAGACCTTTGTCTCTCTCTCTCACTGTCCACTCTGCCTGTCAAAAAAAACAAAAAACACATAAATCACTAAAATACAGTTATGCATGTGAAAACTTAATTATACTGAAAGTCAGAGATAGTTTTCAAGGCCACATCTTCTACTCCACTATATGGGCATCATTGTGTGGAGAGAGAGGCACTTTTTTGTTTTTTCTCTTCTTTCTTACCCTTCCTCACATTAACAACTTGTATAGATGCTTCCAAGGAACAGTTATGAAAATATAGAACTAGGGGCCAGTGCTGTGGCACAGTGAGTTAATGCCCTGGCCTGCAGTGCCAGCATCCCATATGGACACCAGTTCTAGTTCAGGCTGCTCCACTTTTGATCCAGCTCTCTGCTATGGCCTGGGATAGCAGTGGAAGATGCCCAAGTGCTTTGGCCCCTGCACCCATGTGGGAGACCTGGAAGAAGCTCCTGGCTCCTGGCTTCGGATCTGCGTGACTCTGACCCTTGTGGCCATCTGGGGAGAGAACCAGCAGATGAAAGACCTCTCTCTCTGTTTCTAACTCTCTGTGTAACTCTGTATTTCAAATTAATTAAATAAATCTTAAGAAAAAAAGAAAATATAGAACTAATATCTTCCCATGTTAAAAACGTCATAGGCTTAAACATAGAACCTAAAATAAGACAAACAATGGGCCCTCTTAAAATCATATGGACTATTAAGTTATTCACCTTGGTGGATCATTGGGTAACTGTAAAGAATTGGGCAGAGAAAAAGTGTTACTTTTCTGTATTTATGTTTTTATAGTCCTCCACTTTATGCAAATCCAGATTGAAATAGCTCCAGTTGACCCACACAGTAGATTGTGTTAACTTCAGCTCACATTGCAAAGGGATCAGTGGCAGCTAATTGATGAACAAGGATATAAACCATAGCCATTCTTGCACATTGCCCAAAATAAACATTGGAATGTAATCCTTGCCCTTGAATCTCAATTGAGTCTCACACCCTATAGCCTTCATTCCCCACCCTGCGTTCTTTTCAGGTTCCCAAAGCCCCACCCAGTTCTAGGAATTCCCCTCAACCTGCTGCCCCTAACCCTTCTAAAATATAAAAGGAATAGCCCCTGGGGGTCCGGGCATCCTGCCACAAGTTCCATCAATGTACCTGAAGGCAGTTGGTCACCCACCTCTACGATTTTCTCTGATAAATTCAGCCTGGCTATAAATTCATACACTGCCTCCTCTCTATTCTGTGCCTCTTTTCCTAACACTGTGGTGCCCTGTGTGAGGAGGCACCAATCTGCAACTCTTTCCCTAACAGTAATAACTGTTGACATCCTTGCTAACAGAAGAAGGAAGACAGACCTCAAAAAGCAGCAAAATAAATCAACAGCTATGATTCCATGGCCTCAAATTCAAGATTGAAAAAAAGTCTGTCAACTGAACAAGGAAGAGAGATAAATCCACAAAGCTACAGCACACCTTTCATGCTACTCCTGCTTGGAAAAAGTCAGCTGAATACTTAGGGTCCCAGCTGCCAATGGTGTCCCTGAGGACCCAATCGGAACAATGAGGTGCAAGATGGGGACTATCAAGCAGATTCTAGTCTGATCCTCCTTCACCAACCCCTGCCCCCTCGGGCTCCCTGCTGAAGACCATCAAGCCCCGCCCTGCTGGAATAGCCTCTGGATACAGCAGGAGGCCCAACCAGATGGCATTCTCTGATCCACTCAAAGTTGAGAACCAGCCTTACTAATATTTGAATAAATATATTTAAATATTTAGAGAACAGGAGTCTCGCTGATCTTCGCTGTGCTCTTACCTGTCCTGCTTGTGCAGCTCCCCCATCCGACAACCTTCCCCTTGTAACCACTAAATAAAGCATGTTAAGGAAAGTTTGGGAGAGGTAACATGCCACTCTTTGTGCACTGGAAGGCTGCAAGCAGCGGTGGAAGGCAGGACAGCCCGGATTCCAGCCCTGATTTTGCAGGGAAAAGCTGCCAGGATCACTGAGAAGCAAGCGAGCCACATCTGGGAGCCGCCAGCCACCCTACAACCCACCCCTCCCCCACACACGCATCTCGGCCCCTTCCTATACTCCCTACTTGCCACAGAAAGTCCAGGGAGCACGTCCTCTTTCTTCAGGGCACACGAGGAGCAAAGTAGAGTGTGGAGCAGAAAAATCCCCAGCACGTGGGATCCACAGGCAGCACATGAAGAGGCACAGCACAGCGAGTGCCAGGCTCTGGGTGTGTGCTTGCAAACTGCCTGGGATTGCAGTGCGGAGCGAGAGGCAGTGAATGTGTGGAAAGGATAAGAGCAGTCAGAGAAGGCTCTCGGTACTGACTCTGGTCTGTGAATGAGCTTCCTCTGTTCCTAACTCAGAGGCTCATGGGCAGGAATGCGCACGCACAGATTCTTTCGTAACACGGAATACGTCGGAACACCTGAGGACTCTGGGAAATGGAGTCCGGGCTGGGGCATCTGGCTCTTCCCAAAGGCTTCAGAGGGCATTTGCTTTTGTTTACATTCCTCCTTCTCTTCCTTCTCACCTCAAAATCTCAAGGATCAGTTGGTATTCTTCCTTTCCTGAACAAAAATCTTAATGAGTGACCCCCGCTGCTGCTAACTGGTACCCAAACCTTTGCTCCTTCATAAAATGCATTCTTCTGGAAAAGTCTTATTTGCTACTTTGTCCCTGGAAATTTCTCTCAAATAATAAACGACTACGAATACAATATAATTTTTAGCAGAGGTGTAGAAGGCATAGTTTAACATCCAAATAAGAGAATACAATTTTTATTTGTGTCCTATTCATGTTTATAACTATTTTTTAAAGAATTTTATGTATTTGAAAGGCAGAGTTACAGAGAGGCAGAAGCAGAGAGAGAGAGAGAGAGAGAGAGAGAGAGAGAGAGAGAGAGGTCTTCTATGCACTGATTCACTCCCCAAATAACTGCAATGGCTGGAACTGGACCTATCTGAAGCCAGGAGTATCTTCCAGGTCTCCCACATGGATGCAGGGGCTCAAGTACTTGGGCCATCTTCCTCTGCTTTTCCAAGCCATAGCAGATAAATTGATAGGAAGTGGAGCAGCCTGGATTCGAACCAGTACCGATATTATATGCCAGCACTGTAGACAGTGGCTTTACATGCTACACCACATATAGTTCTTTTCAAATTATTTTTTACCATCTTTTAATTCACCAAGCACAGAAGCAAACAAGGGAACTGGATAATACAGAATTAGCATTATTGTGTGTCTTATAGGAGCTGGGTTAAGGGACTAAATGCCTTACATCATATAATTTATACCTTAGATTAATTCTGCAGACAGTATCATCAGGAGTTTACAAAGAAGAAACTGAGGTGCAAAGAGTTCAGCATTTACCCACTAAAAGGTCTGGGTTCAAGGTCAACCAAAATCTAATACTGGTTTACGAAATCTTTCTTTTGTCTTGGGGCTCAGTTTCTAAAACCACAGATTTCTCATCTGAAAAAACAGTGAGAAATAATCTACATTATAGGGAACCACTAACAATTATAACTTACAACTTATCTAAAAAAGGAAGGAGATTCTAAGTTGCTATTATTCCATGGTCAATTTTTCTTAGGTTTAATATCAAGAAAGCATATATGAGTATTCTTAAGAATATGTGTGGGTTTTTTAAAAAAAATTTTAAGTAAAAATGTAACTGGATAACTGGATGACATGGAGTTCTATGTTTATGATTACTTCTGTCCATTATAGTCCATGGGGTTAAGCTGTTGCTGGATTAGGAATGGTTAAATTTGTATCCATTTACTTCACACTAGTATTTACTATGTTAGGCAATATTCTTTCAGTAGATTCCTCTTTCTTGCCAAATTGAAAATTTCATGAAGACATGAAATGTGTTTGCATTGATATTGTAGCTCAGCATCTTGACAGTCAGTCTCTTAGTTGAATGAATAATTGAAAATATAAAAAATAAACAAATAAGATTTCTGACCTCCAAAAACTGTCTAGTAGAGGATCCAAGTCTATTTGATGACTGCCACAATTAGATGGGTATATAATCTGTTGTTCTGATAAAAATTTCATCATAAAAGGGGCATATAAATCACTACACAGCGTTGAAGTATATAAACAGAGAACATCCAGGGCCATGCATGTTAAATGTTCACCCTAGCTATGTAAGACATTCCATTTATTTATTTAATAAGCATTTATTGAGCAATCTTTTGTGTGGTGTGTTGATAGAACTATCAGCCATTTGATTTCCTTAGCAATTGGAGTAAGATATACTAAGCAACCAGATATAGGCAGAGAGAGTGGGCTGAATCATGAAAGGTTTTGGACACAAAAGTAAAAAGACAAAAGGCAGGGAAGTCAAAGAGTCTTTTACAGGTAATTTAGTAGGACCTGCACCAGTTGTGAATGAAGAAGTGGCAACACATTACAGTGAGATCTAAAAGGTAGAATCAACAGTATTTCAATAATTGAATATGGTAGATGAAGGCAGAAGGAAACTGTGCAAATCTTAAATTGGATTTTATTATTTAAAGTACAAGGTGTTCTCAGTGCATAACGTTCATCAATAATAAATGTCTACCTCCAATCAATTTATAGGATTCCCATAAAACCAGGACACAATCTCATAGGTTGATGCTACCTACAAGCCCTATGTCAATCATCAAACCAAACATTTTTAACTGCTGCCATATACAATAGTCCTTATTATGATGCAGTTACTTAGAAACTAGAAGACATAATCAGTGTTTATAAGAACAATCTAAATAAAAAAAGTTAAATTAAAAAACCTATAAGATTATATCATTCAAAGCTGAATTTGGCATACCTCACTAATTCACAGTTCATGTATCCAACAACCTCAAGTACTCAATGTGCAATGAAGCAGAAAATAAGTAAGAATTTTCCAGAATAGACAAAATATGCATTATAAAGTCCAAGTGGGGTGTCATGCCACTGGGTCAGCATCATGGCTGTTAAATAAACTCACTGTGTCTTGGTTACTCTGGTGGGAGTGGATGGGCAAAAAGAGAAGAATAAAGCAATAGATGTGAACAGGAAGTGAAAAGGGCCCCAACGAGAGTGCTGCAGAGCTCTGTGGGCCCTAACTAATGTAATAGGCAGGCAGGCATTTTTTTTTTTTTTTATTTCTAGGAGACTACCATGCTCTCACTTGTCATCAAACCATATGAACTGAGCACAATCAGAGCATTCAGGGCCAGCATCTGCAATTCAGTTAGTGAGAATGGAGCACAGTAGCTTAGCTTCATGGATATCAGTAAGCCTCACTCATTTGCTGTATCATCCTGTTTGCTATAATCCTGTTTGGAGCCATTGGAGCAGGAGAGCACAAGGTGCTAGGAGCGTGGTGTGTGGGTGTCTCATGGTGGTGATAGCTGTGCAGAAGGAGGAGTGGCAGAGGAAGAGATGAGCAAGAGCCCCTAGCACTGTGGGAATGAGGGACTGAGAAGGGAGGAAGACAGGGGTGACTTGTATGCATTATGTCTGGAACTTCCCTGGGTATAATTGATACAACATGAATGATGTGTATATAGTGCTTACCATAAAGGCATTTACATTCCTGGGGGACAGATGACAAAGATATAAACAATTACAAAAGAATGTGACAAAAGCTGTAGATGCACAGTAGAATCACCTACATCATTTGTGGATAGTATCCCCATGACAGTCAGGAAACATTGGATTAAGTCAGATTTCAGAGGTGGTGGAGTCCAGAAATGACACTTTAGTCTGAAATGAAGATAGGCAAATGATAGATAGAGGCATGGTAACTTAAGCTGGGGCCTGAACATGGGTCCTAACTGGGAGGCTGTCAAGCCCATCATTAACCTGGACAAGCCTGAGCTCTCCCAGCCTCTATCCTGGTGCCCATATCTTTGCAGAGAGGCATTACTAAGAAAGAGAAACTCATCTCTGTCTTCGGCTGACTAGAGGGACTGTGGGAGCTCCCCACATTTGAGGCCAGAATCTTTTTACCCAGAGGTTTTCTCTTTCATAAGAAAGCTCTTTTTCTAGCATTTTCTTCTTAGCATAAAGCTCTCCTGCCACCAGATCTCCCACAGGCCCACATCAGAGGGCAGATGATAATGACTTGTTGAGTGCACCAAATATTGAGGTGTCATCTAAATGGAAGACTCATCTTAAGAGTCAAAATTCACCTTATGGGGGTACTGCAAGGTGAGAAAACTGAGGCAAGGGATTTTGGTCATGCTCAACCTTAGAGTCCTCCTTAAAAAGCAAAAAAAAAAAAAAAAAGAAAGAAAGAAAGAAAGAAAGAAAGAAAGAAAGAAAGAAAGAAAGAAAGAAAAAATATCCTTCATAGCTCAGAAATGCCCAGCTGCCCACCTCTTGAGTACATGCTCCTGGAAAATGATAGATTCCCTAAAGCCAGAAGTAGGGGCAGGCACCATCTTGACACCCTAGAAAGCATATGGGGAGAAAAAGCCCAAACTCACTAGAACCCATTGGTCAAAGGATCCAGCAGAAGCCTCAGAGGCTGGCCTCATCACACATTTGCCCATAGGGGAGGCAAGACACAGAGGGCATGAAGGTGTATTGTGAGTTGTGGCCTTGTGATACTGACTGCAGCTACTGGCACACTAGGAATGAATGGTAGGCAGCAGTCTAAGCTATCCTTGCCTCTGTCTGGCCAGCACCATAGTATGCAAGGACAGAGCCTGCACCTGGAGTGCCTGCTGAGGCCAACAGATACATGGAGACCTACAGTCAGAGGAAGGAGAAAGCACTGCTGCAAGGTTGGAGAGTTGCTATAGCAATGGCATTTACAGGGGGTGATGTGGCAGGAGCCCTGGGTAGGTGGGCTGATCTCCTGATCCTATGTCCTTCCTCTTATGCTCCTCTAAGCTTAGCTGAGCCTGGGTTGAGCCCAACAACCTGGGTGGGTGATGCTGAGAGGCCACCAGATGAGATTCTGGTTAATGTGTGCAGGTTGTGAGTCACAGTGCAAAGAGTATGTGCAACACTGGGTGTTGGTCAATGTAGTAACCCACATGCATGATCCGAATGAGGATCTGACACAGGGAGAGTAGAGCATAGGGTTTGAAAGACAGTCTGGTGAGTGAGTGAACAAGCTGACTTCTTACCTGAGACTACTAGAGAAGGGGAGAAGAGGTTTGCAGGCTTGAAACAGAGTAAAGAGATAGCAGATAGTACATCCCATTTGCTCCTTCCTCAAAGTTAGCAGTTGTCCTCCTCTTAAATCTGAATTGGTGGTAGCAGTGATGTTTGAAGTTGTGAAGAAGGGACTAATGTGGCTAACATTCTGCCTGTCTTTCCTGAAAAAGGCCCAGCAAATAATATTTCCTTGAAACAAAAACAGGCATGCACATAGTGTGAGGCTTTACTGAGAGTTCTTGCAAAAGTCCTTGCAGACTTGAAACATGTTATGTGTGTGGCCACTCATTGGGGTTTGGAGTTTCATCATTAGGACTGGATTTTGCCTCTGGTAGAGCACAAAGGAGTCTCTGGCCACTCCTATTGCATTTACCTTTGTTAGTCATTTCTTCAGGTTCCCAGCTCAAAGGCACCAAACATGAATCTCTTTAGCTAAAGACTAAAATCTATCTGAACTGCAATAGATTGTAATTGCTAAATTTTCATTACAAAGTTTCTACCAGAACTTGCCTTCATCAAAGTCTGCTTTATTCTGACTTTTTGATGCACAGTGATGGAGCAAGGACAAAAAGCCTTAAATCCATGTTCACCCTTCACTTACATAACAAGCCTTCCCTTGTTTCTCTACCTTGCTAATGCAACCCCACCCTACATTGATTATTCCTGCCCTTCCTGGCCTATTGGACACAACACTATTTGAAGACTCTTCATATCAGTCTGAGAGCTCTCCATCTCCTCCCAAGCTGTCTCCCCCTTCTCAGATCATCCTCACAGTCCAGCCTCAGTCTAAACCCCTCCCATCTCACACTGTTGTCTCAAAGGACCTTTAAAACTAGCCCAAGCTCTTCCTCTGTCTCAGCAGCCCAGCTTTAGCTCAAACCTCCAAGTCCCTTCCAGCGCATTTGTATTATATTGTTGTGTCCAAATTTCCCAATCAATGCACAAGGCACAGTCGTGGATGCAAAAGCAGAGGTTTATTTGTTACCAGCCGGCTGGGACCCCCTACCCGCACACAGCCATTTAGCAGTGCACAGGCAAAAGGCCCTCTCATTTGCATAAGAGGTTTTTATAGCCTCACACTTACAAGGGTGCAGGTCATCTCCTACGTAGGGTATCTTCTTATTCTCTATATGGCAAGGAATTGGGACCTAACATGTTCATTGGTTCATTTAAATGTAAAGACTATATATGTTATGTGGCAGGAAGGCCATACAAAGGAGATGGCATGGGGAAGAATTGGCAGGAAGCATTGGGCCATAAATCCCAGGGGAGATGGTGGGGGGCAGGAGGTCATAAATTCCAGGGGAGCATAGCAGGCAAGCAAGCAGCCAGAGTACAGAAGACTCCCACTCCTATAATATAAACCACTAGTCTGTAAGGGAGGGTGTTCCTTTTTCATTTTGTGTTCATTGGCAAATCTCTTTCATGAGTTCACCTGAGAGGGAGCCCCTCCCAGGTTTTAGTCTTCCAAATAAAACTAGTCTGACTGTGGCTTCTTGCTTTCTCCTCTTTCCTAACTCACAGCATGTTTTGTCTTGTGGGCTTGCATTTGGAGATTTAAGTATACTACCTCAATCTCCTACAATTTAAAAGCCAATTTATAAACAAGGACTTGGAGTGTGTTTCTGTGATCTGAGAAACCCTCTTGGCTACTTTTATTGGGAGGTGGGTGTCAGGAAGGGAGTTGCCTGGAAGAGAGTGTTGAGATTTTCTTCATGAGTTCTGTGATGCTTCACTAAAGCTTTTAACACTTTGGTGATTTAAGCTCTTCATATTAAAGTCTCATTAACAATTCCTACCGAAAGATGCTGAAAATAATCAGCTATCTAGGTCATAGACCTTGGCTGTGTTCTTTATACAACTTGAAATTTCTAAAGAGGACTTCACTTAATGTTTTGAAAGTGAAGTTTTCAGGAAGAGAAGACAAAGAGCTACATTTTTTTCCTTTACTTAGTAGTTAAGAAAAGGGAGTGTGGAACCCAGGGACTGTTGGGAGGCCTAACCTCCTAATAGCTACCCCATGATTTCCTATAGCTTTTTTATGTGAGTGAAATCAGATGAGAAAGGATAATGTGTAAGCAAGAGGACTCTGGCCATCAACATATTGTCCATAGTAGAGACTAGGGTGCATGAGGAGTCTGCAAGAATTCCATTAAAAAATGTCTATAAGGGCGGCTGGCACCGTGGCTCAACAGGCTAATCCTCCACCTTGCAGCACTGGCACACCGGGTTCTAGTCCCGGTCGGGGCACCGGATTCTGTCCCAGTTGCCCCTCTTCCAGGCCAGCTCTCTGCTGTGGCTAGGGAGTGCAGTGGAGGATGACCCAAGTGCTTGGGCCCTGCACCCCATGGGAGACCAGGAGAAGCACCTGGCTCCTGGCTTCAGATCAGTGCGGTGTGCTGGCCTCAGTGCGCCGGCCGTGGCAGCCATTGGAGGGTGAACCAATGGCAAAGGAAGACCTTTCTCTCTGTTTCTCTCTCTCTCTCACTGTCCACTCTGCCTATCAAAAATAAATAAATAAAAAAGATAAAAAAACATAATAAAAATGTCTATAAGGGAAAACCTAGATACTGATTTTTAAAAATTATACCAACATTAACTTACCTTTTAACTCCATTTCTCCTGTGAACTTTTTACAATCCTTTTGGATATAGTTTACACTATGTGAGGTCCAGAGCACTCTGGGGATACAGAGGACATTATTATGTCTGAGACTGCATTGTGTGCATTATAGGCTCAGAGTATAGAAACTCAAGTGTGGCCCATTGGACTTAGCCTGATGGGACAATAGTAGTAATAAAGGCAAGCTAGTACTGAGTAATTACATGCCAGATATGACATGCCAGATATGCCAGATATGTTGCCCTATTTCATTCTTGCTTAAATGGTAGGTATTATTATTATTATTTTACAGGTGAAGAAGAACAGATTTCCCAAGATGCTATTGCTAAGAAGTGGGAAAACTGGGGGCTGGTGCTGTGGCTCACTGGGTTAATCCTCCACCTGAGGCACCAGCATCCCATATGGGCACCTGGTTCTAGTCCCGGTTGCTCCTCTTCCAGTCCAGCTCTCTGCTATGGCCTGGGAGGGCAGTGGAGGATGGTCCAGGTCATTGGGCCCTGCACCCGCATGAGAGACTGTGAGACCTGAGCCTGGATCAAGGTGTAACTATTTTAAATTAGGCCTCCATCTTGTAACTTGGGTCTGACCAGGCCCTGAACCCTAAGCCAGAAGCTCCTAAAAGTAAATAAATGAACTCCCCTTGTGATAAACTCTCCTAGCAACAGCCGATTAGCAGATAACAGAGAAATACCTAGAGTTTCTGGTGTCTTCTCAGGGCAGATAAAGTCATTAATAGCTTCCTGAGACCCTGCAGTTTGGCACGTATACCCTAGCAGCTCAGACCCTATGCTTTGTCCAATCAATTCAAAAGGCATCAGCCCCAAGCCATCCAACCACCTTTAGTAGGTCCGTTCCCAACACTGGATGGACTAATCAATTCTAAGAGATGTCCTTTTGATTTCCCACTGGATGAGATGATTTGATAAATGGTACCATAATGTATAGAATATCTCTGAAAACCCTATAAAAACCCTGTTAACTGAAGGGTTGAGGCTCTCACTTCAGACCCACTGCATCAGTGCTGATTGAGAGTCCAGGCCCAGAGCTGTAAGAAAACTCTCATGTGCTTTACAGCGCTATCGGCTCCTTGGTGGTCTTTGGGGACAACTGAACTGGGCATAACAAGACCAGGAGAAAGCACCTGGCTCCTGGCTTCAGATCAGTGTAGCTCCGGCCATAACAGCCATTTGGGGGGTGAACCAACAGAAGGAAGACCTTTCTCTCTGTCTCTCTCTCTCACTGTTTAACTCTATCTGACAAATAAATAAATAAATAAATTTTAAAAAAGAAGTGGAAAAACCAACATTCAAACCTGCAAGGATTCCTTAATGATGATGCTTAATTTTAGGATGTGTCAGAGTCTAGCTGACTGTACATACTCTGTATAGTCTCTGCACAGTAGAGAAGGTTAAGACTTTCAAAAGTCATTATACATGACTGAACTTATGGAGCTAGAGAAGAATTTGTGGCCCAAGGGACTTTTCCCCCACCTTGGATGAGAAATCTAAGAATCCTGGGGTCTCTCATATCAGCCCACTTTCAGGAGTGGGTGATGTATAGTTATTTTTCATTCTGTCTTTCAAAGGGATATTGGCCTTTTGCCTCTCCTAGAGATTCCATAGTGAAATACAAAGCAGCCTGGAATGTCATGCTTTTAATTAGTTTTGAGCAGTGCAGTAAGTGAATTACATTGAGTTAGGTTGGCTGAGAAAAAGAAGAAAAAATTTAAACAACAATTTTTTGGGACAATTCTTTGATAGGTGACATCGAAGTATGTTTCTAGAATGAACAAGGTAAGGGTATACTGCACAAGGTGAACTGAATAAGCAATAGCTTTATCATAGACTTATCAACTGAAAATAGAGAACTTTAAACATTATTTTTTAATACTTATATAGATTAGCTTTCACTTAGACACTTTAAACCATACTTTTCTATTACATAGTTCATCCACTTCTTAGTGTCTGCTATTCAATGCCAGGTGCTTGATCCAGTGGCAGAATTATCATCCAGCTTGAGTCACTCTACTGGACCATCAACAGTACTTAAAGAATTCTAAAGCAGAGGTTAACATTAAACCAATATTTTGATTTAAAATGAACGCAAAATACACCAGAGATCATGGTGCATAAAGCAATTTTGAGTTTACATGTTTATAATGTTTCAATGTTTAAAATGCCTTTTCTTCTTAAGATAAAGTGTAATATGTGCATGTGTATACAGCCATCTATATACACTGGATTGCAGTTGTGCTCCTGGTGAATCTTTTCTCTCCAGATGCACTTACAAAATTCATGGCAGCACCACTGCTTTAAGACCTTCTTCAAAAAATGTTACACAGTAAGACAGAAAAAACAGCTGGGACACATTATTAATTTTTCAAGTAATGCTGTGTAGTTTTATTCCCAACATATGCTCAACAGTAAGCTTAGAACTATAAACATACAATGTATGTTTAACATTAGAAAATTAACTGTTACAGGTAATGCGGAGAGGGCATAAACTATTTTCCTGCTGCTAAAAGAAAAACAAAGGGAGGGAAAAGCCTAGGATGTCATCCATTCAGTACACTTGTCTTACATTTTTTACATATATTTCTATATTTTTTCAATTAAAAAAAGTACAGATAATTCTTTAAAAATATCAAATCGCTTCCCTAACAGCTACTTGCCTTGCCAGTCAAATTCACTTTATGTTAGGATTTAAAAATATAATAAAAGTCAAGATGAAAAACCATTATCATCCTGGTTCCAAATTATCTAATTTGACCTTTCACCAAAGCTGGTAATTTTTGAAGTTTTGCTGTATATGAACAGAAGAGGTATAGCAGAACATGATTTAAAAATTTGTTAAAAATTAACAGAAAATCACCCTTGAAGGAGATTTCCAAAAGACACCATAGGCAGCAGTTCAGTTAGAAATATCAGCCCTGAAGAGGTAGAAAATTTGAGCGCATCATCTGAAGACAGTTTTGGTACCATCTTCTCTCTCATCAGGATCAACGTTTCCAAGTAAGACAATTCCATGGTAAAAGGAAACCAGGTTCCATGACTGAACAAAAGGTGCGGGTCAACTCTCATGTCTCAATAATCAGACTTAGAAGACAGAGAACAGGAAAGGAAACAGGCAAACCAAAGAAAAGAAGAAGAAATTAGAAATCTAAAAAATATTGTCGGGAATCTACAGGATACTATTAAAAAACCTAATATTCGGGTTCTAGGAGTTCCTGAAGGCATGGAGAGGGAGAAAGGATTAGAAGGCATTTTCAGTGAGATACTAGCAGAAAATTTCCCAGGTTTGGAGAAGGACAGAGGCATCTTAGTACAGGAAGCGTATAGAACCCCTAATAAACATGACCAAAAGAGATCCTCACCACGACACATTGTAATCAAACTCACCACAGTGAAACATAAAGAAAAGATTCTAAAAGGTGCAAGAGAGAAACGTCAGATTACTCTCAGAGGATCTCCAATTGGACTCACAGCAGACTTCTCATCAGAAACCCTACAAGCTAGAAGGGAATGGCAAGATATAGCCCAGGTACTAAGAGAGAAAAACTGCCAGCCCAGAATATTATATCCTGCAAAGCTCTCATTTGTGAATGAAGGTGAAATTAAGACTTTTCATAGCAAACAGAAACTGAAAGAATTTGTTGCCACTCATCCTGCCCTGCAAAAGATGCTTAAAGATGTGTTACACACAGAAACACAGAAACACGGTCATCAATATGAAAGAAGGTAAAGGAAGGAAACCTCACAGCAAAAGATCACAGTAATCTCAATTTCTCTTTGACATAGAATTAAACTCTGATGCTCGGTTAAAGCAATGTGTTAAAGTAATCTAAAAACAAAAAGCAATTCAAATCAATTGACAATCTACAAAAAGAGTTAAAGATTTTAAAAGCTATTATTAAAATTGCTATATTGGTCTATTATGCTATGTTATATGTGTGTACATATTGTATGTCCACATAGGAAATTTTATTAAGAGTTTTATTTTAAATGGCTTATAGATAAGATTGCCCATAAATTTAAGCTGCTAAAATCAATCAAAGATACATTTTAATTTGTATGACCTGAATCTGTGTATCATATGTTTTAAACTTGTTGGTAGAAAGAAACTAAAAACATTTTATATGATTGTGCTTAAGTTTACTGGTTAAACAAACTACACCATGTTAGATATTTAAGAGGTGTTTTCAAATACATGATTCTTAAAATTTATAGAAGGCATTGGACCTTCTGGTAAATGTTTTCTTAAGTTGTTATCTAATGGTTGAAACTGTTTGCTAAGTATTCATGTAATATTGCTATTGTCAGCAAGCGATCTAGGACTTGCTCCCTCATTTCTCTATTTTAAGCCCAACTTGTTCTTTCATTTCTCTATTCTCTTCAAGGTAGGAAACTAATTCTATTATGAAGGAATCTGTAGGACGCACAATTTAATCTTTAGACCTTATAAAAGAGATGGCTAACATTTTTCTGTAATAGCATAGTCAAAATAAGAACTTAAATAATAATCTCATAGCTAGATTCACTTCGCCATCAGCCAAGTATACAGTAAGTAGAAAAAACCTCCCTTTCAGACAAAAGGGAAAGAAAGTTTTAAAGTGAGAATATAATTTTCCTCATGGGCATTGTCTACCTTAGAAAAACTACTACAGAACATGCCTGTGACTATAGACTTGTAGTTCAGGCCACCGAAGATTAGAGATGGGACACGGGCACTCCCTTGACTTGCATCCTCTGGTCTGCTTTAACACAAACCAGGAGGAAAAGAAAGCTAGGCATCAGAAGCAATGGATGGCAGGCCTATTACTGGCTGATCTGTACAGTGATCTGCCCTCAAGGAGACCCAACAGGCCAGTCCACTGCAGTGCTTTCAATGTGGTAAGCCTGGGCTTCAGCAGAAGTCAGCTTGTGAAGAGCCCTGGCAGCTCTGCCAAGAGTTGGATCACTGGAAATGGACCTGCCCTGGAGTCGAAGGATGCCCAGGTCAGAGCCACAGATCTTATTGGCTCTAAGCTGAAAAGCCCTTCACTCAGTCCAACTTCCAAAGTGACCACTGCAGCTGAGGGTATGGTCAAGTAGGCTCAGCCACATTGCAGGCAGAACTGTAAATTTCTTGTTAGAGATGCCCCCTGCCTTTACCTGGCCAGCTCTCCTCCCAGGCCAGCCAAGTAATGAAAGTCAACAGAGTGCCTCCCCCTAGGAGGTTCACACCTCCCTTAGGATATACCCCATGTGAAGAGATAGATAGGCCTGGGCCTCTTAACTTAGAAGGCCTAAAGCCCACCAGATTATTATCAAGCCCCTTCTATCAGGTTCTATTTGCCTCTCAATCAGAAAACTTAATTGTAGCTTAGACATCACCTTTCTTAGCACATCTAATAATGACTCTGTCCTTTGTTCTAGACCCTGTCTAGCGTACTTGGGCCTCATTCCTTTGTAATCATAACCTCTACTCTACCACCAATGGCTCTACTCCCAACCTGTGTGTACTGATGGTCCTCTTCCCCACTTAATGCTGTATAATTGTTCAAACCTGGTAAATGCCACTCTTAGGATCATTGGTTACTATCCTCACTCTGTCTTTTATGACCTTGTCTAAATATGATCAGAGTCGGCAAACTTGGAAGGCTTCCATAGCCTTGGCAACTCATGACGACAGCCTAGGATGGTTACTGGCGCCATAAACTAGAGTGTCAATTTGTTGGGTCAACAACAAGAGCCACAGTGCACTTGCTCTTCATGTGGGATCTCTGTCCTTAATGTGCTGTACATTTTGATTTAATGCTATAACTAGTTCTCAAACAGTATGTTTCACTTTGTGTTTCTATGTGGGTGCAAACAGTTGAAATCTTTATACTAAATTGATCTTCTGTATATAAAGAGAATTGAAAATGAATCTTGATGTGAATGGAAGGGGAGAGGGAGCGGGAGAGGGGAGGGTTGTGGGTGGGAGGGAAGTTATGGGAGGGGGAAGCCATTGTAATCCATAAGCTGTACACTGGAAATTTATATTCATTAAATAAAAGTTAAAAAAAATAAAAAAAAATACTGTTAAAAAAAAGAGAACATGGTCAAGGACACACATGCACTTGATTTATTTTGTTTCCATTATCAAGTTTATTCATAAGTGAACTTTATATTCATGAATATAAAAAGGCATCATTCATAACAAAGATACAAGCTGAAACCCCTGCAATAAAAACTTCTATTTTCATAAGTACCAAGAAAGCAACAGGGAAATGATTTGGTGCAGCTTTCTTAAGGGATCAGAGAAAGGACATTGTTTTAAAGAAAAAAAGGCAAGATCAATAACCAACAAACAATGTCAGTTTTACAGAACTAGTTGATTCTGAAAGATTTATTTTTGGGTTCTTAGTTTTCAAACTATAGATCACCCTGAAGAAGTGGCAACTAATGACATGTATCACCATCACAATGACAGAGGCCAGCTGAAGTTCAACTTAGTCCTGCATTGTTTCACATCATTTAAGTATTTCTAGCATAAGACATGATACAGAACAAAACTCAAAGTAGGAATAAAAATATTATTCTGCAGTGGAATAAAGGCAAAAAATGTTTAAGAGTGTTAACTTTTAAAGCTTTAAGCATTCCTGTTTAACCAGCATTTAAAAAATTATGTAATCATAAAACCAGCAAAGGTTAATGGGAAGACAAAGAAGTACAAATATGTGAAATGATGAATTAGGTTAAACGTTTCTTTGTACTGATTGATGTTTATACTGCTTCTTGGAGCTGGTGCTGTGGTGCAGTAGGTTAATCCTCCTATGGCCTGGGAAAGCAGAAGATGGCCCAAGTGCTTGCCCCTGTATCCACATGGGAGACCCACAAGAAGCTCCTGGCTCATGGCTTCAGATTAGTGTAGCTCTGGGAAGTGAACCAGCAGATGCAAGATGTCTCTCTCTGTCTCTGCCTCTCTCTATAACCCTGTCTTTCAAATAAATAAAACAAATCTTAAAAAAATATACTGCTTCTTCATGAATCTGCAAGAACTATTATAAAAGTTACATGCAGACTGAGGGCAGTCCTGTTAC
Source organism: Lepus europaeus (assembly GCF_033115175.1). NCBI lineage: Eukaryota > Metazoa > Chordata > Mammalia > Lagomorpha > Leporidae > Lepus > Lepus europaeus. Next base: position 2,489,549 of record NW_026909213.1, on the reverse strand, counting down.
AGAAAGTAGAAAATAAAACAAAACAAAAATCTAAAATTAGGAAACAATGGTTAAACTCTAAAAGATATTTTTTTTTGACAGGCAGAGTGGACAGTAGAGAGAGACAGAGAGAAAGGTCTTCCTTTTGCCGTTGGTTCACCCTCCAATGGCCGCCGCGGTAGCGCGCTGCGGCCGGCGTACCGCGCTGATCCGATGGCAGGAGCCAGGTGCTTCTCCTGGTCTCCCATGGGGTGCAGGGTCCAAGGACTTGGGCCATCCTCCACTGCACTCCCTGGCCACAGCAGAGAGCTGGCCTGGAAGAGGGGCAACCGGGACAGGATCGGTGCCCCGACCGGGACTAGAACCCAGTGTGCCGGCGCCGCAAGGCAGAGGATTAGCCTAGTGAGCCGCGGCGCCAGCCTAAAAGATATTTTTGAGATTCCTTTTTTTAACTTTTATTTAATAAATATAAATTTCCAAAGTAGAGCTTATGAATTACAATGGCTTTTTGCCCCCCATAACTTCCCTCCCACCTGCAACCCTCCCATCTCCCACTCCCTCTCCCATTCCATTTGCATCAAGATTCATTTTCAATTATCTTTGTATACAAAAGATCTATTTAGTATATATTAAGTAAAGATTTCAACAGTTTGCACCCACACAGAAACATAAAGTGTAAAATACTGTTTTAGTACTAGTTAAGGACAGAGATCCCACAAGAGGAGTAAGTGCACAGTGACTACTGTTGTTGATGTAACAAATTGACACTCTTCTTTATGGTAATAATCCCCCTAGGCTCTTGTCATTAGTTCCCAAGGCTATGGAAGCCTTTTGAGTTCGCCAACTCTGATCATATTTAGACAAGGTCATAGTCAAAGTGGAAGTTCTTTCCTCCCTTCAGAGAAAGGTACCTCCTTCTTTGATGGCCCGTTCTTTCCATTGGGATCTCACTTGCAGAGATCTTTCATTTAGGTCATTTTTTTTTTTTGCCACAGTGTCTTGGCTTTCCATGCCTGAAATACTCTCATGGGCTTTTCAGCTGGATCTGCATGCCTTAAGGGCTGATTCTGAGGCCAGAGTGCTGTTCAGGACATCCACCATTCTATGAGTCTGCTGTGTATCCTGCTTCCCATGTTGGATCGTTCTCTTCCTTTTTAATTCTATCAGTTAGTGTTAGCAGACACTAGTCTTGTTTGTGTGATCCCTTTGACTCTTAGACCTATCATTATGATCAATTGTGAACTGAAATTGATCACTTGGACTAGTGATGTGCATTGGTACATGCCACCTTGATGGGACTGAATTGAAATCCCCAGGCACATTTCTAACTCTACCATTTGGGGCAAGTCAGATTGAGCATGTCCCAAATTGTACATCTCTTCTCTCTCTTATTCCCACTCATATATTTTAAAGAGATCACTTTTTAGTTAAGTTTCAACACTTAAGAATAACTGTGTATTGATTACAGAATTCAACCAATAGTATTAAGTAGAACAAACCAAAAAAAATACTAAGAGGGATAAAGTATTAAGTTCATCAACAGTCAGGACAAGGGCTGATCAATTCACCATTTCTCATAGTGTCCATTTCACTTTAACAGGTTTCCTTTTTGGTGCTCGGTTAGGTGTCACTGATCAGGGAGAACATATGATATTTGTCCCTTTGGGACTGGCTTATTTCACTCAGCATGATGTTTTCTAGATTCCTCCATTTTGTTACAAATGACCAGATTTCATTTTTTTTTTACTGCTGTATAGTATTCTATAGAGTAAATATCCCAAAATTTCTTTATACAGTCTACTGTTGATGGACATTTAGGTTGATTCTAGGTCTTAGCTATTGTGAATTGAGCTGCAATAAACATTAATGTGAAGACCGCTTTTTTGTTTGCCGATTTAATTTCCTTTGGGTAAATTCCAAGGAGTGGGATGGCTGGGTTGAATGGTAGGGTTATATTCAAGCTTCTGAGGACTCTCCAGACTGACTTCCATAGTGGCTTAACCAGTTTGCATTCCCACCAACAGTGGGTTAGTGTCCCTTTTTCCCCACATCCTCACCAGCATCTGTTGTTGGTAGATTTCTGAATGTGAGGCATTTTAACTGGGGTGAGGTAAAACCTCATTGTGGTTTTGATTGGCATTTTTCCCTGATTGCTAGTGATCTTGAACATTTTTCCATGTGCCTGTTGGCCATTTGGATTCCTCTTTTGAAAAATGTCTATTGAGGTCCTTGGCCCATCTCTCAAGTGGGTTGTTTGTTTTATTGTTGTGGAGTTTCTTGATTTCTTTGTGGATTTGGTTATTAATCCTTTATCTGTAGCATGGTTTGCAAATATTTTTTCCCATTCTGTCTGTTGCCTCTTCACTCTCCTGACTATTTAAATGGTACCATAATGTATTGCTTTATCTTAGATGGAGAAAGTGCAACCTATATAATAATTTGCTAAGGATATTTGCAATACATAAATCCTTCAAAAACTAAATTCCTAGAGTGAACATTTGGCTTGGCAGTTAAGATGCCAGTTAAAATGCCTGTATCGAGGAAAAGAAAGCTAGGCATCAGAAGCAATGGGTGGCAGGCCTATTCATGGCTGATCTGTACAGTGATCTGCCCTCAAGGAGACCCAACAGGCCAGTCCACTGCAGTGGCTTTCAATGTGGTAAGCCTGGGCTTCAGCAGAAGTCAGCTTGTGAAGAGCCCTGGCAGCTCTGCCAAGAGTTGGATCACTGGAAATGGACCTGCCCTGGAGTCGAAGGATGCCCAGGTCAGAGCCACAGATCTTATTGGCTCTAAGCTGAAAAGCCCTTCACTCAGCCCAACTTCCAAAGTGACCACTGCAGTTGAGGGGACAGCCAAGTAGGGTCAGCAACATTGCAGGCAGAACTGTAAATTTCTTGTTAGAGATGCCCCCTGCCTTTACCTGGCCAGCTCTCCTCCCAGGCCAGCCAAGTAATGAAAGTCAACAGAGTGCCTTCCCCTAGGAGGTTCACACCTCCCTTAGGATATACCCCATGTGAAGAGATAGATAGGTCTGGGCCTCTTAACTTACAAGGCCTAAAGCCCACCAGATTATTATCAAGCCCCTTCTATCAGTTCTATTTGCCTCTCAACCAGAAAAATTACTTGTAGCTTAAACAGCACCTTTCTTAGCTCCTCTAATAATGACTCTGTCCTTTGTTCTAGACCCTGTCTAGTGCACTTGGGCCTCATTCCTTTGTAATCATAACCTCTACTCTACCACCAATGGCTCTACTCCCAACCTGTGTGTACTGATGGTCCTCTTCCCCACTTAATGCTGTATAATTGTTCAGACCTGGTTAAGGCCACTCTTAGGATCATTGGTTACTATCCTCAACCTGTCTTTTATGACCTTGTCTAAATATGATCAGAGTCGGGGAACTTGGAAGGCTTCCATAGCCTTGGCAACTCATGACGACAGCCTAGGGTGGTTACTGGCGCCATAAACTAGAGTGTCAATTTGTTGGGTCAACAACAGGAGCCACTGTGCGCTTGCTCCTGATGTGGGATCTCTGTCCTTAATGTACTGTACATTTTGATTTAATGCTATAACTAGTACTCAAACAGTATGTTTCACTTTGTGTTTCTATGTGGGTGCAAACTACTGAAATCTTTATACTAAATTGATCTTCTGTATATAAATAGAATTGAAAATGAATCTTGATGTGAATGGAAGGGGAGAGGGGGCGGGAGAGGGGAGGGTTGCGGGTGGGAGGGAAATTATGGGAAGGGGAAGCCATTGTAATCCATAAGCTGTATACTGGAAATTTATATTCATTAAATAAAAGTTAAAAAAAAAAAAAATGCCTGTATCCAGGGTCACTGCTGTGGTGTAGTAGGTAAAGCTACCACCTTCTGTGCCAGCCTCCTATATGGGCATTATTTTGAGTCCTAGCTGCTCCACTTCCATCCAGCTTCATGATAATGTGCCCAGGAAAGCAGTGGAAGACAGCCCAAGTCCATGGGCCTCACACCCATGTGGGAGACCCAGAAAAAGTTTCTGGCTTCTGGATTCAGATCAGCCCAGCTCTGACCATTCTCTCTCCTTCTATAACTCTGCCTTTCAAATAAATAAATAAATCTTAAAAAAAACTTACCTGTATCCCATATAGGAGTAACTCACTTTAATTCCCAGCTCTAGCTCTTCATTCTAGCCTCCTGCTAATGCAGATTCTGGAGGATGAATTCCTGCCACCCACTGAGAGATCTGGATTGAGTTCTGGCTCCAGGTTTTGGCCTCCCAGCCGGTGCAGACATTTGAGGAGTGAACAAGGGGATGGGAGCATGCTCTTTGTTTGTCTCTCATTCTTTCTTTCTGCCTCTCAAATGGGTAAATTTTAAAAAAAATTAACTTTTAACCCATTAATGGAAATATTTGAATGTAGTATGAAATTATGAATTCACAGTATCTTATGTGAATCCTTTATCCTATTATTGCAAAGAGGAGCAATAAAATGTAAATAAACATGAAATAATACATTAAATATGAATGATGTGAAGTATTTGTGAAATATAGAAATAAGAGCCTCTGATAAGCTGTTCATTTGTTAAGCCAATAAGAACCATGGCAATATTATCCAAATCAGCTTCTGAGACCTTTGGAATTCAACCAAAGGATGACAACAATCTGATGGGAAGTTATTCAAGAAAAATGCTGAATCTCAATAGGAACAATAAGGTTTGTGGTGTTTTAACTTGCCTTGTTTTCATTTTCATTTCCTAAGCTCCATAGTAATCTTGAAATATTACTCTTTAATTGCCTTATAATAGCTGTGAAATCCAGTAACCCAGCAGCTAGTGGAAAAGGCAAAATGAGGATAGAGCTTCCAAGAAGCCCCACCCCCAGAGAGCTGTTGCTTTTTAAATTGACTGACAGCTCCCTGGAAAGGCAGTGTTTACAAGACATGTGTTTGACCTGACTCAGTGCACACTCTGTGAGAAAAACTTTACTGTTAGTCCCATTTTTTGAAAACAATTAGAAGTAATTGTTTAACATTATAACTGTCCAAGACAATGATTCTAGTTGAGGCCAAAAAAAGGCTGACCAAAAAATGTAAAGTGAAAATATGGGAAATGAGATAACTGTAGTGGGCTTTGAAAATCTTCTAAATGTTCCCAGAGATCTAGAAGGCCACACACTTGTGCAGCTTTTTGCAGACTGAGAAAATGAGCAGCCATAGAACTCTCACCTCTGTTTGGACTTGATGGAGTGTGCAAACAGGAAGTGATTGCTAAGGCAGAGCTGTTTACTTTGTAGTGATGAAAGCATGTGTCAGCACATACAGAGTTTAATAGGGTAATAAGTAGTTTAAGAAATTTAAGAAAATAATAATAGGGTAATAAGTAGGTTAAGAAATTTAAGAAAAATTTTGTCTAATAACTGGCTATATACTAACAAAATTAACAGAGATTTAAGTGGATAACATACAAAGTATATTCCAGGAAGGTTGGCTAAAATAAACAGCAGCAACAACTAGCCCTGTTGAGTGGGTATAGAATGTAATTCTTAGAGTTGCCATATTATATTATTCATAATGTGCATTTTTCAACAAAAAATATAAAAGGAAAACAGTAAATATAACAAGATATAGCACATAAATACAGAGATAAAAAAAAAAGCAGTCCTCAGAAACTCTTGTTAGGAAGCCCAGGTGTTCTATTTACTAGACATAGGCTTAAATTAATTGTCTTTTTGTTGTTGTTTTGACAGGTGGAGTTAGACAGAGAGAGAGAGACAGAGAGAAAGGTCTTCCTTCCATTGGTTCACCCCTCAAATGGCTGCTATGGCTGGCATGCTGCGCCAATCCAAAGCCAGGAGCCAGATGCTTCTTCTTGGTCTCCCATGCGCTGGCCAAATTAACTGTGTCAAATATCTTCAGAGAACTAAAAACCCATGTCCAAAAATTACAGAAAAGTATAAGAACAATGTGTTACCTGGCTGACGTTGCAGCTCAATAGGCTAATCCTCCGCCTGCAGCGCTGGCACACTAGGTTCTAGTCCTGGTCAGGGCACCAGATTCTGTCCTGGTTGCTCCTCTTCCAGTCCAGCTCTCTGCTGTGGCCCAGGAATGCAGTGGAGGATGGCCCAAGTGCTTGGGCCCTGCACCTGCATGGAAACCAAGAGAAGCACCTGGCTCCTGGCTTTGGATCAGTACAGTGCGCTGGCCGCAGTGGCCATTTGGGGGGTGAACCAATGGAAAAAGGAAGACCTTTCTCTCTGTCTCTCTCTCTCTCTCACTGTCTAACTCTGCCTGCCAAAAAAAAATGTGCTACCCAATGTAGAACAGCAATTTTAAAAATAGCTATTATAAAAAGGAATGAAATAGAAATTGTGTTTAAAAGTATGGTAACTGAAATTAAAAATTCATTTTGGTGGTTGTCCCATGCATGCAGCAGCTGCCTTGGACTGTGGGAGAAGATGGCGATCCCCACAGGAGTTAAAATTCCTCATAATTTTTGCTTGTTGGAAGAACTTGAAGAAGGACAAAAAGGAGTAGTTGATGGTACAGTTAGCTAGGGCCTTGAAGATAATGAAGATATGACACTTACAAGGTGGACAGGCATGATTATGGGGCCACCAAGGACAAATTATGAGAACAGAATATATAGCCTGAAAGTAGAATGTGGACCTAAATACCCAGAAGCTCCTCCATCACTTAGATTTATAATGAATATTAATATGAATGGGATAAATAACACCAGTGAAATGATGTCTGCACAGAGCATACTAGTAGTAGCAAAATGGCAAAATGCATATAGCATTCAAGTTGTACTTCAAGAGCTAAGATGTATAATGGTGTCTAAAGCAAACATGAAGCTTCTACCTCCACCAGAAGAACAAACATACAACAGTTAATTTTAATGAAGCTCAGACTTGCCTTAAATCAACAACCTACTACTCATATCAATGTCTTGACTAAACATCACAATGCAAAATACCACACATTCAGTAAAGAATTCCAGCTGGGATATGTGACCTGGACATTTGTAATATATTTAATGTATGTACACTCATTTTGTTTTCAGGTAACAGGAGGAAAAAATGTAGCACATTTATTCTTTCTCTTGTTGAGGCACTGTCATTTAAACAGTAACCCGGAGAGCTCCAACTAGGATTCAGATTTTCAAGATTCAAGCATGGTGAGACATGTGAGATGGCAGTGGAAATGTGTGTTTCTGAAAAGTAAAAATTCCAATAAGGACAAACAGAAATTGCATGTTTTATCCATCTTGTTTAGTGAAAGAGCTGCAGTTGACATTATTTAAAGTAGCAGGTACAATGAATATTGTCACAAATTGTGTTAAATTTTAAAGTGCTGTGGGTGCTGACTACTAGTAGCATAAAAATATGTTCAGGATTATATTGATACCTTATTTATAACAAAAAAATAGTTTTGGGGGGGTCAATACATTTCTGTTAAAAGCTGTTCCTGTCTGTTACATGTAACAGATATGGTAAATATTTGTTCACATTCTTTGCTTAACAAACCACACATTTAAGCTTAAGTGAAGTCAACAAAAAGGGGAAATATTTGTATAGATATGTGATTTTGAGATTAAAGTTAGTCCTAAAATGTAAATAAAATGTGGAAAGTGTCTTCAAGAAAAAAATCATTTATTTAGAGGATCTCAATCTGATATCTGAGCAGGAAGAAAAATGAATTATTGAATATAAGAGTAGATAAGCTGAGGTTATTCAGTCTGGGGGTAAGAAAGACTAAGATTGAAGAAAAATGAACAGAACTTTAGAGACCTGTGTGATACTACCAAGTATACCGACATATTTGTGAGAAGAGGTCTTGAAGGAGAGGACTGATGGAGCTAATAGGATATTTAAATAATAGTGATAGAAAACATCTCAGATTTGATTAAAAATAATCTATACATCTGATAAGTTCAGTAAACTCCAAATAGGATGAAAACAAAGACATTCCCACTTAGATGTCCTAGTCAGACTATAAAACGATATAATCTTAAAAGCAAAATATAAAAATAACCATCCTGTGCAAGGGCACCAGAGTCAAATTAGCAGCTAAGTTTTCATCAGAAACAGCAGTTAGGACACTACTTGGGGCCAGCATTGTGGCTCAATAGGCTAATCCTCCACCTGCGGGGCTGGCACACCGGGTTCTAGTCCCAGTTGCCCCTTTTCCAGGCCAGCTCTCTGCTATGGCCTGGGAATGCAGTGGAGGATGGCCCAAGTGCTTGGGCCCTGCACCCCATGGGAGATCAGGATAAGCAACTGGCTCCTGCATTCCGCTGTGGTGGCCATTGGAGGGTGAACCAACGTCAAAGGAAAACCTTTCTCTCTGTCTCTCTCTCTTTCACTGTCCACTCTGCCTGTCCAAAAATAAAGACACTACTTGGGATACCTCATCTTAAATTGGAGTGCCTGATTTGAGTCCTGGCTCCTGTGCTTTGTATCCATCCAGATTCCTGCTAATGCACACCCAAGGAGGTAGAAGATAATGCCTCAAGTCCTTAGGTCCATATCACCAACATGGGAGATAGGAATTGAATTCCAGACTCTTGGCCCAACCATGGTTACTAAGGACATTCAAGAAATGAGACTAATTGATAGAAATCTCTATTTCTCTCTGTTATCTCTTTGTCTTTCAAGTAAAAATGAAAAATAATTCTTAAAATAAAAGTATAATAAATTATACTTAATTATATAATTATAGAAATCTGTTGATGAGCTTAGAATGTATAGAATTGTAGTTTGTATGACAGTAATACTACAGAGGAATTATTGGAAGAAAATTTGTGTGTATAGTTGAAATTAATTCAGTTTTTATCTAGGTTAGATTGTTTTGGATAAAGATGTTAATTGGAATCCCCAGAGCAAACAGTAAGAAAATAAGCTTGAAAAAGCTATGGTGAATGGGGCCAGCACCATGGCATAGAGGGTAAAGTCACTTCCTGTTGTGCCAGCATCCCATATAGGCTCCAGTTTGAGTCCCAGCTGCTCCACTTCCAATCCAGCTCTCTGCTATGGCCTGGGAAAACAGTAGAAGATGGCCCACGTCCTGAGCTCCTGCACCCACGTGGGAGACCCAGAAGAAGCTCCTGGCCTGCACAAAGCAACAATAGACAGAGAACAGATAATTCAAATATAGTAGTTGCAGGTGCAGTTGTTTGGCCACTTTGAATGTTCTCATCCAATATTCAGAGTGTCTGGTTTGAGTCTAGCTCATTTGCTAATTTTCTAGCTTCCTGCAAATGCATACCCTATGACACAATAGATAAGGATCAATTACTTGGGACCCTGCTACCACTTGGAAGACCCAGATTGAGTTCTGGACTCCTGGCTTCAGCTTGACTTAAGCCTGGCTTTTGCAGACATTTGAGTAACCCAGTGGATGGAAGATTTCTGTCCTTCTTCCTTTCAAATACAATATGAAAATAAATAAATATTGTTACAAATAGAGACTTCATATCTCATTTTCAATAATGAATAATAGCTGAAGAAGAAAATTCTGGAGTAATATGAACTGATTAAAAAATAATTCTCCAGGCCGGCGCCGTGGCTCAACAGGCTAATCCTCTGCCTAGCGGCGCTGGCACACTGGGCTCTAGTTCCGGTTGGGGCACCGGATTCTGTCCCAGTTGCCCCTCTTCCAGGCCAGCTCTCTGCTATGGCCCAGGAGTGCAGTGGAGGATGGCCCAAGTGCTTGGGCCCTGCACCCCATGGGAGACCAGAAGAAGCACCTGGCTCCTGGCTTCGGATCAGTGCAGTGCACCTGCCACAGCGTGCCACCCGCGGCGGCCATTGGAGGGTGAACCAATGGCAAAGGAAGACCTTTCTCTCTGTCTCTCTCTCTCACTGTCCACTCTGCCTGTCAAAAAATCCATCAATAAAAATTAAAATAAAAATAAAAAATTATCCTCCATACACCAGCAGAATACAGACTTCTCAAAAGTCCATGGACTATTCTCTAAAATAGTCCTTTTATAAAATTGGTTATTAAGTCTCAGTCAATTTAAATGATTAAAATAATGAAAAACGTGTTTGCTGACCACACTGAAATGAAATTAGAACCAAGTGAAAGAAATAAGGAAATTTTAGAAACATAAAAATTAACAATGTGACTTTAAAAAATGATAAATGAAATTAGAAAACACTTTGAGGCCGGCGCCATGGCTCAATAGGCTAATCCTCCACCTGCTGCGCCAGCACACTGGGTTCTAGTCCAGGTCGGGGCACCAGATTCTGTCCCGGTTGCCCCTCTTCCAGGCTAGCTCTCTGCTATGGCCCAGGAGTGCAGTGGAGGATGGCCCAAGTCCTTGGGCCCTGCATGCCATGGGAAACCAGGGGAGGCACCTGGCTCCTGGCTTCAGATCAGCATGATGTCCCCGCTGCAGCACGCCGGTCACGGTCACGGCGGCTATTGGAGGGTGAACCAATGGCAAAAAGGAAGACCTTTCTCTCTGTCTCTCTCTCTCACTGTCCACTCTGCCTGTCCAAAAAAAAAAAACACTTTGAAATGGGTGAAGATGAAATCAAATGTAGCAATATTTATAAGACAAGCAGTGCTTACGTGGAAACATGTGCATAATGCCTGTATTTTTTAAAAAGACACTTCATGTCAGTAACCTGTGATAAAAATAACAAGATAAACACAATGAAAAAAGTAAATAATAAATATTAGAGCAAAGATATAGATAAGTATAGAAGAGAAACATAATAAAGAAAATCAGTGAAACTCTCATTTGATTCTTGAAAATGATCAACAGTTTGGCAGAACTTTTGTCAGGCTAACCACAAAAAAACAGAGACTTCAATTACAAGAATTGTCAACAAAAGTGGAAACAACACTAATAAATAAACAAAGAGGAAAGATTCAGAAAGCAACAGTATAAACTGTATGCCACAAAATTAGATGAAATAGGAAAATTCCTAGAAAGGCAACAACTTCCAAAACCGAATGAAGAAGAAATAAAAATCTGAATAGATTGTTTAGCAAGTAAAGAAATTGAGTTAGCAAACTTCCTACCAGCCCAGGCCAAGATAGCTTCACTGAGAAATTGTAGCAAATGTTTAAAGAACAGTAACATCAAAACTTCACAAACGCTTCCAGAAATACCTGAGGAGGGAACACTCCCCACTTATTCTATAAGGCCGGTATTGCCCTTTTACCAGAGCTAGACAAAAACATAAAAATATACTCCTAACCAGTAGTCTTTATGAAATATAGATGAGAAAGTCTTCAATAAAATACCACCAAACCAAATCAGCAATATTAAAATAATAATTTAAACATATTATGACAAAATAGGATTCATGTCAGGAATAAGTTTGGTTTGACATCTGAAAATCCATTAATACAATATATCAAATTAGTTGAATCAAGGACAAAGTTACCTGATTATTATAGATATAGAATAAGTGTTTGATAGAATTCAGCATCCTTTCATGATAAAATCACTCAACTAACTAGAAGTGCCCAGAAAAGTGCTCTACCTGATTAAAAGCCTTTATGAAAACCACACAGCTAATATCATCTTTTGTGGAGAAAGACTGTTTTTCAGAAAGATCAGGAAAAACATGAGGACATCTACTCTCAAATACTAGTATTTTACATTGTACTAGAACTTCTAGCCAGGGAATTTTAACAAGAAAAGGCATTCAGACTGGGAGAAAAAGAAGATGGAAAACTAATTTGTGTATAGGAAGCTAAAGAACACACACACACACACACAAGATTAGACCTAACAATTCATCATTGTTGCAGGATTAAAAATTAATATTTAAAAATAAACTGTATTTCATTCAAATTTAAGTAGTTGTTCTTAACAATGTGCCCCAATTTCAAAGCTTATCACAAAGCTGTGGTGATGAGTCTGGTCTAGCATAATGACAGACAGATGAATGAATGGGCTTGCAGAAACAAACTGTTACATTGAATGCTGGCAGTGCTGCAAGATAATTCAATGGGAAAATAACATTTTTTTCAATAAATTTTATAGAGTAACTACTTATCTACATGCAAAAAGATGAAATTTGGCTCCTACCTCAACCAATATTTCAAAGTGGATACGATTCCTAAATTTAAAGGTTAGAACTAGAAAACTTTTTTAGCAGAAAACATAAGAATAAATCTGTGTGTGTGTTTAGCTTTGACACCAAAAGCACAAATGACAAAAGAAAAAAATAGCAAAATGAACTTCATCACAATTAAAACCTATGCTTCAAAGAACTCCATCAAGAAAATGAAAAGACAACCCATAGAACTGAAGAGATTAATTGTACATTATACACCTCATAGGTGGCCTATAAAGGGAGTATATTCTTTAAAAAAGAATCACAGCAATAAAAAGCACCAAATCACTGTATTTAAATCTAAAATGTTTTGAAGTTTTCAAAAGCATACATACAAATGATCAATAATCTTTGAACAGTTAATAAAAGAAATACAAAGTCGGCACCGTGGCTTAACAGGCTAATCCTCCGCCTTGCGGCGCCGGCACACGGGTTCTAGTCTCGGTTGGGGCGCCGGATTCTATCCCGGTTGCCCCTCTTCCAGGCCAGCTCTCTGCTATGGCCCGGGAAGGCAGTGGAGGATGGCCCAAGTGCTTGGGCCCTGCACCCGCATGGGAGACCAGGAGAAGCACCTGGCTCCTGGCTTTGGATCAGCGTGATGCGCCGGCCGCAGTGGCCATTGGAGGGCGAACCAACGGCAAAAAGGAAGACCTTTCTCTCTCTCTCTCTCTCACTATCCACTCTGCCTGTCAAAAAAATAAATAAATAAAAAAAATAAAAGAAATACAAAGCAAGCATTGACAATGGTGTGCAGTAGTTGGAGCCCTCATATATTGCTAGTGGAAATGTAAAATGGCACAGCCAAGTTGGAAAGTAGTTTTCCAAAATGAGTTAACATATGACCCAATAAATTCCATTCTTAAGCAATGCTAACCAAGATAGATGAAAACATATCTACAGAAAAACTTCTACACGAGTATTCCTTCCCACATTTTTTCATGGTAGTCAGTGAACAAAAATATACTGGGAGGTAGAAATGGGAAACAAGCCAGAGTGTTAGGGGCATATCAAGACTTTTCCTAGGAACTGATAGAATCAGCCATGTTTTCAGGGTGGGTTCTGGGTAGTTGTGCAATATGTTGAGCGGAAATGGGATCCCAGAGGAATATAACTTCTTCTGATGGTAATACCCATTTTTATGGATCTGAGTTAGGTGGGGGCTTCCTTTTATAATATGGATAATATATCTATTCTTGATACTTTTAATGATTCTTTTGCACAAGTTATTTGATTCTTCTTCTATACATTTTCTATATTGGAACAGATTTCGCTATTGGAACAGATTCTAAACATGAAATCTCTTCAGTAACAGATGAAGTACCTGAGAAATGATACTTTTTTTTAACTTTTATTTAATGAATATAAATTTCCAGTGTATAGCTTATGGATTACAATGGCTTCCCCCCCCATAACTTCCCTCCCACCCGCAACCCTCCCCTCTCCCGCTCCCTCTCCCCTTCCATTTGCATCAAGATTCATTTTCAATTCTCTTTATATACAGAAGATCAATTTAGTATAAAGATTTCAACAGTTTGCACCCACATAGAAACACAAAGTGAAACATACTGTTTGAGTACTAGTTTTAGCATTAAATCACAATGTACAGCACATTAAGGACAGAGATCCCACATGAAGAGCAAATGCACAGTGGCTCCTGTTGTTGAGCCAACAAATTGACACTCTAGTTTATGGCGCCAGTAACCATCCTAGGCTGTCGTCATGAGTTGCCAAGGCTATGGAAGCCTTCCAAGTTTGCCGACTCTGATCATGTTTAGACAAGGTCATAAAAGACGGAGTGAGGATAGTAACCAATGATCCTAAGAGTGGCATTTACCAGGTTTGAACAATTATACAGCATTAAGTGGGGAAGAGGACCATCAGTACACACATGTTGGGAGTAGAGCCATTGGTGGTAGAGTAGAGGTTATGATTACAAAGGAATGAGGCCCAAGTGCACTAGACAGGGTCTAGAACAAAGGACAGAGTCATTATTAGAGGAGCTAAGAAAGGTGCTAAGCTACAATTAAAATGATAATTTTTACTTAAGCCAGTAAATTTAGTCTCAGTAATTGTTGATTTTTAAGGATTTATTGCTGAGTACCAAAATAGGTTTTTCTCCATCTTCAACAGCTTTAAAAATATGGTAGTGGGGCTGGTACTGTGGCACAGCAGGTTAAAGCCCTGGCCTGCAGTGCCAGCATCCCATATGGGTGCTGGTTTGAGTCTCAGCTGCTCCACTTCCAATCCAGCTCTCTGGCCTCAGATCAGCTCCGCTCTGGCCATTGCAATCATTTGAGGAATGAGCCAGCAAATGGAAGACCTACCTCTGGCTCTAACACTCTCTGAAACTCTTTCAAAAATAAAATAAAATCTTTTAAATAAATTAATTAATTAAATATGGTTGTTATGCAATTTCATAGATGTTATAGGGGTATCAATTGTCATGTGCTTTGAAATTCTAACACAAAATGAGAATCATATTACTTAACATATCCAACAAAACATGTTAAAAATTAAAAATAACATAAAAATCCATCAACTGATGTATGGAAAATCACAAATATATCTGTTTAATGAAACATTATTTGGCCATAAAAAGGAATGAAGAAGTTATATATGCTACAACATGAATTTTATTTAATGATTTTATTTATTTATTTGAGAGGCAGAGTTACAGAGAGAGGGAGAGACTGAGAGAAAGGTCTTCTATATGCTAGTTTTCTCCCCAAATGGCCACTATTGCCGGAGCTAGGCCAGTATGAAGCCAGGAACCAGGAGCTTCTTCTGGGTCTCCCATGCAGGTGCAAGGGCTCAAGCAATTGGGCCATATCCTACTGCTTTCCTAGGCCATTAGCAAAGAGCTTGACCAGAAGAGAAGCAGCTGGGACAAAAGTCTGTACCCCTAATCAAATATCAGCACCGCAGGCAGAGGCTTAACCCCCTGCACCACAGCACTGGCCCCCAAGGATGCATTTTGAAAGCATTATGCTAAATCAAAGAAACTGTTCACACACACACACACACACACACAAAACATGTTGTATGATTCTGCTTATATAAACTGTTTAGGATCAGCTAAGCAATAATATTTTGAATCATTGGGTTTCTTCCTTTTATGGCTCATGTTGTTCCCTCCAGCCCTGCTACCAATTCCTATATATTCCTTCTGGTTGAAAAAGTCTTCCTTTTCCCTCAGTATGTTATTTGTTTCTTATGATATGTGCCAGCAATTCTCTGAATTTTGTTTAGATTATTTTGGCAGAAACCAATTTTAGTACATATCATTAAATATATTTATGGGTAAATAAACATGATAGTTTTTCTTGTCCCTAGCTATAGATACAAAGCCAATTTGGGAAATATTTGGCTACGTATCACTACTTTTTTCTCCCTAAAAAGTCTACTACTTTACTGATCAACTCATATGCCCTAGGGACATTTCCTGATGTAGTATCCTCAGTGGTCCTTTTTATTCATTCAGTGTTGGCTTCCAGCATGAGACCTGTTTGTCATCCCTAAGATGAATGTAACTGAAGTCTAGAAAATTTTAGAATATGACATTTTGTTTCATTATGCCTCTTGGAGAGCATGTCAATAAAAGGTAATTTATTTTGTTATATTATTAAAAGTTAAATCTTAAACTTCCTGATAAGTTAAACTATTTTTTTGGCAGGCAGAGTTAGACAGTGAGAGAGAGACAGAGAGAAAGGTCTTCCTTTTTCCATTGGTTCATCCCCCAAATGGCCGTTACGGCCAGCGTGCTGTGCCGATCTGAAGCCAGGAGCCAGGTGCTTCTTCCTGGTCTAACATGTGGGTGCAGGGCCCAAGGACTTGGGCCATCCTCCACTGCCTTCCTGGGCCACAGCAGAGAGCTGGACTGGAAGAGGGGCAACTGGGACAGAATCTGGCGCCCTGAGCAGGACTAGAACCTGGAGTGCCGGCACCACAGGTGGAGGATTAGCCTAGTGAGCTGCAGCGCCTGCTGAGAAGTTAAACTTTAATATAATGATAATAGTTGTGGATGTTTATATTTATATAATGTTTACCTTTTTCTTTTAGTTTTGAAATTAAAATCATCCTTACCAGAAGGAAATAAATTGTTAACTTCTGTGGCTTAGGAGCTAAATATTACCCTCTGTCTCCCTCTCTCTCTTTTGTTTTTTTGTAATAATAATTTTCTTAAATCATTCAAATCTTGGAAAAGAGATGAATTAGTGTTTAAACTTGCTTCATTTTTATCTTTGGTAAATGGAATAGTGGCAAACAGAATTGCTTCTTTTGAATAGCTATGAAAGGTCAGAAGTGAAGACTTCCTATTTATTTAACTGTCATACTGAAAGGAAAACTGGAAGGATTTCTTTTAGTACAGTGTAATGTGAAAGTTCATAAGGTTAGAAATAATTTCCATCCCAACTTAAAACTCATAGGTGGCCGGCGCCGTGGCTTAACAGGCTAATCCTCTGCCTTGCAGCGCCAGCACACCGGGTTCTAGTCCCAGCTGGGGCGCCTGATTCTATCCCGGTTGCCCCTCTTCCAGGCCAGCTCTCTGCTATGGCCCGGGAAGGCAGTGGAGGATGGCCCAAGTGCTTGGGCCCTGCACCCGCATGGGAGACCAGGAGAAGCACCTGGCTCCTGGCTTTGGATCAGCGTGATGCGCCGGCCGCAGTGGCCATTGGAGGGCGAACCAACGGCAAAAAGGAAGACCTTTCTCTCTCTCTCTCTCTCACTATCCACTCTGCCTGTCAAAAAAATAAATAAATAAAAAAAATAAAAGAAATACAAAGCAAGCATTGACAATGGTGTGCAGTAGTTGGAGCCCTCATATATTGCTAGTGGAAATGTAAAATGGCACAGCCAAGTTGGAAAGTAGTTTTCCAAAATGAGTTAACATATGACCCAATAAATTCCATTCTTAAGCAATGCTAACCAAGATAGATGAAAACATATCTACAGAAAAACTTCTACACGAGTATTCCTTCCCACATTTTTTCATGGTAGTCAGTGAACAAAAATATACTGGGAGGTAGAAATGGGAAACAAGCCAGAGTGTTAGGGGCATATCAAGACTTTTCCTAGGAACTGATAGAATCAGCCATGTTTTCAGGGTGGGTTCTGGGTAGTTGTGCAATATGTTGAGCGGAAATGGGATCCCAGAGGAATATAACTTCTTCTGATGGTAATACCCATTTTTATGGATCTGAGTTAGGTGGGGGCTTCCTTTTATAATATGGATAATATATCTATTCTTGATACTTTTAATGATTCTTTTGCACAAGTTATTTGATTCTTCTTCTATACATTTTCTATATTGGAACAGATTTCGCTATTGGAACAGATTCTAAACATGAAATCTCTTCAGTAACAGATGAAGTACCTGAGAAATGATACTTTTTTTTAACTTTTATTTAATGAATATAAATTTCCAGTGTATAGCTTATGGATTACAATGGCTTCCCCCCCCCATAACTTCCCTCCCACCCGCAACCCTCCCCTCTCCCGCTCCCTCTCCCCTTCCATTTGCATCAAGATTCATTTTCAATTCTCTTTATATACAGAAGATCAATTTAGTATAAAGATTTCAACAGTTTGCACCCACATAGAAACACAAAGTGAAACATACTGTTTGAGTACTAGTTTTAGCATTAAATCACAATGTACAGCACATTAAGGACAGAGATCCCACATGAAGAGCAAATGCACAGTGGCTCCTGTTGTTGAGCCAACAAATTGACACTCTAGTTTATGGCGCCAGTAACCATCCTAGGCTGTCGTCATGAGTTGCCAAGGCTATGGAAGCCTTCCAAGTTTGCCGACTCTGATCATGTTTAGACAAGGTCATAAAAGACGGAGTGAGGATAGTAACCAATGATCCTAAGAGTGGCATTTACCAGGTTTGAACAATTATACAGCATTAAGTGGGGAAGAGGACCATCAGTACACACATGTTGGGAGTAGAGCCATTGGTGGTAGAGTAGAGGTTATGATTACAAAGGAATGAGGCCCAAGTGCACTAGACAGGGTCTAGAACAAAGGACAGAGTCATTATTAGAGGAGCTAAGAAAGGTGCTAAGCTACAATTAAAATGATAATTTTTACTTAAGCCAGTAAATTTAGTCTCAGTAATTGTTGATTTTTAAGGATTTATTGCTGAGTACCAAAATAGGTTTTTCTCCATCTTCAACAGCTTTAAAAATATGGTAGTGGGGCTGGTACTGTGGCACAGCAGGTTAAAGCCCTGGCCTGCAGTGCCAGCATCCCATATGGGTGCTGGTTTGAGTCTCAGCTGCTCCACTTCCAATCCAGCTCTCTGGCCTCAGATCAGCTCCGCTCTGGCCATTGCAATCATTTGAGGAATGAGCCAGCAAATGGAAGACCTACCTCTGGCTCTAACACTCTCTGAAACTCTTTCAAAAATAAAATAAAATCTTTTAAATAAATTAATTAATTAAATATGGTTGTTATGCAATTTCATAGATGTTATAGGGGTATCAATTGTCATGTGCTTTGAAATTCTAACACAAAATGAGAATCATATTACTTAACATATCCAACAAAACATGTTAAAAATTAAAAATAACATAAAAATCCATCAACTGATGTATGGAAAATCACAAATATATCTGTTTAATGAAACATTATTTGGCCATAAAAAGGAATGAAGAAGTTATATATGCTACAACATGAATTTTATTTAATGATTTTATTTATTTATTTGAGAGGCAGAGTTACAGAGAGAGGGAGAGACTGAGAGAAAGGTCTTCTATATGCTAGTTTTCTCCCCAAATGGCCACTATTGCCGGAGCTAGGCCAGTATGAAGCCAGGAACCAGGAGCTTCTTCTGGGTCTCCCATGCAGGTGCAAGGGCTCAAGCAATTGGGCCATATCCTACTGCTTTCCTAGGCCATTAGCAAAGAGCTTGACCAGAAGAGAAGCAGCTGGGACAAAAGTCTGTACCCCTAATCAAATATCAGCACCGCAGGCAGAGGCTTAACCCCCTGCACCACAGCACTGGCCCCCAAGGATGCATTTTGAAAGCATTATGCTAAATCAAAGAAACTGTTCACACACACACACACACACACACAAAACATGTTGTATGATTCTGCTTATATAAACTGTTTAGGATCAGCTAAGCAATAATATTTTGAATCATTGGGTTTCTTCCTTTTATGGCTCATGTTGTTCCCTCCAGCCCTGCTACCAATTCCTATATATTCCTTCTGGTTGAAAAAGTCTTCCTTTTCCCTCAGTATGTTATTTGTTTCTTATGATATGTGCCAGCAATTCTCTGAATTTTGTTTAGATTATTTTGGCAGAAACCAATTTTAGTACATATCATTAAATATATTTATGGGTAAATAAACATGATAGTTTTTCTTGTCCCTAGCTATAGATACAAAGCCAATTTGGGAAATATTTGGCTACGTATCACTACTTTTTTCTCCCTAAAAAGTCTACTACTTTACTGATCAACTCATATGCCCTAGGGACATTTCCTGATGTAGTATCCTCAGTGGTCCTTTTTATTCATTCAGTGTTGGCTTCCAGCATGAGACCTGTTTGTCATCCCTAAGATGAATGTAACTGAAGTCTAGAAAATTTTAGAATATGACATTTTGTTTCATTATGCCTCTTGGAGAGCATGTCAATAAAAGGTAATTTATTTTGTTATATTATTAAAAGTTAAATCTTAAACTTCCTGATAAGTTAAACTATTTTTTTGGCAGGCAGAGTTAGACAGTGAGAGAGAGACAGAGAGAAAGGTCTTCCTTTTTCCATTGGTTCATCCCCCAAATGGCCGTTACGGCCAGCGTGCTGTGCCGATCTGAAGCCAGGAGCCAGGTGCTTCTTCCTGGTCTAACATGTGGGTGCAGGGCCCAAGGACTTGGGCCATCCTCCACTGCCTTCCTGGGCCACAGCAGAGAGCTGGACTGGAAGAGGGGCAACTGGGACAGAATCTGGCGCCCTGAGCAGGACTAGAACCTGGAGTGCCGGCACCACAGGTGGAGGATTAGCCTAGTGAGCTGCAGCGCCTGCTGAGAAGTTAAACTTTAATATAATGATAATAGTTGTGGATGTTTATATTTATATAATGTTTACCTTTTTCTTTTAGTTTTGAAATTAAAATCATCCTTACCAGAAGGAAATAAATTGTTAACTTCTGTGGCTTAGGAGCTAAATATTACCCTCTGTCTCCCTCTCTCTCTTTTGTTTTTTTGTAATAATAATTTTCTTAAATCATTCAAATCTTGGAAAAGAGATGAATTAGTGTTTAAACTTGCTTCATTTTTATCTTTGGTAAATGGAATAGTGGCAAACAGAATTGCTTCTTTTGAATAGCTATGAAAGGTCAGAAGTGAAGACTTCCTATTTATTTAACTGTCATACTGAAAGGAAAACTGGAAGGATTTCTTTTAGTACAGTGTAATGTGAAAGTTCATAAGGTTAGAAATAATTTCCATCCCAACTTAAAACTCATAGGTGGCCGGCGCCGTGGCTTAACAGGCTAATCCTCTGCCTTGCAGCGCCAGCACACCGGGTTCTAGTCCCAGCTGGGGCGCCTGATTCTATCCCGGTTGCCCCTCTTCCAGGCCAGCTCTCTGCTATGGCCCGGGAAGGCAGTGGAGGATGGCCCAAGTGCTTGGGCCCTGCACCCGCATGGGAGACCAGGAGAAGCACCTGGCTCCTGGCTTTGGATCAGCGTGATGCGCCGGCCGCAGTGGCCATTGGAGGGCGAACCAACGGCAAAAAGGAAGACCTTTCTCTCTCTCTCTCTCTCACTATCCACTCTGCCTGTCAAAAAAATAAATAAATAAAAAAAATAAAAGAAATACAAAGCAAGCATTGACAATGGTGTGCAGTAGTTGGAGCCCTCATATATTGCTAGTGGAAATGTAAAATGGCACAGCCAAGTTGGAAAGTAGTTTTCCAAAATGAGTTAACATATGACCCAATAAATTCCATTCTTAAGCAATGCTAACCAAGATAGATGAAAACATATCTACAGAAAAACTTCTACACGAGTATTCCTTCCCACATTTTTTCATGGTAGTCAGTGAACAAAAATATACTGGGAGGTAGAAATGGGAAACAAGCCAGAGTGTTAGGGGCATATCAAGACTTTTCCTAGGAACTGATAGAATCAGCCATGTTTTCAGGGTGGGTTCTGGGTAGTTGTGCAATATGTTGAGCGGAAATGGGATCCCAGAGGAATATAACTTCTTCTGATGGTAATACCCATTTTTATGGATCTGAGTTAGGTGGGGGCTTCCTTTTATAATATGGATAATATATCTATTCTTGATACTTTTAATGATTCTTTTGCACAAGTTATTTGATTCTTCTTCTATACATTTTCTATATTGGAACAGATTTCGCTATTGGAACAGATTCTAAACATGAAATCTCTTCAGTAACAGATGAAGTACCTGAGAAATGATACTTTTTTTTAACTTTTATTTAATGAATATAAATTTCCAGTGTATAGCTTATGGATTACAATGGCTTCCCCCCCCATAACTTCCCTCCCACCCGCAACCCTCCCCTCTCCCGCTCCCTCTCCCCTTCCATTTGCATCAAGATTCATTTTCAATTCTCTTTATATACAGAAGATCAATTTAGTATAAAGATTTCAACAGTTTGCACCCACATAGAAACACAAAGTGAAACATACTGTTTGAGTACTAGTTTTAGCATTAAATCACAATGTACAGCACATTAAGGACAGAGATCCCACATGAAGAGCAAATGCACAGTGGCTCCTGTTGTTGAGCCAACAAATTGACACTCTAGTTTATGGCGCCAGTAACCATCCTAGGCTGTCGTCATGAGTTGCCAAGGCTATGGAAGCCTTCCAAGTTTGCCGACTCTGATCATGTTTAGACAAGGTCATAAAAGACGGAGTGAGGATAGTAACCAATGATCCTAAGAGTGGCATTTACCAGGTTTGAACAATTATACAGCATTAAGTGGGGAAGAGGACCATCAGTACACACATGTTGGGAGTAGAGCCATTGGTGGTAGAGTAGAGGTTATGATTACAAAGGAATGAGGCCCAAGTGCACTAGACAGGGTCTAGAACAAAGGACAGAGTCATTATTAGAGGAGCTAAGAAAGGTGCTAAGCTACAATTAAAATGATAATTTTTACTTAAGCCAGTAAATTTAGTCTCAGTAATTGTTGATTTTTAAGGATTTATTGCTGAGTACCAAAATAGGTTTTTCTCCATCTTCAACAGCTTTAAAAATATGGTAGTGGGGCTGGTACTGTGGCACAGCAGGTTAAAGCCCTGGCCTGCAGTGCCAGCATCCCATATGGGTGCTGGTTTGAGTCTCAGCTGCTCCACTTCCAATCCAGCTCTCTGGCCTCAGATCAGCTCCGCTCTGGCCATTGCAATCATTTGAGGAATGAGCCAGCAAATGGAAGACCTACCTCTGGCTCTAACACTCTCTGAAACTCTTTCAAAAATAAAATAAAATCTTTTAAATAAATTAATTAATTAAATATGGTTGTTATGCAATTTCATAGATGTTATAGGGGTATCAATTGTCATGTGCTTTGAAATTCTAACACAAAATGAGAATCATATTACTTAACATATCCAACAAAACATGTTAAAAATTAAAAATAACATAAAAATCCATCAACTGATGTATGGAAAATCACAAATATATCTGTTTAATGAAACATTATTTGGCCATAAAAAGGAATGAAGAAGTTATATATGCTACAACATGAATTTTATTTAATGATTTTATTTATTTATTTGAGAGGCAGAGTTACAGAGAGAGGGAGAGACTGAGAGAAAGGTCTTCTATATGCTAGTTTTCTCCCCAAATGGCCACTATTGCCGGAGCTAGGCCAGTATGAAGCCAGGAACCAGGAGCTTCTTCTGGGTCTCCCATGCAGGTGCAAGGGCTCAAGCAATTGGGCCATATCCTACTGCTTTCCTAGGCCATTAGCAAAGAGCTTGACCAGAAGAGAAGCAGCTGGGACAAAAGTCTGTACCCCTAATCAAATATCAGCACCGCAGGCAGAGGCTTAACCCCCTGCACCACAGCACTGGCCCCCAAGGATGCATTTTGAAAGCATTATGCTAAATCAAAGAAACTGTTCACACACACACACACACACACACAAAACATGTTGTATGATTCTGCTTATATAAACTGTTTAGGATCAGCTAAGCAATAATATTTTGAATCATTGGGTTTCTTCCTTTTATGGCTCATGTTGTTCCCTCCAGCCCTGCTACCAATTCCTATATATTCCTTCTGGTTGAAAAAGTCTTCCTTTTCCCTCAGTATGTTATTTGTTTCTTATGATATGTGCCAGCAATTCTCTGAATTTTGTTTAGATTATTTTGGCAGAAACCAATTTTAGTACATATCATTAAATATATTTATGGGTAAATAAACATGATAGTTTTTCTTGTCCCTAGCTATAGATACAAAGCCAATTTGGGAAATATTTGGCTACGTATCACTACTTTTTTCTCCCTAAAAAGTCTACTACTTTACTGATCAACTCATATGCCCTAGGGACATTTCCTGATGTAGTATCCTCAGTGGTCCTTTTTATTCATTCAGTGTTGGCTTCCAGCATGAGACCTGTTTGTCATCCCTAAGATGAATGTAACTGAAGTCTAGAAAATTTTAGAATATGACATTTTGTTTCATTATGCCTCTTGGAGAGCATGTCAATAAAAGGTAATTTATTTTGTTATATTATTAAAAGTTAAATCTTAAACTTCCTGATAAGTTAAACTATTTTTTTGGCAGGCAGAGTTAGACAGTGAGAGAGAGAGAGACAGAGAGAAAGGTCTTCCTTTTTCCATTGGTTCATCCCCCAAATGGCCGTTACGGCCAGCGTGCTGTGCCGATCTGAAGCCAGGAGCCAGGTGCTTCTTCCTGGTCTAACATGTGGGTGCAGGGCCCAAGGACTTGGGCCATCCTCCACTGCCTTCCTGGGCCACAGCAGAGAGCTGGACTGGAAGAGGGGCAACTGGGACAGAATCTGGCGCCCTGAGCAGGACTAGAACCTGGAGTGCCGGCACCACAGGTGGAGGATTAGCCTAGTGAGCTGCAGCGCCTGCTGAGAAGTTAAACTTTAATATAATGATAATAGTTGTGGATGTTTATATTTATATAATGTTTACCTTTTTCTTTTAGTTTTGAAATTAAAATCATCCTTACCAGAAGGAAATAAATTGTTAACTTCTGTGGCTTAGGAGCTAAATATTACCCTCTGTCTCCCTCTCTCTCTTTTGTTTTTTTGTAATAATAATTTTCTTAAATCATTCAAATCTTGGAAAAGAGATGAATTAGTGTTTAAACTTGCTTCATTTTTATCTTTGGTAAATGGAATAGTGGCAAACAGAATTGCTTCTTTTGAATAGCTATGAAAGGTCAGAAGTGAAGACTTCCTATTTATTTAACTGTCATACTGAAAGGAAAACTGGAAGGATTTCTTTTAGTACAGTGTAATGTGAAAGTTCATAAGGTTAGAAATAATTTCCATCCCAACTTAAAACTCATAGGTGGCCGGCGCCGTGGCTTAACAGGCTAATCCTCTGCCTTGCAGCGCCAGCACACCGGGTTCTAGTCCCAGCTGGGGCGCCTGATTCTATCCCGGTTGCCCCTCTTCCAGGCCAGCTCTCTGCTATGGCCCGGGAAGGCAGTGGAGGATGGCCCAAGTGCTTGGGCCCTGCACCCGCATGGGAGACCAGGAGAAGCACCTGGCTCCTGGCTTCGGATCAGCGCAATGCGCCGGCTGCGGTGGCCATTGGAGGGTGAACCAACGGCAAAAAGGAAGACCTTTCTCTCTGTCTCTCTCTCTCACTATCCACTCTGCCTGTCAAAAAAAAAAAAAAAAAAAAAAACAAAAACAAAAAACCTCATAGGTAACTTTTAAAAAAGATTTAATTACATTTGTCATTTCTGTGATTTCAACAGAGAAAGCAGTAGGGAGAATACCTCACTGAATGTTCTCCCTCATTCCTGAATAATTACTACATTCTTTGAACAATGACCTTGTCAGGTGACACTTTACTGGGAAGGCCAGAGAGCATATGATTTTCAAAGTGTTTGAATTCATGCACAGTAATTTCACCTTTTTAAAAAAAATGCAGCACTTTGACTAAATGAATCCTTTGACTTTTAGTGGTACTCTAATGTTGGCTCAAGTGAGTATTTGCCCTTGATATATTGACTGAAAAACAGAAAAATCATTTTGAGCTTGGATGTTTGGGGAAACTTTAAATTTATTGGTTCATAGCATGTTTGTGTGTTAAAATATATTTTAATCTCTAAAAAGAAAAATGGAGACTAATCAAAGCAGTGCCTATTTGACTATTATATAAGTTAATAAATTAATATTTTGTTCTGATTGATACAGAATTTTTGATAATAGTAATGTTACACTGTGGATAACATTCATTACTTACCAGACCCATCACCTTTCTTAGCAGTTACACCATGAACTTAGTATTTTTTTTAAAGATTTTTTGCTTTATTTGAAAGGCAGTTACAAAGGGAGAGACAGAGACTGAGTGATCTTCCTTCCACTGGTACACTCCCCAAATGCAACAGCCAGAGCTAGGGCATACCGAAGCCAGGAGCTAGGAACTTCATCCCTGTCTTTCACATGTGTGCAGGGGCCAAAATATTTGGGCCATCCTCCATTGCCTTCCCAGGCATTAGCAGAAAGCTGGATCAGAAGTAGAGCAGCCGGGGACCAGCACTGTGGCATAGCAGGTAAAGCCACCACCTGCAGTGCCAGCATACCAGATGGGTTCTGGTTCGAGTCCCAGCTGCTCCACTTCCAATCCAGCTCTCTTCTATGGCCTAGGAAAGCAGTAGAAGATGGCCCAAGTCCTTGGGCCCCTGCACCCACATGGGAGACCCACATCTCTCTCTCTCTCTCTCTCTCTCTCTCTCTCTCTCTCTCTCTCTCTCACTGTTTAAATCTGTCTGTCAAAAAATTTTTTTGAAAAAAAAAAGTGTCTCAGCCAAACTCAAACTGGTGCCCATGTAGTATGATGGCACAGCAGGCAGAGGCTTAACCTACTATACCACAGCCCTGGCCCCTGAAGTTAGTGGTTTTTATCCCTAAGAAATCATTATATGGTTATTTATCTGAAAGTGGTATATGTTGTGTATCATTTTTGAATTCTAAATACTATCACAGTATGTCTATCAAAAAAATTATGTGGGATCTCTGTCTTTAATGTGCTGTACATTGCTATTTAATGTTATAATTAGTAATCCAATGGTAGTTTTTTCACTCGATGTTGCTATGGGGGCAAAATGTTGAAACCTTTACCTAATATATACTAAATTGATCTTCTGTATACAAAGAGAATTGAAAATGAATCTTTACATGAATGGAAGGGGAGGGGGAGCGGGAGGGGGGAGGGTTGCGGGCGGGAGGGAAGTTGTGGGAGGGGGGAACCCATTGTAACCCACAAGCTATACCTTGGAAATTTATATTCATTAAATAAAAGTTTAATAAAAAAAAAAAAAGAATATATAATGAACAGTTTAGCCTGCCTCATTGTGCTCATATGTAAGACTCTTATCTTTTTATGTAGGTAAAAATGGAATTTTTGGGTCTATCTAATATATTTAAATATATTATACAATATATACAATATATTTAAATATATTAGATATTCCAAATTGTACTTCAAATCATTTGAAGCTATTTATATCCCCATCTTAAGTTTTTAAAATTTTATTGGATCTAGTTTATATACCATAATTAAATATCACCTGTATATATATAATTCAGTAGATTGTAGTATATTTGTAGAATTCTACAACTACTACCAAAATCTAATTTTAGAACATTTTCATTCCATCACCCCAAATAAACCTTGTATCCACTGGTGGGTCATTTTCTGTTACAGCCCCATCTCATTCAGTTTGCTTATGCTTATGTATATAAAAAGTACATCAGTGTACTTTTTATCTCTATAGATTTCCTTCTAACATTTGTATGTATGATAACATGCTGTACTTTGTCTCTTGAAACTGGCTGCTTTCATTTACCACAATATTTCTGATGTCCACTCATATTGTAGCATGTACCTGTATTTCATTATTTTCTTTTGCAGAATAGTACTACCACATTTCATTTATTTGTTATCATTTGATCATTATTTGGGTTATTTGCTTCCTGGTGAGAGTGAATGATGATACTATGAATATAGATGGATAAGATTTTTTATGGATATATTTTATTTCTCTTGGGTATATGTCTGGGGGTAGAATTGATCTGGATGATCAAGATAACTATATTTTACATTTTGAGGAAGTGACAAAAATACTTACACTATCTTATAATCACCCCAGCAATATCTGAAATCTTCAGTTTCTGTGTACCTTCTAATATCTGTTATTGCATCTTTTTATTATACATCCTTGTATGCATGAAGTGGTATCTTGGAGTTTTGGTTTGCATCTCCTTAATAACTAATGATTAATGAACATCTCTCCATATATTTGTGGCATTTCTGTATCTTTTGGAGAAATTTCTGTTCAGAACTTTTACCCATTTTTAAAACTGGATTTTTAGTCTTTTTATTGTTAATTTTTATGTGTGCTTTACACATTTTGAATATATGTTCTTTTTCAGCTATATCATTTTCAAATAGTTTCTATCAGTTATCTTTTCACTTGCTGGATGGTGTCCTTTGAAAAACAAAAGTTTTTAACTTTGATAAAGTCCTGTTCATTAAGTCTTCCTTTTATTGCTTGTGCTTTTAGTATCATACCCTAAGCCAGTGTGAATAATATTATCCCTATGTTTTCTTTCTTTTCTTTTTTAAAGATTTTTTTATTTGAAAGGCAGAGTTACAGAGAGGCAGAGGCAGATGCAGAGAGAGAGAGAGAGAGAGAGAGAGAGAGATCTTCCCTCTGCTGACTCACTCCCCAGATGGCCGCAACATCTGGAACTGTACCAATCCCAAGCCAGGACCCAGAAGTTTCTTCCAGGTCTCCCATGTGGGTGCAGGGGCCCAAGGACTTGGGGCATATTCTATCGCTTTCCCAGGCCACGGCAGAGAGCTGGATTAGAAGTGGAACATCCAGGATTCAAACTGGTGCCCATATGGAATGCCACCACCACAGGTGGCAGCTTTACCCACTACACCACAGCACAAGCCCCCTTCTGTTTTCTTTTAGCATTTTTTATAGGTCTTTGATCTGTTTTGACTTAATTTTGTATATGATGTGAGGTAAGGGATTACATCATTTATTTGTATGTGGGTAACACAGCACATTTGTTGAAAAGATTTTTCTTTCCTCCATCAAATTATCTTGGCACCCTTGTTGACACTCAATTGACCAGAAATGTATGGGTGTGCTTTTAGGATCTTAATTCTCTTTACTGAACTATGTGTTTATCCTTAGGCAAGTACCACAGATTCTTGATTACTGTAACTTTTTAGTAAGTTTTAGAATAAGGAAATATAAATCCTACAACTTTATACATCTTTCTGAAGATATCTCGGGGTATTCTGGGTCCCTTGCATTTCCACTTAAATTTTAGGATGTTTGTCAGTTTTTTCAAGAAACTATCTGGGATTTTGATAGGGTTACTTTTGAATCTATACATTAATTTGAGGAGCATTGCTGTCAACAGGTCTTTCTGTTTACTGGAAAACCATTAGATATCTTTTCACTTATTTTGATCTCTTAAGATTTTTTAACATTTTTACTTTAAGGTATAGAAATATGCCTTTTTCTTTTAATATTTATTTCTATGTATTTATTCTTGTTTATGCCATTTTAAAAATAATTATTTACTTAATTTTCAAATATTATAGCCCATATATTGGTAGTATATTGATATGCAGTTGATCTTTGCACAGCATAATGGTCTCATATTCTACAAATTTGTTGACCTCATTTAATAGATTTAATAGCAATTTTGGCTGATTCCTCAATATTTTCTATATACAAATTCAAGTCCAGAGTTTATCCATGTTATTGAGTTAATTTCATTGACTACATTTTCACGTCTTTTAACCCACATCTTCCTGTTCTTATTTTATTCTTCCTTTTTGATGTTACAATTTCTGCCTTTGGCCAGAAATTCTTCCTTCATTTATATTTTCAAACATTGTAAATATACTTCTCTTAACTCTTTGTCAGATGGTTTCTTTTTTTTTAAGATTTATTTAATTTATTTGAAAGACAGAGTTACAGAGAGAGGTAGAGACAGAAAGAGAGTTCTTCTATCTGATAGTTCACTCCCCAGATGGCCACAATGGCCAGAGCTGTGCTGATCCAAAGCCACAAGCCAGGAGTTTCTTCAGGGTCTCCCACATGTGTGTAGGGGCCCAAGGACTTGGGCCATCTTCTACTGCCTTCCCAGGTCATAGCAGAGAGCTGGATCAGAAGTGGAGCAGCAGAACTAGAACCAGCACCCTTATGGGATGCCTGCACTTCAGGCCAGGGCTTTAACTTACTGCACCACAGTGCTGGCCCCTGTCAGACTGTTTCAATTAAGTTAATTTTACATGGAATAATATAATTTTCTTACTGTCAATTGTTCATTCTGCTTGATACCTTTTTTTTTTTTGGTTTAAAGATTTATTTAAGTATTTATTTATTTGAAAGTCAGCGTTACACAGAGAGAGAAGGAGAGGCAGAGAGAAAGAGAAGTCTTCCATTTGCTGGTTCACTCCCTAATTGGCTGCAATGGCTGGAGCTGTGCCTATCTGAAGCCAGGAGCCAGGAGCCTTCTTCCAGGTCCCCCATGTGGGTGCAGGGGCCCAAGGACTTGGGCCATCTTCCATTGCTTTCCCAGGCCACAGCAAAGACCTGGATCAGAAGTAGAGCAGCTGGGACTCGAACTGTCGCCCATATGGGATGCCAGCACCACAAGCAGTGATTTTACCCACTATGCCACAGCACCGGCCCTGATACCTTTGTTTGTATTAGATTTTTGTGAATTTTGGTTTGTAGGCCTATTTTGAGTAGGAGGTTATATGAGCATAGTGTTCTTTTTATTTGACTTTGTTCACTACTCCCTATGATAATTTTTCAATTACCTGAATCTGGTTCCCTGACACTCCCGCCGCTAGGTTTTATAATGACAGTTTGATGTTCAACCCAGAGTATTACTGGGTATTGGTTTACATATTCAGCCACTGTATTTTCTTTCTTTTTTAAAGATTTATTTTGTTTGTTTGTTTGTTTGAAATACAGGGTAACAGAGAGAGGAAGAGAAAGATTTTCCACTTCTTAATTCATTCCCCAAATGGCTGCAGTAGCCAGGTTTGGGCTATACCAAAGCCAGGATCCAGGAACTCCATCCAGACTTCCATCATGGGTGGCTGGGACCCACGCACTTGAAACATCTTCCACTGCTACCCTAGCCTGTTGGCAGGAAGCTAACTTGGGAGCAGAATGTTTGGGACTTGACCAAGCACTCCTATATGAGATGCTAGTATTGCAAGGGGTGCCTTAATTCGCTGCTCCACAACCACAGTCCCCACTGTACTCTATTTCAGGTGAGCAGGAGCCCTGTACCAGCCCTCAATGTCCCATGTACTCTTTCCTTCCCATTTCTGTGCAACATATGTTCTTACCTCACTGGAGCCCCACCTCTGGCTACCATTGTTTCTCTTTGGATCCAGCATGCCAGTAGCCTCAGCCCTACACTCTGCTTTGAATTTCTTTTTCTATGTTGGGCCATGGAGGTTTATATCTTAGTTCTGAGCCTGGTTATGCTTTTTGTTTTCCATTTTATATTTCATATAGAATGTTTTCTGTTTTGAGTAGCTGCTCCACTTCTGATCCATATCTCTTCTAATGTGCCTGGTAAAGCATCAGAGGATGGCCCAAGTGCTTGGGCCCCTGTGTGGGAGACCTGGAAGAAGCTCCTGGCTCCTGGCTTTGTTACACCCACAGCTGTGATACCCGCGTAGCAAGATGTTGCTGCGTTGGGGGTCTGAGGCTGCAGGGTTGAGGTTAGAGCTCTGTGGAGTGGGGCCTCAGGCGGTTCCTGTGCAGTCCGCGGTTGTAATGACCCCCGACTCACATAATGGAAGCCGAAGACGTACCCTTGCTGGCTCTGGGGATGCTGTGTCCCTGCTCTGTTAATGATTTCATTATGCATTATCTACCTGCTGTGTTTACACTTTACTGCTTACCCTCACAGTTATCAGAAACAAGAAAATCAAGAAAAAGAAGTTAACGTTTCCCATAAGATTATGGAGAAAATCAAACAATCTTTGCCTCTCCGTTTACTAAAGCTGTTTACAAGGAAGCCAGGAATGCAAGTCAAAACATATCATTAGGTTCCCATTATAGTGACAGAGAAATGTTAAGATTGCTCAGGGGTTATCTCCAAGTATCTAAAAGGCAAGCAAAACTTTGGGCAGTAATTCCCCTAAACAGTTCATAAAACAAAATTACCCATTAACCCAAAGGTCAATTCTCATTCTCAGTAAATTGTCTAAAAATTAACCATAATGCCCCCACTATGTTCCTCATAAAACCACTCATATGACATCATTGTTCCACTAAGCTTTAACTCATTTTGTCAACCTTTGTGATAAAAGTTTAACATTTGCCTGTAGCATTGTCCTCTTTACTATATAAACCCAAGCCTTACTATAATAAATCACAGCAGCATACTCATAACATGTGTGTCTGTCTGTCATTTCCCCGCCGATTCCTGATTCTCCTCGAGCCTTTGCCCTTGTTCTCCCTCGGTCTGTGTCTCCGCGAGAGCTGGTCCGCGGCATGGCTTCAGTGTAGCTCAGTCCTGTCTCTTGAGACCAGAGGATGGAAGATATTCTCTCTCTCTCGCACGCGCTCTCTCTCTCTCTCTCTCTCTCTCTCTGCCTTTCTCTCTCTCTCTCTTCCTCTCCCTTTCCCTCTGAATGTAACTCTGCCCATGAAATAAAACTTTTTTTAAGAAATGAATATTTCTCCAGTGGATTTTTCCCCCAACTCACAGGAAAATCCTTTCAGTTTCAACTAATAGTTGAATATTTATTTGCTATATGACATTTGCTATGCTGGATATTTTATCTATTTTATTCAATTACAGCAACCCTACAAAGTTTATATGATTGTCATTTTATAAAAGAATAATTTGAATCTTAGACTGTTGAAGAACTTGTCAGTAGTCAATAGAACCAGTATTCAAATGTAGGTCTATCTCATTTGAGTCTGTGCTTTAAATCACTTTTTAATGCTTTTCTATTCTAATTGAGAGAAGTTTGCATTATATCTCATCTCCTTTCTGACAGATTAGTACAATTTTAATGATATTTTCATACAAAAAATAAGAAATTAGAGAAGGGAACAGACTGCATGATTTCCACATTATGTCAGAACTTCAGCTTGTGTTTACTGTAACATAGAACTCCAGAATGTGTTTGAGAAACATTCCCTGAACTTCTGTGATTTTTCCTAATAAATTATCATTTTTGCTATTGTTAATGTTTAGGAGTTGGTGATGAGAGACTTTGTTTTTCCTCATTCTTCCACTTTTATTAATATGATATTTCTAGATGACTTACAAAGAGGCATGCTTGTGATTTTGTGGCTTTGGTATATTTTTTAAATGTTGGATTAATCACAATAATTATTTGCAATCTAAAGGAAAGCATTATTTTTCCCAAGTTAATATTTCAGACTCTTGGTATCTGTTGTGTATGCAATCACTCCAAGAAATGAGACAGATATACTTTACAGAAGGGTAAAAGATGGTGAGAGTTGTCATTACTGAACTGAGTAGTGTATTGAGAAGTTTTAGCAACATTCCAAATATAGGAATTTGTGGATGAAGAATTAAACCTAAATCTCATGCCTTGCCTGAATTATTAACTAACTAAAATATGCGCATTATTTACTTAGTAGCAATTGTTAGTACAGTAAGAAAAAAGGAAGCTATGCAAACTTTCAACCTATACTAGTCGATTGGACTTATAGCTGAAGAATAATAATGACTGGGGCAGGTGCTATACCTCAATGTGTTAAATACCTGGCCTGCAGCACCAGCATCTGATATGGGTGCCAGTTGTAGTCCTAGCTTTTGTACTTCCAATCGAGCTCCCTGCTAATGAGCCTGGGAAAGCAGTGGAAGATGGGCCAAGTACATGAGCACCTATACCCTCATGGGAGACCCAGAAGAAGCTTCTGGTTCCTGGCTTCGGCCTGGCTCAGTCCTGGCTCTTGCAACCATCTGGGGAGTGAACCAGAGGATGGAAGATTTCTCTCCCTCTCCCTCTCTCTGTCTCTCCTCTTCTCTCTTTAGGACTCTGCCTTTCAAATAAAATAATAAATTTTAAAGAAAAATAATGACTGTATGAGTAGTGCTTATTTAAGTTTGCAAGAAATCAAGAATTAAGATAGTGAATATTACAGTCAGGTGATAAAAAGGATATGTGTGCATGCTTTACTAGGCTGATTATAATGAGCTTTTGTATTAGCTTGGAGTGAAACATTGAGGGAATATGATTTTAGTTAGATTTTTAGTGATGAAATAAGTAAGGAAGTATAGAATAATTCTTCATGGGTTGCAACTCTGAAGAAATGAATTTCCTCTATGCCTTTCCTCTAATTGTGGAGATGGTTTATTGGAAATCTCAAGTTTGAGCTACTCAGACTCTGTATCCCATTTCTCTAGGGCCAGTTCAGCCCTTCATCCTGTTAAAGCAGATAAAACAGAACAGTTTGCAATTTGCTATAAAGGGGTCTTTGGGATGAAGCATTTTAATGTCTATAAAGAGTAGACAAGACCTTCATTTTTAAAGACTCCCATGGAACATTTCAAATGGCATGGATATTTCTTGGTGCCCTTTGCCAAAATTAATAGATTTGGGCTATGGAATTGGAGAAAAGCTAAGCATTTAGGCCTGCTTATCAACCATTAACATTTTACTAAGTTTATTTTAGCTGACTTGCTCTAAAACTATCACATATTTGAGTAAATAACACCTTGAAAAGGAAGTCCATTAATTTTTAGAACTGTGTCACTTAAACACAGGAAGAATACAGATTTACAAAAATACCATTTTAAAAATTAAAAAAATCATTTGTTGTGCTCAAGATAATACATCAGATTGGTATAGTTTAACCATTGTTTTTAAAATTTTTGACTCAGTCTGAGATTGAATTGCCTTTATGATTTCAAATAGCTATTCCAGCCAAGAACCCTGATGAAGAGATGGCACAGAGGGACTGGAATATAATAAAGTGTCAAGTATGGTTTTTTTTTGATTCTTCTCATGCTTTGAGAATAGGAATATCTTAAGACTTGATAAGATGGTGCAATTTTATATTTCCCATTTGACTACTTTAAAAGGTTCATTGTCTTTTAATTAAACTATAGGGGGGAAGAGCAGAGATTAAAAGACATAGTCCTTAAAAGGGGATGGCTTTTAGCTGCAAGTTACATGAGTGACGACACCCCACTAAAGCAAGATGCAGTGCAGCAACAAATATTTTTCCTTCAAGGCTCATCTTTTCTGACTTTGGTGGTAATTTGGAGTTAATTGGTGCAGCTTCTCAATAGAAGACTTTGTGTTTTATGTTCTTTGATCCTTCCTTCTATCTCTTCCCAGCTGCTTTCTTATCTTCCCTTTCATGTGGTGCAATTCAGCTTAGAAAACTGGATGTGATAATGATGTAAACTAGTTTAGGTGAGAAATTTGGATCAGTTGCTGTACATGAATATTTCCCATTAATCACCTGCTGTTTACTTTCCATAAAATGACTATCTCAAGTAGCACCTTCCTTGAATCTCATTCTATTACATCCACAAGTGGAGGCCTATTTTCTCATAGTAAATTTACAGTTTTAGCATGTGGTAAGTGTTTGGGTTTCTTTATTTGGAAATGTTACTGCCTGGTAGTTGTTTTGTTTTCCTTTGTTTGCATGAAGATTTTTTTTTTTCTTTATGTCTTTTCCCCCCTTTGATTTTTACTCCCTACAAGTCCCCAAGTCATTCAAGCCAGTGAGGCTGTGGTGACACCTTCTGGGCAGTGCTGGGAGTGAATTACAACCATGAGTTCCATGATGTTGGTGGCATACCAAAGATCTGATGTATAATAGTAAATTTGATTTGCTTCATCAGAAGTAGTGATACAGCATTCTGCTTGTGCTTAGAGTTTCTAGAACTAGTTAAATATCAATGCCTTTTCTTAGTAATGATCATAATTTGTAGTTAAATAATAAACCAGGGGCTTGCCTGATTTATTATTGTAAGGGTATGTACGGTACTTGCTAAGGCCTGAAAATTAATGTTAACAGGTGAAGATTCACATTCTGTGTTTTGAGAATATCAACACTGTACTATATTCTGTGTGTGTGTGTGTGTGTTTTATACAAAAGTATCTGCTTACATGCCAGTGCTTTATGGTAGTGGAAAAATGTTCTATAGTCAGTCTTGGTAGATACAATGCTATCTTGTCATCTGTCTCCACCATTCTTTGTCAAGCAGTGTAGGATGAAGTTTCTCCAGGCTGGTACAGATGCATAAGGAGTCTTTGGTGTAGCTTCTGTTGGAAATTTGCCTTTTTCTGAACAGACTCCTGTTTCTTTCACTTCTTGTTCAGTTGATTTAACTCTTATCTTAAAATATTTTAAATAACTTTTTCACATAGATAGCATGAAAACAGTGCACACTAACCATTGCCAATTTGTGTTTGCTTGGCCTTTGCTTGAACTGTGTATATGCTAAAACTATAGGTTCCCATAAAATCAAATAGATAATTCTAGCAAAACTGTTATCACTCTCTCTTCAGGAAATTGGCTAATAATAGAGAAGAAGACTTGCAAGAATCTTTCCTCTACTATCTTACTTAACTGAATAGAAATGTAGAAGTATCAGGCAACAAAAGTCTGACTATCAATGTAACTATAGAACTTCCCATCTCTATAATGTCACCTCAGGGTGGTGCGGGATGGGGAATACCCAAGAGACTAAAGAGTGGTTAAAAGTGAGTGAAAACTGGCAATAAGAAAATGCCTACTGAACATATGATTGGAGCCAATTTATGAAAATATATGGTTAATAAATGTTTTCCTACCATTATCTTTGCCAAAAAGGTATAGCATATAAAAATGAATTTAGAAATAAATAAATAAATTTAGAATTTAGAAATATTGGGTTGTAGTATTAGCAAGATAAATGAACTTTCATAAGATTACACAGGAAAATATGTTCACATTATATACCTTATGCTATATCTTAGCTCTTTGTCTCATCCTTTGCTCAAATATTGCATATCCAGTGGGTAATATATGTATTTATATTTAGTTCAGAACCCATTACTTTTATTACTACTATATAATAAAAATCAAGTCAAAGACACATTGCATACTGATTTCCAAACAGATGGTAGATAGCTGGAAAATAGACTAAAGCTATAATAAAATGGGAAAAATGGGTTCATGAAATTAAAAGAAAGCTTAAAATACTCAGGGTGTCAATGAGTAACAAAATATCATGAGGTAACCATGGAGATGATGGTTTTATTTGAAGTGGGGGGAGGGAGGAGAAAGCTAGAAGGAGACAAAAACACAATTTGGTTTAAAATTGAATTCCTCTGATAAGGCATTTCAGAAGCAGCTTGTCTTATTCACTCAGCAGCAAAATAATCATATGCACTTTAATAATCTTTATTTCACAGGAGCGCATTGCCAGAGTAATGGAATGTAAGCAGGGGAACAGTACCTTGCAGATCACAAAGGCAAATCTGTGGAAAGAAATTTCACTGAGTTTCTCTTTTCCTTGCCAGGGTAATAACAGCTCTTATTTTTCCTGCACTATTTAATATCTCACATAGTCATTCTTTTACCTTTCCCTTTTTCATATCTGTTCAAACATGGACTATAGCATAAATCAGGAACTGTCAAGCTCAACGGGCTAAGCAAAAAACATGCTATATCTAGCATTTTTATTGTTATTTTACCACTGTCTCCAACCCTCCCAACCTTATTGTTGTTTTCTTCTCTCCGTAAACCAATCAGATGATAATATTCTGAGAAAGTGGGCTTAAGGGGGAAACTGCTATATTAATCTGTATTTATTAACTAAGCTTGCTTGCATGGATATTTTTTTTTTGACAGGCAGAGTGGACAGTGAGAGAGAGAGAGAGAAAGGTCTTCCTTTTTGCCGTTGGTTCACCCTCCAATGGCCGCCACGGTAGGCGTGCTGCGGCCGGCACACCGCGCTGGGTCTCCCATGGGGTGCAGGGCCCAAGCACTTGGGCCATCATCCACTGCACTCCCTGGCCACAGCAGAGAGCTGGCCTGGAAGAAGGGCAACCAGGACAGGATCGGTGCCCCGACCGGGACTAGAACCCAGTGTGCTGATGCTGCAAGGCGGAGGATTAGCCTATTGAGCCGCAGCGCCAGCGCTTGCATGGAGATTTTAAGGAGGAGATGATTGCAACTGAGGCACTATTTTCAGAAGGAAGTAAATTGAATTATAGCAAGTGGACTAAAATGCATTTAGGCCAGAAGCTGCAAAAATAATGATTTCTTTATACTTGTGAACACACACTCAAATATACATACACAAGTGGGAAGTTAGAACCAAAAGGAAGCAGAGTTAGGTTCTTTCAGCTTGTCTTGTCCATAGGACACAGAATCTAAGAAATTGGCCTTTTTTAATATTAACTAAATGAAAGGTTCCAGTGCTTTTTTTTTAAAGAGAGTAAAAACTGGAGATAATACTATTCCTACTAAACATCTGATTGGGGCCAATTTATGAAAATCTATGGTTTATAAATGTTTTCCTACTATTATCTTTGCAAAAAGCTATAGCTTGTAAAAGTGAATTTAGAAATAAAGTTATATTGGACCGTAGTATTAGCAAGATAAATAAATGAGCTTTCATGAAATTACGCAGGAAAATATGTTTACATGATAAAGGTTTGACTTCCACCAAGAATTTTAAGTTAATGCTACCTCTTAGTTTTAACATGCCCTCTGAATGCAAATTTGTGAAGTTTATATAGTTCTTTCTATGTGTATGAAGGAAAAGTGTCATCCACAAAGTAAACTGTGCATGGTTTCATCCTAACATATTCTGAACTTTGATAAGATTTATTAAAATGTAGTTTTTAGAAATTATTCTTTCTTACCAGGTAAATCTTGCACAAATACCAAAACTTAAATTTATAAAACTACCCTAGAAATAGTTAATGGCAAAAGAAAAAGTAAAATTTGAAAATGCCAAGCAAAAACATGTTAAATCAGCAAATTACAGGGAAAACATTCCACAGTGTTGTAGCTAGCGTGTCTCTGATGTTCATGGAAATGGGAAAGGGTCATATTGAAATACCAAGATTTCTGATATTCCAGAGGCATTTCAAACCCAAATGCTGTGGAAGTCAAAGTCTGATTCTCATTAAGCACAAAATTTAGAGTTCTAGAGATTTTTAAACCCGGCAGACTCTATTTTAGATTGTTTCTCCATATTACAAAACTATTGATTTAAAATCAGCTCCTGATTTTCATGCTACATAGAGTCACTTTATTTGGGGCTTTCCAGGAGCCACTATCTTCTTTGATAGAAAATCTATTATTTGACCTATCTGATGTTAATTATTTCTTAATAGCCTATGAGTTCCCTAAGATAATATTCCCAGAAAGGCAGATATACCTCTCGTTGAGTTCTTCTTGACCTGCAGATTCTCTAAGGAGAGTCCTCTGTGGAAGGACTCTTATTGGTTTTGTGAAAAAAGAGTAGCATATCTATTTTCTTAGGATTTGAGCCTTTATCCCTGCTACATGAAAATCATCAACTCCACCACATTTTTTTTAACTTTTATTTAATGAATATAAATTTCCAGTGTACAGCTTATGGATTACAGTGGCTTCCCCCTCCCATAACTTCCCTCCCACCCGCAACCCTCCCCTCTCCCGCTCCCTCTCCCCTTCCATTTGCATCAAGATTCATTTTCAATTCTCTTTATATACAGAAGATCAATTTAGTATAAAGGTTTCAACAGTTTGCACTCACATAGACACACAAAGTGAAACATACTGTTTGAGTACTAGTTATAGCATCAAATCAAAATGTACAGCACATTAAGGACAGAGATCCCACATGAGGAGCAAGTGCACTGTGGCTCCTGTTGTTGAGCCAACAAATTGACACTCTAGTTTATGGCGCCAGTAACCACCCTAGGCTGTCGTCATGAGTTGCCAAGGCTATGGAAGCCTTCCAAGTTTGCCGACTCTGATCATATTTAGACAAGGTCATAAAAGACAGGGTGAGGATAGTAACCAATGATCCTAAGAGTGGCATTAACCAGGTTTAAACAATTATACAGCATTAAGTGGGGAAGAGGACCATCAGTACACACAGGTTGGGAGTAGAGCCATTGGTGGTAGAGTAGAGGTTATGATTACAAAGGAATGAGGCCCAAGTGCGCTAGACAGGGTCTAGAACAAAGGACAGAGTCATTATTAGAGGAGCTAAGAAAGGTGCTGTCTAAGCTACAAGTAATTTTTCTGATTGAGAGGCAAATAGAACCTGATAGAAGGGGCTTGATAATAATCTGGTGGGCTTTAGGCCTTGTAAGTTAAGAGGCCCAGACCTATCTATCTCTTCACATGGGGTATATCCTAAGGGAGGTGTGAACCTCCTAGGGGAAGGCACTCTGTTGACTTTCATTACTTGGCTGGCCTGGGAGGAGAGCTGGCCAGGTAAAGGCAGGGGGCATCTCTAACAAGAAATTTACAGTTCTGCCTGCAATGTGGCTGACCCTACTTGACCACACCCTCAGCTGCAGTGTCACTTTGGAAGTTGGGCTGAGTGAAGGGCTTTTCAGCTTAGAGCCAATAAGATCTGTGGCTCTGACCTGGGCATCCTTCGACTCCAGGGCAGGTCCATTTCCAGTGATCCAACTCTTGGCAGAGCTGCCAGGGCTCTTCACAAGCTGACTTCTGCTGAAGCCCAGGCTTACCACATTGAAAGTCACTGCAGTGGACTGGCCTGTTGGGTCTCCTTGAGGGCAGATCACTGTACAGATCAGCCATTAATAGGCCTGCCACCCATTGCTTCTGATGCCGAGCTTTCTTTTCCTCCTGGTTTGTGTTAAAGCAGACCAGAGGATAACTCCACCACATTTTTAATTGTTACAGAGATGAGCATATGGCTGCCAATAAAAACTTTGAGATAGTTGAATACAGGTCAAATGGTGATCTCACTTCAGCTGTAAATATCTTCAAATCATCTGCTGATAGGGCAAGCATTTAGCCCAGGTTAAGATGCTGTTTATAATGCCCATGTTCCACACATGCCTGAGTTCAATGCCCAGCTATGGCTCCTGACTCCAGCTTTCTGCTAATGCAGACCCAGGGAGTCAACAGTGACGGCTCAAGTATTTGGGCTCCTGCCACCCACATAAGGTTTCTAGATTGGGTTTGTGGCTCCTAGTTTTGGTATTGGCCAAGCCCTGGCTGTCAGGACATCTTAGAAGTGAACCAACCAAGCTGGCGCCGTGGCTCAATAGGCTAATCCTCCACCTAGCAGAGTGCTGGCACTCCGGGTTCTAGTCCTGGTCGGGGTGCCGGATTCGGTCCCAGTTGCCCCTCTTCAAGTCCAGCTCTCTGCTGTGGTCCGGAAGTGTAGTGGAGGATGGCCAAGTCCTTGGGCCCTGCACCCACATGGGAGACCAGGAGAAGCACCTGGCTCCTGGCTTTGGATCAGTGCGGTGCACTGGCCACAGCGCACCGGCCGCAGAGGCCATTGGAGGTTGAACCAACGGTAAAGGAAGACTTTTCTCTCTCTGCCTCTCTCTCACTGTCCACTCTGCTTGTCAAAAAAAAAAAAGTGAACCAATCAAAGGGAGCTCCCTGTCTATACGTCTCTCTGCCTCTCAAAAAAAATCACCTGTCACCATTTGGTCTTCCTCATTTAATAAAAAATAATTATTTTCCCTTACTTCTTGAATTTGAGGCAGTTTTAGAACCACATGAGACAGAATCTTAAAATGAGACTCCCTATTTATGTTAGTTAGCTGAGGCCCTAGACAAAGGATTTGAAGGTGAGAGAATAAAACACGATCTAGTTCTTTTTTTTTATTAAACTTTTATTTAATGAATATAAATTTCCAAAGTATAGCTTATGGGTTACAATGGCTTACCCCTCCCAAAACTTACCTCCCACCCACAACCTTCCCCCCTCCCGCTCCCTCTCCCCTTCCTATCACATCATGATTCATTTTCAATTCTCTTTGTATACAAAAGATCAGTTTAGTATATATTAGGTAACGATTTCAACAGTTTGCCCCCCATATAGTAACACAAAGTGAAAAGAAAAGAAAAAAAATACTGTTGGAGTACTAGTTATAGCATTAAATAAGGGTGTACAGCACATTAAAGACAGAGATCCTACATAATATATATATTTTTAAATTAATTAATTTTCTATGCCATTTCCAATTTAACACCAGGTTTTTTTTTTTCATTACCAATTATCTTTATATACAGAAGATCGATTCAGTATGTAATTAGTAAAGATCTCATCAGTTTGTACCCACGCAGAAACACAAAGTGTAAAAATACTGTTTCAGTACTAGTTATAGCATCACTGCACATTAGACAATACAGTAAGGACAGATCTCACAGGGGATGTAAGTACACAGTGACTCCTGTTGCTGACTTAACAATTTGACACTCCTGTTCATGGCGTCAGTAATCTCCCTAGGCTCTAGTCATGAGTTGCCAGGGCTATGGAAGCCTTTAGAGTTCACTGACTTTGATCTTGTTCCGATAGGGTCACAGTCAAAGTGGAAGTTCTCTCCTCCCTTCAGAGAAAGGTACCTCCTTCTTTGATGGCCCCGTTCTTTCCACTGGGATCTCACTAACAGAGATCTTTCATTTAGGTCTTCTTCTTTTTTTCTTTTCCATGGTATCTTGGCTTTCCATGCCTACAATACTCTCATGGGCTCTTCAGCCAGATCCGAATGCCTTAAGGGCTGATTCTGAGGCCGGAGTGTTGTTTAGGACATCTGCCATTCTATGAGTCTGCTGTGTATCCCACTTCCCATGTTGGATCTTTCTCTCCTTTTTTGATTCTATCAGTTAGTATTAGCAGACACTTGTCTTGTTTGTGTGATCCCTTTGATTTTTAGACCTGTCTAAGCCATCGAATGTGAACTGAAATTGATCACTTGGACTAGCGAGGTGGCATTGGTACATGCCACCTTGATGGGATTGTATTGGAATCCCCTGGCACATTTCTAACTCCATCATTTGGGGCAAGACTGATTGTGCATGTCCCAAACTGTGCATCTCCTCCCTCTCTTTTTCCACTCTTAAATTTAGCAGGGATCATTTTTCAGTTAAAATTTAAACACCTAAGAATAATTGTGTGGTATTTACAGAGTTTAACCACTAGTACTAAAACAACTACTGGGTGGATGATCTTTTTGATGTGTTGTTGCATTCTGTTGGCCAGTATTTTATTGAGGATTTTTGCATCTATGTTCATCAGGGATATTGGTCTGTAATTTTCTTTCAATGCTGCATCTTTTCCCGGCTTAGGAATTAAGGTGATGCTGGCTTCATAGAAAGAATTTGGGAGGATTCCCTCTTTTTCGATTGCTCTGAATAGTTTGAGAAGAATTGGAGTTAGTTCTCCTCTAAATGTCTGGTAGAACTCAGCAGTGAATCCATCTGGCCCTGGGCTTTTCTTTGTTGGGAGGGCCTTTATTACTGTTTCAATTTCTGTGTCAGGTATGGGTCTGTTTAGGTTTCCTATGTCTTCCTGGCTCAATTTAGGTAGGTTGTATGTGTCCAAGAATCTGTCCATTTCTGATAGATTTCCCTGTTTGCTGGCATACAGGTCCTTGTAGTAATTTCTGATGATTCTTTTTATTTCTGTGGCGTCTGTTGTTACGTTTCCTTTTTCATCTCTGATCCTATTGATTTGGGTCTTTTCTCTTCTTTTTTTAGTTAGTTGGGCCAATGGGGTGTCACTTTTGTTTATTTTTTCAAAAAACCAGCTCCTCGTTTGGCTGATTTTTTGTAATGTTTTTTTGGATTCAATCCTGTTGATTTCTTCTTTGATTTTAATTATTTCCCTTCTTCTATTGGGTTTGGGTTTGGTTTGCTGCAGATTTTCTAGATCCTTGAGATGACTTGAAAGCTCATGTATTTGGTGCCTCTCCAATTTCTTGATGTAGGCACCTATTGATATAAATTTTC
The DNA here is from genome assembly GCF_033115175.1 of Lepus europaeus. Taxonomy (NCBI): domain Eukaryota; kingdom Metazoa; phylum Chordata; class Mammalia; order Lagomorpha; family Leporidae; genus Lepus; species Lepus europaeus. The sequence continues at coordinate 2,446,316 of NW_026909213.1, read as the reverse complement.
CTCTTAACACTGCTTTTGTTGTATCCCATAGGTTTTGGTATGTTGTGCTGTTATCCTCATTTACTTCCAGGAAATTTTTGATTTCTCTTTTAATTTCTTCTATGACCCATTGTTCATTCAGGAGCATGTTGTTCAATCTCCATGTGTTTGCACGTGTTCTAGGGATTCCTGAGTTGCTAATTTCCAATTTCATTCCTTTGTGGTCTGAGAAGTTGCATGGTATGATTCTAATTCTTTTGAATTTGCTGAGACTTGCTTTATGGCCAAGCATGTGGTCAATCCTAGAGAAGGTTCCATATACTGCTGAGAAGAATGTAAAGTCCTTAGATGTAGGATGAAATGTTCTGTAGATATCTGTTAGATCCATTTGGGCTATAGTGTCATTTAAATCTGCTGTCTCCTTGTTGATCTTCTGTCCTGTTGATCTGTCTATCTCTGAGAGTGGAGTATTGAAGTCCCCCAGTACTATTGTATTGGGGTCTAAGTCTCCCTTTAAGTCCCTTAACAAGTCTTTTAAATAAGCTGGTGCTCTGTGATTCGGTGCATATACATTGATAATTGTTATATCTTCCTGTTGAATGGATCCCTTAATCATTAAATAGTGTCCCTCTTTGTCTCTCCTGACAGTTTTTGTGGTAAAGTTTATGTTGTCCGATATTAAGATGGCTACTCCCGCTCTTTTTTCATTTCTGTTGGCATGGTATATCTTTTTCCAGCCTTTCACTTTCAGTCTGTATGGATCATTGTTGGAAAGATGAGTTTCTTGTAAGCAGCAAAAGGATGGGTTTTGTTCCTTAACCCAATCAGCCAATCGGTGTCTTTTAACTGGACAGTTCAAGCCATTAACATTCAATGTGACTATTGAGAAGGAGTAACTTTGCCCTGCCATTTGCCAAAGATATTTTCTAATATATGGTTTGAGATTCCTGTGATCTTTTGCAGTAAGGTAAAGGAAGGAAACCTCACTGCAAAAGATCACAGGAATCTCAAACCATATATTAGAAAATATCTTTGGCAAATGGCAGGGCAAATTTACCTTCCTTCATATTGGCTACCGTGTTTCTGTGTTTCTGTATGTAATACTTCTTTAAGCATCTTTTGCAGGGCTGGACGAGTGGCAACAAATTCTTTCAATTTCTGTTTGCTGTGGAAAGTCTTTATTTCACCTTCATTCACAAATGAGAGCTTTGCAGGATATAATATTCTGGGCTGGCAGTTTTTCTCTCTTAGTACCTGGACTATATCTCGCCATTCTCTCCTGGCTTGTAGGGTTTCTGATGAGAAGTCAGCTGTAAGTCTAATTGGAGATCCTCTGAGAGTAATCTGGCGTTTCTCTCTTGCACATTTTAGGATCTTTTCTTTGTGTTTCACTGTGGTGAATTTGATTATGACGTGTCGTGGTGAGGATCTCTTTTGGTCATGTTTATTAGGGGTTCTATGAGCTTCCTGTACTAGGATGTCTCTGTCCTTCTCCAAACTTGGGAAATTTTCTGCTAGTATCTCACTAAAAAGGCCTTCTAATCCTTTCTCCCTTTCCATGCCTTCAGGAACTCCTAGAACCCGAATGTTGGGTTTTTTAATAGTATCCTGTAGATTCCTGACAGTATTTTTTAGATTTCTGATTTCTTCTTCTTTTCTTTGATTTGACTGTTTCCTTTCCTGTTCCTTGTCTTCTAATTCCGATATTCTCTCTTCTGCTTCACCCATTCTGTTTTTAAGGCTCTCTAATATGTTTGCCATTTGATCTATTGAGTTCTTCATTTCATTGTGGTTTTTTGTCACTATCTCAGTTTCATGTTCTACTAGTTGTTTCATTTCTTTTTGATTTCTCCTTAATATTTCATTTTCACGGTAGAGATTTTCTATCTTGTCCATTAAGGATTTCTGTAGTTCAAGAATTTGTTTTTGAGAACTTCTTAATGTTCTTATCAATTTTTTGAAATCTGCTTCTTGCATTTCCTCTAACTCTTCATCTTCATAATCTTGCTTAGGCGTGTCTTTCTCATTTGGGGGCGTCATAGTGTCTTCCTTGCTCTTGTTACCTCGGCTTCTATGTTTGTTGTTTGGCATGTTGGAGATAATTTATGGGTTTTTTTTTTTTTGACTCAGTTGGGAGTGGAGTTGAGGGTAGTTGAAATCTGGCCTCTGTAAGTATTCGTTTGATCTACCTCTGGGACCACACAGAGTTTATTCAGCCCTCAATGTGTTCTCCAGTTTTGCTAAAGTTACTGAGTTTGGCTGCACTTTACATATGTAAAATCGCGGTGCTCTTTGTTTTGCTTGGTGAGTGAAGGGAGAGGCCTCTGTCCCCCCCCCCCAATGTCTTGGGTTTCTGAGGTCTTACCCTCCTCCGTTGGTTCCCGCGCTGGCGAGATTCTGTGGCCCGGCTCCCGCCGCCGGGGCTGCTGGCGAGATTCTGCAGCCCGGCTCCGCTTCCACCGCCCGGCTTCCGCCGCCCAGCTCCCGCCGCCCGGCTCCGCTTCTGCCGCCCGGCTCCCGCCGCCCGACGATCTAGTTCTTACATGAGGAGGAGGGGGGAATGAGTTACATGATTTTCTTTTATTTTTTGGGGGGGTTTATTAAACTTTTAATTAATGAATATAAATTTCCAAAGTATAGCTTATGGGTTACAATGGCTTCCCCCTCCCAAAACTTACCTCCCACCCACAACCTTCCCCCCTCCCGCTTCCTCCCCCCTTCCAATCACATCATGATTCATTTTCAATTCTCTTTATATACAGAAGATCAGTTTAGTATATATTAAGTAACGATTTCAACAGTTTGCCCCCATATAGCAACACAAAGTGAAAAAAAATACTGTTGGAGTACTAGTTATAGCATTAAATAAGAGTGTACAGCACATTAAAGACAGAGATCCTACATAATATTTTTTTAAAAATTAATTAATTTTCTATGCCATTTCCAATTTACTACCAGGTTTTTTTTTTCATTTCCAATTATCTTTATATACAGAAGATCAATTCAGTATATAATTAGTAAAGATCTCATCAGTTTGTACCCACGCAGAAACACAAAGTGTAAATATACTGTTTCAGTACTAGTTATAGCATCACTGCACATTAGACAACACATTAAGGACAGATCCCACATGGGATGTAAGCACACAGTGACACCTGTTGCTGACTTAACAATTTGACACTCCTGTTCATGGCATCAGTAATCTCCCTAGGCTCTAGTCATGAGTTGCCAGGGCAATGGAAGCCTTTAGAGTTCACCGACTTCGATCTTATTCCGATAGGGTCATAGTCAAAGTGGAAGTTCTATCCTCCCTTCAGAGAAAGGTACCTCCTTCTTTGATGGCCCCGTTCCTTCCACTGGGATCTCACTCACAGAGATCTTTCATTTAGGTCTTCTTCTTTTTTTTTCTTTTCCATGGTATCTTGGCTTTCCATGCCTGCTATACTCTCATGGGCTCTTCAGCCAGATCTGAATGCCTAAAGGGCTGATTCTGAGGCCAGAGTGTTGTTTAGGACATCTGCCATTCTGAGTCTGTTGTGTATCCCACTTCCCATGTTGGATCTTTCTCTCCCTTTTTGATTCTATCAGTTAGTATTAGCAGACACTTGTCTTGTTTGTGTGATCCCTTTGATTCTTAGACCTATCAGAGCCATTGGTTGTGAACTGAAATTGATCACTTGGACTAGTGAGATGGCATTGGTACATGCCACCTTGATGGGATTGTATTGGAATCCCCTGGCACATTTCTAACTCCATCATTTGGGGCAAGTCTGATTGAGCATGTCCCAAATTGTAAATCTCCTCCCTCTCTTTTTCCACTCTTAAATTTAACAGGGATCACTTTTCAGTTAAAATTTAAACACCTAAGAATAATTGTGTGTTAATTACAGAGTTCAACCACTAATACTAGAACAACAACAGCAACAACAACAACAAATACTAAAAAGGATAAAGTATTACATTGTACATCTAGAGTCAGGACAAGAGCTGATCAGGTCATTGTTTCTTATAGTGTCCATTTCACTTCAACAGGTTTCCCTTTGGTGCTCAGTTGTCACCGATCAGGGAAAACAAATGAAATTTGTCTCTTTGGGACTGGCTTAATTCACTCAGCATGATGTTTTCCAGATCCCTCCATCTTGTTTCAAATGACTGGGTTTCATTGTTCCTTACTGCTGTATAGTATTCTATGGAGTACATGTCCCATAATTTCTTTATCCAGTCTACTGTTGATGGGCATTTGGGTTGGTTCCAGGTCTTAGCTATTGTGAATTGAGCTGCAATAAACATTAATGTGCAGATGGCTTTTTTATTAGCCAAATTAATTTCCTTTGGGTAAATTCCAAGGAGTGGGATGGCTGGGTTGTATGGTAGGGTTATGTTCAGGTTTCTGAGGAATCTCCAGACTGACTTCCATAGTGGCTTAACCAGTTTGCATTCCCACCAACAGTGGGTTAGTGTCCCTTTTTCCCCACATCCTCTCCAGCATCTGTTGTTGGTAGATTTCTGAATGTGAGCCATTCTCACCGGGGTGAGGTGAAACCTCATTGTGGTTTTGATTTGCATTTCCCTGATGGCTAGTGATCTTGAACATTTTTTCATGTGTCTGTTGGCCATTTGGATTTCGTCTTTGGAAAAATGTCTATTGAGGTCCTTGGCCCATCTCTTCAGTGGGTTGTTTGTTCTGTTGTTGTGGATTTTCTTGATTTCTTTGTAGATTCTGGTTATCAACCCTTTATCTGTAGTATAGTTTGCAAATATTTTCTCCCATTCTGTCGGTTGCCTCTTCACTTTCCTGTTTCTTTTGCAGTACAGAAACTTCTCAATTTGATGCAATCCCAAATGTTAATTTTGGCTTTGACTGCCTGTGCTCCTGGGGTCTTTTCAAAGAAGTCTTTGCCTGTACCTATATCTTGCAGGGTTTCTCCAATGCTCTCTAATAATTTGATGGTTTCGGGTCATAGATTTAAGTCTTTAATCCATGTTGAGTGATTTTTTGTGTAAGGTGAAAGGTAGGGATCTTGCTTTATGAATCTGCACGTGGAAATCCAATTTTCCCAGCACCATTTATTGAATAGACTGTCCTTATTCCAGGGATTAGTTTTGGATCTTTGATCAAATATAAGTTGGCTGTAGATGTTTGGATTGATTGGGTTAAGTAACAAAACCCATCTTTTTGCTGCTTACAAGAAACTCATCTTTCCAACAATGATCCATACAGACTGAAAGTGAAAGGCTGGAAAAAGATATACCATGCCAACAGAAATGAAAAAAGAGCGGGAGTAGCCATCTTAATATCAGACAACATAAACTTTACCACAAAAACTGTTAGGAGAGACAAAGAGGGGCACTATTTAATGATTAAGGGATCCATTCAACAGGAAGATATAACGATTATCAATGTATATGCACCGAATTACAGGGCACCAGCTTATTTAAAAGACTTGTTAAGGGACTTAAAGGGAGACTTAGACCCCAATACAATAGTACTGGGGGACTTCAATACTCCACTCTCAGAGCTAGACAGATCATCAGGACAGAAGACCAACAAGGAGACAGTAGATTTCAAATGGATCTAACAGACATCTACAGAACATTTCATCCTACATCTAAGGACTTTACATTCTTCTCAGCAGTACATGGAACCCTCTCTAGGATTGACCACATGCTTGGCCATAAAGCAAGTCTCAGCAAATTCAAAAGAATTAGAATCATACCATGCAGCTTCTCAGACCACAAAGGAATGAAGTTGGAAATTAGCAACTCGGGAATCCCTAGAACACGTGCAAATACATGGAGATTGAACAACATGCTCCTGAATGAACAATGGGTCAGAGAAGAAATTAAAAGAGAAATCAAAAATTTCCTGGAAGTAAATGAGGATAACAGCACAACATACCAAAACCTATGGGATACAACAAAAGCAGTGTTAAGAGGAAAGTTTATATCAATAGGAGCCTACATCAAGAAACTAGAAAGGCACCAAATAGATGAGCTTTCAAGTCATCTCAAGGATCTAGAAAATCAGCAGCAAACCAGACCCAAAGCTAGTAGGAGAAGAGAAATAATTAAAATCAAAGAAGAAATCAACAGGATTGAATCAAAAAAAAAAAAACATTACAAAAAATCAGCCAAACGAGGAGCTGGTTTTTTGAAAAAATAAACACAATTGACACCCCATTGGTCCAACTAACTAAAAAAAGAAGAGAAAAGACCCAAATCAATAGGATCAGAGATGAAAAGGGAAACGTAACAACAGACACCACAGAAATAAAAAGAATCGTCAGAAATTACTACAAGGACATGTATGCCAGCAAACAGGGAAATCTATCAGAAATGGACAGATTTTTGGACACATACAACCTACCTAAATTGAGCCAGGAAGACGTAGAAACCTAAACAGACCCATACCTGACACAGAAATTGAAACAGTAATAAAGGCCCCTCCCAACAAAGAAAAGCCCAGGACCAGATGGATTCACTGCTGAGTTCTACCAGACATTTAGGGAAGAACTAACTCCAATTCTTCTGAAACTATTCAGAACAATCGAAAAAGAGGGAATCCTCCGAAATTCTTTCTATGAAGCCAGCATCACCTTAATTCCTAAGCCAGAAAAAGATGCAGCATTGAAAGAGAATTACAGACCAATATCCCTGATGAATATAGATGCAAAAATACTCAATAAAATTCTGGCCAATAGAATGCAATAACACATCAGAAAGATCATCCACCCAGACCAAGTGGGATTTATCCCTGGTATGCAAGGATGGTTCAATGTCCGCAAAACAATCAACGTAATACACTACATTAACAGGCTGCAGAAGAAAAACCATATGATTCTCTCAATAGACGCAGAGAAAGCATTTGATAAAATACAACACCCTTTCATGATGAAAATTCTAAGCAAACTGGGTATGGAAGGAACATTCCTCAATACAATCAAAGCAATATATGAAAAACCCACAGCCAACATCCTATTGAATGGGGAAAAGTTGGAAGCATTTCCACTGAGATCTGGTACCAGACAGGGATCCCACTCTCACCACTGCTATTCAATATAGTTCTGGAAGTCTTAGCCAGAGCTATTAGGCAAGAAAAAGAAATCAAAGGGATCCAAATTGGGAAGGAAGAACTCAAACTATCCCTCTTTGCAGATGATATGATTCTTTATTTAGGGGACCCAAAGAACTCTACTAAGAGACTACTGGAACTCATCGAAGAGTTTGGCAAAGTAGCAGGATATAAAATCAATGCACAAAAATCAACAGCCTTTGTATACACAGACAATGCCATGGCTGAGGAAGAACTTCTAAATTCAATCCCATTCTCAATAGCTACAAAAACAATCAAATACCTTGGAATAAACTTAACCAGGGCATTAAAGATCTCTACAATGAAAACTACAAAACCTTAGAGAAAGAAATAGAAGAGGATACCAAAAAATGGAGAAATCTTCCATGCTCATGGATTGGAAGAATCAATATCATCAAATGTCCATTCTCGGCTGGCGCTGCGGCTCACTAGGCTAATCCTCCACGTTGCGGCACCGGCACAGCGGGTTCTAGTCCCAGTCAGGGCACCGATCCTGTCCCGGTTGTCCCTCTTCCAGGCCAGCTCTCTGCTGTGGCCAGGGAGTGCAGTGGAGGATGGCCCAAGTCCTTGGGCCCTGCACCCCATGGGAGACCAGGATAAGCACCTGGCTCCTGCCATCGGATCAGGGCTGTGCACCGGCCACAGTGCGCTACCGTGGCGGCCATTGGAGGGTGAACCAATGGCAAAAGGAAGACCTTTCTCTCTGTCTCTCTCTCACTGTCCACTCTGCCTGTCAAAAAAAATGTCCATTCTCCCAAAAGCAATTTATACATTCAATGCAATACCAATCAAGGTACCAAAGACATTCTTCTCAGATCTGGGAAGAATGATGCTGAATTTCATATGGAGACACAGGAGACCTCGAATAGCCAAAGCAATCCTATACAACAAAAACAAAGCCGGAGTCATCACAATACCAGATTTCAGGACATACTACAGGGCAGTTGTTATCAAAACAGCATGGCACTGGTACAGAAACAGATGGATAGACCAATGGAACAGAATAGAAATACCAGAAATGAACCCAAACATCTACAGCCAACTCATATTTGATCAAGGATCCAAAACCAATCCCTGAAGTAAGGACAGTCTATTCAATAAATGGTGCTGGGAAAATTGGATTTCCACGTGCAGAATCATGAAGCAAGATCCCTACCTTTCACCTTACACAAAAATTTACTCAACTTGGATCAAAAACTTACATCTACGACCAGACACCATCAAATTATTAGAGAGCATTGGAGAAACCCTGCAAGATATAGGTACAGGGAAAGACTTCTTTGAAAAGACCCCAGGAGCACAGGCAGTCAAAACCAAAATTAACTATTGGGATTGCATCAAACTGAGAAGTTTCTGTACTGCAAAAGAAACAGTCAGGAAAGTGAATTGGAAACCGACAGAATGGGAAAAAATATTTGCAAACTATACTACAGATAAAGGGTTGATAACCAGAATCTACAAAGAAATCAAGAAACTCCACAACATCAAAACAAACAATCCACTTAAGAGATGGGCCAAAGACCTCGACAGACATTTTTCCAAAGACGAAATCCAAATGGCCAACAGACACATGAAAAAATGTTCAGGATCACTAGCCATCAGGGAAATGCAAATCAAAACCACAATGAGGTTTCACCTCACCCCCGGTTAGAATGGCCCACATTCAGAAATCAACCAACAATAGATGCTGGAGAGGATGTGGGGAAAAAGGGACACTAACCCACTGTTGGTGAGAATGCAAACTGGTTAAGCCACTATGGAAGTCTGTCTGGAGATTCCTCAGAAACCTGAACATAACCCTACCATACAGCCCAGCCATCCCACTCCTTGGAATTTACCCAAAGGAATTTAATTTGACAAACAAAAAAGCCATCTGCACATTAATGTTTATTGCAGCTCAATTCACAATAGCTAAGACCTGGAACCAACCCAAATGCCCATCAACAGTAGACTGGATAAAGAAACTATGGGTCATGTACTCTATGGAATACTATACAGCAGTCAAAAACAATGAAACCCAGTCATTTTCAACAAAATGGAGCAATCTGGAAAGCATCATGCTAAGTGAATTAAGCCAGTCCCAAAGAGACAAATATCATTTGTTTTCCCTGATCGGCGAGAACTTACTGAGCACCAAAGGGTAACCTGTGGAAGTGTAATGGACACTATGAGAAATAGTGACTTGATCAGCTATGGTGCTGACTGTTGATGTACAATGTAACACTTTATCTATTTTAGTATTTTTTTGTAAACTTTGTAATTAACACACAATTATTCTGAGGTGTCTAAATCTTAACTGAAAAGTGATCCCGGTTAAATATAAGAATGAGAAAAGGAGAGGGAGGAGATGTATAATAGGGGACATGCTCAATTGGATTTGCCCCAAATGATGAAGTTAGAAAAGTTCCAGGGGATTCTGATACAATCCCATCAAGGTGGCATGTACCAATGCCATCTCACCAGCCCAGGTGATCAATTTCAGTTCACAACTGATCACACTGATAGGCCTAAGAGTCAAAGGAATCACACAAACAATATTAATATCTGCTAATACTAACTGATAAAAAAAGGTGGGGGGAGAGAAGGATTCAACATGGGAAGCAGGATACACAGCAGACTCATAGAATGACAGATGTCCTAAATAGCACTCTGGCCTCAGAATCAGCCCTTAAGGCATTCGGATCTGGCTGAAGAGCCTATGAGAGTATTTTAGGCATGGAAAGCCAAGACACACTGGGGAAAAAAAAAGATGAAGAAGAAGACCGAAATGAAGGATCTCAGCGAGTGTGATCCCAGTGGAAAGAACGGGGCCATCAAAGTAGGAGGTAACTTTCTCCAAAGGGAGGAGAGAACTTCCACTTTGACTATGGCCTTGTCGGAATAGGATCGAAGTCGGCGAACCCTAAAGGTTTCCATAGCCTCGGCAACTCATGGCTAGAGCCTAGGGAGATTACTGATGCCATAAACAAGAGTGTTAAATTGTTAAATCAACATCAGGAGTCACTGTGTACTCGCGTCACATGTGGGATCTGTCCTTAATAGGTTGTCAAAGGTGAAGTAATGATATAGCTAGTACTGAAACAGTATTTTTACACTTTGTGGTAATGTGTGGGTGCAAACTGATGAAAGCTTTGCTTAGTATATACTGAAGCGATCTTCTGTATATAAAGATAATTGAAAATGAAAAAAAAAACCCTTGGTTTTAAATTGGAAATTACATAGAAAAATAATCAATCTTTTTTTTAAAAAAATATCTTGCAGAATCTCGGTCATTAATGTGATGTACACTGTTACTTAATGCTATAACTAGTACTCCAACAGTATTTTTTCACTTTGTGTTGCTATGGGAGGACAAACTGTTGAAATCTATATATATACTAAACTGATTTTCTACATATAAAGAGAATTGAAAATGAATCTTGATGGGAATGGAAAGGGAGAGCGAGTGGGAGGGGGGAGGGTTGTGGGTGGGGGGGAAGTTGTGTGTGGGGGGAAGCCTTTGTAATCCATGAGCTGTACTTTGGAAATTTATATTCACTAAATAAAAAAATAAAAAAAAATTAATTTTTTTCTTTATTAATTTGAAAGGCAGAGTTACAGAGAGAGAGAGAAAGAGGAGAGAGAGGGAGAGAGAGAGGGAATCTTCCATCTACTGCTTCACTTCCCAAATGGCTACAACAACTAAACTAGGCCAGGCCAGAGCCAGCCAGAAAGCAGGAACTTCTGGTCTGCCACATGGGTTCAGGGGTCCAAGAACACGGGGCATCTTCCACAGCTTTCCCAGGCTATTAGCAGGGAGCTGGATCAGAAATGGTGCTATCAGGACTTGAACTGGTACCCATTTGGAATGCTGGCTTTGCAGGCAGTAGCTTTATATGCTATGCTACAATGCCAAGCCCTATATTGATCTTGTACCTAGTAATCTGTGTCATTTCATTTTTCAATAAAGGTCGAGGCATCATAGTACATATTACAAAGTTTCAGTAATAACACAAAATTGTCAAATAGATCAATGGAAGAAAATAAAATGTACAGAAATTACTTCATGTGCATTCAGGCAACTGATTTTTGACCAAAGTTCCATAGAATGTACATTAAGAAAGGGGTAGTCTTTTCAATAAACAGTTCTTCAAAACTAAAGTGTGTGTGTGTGTGTGTGTGTGTGTGGTTTTAACCTCTTATTATATACAAAATGAACTCAAGGTGGATCAAAAACCTAAATTTAAGATTTGAATCTTTGGCTCTGAACTTTCTGAAAGAAAATATAGTGGGAAACTCTTCAAGATATTTGTGTAACATGATGACTTCTTGGATAAGACCCCTAAAACACTGACAAATGAAGAACTAGACAAATGAATTTATATCAAACTCAGAAGCTTCTGCACAGCAAAAGAAGCAATCAGAGAGTTAAGAGAAGTCTGAAAAATTGGGAGAAAATATTTGCAAGCTCCAACAAAGGATTAATATGAGAGTATATCCGTAACTCAAAAATCAATCCAGTTTAAAAATGAGCAAAGAGGGGCTGGCACTGTGGCACAGCAGGTTAACACCCTGGCCTGAAGTGCTGGCATCCTATATGGATGCCAGTTCGAGACCCAGCTGCTCCATTTCCAATCCAGCTCTCTGCTATTGGCTGGGAAAGCAGTGGAAGATGACCCAAGTCCTTGGGCCCCTGCACACATGTGAGAGACCTGGAGGAAGCTCCTGACTCCTGGCTTCAGATTGGCACAGAATGGCAAACACATTGTGGCCAACTGGGGAGTGAAACATTGGATGGAGGACCTCTCTCTCTGACTCCCTGCCTCTTCTCTCTCTGTGTAACTCTTCCAAATAAATAAATAAATCTTTAAAAAATGAGCAAAGGACCTGAATAGACAGTTCTAAAAAGTATAAATGCAAATGATCAACACCCACACACACACACACTCTCACATATATGCTCAATAATGTTAGCTATCAGGGACGTGCAAATCAATATCACTTCACCCTGATCACAATGAATATTATCCAAAAAGGAGAGAGCATTAATATGCTGGTGAAGATATAGAAAAAGTAGAATTTTATACACTGTTATAAGGAGTGTACATTATACAGTCACCATTGAAAACAATATTGAGGGCCAGCACCACGGCTCAATAGGCTAATCCTCCATCTGTGGTGCTGGCACTCTGGGTTCTAGTCCTGGTCGGGGCGCCAGATTCTGTCCCGGTTGCTCCTCTTCCAGTCCAGCTCTCTGCTGTGGCCTGGGAAGGCAGTGGAGGATGGCCCAAGTTCTTGGGCCCTGCACCCACATGGGAGACCAGGAGAAGCACCTGGTTCCTGGCTTCGGATCAGCGCAGTGTGCCGACCACAGCGGCCATTGGGGGATGAACCAAGGGAAAAAGGAAGACCTTTCTCTCTGTCTCTCTCTCTCATTGTCCACTCTGTCAAATAAAAAAAAGAAAAAAAAATTGAGATTTCCTAGAAATCTAGAAATAGAATTTCCATATGATCCAATGATCCCAACACTGAGTATTATCCAAAATATTTAAACTCATTGTATCAAAGAGATTCTGCTCCACCATGTTTATAGCAGAACTGTTCACAATAACCAAAATATGGAATCAACCAAATATGCTTAATAATATGAATGGATAAAGACAATGGGATATATATTCACAATAAACTATTATTCAACTATAAAAAGAATGAAATCCTGTCATTTGTAGCAAAATGGGTGCTTCAAATAGAGAACATAACATTGAGTGAAATAAGCCAGACTCAGAGACACAAAAACTGCTTGTTCTCCTTTGCATGTGGAAGTTAATATTTACTTTCCAATTTTAATTACCTTATTTATTTTCTCTCCCAAAATGTTCTTGCTAGTACTTCCAACAATATACTGAATAAGACTGGTGAAAAATGGACATTTTTCTCATTCCGTATTTGAAAAGAAGTGATTTCTGCTTTATATTTTTCAGTATAAAAGTAGCTGTTGGTCTGTCTTGTAAAGGCTTTATAATTTTGAGATATGTTCCTTTTAACCTAATTTGTAGAGGATTTTTTATTATAGAGATATTCAATTTTATCAACTGCTTTATACTTTTCAGTATAAAAGTAGCTGTTGGTCTGTCTTGTAAAGGCTTTATAATTTTGAGATATGTTCCTTTTAACCTAATTTGTAGAGGATTTTTTATTATAGAGATATTCGATTTTATCAACTGCTTTATACTTTTCAGTATAAAAGTAGCTGTTGGTCTGTCTTGTAAAGGCTTTATAATTTTGAGATATGTTCCTTTTAACCTAATTTGTAGAGGATTTTTTATTATAGATATTCGATTTTATCAACTGCTTTCTGTGTCTGTTAAAATGCTCACATGATTTTTTCCCCTCATTCTGTTGATGTGATTTATGAGGTTTTTGATTTCCAAATGTTGAATCACCCTTACATCTTTAGATGAAATCAAACTTACTATTATGTATAATCACTGGTGTAGCTGTGGATTTGGTTTACTAGTGTTTTGTTGAAAACTTCTGCATTTATGTTCATCAAGCATACTGGTCTGTAGTTTTATGTGTTGTGTCTTTGGTTTTGGTATTGGTAATGCCAGCTTTCTGAAGAGTATTTATAGTTTTCTTTTTCTGTTTTAAAAATATTTATTTACTTGAAAGCCAGTTACACAGAGGCAGGGGGAAGAGGGTAAGAGTAATACAAAAAGCGAGAGTGAGCAAGAGAGAAAGAGTCTTCCATCCATTAGTTCACTTCCCAAATGTCTGCAATGGCCAGGGTTGAACCAATCCTAAGACAGGAGCCAGGAGCTTCTTCTGGGTTTTCCTCATGGGTGCAGGGGTCCAAGGATTTGGGCCATCTTCTACTGCTTTCCAAGGCCATTAGCAGAGAGCTGGATCTGAAGTGGAGCTGCCAGGCCTCAAATTGGCACCCACGTGGGATGCTGGCACTCAGGCCAGGGTTACCTGCTTCTGCCACAGTGCTGGCCCCTTACAGTTTTGTATACTCTAAAATATTTTGCAATAATTTGAAGAATATTTGAGTTATTCCTTTTAAAAAGTTTTATAGAATTTAGGGCTTTCTTTGATGGGAAATTTTTATTAATTACTACTTCAGTAGTATTTCTTCCTATGGCCTATTTATATTTTCTATACCTTCCTTGTTTAATCTTAATATGTTACACATATTCAGGAATTTACTTGAGGCTTTTCAATTTGTTAACACACAGTTGTTCATAGCAGCTTTTTATGACTCATCATATTCTGTAGTATCAATTGTAATGTCTGATTTTCTTCTCAAATTTTATTTATTGAGGATTTTTCTTCTTTCTTTTGTTGCTCTGGATAAAGGCTTTTCTATTTTGTTTATCTTCTTAAAGAACCAGCTATTTGTTTTATATCTCTAATATTCTTTTAGTTTCAATTTAATTTATGTCTCTTCTTATATTTGTTTTTTCTTGTGCCCTGCTAATTTTTGCCTATGGCTTGTTTTTCTTTTTCTGTGTTTTTTTAAAAAAGATTTATTTATTTATTTTTTAAAGTCAGAATTACACAGCAAGAGAGGAGGCAGAGAGAGAGAGGTCTTCCATCTATTGGTTCACTCCCTAATTGGCTGTAATGACCATCGCTGTGCCGATCTGAAGCCAGAAGCTTCTTCCAGGTCTCCCACACAGGTGCAGGTTCCCAAGGACTTGGGCCATCTACTGCTTTCCCAGGCCATAGCAAAGAGCTGGATAGAGGCCGGTACCATGGCTCACTTGGCTAATCCTCCACCTGTGGCACTGGCACCCAAGGTTCTAGTCCTGGTTGGGGCACTGCGTATTAGTCCCGGTTGCTCCTCTTCCATTCCAACTCTCTGTTGTGGCCCGGGAGGGTAATGGAGGATGGCCCAAGTGCTTGGGTCCCTGCACCCACATGGGAGACTGGGAGGAAGTACCCAAGCTCCTGGCTTCGGATCGGCACAGGACCAGCTGTGGCAGCCATTAAGGGAGTGAACCAATGGAAGGAAGACCTCTGTCTCTCTCTCTCTCTCTCTCTCTCTCTCTCTCACTGTATAACTCTGCCGGTCCAAAAGAAAAAAAAAGAAGAAGAAGAGCTGGATAGAAAGTGGAGTAGCAGGGTCTTGAACTGGTGCCCATATGGGATGCCAGCACTTCAGGCCAGGGTGTTAAACCACTGCACCACAGTGCTGGCCCCTTTTTCTGGGTTTTTGAGATGCAGCATTAGACCATTTATTTAAGATCTTTCAAATTTAAATGTAAGCACTTGTCATTATAAAATTTCCTCTTAATACTGCTTTTGCTGTGTTCTATGCTTTGATATGTTGTGTTTTCATATTCATTTGTTTTAAGAAATTTTCTGACCTCTTTTTAATTTTTCAAATGATACATTGGTCATGTTGTTTAATTTTCATGTACCTGTGAACTTTCCAGTGCCCTTTTATTATTATTATTCATGTCCAGTTTGACTGATTTCAGTCTGAGAAGGTAGGTACATGGTATGATTTCAATCTTTTGAAGTTTTTGAGACTTGATTTCTTCATTAGTAATTAGTGTCAGCATTGTCTGCTGTGCCACAGGTTTCTGTTCTTCAGCCTTTTGTGGATGTTACAGTATGACTTTAAAGTGGCATGAGCTTCCATAGGTTCTTAGTCCCTAGAGTTGCCAGTCATACTGGGGTTTGTGATGTCTGTATCCACATTTCTGGTCATGCTACCTTTTTCTACCAGGAAAATATGAATATTTCTGGTGTTGTGGCAGCAAAAATTATGGCCTTTTTACTATACTATGTGGATAAGACATTCCCCAGGTCCTGATATGTTAGCCTAATACCCAGAAATTTAGCATCATGTGTTCAAGTCCCAAGTCTGTGAAATATTAAGCAGACATTCCCCAAGTCCTACAGGGTGAATATAATTTATGCTGAAGGTTGCGCATCAGCAGATCTGGGTCTGGAGCACTGGAGTGCTTATAGGCTCCATTCCCTAGGGTCTAGGTGTATTTACACGAATCTCTGAAATACAGTACACAGAGTGACAGCCCTGGAGATATAGGATACAGTGGGGTCCTTATCCAGGTCTCTCAGGTTGACTGCCAATTATTCCAGGGATTGAATTCCAGCCAGAAGCATAAAAAATAGGTAGGACTGTCTAACTCCCACAGATGAGTGTTATTCCAGGGTTTATAACACCAGCAGCAGCAATCCTAGAGCTTCAGATAGTGGAGAGAACTTTCCTTTGTGCCTACAAGGCATGCAAAAATGATGCACTGTCTTGCCTTCCAGTACCATGTGGTAAGAGTCTCAGAAGAGGCCGCCTTAGTTCTGGTACTCTGGAATTGTGTGTGATATGCACTGGTTACCAGCCATATGAGGCCATGGGAATTTCTCTATATCATACATAGCAAGCAAGTAGAGCTTCAGAGCTCCTGCAGTTGCAGAATTCAAAAGGGCTGCTCTCTACCATGAAAAATGCCCATGCTTTTTCTGGGGACTTCTGGTAGCAAAGGGGCTGCTTACTTCATCCAAGGCAGGTGGAGTACAGTAGCTTCTTAAAAGTAGCTTGGGTCTGGCACTTTAGGGACAGAAGAAGGCAATGTGGGTTTTGTCTTTGAAGCAAGGAAGTTTCTCAAAACCCATTCATCCCCCACAAATCTGCTTTCACTTGTAGGAAGCCTCCAAAAGGAGACACTGTATTGAATATTTTCCCATTTTGTATTAAAAAGAGTATCTTGGCTGGGAAAGAAGGTTTTAAAACATAGTCTTATGTTTATATAATAAGGTAAATAAATTTCTTACTAACCACTTCTTATGCAAACTTAAAGTTATCATTAAATTCTAGAATTAATTCCAAAGGCTGAAATGACTACTTCCACTGAGATAGATACAACTTTACAGCAAATGTGTGCTCTCCCCTCACTTTTTTTTCAACAAACAGACCCACCAATCATCATTTCACTAGCTGAAAGGCACTAAATAATTTTCCTCATAGTACCGCAGGGGCCTAATATCTCCAAGTCAAACAGATAATTGGTTTCTTGATTTTGACATCAAGAAATGAATCAGTAAGTTATCAGAGGGTGACTTCATAATTTCAGAAGGGTTTTAACTTGTTTGCCTTTTTGAGAAATGAAATCATATTTTCCAATAGACATATCTAGCACAGTACCTGACAGAGATGATCAATATATCATCATAAATAAAACCAGCAAGCATACCATAGTGATTACTTGCACTTTTTTTTTAAATTAAACTTTTATTTAATGAATATAAATTTCCAAAGTATAGCTTGTGGGTTACAATGGCTTCCCCCCTCCCATAACTTCCCTCCCGCCCGCAACCCTCCCCCCTCCCGCTCCCTTTCCCCTTCCATTCATGTAAAGATTCATTTTCAATTCTCTTTGTATACAGAAGATCAATTTAGTATATATTAGGTAAAGATTTCAACATTTTGCCCATATAGTAACATCAAGTGAAAAAACTACCATTGGATTACTAATTATAGCATTAAATAGCAATGTACAGCACATTAAAGACAGAGATCCTACATAATTTTTTTTTCAAAATAATTAATTTTCTATGCCATTTCCATTTTAACACCAGGTTGTTTTTTTTTTTTCATTTCCAATTCTCTTTATATACAGAAGATCACTTCAGTATATAATTAGCAAAGACCTCATCAGTCTGCGCCCACACAGAAACTCAAAGTATAAAAATACTGTTTCAGTACCAGTCATAGCATCACTTGGCTTTAGACGACACATTAGGGACAGATCCCGCATGGGGTGTAAGTACACAGTGACTCCTGATGCTGACTTAACAATTTGACACTCCTGTTCATGGCGTCAGTAATCTCCCTAGGCTCTAGTCATGAGTTGCCAGAGCTATGGAAGCCTTTAGAGTTCGCTGACTTTGGTCTTATTCCGATAGGGTCATAGTCAAAGTGGAGGTTCTCTCCTCCCTTCGGAGAAGGGTACCTCCTTCTTTGATGGCCCCGTTCTTTCCACTGGGATCTCACTCACAGAGATCATTCATTTAGGTCTTTTTTTTTTTCCATGATATCTTGGCTTTCCATGCCTGCTATACTCTCATGGGCTCTTCAGCCAGATCTGAATGCCTTGAGGGCTGATTCTGAGGCCGGAGTGTTGTTTAGGACATCTGCCATCCTATGAGTCTGCTGTGTATCCCACTTCCCATGCTGGATCTTTCTCTCCCTTTTTGATTCTATCAGTTAGTATTAGCAGATACTTATCTTGTTTGTGTGATCTCTTTGACTCTCAGACCTATCAGAGCTATCCATTGTGAGCTGAAATTGATCACTTGGACTAGTGCGATGGCATTGGTACATGCCATCTTGATGGAATTGTGTTGGAATCCCCTGCACATTTCTAACTCCACCATTTGCGGCCAGTCCGATTGAGCATGTTCCAAATTGTTCATCTCCTCCCTCTCTTTTTCCACTCTTAGATTTAACAGGGATCACTTTTCAGTTAAAATTTAAACACCTGAGAATAATTGTGTGTTAATTACTGAGTTCAACCAATAGTACTAGAACAACAACAACAACAACAAATACTAAAAAGGATAAAGTATTACATTGTACATCTAAAGTCAGGACAGGAGCTGATCAGTTCATTGTTGCTTATAGTGTCCATTTCACTTAACAGGTTTCCTCTTTAGCGCTCAGTTGTCATCGATCAGGGAAAACAAATGATATTTTTCTCTTTGGGACTGGCTTAATTCACTCAGCATGATGTTTTCCAGATTCCTCCATCTTGTTGCAAATGACTGGGTTTCATTGTTTCTTACTGCTGTATAGTATTCTATGGAGTACATGTCCCATAATTTCTTTATCCAGTCTACTGTTGATGGGCATTTGGGTTGGTTCCAGGTCTTAGCTATTGTGAATTGAGCTGCAATAAACATTAATGTGCAGATGGCTTTTTTATTTGTCAAATTAAATTCCTTTGGGTAAATTCCAAGGAGTGGGATGGCTGGGTTGTATGGTAGGCTTATGTTCAGGTTTCTGAGGAATCTCCAGACAGACTTCCATAGTGGCTTAACCAGTTTGCATTCCCACCAACAGTGGGTTAGTGTCCCTTTTTCCCCACATCCTCTCCAGCATCTGTTGTTGGTAGATTTCTGAATGTGAGCTATTCTCACCGGGGTGAGATGGAACCTCATTGTGGTTTTGATTTGCATTTCTCTGATTGCTAGTGATCTTGAACATTTTTTCATGTGTCTGTTGGCCATTTGGGTTTCCTCTTTTGAAAAATGTCTATTGAGGTCCTTGGCACATCTCTTCAGTGGGTTGTTTGTTCTGTTGTTGTGGATTTTCTTGATTTCTTTGTAGATTCTGGTTATCAACCCTTTATCTGTAGTATAGTTTGCGAATATTTTTTCCCATTCTGTTGGTTGCCTCTTCACTTTCCTGACTGTTTCTTTTGAAGTACAGAAACTTCTCAATTTGATGCAATCCCAAATGTTAATTTTGGTTTTGACTGCCTGTGCTGTTGGAGTATTTTCCAGGAAGTCTTTGCCTGTGCCTATATCTTGCAGGGTTTCTCCAATGCTCTCTAATAATTTGATGGTTTTGGGTCGTAGATTTAAGTGTTTAATCCATGTTGAGTGAATTTTTGTGTAAGGTGATAGGTATGGGTCTTGCTTCAAGCTTCTGCATGTGGAAATCCAATTTTCCCAGCACCATTTATTGAATAGACTGTCCTTATTCCAGGGATTAGATTTGGATCTTTGGTCAAATATAAGTTGGCTGTAGGTGTTTGGATTGATTTCTGGTGTTTCTATTCTGTTCCATTGGTCTATCCATCTGTTTCTGTACCAGTACCATGCTGTTTTGATAACAACTGCCCTGTAGTATGTCCTAAAATCAGGTATTGTGATTCCTCCGGCTTTGTTTTTGAAGTACAGGATTGCTTTGGCTATTCGAGGTCTTCTGTGTCTCCATATGAATTTCAGCATCATTTTTTCTAGATCTGAGAAGAAGGTCTTCGGGATCTTGATGGGTATTGCATTGAATGTATAAATTGTTTTTGGGAGGATAGACATTTTGATGATATTGATTCTTCCAATCCATGAGCATGGAAGATTTCTCCATTTTTTGGTATCCTCTTCTATTTCTTTCTGTAAGGTTTTGTAGTTTTCATCATAGAGATCTTTAACGTCTTTGGTTAAGTTTATTCCAAGGTATTTGATTGTTTTTGTAGCTATTGTGAATGGGATTGATTTTAGAAGTTCTTCCTCAGCCGTGGCATTGCCTGTGTATACAAAGGCTGTTGATTTTTGTGCATTGATTTTATATCCTGCTACTTTGCCAAACTCTTCGATGAGTTCCAGCAGTCTCTTAGTAGAGTTCTTTGGGTCCCCTAAATAAAGAATCATATCATCTGCAAAGAGGGATAGTTTGAGTTCGTCCTTCCCAATTTGTATCCCTTTAATTTCTTTTTCTTGCCTAATAGCTCTGGCCAAAACTTCCAGAACTATATTGAATAGCAGTGGTGAGAGAGGGCATCCCTGTCTGGTACCAGATTTCAGTGGAAATGCTTCCAACTTTTCCCCATTCAATAGGATGTTGGCCGTGGGTTTTTCATATATTGCTTTGATTGTATTAAGGAATGTTCCTTCCATACCCAGTTTGCTTAGAGTTTTCATCATGAAAGGGTGTTGTATTTTATCAAATGCTTTCTCTGCGTCTATTGAGAGAATCATATGGTTTTTCTTCTGCAGTCTGTTAATGTAGTGTATTACGTTGATTGTTTTGCAAATGTTGAACCATCCCTGCATACCGGGGATGAATCCCACTTGGTCTGGGTGGATGATCTTTCTGATGTGTTGTTGCATTCTATTGGCCAGAATTTTATTGAGGATTTTTGCATCTATGTTCATCAGGGATATTGGTCTGTAATTCTCTTTCAATGTTGCGTCTCTTTCTGGCTTAGGAATTAAGGTGATGCTGGCTTCATAGAAAGAATTTGGGAGGATTCCCTCTTTTTCGATTGCTCTGAATAGTTTGAGAAGAATTGGAGTTAGTTCTTCTCTAAATGTCTGGTAGAACTCAGCAGTGAATCCATCTGGCCCTGGGCTTTTCTTTGTTGGGAGGGGCCTTTATTACTGTTTCAATTTCTGTGTCAGTTATTGGTCTGTTTAGGTTTTCTACGTCTTCCTGGCTCAATTTAGGGAGGTTGTATGTGTCCAAGAATCTGTCCATTTCTGATAGATTTCCCTGTTTGCTGGCATACAAGTCCTTGTAGTAATTTCTGATGATTCTTTTTATTTCTGTGGCGTCTGTTGTTACGTTTCTCATTTCATCTCTGATCCTATTGATTTGGGTCTTTTCTCTTCTTTTTTTAGTTAGTTGGGCCAATGGGGTGTTAATTTTGTTTATTTTTTCAAAAAACCAGCTCCTCGTTTGGCTGATTTTTTGTAATGTTTTTTTGGATTCAATCCTGTTGATTTCTTCTCTGATTTTAATTATTTCTCTTCTCCTACTGGGTTTGGGTTTGGTTTGCTGCAGATTTTCTAGATCCTTGAGATGACTTGAAAGCTCATCTATTTGGTGCCTTTCCAATTTCTTGATGTAGGCACCTATTGATATAAACTTTCCTCTTAACACTGCTTTTGTTGTATCCCATAGGTTTTGGTATGTTGTGCTGTTATCCTCATTTACTTCCAGAAAATTTTTGATTTCTCTTTTAATTTCTTCTATGACCCGTTGTTCATTCAGGAGCATGTTGTTCAATCTCCATGTGTTTACACGTGCTCTAGGGATTCCTGAGTTGCTAATTTCCAATTTCATTCCTTTGTGGTCTGAGAAGCTGCATGGTATGATTCTAATTCTTTTGAATTTGCTGAGACTTGCTTTATGGCCTAGTATGTGGTCAATCCTAGAGAGGGTTCCATGTACTGCTGAGAAGAATGTAAAGTCCTTAGATGTAGGATGAAATGTTCTGTAGATGTCTGTTAGATCCATTTGGGCTATAGTGTCATTTAAATCTACTGTCTCCTTGTTGATCTTCTGTCCTGTTGATCTGTCTATCTCTGAGAGTGGAGTATTGAAGTCCCCCAGTACTATTGTATTGGGGTCTAAGTCTCCCTTTAAGTCCCTTAACAAGTCTTTTCTGAAGAGAAGTCAGCTGTGAGTCTAATTGGAGATCCTCTGAGAGTAATCTGGCATTTCTGTTTTGCACATTTTAGGATCTTTTCTTTATGTTTCACTGTGGTGAGTTTGATTACAATGTGTCGTGGTGAGGATCTTTTTTGATCATGTTTATTAGGGGTTCTATGAGCTTCCTGTACTAGGATGTCTCTGTCCTTCTCCAAACCTGGGAAATTTTCTGCTAGTATCTCACTAAAAAGGCCTTCTAATCCTTTCTCCCTCTCCATGCCTTCAGGAACTCCTAGGACCTGAATGTTGGGTTTTTTAATAGTATCCTGTAGATTCCCGACAATATTTTTTAGATTTCTAATTTCCTCTTCTTTTCTTTGGTTTGCCTGTTTCCTTTCCTGTTCTCTGTCTTCTAATTCCGATATTCTCTCTTCTGCTTCACCCATTCTGTTTTTAAGGCTCTCTAATGTGTTTGTCATTTGATCTATTGAGTTCTTCATTTCATTGTGGTTTTTTGTCACTATCACAGTTTCATGTTCTACTAGTTGTTTCATTTCATTGTGATTCCTCCTTAGTATTTTATTTTCATGAGAGAGATTTTCTATCTTGTCCATTAAGGATTTCTGTAGTTCAAGAATTTGTTTTTGAGAACTTCTTAATATTCTTATCAATTTTTTGAGATCTGCTTCTTGCATTCCTCTGTCTCTTCATCTTCATAATCTTGAATTGGTGTGTCTTGTTCATTTGGGGGCATCATAGTGTCTTCCTTGCTCTTGTTACCTCGGTTTCTATGCTTGTTGTTTGGCTTGTTGGAGATAATTTATGGTTTTTTTTTGGCTGTGGTGTTTTTTTTCTTGTTATACTATGCCTCTAAGTGGGCTGTCTGCTTTGATGGATCCTTAGAGGCTGTGATGGGTGTGGCCAGAGAGCTCCGCTTGATTCTTCAGGTTTAAGGCTGTGCAAAAAGTGACTCACCCAGATTGTTCTCTCCCTTGCTCCTTGCTGGATCACTCTCTCTCTCTCTCTCTCTCTCTCTCTCTTTTTGACTCAGTTGGGAAGTAATTAGGCACCAGTGAGTGGAATTGAGGGTAGTTGAAATCTGGCCTCTGTGAGTATTCGTTTGATCTACCCCTGGGACCATACAAAGAGTTTATGCAGCCCTCAATGTGTTCTCAAGTTTCACCAAAGTTCCAAAGTTACTGAGTTTGTGAACTCGTTGGCGGTGCTTTACATATGTAAAATGGCGCCTGCTCTTTGTTTTGATCAGTGAGTGAAGAGAGAGGCCTCTGCCTTTCCCCCCCAATGTCTCAGGTTTCTGACGTTTTTGTCTTACCTTCCATTTGTTCCCGCGCTGGCGAGATTCTGTGGCTCGGCTCCCGTGGTTGGGTTTCCATGTGGTGGGCTCCCTGTAAGTCCACTGTGTCACATCCAATAGATCCGGAAGCATTTCCTCTGTAGTTTTTTTCTTGAGTCTTTTCCTGAGGCTACAGTATTTCCACTTTTATGAAACTTTATTTTCTCAAACTACAGCACACGTCCTCACTATCCGCCATCTTGGCTCCGCCCCCTGTAATTCTCTTTCAATGCTGCATCTTTTTCCGGCTTAGGAATTAAGGTGATGCTGACTTCATAGAAAGAATTTGGGAGGATTCCCTCTTTTTCAATTGCTCTGAATAGTTTGAGGAGAATTGGAGTTAATTCTCCTCTAAATGTCTGGTAGAACTCAGCAGTGAATCCATCTGGTCCTGGGCTTTTCTTTGTTGGGAGGGCCTTTATTACTGTTTCAATTTCTGTCTCAGTTATTGGTCTGTTTAGGTTTTCTATGTCTTCCTGGTTCAATTTAGGTAGGTTGTATGTGTCCAGGAATCTATCCATTTCTGATAGATTTCCCTGTTTGTTGGCATACAAGTCCTTGTAGTAATTTCTGATGATTCTTTTTATTTCTGTGATGTCTGTTGTTACGTTTCCTTTTTCATCTCTGATTGTATTGATTTGGGTCTTTTCTTTTTTTAGTTAGTTGGGCCAGTGGGATGTCAATTTTGTTTATTTTTTCAAAAAACCAGCCCCTCATTTGGCTAATTTTTTTTTTTAATTTTTGACAGGTAGAGTGGACAGTGAGAGAGAAAGAGACAGAGAGAAAGGTCTTCCTTTTGCCGTTGGTTCACCCTCCAATGGCCGCCGCGGTAGGCGCGCTGCGGCCGGCGCACCGCGCTGATCCGTTGGCAGGAGCCAGGCACTTATCCTGGTCTCCCATGGGGTGCAGGGCCCAAGCACTTGGGCCATCCTCCACTGCACTCCCTGGCCACAGCAGAGAGCTGGCCTGGAAGAGGGGCAACCGGGACAGGATCGGTGCCCCGACCGGGACTAGAACCCGGTGTGCCAGCGCCGCAAGGCAGAGGATTAGCCTAGTGAGCCGCGGCGCCGGCCAATTTTTTGTAATTTTTTTTTTTTGGATTCAATCCCGTTGATTTCTTCTCTGGTTTTAATTATTTCTCTTCTACTAGATTTGGGTCTGATTTACTGCAGTTTTTCTAGATCCTTGAGATGAACTGAAAGCTCATCTATTTGGTGCCTTTCCAATTTCTTGATGTAGGCACCTATTGATATAAACTTTCCTCTTAACACTGCCTTTGCTGTATCCCATAGGTTTTGGTATGATGTGCTGTTATCCTCATTTACTTCCAGAAAATTTTTGATTTCTCTTTTAATTTCTTCTCTGACCCATTGTTCATTCAGGAGCATGTTGTTCAATCTCCATGTGTTTGCACGTGTTCTAGGGATTCCCGAGTTGCTAATTTCCAACTTCATTCCTTTATGGTCTGAGAAGCTGCATAGTATGATTCTAATTCTTTTGAATTTGCTGAGATTGCTTTATGGCCTAGTATGTGGTGAATGCTAGAGCAGGTTCCATGTACTGCTGAGAAGAATGTACATGCTTTATGTGTAGGATGAAAAGTTCTGTAGATATCTGTTAGGTCCATTTGAGCTATAGTGTCATTGAAATCTACTGTCTCCTTGTTGATCTTCTGTCCTGTTGATCTGTCTATCTCTGAGAGTGGAGTATTGAAGTCCCCCAGTACTATTGTATTGGGGTCTAAGTCTCCCTTTAAGTCCCTTAACAAGTCTTTTAAATAAGCTGGTGCCCTGTAATTCGGTGCATATACATTGATAATCATTATATCTTCCTGTTGAATGGATCTCTTAATCATTATATAGTGCCCCTCTTTGTCTCTCCTATATTTTTTGTGATAAAACTTATGTTATCTGATATTAAGATAGCTCTGCCCGCTCTTTTTCATTTCTGTTGGCATGGTATATCTTTTTCCAGTTTTTCACTTTTAATCTGTGTGCATCTTTGTTAGAAATATGTGTTTCTTGTAAGCAGCAAAAAGATGGGTTTTGTTCCTTAACCCAATCAGCCAATCGGTGTCTTTTAACTGGATTTTTCAGGCCTTTAACATTTAATGTGACTATCGATAAGTAGTAACTTTGCCCTACCATTTTTGGGTTTCCTGTGATCTTTTGCTGTGAGGCTTCCTTCCTTTACCTTCTTTCATATTGGTGACCGTGTTTCTGTGTTTCTTTAAGCATCTTTTGCAGGGCTGGATGAGTGGCGACGAAGTCTTTCAATTTCTGTTTGTTGTGTAAGGTCTTTCACCTTCATTCACAAATGAGAGCTTTGCAGGATATAATATTCTGGGCTGGCAGTTTTTCTCTCTTAGTACCTGGGCTATATCTTGCCATTCCCTCCTCGCTTGTAGGGTTTCTGATGAGAAGTCAGCTTTGAGTCTAATTGGGGATCCTATGAGAGTGGTCTGATGTTTCTCTCTTGCACATTTTAGGATCTTTTCTTTGTGTTTCACTGTGGTGAGTTTAATTACAATGTGTCTTGGTGAGGATTGAGTAAAGCATTTTTAAAACTTTAATCTTTCCTGTTGAGCTGCCATAAATATTAATGATCACAATTTTCAAGTGTTTGTAGGGCTAATTTCTCTATTTCAGATAAAGATTCTTTGAAATACATAGTTTCATTAAAGACACTGATGTAAAAATTTAGGTATAATGTGTAGGAGGAACTGAAACCATCATTTTCATTCCCCAGTAAATAAAGTGATCGTTTACCTGGACTCACAAGCTATGAAGTCATTGAAAGGTACTGCTAAAACCCTGGCATCTAGCCGGTGCCACGGCTCACTAGGCTAATCCTCCGCCTTGCGGTGCCGGCACACCGGGTTCTAGTCCCAGTCGAGGCACCGATCCTGTCCTGGTTGCCCCTCTTCCAGGCCAGCTCTCTGTTGTGGCTAGGGTGTGCAGTGGAGGATGGCCCAAGTGCTTGGGCCCTGCACCCCATGGGAGACCAGGATAAGTGCCTGGCTCCTGCCATCGGATCAGCGTGGTGCGCTGGCTGCAGCATGCCTACTGTGGCAGCCATTGGAGGGTGAACCAACGGCAAAAGGAAGACCTTTCTCTCTGTCTCTCTCTCAATATCCACTCTGTCTGTCAAAAAAAAAAAAAAAACCCTGGCATCAAAAAATTTTACCACACTCTTGTGCTAGATCTTCACAGTTGTTACATTGTTTAAATTCCATAATCCATCCCCAAGAGGAGCCCACCCAAAGCAAAATTACAATTAATCCATCCATTATAAGATCATCCATCCATAGACTATATCTTATCCTGATACAGACATCACACAATTTTTGGAAGGGCTTGTTCTACCAACAAGAATTCCTCCCTACAGTAGATATTGTTTACCATGTGCACATTGATTCTGTTTTCAATGCTACATCCATTGGAGAGGCTTCCTACAAAACACAGTGGAGCCATTCTCTCCAATTCTGCAGAAGCACTATGCTGGGGTCAACCCAGGGTATGAGTTCACTTGGGGGGAGCCTGAACAGCTGCTGATCACTCAGCATAATCAGATGGTCCAATTCATGCTTGATGAGAACATGACCATAGCCTATCTTTTTTTTTTCTGGGAAACAGCAGAGTGTATATTGCTCTGCCCACAGCTCCTACAAGCTCTGATTGAAAGTCTACAGGTTTCCCTTGCTGCTGAGCTGTAAGTGCTGAGGAACTTGGAGATGACAGACACACAGTGGCAGTGATCTCACCTATCATGTGGAAGATCTAGGTGTAGATGAGCTGCATGGAGGTGAAAAAGAGAGGTATGCAGCCCAGAAGTAGAATGGATGTGTGGTGGAGGCCTGGGTGTAGAATTGTTAAATGCAGCACTCAGATGTAGAAAAGAAGCCTTGGAGTGCCTAGGGGATAGAATTGGTACATTGGGGTGCTTGGGTGTGGAAAAGATGTGTGGGGACACCCCAGTGTTGATAGAATACATAGGGGCATCTGGGTGTAGAAGGGTTATTAGAGTTGATCAGGGTGTAGAAGGGATGTGTCAGGGTTCCTGGGTCTAGAAGGGATGCATAGGGGAGGCCTGGATATAGAAAGAATGTGTACATGTGCACGGGTGTAGACAGTAAGTGTGGGGGCACCCAGGATTGCTCAGGTGTAGAAGGAAATCAAGGGGGAGGCCCTAAATGGCTGGGCTCCATGGAGCAGTGGTTCTAATTCCCTCACACATCAGAGAGTTGAGAATAAGAAGAAGAGTTGTAGTGTGGGGATGAGGGCTTTTCACTCTTTCTTTAGAATAAAAATTTTGATGGAACTGGCACCTGTGGTAGGGTAAGAGTGCATGAAGTACCAGTATCTCATATGGGTTACAAATTTCAGCTGCCCCTCTTCTGGTCTAGCTCTCTGTGCTGTGGGTACTGTTTTCTGTCCTGGTGCCCCACTTCCAATCCTAACATACCTGGGAAAGCAGTGGAAGATGGCCCAAGCTTGGGTCCCTGAACCCACATAGGAGATATGAAGGCAACTGCTGGCTCCTCACTTTAATCAGCCCAGCTGAGGAGTGAATCAGTGAATGGAAGACCACTCTCTCTGTCTCTCCTCTCTATCTATAATTCTATCTCTCAAATAAATCTTTAAAAACTTAAAAAAAGTTATTTTTGGAGCTGGGACTATGGCACAGCAGATTAACGCCCTGGCCTGAAGCACTGGCATCCCATATGGGCACTGGTTTGAAACCTGGCTGCTCCACTTCCAATCCAGCTCTCTGCTATTGCCTGGGAAAGCAATAGAATATGGGCCAAGTACTTGGGCCCCTGCACCCACATGGTAGACCTAGAAGAAGCTCCTGGCTTCTGGCTCCTGGCTTCGGATTGGCACAGCTCTGGCCATTGCAGCTAATTGGGGAGTGAACCATCGGATGGAAGACCTCTCTCTCCCTCTCTGTGCTTCTCCTCTCTCTGTGTAACTCTGACTTTCAAAAAAATAAATCTTTAAAAAATTTTATTTTAAAGACAGGAGTGGTGGAGAGAGGAAGAGACAAGCAAAAGTAGTCTAGTGACATCACTGCAACACCACCTTCACACTAGCTGCCACTGCATTCTGCTCTGTAGCCTCTAAATCCATGCAGGGGGATTGGAAGTGGAATTCAGTGAAGCACCAAAAACTAATGGTTAAGGATCAGTGCACAACCCAGAGGACACTGTGTGTGCTTGGCAGTCAATGGCATAGTGTGGACAAAGTGTGGGCTCCTCCCTGGTGTGGCCTTGGTGCATTTATGATAGTGGTACTGCCTCATGGCTCCCAAGTGATAATGTGTTCTCCTGTTTAGTTCATTCAGTATTGACAACAACTGTGAGATAATCTGGTGTAAAATGAGCACAGCTCCATTCCCAGAGCTGGGTGTGTCTTGGGCATGGGAGTAGAGGGAACTTTTCTTCAGGGTGTTCCTGGGGTCTGTCAGTTAAGTGAGGATCTGGGGAACCAGTGTCTTTCACTGGAGAAATGGGTGCCCATGGGGGAAGAGATATCCCTGCCCTGGAGTAAGCCCTGGCCTGGGGATGTGTGGTGTGGGTCAGTCCTCTCCCTACATGCTGGCAGTTGCCTCTCCTATGGCTCTGTAGAAAGGGGAAAAGGGTGAGAGACTTCTCTGTGAGTTCTGCTTAGAAACTATGGGCTACAAACTCTGTTTCCCTCCCCTCTGCCTCAGTTTGCCTTTCCTAAAATTGGAAATGCTCTCTGCCTTTTGATTTTGAGTGCAGAACATGCTGGCCCATGCCTTGTTCCTTCTAGGGTGTTAGTCATTGTTGATGCTTCAGTTTAGCTGTCCCAATTCCTCTATTGCCCAATGTTTGTGTAGGCCCAGTGATGGAACTTGTTTGATTTCAAAGGATGAGTCCTAGATGTGTGGGGCTTAAATTTTCTTCCCCACAAGTCCCTATACTTGGCTGACTCCCTGGCCCTTCCAAAATATTTTAATTACACAAGAGTCAACATTTTCCAGAAATACTGAGACAAGTGGTTTGCCTAAACCTTTCAGAGCTGCTTCTCTTTCAATCAGCTGCATTCACCCCAACCACACAGATTCCTGTCATTCCACCTCCTTCATATGGTTGTGTTGTCTACTTCTTGGGGATAGAAGCCCATGAGGTGATACTGAGTCCTGGACTTAAGTACTTTCTTATATTTTTTAAAATGCCTGGCTTTTCTTCCCTACTTCTGTGACCATTCAGCTGGTCTGTTTGGAAAAAAAAGCCTATGGAGGTTGCCTCTTCCAGCAGCGGGACCTTGTCTGTGACACATCCACTGGTTCCCAAGGACCTGTGGTCCTGGGCTGACTTGGAAACAGAGCCGCAGGTGGAACAGCTTATCTGCTGGGCCCTCTTTCTTTTGTTTCTGGCACTTAGGGACTACTAGTTTGAGTGCTGGGGATGCCAGAGACAAGCAGCCTCACCCCCTACCTCTGATCTCCCCCTTTCCTTATGCACTGGCCCACTATTAGTGTTGATGATCTGCTAACATCTCTGAAAGTACCACTTTCTTTTTCTGTAGGGTCTCCAGCCTGTCTCACTGGCTCTGCCTGTTCCTCCTCATTAAGGACTTTTGTGAAGAAGAGAGGGTAAGGGTAGAGATAAGGCCTGTAGGGCTGATGAGCTCATGAACAAAGGAAGTGTCTAGATCCCCCCAATGCAATATCTATGCTGGTAGACCCATTCAGTGGTATCCAAGTACCCACTGTGGGCTCAGGATGCTTTCGGGAAATCATTTTGGATGCCAAAGAGACATGGGCTCTCTGCATACACCTCTGATGATGGATTATGTATCCTCTTGGAAACCCTTCCTTCAGACCCTCTCTTGTGACCCTGTGCACTATAGATCTGCCTTTGGAGACATATAAGATGGCTTCCTAGAGCAGTAATCGAGTAGCTTCAAGTTGAAAACATAGTTCTTGTATTCTTCTCCAGACTGAACAACTGCATCTGCTCCTTGTAAATTCATGTGGGTCCTCTGTGACCCCTCGGAGGACCCTGGAATGGGGACAGCTGCACAGGAAAAGTCCTGTCTCTGCTCAGGGTCAGGCCATCTGCAGCCAAAGAGCTCTCACAAGGCCACTTCCTCTGCATTGTGCAGCAGATGAGAACACATGCTCGGGCCACATCAAATCAGCTTATGGCACTTTGTGGATTTAAGTATGACCCTGTAGTCCTCCTGGGCCTCAGTTTTGATCTCTCTGTAAGGTGGAACTGTTCATTCCTACTGTCCATCTTTTTCAGTCAGCAACCCCTGAATCACTCCTCTGTTTTCCATCCTTTATCAGCCTCCAGAGACCATAAGTAGGAATTTTCTTGAAAGTAGATTCCATGATCCTCTTCTCCTCAGCCCAAGGTGGCCAAGATGAGTGGTCTCCCAGAGGGTACACAAGGCTGCCATTTGAGATGAAGAATTTTTTTTTATTTTACAAAAGAAATAACTTATATTTTAATATATGCAGATGGAATTAGTAAATAGCAGATGTACATATCAACATTCATGCATTAGGGCTCACAAAGTTTGCTATTCAGGACCGTGATCTGGAAAGCCTGAAAAGCTCTGGCCAGTCTAAGGCCCACAAGCCAAATTCAGCCTCTTTGCATCCATTCCAAAACATTCCTGGCCTAACTCTTGAAATATGTCTTATATTTCATCAAAGCTCTCTGCTCACCAAATGCACCCAGAATGACATCCTGGACTATCCTGGTGTTAGCTGCCACAAAGTCTCATCTCCAGACTTCCTCCAGAGTCACCCTCATCTGAAGGCTTTTGGTAGAGGTTACATTGCCCTTCTTTCATATATCCCCTAAAAATATATACTGGTATGATTCTATAAGTTATATAAAAGTCAGTAGAGTATAACACAATATGTAAAACATTTATATGAGGAACATTATAAACCTTTATAGAAAAGTACCAAAGAAGAATTAAGTAGTTGGAGTTGCATTCCATGGTAATGGGTAAGAAGACCCAGTAACATTAAGATTATCAGTCCTTCCTCACTAGACATTTAGATTGAACACAATCCCAATCAAAAGAATTTCAACTTATTTTGTGAGTTGAACTAAAATCTGACTCTAAACTCAATGTGGAAAATCAAAAGTCCCGGAATAGCCATCAGAGCAGTGAAAGAGCAGAACACACTAGGAGGATCAGCAATTACAACTTCAGTAAATGCTAGAAAGTTAACCAAGAAAGTGCAATATTGGTGAAATAATAAGTAGGCAGATAAATGCACAAGAGAATCAGAAATAGTCTGAGTATGGATAGCAGATCATTGACAAAGAATATAGACAATATAATGGAGCAGAGATGGCCTTTCAACAAATAGTGCTACAAAAATTAGACATCTAACATGATGTGATGCAAATTACATATTTCATAAAAATTAACTTAAATAGACAGAATTATTAACCTACCAGAGAATAGTATAAGAGAATACATGCTGCTGAGCTTTTGATACACCACTGAAGGCATGATCTGAAATAAATGATTGTTAACTGGACTTCATTTAAAGTGAAAAATGTAGAGGAAAAAGGAAGGATGTCCAAAACTTGGAGACAATATTCACTAAATATATATGTGATAAAAGAATACATGTATTATCCAAAATGTACAAGAAAATTTTAAATAAGGAAATAAAACGGTAGGCTTAAAATAGTCAACCCCACAAATGAAAGAGTATATATATATATATATATATATATATATATATAGAGAGAGAGAGAGAGAGAGAGAGAGAGAGAGAGAGCGCTTCAGGCTTCAGATCAGCAGGGTTATCCTGGAACATTTCAGCTGAGTACTGATCAGAACAGGCGCAGAAGGAAACAAGCTGATGACTGGGACAAAACCATCCAAGGAATCACAGGGAACAGGTAACATACCAGAGTTTGCATATGGACATAGAGCCTGTTCTCTCCAACCAGGGTAGAATCCTTCAATTTGTGGCATAGAAAATTTTTTAATTTAATTTTAATTTAATTTAAGAAATAATTGCCTTATAAAGGTTAAAAAAAATTCATAATGTAATGGTGACCTGGAACCACCTAAGGCAGAATAAAACTAACTCTTGAAATGAAACAACTCAGTTTAAGTGATTTCAGTGATTTCCAAAACAAATCTGAAGAATATAAAAATATCTACCTTAAATATTTGAATAGCAGTACACACAAAAATGATCATAGCTACAGACTTTACACAATGTAATTCAAAGTTAATCATATCCTTAAATAAAAAAATACAAAACAGTAAAACATCTATATAGAAAGAAATAGATGAGCTTGGGTGTGATAATTAAATTACAGTGTAATACTAATAGTACAATATTTAAACAAAAAAGAAGTGTGAAAGTTACATATTTTATGCTTTTCAATGACACTGTTGATGTGAAGATATGTTACAACTAAAAGAAGATATGTCATTATTGAGATAAAAGACAGTTAACTAAAATATAATCATTAAAGCAAAACTATAAAAAGCATCCCAATTGAAAAGGAATAAATATCCAATAAGGCATACTATATTACATCTATAAATGATTATAAACACTTGGAAAAATGCTAACCATCATAGCTTATCAGAAAATTGTAAAAGAAAAACACACTGATGTCACTGAATACAGATTACATATATGAAAAATTTAATCATTGACAAACAGTTGGCAAGAAATAAGACTCATATTCACTGCTGGTGGAAATGCAATACAGCGAAGCAACTGAAGACTTCAGTTAGACAATTTCTACTACTTTAAGTTGTCTTTTATTTAGAATATTCATTTGAAATGCAAGGAGACACTGACACAAAGAGAGATGGTGAGATTCTCTGACTGCTAGTTCAAATCCAATGCCCAAACATCTAAGGCTGGGCTAGACCAAAATCAGGGGCAGGAAACTCAATCAAGAACTCTCATATGGTGGCAAGGACCCAACTCCATGAACCATTACCTGCTGCCTACCAGTGGACTAAAATGAAACATGAATCAAAAGTGGAGCCAGGGCTTTAACACCAGAACTTGGATGAGTATGATAGGATCCAAAGTAATGTCTCCACCAATGTGCCAAATGCCTACCTGCAGGTTAGCAGTTTCCTAGATAGATTTTAGAGTCTTTAATGAGGATCAAGGAATTATGTAGCTAGGGATTTACTCAGATGTTTGAAAACTGGCATGCAACCTCTCATTACCACTTTATTTCTACCAAGAATAGGAAGTCATCAATATGCTTCCATAGGTGCATATAAAACAATCTCTGTGATACCCATACAACATAAGTCTGCTCAAGAATAAAGGGAATGGCTATCATGTCACATAAATTCTGATGGAACTATTAATGTATACCTTCAGTTGAAAAGCTGAAACTAAAAAGATGGGAAAGATATAAGAAAAAATAGTTTCTATGAGTTATGGGAGAACGATGTATATAGGTTAATCACAGTGGATTGTTAGAGAATTGATTTTATACTATAGGATAATATGATGTGGATACATTGCCACATGTGCTTTTCCAAATATATAGGACTTTGAAGTCTATAAATTAAAGAAAAATAATGTAGAACATTAGGCAATTCAGAAACTGTATGCAGAATGCGATGGAGGGACCTAAACTATGTTCTAAATTCTAAAACCTCACTTAAGGAGACATTAGTGGACCTAACTTGGGTGATTAGGAAAGTGAGCAGAGTGGCCCATGTTGTGGCATAGAAGGTAAACAACCACCTGTAATACTAGCATCCCATCTTGGCAGTTTCTTGTTCCAGTTGATTCACTTCTGATCTACCTCCCTGTTGATGGACTGGGACTAGCAGTGGAATTTGAAATAAGTGTTTATTACATTCCATCTACGTGGGAGACTGGGATGAATTTCCTCACTCCTGGAGTCAGCATGGCCCAGTCCTGGCCATTGAAATCATCTGGGCAGTGAACTAGCAGATGAAAGAAATCTCTCTGTGTGTCTATCTCTGTTTCTCTTGCTCTCTCCCTCTCTCTCTCTCTCATTTTCAAATAAATACATCATTGCAAAAAAACCCCACATAAATGGATTGGAGTCTCTCATTCTCAAACAACAGCACTGTACTTTAGGTAAGGAAGAATTTACCAACACAGGAGCAGCTTCAGAATTTTGAGATAGTTAACAATATGTTCCAAGGTGGAATAACTAAATGTAATGAGAATTGTCACTATTGGAGTGGGATTCTATAACTAAGCAAGGGAACCCCCAGGAAAATACATGGGTTGAAGGATCAGTGTTGAAGACATCATTATTAACTCATACACAGTTGAATATAGATACATAATGCTACATTGAGACATGTTTGTAGAGCCATGAAATTATTAGGTTATGAACTACACATTTATTTAAAACCTTGTGGTCAGACAAAGGGCCTAAATATGTAGCCGGAGCCACTGCAGGAAGAAGTCTGCCCAGCTGAATCATCTTTCCAGTGAGCTGACTCACCCATTTGGACTGAGAGTTATCTAATATTTTAGCAACAAATCCAGTTAGACACAAAGTGCTCATGACTGGCGAAGACATTAATATCACTCAGAAAATTTGCCAAGGGTAGAGAATATCAGCAAAAGAGACAAATATTTTTTTAATTAAACTTTTATTTAATGAATATAAATTTCCAAAGTATAGCTTGTGGGTTACAATGGCTTCCCCCCTCCCATAACTTCCCTCCCGCCCGCAACCCTCCCCTTTCCCGCTCCCTCTCCCCTTCCATTCATGTAAAGATTCATTTTCAATTCTCTTTATATACAGGAGATCAGTTTAGTATATATTAGGTAAAGATTTCAACATTTTGTCCCCATAGCAACGTAAAGTGAATAAACTACCATTGGATTACTAATTATGCCTTAAACTTATGAGACAAATATTTTTATGTATAAAAAATGCAGGCAGCAATACTAATGATGGATTTACAATATTTTTATACATGTATTATATAGAAGTATACACAAAGCAATTATGCAGAAAGAACCAAGACAAACTTCTAGAGGGAAAAGCTGTAATGTTTGAAATGAGTAATTTCTCCAGTGGAAATTGTACAGATTAGACATTTCAGAAGAAAAGGTGAGTGAACATGAAAACACAGCAATATAAATCATCAAAACAAAATTTGAAGAGAAGGCTAAAAAGGATGGAGAGAGCATCATCCCAATTATATGTTTAAATAGGATCTCTGAAATGGTCAGGTAGATGTTTTGAGAAATTATATACAAATTTTTAAAATTTGCAAAAAATTATAAATCCATAGTTCCAGACTGCTCATTGTACTCCAAGAACAGGATGGAAAAACAAACAAAACACTGCCAAGGCAGATCAATTAAATTGCATAAGCTCAGAAATAAATTTAAAATCTGAAAAGCACTGGAGAAGAAAAAGGTACCTATTCACAGTGGATCAATAAGAAAGATAACAGGTGTATTACTGGTATGGATGTCAATTGTATGACCCTGGGAAGGAAACAGTTTTCAAATACTGAATGGTCTTTTCTCATCAATGTAGCAGTCAAGTAATTCCACAGATGCAGGGGTGCAAATATTTCTGAAGACCATGTCAGGCAAGACAATCCCCCCCCCCCCCGCCCGAGAGTGAGCCCAGTGACACCACTGAGAATGTCAAAGCCAAAATCCAAGACAAAGAGGACATCTCACCTGACCAATGCACCTCACAATTGCAGGCAAATAGCTTGAGGATTTCCACATTGTCAGACTACAACATCCAGAAAGATTCCCTCCTGCAAGGTGGCATCATTGAGCTCTCCCTATGCCAGCTTGTCCAAGTGTTACACTCATCCACATCCCAATGCTCTCAATTGTGCCAAGGAGAAATGCAGCCATACTCAACCTATGCCACAGGATGAAGGTCATTTATGGCTCTGCCCCCACAGGTCAACCTGCTGATGAAGTCCTACGGCCCCAAGACCTCAATACAGTTCCCATTTTTAATGAAAGGCTGTACTTGATGAATGCTATGTACACATAGAATTTTTTTCATGGGCAAAATCTTCCAAAATAAAAAAAAGTTAATGCTCATGAATTAGGTATTTTATGTTATTATTATGAGCATAATCTTAAAAATGTGATATAAATAATAACATATATGAGTTTTTGATGGAAAATATTTCACTACATTGAAGAAAGAAAACTGAAGAACATTTCCCATACCTTGCATCAAGGAATGATCAAGCCACTTTAAAAAATAAAGGAATCATTCTAAAATCTCAAACTACATTTTATAAAATTTCTAAAACCAAAGGTTAATTTACATTCTATAAATTATCTTTAAAAGTAGATATGATGGAATTTGTTGAAACCATTAAATTCAAATTGAAGTGAATGTAAAAGTAAAAACAATGAATATATAAAAAGTGACATTATACCTACTGGAATAATTCTATGATAAATTGTATCTAGAGATGCATATTGGAAAATTTCTTGATAACTTTGGAGTCATAAAAATCAAGGCAGGCTAAAGAAGAGTGTTAAAGACTAAAATTACTTTAGATCAGAAATTTGAATGGGCTGATGATGTCACAATGAAAATGGAAACCAAGACTGCCACAGATTCACAGTATCACTACTGTTTTCTAAGATGTTGGTGATATACACAGGTTACAGGAATAGACTAAAAAACAAAACAATAATAAAAAGGGATGCACATGTTATTGAATCAGATGCAATGTGATTACTGCAAGAACCAAGAAGTGCTTTTTGAAAGGGACAATGGTGGTATTAAAAGCAGGTATAGGGAACTTTCTGTTAGTAGTTACATTAATATTGGAAAATACAAAAACATCTCAGAAACATAAACAAAACAAAGACCATGCCAGATTTTACAACATAGAAAGAATAAATTCAAATGTCTAGAGTTATACTAGAGAAGCTTTAAAATCAAAGGCAAACTTAGAGTTCCATAAACATCCAGAGTTACCTGAATATAGTGAATGAACACAGTAGACTAACATCTCCATGAAGCTGTGCAAATGGCAGTTTCCAGGAAACCTACCAGATTTTCAGTTGCTGACTTGACAATCAAAATACTAGCCAAGTAATCCACAGTTTCATGGCTCTGGGTTGGCTTCGATTAAGATATTGCATATATGTACTAGTTAAAGATATATCAACAAAGTAAGGATTTAAAAGGACATGCAGTTATGAAAAACTATTGTTATTACTGAGAGAAAAAGTTAATAATTGGAGGGAGAAATAATGAAAAATGTAGATATAGGCAAATTGGCTGAAACAATCACAATTACATCACAAATGAATATAAAATAATAAATTTTTCTAGAGTTTTAGGAACCAAAGATCATGCCACCTATTACAAAGTTAAAGATGCCAAATGGCAGTTGCTGTAGTGCAGTGGATTTATTCATCATCTGGGATTTCCTCTTCCCATATTGGAGTGCCTCGCTTTAGTCTCCTCTGTTTAGCTCTAATGATCCACCTTACTGCTAATGTACCTTGGAGGTACTAAGTACTTAGTTTTCTGCCATCCATGTGAGAGACCTGAGTAAAGTTCTTTTTACTAGCTTTGGGCTATCTGAATACCAGTAGTTATGGAAATTATGAGGGCAAACAAGTGGATGGATACACCACTCTCTCTGCTTTAATCTGTCCTTTTTACACTCTATTTATAATTTTTATTCATATTTGATGTTCTGACAGATCAAGGAAAATATTTGCTATTTGTCTTTTTGGTACTAGCTTATTTCAATAAGTATAAGAGTTTCATATCACATCCATTTTGTTGCAGAAGACAAGATGTCATTCTTTTTTTATGTCTGAGTAATATTCCTCTGTGTGTATACTAAGAGAGTATAAAAAATAATGTGTATGAGTATAACTGATATTTTGAGAATTTATTCTTGTTAATAGCCTTTGTCTCTACTGTTGTTGAACTCTTTTTTGTCTTACTATGTGTTGAATTCTTTACTTAGGAAGAGGAGGATTAATGTAAATAGTATAATATAAACAAAAAACATGACATTGTAAAAATTAAAATAAAGAATAAGAAATTAAGGAGAATGGAGGGTGAGAATGTGGGCAGCAGGGAGGGGTAGGCTGGGAAGTATCACTATTTTCTTAAATAAAGACATTTGCCCACCTTATATAAATAAAAATAATAATAATCTAAAACAAGATCAATAACATATATTTTAAAAACTTAAGTTTCCACTGGAAGCCCACTTTGTCCCCATGTCCCCAACGCACGTTCAGAGTCCCCTCTCTGGCGACAGTCACCAGAGAACAACGTGTCAGCAAGTAGGCATGGAAAGCCAAGATATCATGGAAAAGGAAAAAAAAGAAGAAGACCTAAATGAAAGATCTCTGTTAGTGAGATCCCAGTGGAAAGAACGGGGCCACCAAAGAAGGAGGTACCTTTCTCTGAAGGGAGGAGAGAACTTCCACTTTGACTGTGACCCTATTGGAATAAGATCAAAGTCAGCGAACTCTAAAGGCTTCCATTGCCCTGGCAACTCATGACTAGAGCCTAGGGAGATTACTGACACCATGAACAGGAGTGTCAAATTGTTAAGTCAGCAACAGGAGTCACTGTGTACTTACATCCCATGTGGGATCTGTCCTTAATGTGTTGTCCAATGTGAAGTGCTGCTATAACTAGTACTGAAACAGTATTTTTACACTTTGTGTTTCTGCGTGGGTACAAACTGATGAGATCTTTACTAATTATATACTGAATCGATCTTCTGTATATAAAGATAATTGGAAATGAA
This sequence comes from Lepus europaeus, assembly GCF_033115175.1. NCBI lineage: Eukaryota > Metazoa > Chordata > Mammalia > Lagomorpha > Leporidae > Lepus > Lepus europaeus. The sequence goes on along the minus strand of NW_026909213.1, from coordinate 2,407,011 downwards.
AAAAAACCTGGTGTTAAATTGGAAATGGCATAGAAAATTAATTAATTTTTTAAAAAAAATATTATGTAGAATCTCTGTCTTTAATGTGCTGTACACTCTTATTTAATGCTATAACCAGTACTCCAACAGTATTTTTTCACTTTGTGTTGCTATATGGGGGCAAACTGTTGAAATCTTTACCTAATATATACTAAACTGATCTTCTGTATATAAAGAGAATTGAAAATGAATCTTGATGTGAATGGAAGGGGAGAGGGAGCGGGAAAGGGGAGGGTTGTGGGTGGGAGGGAAGTTATGGGAGGGAAGAAGCCATTGTAACCCATAAGCTGTACTTTGGAAATTTATATTCATTAAATAAAAGTTTAATAAATGAAAAAAAAAACAATAAAAATGCATAAAAAAACCTTAAGTTTCCATTATCTGTGACTATGTACACAGTTTCAAAATTAAAAGGTAAACAAAGTCTCAAAAAATCATCAACAATATCTGCAAAATGTGTTGTCTGGACAGGGTGATTGACTTGGCCTTGCCTAGGTTTTATCTGAACAATTGCATTCATAGAAGTTGCAAAGATAGGGTTACATAATTTCAGGGAGGTTATGACATATATAAGGAAAAAGCCAACATATATGTTTGGCAGCCTCTGAGTACCAGGATTAGTTTAAACTAGATATTATGATACACAAAAGTGGTTACAATTTCCAAGGCAAAAACAAATGGTAAGTGGATGCAAATGCTATTCTATACATCCTGTGATTACTGTGAAAAAAATAAGTGGTTTATTAAAACAAACAGTCGAGTAATAAGCCAGTTTCAGAGAAAGAGATGAAAAATATCCAATAATAATTATATTAAAAGGGGAAAACAAACAAAAACTTTTCTAGGAAATGTAAATCAATGATATGTTAAGAAATCATGGATGTTTTATGAAATAAAAAAAGTTGATAATTACTGGGGAGAAATTAATCATTTGGAGGAATCATAATTGTAAAAAAGGATATATAACAGGGGCTGGCGCTGTGGCTCAATAGGGTAATCCTCCGCCTTGCGGTGCCTGCAAAGCGGGTTCTAGTCCGGTCAGTGCACTGGATTCTGTCCCGGTTGCCCCTCTTCCAGGCCAGCTCTCTGCTGTGGCCCGGGAGTGCAGTGGAGGATGGCCCAAGTGCTTGGGCCCTGCACCCACATGGGAGACCAGGTTAAGCACCTGGATCCTGGCTTCAGATCAGTGTGGTGCGCCAGCCGCAGCAGCCATTGGAGGGTGAACTAACTGTAAAGGAAGACCTTTCTCTCTGTCTCTCTCTCACTGTCCACTCTGCCTGTCAAAAATAAAAAAAAATTAAAAAGGATATATAAAAGAAGTTAGTGTGAAATAGGCCAATAAACCTACCCAGAAAAAAAATCAAAATTAAAAAAATAATTGAGGAAAACTAAACCAAAGATCTTATGACTTACTACAATGATATTGAAGAAAAGATGAGTATATCTAGAACTATTCTGTTAAAACTTTCAAAAATCAAAAATAAATGAAGATTCTCAAAAAACTCAGAAAGAAATAAAATTTTATTATGTGGAAGGAATGAACAGATGAGCTTAGATTTCTCTGAAAAATTGTAATATTTTGATGGAATTGATGAACTCATAATTAAAATAATCATCAGGATGGCCATGCATTCACAGTGTTATTACTGGCCTACAATGCAGTATTAAAGAGACATGTTGGTGTTAGCTATAAACTCAGATACAAAAATAAACTATAAGTGTAGGTGTTACATAATAAAGTATGTTGTGATTATTATGAGAACAACTTATTTCCTGTGATAAAATAATTACACATAGATATAAAGAACAATTAGATTATTACAATTATAATAAAACATTAATAAATTTTTCCATGAAATGTAAATAAACATCTGCTAGAATAATAAGATAACCATATTTAGAACTAATCTATTGACAATCTCAAAAATGTCAAAATTAATCTCATGGTTTTATAAACATTTACAATTGCCAAGAAATATGACACCCTAAAAGGTGGTAATGACCACATTTACCTAAAATGCATATGAAAATTGTACATGAATGTTCCTAGAACTTAAACAAAATTGTGTCAATCAACATCTTCATAATGAAAAATGAAATAAGATGGCCTGAGGTTCACATACTCAGATTTGCTTAAAAACGATATTAACAATTTATGGAGGTGACAGTTAAAAACTCAAACCAAAATATTAAATAAGGAAGTAGATGTTATGAAACACTGGGTAATTTTGCAGAATTAACAGAACAATAAGTAGATGTAAGGAACTGGCTGAGAACTACTTAACTACAATTACCTTATAAAGGAAAATGAATGAAAAAGTTTCTATGAAATGTAAATCAAAGATCAAACCAGTTAGCATCATAATATTAAAGAAGCCAGTGTCTGGATGTATTCTATTTAAACTTTCATACATTGATGCTAAATATAGTCTCAGATAAATTCAGATAAGTTAAAATGTATTAATATGGAAAGTCTGAATTATCAGGCAGGCCTAAGTTGCCTCGGTAATACATGTTCATGGTAGTTGTCAGGACACGATAAGGAAATTTGATGGAGTTTGCGATCTCATAGTAAAAACTCAGTCAAATTTGCAGCAGGTTAACAATAGTGCAACTTAGAGTAGGATGTGGTGGTAATCTCAAAGACAAGATGAAAAATAAAAAAAATGGAGATTTATGAAGTAAAATATATTGTGGTTAAGTGAGAAGTAATGACTAACTCAGTGGAAGAAACAGACTGAAAAATAGACATAAGTATCATGAGTGAAAAATAGACCAATGAAACTAATTTTAAAAAGGGGAAATTAAGAACAATTACAACTACTTTAACCTTCAAAATTAAAGGAATATTTAGAATCCCATATGCATCCATAAAAGGTAAGAAACATATTTCCTGGAAATGGTGAATGATTACACAGGCAATCACATGCCCTAAGGTGCTTCTGTAAAACTATGTACTTGAATATTGCCACTACAAGTTACCAAATATTGATAACTTCAAGATACAAAAGTCAAACCAGAAAGCATCAGTTTTACAATGTAAATAATGGTTAAAACTGGGTTATTGAAAACTTAAATAGTTAATAGAGATGATAGGTATAAATCAAAGACAAAAAAAGCAAAAGTGTCAAGGTATTAAAAAATAAAATTCAAAATACTTTCATTACTGTAAGAAAAATGGATATATTTTAGAAACTATACTAATGTTATAGAAGATAAAAGAAACATTACCAAAAAAGGCCATTAAAATTACATTAAAAGAGGAAATTTTCCTGGAAATGTAAATTGAAGATGATATCAATGAACAGAAATAAAGAAAATATGTCAGCTTTCAAAAGGCAGAGGCAAATTTAGAGCTCCACAAAATTCAGAAATACTAAAAAAAGTTATCTTGAAATGATGCACAATTAGATTTCCTTAAGATGGCGCTGCAAAAATGAATAACTAAATGATTTTGTGATAAACACACACACACACAACACACTAATACACACATTTGAGGTTGCTGATTATTTCACAATTAAAAAGTCTGACAATGAAGTCCATTTTTAAAAAAGATGAGATTTCTTATCTGAGAGTGTATCATAAGTTAATAATATTCTGTTCCTTAAAGTGCTATTTGTGGGAAAAAGTCATCTTTAGAGGTGGAGAGGACATAATCTTACTGTTACAGCTTAAATTGTGTTCTCCCAAAGTTTCATAATTTGAAGTCCCAACACCAGGACCTCAGAATGTGGCCTTATTTGAAATAAATACTTTGCAGAAGTAATCATGACAAAACAAGGCCATCAGGAGAGTATTATGAACCAGAATGACTGGCATCTTTGTAAAAAGTAAAAGTCTGGATGCAGATACACATATAGGGAGAAAGCCATATGAAAATGAAGGCAAGCCCAAGGCTGCCAGGAAGATGCATATCCAGTTCACCACCCCAGCCTTCAGAGAAACTCACCCTGCTGATACCTCCATCTCAGACGTCAATTCTGTGGGTTTTTTTCTTAAATTTTTCTCTCTCTGCCATTCTTTTTTATTTTAAGCCACTTAGTGTATGGAATTTTTTTATGAGATCCCTATCAAATATATCAAAATGATAATCAACGTTTGGACTGAGTATAGTAGCTTTTGGCTAACTTGTGTATTGACTTACCTTTTCCAATTTCTCCCATGAAACTTTAGGCTGCCCTTGAGAAATAAATATTTAGAAACACACTTTGTCATACAGAAGGACTGTTAAAGACACTATTTTCACACAAATAGTAAGCATCTGACAAAATTTTATTTAATACATTATGAAAGTAACAATGAGAGTCAAAAAAAGCAATTCATCATGTATGTAAGAAACTGGGTTTTATTATAGGAAAGAAATATCTAACAGTACTTACTTAGATGTAAAAGTAATTTACTTTCTGCAGGTTAATAATATCTGAATGAACTTCTAACCTTCAAGGAATATAGTGCCAGCACCTCCACCAGCTTGGCATAAACAATCAAACACATAGAGACAAAAATTACAATATTCAAGAGAATCAATCATTAAATAACAAGCTTCAGTTTTCACTGGAGCAACCTAATTAGAGCACACTTTAATAAAATAATGTTTAAATGTCAAACAACCATTTTTTCTTATTTAGAATTTGGGATAGAGGAGTGGCAAGATGGCGGAATAGGAAGGGAGCACATTGATAGTTCAGCAAGACACACAGGTTAATAAGAGTGGAGATACTGCAGGGTCAAGGAAGAGTGGGGGAAGAAACAGCAGCAGAAACTCTTCTGGAACTAGTGATTCACAGTGGACCTGCGTGGAGAGCGTGGGAGCCCAGGTTCGGGACACCAGCGGCAGACTCAACGCACCAGCGCTGGAACGCGAGGTGAGCCGAACCTCCATAGCCCGAGACACCGGCAGGCAGGCAGAAAGAGGAGACTAGAGGGAACGAGGCTTGAAACTCCGTGGGGAAAAGTTCACCAGGCTAACTAGAAGAGAGAGAGGAAAAAAGAAGGAAAAAAAGTGACCGATACGGACACGAGTTTCTCTCCCTCCACTCACCCCTCAAGGGCGAGCAAGACAAAGAGCAGGCGCCATTTTGGACATACGTCATAAGCAGGGCGACCTCAGGTCTGCACCGGCCCTGAGCCTAGCAGAAAAACCTGACTCTGGGGGGAGGGGTGAAATAACTGGAGATTAGCATCTAACTTGGCAACCCAGTGGGAGACTGCAGGAGAATTGGAGCCCACACCAAGGGCAGCAGAGATTCCCTGTGTGGTCCTTGGGAAAGAGCTTCCGATCTCTGGCTCCTGTGGGTCTATCATTCCCCTGCAAACTACCTCCAATTACGTTCAGCTGTGCGGAATTACTTCCCTTTTGAATCAAAAAAAGAGAGAGAGATTTACCACACCTAACCTGGGAGTGTCATCTTTGACACACCCTCAACCCTGAGGAACCAAACCCAGCTCTCAGTCCACACTTATCTCAAGCCTCTAAGGCTCCACCAAAAGCAGACAGTCCACTTAATATAGAGCCATAGCGTAACAAGAAAAAACACCACAGTGAAGAAACCAAATATCTCCAACATGCCATACAACAAACGCAAAAACCGAGGTAACAAGAACAAGGAAGACACTATGACACCCCCAAATGAAAAAGACACCCCAATTCAAGATTATGAAGATGATGAGATAGAAGAAATGCAAGAAACAGATCTCAAAAAATTGATAAGAACATTAAGAAGTTCTCAAAAACAAATTCTTGAACTACAGAAATCCTTAGTGGACAAGATAGAAAATCTCTCTCGTGAAAGTGAAATATTAAGGAGGAATCAAAATGAAATGAAACAACTAGTGGAACATAAAACTGTGATAGTGACAAAAAACCACAATGAAATGAAGAACTCAATAGATCAAATGACAAACACATTAGAGAGCCTTAAAAACAGAATGGGCAAAGCAGAAGAGAGAATATCAGACTTAGAAGACAGAGAACAGGAAAGGAAACAGGCAAACCAAAGAAAAGAAGAAGAAATTAGAAATCTAAAAAATATTGTCAGGAATCTACAGGATACTATTAAAAAACCTAATATTCGGGTTCTAGGAGTTCCTGAAGGCATGGAGAAGGAGAAAGGATTAGAAGGTATTTTCAGTGAGATATTAGCAGAAAATTTCCCAGGTTTGGAGAAGGACAGAGGCATCTTAGTACAGGAAGCTTATAGAACCCCTAATAAACATGACCAAAAGAGATCCTCACCACGACACATTGTAATCAAACTCACCACAGTGAAACATAAAGAAAAGATTCTAAAAGGTGCAAGAGAGAAACGTCAGATTACTCTCAGAGGATCTCCAATTAGACTCACAGCAGACTTCTCATCAGAAACCCTACAAGCTAGAAGGGAATGGCGAGATATAGCCCAGGTACTAAGAGAGAAAAACTGCCAGCCCAGAATATTATATCCTGCAAAGCTCTCATTTGTGAATGAAGGTGAAATTAAGACTTTTCATAGCAAACAGAAACTGAAAGAATTTGTTGCCACTCATCCTGCCTTGCAAAAGATACTTAAAGATGTGTTACACACAGAAACACAGAAACATGGTCACCAATATGAAAGAAGGTAAAGGAAGGAAACCTCACAGCAAAAGATCACAGGAAGCTCAATTTCTCTTTGACATAGAATTAAACTCTGATGCTCTGTTAAAGCAATGTGTTAAAGTAATCTAAAAACAAAAAGCAATTCAAATCAATTGGCAATCTACAAAAAGAGTTAAAGATTTTAAAAGCTATTATTAAAATTGCTGTATTGGTCTACTATGCTATGTTATATGTGTGTACATATTGTATGTCCACATAGGAAATTTTATTAAGAGTTTTATTTTAAATGGCTTATAGATAAGATTGTCCATAAATTTAAGCTGCTAAAATCAATCAAAGATACATTTTAATTTGTGTGACCTGAATCTGTGTATCATATGTTTTAAACTTGTTGGTAGAAAGAAACTAAAAACATTTTATATGGTTGTGCTTAAGTTTACTGGTTAAACAAACTACACCATGTTAGATATTTAAGAGGTGTTTTCAAATACATGATTCTTAAAATTTATAGAAGGCATTGGACCTTATGGTAAATGTTTTCTTAAGTTGTTATCTAATGGTTGAAACTGTTTGCTAAGTATTCATGTAATATTGCTATTGTCAGCAAGCGATCTAGGACTTGCTCCCTCATTTCTCTATTCTAAGCCCAACTTGTTCTTTCATTTCTCTATTCTCTTCAAGGTAGGAAACTAATTCTATTACGAAGGAATCTGTAGGACGCACAATCTAATCTTTAGACCTTATAAAAGAGATGGCTAACATTCTTCTGTAATAGCATAGCCAAAATAAGAACTTAAATAATAATCTCATAGCTAGATTCACTTTGCCATCAGCGAAGTATACAGTAAGTAGAAAAAACCTCCCTTTCAGACCAAAGGGAAAGAAAGTTTTAAAGTGAGAATATAATTTTCCTCATGGGCATTGTCTACCTTAGAAAAACTACTACAGAACATGCCTGTGACTATAGACTTGTAGTTCAGGCCACCGAAGATTAGAGATGGGATACGGGCACTCCCTTGACTTGCATCCTCTGGTCTGCTTTAACACAAACCAGGAGGAAAAGAAAGCTAGGCATCAGAAGCAATGGGTGGCAGGCCTATTAATGGCTGATCTGTACAGTGATCTGCCCTCAAGGAGACCCAACAGGCCAGTCCACTGCAGTGGCTTTCAATGTGGTAAGCCTGGGCTTCAGCAGAAGTCAGCTTGTGAAGAGCCCTGGCAGCTCTGCCAAGAGTTGGATCACTGGAAATGGACCTGCCCTGGAGTCGAAGGATGCCCAGGTCAGAGCCACAGATCTTCTTGGCTCTAAGCTGAAAAGCCCTTCACTCAGCCCAACTTCCAAAGTGACCACTGCAGCTGAGGGGATGGTCAAGTAGGGTCAGGAACATTGCAGGCAGAACTGTCAATTTCTTGTTAGAGATGCCCCCTGCCTTTACCTGGCCAGCTCTCCTCCCAGGCCAGCCAAGTAATGAAAGTCAACAGAGTGCCTTCCCCTAGGAGGTTCACACCTCCCTTAGGATATACCCCATGTGAAGAGATAGATAGGTCTGGGCCTCTTAACTCACAAGGCCTAAAGCCCAACAGATTATTATCAAGCCCCTTCTATCAGGTTCTATTTGCCTCTCAATCAGAAAACTTCATTGTAGCTTAGACAGCACCTTTCTTAGCTCCTCTAATAATGACTCTGTCCTTTGTTCTAGGCCCTGTCTAGTGCACTTGGGCCTCATTCCTTTGTAATCATAACCTCTACTCTACCACCAATGGCTCTACTCCCAACCTGTGTGTACTGATGGTCCTCTTCCCCACTTAATGCTGTATAATTGTTCAAACCTGGTAAATGCCACTCTTAGGATCATTGGTTACTATCCACACTCTGTCTTTTATGACCTTGTCTAAATATGATCAGAGTCGGCAAACTTGGAAGGCTTCCATAGCCTTGGCAACTCATGACGACAGCCTAGGGTGGTTACTGGCACCATAAACTAGAATGTCAATTTGTTGGGTCAACAACAAGAGCCACTGTGCACTTGCTCCTCATGTGGGATCTCTGTCCTTAATGTACTGTACATTTTGATTTAATGCTATAACTAGTACTCACACAGTATGTTTCACTTTGTGTTTCTATGTGGGTGCAAACTGTTAAAATCTTTATACTAAATTGATCTTCTGTATATAAAGAGAATTGAAAATGAATCTTGATGTGAATGGAAGGGGAGAGGGAGTGGGAGAGGGGAGGGTTGTGGGTGGGAGGGAAGTTTAGGGAGGGGGAAGCCATTGTAATCCATAAGCTGTACACTGGAAATTTATATTCATTAAATAAAAGTTAAAAATAAATTAAAAAAAAAAGAATTTGGGATAGTTTTATTCCCTCTACTCATGATACAACTATGAATTATTCTCTCTCTGTGTGTGTGCCTGTGTGTGTGTGTTGAGTGTGAGTGTGAGTGTGTGATGAATATCCTAGAAAATCTCTTATAATAAGTTATTTTATTCTCTAAAGAGTTACAAGAGTGGCCAGTGCTGTGGCAGAGCAGGTTAATCTGCCATCTGCAGGGCAGGCATCCCATATGGACACTGATTTGAGTCCTAGCTACTCTACTTCTGATCTAACTCCCTTCTAATACTTCTAGAAAAGCAGCAGAAGATGAACCAAGTTATTGGGCTCCTGCACTCATGTGGGAGACCAAAAAGAAGCTCCTGGCTTCTGCCTGATCCAGTCTTGGCCATTACAGAAATTTGAGGAATAACTCACAGATGGAAAATCAATCTTTCTCCCTGTTGCCCTCTCTCTCTCAACTTTGAATTTAAATAATTAATTAAATATGTAAATAAATAACAACAAAAATTTATTTGGCAGCTAGTAAGAGTTTGAGATTCTTTTAACCTTCTTTCTTTAGACGAGAAAGACTTTGACACAGGAATTTTCAACAGACATATTGGAAAAGACTTGCTGGAGAGGAAAGTATATCAGCAAATGAGAAGCTTAGGTATGATTAAGCCACAATACAAGCTTAATTTAAACTCACAAAAAGATCTGAGGTTGCAATGCCCCTTCAGAAAAAGTTGAGTTTCAAGTAAAAAGAAGATTTTTCATTCTTTAGGCATAGTATCCACTCAGAAGAACAGAATCATGGGTGATATGGAGATGATACCTAGGAGAGAACTCAGAAGAAGACCACCAAGAGCTAAGATTACCATCAGGTGGCAAAATAAGGACAGTCTAGTGATCCTGATGAAGGCATGTGGACCCCAAGCCACAGCACACCACTTATCAGAGTATTATCACAGCAAACTTATTAAATAAATCATTTTATCATGGGCATTTTACATGTTGTGACAACTAATATTAGAAACTTTTGTTTGCTTGTTTTGACAGAGTGGACAGTGAGAGAGAGAGAGAGAGAGAAAGGTCTTTCTTTGCCGTTGGTTCACCCTCCAATGGCCACTGTGGCTGGCGTGCTGCAGCGCATTGTGCTGATCCGAAGACAGGAGCCAGGTGCTTCTCCTGGTCTCCCATGCAGGTGCAGGGCCCAAGGACTTGGGCCATCCTCCACTGCACTCCTGGGCCATAGCAGAGAGCTGGCCTGGAAGGGGGCAACCGGAACAGAATCCGACATCCTGACCAGGACTAGAACCCAGTGTGCCAGTGCCACAGGTGGAGGATTAGCCTATTGAGCCGCAGCGCCAGCCCAATCTTAGAAACTTTAAAGCTTAAGTAATTTAGATAAGTCACAGGGCTAATTGGCTAATCAGTCCCCAATGTTTCCATTATTATTCATGCCTTCTTAAAGGGGAAGGAGAGAAGACAAGAAAGGCCATACACAGGAGATGGAGAAAAATCTACAACATGGTACTGAAATTTCCCATTGGTGTAGATCTGTGATATTACAATAACCCTGACAAGGCCAGTTCAATTGCAAATGTGAGGTCTCATGATGCATCTTCCTCTTGTATAACATTCAGAAGGAAGGAATCCACTTGGTGTTATAGGTGGATGTTAGGTAGTAGCTGGAGGGCAGGTAGGTACTGTCAACACAGACAATGAACCAGTGGTAGACTCCTGAGTGATCCTTTAGACTTCATGTGTCTCTCTCCCTGGATGCTCACTTCTGAAGTCTTTTACTACAGACAGGGAAGAGCAGTACAGCAAGATGGGTTTGGGGGATGAGTGAGATTAGGGAAAAACTGGACTCTGACACTTTTTGCCTGGTTCCTGTGCAATCAGAGGCACATCTTCTGGGGTGCTGGTCCAGCAAGTGATACAACAGTTGCCAAGTGGCTACTCATTATTTTGTGATGACATTTGAAATGGAGGCAAATCGGACTTCCACATGCCAAAAATTGAAATATAATATTATTTTATTACACCAGGCAAGAATTTCAACTTAAAGGGTAGGCTTACATACAAGATCTGAGAATTTAAAACTCCTTAAAAATGGGAGCAAATTCATTGACATTAATCTCAACAATGATTGTTTAGATGTGACACTAAAAGCACAGGTGACAAAAACAAAAGTTAAGACTACAAAAAAGTAACAAAAAAGCATTCTGCATGCTAAAGGTAAAACTGAAAAGATAACCCAAAGAATAGAATAATGGAAAACCTCAGTCTGACTAAGGGAGCAACAGAAGGAACACAGACACATCAAAAACACATATTGCAATAAAAAATGCACAAAGTATTGATCAGTTTTTCCACTGAACATAAACAAGTAGCTAACAGGTAACTGAAAAGAGGCTCAACACTGTTATTCAAGACTACAAAGCTAATTACCACAATGGTTATTACTGCACATATGACTATTATGCAAAAATAAAAAGATAAATTAGACCAGATGTGGAAAAAGGGGAATATATAAATCATTGGTGGGAATAAAGCTTGGTATATCCAATACAAAAACACTGCATAGGACTCCCAACAAATTAATTATAGAACATATGAAAAACCTACAACTGCATTTGTTTCCAAAGGAAATCAGTATCTCCAAGAAATACCGGTATCACTGCATTCATTATCTACAAATACAAAATGTGAAAATAACCACATTGTCAACAGATGAATGAAGAAAATGTGACATACTCAGAAACACACACACACACACACAGGAATCATATGCAACCTTAAAAAGGAAATTCTACCATTTTGTCAAAACATGGATCCAAAAATAGGAATAGCTCATTAGGCTATTGGGAATAAGGCCTTAAAAGATAATTGCCACACAATCTCAACTGTATGAAATCTAAGAAAATCACAATCACAGAAAAGAACGAACGGTGGTTGTCAGGGGATCAGAGGAAAGGAAATGGGAAAACATTTGCAGTTATGAGATAAATTAATTCAAGATCTTAAACATAGTATTCAAAATATTCAACACAGTATTTAAAAGAATACTCTATTACTTACAACTTGCTAATATCTTATGTATTCTTTAAAAATGTAACAATGTAAGGTGATGGATATGTTACCTTGTCCTGATCATTTCATAATGATTCTTGTATATGTACAAGAGGATTCCAAAAAGTTTATGAAAAAATGGGATTAAAAGATAATTTGAATTTTTCATAACTTTTGAAAATCCCCTCACATATAAAACATCAGGTTTCATATCTTGAATATACGCACATTCTGTCAATTATACTCCAACAATCTTGAAATATTTAAACAAAAGAAATAGGCTCCTATATGAAAATATAAATTCAAAATAACAGTAAGCTAGACATATCTTCGGGATTGTAAAGGCTTCCTTGGAACAAAATTTTTAAAACACTCATAAATTTAAGTAGCCAAAATTTCTATTTTGAAAGTGTTAATACAGACGACAGCCTGTCAAGGGAGCCTGTAAGTGCTAAGATAATAGCCAAGTGTCAAATTACAGGCCCTCCTGCCTCTCTAAAACCTGGATAAAAACCCAGAGTCAAACAACACTTCTCTTTTTATCTTATCTAATCTGTGTTACTACGTTACTGGAAACGGAAAACAGAGACCCCTCTAGAAACAGCTAAGCAAAGAGGTCTGCATCCTGGACAAGACCCTGCTGCACACGTATTTAGAAAACTGGGGGGAATCAAGTCCTAACAGGGAAGGAAGGAGGAACCGAGGGCCGCATTAGGACAGCTCAAGTCCGGCATGAACCCCACACACAGAACCCACAGCCTCCCTAGTGACAGCTCAGGCCCCACTGCACACCTGGGGAGACGCGGGGCTGCCGCTACACAGCTGCCCAGGGATGGCTCCAGGGATGAGAAGTCTCTGTGAGCAGGGAAGGCCCAGGGTGTCGGGGGTATCCGGCGCCAGTCTTCCCCAACCCAGGGTCAGCGGGGACCAAGAAAAGTGCTGAATCTGCGGCAGTATGGTGCCCACAGATCCCAGAGATGACCTCTGGGAGGCCCGCGTCTTCCTGGCCCTTCAGCAGCTCCAGTGGCTCCGCTTCCCCCCAGACACCCGGGCCCACACACTCACCGTGTCGTGGTGGTCAGCTTCCTAGGTGTCCAGCGTCGCTGCCCTCCAGCCCCCCACCGTCAGTGAAGGTGGAAAGCGGCGGATTCTGATTGGTTTGGGAGCCTCGCGGCAGCGGCGCCGTCTCCTAGGACCTGGCACACTGGCAGAACTGTAGGACAGACGACTATGGCGTCAAGACTCCTGGATGTCGCCGTCCCTGATTGGACAGTTTGCATGAGCGTCATACAAACGACACGTCACAAACGACGCAGCCAATCAGCATCATCCATAGCTGGGACGCCCTAAACTCAGGTTGTGTGGATGGAAACAGCAGGAGTGGAGGCCTGGGGCAGGTGGGAAACTGCCCCTCCTGGGCCCTGCTCCCTGTGCAGGAGGGCCTCTCACCTCCCTGCTGCGAGAGGGCCTCTCACCTCCCTGCTGCCACTGCTGTGTCGTCCTGTGTCCCGCTGTCCTCCCTGGCGGATTGTTTCTGGAGCTTGCGGTAACCTGCTTCAGGTGAGCTAGAATTTTGTCTTTTGGCTTATGGGCCTCTCTTTTCCCTCATATTTTTCTTCATTTTTCTTTTTGGTCGTTTGTGTTGCTTTTTAAATATTGATTTAAAAATGCGTAAAGATATCACATTTAATTCTTTTTTTCTGTCAATATTTGTTTTCTACTCTGCCTGTTGATCTTTCATATTTTCTATTTGTTTCTTGCTGGTAGTTGGTGATCTATCAGGTTTTATATATTAATCTTTCCAGCAATCTGATAAATTCATACAGCAGTTGTATTTGTTTTTAGACTTTATGCACAATCTATATAAATATCTCCAATATATTGACCATATATTGCTTAGAAATTGATCTTTACTTTGTTATTGTTTTTTTTTTCCTTTTTTTCCTCCACTACTTTTCTGATAAGAAGTTGGAGATAGTGGAGGAAGCCTGTTCTAGCTTTACTTACAGGAAAAAAGGTTTCAATGATCCTGTATTAATTGTGTTGTTTGTTATAGGATCCTTTTAAACAATCTCGATCAGAATAAGGAAATCATTGCTTTTACTATACTGCTAGAAGGTTTTTTTTTTTAACTAGATGTTGAATTATTAAAATTATTTTCAATATTTAAATGATCATGCAATTTTCTTGAATTTATCAACTATCTGGAAAATTTACATGGCTTGTTTACCAAAATTAACAGCTCTTGAAATTTTTATTATATCTCACTTGTTATTAATTATGTTTTCATATGTGATTTCCTTTATTAACCTAATATTTACTAAGAATATATTTATCTGTTTATGAAAGGGATACTTAATTTGTATTTCAAGTTCTGGTCAACTTGCATCCTCATCAATGTTATGCTGGCTTTCCAAAAGAAATTTTAAAATAATCTGCTTATTTCCACTATGAATATGTGTGGAAAACATAGATGTGTTTCTTTCTTTCTTAAATATTTGGAATATTTTATAATTCTAGATTTGAAATTTTTCTTCTATAAATTTTTTATTGGTTGTTTGCTATTTTTCAAGTTGTGATTCACCTTGTTTGTTTTAAGTAGGAGTTTTCCTATTTTATGTTATATTTGTGTTGTTGGGAATTTGGTTTTCAATATATAATGAATTTTGACTTCTCGTCAAATACACCTAAGACTATCACAAATATCTCCCACCATTCTGACAAGGATATATTATCTAGAAAGAATTATTTTAATTCTTTAAACTTGATATTAGTGTTACTTTTCCATTTGTATTTATAATTACTTTTACTTGTATGTTAATTTTGTTAACATTTAAAAAAATATGTCCTGGTTTGTGGTATTTGAAAAGCATCTCATTTATATCTGCTATTATCATTTTGAATACCTTTCTTCTATATACTTTCAGGTTTCCTTTTTCTTTTTAATTCTTGATCGGGAAGCTATAATGATTGATTTTTAGTGTTTTATTCTAACATATTCATAGAAGCTATAAGTTTACTCTAAGTGTTTATTTATCTGAAGCCTATTTATTCCCTCATAAATTTCCAATTCCTATACATGCAGAGCCTGGCCACTTCCCAGTGTCACCATTCCTATGTGACTGTAGCCATCACAGTCTACATGTATTTCCATTCTTGTGCCTAAAACACACCTGTTGTGGTTGGTAAATTAATGCTTCAAACATTAGAGATAAATTCTTCACATCTTGTAAGAGCAGGCAATCACAACATATCAGCTACCATTTACATGTCTGCGAATGGCTATGGTTCCTGCAAATATATTATGTTCTGTGCAAAATCTTGAAATGAATGTATCGTTTTTCAAAAATATACATTCCATTAATTTTGGAAAAGTTATTCTATACATAAATTTCCAGTTTTCTAGCACCAAAATAAACTTACCTTTTAGTTTCATTCTCCACAAAAATTTTGAAATCCTCATTGTTCATAATATATATATGATGCTTATATTTTAATTTTTTAAAATAAAAAATATAATATATTTTTCAAGTAAGTACATGAAAATTTTTAAAAAATGAAAAGTTATTGGAAGGTGTTCTACTTGGTGTTTTTATTTTTCACATACGTTTTGAAGAGATCACTTGTTCTTGAGACTGGACAGTAGGATAGAAACAGTAAATGCTAAGACACAGAAAGGAGACAGTAGAAGTTCTGCAACAGAGAGTAATGGTATCTTGAATCAGTCAGGTAACATTACAGAAATTGAGATCATGACTTGAGTCACAATATATTAGAAACATCTCATAAAACTTACTGAGCGATTCTATGTTAGAGAACGGCATACTTACATATGATTTCTAGGTTTGGATGTTGACTTTGAAAAGTGCACATACACTGTACACATCTATTCAAAGCATCATTGTTAGGAAAAGTATGGTTAGTTTAAGGGATCTGGGCCCACTTAATCATTGGAACAGTCTTGCTGTAGGCTCACTAGCTAGCCCAAAATGGAGACCCTGGGGCTTGCCGGCATTTGCTATGAGGAAAGGGAGTTAAAAATGTAGTTCCATGAGGTCAGTACTGTGGCACAGTTGGTTAAGCCACCATCTGCAGTACTGGGATCCCATATGGGAGTTTGAGCTGTGGCTTCTCCACTCACAATCCAGCTCCCTACTAGTGTGCCTGAAGGAACTCTTGGATAATTGCTTTGGCCTGGCCCATCCCTGGAACATTGTAGTCATTTGGGGAATGAACCAGCAGATGGAAGATATCTCTCTTCACCATCCCCAATTCCCTAATGGCTTGTCCATGGATCCTTGTGAGTTAGGTGAACCTTTTCCTTTTTCTTTGCCATTTCAACTATCACCATCCCTCTTTGATTTCAGTTTGGAAGTCTTAGAGGCATTTTCCTGGGAAGCAGAACTATTTCCACCTTCCCCAGCCATCAACATCTATTTCTGCTTGCTTCTAGGGAACTTTGTGGTCAGCAGGTCTCTGAAAGCTTCTGCTATGCAGAGCCTGTAATCAGCCTCTTGCTGACCTTGGTGGAGTCCATGGTTTCTTGTTGCTTCAGCTGCTCCATAAGAACCTTCACCAGCAAAACCTACATATTTTTGTATTTTTTTAAAAAAATCTTATTTAAGTTACCAAAGTTTCATGCATATCCTATACAGGTTTAGAAATTTAGTGATACACCCCACATTATCCTCTGTCACACCAATACTCCAACCCTTTTCCTTCCTACCTCTGCTATTCCAACTCATAATTTTTACAGAATCCATTTTCAGTTTACTTTATACTCATAAGGTTAATCCTACATTAAATAAGGAGTTCAACAATTGGTGTAAAATAAAAAAATGTTCCTCAACAGAAGAGACAGGGCTATAAACAATCATCAAATCTCAACATAACCATTTCACTCCAGTGGATTACATTATAGATACTATATTAGTTACCACAGGTCAGAGAAAACACATTATATCTGTCTTTTTAGCACTGGCTTATTTTATGAAGTATAATGACTTCCAGTTGCATCTGTTTTGTTGCTAAAGACAGGATTTCATTTTTTTTTAACTTCTGAGTGGTACTCTATACCATAATTTCTTTATCCAATCAACAGCTGCTGTACATCTGGGTTGATTCCATGTCTTAGCTATTATGAATTGAGCTGTAATTAACATGTAGGTAAGATAACACTTCCATATGCTGATTTATTTTGTTTTGGGTAAATTCCCAGGAGAGGGATGGCCTCATCATATGATATATTTATATTTAGATTTCTGAAGTATATACATGCTGTCTTCCACAGTGGCTGGACCACTTTACCTTCCAGTGAACACTGGGTTAGGGTACATTTTTTATCCTGCATCCTCATCAGCATTTGTTGTTTTTAGATTTCTATATGACAGCCATTTGAACTGGAGTGAAATGAAATTGCATTGTGGTCTTATTTGCATTTTACTAATTGCTAATGACCCTGAGCCTTTTTTCTTTTCTTTTTTTTTTTTAAAGATGTATCAGTTTATTTGAAAGGCAGAGTTACAGAGAGGAAGAGAAAAAGAGAGAGAGGAAGAGAGAGAGAGAGTGAGATTCCATCCATTGGTTCACTCCCCAAATGGCTGCAACAGTCAGAGCTAGGCCAATCTGAAGCCAGGAGCCAGGAGCTTCTTCCCACACAGGTGTAAGGGCCCAAACATTTGGGTCATCTTCTATGACTTTCCCAGGCAATAGCAGAGAGCTAGATTGGAAGTGGAGCAGCCAGGACTCAAACTGGCACTATAGGGGATGCCAGCACTGTAGGCAGTGGCTTCACCTGTTTGCCACAGTGCACTTCCTTTGAGCCTTTTTTTCAGTATCTGATGGCCATTTGAATTACCTCTTGAAAAATGCCAGTTCAAGTCCTTCACCCATTTCTTAACTGGAATGTTTGTTTTGTTGTTGTTAAATTTCTGTAGCTCTTTATAGATTTTGTTTATTAACCATTTATCATCTGCATAGTTTGAGAACATTTTCTCCCATCATATCAATTGTCTCTTCACTTTGGTGAGGGTTTTTTTTTTTTTTGCAGTGCAGAAACTTCTCAGCTGAATGTAGTCCCATTTGCCAATTTTGTATTTGATTCTCTGTGCTTCCATGTTTTTTTTTCAAAATGGCTTTGCCAATGCATTATAGAGTTTCCCCAATGTTCTTTAGTAATTGGATGGTATTGGATCATAGATTTAGGTTTTTGATACATTTTGAGTGGATTATTGTGTAAGGTATAAGGTGGAGGTCTTGTTTCATATCTCTGCATGCAGAAACCCAGTTCTCCCAGCACCATTTTTTGAAGACACTGTCCCTGCTCCAGGGACTGATTTTAGCTCCTTTGTCAAGGATAAATTGGTTGTTAAAGTGTGGATTGATTCCTGGAGTTTCTATTCTGTTCCATTGCTCTATATGTCTGTTTTTGTGCCAGTACCAGGTTGTTCTGCTTATAGTTGCACTGTAATATGTCTTGAAATCTGATATTGTGATGCTTCCAGCTTTGATTTTTTATATAATATTGATTTAGCTACTTGGGGTCTCTTGTGTTTCCATATGAATTTCATCATCATTTTCTCTAGATCTGAGAAGAATTTCATTTGTATTTTGATTGGGATTGCATCAAATCTGTAAATTGCTTTTGGTAGAATGAACATTTTGATGATATTAATTCTTCCAATCCATGAAAATTGAACATTTTTCAACTTATGTCTTCTATTTCATTGTTTAGTGTTTTGTAATTTTCATTGTAGAGATCTTTGACATCCTTGGGTAAACTTATTCCAATGTATTTAATTCCTTATACCTATTGTGAATGGAATTGATCTTAAAAACTCCTTCTCAGCCAATGCATTGTTTGTGTATACAAAGGCTTTCTTTTTGTGTGTTAGTTTTATATCCTGCCACTTTATGAAACTCTTTTTATGAGTTTCAATAGTCTCTCAGTGCAGTCTTTTGGATCTCTGTTATGTACAATCATGTCATCTGCAAATAGGGATACTTTATTTCCTCTTTTCCAATTTGTGTCCCTTTGACTTCTTTTTCTTGTCTAATGTCCTTGGCTAACACATACAGGACTATATTAAACAGGAATGGTGATGCTTGTCTGGTTTTGGACTTAGTGAGAATGCTTACAACTTTTCTGCATTCAATAAGATGTTGAATATGAGTTGTCATAAATCGCCTTGATTGTGTTGAGGAATGTTCCTTCTATATCCAGTTTTATAAAAGTTTTTATCATGAAATGGTATTGTATTTTATCAAATGCTTTCTCTGTATCTATTGAGATAATATTATGTTTTTTGTTCATCAGTTTGTGAATGTGATGTTATCACATATATCATTTGCAAATGTTCAACCATCATTGCATAGCATGGATCATTCCCACTTGGTCTAGGTGAATGATCTTTCTGAAGTGTTGTTGGATTTAATTAGTTATGTGATTGTGTGGGGTAGTCTACAATGAGGTAGTCTACACTGGGGCTCAACAGTTAAGGCTTAAGTGGTTGGACAGTTAGGGATCATCTTCCTCCCTCTACAATTGAGGGAACTTAGGCTAACACTCTGTTTTTTTCTTATCTAGAAAATGTGCATAGTAGTGGCATCACATTGAGAATGATGTTGGGATTTTGCTGTGAGTAAAAGTGATTGGTAAACAGATGTGTGCCTAGTACATAAAAGTGCTCACACCTGAACATACACAGACATATGTGTGCATTTACACAAAGGCATCCCAACAAGCACATGTGCATTTTCCTGGATGTGTGCCAGATACCTGTAAGGACCTCACACACAGACACATGTGAATGCACAAACCTATACCTGCACATGGGCCTGCATGAATGTGTGTCTGGCATACAAACATTCCCACACCTTAACATGTACACATAGATATGCACCTGTTACACAAAGATGTTCACAGAAGCATGTGTTTGCATGGCTATGTGTCTAGTACACAGAAGGAGTTCATACTCAAGTGCACACATAAGGCCCCAAAGATGGGAGTAGGCACAGGTTATGTTGGATACTCAGGTACCTAACTCAGACAGGGTGTCCAATTAGGCCCCAGGCAGAGGTTATGTAGGTAGACTATCAAAAAATGTCAAAACAATTTGGCACACAGCAGATATTAATAAAAGTTGTCCCCCTTCAGCCTGAAGAAAGTGTGTGAACTACAAGGTGAATAAGCCACATTCGTTTCAGAAAACATTTTCTGGAGCAAATAAGGAGCAGTTTACAGGCCTCTAAGCTAAGAGAATCATTTTCCCTCTGGATTTTGCTTTTATCATCTGTACTTTTGCAGAGTGGTTATTGCTGGTGAATTTTCTTAGCACAGGAGCCCATTACCTTTACATCACTCAAGGCAGACACAGATCCAGACACAGGACACAGGAAATTTAAGGGTCACCTAACAAAAAATAAGAGAAAAGATGTGTTTTTTTTTTCTTATCTGGACACCCTGCAAAAATAGGTTAATTCTCAGGTAAGAATTGCAATATTATGGCTGAAGGATAATAGAAGTAACTCCAGATCCTGAGCACTACAAAGACAGATATCTTTTTATGAATATTTATTCATTTATTTGGAAGGCAGAGTTACACACAGAGAGGGAGACACAGCACACACACATACATGCATACGCACACAGAGGCAGAGGGGAGAGAGACCTTCATCCACTAGTTTGCACCACAGATGACTGTAATGGCTGGTGCTGCGCCAGGTAGAAGTCATGATCCAGGATTGTCTTCTGGGTCTTCCACATGAGTAGCAAGTCCCTGAACACTTGAGTAATTCTCCAGTGCTTTTCCCAGACCATTAGCTGGGAACTGGACCAGAATCAGAGTGACCAGGATGTGAACTGGTGCCCATATTGGATGTCAGCCTTTCAGATGGGAGCTTTAGCTGCTATGCCACAGCAACAGCACCCCTCAATGACAGGTTTTTATCTGTTTGTTTTGTGCACCCTTATTTAACTATAAGGAAATTATTTCTTTCATTCTCACATGATTTAGCAATTAAAAAATAAATTTTAGTTTCAGATAAATGATGAATACCTTTTATTGTGTTCTTCATTGCAATATTTGGGAATTAATTGTGCCAAAACATTGTTATTTGTTTGAAATCCTAAATTAACTGAGAATTCTGAATTTTATTAGCAACCATTTGTTGGTTGCTGTAAACCAGGGAGCAAAAGTTGGATGAATTACTCCCATTCTGCTTGGGGACTTCCCTTGGGGGTAGGAGAGATTTTATCCACTACTTTCACTAGGATAAACCTAGCTGTATTTTTCTCTCAAGTTTTATTTAAATATGAGATGAAAAAGGTGATATAACTCACTTACGGATGAAATTTCCAAGTTTTGCAACCAAGAAATTTCAGGTTCTTATTCAATCTCATTTCCTTAAAACCCTTTCTTTTTTCTAATTTTTTGACAGGCAGACTGAACAGTGAGAGAGAGACAGAGACAGAGAGAAAGGTCTCCTTTTCCATTGGTTCATCCTCCAATGGCCGCTGCGGCCGGCACACCACGCTGATCCGAAGCCAGGAGTCAGGTGTTTCTCCTGGTCTCCCATGCGGGTGCAGGGCCCAAGGACTTGGACCATCCTCCACTGCACTTCCGGGCCACAGCAGAGTGCTGGGCTGGAAGAGGAGCAACCGGGACAGAATCCAGCACCCCAACTGGGACTAGAGCCCCATGTGCTGGCACCGCAGGCAGAGGATTAGCCTATTGAGCCATGGCGCCGGCCAAAACCTTTTCTTATACTCACTCCTTCTGGAATACCAAGAACAGAGTTAGAGGGGATTACTGAATACAAGTACCTTGCACCCCTTTTCCTCAAATGGCCCTGGAAAGTGAGTAAGGAAACCATAGCTATTCAGTCCTCCTAGAGAACAATAATATCTTTTGATTTTTATAATTCAGAATTCATTGCTGTTAGTCTTCATATTCCACAATGCATTATCCAATCTTATAGTTCCTTGGTACTTTCTTTTTTAAAATTCTTTACTCCAGAAAGACCTATGAAGACTGTTTACAAGATAACTTAGAATCCAGAAAGCATTGCATTGGAAATGCTGATCTCTCTTCCTAAGAAAGAACTGATAAACACATATGGGTGCCTATTTGAGGTATATCCATACAAAAGTCTATTGCTAGTGGAAAGCATTTTGTTCACCTGAGAAAAGCCCCATCTCTCAGTAGAGGAATTTCAGTAAGGCATCACCTGCACCTGGACAACTCAAAAGCAAATATCTCAACATGTGGACAGCATCTTCATTCAACAAAAAACTGCCACGCCCACTGTGAAGGTTTAGTTCACACCAGGCAGGATGTGTGCTTTGATGAGCATGATGAAAGCAACTTTTCAAAAACCCTACTCTGCATTTCTGGGGCATTTTGTGTTTTACACAAACTAAATAAGAAGGTAGAGTGGCCCTGATCATGCAGCTCTTAAATATGATGATGATATGAAAAAATAATCAAATTTCTGTGCTGAGTGTCATCTAGGAGGCAATAAAAGTGTAGGTGATTACAACAATATAAAGCAACAGAAATAAAAGACAAGTTGGAAAATACCTATCAACATATAAATGGTGATTATGGGAGCACTGTGTGTTTAAGCTTTTTTTTTTAAACTTTATTTAGTAAATATAAATTCCCAAAGTATAGTTTATGGATTACAATGGCTTCCCCCCCATAACTTCCCTCCCACCCACATCCCTCCCATCTCCCGCTCCCTCTCCCATTCCATTCTCATCAAAATTCATGTTTAATTATATTTATATACAGAAGATCGATTTAGTATATATTAAGTAAAGATTTCATCAGTTTGCACCCACACAGATTGTTGTCTAAAACCTTAGCAAAATTTTAAATTTTAAAACATAATTTAAAAGGAATTTTTCACTGGATTACATAAATAACAAGTATTTTGGAACTGTTACAAAACCCACAATAAATCTCAAAAAGCTCAAAGGATAAAAAGTGAACATGAGGGGCCAGCATTGTTTTGTAGCAGGTAAAACTGCTGCCTGCAGTTCCAGCATCCCATATGGGCACCATTTTGAGTCCCAGGTGCTCTACTTCCAATCCAGCTGCCTGCTAATGCACCTGGGAAACTAGTAGAAGATGGCCCAAGTCCTTAGGGCCCTACACCTGTGTGGGAGACCTGGAAGAAGCTCCTGGCTCCTGGCTTTGAATTGTCCCAGCTCCTGCTGATGCGATCATTTGGGGAGTGAACCAGCAATTGGAAGACTTCTCTCTCTCTCTATGCCTCTGCCTCTCTGTAACTCTGCCTTTCAAATAAACAAAAAAAGTGAACGTGAAAACCCAACCTTAACAAACATTGGGAAATCACAGATATTCTAAGGTAAAGATTTGCTGGCACCCTGCGATGCTTATGTGATGAAGACCACTGTTGCCCTGAATAGGTGCACTGGACTGTGCAGGTTCTTCTGGGATAGGATATGTGGCAGGAACTTGGATGAGGACAGGAGACTTGGGGAAGGCATTCATGCTAAGGGAAAATGTCAAGATAAAGGAAGAGAGGTGGGGAAGCATGCTTGTTTAATGAGAGAATGGTTATTTAGAAAGTGGGCTCAAAAATAGATGCAGGTACCCCAGAATTGATACACAACAACCCATTATATTAGAAGAATTCATTGGAATTTCTCAGTTTTTAAAATTAAAGGTATAAGTGTAACCTTTTGTGTATGCTTTTAAGGAAAAAGTGTCTGTCTTTTATGTATGTATGAGTATACTATTCACATGTATGAGCTGTGTACAGCAGAGCAAGTCCTTACTGACAAGAGTGTTTAATCTTCTTCACCTGGAATTGGGGAAGTACCTTCAACTCTCGGTGACAATTTCTTTGTCTACTTAGCCCTAACATGGTTTGCCTTCTTTAATTTTTAAAGTTGTTTTTTGTTTATTTACCTGAGAAGGAGAGAGAGAGGGAGAGGAGAAGGCAGGAAGGGAGAGAGAGAAAGAGATAAAGGAGACAAAAGACAGAGCTCTCCTATGCCCTGGTTCATTTTCAAAATAGGTGGAATAGCCAAGAATGGGCTGATCCAAAGCTAGGAGCCAGGAATTCCATCTGTTTCTCCAATGTAGGTGGCCATGACCAAGTATTTGTGCCATCAACTGCTGTGTCCCAGGATTTGCATATGAAGAAAGCTGTAGTGAGGAGATCAAGCTGGGAATGGAATTAAGGCATTCTGATATAGGATGCAGCTGTCTTAATAGGCATTTTAACCACTAGAATAAATGCCTGTCCCTGCTTTTTAAAGGTAACAGTCATGGTAATTAGACTTAATGCCTATTTGGAATCTTTAGAAGCTTTCGAGTCTGCTTAGGGCACTTGTAGACATGGTAGATTCTGTGTCATGTCTAGCAACATAAGGAGATGCTCCTCTTTCTCGATCTCCTTTTTTCAAATTTGTGTGAAACAAGGATGATAAATCAGCCAGGAGAAAGTCACTGCCAAGGCTGAATTGTGCCCCCTAACCCTGAAGTTCTGTGTTGAAATTATGACCTCTAGTACTCTACTATTTTGTAGGAAGGTCATTTGTTATCAGTTAGGGTGAGGTTATACTAGAGCAGGGTGAGTCACAATCTGATATGGATGACATCCTTATGAAATGGACTTGTAGGCAGACATAGGCAGTCAGAATGCAATGTGTAAGTGAAGGCAGAGATCAGGGGGATGTGTCTATAAACCAAGGACACCATAGATTGCCAGTAACCCACCTGGCACTAGGAGAGAGGCCTGGAGCATATTGCCCTTCACAGTTCTCAGAAACAGCCAGCCTGGCTGAGCATGATCTCAGACCTGCAGACTCCAGATCTGGGAGACAATGCATGTGTCTTGTAAGCAGCCATCCAGAGTATGGTGCTTTGTGATGGCAGCCCTGGAAAACCAACAGGCATAAAGGCATTCTTGCCATTTTCTCAGATGCAAACTGGCAACTCAGAGGAGCAAATCATATAGTACCATTTTACCTTGACTTTAAAATAATTTATTTTATTTGAAAGATAATGAGAGAGAGAAAGAGAGAGAGAGAGAGAGAGAGAGAGAGAGACCAATCTTTAATTATTGGTTCACTGCTCAAATGCCCACAGCACCTGGAACTGTGCCAGGCTAAAAGCAGAGCAAGAAACTCAACTCATGTTTCCCAACCAATTATACCATAATGTCTGCTGCTGCTTGTGGAGAGTCAGTACTAGAACCTAGACACTCTGGTATGGCATGTGGACATCTCAATCAGTATCTTAACCACTATACCAAATGCCATCCCTCTCAAGTTTTTGAAGTACCTACATATTTTTGTCATCCTGCACAAGATTATGTTTCTCCAGGGATAGCTGAGGCCCTGGCTATGGTCATCTTTCATCTCCACATTAAGTCCAATGACTGAGCCACAAAACACTAAGAAATGTTGAATAAATGATGGAGTGAATGAATGGATAAATATGTTTCTGTTCTCTCTCCTTCTGGAAACTGCATCTCCATTTGGCCTAAGGAACATCATCTCCCACCCTCATAGTCTCTATAGTAAAATGTGGCTGGTTCCCCCAGCCAAGCGTTGGGGCACATCACCAGAGTATGGTGCTTTGTGATGGCAGCCTTTGTGATATGCCCCAACACTGAGTCCAAGCTTATCACCGCATTCTATGCTCTTGCCAGAGTGGCTAATTTCTGTAATTGTGTAATAAGGGCTATTTGCATTTCAAGTAATGGGGAGGGATGTGATAGCATCCTGTTTGAGCCAAAAAGGAAAATGAATCTTTCCTGCTTAACTGAGTGTGGCAGTGGTGTAGGTCTGACAGTGTTGGGGGCTGCCCTTATCCCAAGGTTCCTTAGGCAATGCAAGGTCAAGATATAGATACCATATTTGATTTTGAGAGCTGGATAATGCTGTTTTACAGCTAGGCCCGCACATGGACTTCAGAGTTGTGAGCCAAAAGTTTCCTTTTCCTTTTCGACAAATTTGCCTTAAGTTTTCCTTTTCTCCCTCTTTGAAATAATTCTAAAATACACATGATGAAATTTATCATTTTAGCTTTTTTTTAATTAAACTTTTATTTAATGAATATAAATTTCCAAAGTACAGCTTATGGGTTACAATGGCTTCCCCCTCCCAAAACTTCCCTCCCACCCACAACCCTCCCCTTTCCCACTCCCTCTCCCCTTCCAATCACATCATGATTCATTTTCAATTCTCTTTATATACAGAAGATCAGTTTAGTATATATTAAGTAAAGATTTCAACAGTTTGCCCCCACATAGCAACACAAAGTGAAAAAATGCTGTTGGAGTACTAGTTATAGCATTAAATAAGAGTGTACAGCACATTAAAGACAGAGATCCTACATAATATTTTTTAAATTAATTAATTTTCTATGCCATTTCCAATTTAACACCAGGTTTTTTTTTTCATTTCCAATTATCTTTATATACAGAAGATCGATTCAGTATATAATTAGTAAAGATCTCATCAGTTTGTACCCACACAGAAACACAAAGTGTAAAAATACTGTTTCAGTACTAGTTATAGCATCACTGCACATTAGACAACACATTAAGGACAGATCCCACATGGGATGTAAGTACACAATGACTCCTGTTGCTGACTTAACAATTTGACACTCCTGTTCATGGTGTCAGTAATCTCCCTAGGCTCTAGTCATGAGTTGCCAGGGCTATGGAAGCCTTTAGAGTTCGCTGACTTTGATCTTATTCCGATAGGGTCATAGTCAAAGTGGAAGTTCTCTCCTCCCTTCAGAGAAAGGTACCTCCTTCTTTGATGGCCCCATTCTTTCCACTGGGATCTCATAAAAAAAAGAAGACCTAAATGAAAGATCTCTGTGAATGAGATCCCAGTGGAAAGAACAGGGCCATCAAAGAAGGAGGTACCTTTCTTATTTTCACTGTTTTTAAATATGCACTTCAGTGGCATTAACTACACTCATACTGTTGCACAGCCATCACCTTTATCCATCTCTAGAACATTTTTCCTCATACGATTAAAATTCAGCAACGAAATTTAACTCTCCATTGCTCTCTGCACCCTTGTCTCTGTGACTTCTCTCCTCCCCATGCTGCTTTCTGTCTTTATGAATTTGACTACTTTAGAGATCTCATAGAAGAGGAGTTACACCATATCTGTCCTGTGACCATCCTATTTCACTTAGCATGACTTTAAGTTCACTCATGATGAGGCAAGTGTCAGAAATTCCCTCTTAATGCTGATTAATATTCAGTTTTATTGATGGACCACATCTTGTCTGTTCACACAGCTATTTCTAGGAAATTAGGTTGCTTCTACCTTTGATTAATTTGAATAATGCTTATGTGCACATAAATGTATACATCTTTTTTAAGTCCTTGCTTTCCATTCATTTTACTATATGAAGATACTTCAAGATACTTGTTGAGAAGCTGAATTAAAATATGCTTATTTTGGTGCAAAAATTTTGAAATCCATGCAAACTCTTTTTTGCCATTTTAAATTTGTTTATTTTAATCTTGTTTTTGAGTATCAAAGAAATGATTTAATGATGCTTCTTTGAATGAAATCAAACATGTTTTATGAACTTTGATGCTCTTTCATTTTCATGGATTTCAAAATTTTCCATAAAAATGGACTTAAATTTTAGTTGCATTTTCCATGAACTTTTGGAAATATCCATGTATCCAGTATATTGAATAATATGGTAATTTTATTTTTAATTTCTTTGGTGAACTGTTATATTGTCTAAATTCTCACCAGTTGTGCACAATAATTGGATTCTCTGTTACAGGTAAAATAGACCACTATGGCATCCATTGACACTGTCAGAACTCCAGTCCCTTATTTCTGAAGGATCAGAGGGAGAAGGGGTGACACCTGTAGGGGAAGGGTCTAGATACCTCATACTCTGACACCCTTAAGCAGGCCTGAGCTGCCTCTGGGTGTAGTACCCATAGTGACAAATAGAAGGTATCAGATGTGTGTTAGTGTCCATCATCTTCCGTGCAAGCTCTGTCTCTCTGATAATCTGCATGTGCACAGAACTGAGAGGGCCAAAAACCAAAAGTTCTGGAAGGGATGCACATGAGGTTCATTGTGAACAAGATTAGAACACACATGAGCAGTAGCCATCATCATGGGAAGAAACAAATTTTTTAGAGTAGAAAATAATTTGGATTTTTAAAAAGAAGTCAATGTTAAATCATTAATTGTGAGAAATTGCATTAAGATTCAAAGGATAGGTAATAATTTCAATTTTTTTTCCATTTTCTTGTCTCTGATCTCTTAGTCTCATAAAACACACCTGCTTCTCATATCCTGAGGTGAGATGGGAACAGGTGGAATGGATGAGGAATGGGATCCTTATCAGCCATCTATTCTTTCCCGTGGCTGAAGTGCTAATGCTGCTGGTATTCCTGCTTCTGGAACTGATCACTTCTCATGCAGCAGCCTTCTTTCTGGCCCTGCTAAATTCTGTAGCCCCACTGTGATTTAGTTTTTGTTTGTTTGTTTATATTTATGCTACTATGGCTCAAGTTTTTCTCTGAGGGTTTGGGACAACCTATGACAAGATTGACTGCCCTAACCAGGAGAAAAACTTGGTCTCAGGGTTACTTTATGTGTATAGATATGTAGAACAAAGGAATGGGGGTAGGCTGTGATGTGGTCAAAAAGATCAACAAACTCAATTCTCTACTGCTTTGTGGTGAGAGTGTTCAGCTATTCATGAGGACGTTATGGAATGAATAGAAGTTACTTTTCATACTAGTAGGACCCTAGTTGGTATCTCACATGTTCACTCTTTGTTTTTGGTCATATTGATAATCAATGGTAATATTTGGGACCCAACTTCATTCAAGGCACTGGGTCAGCCATTCACATGCACCACCTAATTGACAGTCACCAGTCCCAGGAGGTAAGGACTTGAATAACACCCATTTTCCAGATGAAGAAATGGAGGTCCAGGGAGGTAAGGAAAACTGCCTAATTCACTGTTGAGTTGCCCAGTGGGGACCTGAACCTGGGCCTTTAAGGTCTTTATCTGTGAGCTACTGTGTGAAGACAGAGAAGATAATTATATTAACTGTATGCCCATACCCCTAATACCATCACAACTTTTAGCTGCTAGCCAGCTCATCAGACTAAGCCCTATGCCTATAGGAGTGGAAAGGAAGGCATAGAGTTTGTCAAGGGCAGGGGGCACATATTTGGATTTTTGCAGCATCAGACAGGAAGGACTCTGGGGATAATCTCCAGAAAGGATTTGATGGGAAAAGAATTTGCATGTGTGCCTTGGGAAAGGTCCAGGATGAAGACACACACAAGTGAAGGTGCTGGAAGATCACTGCTGGATTTAAAGCAGAGAAGCTTCATAATATTTTAGGTTAGTTCAGGGCCCTGTTTGCTATGGAAAAGGCCCCTGATGAGATCATGATCAGCCGTAGGCTTGGGATAACTAGGATTAGAGCTGGAAGTTCAATGACAGCCCTACCCACAGGCTGGGCGTAAAATGTCAACATCATCAGGCTTAGAAAAAAATGACTTAATTTTCTCAGAATTTTTTTTCAAAATTAATTTATTTGGGGTGATGGTACATGGAGACAGAGACCCTGGGAGAGTTTTTCATCAGTTGGTTCAATCCTCAAATGTCCACAATGGCTGAAGCGGGGCTTGTGTCTGGCTGGAATCAGGGTACAGGAACTCAGACCAAGTCTCCCATGTGGGTGGAAGGGGCCCAAATGTTCAAACTATCACCTGTTGCCCCCAGGGTTTTTATTAGCACTAAGATGGAACAATTTCCAAAGCTCTCTAATATGGACATCTTAACTGTTAGTCCAAACACTCCTCTCTGAGAAATCTTTTCTTGACCAAATGAACAGCAGAATAGTGTTCATCAGCCCTGCCTTGCTGTGCCATGCCTTCCATTCCATTTCGAGGCAGCTGTAAGATGAAACAAGGCAAGGGAGGGGTACAGTGAAGTGTTGGTGACAGGTGTGTGGAGTCAGTAGAGATAGAGTTGAGTGGTTTTCTTATGGACTACTTGCCAGGTGCATGCTCTAGATCATAATCTAGCTGAATACCATCTGAGAACAGAAAAAAACATGAAAACGAAATGTCTTTGGCCATTGTTTCATAGGTTTTAGAGCATAACAATTGTTTATAGAGCATTTACACTGTATGAAGTATTATAAATAATCTAGAGCTGTTTTAAAGTATATGGGAGTATGTATATAGGATATGTGCGATTGCTAGGTAGCAGAGGGACCTGAACCAATTCCCCAAACCAAGGAAAAATTGTACTGATGCTACCTTCATTTTCTAGATGGAGAAATGGGAGACTTCTAAGGTCACACAGCCAGTAAGTTGTCAAATGGGGATTTAGATTCAGGTTTTCCTGACTCCATGAGACATTGTAATCTGTTCATTTTACTCTATCATAAAGCCCTAATTTTAGTATATATATATATATATATATATATACACACACACACACACACACTGTCAGCTCACTGAAGCAGGAGTAGGATCCAGGGAAGGGAAGCTTTGGAAGCACCACTTATTTTTGTCACAGCAAGGCCCATCATGTTTACTGGTATTAGAGCAGAACTGAGATTGGGACTTGGAAGCCATTCTAACAAATGCACATTCCATTGTCACTGAGGCCATCTGCACATTGGGAGCAAAGGCATGCCTTGTGGATTGTTAGGACACATACCAGCAATGGAGTCCCAGAACTCAAACACAATCCCTCTTGAAAGCACTTTTCTGGTCTCCTTGAGGGAAACTGATTCATCTGTGTACCAGTCATGAACAAGGATGAACTTGGTTTTCTTGAGTCAGGATTTAGAGCTTGAAGGGAGTTCATAAAAGGGAATCACAATAAGATGGAAGTGATAAGACAAGGGCCTGCACAATGAATTCCCAGCATTTCTAACTTCTCATGTGCTCTGATACTCCAAAATGAAGTGATTTCTTTCGCAGATTAGCAAATTTACCTCCTATCTACCCCCAGGTAGGCCAGATTTGTGTGGTTCAACTGGCATCATAGTTGGGTGAGGCCATCTTCCTGTTCACCTGGCCATAAGTATTAGTATTGGCCACTTCTAACTCTCATCCACACAGTGCCCCTACTCATGGTTGTAGTTTTCCATTCCCATTGAAATAGCATTATTATGCTATGGGTTTATTGAATGCCCAGACCTTTAATTTTCTCATAACAATGACAATATTGTTAAAATTTCTTTAGCTTTGACCTCCAAATTGGATGAGTTAATGTTTCCCATTACATTTCATTGAGTTTTGCAGATGGGTTAAAAAATGAGCCATTGAACAGAACTATATTTTAATGATAAAATATTTCCTGGATGGGAATTTTTTTAAAAACATGTATTTTAGTTATTTGAAATACAGAGTGAAAAAGAGAGATATACAGATCTTCCACTTGCCAGGGCTAGACCAGGCTGAAGCCAGGAGCTAAGACCTCCAACTGGGTTTCCCTTGTGGGTAGCTGGGGCCCATAACTTGGGCTGTCATTGGCTGGTTTCCAAGGCCCATTATCAGGAAGCTTGATCATAAGTGATACAGCCAGGACTCAAATCAATGCTCATATGGGATCCCAGCACTGCACTACAATACTAGTTCCCTCATGGGATCTTGGAGATGAATGCAGGCAAACTCTCTTATCTCTAGTAGAAGGAAAGTGAGCTTCAGAAAGCCATGAGTTGTTTAAGGCCTTCAGCCTGCAACAGGAGAGCAAAGGCTGGAAGCAGTGTCACTGGGCCATAACCAGCCACATCCCAGGACAAGATTCTTTCTTTTACACATATTCCATTTTTGTTTTCCAGTAACTAGTATATTTCTTTTCTTAGAAAAATTTACTTTTATTTATTTGAAAGTGGAAGAAACAGGAAGACAAGGATAGATCTCCCTTTTGCTGGTTCATCCCTCAGATTTCTCACCTCTAGATTTATGAAAGAAAAAATACTGTGTTAATACCACACAGTTTGTGGTCATTTGTAATGGCTGTCATAGGAAATTATGGTACTTGGGAAGCCCCTGTTATGTGGAAACTCCCCCAAGGAATGGTGATTCACAATTTATGAGACAGAACTTCCGGCCTTTGCATCTTCTCATCCCTCAGGGATGTAAATTAGGCTGCCAAACTCTCCTTGTCAGCTTTCTCAGAATTGTATCAAAATGTTTTCTGTATCAGTGGATTGTTGGACATCTTCTTTCTTTTCCTAGTTTTCTTAAAAGTTTCATTTCTCTGTCTCAGCACATCAATGGAGCAGGATTAAGTTGATGGAGGGAGGAATGAGAACTGCTGTCAGGGTGCAAATCTTGCCATTTTTAGCAATGAGCTCAGTTTCTTCTATTGATGCACCATTTGCCAGAATCTGTTCCTAAAATGAAGCATTCACAGCTTTTATTCTGTGTTTCTAGAGCGCTAATGAAGCCCAGACAACCTCAACAAAAGCGCTCAATATCCTTATTACTGGATGGAACAATATTGTTAGAAGAGTTTGATAGAACAGTGAATCTGGTTAATTTCTTGACTAACAGCTCTCTAGGATGCCCTTTCAGGAGCTGGGCTGAAGAAGAGGGATTGGCTCCAAAACATATTTTCAAGGTGACATTGGACTACATGTTTTATGTGTCTATAATAAAATAAAGGTAAACATGCATGGACCTGCTTATAATTGCTATGCCAAATGCCCAGTCTTATCCCACTCCTAACTTATCTTCCCTGATTTTTTGCTTTTCTTTTTAGCATTTTCTAATATTGATATTTGCTTATTAAATTAAATCAATATTGTTACTGATACTAAGTAAGTACTTACTTAGCATCCTTATTGTCCATTTCTCCATTGACTAAAATGAAAATTCCACACAAAGTTGGACTTTGTTCATTGGTTTATCACTAGGACTTAGAATGGTGCATGGCACCAAGCTGTCACTGAGTATCTATTGGTTAAGGGAATGAGGCAATCATTATCACCATCTACAGTGACTAAATAGGATACAGAGTCTATATGCTACCAGACTTATACTGATATTACACGCAAAGGGGCTTAACTGAATATCCCAGCCTTATTTTCATTTAAAAAATAAGTTACATTTCCTTCCATCTCAGAGCCTTATCACATATTTTCTCTGCTCAGAACTCTGTTCTCATTTCTGCCCAAGTCCACTCTCATCCTTCAAGCCTGGAAAACACATCGCCTCCTCCTGGGTGCTTTTGACCTCCAGACTTGCTGAGACTTCCGCTTTGTGCTCTCACAGCCCCTGAATTCTTGTTGGCACTCATTACAATCATCATTCAGTAATTTATTGATGCCTAATGAGTTATTCAAAGTCAGTTTTTGTATGATTTGTTTCACTACATTTTCTCTAGCACCTAGTGCAGAATCTCATAGAAGTGGTTGCTCAGAAGATTGTGCTGAAAGGAATAGCAAATGAATAAAGTGACCCCACATTTTAAGCTTTCGCATTGGAAGAAATGTGGGATATGCTCATAACAGTTGTCCTCTGTGCATGTGGATGATGATGCCAACAGTAAACTTTTAACTTACATTGTTGGTTGTGTTAAAGTGGATGATGATCTGGTTGGCCATGATGCTAATGTGAGGGTTTGAAATGTGAGTGGCCACCTTAAAGTACAATGAGGACAAAAAAACAAGTACATTTAGAGCACTGTAGAAAGCCCTACTTTTCTTATTTTTCTCAATGGAAAAAAGTTCTTATAAATTTATGAAATAAATAATGGAAGCTCTGCTGTTAAGTTTTGTGGCCTTGAAGTTTTTCTTGATAATGGACTTATTACTCATAGCTCATAGTTTTCTCAGAGCTACAGAGAAAGAACAAATGTTAAAAATTTTTTAGCATGAAGATATTGAAATTCAAGACTAGGTCATATAACTAGAAAGCAGGAAACAAAAATCTGCAGTAAGTGTTGAGCCAAACTATGTAAATGGGACAATGTGGATATAAATTTTGTGGCTACTATATCTATAAGACACTAGCATTATGTACAGGGCAGAGTTATCTAAAATAGTGCTGAAATTGATCATATGTAGTCAAGCATGGAAGTGATGTTTTTGCAGCCTTAGTTCAGTTACTATGTGTCCTTGAGAAAAATGGTTTCATCTCCAAGCCTCAATGTCCTTTTACAGTACTCCATGGTACCCACACATGGGGACTTGCAGGCAAAATCAATGTTACGATAAGCTCTGAAACTCAGGACTACTTAGAAATACAGTGGGGATTATTGAGAAATGCCGTATCAAGCTGGACAACAGATTCTTGGAAGGCAGGAGCCAGGTCTGTCTGACTTATCACTGTGTCTCCATCTAGCATAGTTTCAGGTACATAGTGGGCCTTTGACACATCAGTAATAGGAGGAGGGAGGGGAG
The DNA here is from genome assembly GCF_033115175.1 of Lepus europaeus. Lineage (NCBI taxonomy): Eukaryota > Metazoa > Chordata > Mammalia > Lagomorpha > Leporidae > Lepus > Lepus europaeus. The sequence goes on along the minus strand of NW_026909213.1, from coordinate 2,372,569 downwards.
TTGTAAGCTGGATTTTAGCAATCTGGATTCTACTCTGGATTCTGTCACTGCCTGACCATGAGCGATACTTAATTTTGTCTACCACATAGAGGGGTTTGTGTATGTTTCTTCTAGCCCCATCATTTTGTAAGCAAGAATTTTTCAACTGGATATGCCATGTATAAAGCCTCAAGAAATAATTGGTTCATTTTTATAAGAATTAGGAGAATTACTTTGGAAGTTGGGCTGAGTGAAGGACTTGTGAAAAGTCCTTCACTCAGCCCAACTTCCAAAGTGACCACTGCAGCTGAGGGGATGGTCAAGTAGGGTCAGCAACATTGCAGGCAGAACTGTCAATTTCTTGTTAGAGATGCCCCCTGCCTTTACCTGGCCAGCTCTCCTCCCAGGCCAGCCAAGTAATGAAAGTCAACAGAGTGCCTCCCCCTAGGAGGTTCACACCTCCCTTAGGATATACCCCATGTGAAGAGATAGATAGGCCTGGGCCTCTGAATTTACAAGGCCTAAAGCCCACCAGATTATTATCAAGCCCCTTCTATCTGGTTCTATTTGCCTCTCAATCAGAAAAATTACTTGTAGCTTAGACAGCACCTTTCTTAGCACATCTAATAATGACTCTGTCCTTTGTTCTAGGCCCTGTCTAGCGCACTTGGGCCTCATTCTTTCGTAATCATAACCTCTACTCTACCACCAATGGCTCTACTCCCAACCTGTGTGTACTGATGGTCCTCTTCCCCACTTAATGCTGTATAATTGTTCAAACCTGGTAAATGCCACTCTTAGGATCATTGGTTACTATCCTCACTCTGTCTTTTATGACCTTGTCTAAATATGATCAGAGTCGGCAAACTTGGAAGGCTTCCATAGCCTTGGCAACTCATGACGACAGCCTAGGGTGGTTACTGGCGCCATAAACTAGAGTGTCAATTTGTTGGCTCAACAACAGGAGCCACTGTGCACTTGCTCCTCATGTGGGATCTCTGTCCTTAATGTGCTGTACATTGTGATTTAATGCTATAACTAGTACTCAAACAGTATGTTTCACTTTGTGTTTCTATGTGGGTGCAAACTGTTGAAATCTTTATACTAAATTGATCTTCTGTATATAAAGAGAATTGAAAATGAATCTTGATGTGAATGGAAGGGGAGAGGGAGCGGGAGAGGGGAGGGTTGCGGGTGGGAGGGAAGTTATGTGAGGGGGAAGCCATTGTAATCCATAAGCTGTACACTGGAAATTTATATTCATCAAATAAAAGTAAAAAAAAAAGAATTAGGAGAATTAAAGGGACAAGGGATCAATCAACATCATTCCTATCTCTGTTATGCCTACAGCCACTGCCACTGACCTTCAATTAAATTTCACTGCAGTCTGGCTCAGATCAACAGATGTGCTTGCAGGTGCTGTTGCTGCAGAAAAACCTTTTGGTGTAGGGCATTCTTTCCCTTATTGGGACTTTCACCTCCTCCCTCACTCTTTAACAAAATACATAAATAAATAAATCCTCAAGCTCTTTGATGCCAAAGGCAGAAAAAGAGAATTTTATCACCAAATTTTGGAAATGGATTCCAAGATGGTAGAATAGGAAAGGATGTAATGTGCTAGGCTAGAGATAAATAGAAATAAATATAAATAAATAAATAAATAAATAAATAAATAAATAAATAAAGTAGGACGTGCACTCTTATAGAAGAATTGAGAGAAAACTGCAGTGGAAATTCCATGGAAGGAAGAGGAATGCTGAGGACACATGTGGGAGGTTCAGATATACAGCACAAACATGGACCCAACACACTAAGCAGCCATGAGCTGGAGCAGATGGCAGTTTAGATACAGAGGTGAAACCAAACTGTAGCAGCCCTTGGTTATATAGCTGGAGGGAGACCGTGATGTAAGTCTGGCATGGAGCCCTAGTGGATAGCATGTACTCAAGGATCCAGTGGAATAAAAGGAGCATGCTTCTCTGACTCCATCCTTTCCACAATGGCAGCCAGCACCTGACTGAGAGAGGGTGAGTGCCATTTTGAGTTTTGGTAGCAGCTGTGGAAGACCTTTTGTGCACGCATATCAACTGGCTGAGGCAGGAGGCCATCCTCTCAGCAGTTCTGGTGGCAGTGATGGAAAGAATCAAAATTCAGCCAGTGGCACTTGTGTATGCATGTGATCCAGAGATTCTACAGAGGGAACAATCTGTGGTCTCTACTGACTTTGAGCCTGGCTGGGAGGATAGATAGATGTTTACTACCCATGTAGGACTGTAAAGTGCCCTCAGTCTCCCAACACACCACAAGCTCTGGAACCTAAACCTATGGGCAACTGGCTCAGGGAATATCTGCCTCTCTGGACTGAATAGGCTGGTATAGCAATGCAGAACCTCTACACACAGTGACTATGGAAACCTTGTGTTCTGAGATGGTGCAGACTCTGTGGCTGCATCAGAGGATACAGGGTGTAACTGGATTTCTGGGCAATTGCTGTGTGTAGATCCACACATTCAGAGCTCCCTGGTTCCCTCGTATGGGTCATTGCAGTGGAATCTATGCTCATTGAGGACTGCACAAATCATTTTTGCAGTTTGTATGGTGGCACCAATGAGTGTTGCACACACTGGAAGCTAAAAGCCAGGCACTGATCTCCTTGGACATAGGAGGTGAAGGTGTGATCACACCTACAGGGGTTACAATCCCCCTTTCTGTTAACAAAAGCAGATCTACCAAGCCAAATGTGGATATTAACCTGGATACTCAACCCTCCCAGGAACACTGACCAGAGCTCCTTGGCCACACGCAGCACACACCTCTTGGTATTCACTGCAACTGTAGACATTCCACTAAGCCACAGAGGAATATTTTTTTAAAAAGCCATCATAGGATAAAACCAAAAATTGGAAGCATTCCCCCTAAGATCCAGAACCAAACAAGGATGCCCACTCTCAACATTGCTATTCAATATATTCCTGGAAGATTTAGCCAAAACCATTAGGTAAGAAAAAGAGTCAAAAGTATACAGATTGGAAAGGAGGAATTCAAACTATCCCTATTTGCATGCAGAACCTGGAAGCCTGAGCCAGGGCCACAGGCAAGAAAAATAAATCAAAGGGAAAAAATCAGAAAGGAGCAAGTCAAATTATCTGTATTTGTGGATGGCATGTAATAATATATAGAGGAACCAAAAGACACTCCTGAAACTGGCAGGATATAAAATTAACACCCAAAAATTGATAGCCTTCGTATTCAAGACAATGCCATGACTAATAAAGAACTTTTAAGATCAGCCCTATCTGCAAATTATATCTACAAAATTAAATACCTTGGAATAAATTTCACCAAAAATTTCAAATACCTCTGTGATGAAAGTTACAAAACATTGAAGAAAGAAATAGGAGAAGATGTTAAAAATGGGGAAGAAAACTTCTATGTTCATGAATTAGAGGAATCAATAGAATTAATATCATCAAAATATCCATACCTACAAAATCAATTTATAGATTCAATGCAATTTACAGGTTCAATTTATAGATTATCAACAAAATTCTTTGCAGACCTAGAAAAATGGTGCTAAAGTTCATATATAAACACAAGAGACCCTGACAAACTAAACCAATCATATACAAAAGAAACAAAGTGGGAGACATCAATACCAGATTTCAAGATATGTAACAGGAAAGTTATAATCAAAACAACCTGTACTGGCACAAACATAGACATGTAGAACAATGGAAGAGAATAGAAGCTCCAGAAGTCAGTCCACACATCTACAAGGAACTTATTTTTTTATAAAGGAGCTAAAATTAATCCCTAGAGCAAGCACAATCTCATCAATAAAATGTGGCTGGGAAAACAAGATCTCTGCATGTAGAAGTATGAAACACATACCCTAAATTACACCTTGCACACAAAAGAAACCAGCCTGAAATGGATCAAAGACTTAAATATGCAACCAGATACCATCAAATCACTAGAGTATATTGGGGAAACTGTTGGACATTGGCATAGGCAAAGACTTCTTGGTAAAGACCCCAGAATCATAGGCAATCAAAGTCAAAATTTAGAAATGAAATTACATGAAGCTGAGAAGATTCTTCACTGCAAAAGAAACAACAAAGTGAAGAGGCAACTGTCAGAAGGGGAGAAAATATTAACAAACTACACATTTGATAAAGGGTTGATATCCAGAAACTATAAAGAACTCAAGAAAATCTACAAAGAAACAAACAATCCAGTTATGAAGTAGGCAAATGATTGAACAAGCATTTTTCAAGAGGGGAAATTCAAATGGCCAACAGACACATGAGAAAATGCTCAGGATCCTGAGGCATCAAGAAACTGCAACTCCAAACCACAATGAGGTTTCACCTCACTCCTGTTAGAAAGGCCCACATTCAGAAATCAACAAGACAAATGCTGGTGAGGATGTAGGGAAAAAGGTACCTTGATACACTGTTGGTGGGAATGTAAACTGATACAACCCCTGAGGTAGACATTATGGAGATACTTCATAAATCTGAAAATATAGACATACTTTGTACTATCCAAGCATCCCACTCCTGGCAATTTACCCAACTCAAAAGAAATCAGTATATGAAAGAATTATCTTTACCCCCATGTCCATTACAGATCAATTTACAACAGGTAACATATGAGGTCAACCCTGATGTCCATCAACTAATCATTAGATAAAGAAATTATGGTCTACATGCACTATGGAGTACTACTCAGCTGTAAAAAAATTTAAAAAATTGTATTGGAATCACCTGGCACATTTCTAACTCCATCATTTGGGGCAAGACTGATTGTGCATGTCCCAAATTGTGCATCTCCTCCCTCTTTTTTTCCACTCTGAAATTTAACAGGGATCACTTTTCAGTTAAAATTTAAACACCTAAGAATAATTGTGTGTTAATTACAGAGTTAAACCACTAGTACTAGAACAACAACAACAACAACAAATACTAAAAAGGGTAAAGTATTACATTGTACATCTAGAGTCAGGACAAAAGCTGATCAGGTCATTGTTTCTTATAGTGTCAATGCCATCTCACTAGTCCAAGTGATCAATTTCAGTTCACATTCGATGGCTTGGATAGGTCTAAGAAACAAAGGGATCACACAAACAAGACAAGTGTCTGCTAATACTAACTGATAAAATCAAAAAGGGAGAGAAAGATCCAGCATGGGAAGTGGGATACACAGCAGACTCATAGAATGGCAGATGTCCTAAACAACACTCTGGCCTCAGAATCAGCCCTTAAGGCATTTGGATCTGGCTCAAGAGCCCATGAGAGTATTGTAGGCATGGAAAGCCAAGATACCATGGAAAAGAAAAAAAGAAGAAGACCTAAATGAAAGATCTCTGTTAGTGAGATCCCAGTGGAAAGAATGGGGCCACCAAAGAAGGAGGTACCTTTCTCTGAAGGGAGGAGAGAACTTCCACTTTGACTGTGACCCTATTGGAATAAGATCAAAGTCAGTGAACCCTAAAGGCTTCCATAGCCCTGGCAACTCATGACTAGAGCCTAGGGAGATTACTGATGCCATGAACAGGAGTGTCAAATTGTTAAGTCAGCAACAGGAGTCATTGTGTACTTACATCCCATGTGGGATCTGTCCTTAATGTGTTGTCTAATGTGCAGTGATGCTATAACTAGTACTGAAACAGTATTTTTACACTTTGTGTTTCTGCGTGGGTACAAACTGATCAGATCTTTACTAATTATATACTGAATCGATCTTCTGTATATAAAGATAAATGGAAATGAAAAAAAACCTGGTGTTAAATTGGAAATGGCATAGAAATTAATTTAAAAAATATTATGTAGGATCTCTGCCTTTAATGTGCTGTACACTCCTATTTAATGCTGTAACTAGTACTCCAACAGTATTTTTTTTTCACTTTGTGTTGCTATATGGGGGCAAACTGTTGAAATCGTTACCTAATTTATACTAAACTGATCTTTTGTATATAAAGAGAATTGAAAATGAATCATGATGTGATTGGAAGGGGAGAGGGAGTGGGAAAGGGGAGGGTTGTGGGTGGGAGGGAAGTTTTGGGAGGGGGAAGCCATTGTAACCCATAAGCTGTACTTTGGAAATTTATATTCATTAAATAAAAGTTTAATAAAAAAAGTTTTTGAACTCAAAAAAAATTAAAAAAAAACAATGAAATCTTGTGGTTTGCAAAAAAAAAAATGGGTGCAACTGGAAACCATTATACTTAGTGAAATAAGCTATTTCCCAAAAGACAAATATCACATATTTTCCGTGATCAAATGTAACTAACTGAATATCTAAAGGGTAATGTATAGGAGTGAAATTGACATTTTGAGATTGAATGATTGTTTACAACACTTGTCTCTTCTGTTGAGGGACAATGTTTTAGTCTTCATAATATTTGAGAACTCTTTTACTTAGTGCAGGGTTAACCTTACTATAATTAAGTAAACTTAATGTAGATCTTGGTAAAAATTAAGAATGGGAATGCAAGAGGGAGGAGGAAGAATGGTTGGAGCATAGGCAGGAAGAAGGCAAGTATGACTACATTCCTTGATTTGCATAAATGAAATACATGAAATTTGTATAGTCCAAAAAATTGTATAAAATGAAAAGAAATAGCAATAAAAAAGAAAGGAAAATTTTTTAAAAGATAAAATGGCCTAAACATTGTAAATTCATACCCCTTTTTTTTCCCATTTTACTTGCAAAGTATCTGTGAATTGGCAGAGCCATGTCTCTTACTCCCATTGCTTTATTTCTGATAGGGTGACAAAGCCATTACCAGGAACTCATGTTCCATGCCTCTGTGGTCTCTGCAAGGATTGGATTAATTCTGGACTAAAAGTTTAGGCTGAAAGAGAAAGACACACTTGAAAGGAAACCTCATTTTCTCAAATCAGAAGGAGAAACATTTCTTCCAATAAAACCAGTGTTTCCTCCATCTCCTGGGCATTCTGCTTGGAGAACTCACTGTCTTCAACTGAGTTTCTTTCCTAAAGATCATGCTAAAGAATACTAGCATGAGAGTGAAGAAAGAAGTTGAAAAGTTCATCAGGAATGTTTAATCTTTAGAAGCTCTGAGCCTGGGAGACAGGCAGAAATGACTTCTCTATTCCTAGTTTAGAAATTGAAATTTAAACCAGCTTTTGACTAAATATCAGAGGTAAGATGGTATATATTTTTTGTGGGAAGAAACAATATTGCCTTTGAGTGAAACAGGAGCAAGGACCAGAGCAGTGTCATACTGATAAAGCAGTTCCTTAGGAGGAGGGGAATCTTTGGGATATGGCAGTGGGCCATTTCTTTCTTGTAAATATTCTTGCCCAAAGCTAATTTCAGCTGCCAATGTGATCTGTAAGAACAGATTTACAAACAGTGACTCCAGTTCTACTACTGAGAACTCAGATGAGATAGGCTCAGCCACTACTGGAAGTGGGTAAAAGGAAGGAAAAACAAAGGCATACAACATGTCATAAAAATTGTAATATTATAGACAACCATTATGTGAACAATTGTGATGTCATAAATCCATTGTGATGTCATAAACACAATATTTTGTGTTGGTATAAAGCTACTGTATCCAATCAATTTTAACATAATCATGCCATAATCAATTGTGATGTCATAATCAGTATCATGCCATAATCAATTTTACTTAATCAATTTACTGTTGTGAACATCTTCAGATGTCATAATCAACAGGGATATGATAAACCACCATTGTTATATTTAAAACCTACCATTATGATGTTATAATCAATTGAAAACACATAAACAGTCTTGTGTTATCATAAATTTGTCATTATGAAGTCATAATTGTGATATAAGCCACCATTGTGATATGTTATTTGATTGTAATGTCATAAAGTCCATTGTGATTTCATAAACTGATATTTTGCCACCATTCACCAACCATTTTGATGTCATAAACCTACTGCAATTATGTCACAATCAACTGCAAATTCATAAGTCCACAGTGACATAATAAGCCTGCAATTGTGACATTATAATCAATTGTCATGTATAAACCACCATTGTGATAATTAGTTGTATTGTTATAAAACTACCAGTATGAATTTATAATCAATCATGATTCCATAAAAGCTGTTATCCTATAACAGCATTGTATTACTATTATGTATTATGTACTGTTGTGATATGGTAAACCAATAATCATGTTATCATAAAACTGTCATTATGATGTTGTAATTTTGATTTCAAAAACCACTGTGACTTTAATATATATTGTGATATAAAACATTGTGATGTCATAATATGTCATTGTTATTTCTCAATCAATTGTGATGCAAAAAACCTTCTCATTTTGTGTTACTATGTGGAAGCAAACTGTTGAAATCTTTACTTAATATATACTAAACTGATCTTCTGTATATAAAGAGAATTGACAATGAATCTTGATGTGAATGGAAGGGGAGAGGGAGCAGGAAAGGGAAGGGTTATGGGTGGGAGGGAAGTTTGGGGGGGGAGGAAAGCCATTGTAATCCATAAGCTGTACTTTGGAAATTTATATTCATTAAGTAAAAGTTTTTCACAAAAACCTTCTTGTATCATAATCAGTTGGGATGTAATAAACCATGATTATGATATAAATCATAATCCCTGTGAAGTCTCCCAAAGTATTGTGACATCATAAACACACTATTGAGTCATCATAATCAATCTTTATATCATGAATTATAACTATGATATTATAGTAAATTGTGGTGTCATATTGACTTTGTAATGTCACAAAGCATATTGTGATAATATAAAAAGCCACTGTGCTGTTATAAAGCTACACTTTCAAGTAATAATCAATTGTGATGTCATACATTTCCTTGTGATGCCATAATCACCTGTGATGTCATTAACCATTATTATATCAAAAACCTATCACTGCAAAATCATAATTGTGAATCCATAAAACAACTGTAAGGTCATAAATTTATTATTAAACATCATAATCAATTATAATATCATATACTAACATTTCTATGTCACAAAATAACATTGTATGGCTTAATCAATTGTGAATTCATAAACCAGCATTATGATTAACAATCAATGTGATGTCAGAAAACCAGTGTGATGCCATATGAATATTCTGATGACAAAAAGTACTATAATGTTGTACTAACCATTATGCTGTCATAAAGAGTTACAAAGTTATAAAATTATTTTGAAAACATAAACCAACAGTTCTGAAATACACAATTGGGATGTCATAAAGCTGCCATTATGATGTTATGGACTGTAATGTCATGAAAACAATTCAGAGGTCAAAATCAATTGTGATAATATAAAAAACCATGGTGACATTATAAGCTGCCATTACCGCCATCATCAATTGTGATATAGTGAAAAAAATCTTTTGTGATATCACAATCAATTCAGATGTGATAAACCATCATGGTGTTGTTATAAAGCTACAACTCTCCTTTCATAATCAATTGTGAAGTTATAAGTCAACGTTATACCATGAACCTATCATTGTGATGTCATAATGAATTATCATGTTATAAACTATCAATAGGAAATTATAAGCAATTACATTGTCATAAAAGCAATTTCAATTTCAAACACCTACATTATAACACAAAAAACACTGTCATGTCATTGATGTCAAAATTTTGATGTCACAACAATCATTGTGATGACATAAAGCAATAATTATATATTGTGATGTCATGTATGTGAATTGTGATGTCAGTATTGTGGACTCATTAAAATTGCTACAACATAATCTATTATTATGTCATAAATCACCATTGTGATTTCATAGTTGTGATGTTATAAAACCATATTGCTGTCATAAAGCAACCCTTATTTTGCATTATCAGTTTTCACCTCATAAACCACCATTATGACTTTTAAATTAATTGTGACATCACCTTAAAAATAATTATCTCAAAATCTACTGTGACGTCTCAAAAATCCATTTTGATATCATAAAACTACCATTGTTCCATCACAATAATGTGTGATGTAAGGACCCTTTGATGTCATAATTTATTGGGATAGAACAAGCAACTATTGTGATATCATAAGCTAACATTGCAATGTCATAATCAATTGTGATGTCATAAATGCCATTGTGAAGTCCAAATCTATTGTGATGACATAAAATCATGCTGACTTCAAAATCAATTGTGAAGTCAAAAACCATTGGTTTATCATAATCTTAACTTGTAGATTTGAATGTCAATCAATTTTGATGTTCTAAGCCACTATTATATTCCATTGTGATGTCATAAAACCCATTGTGATTTCATAAACCAATATTATAATGACATAAAATAAAGCTACCTTTCCTATTTATTAATCAATTGTGAGTTTGAAAATCTTTGTTATGTAATAATCAACTGAGATAAAACTGTCATTGTGATGCAAAGACAATTGTGAAATCATAAAAAAACACTGACATTATAAATATGCCATTATAGAATCATAATAAATTGTGATGACAAAAACCATAACTATAAGTCTACTATTGTGATGTCATAATCAATAAGAAATTGTAAAAACCATTGGGGTGTCATAAACCTACCACTGTGATATAATAATGAATTGTGATGTCATGAACAACTATTGTGGTGTTATAAATACTATTGTGATCTTATAAAATACCAATGATATCTCATAATCAGTTGTGAAGTCATTGAAATAACTGGGTCATAATAAACTTACCATTGTGACATCATAATCAATTTAACATTAGGAACCTCCATGCAATATCATAACCAATTATGAGGCAAAAAATCTATTCTTATGTCATAAACCAATATTGTGATGTCATGAACACTCTGATATCATAAATTTTCATGTCACTAACCACCATTATCATGTTATTGTCCACTGTGATGTCATAGTAATTATTGTGCTTAACTCTATTGTGACATTGTAAAATCTGTGATTTTATAAAATCACAAATGTTATGATATAATCAATTGTGATGTAATCAAACCCTAGTGATACTATAATTAATCAGGATTTGATAAACTATCATTGTGATATCATAAAGGAACCACTGTGATGTCATAATCAACTGTCAATTCATAAAAGCCATCGTGACATCATGAATCCAATAATCTGACACCTTAACCAATTAAGATGTCATAAGGCATCTTTGTGATACCATAATCAGCAGTGAGTCATAAAACATTATGATGTCATAGATCAGTATCGTGATTACCTTTGTTATATCATAATCAATTGTGATGGCATAAAATAATTATATAAGCAGAAAATTCTGGTGTCATAAAACTACCATTGTGACATTATGATCAATTGCAATGTCATTAATAACACTAGTGGTATGATAATAAACCATTGTGATCTCATAAAACTACCATTAAGATGTCATAACCAATTGTGAAGTCATTGTAATAATTGGAACATCATAATTGTGATCCTATAAGCTAACCATTATGATGTCTTATTCAGTTGTGAATCCATAAAATCATTGTGATGTCATAAACTTATAATTATGACATTTGAATCAATTACTATGTCATAAATCAACATTATGATGTCATAAACCATAATATTAATGTTATAATTGATAATTCTGATAATATGAAAGCCATTTTGATATCATATGCTAATGTTGTGCTGCAACAAATATGCAATTGTGATGTCGTAAGCCAAACATTGTATAGTCATGATGAGATATAGAAGCCATGAAAATCATTCTGATGGCACAAAACTATCATTGTGAGGTAACAATCAATTGGAATGTCATAAATGACCGCCATGTGGACATGAATTGCCATTGTGATGTCATGAATAGTGAAGTCATAAACCAGTTTTTTAAAATTTTGTTTTATTTGTTTGAAATTGAGAGTTACACAGGGAAAGAGAGGCAGAGGGACAGCGAGATCTTCCAGCTGCTGTTTCACTCCACAGATAGCCACAATGGCCAGAATTGTGCCAATCCAAAGCCAGGAGCCAGGAGTCTTCCAGATCTCCCACATGGGTGTAGGGGTCCAAGGATTTGGTCCATCTTCTACTGCTTTCCCAGGCCACAGTAGAGAGCTGGATCAGAAGTGGAGCAGCTGGCATTTGAACTGCTGCCTATATAGGAGGTAGGCACTGCAGCAGGAGGATTCACCCACTACGCCACAGCACTGGCCCCATGAACAAATATTTTGCTATCATAGGCTTCTATTGTGATGCCATAAAACAACCAATATGATGTTATAATCAACTGTGATATAATGAAAACCATTTTGAAGTCATTATTATGACATGAACAACCACATTAAAAATGACATAAGGCTATCATTGTTATGTCATAATCAATTGTGATTTCATAAAAATCCTTGTAATTTCCAAATCAAACTAGGATGTGATAATCAACCATTGTTATATCATACACATACCAATGTAATGTCATAATCAATTAATTCATGAAAAACATGTTATACTTACACCAATATGAATTCATAATCAGTTTGTGATGCCATAAACTACCATTGTGATATCATAAGCAATTTAAACTATATAAACCATTATGATCTATCAATTGTGATGTCATAAACCACCATTATCATGTTGTAATCAATGGTAATATAATTCTATTGTCATGTCATAAACGAATATTGCAATGGCATAGCATATCATTGTGTTGTCATAAAGCTATCACTGTTATGTCATAATCAATTATGATGTAATAAAATGTCATGAGAATCAACTGTGATATTATAAATAATCATTGTGATGTCATAACCCAACCATTTGATGCAGTGATCAATACTGAAGTCTTAAAAGACACTGTGAGGTTATAGGTCTATCATTGTGATGTTATAATCAATTCTGATGTCAATAAAACATTGTGATGTTATAAAACAACCATTGTGATGTCATAGTTATACAAACCATTGTGATATCACAAATCTACCTTTTAGAATTCACAGTCAAATGTGATTTGGTTAATTGCCATTGTGATATGATAATATATGAAAACCATTGTTTTGCTATAAAACATGAAGTGGCAGAGGAAGGTTTGAAACTGGGAACTTGCAACCATGTAGGAGACCTGGATTGAATTCTAAGCTCTCAGTTTAGTCCTGGTCCAGCTCTGACCATTATGGGCAATTGATAAGACAACCAGCAGATGGTGCTCTCTGTGTTCATATGTATTTGCCTCTCAAACTATAAATTTAAAAATAATATAACTGTTGACATTAAAACAATAGGCTTAATATTATATATGTTTAAAATATAGTTGCAGGAGTATCAAGTATATTTAATCACGTCATTTATTACATCACATTTTAGAAGCAGGAGAAATGTGCAAAGACTAATTCAGTTCTCTAAAAGAAGCATCTGCAAAGGCTGCTTTATGGAGGAGCATCCCCAAATATCCCTGAATCCAGCAGCAATGGAGAAAGGCACAAAGCACTGCATGGAAGAGCACCCACCTGAGACCCAGAAAGCAACACCCACTAAATGGGCTCTGACATCACCCTTGCCTCCTCCACTAAGGTCTAAGGTCTTCTACCACCCTATGAAGAGTTTCATGGGGAACTGATGTGAGTTGTGATCACAGAGTTTGTTTTCATCATCTCGAGGCCAAAGGACTCCAAATCAAGATATCAGCTGGGAAGGACCTGCAGAAACGGGTTGTGGACTTGTCAGAGCAAGATGAGGAAATGCTGTATCAAAAAGAGTGTGGAGGCCAGCGCTGTGGCTTAACAGGCTAATCCTTCACCTTGTGGCGCTGGCACACCGGGTTCTAGTCCTGGTTGGGGCGCCGGATTCTATCCCGGTTGCTCCTCTTCCAGGCCAGCTCTCTGCTATGGCCCGGGAAGGCAGTGGAGGATGGCCCAAGTGGTTGGGCCCTGCACCCGCATGGAAGACCAGGAGAAGCACCTGGCTCCTGGCTTCGGATCAGCACAATGCAACGGCTGCAGCGGCCATTGGAGGGTGGACCAATGGCAAAAAGGAAGACCTTTCTCTTTCTCTCTCTCACTATCCACTCTGCCTGTCAAAAAAAAAAAAAGAGTGTGGAATGTTGAGGCGATCTGTGAGGGAGGCCTGCAGGTGTTCTGGGGCCTTCTGGCTTATGGATGCAATGCAATCAGCTCACCTGAGAGGTGCCTGAGCTTCAATCTATGGTTACCAATGTGTCTGCCAGGGCTGTGGGTCTCAAGTGCTGCCATGTGAAGCTCAATGAAGTGGCACACCTGGTACAGCCCCACCCCACAGATGCCTGGATGCCTATGCACCAGCTCCAGAGGGTAGCGAGTAGAGTGGCATGATGTCATCCATTTGGAACCCTAAAGCAGCCCTGACCCCTTCTTGGATGCATCTTTTCAGGCTGTGAGTGAAGGAGCATTGCTGTGCCTGACCTGAACCGACATGGTGGTGCTGGCCAGGAGCAGCTGAGAGACCTGCAAGTGCAGAGTCATAGTGCTCAAGTGTTAGGCCTGCCAAAAAATGGCCCTGAATACCATCCTGCACAGCCTGAACCTCCAGGTTAGCTGCTGCTGGTTTTTTATGATGCCACCACTCATGTGAGGATTGACTTCTAAGAACCCGTGTTTGTTTGGAGTTTTCACCAGCAAGGCCAAGGTCAAGGCCATCACCAGCAAGCAGGCACTGGTGTTCCAGTGTGTGGGGTGTGGGACCTTCAACCTTCAGTGCCTCAGCAAAGCAATAGGAGCCCCTGGCCCTGGGCCATGTTCTCTACAGCCCAGAGTCCTCCTGTGAACCCTGAGTTTAAGCACTGCAGGCAGCAATATCAACTTGGAGACCTCCTATTGGCTGAGGCCATCTATGATCTGGAATGTGAGCTGTGCCCTTGAGGATGTGAGCACCAGTTTCTGCCACTTGCACACTTTGGAGTGGATCTGTAGTTTCCTGGACATTGTTACTGAGGAGCTCCCAAATGATAATCTCCACTACACACTTAGTAGGCTAAATAGCACTATCTATGGCAGTATGCTCAGCCTCCTGCAATTGTTCTCTGTCCTCCTTCACATGGGCTTCTGGTCTCACTCTCCCATGCTCTAAGAACCTGGTCAAGGTGGACAACCTGTGTTGATTGTCTAGAGTATTCTGGGAGGAGTGTCCTAGAAAATGTGGGTGACTGTTGGAGACCAGCCCACTGTTGTGCATTCATAGCCAGGAGTTCAAGCTGCAGACAAAATTCACAGTCTCAACCCAACTCTCAGCAGCAAGGACTCCAAGCCAACCTGGAGGTCAACTAGGATCAGACATGAGCCTGGGAGTGAGACAGCAGGAGAAGCTATGGAGGAAGCAACAGAGGCTGCACTAGAATAAGCAGGAGTATGTGGCTGAGGACCCCGCCCAGCAGGCAGCCAAGCTCAAAACATTTCCTTTATAAGAATTTTAAGCTGAATATCTGTCATCCATGGGGGACAAGTGCCACTATTCTGATAACCTCTAGAACCTGTAGTTTCCTCTGATGTTGCCACACTGACTTTCCAGAGACCTCTTACCAATAACCTCCTGGGCCTGGGGCCTACTATATACCAGGCATGGACTGTGATTATAAAAGAGATGAGGCCTTAAAAGTTAGAAGAAGGTTAAATGTCACTGATTAATTAAATGACACTACCAATTCAATAAAAAGGTTTATGTTATTTATAATAGAGTTTAATTTTTTTAAAGATCTAATGCAAATGCTTCCATTTAACTTAGATCCATTCAATACTAAGGGAAAAGGACTTAAAGTCCACCATTATTTTCTAATGACTGCTAGCATGTTAATCATGTATCTTTCCAGAATGTTTCCTAATTGCTTACCAACAGGTTACAGGAATTTGTGTGCATGAGCTGTCTTTTTTTCCTCCTTCCTTCCCTTCAACCATCCTCTTTTCTTTCATTATAGATTAACCAATGCAGGATTGGTACATGCATGTTTTATTGCAGTTTTAAATGAGTATATAGCATTCCTTTGTAAAACAAATACAACATAATCTGGTCCCTTGTTGACTGACTTTAGATTGCCCACATGTTTTATTGATGATGAGCTCCATATCACAGCCAAGACTGTAGACTGGTTTATATACCCAGCAACTGTTTATTAGGAAAGAGTCCTACTTGAGGGGTTGCTAGTCAATAATATACACATTTTAAATTCCAATAGATTTGATTTTTCACATAATCTGCATCAAGTTAAACATGTATCAGCAATGTATGCTTTTACTGATGATACTGACAATAGCAAATTTTTTGGTCGAATAAGTCCAAGAAACCACAACATTGTAATTTATATTACCCTGACTGCTACTGAGGTGTCACAGCATCATTCATTTCTCACTGTAACTTTCCTCTTACAAATTAACTCTGTATTCTATGTCTACTTTCATTGGGGGATTCATTTTGTTTATAATTTCATGGAAGTTTCAATTTAACATAGTGTGTATATAATGTTTTCTTTTTTAACTTTTATTTAATAAATATAAATTTCCAAAGTACAGCTTATGGATTACAATGGCTTCTCCCCCCCCAATAACTTCCCTCCCACCTGCAACCCTCCCCTTTCCCACTCCCTCTCCCCTTCCATTCACATCAAGATTCATTTTCAATTCTCTTTATATACAGAAGATCAGTTTAGTATATATTAAGTAAATATTTCTACAGTTTTCACCCACATAGCAGCATAAAATGAAAAACACTGTTGGAGTACTAGTTATAGCATTAAATCACAATGTACAGCACATTAAGGGCAGAGATCCTACATGATATTTTTAAAAAATTGATTAATTTTCTATGCAATGTACAATTTAAAACCAACATGTCAGCATTGCCTCAGATTGTTTTTATTTTTCAATTTTGTTGAACATAAGTTTTAGAGTTTATGTAACTTAAGTCTTTACATTGATGATTAATATTATATAATTATGGGGTCTGACACTGTGATGCAGTAGGTTAATCCTCCGCCTGCAGCATCAGCATCCCATTCGGGCACCAGTTCTTGTCCCGGCTGCTCCTCTTCCAATCCAGCT
The DNA here is from genome assembly GCF_033115175.1 of Lepus europaeus. Taxonomy (NCBI): domain Eukaryota; kingdom Metazoa; phylum Chordata; class Mammalia; order Lagomorpha; family Leporidae; genus Lepus; species Lepus europaeus. The sequence goes on along the minus strand of NW_026909213.1, from coordinate 2,355,605 downwards.
CTCTGCTGTGGCCTGGGAAAGCAGTGGAAGATGGCCCAAGTCCTTGGGCCCCTTCACCCTCGTGGGAGACCAGGAAGAAGCACCTGGCTCCTGGCTTTGGATTGGTGCAGCTCCAATCGTTGCAGCCATTTGGGAGTGAACCAACGGATGGAAGACCTTTCTCTCTGTTTTTCCCTCTCACTGTCTGTAACTCTACCTCTCAAATAAATAAATAAATAAAATATTATATAATAATGGTCCTATATTAGGTGAAAAATCCAGACTACCAAATATCACTCTCGATGCTTGATTTTATGCAATTATATTCATGTATATGTATAATTTAATTATCAAATATAAATTTAAAATTTTATAATATATATGTTTGCTTTTTTGTATGTTCTATACTTAAAGGCATTTTAGGGTCTATATTAGTGGGGCTGGCACTGTGGTGTAGTGTGTAAATCCACCGCATGTAGTGCCGGCATACCATATTGGTACTGGTTTGAGTTCCAGCTGCTGTTTCCAATCCAGCTCTCTGCTTTGGCCTGGGAAAACAGTAAAGGATTGCCTAAGTTTTGGGGCCCCTGCACTCATGTGGGAGAAGCTACTTACTTCGGATCTACACAGCTCCAGCCACTGCAGCCAACTGGGGAGTGAACCAGTGGGTGGAAGACATATCTCTCTGCCTCTCCTTCTCTCTGTGTAATTCTTTCAAATAAATAAATTAATCTTAAAATAAGAAAACAGTCTATATTAGCTTCAAATTTTTTAAAAGGCACAAAAATATGTTCCAGTTTATAAGTCAATTGGCAGTTGTCTAGACTTGGCCATTTTATTTTATTCCCTGGCTGCTTTTTAACCCTCAAAAATCTTTTGTTACACACTTATCTTCTATAGGATGTGAACAATTCATGTTTTTCTGAAAATTATTATAATTCTTTGCTAAACTCCTGCTTATTGTTTGATGTTATTCCCTTCATACATAAAAGGTGAAGATATTGAAGGACAAAAGTACTATTCTGTGATTGTCATTCATATTTTTCTTCTTGCTTATTTGGGGGAATGAGAATCAGAAATAGATTCAGGAGAGACAATATTACTGTACCTCCCTTAAAACTAATGCAACTCAACAAATAAAACACCAGATGAACAAGTGAGTATTCATTGAGTGATGAAGTGTGTTTTCAAATTATAAAATTGATAAATAATTGAATTTCAAATTCCACAAATTGAAATATGTTATTTTAATATAAGAAATTACATTAATTAATATGATAATTTATTTTATTTTAATAATTATTTAACAATAATTTTGATTGATTGAGATATGTAATAAGTCTTCTCTCATTTTTAGATGTACACTTCTTGATCATTTTTCATTTAATAATTTTAAAATATGGATTACTCTAGAAATGAGACATAATTTTATAATTTCTATAGCATAATTAATAAAAAAAGTTTATTAGTTTAGTTAAGGGACCAAAATTACAGTATTTCAATTTAAGCTGCCACTGGTGACACTGGCATCCCACATGAACACTGGTTTGAGTCCTGGGTGCTCCAATTTGATCTAGTTCTCTCCTAATTCACTGGGAAAAGCAATGGAAGATGGATCAAGTGCTTGAGAACCTGACACCTATTTGGGAGACCCGGTTTCATTGTGAAGCTCCTGGCTTGGGCCCCGCCTGGTCCCAGCCACTCAGACATTGTAACCATTTTGAGAGTGAACTGGTAGATGGAAGATCTATCTCCAACTTCATTCCATTGATCAGAGAAGGTGTATGGTGTAATTCAATTTTTATGAATTTTTGAGACTTGCTTAATGGCATAGCATGTGATCTAACCTAGAGAAATTTCATACACTGCTGTGGATTCACTGGTGTGAATCCACTGCTGTGTATTTTGAAGCTTTAGGGTGGAATGTTCTATAGGTATCTGTGAAATCCATTTGGTCTATAGTGTCAATAACTCTGTTGTCTCCTTGTTGATTTTCTCTCTGGTTGATCTTTACATTGCTGAAAGTGGGTTATTGAAGTGCCCCATTGTTGCCGTTGATTTCTCCACAATGTTGCAGTGGGTTCGTTTCTGAGAAGAGCAGCGTGGTGGGGGCAAGAGGCGCGGAGTCAACACACAGACCCCGGGAGTCCGGTGAGAGCAGGCTTGAGGCGAGCAGCCTGCAGACTCGTTTATTACAGTTGGTACAACAGCTTATATAGCCAAGACCAGCCAATCTGGTTAAGGGGCGGTCCATACCCCAACCAATCACAGCCTGTTGCCAGGCAGTTTCCACAGCCATCCAATCACAGCCTGTCGCCAGGCAGTTTCAAATCCATCCAATCACAGCCTGTCACCAGGCAGTTTCCAGAGCCATCCAATCACAGCCTGTCGCCAGGCAGTTTCAAATCCATCCAATCACAGCCTGTCACCAGGCAGTTTCCAGAGCCATCCAATCACAGCCTGTTGCTAGGCAGTTTCAAAGCCATTCCTGACTAACTGACGCTCGCTGGCTAGTGGCCACCTTGGCATGGCCTTCTCATTCCACTACATTTCCCCCTTTTCGTTTATTTTTGAGCAACGGGAGGCATGATTCTTGGCCATACCATTGTTGACCCCGTTTCCATGTGGTCTCCGTACGCAGCTGTGCCTGTCTTAGGTTGTCCCCCAGGGGATCTTACCCGTCATTGACTAACCAGCGCTCAAATCGAGAGACCACAGGATTGCTTGCTCAGATAGGGGTAGGAATGAGGAATAACGGTTATCAGGAATGGCATGACCACACACAGGCTGTGGGCCATTGGAGTGGCTGACCAGAGCTAGTGGGGTACACAATGGTAACAGATATGGCTTTGGGCAGTTTCTCAGGGTAGGATGATAGGGCAGGTGCGTCTGCTAACAAGGCGTAGTCTCGGTCTTGTTCAGCTGGTTCTGGTTGGCTGTCAGTTGCAGGCTTGATGTTTCTGGCTGGTACCCAAATGGGCTGTTCCGCATTCTCTGGAAAGACACAAGCATATCCTCGACCTTTGGTTAATAGAAGCCTTTTTACAGGCGTTGGAATCCAGGGCCTCAATTTTGCATACACTTCAACATTAACAGCAAACATGCTGATGGCATGGGATCTAGCAGCTGTCCTGAGAGCTTGGAGTGCCCAAGGACTGCCACAAATGTGGGGATCCTCACTGGGTGCGGATGGGATGACCTCGCATGAGTTATTGTGTAGAGGTCCTCTTAGTTCATCCCACGGGTATGTGGGGGGTGGCTGAGTAGGCATTGCTACCTTGTTTGCTACGTTGTTTTTTTCACTGTCGGAGCTCTCTCTCCCTAAGTCAGAAACCGTTGTCTGTGAGACAGGGACCTGGAGTGTCAGGCTCCTATCATTCACAGATTCACTATCTTTGATAATCTGCACAGGATTCTGAGAGGGGGGTATCTTTCCCATGTCTGAGCGCTTAAGAGCGGCACGGTACGCCAACTCTAGCCAGAGGAAAGACACGTATAGCACTGCTACCGTAACAAAGCAAATTCCTAGCACCTCAACTGTGGATGGCATTTTGTGGGAGGTTTCCCTATGCTAGACAAACAGATAGTGGTGTATCAGATCGTACGTATGTCCTGTGCTTAGTGGGGGACTTCCTTGATTTGTTAGGTCAAGGCCGTATGCCCACACGGTGTCTCCGGAGCGTCACCTCTCTCGAGTGAGGGAAGATGACTTGGTTCCGAATTCTGGGATGATCAGTCCCTTATGTGAATTCGCCGGGCGAACCGAAAGTAAAAGGAGGAGCCGAGAAGCGACGTACGCTTCAGGGCGGTGTGTGCTAACCTGGGGTCACTTAGACTGAGGACAAGGACAAGGAAAGGGGCGTAGGAGGGGGTTCTGTGCTCACCCTCACAGAACCGAACAGCACACAAAACACCGAGGGGCCTACTTGCCGAAATCCAGGGGGGACCTCGCCGAGTCCGACACGCTGTTTCTTTCCCAGTCATGATGGGGCGCCAGATGTTGCCGTTGAATTCTCTACAATGTTGCAGTGGGTTCGTTTCTGAGAAGAGCAGCGTGGTGGGGGCAAGAGGCGCGGAGTCAACACACAGACCCCGGGAGTCCGGTGAGAGCAGGCTTGAGGCGAGCAGCCTGCAGACTCGTTTATTACAGTTGGTACAACAGCTTATATAGCCAAGACCAGCCAATCTGGTCAAGGGGCGGTCCATACCCCAACCAATCACAGCCTGTTGCCAGGCAGTTTCCACAGCCATCCAATCACAGCCTATTGCTAGGCAGTTTCAAAGCCATTCCTGACTAACTGATGCTTGCTTGCCAGTGGCCACCTTGGCATGGCCTTCTCATTCCACTACACCCCATTACTAGTGTATTTGAGTCTATGTCTCCCTTTAAATCCACTAACATTTTTTTATGTATCCAAGTGCCCTGTAGTTAGGTGTATATACTTTTATAATAGTCATTTCTTCGTGTTTACTTGATCCTTTGATCATTTCATGGTACCCTTCTTTGTATCTTTTAAATTTTTTATGTGCAACTATTTTGTCTGATATTAGGATGGCTAAATACGCCCATGGCCCACAGCAAAGCCACGAGCCCTCCAAGCCAGGAAAAGAGGTGGAAGCTTCTGAGGGACAATATAAACTGGACCTTTCTTCCTCTGTGGTGGTGCTCGCTGTTCATGCCTGGAGCTAGAGACAGCAGTGGCCCTGTAAAATAACCATTTGCTTAACTTGTCAGATGGCTGGGGGGTGGGGAGCCTGCAAGAACACCCTCTCTACCTTGCGCAGATGGCACCTCTGCTGGAAAAATTGGAAGGGCTCCCGCTGCTTGAATACATTTCGTCCAACAAGGATCAGCCTCCCAGGGCACTGTGCATTGCACCCTGGCCAAGGGACACACAGGCCCCAGCACTGGCTACAAGGCCTTATCTCAGCTGGGACAACAAAGATGTCATTGCACTGAAGTGAGGCCGCGGTGGCCACAACCGCACATGGATCTGCAGGAAGCCCTCTCGACCTCACCCTGGTCCCCTGCTGTCTGCAAAGTGGACAGAACACAGAAGTGCCCTTGGCCCCTGGATCAGCCAGGGTGCACCCCAGCCATGCTCAGGAACAATGCCCTAAGCACAGCCTCCCGCCATGCCCCTCCCAAGTATAGCTGCTGCATCAGGAGCCTGCAGCCATGGCAAACAGGGAAGCACCATCCTCATGGTTAATGTCACCACCAACCTGGGGTGAGCACTCACTCGGTGTCAACAGAGACTGAATGCCACTGGAAACCTCCCCCAGAGTGAGTCACCAACTCAGAGCTTCAGAGAGTGTCTTCCCCGACTGATGTGACAACACTTGAGGGCTGGAGGGGACAGGAAAGTGAGGGTAGCAGCTCCAGGAAGCCCTCTCCTTCATCCACCTCTGCAGAGAAACTTGAGGTGCACAAAAGCTAGAGAGAATCTGTTAGCCCTGTCCCTCCAAGCTGCCACCGCACAGGACACTCAGAGAATAGCCCCGGTCATACAATTCACATAGCAGGATGGGAATCCCTGCACCCTGGGATCCCTCCAGCTGGGACCTGGTCTGTCCTTGGACAGTGGGAGGGGCAAGTGGTGAATGGGAAAGAGCAAGGAGAATCCTGGTTCCATGCCCAGTGAAATGAGAGAGCTTAGGCAAGGCACAAGACCTCACTGAGCCTCAGCTTTCACATCTATGCAGTGGGAACAGCCACAGTACCTGCCTTGGAGGAGTGCCAAGCCCTGGACCAATGTGGGCACAAAGTAAACCCTCAGGAGGAGTGGTCACAATGCAACACCCCTGCCTCTCCGGATGTGGTTCTCTATGCTCACCAATATCAGCTGCACCTGCTAAAGCCAAGCCTGACTTCCTAAAGGCAAATGCAGTGACTTTATTCAGTAACAGCTCTGAGGACCTGTGACGTGCCCCAAGCACAAGTGACAGGAGTGTGGGTCTAGAGAGACAGATCATGGGGGCATATAGGGTGGCACTAGAGACAAACACTGAGGTCAGGAGGCAAGGACAGTTAAGTGATCTGAAGTCACCCAAGACAGTGGTTACCATGTCTCTTTCCCTGATAGCCTCACATGGAAACAGGGGGATAGTTTCCAGTAGTGGGCAAGGCAGCAATCACAGAAATGGTTGGAGGGTTGCTGGACCTCCCAGCTAGACTGTCTGAGCCATTGGGATGGGGCAAATTGCAACCCCGGGGCCAGCCTGTCGAGTGGGTGTGTCTATCTACAACCCAGTGGGTCTCTGCATCTCCTGTCTGTGCAGCAGGGAGGGCGTGCACAGATGGAGGCTGCTGAGACTGCCCACTGTTGGCGAGCAGGAGAAGGAGCAGGGTCGGGGTGGAGGGGGGCATGGTGCCAACACAGGAAGTGGAGCCCAGGCCCCCTGCACTAAAAGCTATGCGAAACTGTGGCCTTGGGAATCTCTGAATAGATCACAGGTGTCCCATCCCAATATGAACATTATTCATATTAAATTATTCCTTTATATCTACTTGTCACTACTATTCTTACTATTTATTTCTACTTTATAGTATTCAAAATTTTTTCATAACATTTTTTTCTTTCAGAATATTACTATCGTGCATATTATCAATACCTTATGTCTACCAATGCTAGTAGAGTGAACATGTGATCATCTTGATTGGGTTTTTGATTAGAATATCACTGAATTGGGGATATTTTCCTGACACTGTTCATGTTTATATTTTTAAATTGTATTATATAAAACAATTAGGGAATGAGTCAGGGAGTAAGGGAGAGAAAGATGGATCTTCCATCTAATGGTTCACTCCCCCAATGGCTACACCATCCAGGACTAGACCAGATCACAGCAAGGGGCCCTGAAATATACCAGGCCTCCCAGGTGGGTGGTAGCAGGCACTCAAATATTTTAGCTATCATCTGCTCCCCACCAGACATACTTGAAGTGGATCTAAAGCCATGTAGCAAATCCTACCTCTCAAAACTTACTCCATTTTGTTTGGCTCTTTCACAATGGGATCATCAAAGCCAAAACTTTTGCTTAGTTTTCTTGGCCATGTTCATAGATACCTCTTTTGAGAATTGACTTTGGCCAGTATTGTAATCCTATCTTTTTGAGGTGACATAAGTCTTAACTTTTCTTGTGGTCTATAGGAATGTAAGTAAATCTTTGATTGTTGATATTTTATAAAGTGTAGATCCCAATGTAGAAACCTTCCATGTATGATTTTATAGCAGATGGTATAAACTTCCCTTGGTTGTCCTATGTCTATTCTTTTCTCAAATATAGCACTGTTGTGCCTTTTAGTTCACTAAATTACCTCCTATCTGCCTGCCACTATATTTTTGCTGTTTAGCAAATTACTCTGTACTACTTCCAATAATCAATATATAACTTTCATGGCAATGGGTGAATATCAGTTCTGTTGTTTTGTTTCAGTGAAGTTCCGTTATTTGGGAATATGAATTTTATCCTATAGTAAGCATATCCTACCAGTGTGAACTTCAAAACATCTTACTTGTTGGTTGTGACATCATCATATCACAGAAAATTCTCTAAGTTGTACTGACAATGTCCAATGTCTTATACTAGTGCAGTAATTCTCCATTCCCAGGTGATATTTCTTTAGCATTTATGGAGTTTTAAGGCACTAAATTAACTTTTTATTGTGAAGTTCAAAAGTGCAACTTTTAATAAAAATGTCTTCACATTAAGATAATCCTGTTTATTGTCATGGCTTTTGCTTTTCTATCTTCAATTTGTTTTCCCATTATAACAGAATTAGATTAGACTATTGTTCAACAAAATTCTTTATGTCTGCTGGTAACCCCATTATGGGCCCTCCATAGTAATGCTAAATAATTCTTGTAGTATAATTTATGTTGTAATATACACATTTCCTTTCATTTACTTTAATTCATTAATATCACTTGTATGCAATAGCAGTATCTTCATGCAGTTCAATGTCAGTACTGTGTAAGTTATGTCAACTGAGTGGCCTTTTCCTGGTGATGTCATCAGTTCCAGCTAAAATCTTTAGTTTCTCCTGGCAACTTTCCTGTTCACAATTTCTCAGAACCTCTTAGGCCAGTGAATTCCATTCCCATTTTTTTTTTGGAGCTAGGAGGGATTTAAAATTTACATGTAATTTTGAACTTCAGAACCATGAATCTGGATATAGCATATTTCCTAAATTGTCATCCTGAAAACTGGTATGACATTTCTTTTATATATGTTCATTTGTAAACTTTTAATTTTCCATTTTAATTTAACTGAGGTGGACTATTTTTCTTCAAAATCCATTTATATACTCATTATTTTATTATTGTTCCTATTAAATGACAGTTTAACACACTGTAGTCACAATATGATTTCCATTTTACCAGCTTTTATATTTGTTTCTTGCCTTTGAATTAATAAGTATCACATATGTATCATTAATATCCCAGAGAAAGGCAATGCTGCTCAACCATCTTGCTTTGCTTCTTCATTGTGAGGTCATCAGTACCAAACTGCTATCTGGTGTGCTCACAGCTTTCTTATTTTGATTTCTCTACACTACCTTATGCAAATTGATTTATTTTTTCTTCTAGGTCATAAATTTTGTGTTATTCCAGAGATCTCCAAGACTACACTAACTTTCATCTTTTTTTCTTTTCTGTACATTAATGTTGAATTTGAAATGTGCAGCTCATATTTCTAGTATTTTCCCATTACATTATCCTGACAATTGGCATAATCTTTGCTTTATTTATCTTTGCTTTATTTATCTTTGTTGATATGCTCTTTTATTTCCAATTTCAAAATAATCATAATGGACTACTTTCCACCAAATATCAATTCCTTATAATTTCTTTCACTTCATCATTTTTTTTCTAATGAATAAGTTCTCACAGTAAAAAATGTAGTTTGAATTGTATCAAGTGCTTTCCTATAATATTTTGCTTGTGTTTGAAAATCTCAGGGATACAGATATGATTCAACATATGCAAATCAATAAATCTTAAATATTAACTAAATGAGAGATTAAAAACCATATAATTCTTAATAGACTTAAAGAAAGTATTTGCTAAAATACAATCTTCCTTCATGACAAAAATCTAAAAAGTTGGGTATATACAAAATGTGCCTCAACACAATAAAGGTAATTTGTTGAATATTGGATGTGGAATATTGAATGGGGAAAATCTGAAAGCATTCCCATCATGAACTGGAACCAGACAGGAATGTATTCTCAAAACACTTTTGTTTTTCAATGAATTGCTGTTAAAATGAGAGAGGAGAGAGAGAGAGAGAGAGAGAGAGAGAGAGAGAGAGAGAGAATTATGATAGGGATGGTAATTTGGTAGAGTGGTTTGAACTGTCTTCTGTGATGCCAGCATTCCGTGTCAGAGTGCCAAAAAAAGTTCTAGTTACTCCACTTCTTTTTTTTAAAGATGTATTTATTTATTTGAAAAGGAGAGAGAGAGAGTGAGATGAGGTCTTCCATCCACTAGTTCACCCCCCAAATGACTGAAATGGCAGGAGCTGAATTGATCTGAATCCAGGAGCCAGGAGCTTCTTACAGGTCCCCACATGAATGTATGGGCCCAAGGACTTGGGCCATCTTCTAGTGCATTCTTAAGCCATAACAGAGAGCTGGATGGGAAGTAGAGCAGCAGGGACTTGAACTGGTGCTCATATGGGATGCAAACACTGCAGGCAATGACTTCACAAACTATGCCAGAGCTGCAGTCCCTGGTTATTTGACATCTGAGCTCACTTTCTTCAAATGTTCTTGGAAAGGTTTTCAAAAATGACCCAAGCAGCACTGGTTCAAATTCCAGCTGTTCTACTTCCATGCCAGCTACTTGATAATGTGCCAGATATGGAAGTTGAAGATAGACCAAATATTTGGGCCCTTTTAACTGTGTGGAAGACCCAGATGAAGATCCTGACTTTGGCCTGGTCCAATGTTGGCCACTGTGTACACTTGGGGAGTGAACCAGCAAATGGAAAATCTCTCTCTCTCTCTGTTATTCTGACATTCAAATAAATAAATAAACTTTAAAAATAGTCCAACTGCTTCAACCCTTGTCACCCAGGTGAGAGACCTGGATGGAGTTATTCAGTTTTGAACTCAGTCCTGTTCAGACATGGCTGTTGGGGTCATTTGGGACATGAAACAGTGGGAGAGATATCTCTCTATCTCTCTCTATGTGTCTCTCTTTGTCTTTCTACCTTTCAATGAAATAAATAAATTTTGAAAAAAGCAACTAAGGAGATACAAATTAGAAATGAGTAAATCAAATTATCTCTATTTACATTAGACATGATCCTTTATATAAGGGCATAAAAGATTCTACACTGATTAGTAGAGAATTCAACAAAGTTTCAGAATACAAAACCAACACACAAAATTAATGTAATTCTTAGACATCTAAAGTAATCTGGCTGAGAAAGAACTTATAAAAACTATTCTATTCTAAATAGCTATAACCAACTTTAAATACATAGGAATAAATTTAATCAAGGATGTGAAAGATTTCTACAATGAAAATTAAACATCAATGAAAAATGTAGAAAAAAACAGAAGAAATGAAAAATATTTCCATGTTCCTGATTTGAAAGAATTAATATTATTAAAATATCCCTAATACCAAACCAATTTACAGATTCAAGTGTAATCTACCTCTGTGGTGGAGGTGAGGCCTTTCTCTGGGCTGTGGGGCTGCAGCCTTTACATCTGTCACCTCAGAGAGCCCAGAGGCTCATGAGAGCAGGCAGGGGGCCGGCGCAGCACCAGGACAGGTCCTGGGCTGGCCCCTTAGCACTGCCGCCATTGGCCCTGGAACCTCCCTCCTCCCAGCTCTAGGCTCCCTGCCTCCTCTGGCCATGCCAGGGAGGCCCCAGTGGTCCCTGTGCTTTGGTCCTGGTGCACCTTTGTCCCCAGGGCCATGCACAGAGTTACTCAGCACATGGCCAGGACGAACTTCAGCTCTGGACAAAAGCCAAATGAAGAGATGCTGAGCCTGCTGTGTCACCTGCGAGGGGGCTGTGGTGGTGGCTGCTAGCTAGCAGGCATTTCTCATCCATGCCTGTTTGCATAAAGAGCTGTGGAAGATATTCGGAATGGGTTGGGAACAGCCCCAGGTTCTTGTTAATATGTAATGACTGGGAGATGTCAAACTGAACACGATGGTTTTGGCATAGGTCCATCCAGGTGCTCTTTTTGCTAGTGGGTATGCTAATGCTTCACACACAGCCCCAGGCATCCGTCAGAGAAGTCTGGAGACTTACACAAGACATGGAGTTGGGAGTCTGGGAGACAGAACTGCCTGTGACTTCACACCAGGACAAACAGGCTGAGTTGAGCATTTTCGTACCCTCCAGAAGAAACCCTAGTACCCGTTAAGCAGTAGCTGTCCACTCCCCCCTTTCCCCTAGCTCTGTGCAGCCACTGATCTGTGAGGATTCCAGGTTGGGTATTGTGCTCCTGGCCCTGCAGTTGGTAGAGATCAGTCATTAACCCGTGGACTTCCTGGGATGCCTTTACAGACCAGACTTGGGGGATGGCAGCTGTTGACTCATGGCCCTCCTGGGTTCTGTGTCCTCAGGACCCTGCCTGGCACAGGGATGGGAACCCTGAGGAAGAGAGGAGGGCTTCCAGGCTCCCAGCAGCCCCTGTACAAGAACCAGTATCCTTCAAGGATGTGGTGGTGGACTTCACTCAAGAAGAGTGGGGCAGTTGAACCTTGTTCAGCGGACTCTGTACCATGATGTAAAGCTGGAGACCTATGGACATCCGCTGTCTGTGGGAAATCAGATCACCAAGCCTGAGATCATCTTGCTGTTTGGACAAAGAGCCATGGTCAGTGGAGTAAGCATACCCTAAAGCACTTGTCCAGAATGAATAAAAAATATTGAAAGTAAAGCATTGGTCCCAATAGAAAGCATATTTGAGGAGGAAAAATCCCATGAAATGAGGTTGGAAGAATACGTATGGGATGATTCTTGGTTCTCCAGGATAGAAGTTTTAGACAGTAAACACCAATTAAAAATGTACCACATGAACCAGAGTACAGCTATGAGGCAAATGTTTCTCATGCAAAAGCAAGTGTGCTGTTTCAAAAAGGCTCAGAATTCTGTGAACTTGGGTCAGAGTACAACCAGAACTTAAACTTTGGTCCTTCACAGAGAGTTTCTCATGTAGAACATCTCTGTAAGCCTGAAAAATATGCTGAAAGCTGGAAATGTAACTCAGGCATAATGTATGCAGATAGGTTACCTGTGAAAATAAGTATGACAAATCCTCTACCAGTCCATTCAACCTATTCACACTATAAGAATGCAAGCTACAGATAATCTTTTCAAATGTACTGATGCTGTTAAATCTTTCAATCATATAATACATTTTGGTGATCATAAAGAGATCCTTATCAATATAAGGAATGTCATCAAATTTGTAACTAGAGCTCACCATTTAGTGAACATCCAAGATTTCATGTTGGAGAAAACCAGAATGATTACAAAGAATATGAGAATATCTTTTACTTCTCATCCTTCATGGAACACCAAAAAATTGGTACTATAGAGAAAGCATATGCATACAAGGAATGGGAAAAAGTCTTTGGATATGACATTCCTTACACAACATACAAGCACTTATAGTTCTGAGAAAGCCTATGACTATAATGAATGTGGAGCTCATGCCTTATTCAACATATGAAATCTCATATTGGAGAGAAATCCTATGCATGTGATAAATGTGGAAAGCTTTTTAGGAATCATTCAGCCCTGACTAAACATGAATGGAACCACACTGGAATAAAACCCTATAAATGTAATGAATGCGGAAATGCCTGCAGCTGGAATTCTCATCTTATTGTATGCAAGATAATTCATACAGGAGAAAAGCTTTATGTATGTAATGAATGTGGGGAATCTTTCAATTGGAATTGTCATCATATTGGACATCAGAGAACTCATACTGAATAGAAACCTTTTGAATGTACAGAATGTGGGAAATCTTTCAGCTGGAGCTCTCATCTCATTGCCCATATGAGAATGCAGACTGGAGAGAAGTCCTTCAAATGTGACAAATGTGAAAAAGCCTTTAGGGATTACTCAGCCATTAGTAAACATGAAAGAACTCACTCTGGAGCAAAACTATAAAAATGTACTGAATGTGGCAAATCATTCAGCTGGAGCTCCCATCTTATTGTCCATCAGAGAACTCATACAGGAGAAAAGCCCTATAATGTCAGGAATGTGGCAAAGCATTTAGAGAACACTCATCCCTTACTAAACATGAAATCATTCATTCTGGAATTAAGCCCTATGAATGCAATAAATGCAGAAAATCTTTCAGGCAGATGGCTCACCTTGTCAGGCATCAAAGAAGTCTTACTGGAGAAAAGCCCTATGAATGCAATAAATGTGGGAAGTCTTTCAGTCAGTACTGCCACCTTGTTGCACATTGGAGAATTCACACTAGTGAGAAACCTCATAAATGTAATCAATGTGAAAGATCCTTTAATTGTAGCTCTCATCTCATTGCACACCAGAGAACTCATACTGGAGAGAAACCATACAGGTGTAATGAATATGGGAAAACATTTAATGAGAATTCTTCCCTTATTGTATACTTGAAAAACCGTACTGGAGAAAAATCCTAGAAACACAAGCATTGTGGGAAAGCTTTCTGTAAGGATTCTTCCCTCATTATTCATCAGAGAATGCATAGTGGAGAGAAACACTTTATATACAATGGATGTGAAAGAGCTTTTAGTGGTCACTCAGCCCTGCTTCAACACCAGAGAAATCACACTGAAGAAAATTGAATTGAATTGCAGAAAGGTTTTTTTTTTTTTTGACAGGCAGAGTGGACAGTGAGAGAGAGAGACAGAGAGAAAGGTCTTCCTTTTGCCGTTGGTTCACCCTCCAATGGCCGCCGCGGTAGCGCGCTGCGGCCGGCGCACCGCGCTGTTCCGATGGCAGGAGCCAGGTGCTTCTCCTGGTCTCCCATGGGGTGCAGGACCCAAGGACTTGGGCCATCCTCCACTGCACTCCCTAGCCACAGCAGAGAGCTGGCCTGGAAGAGGGGCAACCGGGACAGGATCGGTGCCCCGACCGGGACTAGAACCCGGTGTGCCGGCGCCGCAAGGCGGAGGATTAGCCTGTTGAGCTACGGCGCCGGCCATGCAGAAAGGTTTTTGATAACACACTGGGAAAAAAAAACCTCATAAATATAATGAAGAAGAGAAATTATTCATTAAGAATTTTTATTAAGACGTGTCCCCTTGTTATTCAGTGGAAAATATCTTAGAAGAAACCTTATGAATGAAAAGAATAGGGAAAAGCTTTCAGCAGGTATGTGGTCCTTACTCAATATAAAATTATGATGACCAAAATTCTAAACTCCCCTATGGCCTACCAAGAATCTATACTTGAGGTACATGACTGGCAAAAAAGGCATGTTTTAGCAAGAGCTCTCACCTATTGTAGATCAGTGTGTATTGTTAAGGGAAAACATGCTGAGAATAGTGTTTTAACTAGAAAAACACTGTTTTTTGTTAAGCTGGGGTATAGGGTGGAAAGATTTACAATAACATTTTGTGCATGATAATAGACATACAGATTTTGCTATTATAAAGTAAGGGTCTAGGTGCCCTTTAAGGAGTAGGATATGGGATACTAAGTTTGAATTTAAGAAAAAATGTAGTATAGTATGGAATGGAGTGTTTACTGTTGATCAAGATTAACCTCCTTTAGGAAAGATTAGTAAGTAACTGAGATTACCAGTGGTGGAAAAGTTGTTACATAGGCATATGAAACTGATTTTGTTGGAATAAGAGATGATACTTAATAACCCAGTGTGTCAGTGCCCATTATTTATGCATTACTGCATAATTGGTTAAGTAGTTTGTAATTTGTTTTAGGCAATCACTATAAATGATAATTATGGACACTGCTTCAATATACATAACATGAAGGCATAAAAAGGATGTAGAATTGTAAAAAACATATCTATCTATATATCTACATAAAATATCCATCTATAATCTATCTATGTATCTATCTATCTATCTATCTATCTATCTATCTATCTATCTAAAATGTATGTGTATGAAGATCTGAAAGATCCATGAAGAAATTAACCCAGTTAAGATTTTTTTCTGAAGTTTTACAAATACATATAGTGCTTACTATATGCTAGGCTTTGTTTTAAATGCTTTCAAAAAGTAGCCTTAACTCAATGAGATAGGTATTGTTATTGTCCCAGTTTTACAAAGAGGGAAACCAAGGGACACATCTAGTAAGGAATGGAGCTAGGATTGTTTGACTCCAGAGTTCATTTTTAACTGCTGTGTTACGCTTCCTGTCCAGTGATATTTTTCCTTAATGTTTTTGCCCTTTTGTTTAGTGTTCCTATAGTAGATATTTAGTAATAAAAATCAAGAAAATCCTAAGCGCTGAAAAATAAAGTTACCTGGTTCCTGCCTCATGAAGGATTTTTGGTAACATAAGAGCTGAGATTCCTATGGAATATGAAAAAGTCTGAATTGGACATTTAGAATCACTGCATTTTCTGGGTCCTGGTTTCCTGGAATTTCATTGCCCACAACTCAGAATTATAGGGCAGCAGGGCCAGGGTAATTACTGGAGATTTTGGTAAATCTGAAGAATACTGCTTGATAGGTTTATAATGCTTCTCCATGAAGCCAGGGGCAAGGCTGTGTATTCTTTTACACAGACTCTGTGATGTGTGAGAGTACCCTTTCTGAAACTCTCCCTTGAATTCAGTGTTTATTATTATTTTCTTTTTTTTTTACAGTATAAAACAATTTTATTTGCAGGAATGCAAAATGATTGTTTGCCATGAGCATTTTGAACATATGACATGTCTACTTTTCTTGTTAAATTTGCATTTACTGGGGAACTGGTGTGTATAAAACCTTAATTAAGTATAAGCTCTGATCTTCATCGTGGTGCCTATTGGGTTTATGTGATATAACTGCAGTATCCCTTTGGGGAAGGGGAGAAGGGATTTATTTACACCAAGACCTAATTAAACTATAATTTTACTTTTGACTTTAAGCTATCAACTTAGGACTTGGCAAAAAAATTTTTGAGGGTGATTCAATAGAGGATGCTTCACCACTGAACACTCACTGTCATCAAGGTGCTTTAGAAAATTAAAAACATAGCACAAATAATTGTACTCTACTCTACAAGTTATCATGACCTGCATAAGAAATGGAAAGCTGATTCACATTTGTACAGTGATCAGCAGTAAGAAATGCACTAATGAAACATACCTTTTACCTAAAAAGCTAAACTACAGCCATATACTAATTTCTATGATTTTTGAAAAAACTTCAAAATATCCAAATGTCAGGCTTTGCTGTACAATTGTCAGTTTTAGTCTGACTTTTTATAAAGGGACACTGCAGTATTTAGTACAAGTTTGGATGCACTTTTTTTTGAACATCTGATGTCTTACAAAAGTAACATCTTGCTAAACTATTATACATCCAAATAACTACAATATCTGAAGAAGCAAGGCTGCTTTTTCAGCCACAAAATATGACAAAAGCAAGGCCTGTTATGATGGTCATGAGGAAGTCTTACAAGCCTCCGAAACTAAAGAATGTTACATTTGGTATATTAAAATCTTACCTTCATATTTAACAAGCCTTGCTTTTATCTACAAAGATTTTTCTATGTATAGTACAGACAGTGTATAGTTCAATCCTCTGCTACTGAGGTAGTTAACCAACCCTTTAAAAAAAGGTTCTGAAAAGAACCACTATCTGGAATGCCTGACTAACCAGCTCTGATGATTACACCTGAAACTGCATATCTGAACACAATTCAAAAGTGATTATTACTATAAAAAGATATAGACAATCATTATTAACCTTGGTGAGCAGAAATAAAATTTAAGGATACCAACAGTGGAATTCATCTATACCACTGCAATAAAATTTAAATGCACAATTTCAAGATAATATTTCAGAATACCACTGCTGGGATCTTTAATTTAAAAAAAAACAGGGGAAAAATCTACTTAGAGTAGATTTTTTAAAGAGAAGAACTTTATTCTTTATTAAGATAACATGCTAGAAGTTATGAAGGATTTCTGTTGGAACACATTTGGAAAATAGAGTAGTTTTAGTTTAATAACTTGCACTGCAGAGAAAATTGTTAAAGAAATTCATATCAAAGTCCAAGTATTAGTTCAATGTCCTGTATTTGATTCCATGATCCTCATAGAAAGGTCTTCTGCAATAGAATATGCTCCTATACAGCCAAGATATTTAAGGTTGCTTGATTTCCTTACCATTATTCCACTGCAAGCTTCTGGTGTAATCCCACATAGCAACTCAGTCTTCATTGTAACAGGTCAGGACCAGCCTCGACCCCTTTTCCCTGCCCGCGGCCTCTTTGTTGTTGGGCACCTCCTCTCGCACCACGAACGCCTCTCGCTGATCCAGGACCTCCTCTCTGTGAATAACCGGCTCTACCACGGGGAGGAGCAGCCCCATGACCTCTGGATGGAGCAGCACCCCTTGCTCCTCTACCACCCCTTCCTCTAGCTCCAACTTGAAAATCTTCATAACCATAGTATGGCTCTTCATATCCACCACAATAGTTATGGTAATCATAGCCATAATAATCATAATAATCTTCATATCCATAATAATCTGGAGGATATCCATAACCACCTCTACCTCCACGCCCTCGACCTCTTGTTGGAGGGGGCATATGAGGTGGACCATAATAGTAGTAATCATCATACATCTGATTCTTTGCTGCTTGCCTCTGAGCTTTTCTTTCTTTCCTTTTCTGATCTGGTGGCTTAGCAAAAACAATTTCAATGTTTTTTCTCCCTCCAAGTCTTTGCCATTCATTTCTTCCATAGCCTTAACAGCACCATCTCGTTCATCAAAATGAATGAATGCATAATCTTTTAGTTTCTTTACTCGTTCCAGTTTTCCAAACTGACTAAATGCCTTTTCTAAAATCTCTTCTGTTACAGTATTGGCAAGGTTACGTACAAAAAGTACCTTCACCTTTGCCATAACCTCAGGATCAGGATCTTCTATAGGATCAGCCCATTCAACAGTTCCAACATTTCCCCAGACCTTGACTTTCCCACTCATTAGCCTACGCCTTGCCTGGGCAGCTGTTTTGTGATCTTCATATTCAAGAAAGCAAAAGCCTGTTTTTTTTCTTGTCATCTGGTTGGTGGTATAAAATGACGTCTGTAAGACCCTCTGTTACTTTGCTAAATTCTTCAAGAATCTGTTCCTTGGTTTTACCCTTAGGAATAGAGCCCACAAAAAGCCTATTGTTGGCAACCGAGATGCAGACACCAATATGTTTTCCAGAACGAATTTCATGATTATTATACAGTTTAACAGCCTCCTGAGCTGCTTCTTTTGTACAAAAAGTGACAAACACATAACCTCTATTCAGACCAGTGAGTGGATCCATCATAAGACGAAGATCCCATATAGGTCCAGCTTTCTCAAATAAAGGAACAAGCTCATCCTCAGACAGATCTCTTGGGATCTTCCCCACAGATATCTCAGTGCCAACAGAAGGCTGCTGACCTGAATAAAAGGAATCTGGAGGCGGTCCCCCATACTTCCTCTGTCCAGTGGTCACATCAAGTGTGTAGCCTGTTCTTTCCAAGAGTGCCTTAATTTTTGCCTCATCTGGTCCTTTACTAGAGTCCGCTACTTTGGTCCCCCATTTTTCTCTCTGCCTGTAAGTCTTCATGACTCCACATAAAAAGGCACTTTTGTTCTGAACATGAGAGAGATCACTGTCTTTAAACTGCTGAAGAACTGCCAATGCACCATCTTCATTGAATTCTTTTAAAGCTTCAATAGCTCTTTCATCTAAATCTCTATGTGCAACTAGCCCTCCCCGTCGGGCTGTGGCCTAGGAATCCTGTCCGAGGGGATCGGGTTGCGGGAAAAGCGTGCTCGCTGCTCCCTGTGTCCGGCGCGAGTGGAGCTGTTGTAAAATGGCGGCCAAAGCTCACGCCGCTGGCAGCAAACCGGATCCAGTTCCACTCGCCTCGAGCGCGCTCCCGGTGCGCGCACGCGCCCCCGCGTGACACCCCCCTTCCCTCCCCTCCCTCGTGCGTCCGCTTCTCTCACTCACTCCCTCAGCCCCTGCCCTCCGCCTGCTCCTCCTTGACCCCTATCACCACCACCACCACCACCACCACCACCACCAGCCGCAGCAGCAGCAGCCGCCTCCGGCCACCTTCTCCTCTTGGCCTTTCTTCTTCCCTCTGTGTTCCTTCCCCCCGCCGCCCCCACTCTCATCCGCGGTCCCTCCGGCACGAGTGGCCGCCTTGCCCCTTCTCGCTGACTCGCTCACTCCCTCCCTCTCTCGCTCTCTCGGCCCTGTCCCCCAGTCCCTGCCAAGTCTTTCTCTCTCTCCCGGCTGACATAACGACGTAGCCTACGCCTCGGGACGCGCGCCCGCGGGCTCCACCCCCACGCCGCGGCGCCTCCTCAGCGCCTCACTCCGGGGGAGCGCGAGGCCCCCAGTGTTTATTATTATTTTCACCAGGTAGACAGATTATTTGATAGGAAGAAGGATTCAGAAGGGAATGGAGTCCATCACTAGTCCATCCCTTAGAGTTAGGAAGTCTCTCTGAGTATTCACAAGGAAGGAGCGAAGCCGCAGAGGACTTGGGTGGCTTCTCTCTAGTTCATAAAATATTCCTAAAGTAGGGCTGTATTTAAGGGGCAATGATTCTTCCTGGATAGGCCCCAGGGTATTGGATGAATATAAGGTTCATCTAATTTCTCAAGATCCATGACTCACCAGTGGTTGAGAAATAGTTGCATATTGGAGGCATGGAGAGACTGTCTTTACTGTCTGGCTACTGTGGCCTGAACTCACTGAGCTATGTAACATTTGATTCCTAACTTCAGAGTTGAATGTATTAGTGGTCATCCAATAGATATTGCAGGAGTGAATTAAAGTTTTCCCAGGTATTTCATGGGATTAGTGAAGAGAATAGAGTTAATATTATCTCTGTGAAAGGAGCTGGCCAGCACTGGTCAGGTGTACCTGTGTGTACTGCCTTCTTAGAATGGGGGAGGGATGGTTTGGATTCAGCATCTTTTGAAGTGGATAAAACCCAAGAGTTTGTACAGATTCCCCATCTTCCCAGAGAAGGCGGGCTCTTGGGTTTGTTGTAAAGTGACGGCTGCATTGATAAAGTTCTTGGCTTCTTAGTAAAAAAAAATAAATAAATAAATTGAAAAATCCACAGTGATCTGTTGTGCAGTGAACTTAGTGCTAAGAAGATAAACAGATGCAGTAATCAAAACATTTGCTACATTAATAGATTTGTGACTCCTGGGAATGTATCTTTCAGAGGGAATTAATCTTATTTACCAACTTTGGCTAACTCAACTTTCATTTATGGTCTGATTTCCTTAAGTTGAGAAGCCAGGTCACAAGTTTACAATTCAGTCCTCTCAGCACTGCTCTTACAAGGGGCCTGAGTCAGTTTTCTTGTTGCCAATAACAGAAAAGCACAGATTCAGTAGTTTAGAAAGAAATGGTATTTGTCTCATGGTTTGGGTCCAAGGTTGGAGGGCAGTATCTGATGATGCATCCTGGCAGAGGCTTAGGGTGGCACAGAAAACCATATGAACAGGTAATGGAAGTGTAGGAGAGGTGAATACAAAGTGGCTTCCATAGTAGACATCTGGGGATAAATCCACTCATGTGGATTTATCCTAATCACTTCTTATAGGTTCCACCTGTTTGCACTGATTAATTTCTCATAATTGGAATTAAATGAACCCTTGAGATTTAGAGGGTGATAAATCTGGTAATAAATCCCTAAATGATTCATGTACTCTGGATTCTCTCAGTTTTATGTAGAGAGTATAAACTTTGTAAAGGCCAAGGAGCAACACACACAAGCCCAGCTAACTGGTGTGAGCCCTGAGGAGCAAATGCACTGTTGGCACACAGCACTATCATTTTTCATCCAGAGTTGGCTTAGTCAGACCATAGTTTGCACCACTTGAGAATATCTGGGAAGATCAGATTCTGCTGGCTGCAAGAGGGTTTTTAAATTTGAGAGTTTGTCACTGGTATAATAAAAGAAATTTTTCTCCTCAATTCCTGGCTCCTGGGACTTAAGACCCAGATATTTCCTGAGTGATAGGAGTGGCTATGATTCTGTCAAATTTCAGGCAATAGCTAAGCTTATGCTAGTGAGATAGCTGTAGATAGAATCTCTGGATAACTTCAGAAAGGGGACAGGGATAAGACAAACAAATGCATACTTTTCACTGACATTTGCCTGGAGTTGTATGGTGGGACTAAAGTCTGAATCTGTAACCTTTACTAATGCAATATAATGTCAGAATTGAACTGTTTGGAAATTTATAGGTGTTACAGGTATGTTGTTTAATAGTAAACAAACAATACACATTCAGTGTTAATGATGACAAAAAAGACTGCACACATCACAATCTTAAACTGATTTTGAGTATTGGATTTCTTGTGATAATTAAGACCTTGGAGGAAGGAGCCAATGCATGCTGTTGGTAGAAAAAAGTAGGAAATGTGGAATTCCCAGAATTAAATTTTCTGGCTGCTGAGGTTTGCCACAGTGCCTGCGATTGAAACCTCTTAGTCTGCATGTACTCAGTGTGATCCCCAAAGTCTGGGAACCTGGGGGCCTTCTGGGTCAGGGTTCCCTTGTGAACTGTGGGAGAAATTGTCTGCTTCTGGGGATGGCGCCATGGCCCACTAGGTTAATCCTCCACCTGTGGCACCAACATCCCATATAGGCACTGGTTCTAGTCGTGGTTACTCCTCTTCAAATCCAGCTCTCTACTGTGGCCTGGGATAGCAGTGGAGGATGGCCCAAGTGCTTGGGCCCCTGTACTCACATGGGAGACCTAAAGGAGGCTTCTGGCTCCTGGCTTTGGATCAGTGCAGTTCCGGCCATTGTGGCTATTTGGAGAGTGAGCCAATGGAAGGAAGACCTTTCTCTCTGTCTCTCTATCTCACTGTCTGTAACTCTACCTGTCAAATAAATAAATAGAATCTTTAAAAAAAATTGTCTGCTTCGAAGAGCTGTTTTTTTCACATCTTGTTAGAAACTTGTTGCCTTTGAGTTACACTTTACCCACTTAGTTAGAAATTGTGTGCCATGATTTCAATGATAGACATGTATATTCTTGCATTGAGTCTTAAGATTATCCAATGAAAGCAAAGAGAACTGTTGACATCTTTGTTTTCTGCTAAATTTGAATAAGTATCGTAACATCCATAGAGTCAATACTGAGGATAATAAATAAGCCTTGTTCAGTCCAAGTGTTTTCCCATTCCCTTCTACTTCTGCCACCACAGAGGACCAAGACATGGTTCTTTTTGATGCTTTTGATTGTTTGCATTCTATTTCTCTAAACCACGAGTTTACTTGCTTTATGTTTGATGTTTGTGACAATATCTTTCTTGCTTTGTGTTCCTCATCTGCTAATTCTGGGACTTTTTTTAATTGTGGAAAATTTCTGTCAGGTTATAGATTGTGGATAAACTCTGGTTCTGTAGGAAATATTGATAGTATGGATGGATTGTCTATCTTTTCATTCATATAAACTGATTTTTATGATTTTTTCACTGCTTGGGGTAACTTTATTTTCTCCATTTAGTACTAGCTGCTATATCTGCACAATGACATATTGATAACTACTCATTACCCCTGGTTGGGTATTTATACCATTGTCTTTATCTGTACTGATTAACATTGATCAATCCTTGCAGTTTTGCAAGCTTATTCTCTTAAATAATTTGATGTTCTATCTTGGAACACTGATATGAAGCATTGTAATGTCTCCTTGGAGAACTGCCTACTCCTCTCACTATGAAACCCTTGTAATTTTTTTCTGACATGAATCCTGATTAACCTAAAATGCATGTTACTTTTCCAGGCTTCATTGTGCTAATGTTATAATGGAATGTGTTTCTGTATATTTTTCATTTATTCAATCTATATCTTCATTTTATTTTACTTTTGAAATCCATATATATGTATCTTAAGTTTGCAAAAATGTAAGGTACTTAGCCCGTAAGATGATGTTTGGAATTGTGATTATGATAAATGTCCTGGTCATGAAGAATAGAGCCCTAATAACCTGGTATCTCCTTTCTAATGATGTATTCTTGTTAATCTTTTACTCATCCAAAGTTTTTGGGGCCCCATGCACTATTTGTGTTCCCCTCAATAAAAAGTGCTGGCTGAGAGCCATCCTCAGTGCTCTTCTGATGGAGGCTCCCTTGTCTTATCTTTGCATTTGAAAACCCAACATTCATATGCTTGTTTTACAGATTGAAAATACTTACTCTTATCTTAATTATTCTTATAATAAGCCATGTTATAGTTAACTGTTGCCATCATGGTATACAACAGACCTCTTGAACTTATTCCTACTATGCAAATGAAATGTGTTCTCCTTTGACCAAAATAACTTCAAATCCCCTCCATGTGTCTTTACATTTCAATGGTTTTCCTATAGACAGCACAAAGTTGCATCTTGGTTTAAATTTTCCTATATATATAATTTCCTATCTAATTTTCCTATCTTTTAATTGCCAATTTAGATAATGCACCCCTACTCTCATGCTTTTCCATTAATTCAAGAAAGAGGTTGATGCCACCCTAAGGCTTCCAGGTCTGGCTGAAAGGCCTCTGAGAGCATTTCAGGCATGGAATGCTAAGATTCTGTCACAAAATATATCCTCCATGGAGGATCTCTGGAAAGAAAGGGTCATCAGAGAAGGATGTACTCTTCTCTGAAGGGAGGAGAGAACATCCACTTTGCTTATGGCCATGTCCAAATACAATGGAGTCTATGGTAACAAAAGGCTTCCATAGCCTTGGCAGCCCATGGCAAAAGCCTTCAGTGATCGCTGATGTCATAAATAGGTGTGTTAATCATTAAAGGAACAACAGAAGTCACTGCACAATTATTCTCTATGTAGGACCTCTGTCCTTAATGAGTTGTACTATGAGAATTGTCTGCAAATCTTGTTCTCAAACTGTACTCTATATATTGTGTGTGTACATGGGTGCAAACTGTTGAAATGTATGCTTGACATGGAGCAGGTTCTCTGTATATAAAATCAAACTAAAAATGAGATGAGAGGCCAGCACCACAGCTCAATAGGTTAATTCTCTGCCTGAGGTGCTGGCACACCAGGTTCTAGTCTCGGTTGGGGCGCCAGATTCTGTCCCGGTTGCTCCTCTTCCAGTCCAGCTCTCTGCTGTGGCCTGGGAGTGCAGTGGAGGATGGCCCAAGTCCTTGGGCCCTCCCTGCACCTGTGTGGGAGACCAGGAAAAACACCTGGTTCCTGGCTTCGGATCAGCACAGTGCGCCGGCTGCAGCACGACGGCCGCAGCGGCCATTGGGGGGTGAACCAATGGTAAAAGAAGAGCTTTCTCTCTGTCTCTCTCACTGTCCACTCTGCCTGTCACAAAAAAAATGAGATGAGAGAGGGAGATGGGATAAGAATTGGGGTGGAAGGGTGGATATGGGGGAAAGAACCACTGTATTCTAAACTTGTATCTGAAAAAATGCATCTGTTTATCTTCTTAGCACTAAATTCACTGCACAACAGATCACTGTGTCAGAAGTAGAGCAGCCAGTACTCCAATTGGTGCCCATGTGGGATGCCAGCACTGCAGGCAGCAGCTTTGCCTGCTACACTCACAGTGCCAGCCCCCGGTGGGTTTTGTCATGGCTTGGTGGCCAGGAGCTGGCATGGTTGGCCAGGCTATGACTCATTTGCCCAGTCACAGGGTCAGCACGGGGCCCATGTCATCTGCCTGACTCAGCAACAGAGGAGTTGGTATTACGAAGTGTCAGTCATGTTGATCTCATTGATTTATAGAAGACTTGGAATCCAGAGTCAGTCTCACAATACTGTATTATTAGAAAGTATTTTTAATTCACCCTTAGGTCTGAGTCATTTCTTCTGACTCCAGTGTGGGACTTCCTTTCTGCAGTCCCCAGAGGTAGCTCCCTGGGCAGTAGATGTTGAAATCCTTGGACTGGGTTTGTGTTTTTGGGCTGAGCCAGGTTTTCCTGGGAAGCTGAGATGAAGGCACGGTTTCTGTGGTTGAGACACAGAGACAGCCCATGACTTTGGCTTTTGAACCAGATGCCTGCCCTGTGCAGGTGCGTTTGCTGTGTCACCTGTGGCCACCCTGAGTCACCATGCCATGTCCTTTAACAGGTTTTCTGGAACTCCAAGTGGGGCAGTATGGGGCCTTAGAATTCCTCTGAGCTGTCTGCTTCCCTAGCATTGTCCCTCAGGTTCAGGAAAGCATGGAAGTGGCCGGCACTGGGAGGCTCCAGGGGTCTTGAGGAGCAGCTGTGGGCAGAATTGGGTTCTCTTCCTGGTCCAGGGCCTTGGTCAGCAGCTTCCTGCTTCCCACTTCCCTTCACACACCTGTCTAGGAGCCCGAGCGTCCTTTGTGTGCGAGATTACAGGGTGGAGGATTGTCTTGAGCAAGCCCTGAGGTTCCCGTAGTCCTGGGTGGTTGAGTACATGACTCTTGTCTGTCATCATCAGCCCCATGCCCACTTGTCCATTGCTTCTGTTCCAGTGCCCTGTGGGACATTGAGACTGGCCAGCAGATGACCACATTTACCGGACATATGGGGACATCATGAGCCTGTCTCTTGCTCCTAACACCAGATTATTTGTCTCTAGTGCTTGTGATGCCTCAGCCAAGCTCTGGGACATCTGAGAAGGCATGTGCTGGCAAACCTTCACAGGACACGAGTCCAACATCAATGCCATCTGTGTGAGTCTGGGGGATGCAGCTTGCTTTGTGGTCTAGCCTGCAAACTGTCAGCTATTTTTCCTCTCCACTATGTAAACACAACCTGACTCACAGAGTGGGGTGCAGAAGACTTCTGACGTGACCCCAGCCAGTTGACCATGTGTTGCCCATAGCTCTCAGGCATTGGTGGTATGGCAGTTCTGTGACAGGCCCTGTTCCCACCCCTTGAAGGCCCCGGCAGGGTGTCCTGGAGCCACTCTGGCATCCTCTTGAGTCCCTTGGCTGAAGGCAGTGCTTTTGCCTTGCAGCCCCTTGGAGGTTTTTAGATGTGTTGGACACATCTGGTGTACTGCAGAGTTGTCTGTTGCTCTGCTCAGTCCCCCGCTCCTGCCTGAGTTCAGGCCAAAGACTGGTGGCCACAGAGTGTCAACTGACCACATCTCACTGTTGGGTTGCAGTGAGAGCTGCTATTTGGGGACAGCAGCCATGGTGTCCCCACCCCACCCCAGTTCTTGCCAGAGCCCAGCCCTGCTTAGCTTCCTGCTGTGTCTGCGTTGCTGTGTCACTGAGCAGTCACATGCTGCCATGGTTCTCTTCCTCTTCTAGTTCTTTCCACATGGCAATGTGTTTGCCAATGGCTCAGATGACACCACCTGCAGGCTGTTAGACCTTCGCACAGACCAGGAGCTCATGACCTACTCCCACAACAACATCATCTGTGGGATCACCTCGGTCTCCTTCTCCAAGAGCAGATGGCTCCTCCTTGCTGGGTACAACGACTTCAACTGCAACATCTGGGATGCGCTCAAGGCTGACTGGGCAGGTAGGTGGCCGGGTCTGTGACCAACACACATGGGCTGAAGCATTAGGTTTGTGTTGCTCAGGCTGTGCATGATGGGGTGGTGGTGATGGAGACGTCCACCACGTCCAGGCCCTGGCCGCTGCCAGTGCTGGCTCAAGGGGCACCAGAAGTTTTTCCCATGTGTACCTGTGAGGAGAGCATGGCACAGCACAGCAGGGACCCTGAGCCCCGGGTGCTCCCTCTGAGCTGCCAGGCTGGAGGGTGATAGGGTGGGTAGGTGTGAGGTGTGCTTCTGTTTGAAGTCTTTTTGTTAGATACATGCTTTCATTTTTTAAATGAATTAATTTATTTGAAAGGCAAAGAGACAGAGGAAGGGAAGGAGATCAGAAGGGGAGAGAGAAAGAGAGAGAGATCTTTCACCCACCAGCTTATTCCCCAAATGGCTGCAACAGCTAAGGCTGGGCCAGGCCGAAGCCAGGAGCCAAGAGCTCCATCCTAGTCTCCCTTGTGAGTGGCAGGGGCTGAAGCACTTGGGCCATCTTCTGCTCCCTTGCCAGGCACATGACAGGAATCTGGGATCAGAAGCAAAGTAGCTGGGATGTGACACTGCAGTAAGGCAGCCCACCTAACCCACTGCACCACAGCACCAACACCCAGTGCATGTGTTTTTTTTTAAGTTTTATTTATTAGAGAGAACAGTGCATGCCCCCTGAATGGCCTCAGTGGTCAGGGCTGGGCCAGGCCAAAGCCAGGAGTCAGGAGCACCATCCAGGTCTCTCATGTGAGTGGCAGCAGTCCAAGCACCTGGGCCATCTTTTGCTGTCTTCCAAGGCACATTAGCAGGGAGCTGGAATGGAAGTGGAGCAGCTGGGACTGAACCAGCTCTCTCAGGGCTGCCAGTGTTGGAAGTGGTGGCTTAAGCCAGTGCACCACGATGTGCTCAGGGGCCAGCACGTGTCGCGGGGCGTCACTGTGTGTCAGTGCCTTTCCCAGTTCTCCCCCCCCACCTTGGTGACTGACTCAAGGCTGGGCCCTGGAGTGTGTGTCCCTGGAGTGTCATCTTTGCGGAGAAGCAGGGTGCTGTTTGCACCCCTAGGAAACGACAGGCACCATTCCTCCTGGCTGCCTGAGGTGTTGTGGGCACACGTGGGGTGACTGTGGCTCTTTGCTCCCTCCCAGGTGTTCTGGCTGGTCATGACAACCACATCAGCTCCCTGGGAGTGATGGATGATGGCATGGCCATGGACACGGGGTCCTGGGACAGCTTCCTCAAGATCTTGAACTAAGGCTGGTAGGTAATGCCATAGGCCTGGACCTGGCAGCAAGAATACAACTGAACCCCTCCCTTCCCCTACCCAATGGCTCTGTAGAGCTCTGCACCCTCTGACCTTTGACCTTGTGTGTTTAAGTCTGTGTACTGCAGGGAAACCGGATGCCAGGTAGATCTGTTAGAGTGTGAGGTTATTTAAGACGTAATAAAGCAGTTTGACACAAGGGGCTCCTGTCATGATTGCTCACCATCTGTGTCCACTCCGGAAGGCCGTGCCTGGGGCCAGAGGCCACTTTGCAGCGTGGAGAGCCCACCTGCCACCAGACGCCGGCCTCAGTCACCACTCCCTCTTCCCCACCCCTAAACTCTCAGGGTGGGGTGGATGGCTTCATCCCAGTCTGAGTGTGTGGACTGTGTCTTACTAGAAAAAACAAGCATTTGCCCGGAGAATGTAAATAAAACCAGAGACTTCATGTGTCACTGAGCCACTTCCTTGCTTACAATTGGAAGACAGGATTTTTTTGGAATGACAGGATTTCCCTGAATCCTACAGAATCTGCAGGACCCACGAGAGGTCCCTGGGGTTTTCATGGCTCAAAGTGCTGGTCTCAGTGCAAAGCATCCCCACTGGGGTATCCCAAGGGAGGAGGGGGTCCTGGCTGGCTTTGCTGTTCCAGCTGGGTGTGAGGGGCTCCCTCAGTCACCTGGTTGTTACAGCCCAGGCTGTTGGGTTCATTTGAGATGGGACCCATTCTGTCCATCTGCCAACTTCCGAAGCAGCTGTTTGGACAGGTGAGCATAAACTATGCCTGTGTGGGGCCACTTGTGCTGTTTGAGGCTTTCAGGGTGGGGGTACTTGGCCGGCTGGCAGGGGTGGGTTTGCCTGGCTCCGAGCTCCCCCACTTCTTCCTGAAATAATTGTTTTTCATAGATGTGTGGGCTTTAGCCCTGGAGCTATCTCAGAAGAGCCCCATGTAGAAGAGTGTCTGTGAGCACCTGAGGTCCCTCCTGACAAGGTGATCCTGTCCAGACAGAGGCAGGGTCATGCCTTGGGGCAGTGTCTGAGCAGAGCTGGTGGTGCTACTGACCATTTCCTCTTGGAATTTCTTCTTCCCACAGCCCAGCCCTTGTCCCTTCCTTCCCCTTAGCTCTGACCTAGGACAGTGGGTGCCTTAGCTCCCCTTAGCAAAGCAGCCAGTGAAACTGGTCCCAAATATGGCATTCAGGTAGTGGTACCTGGCGAGGGTGTGGTGGCAAGGGAAGGGTCGTGGTCAAGCCACACCTTGGGTGCAGGATTCAGGCGGTGGCACCTGGTGAGGGCGGGGTGGCAAGGGAAGGGTCGTGGCCGAGCCACACCTTGGGTGCAGGATTCAGACTTCCACAAGTTGAGGGGGGCTGGGGGCCCCTCAACACATCCCACATATGCTGCCTGCACCCCGAGTGCCAGGCATCCCCTTCCCTGCCCCATCCCATCTGCCTTGCAGCTCCCACGATGCTCCAGAACCTGGCCCTGCCCTACCTGTGGAGGAGTATGTACCTGTCAGGGGCTGGGAGGTGCAAGTGAGTGCACCTCCCCTGTCCCTAGCAGTTCCTCCAGCCTCTTCAGCTTTCTGGCCACTCCAGCCTGCCCTGTGTCCTGGGGGCGTCTCCGAGGGCCACGCCAGCTCCATGCCAAGGATTCTGTGCTGACCCCTGTTGCCCAGCCCCTGGCAGAGCCTGACCCTCAGCAAGGAGCCCACAACAGGGGCACCCCACGCTGCCCACAGCACAACACAAACACACCACCCAGTGTTGCTGCTGCCACACCAGTGGTCAGGCTGCCAAGAGGGCTGACCCAGGGCAGCTGTGTTCCTGGGAGAAGCAGGCCTGGCCACACTGCCCCATCCCCCAGCATGGCTCCTCCTCAGAATCCAGAGTAACTTTGGGCAAGTTACTGGGCCTCTGTACCTCAGGATGGAAAGACTTGCTTCACGGAGTGGAGGAGGGGGGCTTGTGGAAATCACGAGCCCTGCCCACCCCAGGCACCTGCCATTTGGAGGGATGCTGGTCCTTGGGCAGCCCTGGTCAAGACTGCGCCCCTTGCCTACCCCTCCTCACTCCCCAAGGTCTGCTCCACCATCAACCTGTCTCGTCTGCTGAGCCAGGCACAAGGCAAAGGGTGCTACGACCAAAGCAGCCCAAAAAGATGCCTGTCACGTGTGCAGCTGTGGGTGAGGGTCCCAGAGGAGGGCCTTGGGCCTGGGAAGCCGGTCCCAACCTGCTGACCGAGGGGTGCGCTGACCTGGGGGAAGCTCGTGGCACACCTCCATGGGGAGCCTCAGCCCCTCCTCCTGGCCACTTCCTCTTCTGGGTGCTGAGCCCAGCCAGCTGAAACCAACTTCCCCACCCCTGAGCTGGGAGTACAACCCCAAGGAAAGCTGCAGCCTAGAGAGCCGGGGCGGCCCTCCCCTCACCCGCACTTCTGCCTGAATGACAGGAGCCAGCTCCGGGAGCTGCCTGGTCCTGCGCCTCCCCCAGCCCTAGGCCTCCAGAGGACAGGCCGAGGTTGGTTTGGTTTGGAGAGTACACACCCTAGGGCCCATCCCTGAGAGCAGCTCTTGGGCTGGGACCTGCTGCCCCTCCCTCACAGCCCCTGGGAGCAGTCCGTGTCTCCTCCCCCAGTTCTTGGCCTCTGAAGACTTCCCGGTGCTCTGGCAGTGGCATGAGCGAGCGCGGGTCGAGTGCCAGGGTGGATGTGAGCCCCTGGCCTCTGAGTCCAGGGCTCCGGATTGCACAATCGAGGTCTCTGGAGGAAGCTACAGCGCTTGTTTTCTCCAAAGTGGGAGGGGCTGCCCTGGCAGCCTGAGGTCCAGGGTGGACTGCTCCCCTGGTCAGTGGCCGGGCAGCGCTCCTGCGTCCAGCAGCACGCTGGACAGGTAGGTCGTTGGGTTGAGCCCCGCAGCAGCAGCCTCTGCAGACCTTCAGAAGTCTCTGGTAGCCAGCCCCACTGCCCGTCCTGGGAATAGCCATCCACAAATGCGGCTCAGGGCTCCCTCCTTGGAGACGCCGGTGGTCAGCCTGGAGAAGTGGCCGAGTTTACACAACCAGCCAGGGAAAGTTACAGAAGCTAAGAAATCCCCCGGCCACCCTCAGTGCCCCTACTGCCCAGTGGTCCTGGGCCCCGGTGCCCTCAGGGAGACAGCACCAGGCACAACAGCCTCTGGTCAATGAGAGCCTGACCACAGCGGGTACAGGGGGCGGGGGACGGCCAGGGGCTCAATCAGGGAGCCCGTGTGTGTGTGTGTGTGTGTCTGCGCGCGTGAACAAAGGAACATTTGGAGGCGAAGCGGCCCTGGGGCATCCAGGCCCAGCGGGTTCGGCCCCGGCCAGGCGGCGCTGGCAGTCCCACAAGGAGCTCCTGCGGCCTGGTCTGCTTCGTCCCACCTCCAGGGTCCTACACTCTGTGGACTGCGCACCCCAGAGAAGCCCCAGGCCCCGGGCAGGCGCGGCCAGTCGCAGCCACACAGACCCGCCAGCCTCGGCGAGCCGGGGACCGGCGGGCGCGCACCGCACCCGCACCTGCTAGCCGGCACCGGCCCACATGACCCAGACCTTACCCTGGGGTAATGGTCAGCCGGCCAGCGGGGCCGGCTCCTCAACGCATTGGGCGGCAGGAGGCTCACTTCGCACACGCCGAGTGAGTACGGCCCCGCATCCCCGGGCCGCGCCTGCCTCCCCTGCCCGCCGGCCGTCGCCCCCAGCTCCTCTGCCGCTCCCCCGCCTGTCCACCACGGCGGCGGCCCCACGTGCACGGAGGCGTGGCAGGGCGCATGCGTGGCGGGCGCGCCTGCGCACTGGGCGGCCGCGGCGCAGAGCTGCTCGGCGGCGCCGGCGCCAGGTACGGGCGGCCTTGGGGCGGCCGGCAGATGGCGGCAGGGACGAAGAGGGCCAGGTAGCGGCGGCGGGCAACGGTCGGCGGCCCGGCCTAGGGACGGCGCCGGCGGCAAGCAGTGAGTGCGCGGCCACTTGGCGCCCGGCGGCGCGGGAGCCGGAGCTGGCGCCGGGCAGGGCCGGGACCGAGGGCAGCGGCGCGGGGACCCGGAGCTGGACGCGGCGGGGGCACGCGGCGCGGCCCCGAGCGAGGTGTTTCCCTGGTCTGGCCCGGCGCGAGGTGGAGCGCGGCGGGCTGCCGAAGGGGCGTCCCCGGACCCCAGGTCGCTCCTGTCCTGGGCGCCTGGGCCGCACCCCCGGGGACCCTCCCGCTCCCCTCTGCGCAGCCCTGGCCCAGCTGCCCACACTCCGCCCCCGTCCCAGGCGGCTCCGCGATCCGGTGGGCGCAGCAGGTCCTGCCACGTGACGCCTGGCATCTGGAGCTGCCGCTTGCTATGGCACCCGCCGCGGGGTTCTCGCTGCTCCCCCTCCAGGCCCTCACTGAGCCCTGCTGCGTTTGCAGGGCTCCCGCCGCTCCCAGTGGAGGAGATGAAGCAGGCCTCCTGTCCTCGGGGGTGGCACTGGACTGTGACGCAAGTGTTGGCTGCAGGGACCCCGCAGCCTTGAGACGCCGGGGTTCCACTTTCGCTGTGTGTGTGCCCTTTGTCACTTGGTTTCCCGTATACGCGCGCCGTGCTCCCGGGGCTCGGTTGTGGGGTAGGTGAGCCCACGAGCACCTGTGGGTGAGATCCTGGCCTGGAAGCGCAACACCCGCAGCTGGTCGGAGGCATGGGTGCAGAGCCCAGAACCCCTCAGAGGTGGGGTGCTGCCCAGTGCCACCCGCCCCTGGCCCTCCTGCGAGTGGCCTATCTGGGCCTCAGAGCTTGAAGTTCCTGAAAAATTTGTCGGTTCAGGCTGGCCGTGGGGTGGCGGGTGACCGTCCACACACCTGCCTGTGCCTTCCCGGAACCTAAGGAGAGATGCCAGTGTGCGGGCTGTGGGGGGGCAGGCTTCGGCTTTGTGGTTACGTTGCCGTGGAACTGTTCAAATGGTCTCTCAGTTGAAATGTAACACTTATGTATTTTTACTTGTTTGGAAGGTAGAACTGCAGTGAGAGAGAGAGGAAGAGAGGAAGGTTTGGTCAGCTGGGTCTCTCCCCAGGTGCCCGGGGCAGCCGGGGCTGGGTCAGGCTGGAGCTGGGAGTTGCACCCTGGTCTCCCACCTGGGTGAGGGAACAGCTGGGACTCCGTGGGGGATTCTGGTGGTGCAGGGGTGGTGTAACCAGCACGCCAGCCCCTGGACTTGTGTTGAGAGTGTGGGGCTTGGGTTGGGGTTCGTTGGGTGCCTGGTATGCCTGGTTGTTTCTGTGTCTAACCCAACCTGTGTCAGGAAGTCATAGGGTCTATGTGGGGGCCGCCTCTGCATTACCTCTCCCTCTCTCTCTCTCTCTCTGGTCTGGGGTTCCTCTGTGGGGGTGAGGGAGTAGCTGAGCTGCAGCCTGGTGTTCCAGTGTTGGCTCAGCACCTCTGTCCAGGATGATTGGTGCCTGTGATGGGGGGGTCTCCGTTCCAGAACCGCCTCTCTCTGCTCCTGCCTGGGGGCAACACTGTCAGCCCCACTTCCTCTGTTCCAGGCCCTCTAACTGCTCTGTGCTCTGTGTGTCCACATAGGGCTCATCAGTGCCGCTTCCCCGGGGTGCTCAGCGCTGGTATAGGTCATTGTGCAGGTCTTGGCTGTTTTTAATGTGGTGGTAAAGGATATTTCAGGTCTCAGTATGTAGAAATACAGTTGATTTTTGTGTACTGGATTTGCCTCTCCCGTATTAACTCTAGTAGCTTTGGGGTGATGTCTTGGGACCATGTGTTGGGCTGCTGTTTGGGTTGCCTATGTGCTGTACCCTGGGCCATGAGTCAGGGCCAGCTTTCCCATGCCTCTTCCTGCTGTGTCCCTGGCGCAGCACTCTCTCCCTGTGTGCCTTGGGCTGCACCCCAGGACTCCAGGGTTGTGACCTCCAGGCCCTCTTATCCATCCTAGGGCCAGCATCTGTCGCCTCGGTGCAGCAAGCTTTCCATCTGTGGTCTCGCCCCTGTGCTACGCCCGTCGGCTGTTTGCCACCACAAGGTGCCTTGGCCAATTTGTTGGTTCCCTGTGTGTGGCATCCAGCCCATCACTGAAACGGTTTCTTCATTACAGTTTCTCTTTGATTCTTTTTTAAAGTTTTATTTTATATTCTTTTTAAAAGATTTATTTATTTATTTGAAAGTCACAGTTACACAGAGAGAAGGAGAGGCAGAGAGAGAGAGAGAGAGAGAGAGAGAGAGAGCAAGCGCTCTTCCATCCACCGGTTCACTCCAAAGATGGCTGCAACAGCCAGAGCTGGACCGATCAGGAGCCAGGAGCCAGGAGCTTCCTCTGGGTCTCCCATGTAAGTGCAGGGGCCCAAGGACTTGGGCCATCTTCTAATGCTTTCCCAGGCCATAACAGAGAGCTGGATCAGAAGTGGAGCAGCTGGGACTTGAACTAGTGCCCATATGGGATGCTGGCACTGCAGGTGGAAGCTTTACCCACTACTCCACAGCGCTGTCCTCCAAGATTTTATTTATTTGAGAGATGTAGTGACAGGTCTTCCATCTGCTGATTCACTCCCAAACGGCTGGGGCCGGGCTGGGCCAGAGCCAGGATCCAGAGCCCTCAGGGTCTCTGCCGCAGCTCAGGCACAGCAGCCGTGAGCTGCGCCTCCTCTGAGGCACAGCCAGCTGGCACATAGCTCACCACTTTTGTTCTCGGGACTTGGAGCCTGGAGTTAACTGTGAGGACTTTTGCTTCAGGTTGGCATCTCCCTCACCTTCCAGGTGCTCTGTGGACTGGCTTTGAGGTTCACCGTCGGCCCTTGCCAGGGTTGGGAGTGAGTTCAGAACCCCTGTGGTGGGAGTGTGGGGGCCAAATGGCTTTGTCACACTTTTATTATTTTTTTAAGATTTATTTGCTTATTTTGCAAGTGTTATAGGGTGAGGGGGATGTCCCATCTGCTAGTTTACCCCCCACATGAGTACAACAGCCAGGGCTGGGTCAGGCTGAAGCCAGGAACCAGGAGCTTCCTCCAGGTCTCCCACGTGGGTGCAGAGGGCCAAGGGCTTGGGCCGTCTTCCACTGCTTTCCCAGGCCGTAGCAGAGAGCTGGATGGGAAGTGGAGCAGCCGGTACTGGAACTGGCACCCATGGGATGCCAGCACTGCAGGTTGCAGCTTTACCCGCTGTGTCCCAGCGCTGGCCCCACCCTGTATTTCTTGGCTCTGGGTTCTGCTGTGTTGTGGGCAGAGAGGAGCTTCTCTTCCTTCACCTCTTTTGGAATTTGAGGCTTGCCCTGGGTTCAGTATAGGTCGGCTTTGGTGAACATTTCATGAGTGCTGAATTTAAGTGTAGCCTGGTGCAGGGCTTTCCTGGACTGACAGGCACTGTGCAGGGTGCCATGTCCTGCCCTGGGCACTGACCCTGTGCCTGGTGTGTATCAGCAGCGCCGCAGCTCCGGCTCCAGTGCTCCTCTCACTCCTCAGCTTCCATGGTTTCCAGACCCTTTCAGAAGCCCCAGGTTCGTGGCTGAGGTCTTTGTTCTCTTTGGGGTGGAAACAGCCTGTTTTCAAAAAACTTCGGTAAATCGGACATCAGCAGCTTTTCCCTAATGTGTGTGTGCTTTATCACTGTTTCGTGTATCTGTGTTTATTTGTTAACTTATTAACAAATAGATATCAGTGTTTTTCTGTCCAAAGTTATTGCTTACTGGCTACAGAAACAACAAGAAAACATGAACACAAACAAAGAGCTAAGTCCAGACTCCACCGCCTACTGCTGCTTGGTGTGCCATGGGGATGAGACCTGGGACAATGGCCTATCAGCCTCACCCGCCTCAGGCAGCACCAAGGAGTTCAGGTATGGGCGCGAGGCCTCTTCCCCTCCCGTTCGTGATGTGATTTATTAATATGGTCACGAAGAATCCTTGAGAATTGAATATTGAGGCCGACCAGTGTTACTGATGTGGTTTCTGTGCAGGAGGTGGACCTATGTGGCCACCTCCCAAGTCAGCCCAGACCACCCAGCTCAGCCCACATTGATTCTCTCTCTCTCTTTCTTTTTCTTATTTTTAGTGTCAGAGGTAGAGAGAGGGAAAGAGAGAGAGGTCTTCCATCTGCTGGTTCATTCCCCAGTGGCCACAACAGCCAGAACTGAGCCGATCCAGTGCTTCCTCTGGGTCTCCCACATGGGTGCAGGGGCCTGAGCACTTGGGCCATCTTCCATGGTTCTACTAGGTCATAAGCAGAAATAGGAAGTGGACCAGCCAGGACTGGAATCAGTGCCCATGTGGGATGCCAGCACTTCAGGTGGAGGCTCAACTGACTGCCTCACAGCGCCGGCCCCCACACTGCCTTTCAGTATTAGACTTGGTGAGGAGACCTCTGTGTTCCTGGTCCTTTAGAGAGGCGAGGGCCGAAGGGCACACCTGGGCAGGGCCCGTCACGTATGTGCCCTCTACACGCCTGCCCCTCCCTTGGGCCACGGCACTGCTCTTGCTCAATGGCGCTTGGGCAACAGCAGCCAGACCTCGTGTCCAGGAGGCCTGACAAGCACACGGCTGTGATGGTGACAGTGGAGGCACTGAGCTCACCAGGCCATGCCCCTCAAGGAGGGCACATGCCTGTGCCAGCCAAGGAAGAGTTCTTTGGTGGAAAATGGTTGTGGTTTTTGTTTTGTTTGTTTTTAAAGATTTTTTTGGAAGGCAGAGGAAGAGATCTGTTTTCTAGTTCACTGCCCAAGTAGCCACAACACCCAGGGCTGGGTGAGGCCAAAGCCAGGTGCCTGGAACTCCAGCCTGGTCTCCCACATCAGTGAGTAGCAGGAGCCCAGATACTTGAGCCATCATCCACTGCCTTCCCAGGTGCATTAATAGGTAGCTGGATCAGAAGCAGAGCAGCCAGGATTTGAACCTGTGCTTTTGATATGGGAGCTGGCATCACAGGTAACAGCTAACCTACTGTGCCACGACCCCAACCCTGGAAAGTGGTTTTCAAAGCAGGCCACATTTGGGGACCAGACTGGAACTTGGTGGGCAGCAGCAGCTGGTCTCTGGCAAGGGTCCTCATGGCATGGACACAGCTCGCCCCAGAGCAGCCGCTGTGGTGTTGAAACTCGGTCCCTGGTACCTCCAGGCCATAGCAGTGCCCTGGCTTATGCCCCTGACAGAGCTGCTTTTTGCTTTTGGTTTCTGTAAGTTTTTTGGCACTGTGCAGCCTTCCTGTCAGGACCCTGGACCTGGTGATACAGACAGCGGTCAGAGGCAGCCTCTGGAGAGCCTTATGTGAGGCAGGGGACGGGAGCCAAGCCCCCAAGGTGACCAGGGTGAGTGGAGGAGTCGCACTCCTGGTTTCCGGTTGTCTTTTAAGTTCCTGAGTCCAGTCTGTGTTTTGCAGTAGTACACTTAATTATCTTTAGAAGATGTATGTAAGTAAGCCCAGAGCACGCTCGGTCCAGAAAGGCCCCAGGTATGGCCACAGCCACCAAACGCACCTGCTCTCCAGCATAGACACTGGGATGCTGGTAGTGGTTGAAGACAGAGAGCAGCGGGTGGCTCCCTTCTGGCCATCATGTCCAGTGCCCCCGGAGCATCCTGCTCCAGTGATCAGGAGGTCACAGGTGTTGCCTCAGCCCATTGACCCCTGCAAAGGCAGGAGCACCAGCCCGGGGGCCTTTTCCCAGGATGCCATGAGTCAGGTCACTTTTCATTTGTTGGAAAAGTTGCGCCCTTCAACTGCTGTCTTCATATAGTTCAGGGTAAATGTGTTTGTTAACAATTTGTTTTAATTTATGTATTTGAAAGGCAAAGAGAAACACACAGAGGTGGGCAGAATGATGTGCCATCTTCTGATTCACTCCTTGGATGCCTGCAGCAGCTGCCATCCAGGACTCCCATGTCGGTGTCAGGGGCTCAGGGTCTTGAGTTGTCCACTGCTGCCTCCCAGGGAGTGAGCAGAAGTGGAGCCAGGACCAAAACCCAGGTGCTGTAACAACCATGCTGATACCTCCCCCTCCCTAGGCCATCTGTGAGTAGGTTCTGACCTCTTGATTCCCAAATATTGACCCAGAGACAGGTTCTGGGAGACCCACAGGAATGCAGACCCCTAGGCCCGTCTCAGAGCTGGCATCTCCCTCATCTGGGCTGGCTCTGGTACTCCTTGGAGTCTGGGTTGGCCCCTGTCTGTGTCTGTGGCTGCACATGAGTGTTCTGATGGCGGCTGTGCTGTGTGTGCTCTCTGCAGAAGGACGCACTCTCTGCATGACCCATGCTCAGTGACCACTTTTGGACCAAAGGCCTGCATGCTGCAGAACCCCAGACTATCATGTGAGTTGGGGTCCCCGGGAGGGTGTGTATTGTGGGGTGGCTGTGGTGTGGACGGAGCAGTGTGTGTTTCAAGTCACTTAACAAAGCCACGCAACATCCCTGAGTCCTGCTGGCTTCTCTGGTGCCTTCAGAGTGGCACCAGCCGGCGTCTGTCGAGCGCCAGCGTGTCCTAGTTTCTGACAGCTCTGTTCTCGGGCACTGGATGTAATTATTCTGAAGATAGAGAAACACTAATTAACTGTTTCTATCTGATTGTACTTGTTTAGAAGATTTTCTCTGTCTCATGGGCACTGCTTTCACATGCTTTGTGGGACCACAGGAGGTGCGGGCCTGGTCTGGTCACCTGGTGTTTCAGTGGACCAAGGCCTCTCGTGTCATTGGCCTTGACTATATCCTTAAGGACTTAGCAGTAGTGTTGCCTCATGGCACCGGCCGGCCATCACTCTCCCTCAGTCTGCTGTCGTGTGCTTGACGGTTCTGCTCCCATGTCCCATGTACTGATCCCTCTGCGGTTTGTGTTTTTAAGGGAAAACTACCAAAACTGTTTAAACATCAGAGTTCCATCTTGGCTTGGAGCGTTTTATTTCACACTTTCTCCAGAGAAATCCTTGGTCTGTGAGCCTCTGGCATTGAGGGGCCGTGGTCTTCTGGCCTGTGTGCAGAAGCCCTGCTGTCCTTGCAGGGTCTCCTTCAGGGAGTTGGGGACAGATTGGGGCGGTTGTGCTTGCTCAGATCTGGCTCTGTGAAGAGAGGTGTACGTGAGATGTGAGAGGCGCTTTGACATGTAGTGTGGGCTGGGGCTTTGCACAGGGACCCCCCGGGCAGCACCGTGCATCACCCATTGGCTCCTTGGGGTTAGGACCTCACCAGTGGGCTGAATGGGAGCTGTTTGTGGGGTTTCGTCAGGCTGCCCCCTGCAGGCTGTGCCCCGCCCCGCCCCACCACTGGGCTGTCCAGGCCTCCTGCTACCCAGTGACAGGGCAGGAGCTGTCCTGCCCCATCCATGCACAGCTCCTGTTATTTTGACCCCAACCAGGGAGGGCTGTGCCATGGGCAGGCCAGTCCTCACCACCTCAGCTCCCAGCTATCTGCTGTGGCTCCATGTGGCAGACACACGGGTCCCCAGGGGCCAGTGCTCCCCGAGGCCAGAGCTGCAGCTGCTCTGTTGCTGCCGGCCTTGCTCAGTCTCTGCATGGCTGCACCACCCTCCCATGTTTGCTCCTGGCCAACAGCGGCCCCTCCCTGCACTTCTTGGTCTGGGCAGAGGTACCCCCTGGTCACCATTTCATGAGTTAAGTGGCCTTTACCAGCCAGGGCTTCTGTGGCTGTGGCAATGACTCCCTGGGGACCTAGCCTAGTGGTTTCCCTGATGGCAGAGGCAGATGTGGGCAGGACAGCTATGAGGAACTTGGACTTCCTGTCTGAGAACCAGCCTAGATTTCACCATGAACCTCTATTTTTTGTTGGCTGTGCTGTGAGAAATTGCCAGGTCATCTCGGTGGTCAGCACAGAGCTGTCCACGCTGTTGTGGCCCCGCTCTGCCTGTCCCGTATCCACAGCTATGGCCCTGCAGGGTCAGCACCCCACTTTTCAGATAACCCAGCAGGAAGCAGAGGATCTGGCTGTTGGTCCTCCCCAGGAAGTTCACTGGGGTCAGAGCATCACTTGTGACCTGGGCAGAGTGCTGCAAGCCACCCACAGGCCCCGAGGCCACTGCCCAGAGCAGATCGATTGAGGGCTGGGGAGTGAATGCCCTTTCACCTCCAATGGCCTGAGAACTCCCACAGGCTGGGCCAGTTCCACAGGCCAGAGAGAGGGTGACAGAGCTGGGGATTGTACACTCGGTGCCGCGGCTGGGCCCAGAGCTCAGCAGAGAGCTTGTGGCCTCTTGGTTTGTCTGTTTTTACTTGAGAGCCAGAGAAGTGGAGAAATCTTCCACCTGCAGCAGCTCAGACCGGCCAAAGCTGGGAGCTGGGAGCTGGGAACTCCCATGTGTACAGTGGAACCCAGTCGCTGGAGCCATCACTGTGACTCCCAGGGTCCAGGTCAACAGGGAGCTGGAGTCCAGAGCTGGAGCTGGGCACTGAGCACAGCTCTCTGATGTGGGACATGGGCATCTTAGCTGCTGGGCTGAACACCGACCAGACACTGCTTTTCTTGGTAGGTAGGGGATGAGGCAAGAGGAATGCGTAAGCAGCAATAATACTTTGTCTTGTTTGATTTTTATAATTTCAGAGACCTCTTGGCCTGACTGTGTTTAGAAGACCTCACCTTTAACAAGCTGCTCTGTAGCATGCTGCTCTTGGTGTTGATGGTGCAGACACTGGGCTGGTAGTGTAAGGTGTGGCTGGACTGTGTGTGCACCTGTCATTAGCAAAATGTGACCGCAATGCCATGGACAGATTGGCCATCTCCTGGAAGGGGGCAGTGCCTCACAAGCCATGTGACTGATGGGGCGGACAGTGAAGCCCACGGAGGTATCATAGGTGGCGCCACACCCCCAAGAAATGCCTGGACATGGTGAGTGCTAGGACCAGGTTCCCACGGTCATTGGTTCACTGGATGTGGCCAAACACTGCTAGGTGTGTCTTTGTTGCTCCCCTGTGGGATGCCATCAGCAGTTTTCCCCACCAGGACAGCACTGGGAAGGGAACTTCCTGCTGGTCTACACTGCTGTTCTGAAACCCAGACAGGGAGCACCAGTCCCATCCTCCCTCAGCTCCTGGACAGCACAGGACATGGGTGCTGCTCTCACTCATGTTCCTGGTGCCCTGGACCTGCACAGTAGTGGGATCCCAGCAGGATGGGAGGCAGGACTCACTGCACAGTAGTTGGCCATCCACATGGCATGGGTGCCTGGGTCAGGACAGTGGCGCTCACACCAGCACTTCCACTGGCTTTAAACCAGAGGTCCTCACTGTGAGAAGTGCAGGGATCTAGGATAGTGCTCTGATATGGTGGGCAGGCCCTGGCCAGGGCAGCAAGTGCCTGTCCTGAGGGGCCTGAGTGCAGTGTCCCCTACCTGCTGGTTTGGATGTTTTCAGGGAAGCCATTGTCCCTGATGGATGTAGGGTTGCCAGCCACAGGCTTCCTCTCAGTGGGCTCTGTTAGCAGTTGTCCTGAGGAGGCATCGGGGCATCACTGAGGGACTAGCAAGTGCTGGTGGGGTTGGGGCTGCTGAGGTGAGTGATGGGCACTCTCGGTAACTGCAGGCTGGTGTGGCTGAACACGGGAACTGAGTGAGCAGGGCAGGGTCTTCCTGCTGGGCCGAACCCTGTGCCTGTTCCCATGGGCCAGGGCTGTGCTGCCAGGGACTACCGGTGAGTGCATTTTGGAGGCTGAATGGGATTCATGGGCAGGACCAGGGATGTGTAGAGTACAGAATCAGATACATGTTCTTTTTAAAAATATTTATTTGTTTA
Source organism: Lepus europaeus (assembly GCF_033115175.1). Classification (NCBI taxonomy): domain Eukaryota; kingdom Metazoa; phylum Chordata; class Mammalia; order Lagomorpha; family Leporidae; genus Lepus; species Lepus europaeus. The sequence goes on along the minus strand of NW_026909213.1, from coordinate 2,313,999 downwards.
TTTTAAAGGCAGAGTTACAAAGAGAAAAAGAGAGGTAGATGATAGATTGATAGATAGATGATACATTGATATATAGATGATAGACTGATAGAATGAAAAATATGAGAATGAGGAGGAAGATTAGGATCATCTGCTGGTTCACTCCCCAAATAGTCACAATGGCCAGGATTGGGCTAGATCAAAGTCAAGAGCCAGGAGTTTCATCTGGGTCTCCCACCCAAGGACATGGACCATCATTCATTGCTTTCCCTGGAACATTAGCAGGGATTTGAATTGCAAGTGGTGCCATTGGGATTTAAACCGTCATCCATATGAGATGCAAGCATTGCAGGTAGTGGCTTAACCTGTAATGCCATGATGCCAGCTCCAGTGACAGATTCTTAAACAGCTTTACATATAATTCTACCAGCCAGTCTATAGATTTAGGTTGTGTTGCAGACTTTTGAAAGTTACATCTTTAGGCAAATCATTCCATTTTCATTTGTACTTAATGTAATTCAAAGTAGTTTCAATTAAATTATTCATCAAATATAATCAAAGCCAAAGGCAGTTTTCTAGGTTTTTCTTACTTGAATATTTTTCCACATGAAAATGAATCATATATTTGAGAAGTAGAAAGACACAGAAAGAGTGAAGTAAGATAAGAAAGACAGCAGCATTTTGGCGTAATGAGTTAAGCCACTGCTTGCAATGCTAATATTACATATTTAGACCAGTTCAAATTCTGTCTGCTTCACTTCCAATCCAGCTTCTTGTTAATGTACTGTGGGTACCAGCAGAAGATGCCCCAAGTGTTTGGGCCCCTGCCACACATTTGGGAGTCCTGGATGAAGCTCCTGGCTCTAGGCTTCATCCTGGCCCAGCCTTTATTACTGCGGCCACTTGGGGAATGAACCAGTAGATAGAAGCCCCCCCACCCAAAAAAAAAAAACAAACAAACTACTTTTCAAATCAATAAAATAAATCTTAGAAAAGGAAACACAAACGCGAAAGTCACTTATAAACTGATTCACTCTTCCCAAATACCCACAGTTGCCCAGGCTGACACAAGGTTGAAGCCAAGAGACAGGAATATAGTCCTGGATTCCAAAATTGGTAGCAGAAGCCCAGTTACTTGAGCCATCACTAATGCCTCACAACACCTGTATTAATAAAAAATGAATCAGGAACAAAACCTGGGATCAAACCAGGTAATCTGAAGTAGAATTAATGCGACAAGGAGATATAAAAAGGGAACTTACTGAAAAATAATTCATCACAATTACATAAAAATTGAAAATAAGGAAGAGTACATGGAAATATATAAAAAGCCATGACAATAATCAGGAAAATTTTCAAGTGAAGTTTCTTGTATCTAGAAATACTCTTTAAAATTTAACAATGGAAGGTGCATTTATTGTTTCATAGAAATCAGGGATATACAAAATATATGTGGCCTTTAAAGGAAAAATAATCACATAGGATTATGATGTTTCTGATACATGTTTAAACAAAAGTGAACAAGAGAAATTAGAGAACAGTAAGCTCAGTGACCACAGAATTAAAATGTGACAAAGATGCCCTAGGGTTCACAGACCTAGGAATGGTTGACAGTAGAACAATTATGATGTACAATCTCCTGGAAATAAATTCAAAACAAACCTTAAAATATGGTTATGATTGGTTTTCACTAGGACATTGATGATTTATATAGCTGATAGTAGTAAATATAAATAATAAAATAAAAAGATATATCTGTTATAAATCATATGCTAATTACTAGAAGTAGTACCCAGAAATAATATGGGAGCAGTAGTAAGGTAGTGGCAGAAAACAGGAATTTGCTGAACAATACTCAATTACAATTAAATAATAATTAGATGCAAAAAGGCCAAAGAAAACATCAGGCCAATTATCAGGATAATATTAAAGACACACAAATCAAAAACTATAGCCATTAATTTCACAATTTATAAGTTATAGTCCTATGGAAAAAGTAAAGAGTACATCATTTTAAAAGAGAGAAGTGTTACATCTGCTTAAGAGAATGTGTACAGGGTTGATACGCTGATGCAGTGGTATAATCTGCTGTTTGCAATGACTAGATCCCACATCAGAGTACCAATTTGAGTCCTGGGTACAATTTTTGCATACAGATAACTTCTGATGTGCCTGGCCAGGAGCAGGTGATAGTTAAAGTTGTCACATACTTGCCACCACCCATGTGAGAGGGCTGGTGGATTTCATGGCTCCTTGTTTGGTCTGACACAGCCATTTGGGGAGTGAACATTAGATGGGAAATCCCCTTCTCCTCCCCCACCCTCTCTCATTCTCCTTCTTTCTCTGTAACTCTTCCTTTCAAATAAATAAATTAAATAAATAAACATTTAAAAAATAAAATAAATCCCATCTAGAAAAGTTCATGCACTCCAAAATGGGTACTTATATAGAGGATACTAAGTGTCTGGATATAGACCATGGGCATTTTCAAAGATAATGGTCAATTTGGTGTTCCATAAAAATCTTTAGAGTTTAAAAATAAATGAGCTAGGGGCTGATGTTGTGGTATAGTGGTTAAAGCTGCCACCTCCAGTGCTGGCATCCCATATGGGTGCCGGTTTGAGTCCTGGCTGCTCCACTTCCAATCCAGCTCTCTACTATGACCTAGGAAAGTAGTAGAAGATGCTCCAAGTCCTTGGGCCCCTGCACCCACATGGGATTACCTAGAGGAAGCTTCTGGCTCTTGGCTTTGGATCAGTGCAGCTCCAGCCATTGTGGCCAAATGGGGAGTGACCTATGGATGGAAGACACTCTCTCTCTCTCTCTCTCTCTCTCTCTCTCTCTCTCTCTGCTTCTCCTCTCTGTGTAACTCTGACTTTCAAATAAATAAATAAATAAATCTTTTAAAAATATATGAGCTTCATAAGATTAATCACTACACTGGAACTAAAGACCTCTGATTACTGGGCTTGTGAGAAATGTTAGTGCAAACCAGAGCATTTTCAGTGAGTTCATTATCCCCCATAGAAAAAGGCAACCAAATTGTTTGCATATTCAGTAATAGAACTGGCACAAATTGTGAGACTCATGGTGTACACAGGTGATACTAAATAGGTCAAGACAAGCTAAAAATGAAACAAGACCCCTACCTTACACCTCACACAAAAATCCCCTCAACATGGATTAAAGATCTAAATCTATGACCTGACAGCATCAAATTACTAGAGAACATTGGAGAAACCCTACAAGATATAGGCACAGGCAAAGACTTCTTGGAAAAGACCCTGGAGGCACAGGCAGTAAAAGCCAAAATTAACAATTGGGATTTCATCAAATTGAGAAATCCAGTTACTCATTATTTTAATTAAATAAATTATTTAAAAAGAATGTATGATTTGAAGGGCTGAAAAGAGTCCATAGTCTCAAAAAGGTTTTGTGAAAAAATGTATAGATCCAATTTAATAGAATATATTATGGAACTTCAAATGAATTGAATACTCACAATGAAAAAGCTAACAGATATACACATGTTTTCATGGATATAAAGCCTTGCAGTGAGGCATCAATGACAAAAACAGATAAAAATAATAAAATTGAATACAAAAAAGATAAGTGGTAGTGGCATGACAAGAAAAATGGTATTGTGATTCATGTGAGTGGAACAGTTATTTAATAGTAGCTGTTAGGAAACTGGCACAATTTTATCTATGGTGCGATCTACACTCTGATTTTACATCCTATGCCCCGGTTCCCACCACCATTGCTGAAAGCCAGGTAGCCACATGGCCCAACCACTGATGTCAAGCTCCACCCCCATCCTAATGGGATTTGATATTCCTACTTCCCTGCCCGCCCTCTGGCAAAGTTTTAAAAGGGCCTGTTCCTGAACATGTGGCTCTCTTGGCTCCTGTCATCTGCTCTCCTCTCCCCTCTTGTCTCTCTTCTCTCTCTTCTGTCCTCGCTAGCTCCTCTCCTCTCTGTTTCTCTCTTATACTCTCCTCCTCTCTCTTTTCCTTCTTCACCCCTTCCTTCCAGCATGCTGGGTTTTCCCCCAATAAACCCTTTTCCTTACTCCAGTGTTTGGTGTGTTTTGTGATGGCCTAACAGAAATACGTAACAGTAGCAATAATAGCATGATAAACATGAATAAATAAATTAGGTGAAAACAGTTAATTATGTTCACACTTAAAACAAAAAATAGGGTCCGCTACTGTCTGAAAAGTCAGCATTCCATATGGGCACTAATTCAAGTTCTGGCTGTTCCACTTCCAATCCAGCTCTGTGCTAATGCACCTAGGAAAGCAGTAGAGGATGCCCCAAGGGAATGGGCTGCTCCCACCCACATAGGAGACCCAGTTAAAGCTCCTCACTTCCACGCAATTCTGGCCATTTTGGCCATTTGATGAGTGAACCAGCAGATGGGAGATTTCTCTGTGTCTTCTCTAGCTTTGTTTTTTAAATAAATCAATAAATCTTTTTTAAAAAACAGACTATAAAGAAAATTTCTAGGTGTGGTGCTGGGGCTAAGGCATAGTGGGCTAAGCATCCACCCACAGCAGGTACCAGGTAAGGTCCAGGCTGCTTCTCTTCTAATCCATATCCCTGCTTATGACCTGGGAAAGAATAAGATGGCCTGAATCTTTGGGCCCCTGCACCCATGTGGGAGAGCTGGAACAAGCTCCTAGCTCCTGTCGTAAGAATAGCTCAACCCTGGCCTTTGCAGCCATCTGGGGAGTGAACCAGCACAAGGAAGACTATTCTCTCTGTCTCTCCCTCTCTCTATAACTCTACCAAATAAATAATAAATAAATAAAACTTTAGAAAAAGAAAATTTCTGGAAATTAAATGAAGGAAATATGTCATGGAATATATTGTCATGGATATAAAATATTAATTATCAGTGCCATAAAATCCAGAGAAGAATATCCTGCAAAGGAGAAAGACCATTATCCCTGGGTGATTCTGAGATGTAGTAAACATGAAAGTTTCTAGGACCAATTGCAGAATTTAGATAAGAGTTGATGACCTAATAATGAAAATGAAAATCCAGGTAGCCACAATCTCCTTGGATTTGAATTGGAGTCAAGGAATTTACTCATGATACACATGGGTCATCATAATAAATTCAAAGAAAAAAGAAATAAAATATAGGTATATGTTATTATATATTGTTCAGTGATAATTCTGAGTAGAAATGAATAATTAGGTAGGGCAGTAATAGATATACAAGCAGATATAATAAGCATTTATAAAAGGTAATTCCCAAATTGCTCTTACTGATTTAAGAGTATACATGTCTGTTTTGAGTCTCATGTATGGACAATATCGTGGAATTCAACTAGACATATAAATTCTGATACTATAAAATGTACTGCAGTGTACAAAATTTTAAAATATGTATAATTAGGGGTAAATAGTGGTTAGACTACACATTAATGAAAATAGGGCATTTTATGTTTTATTCACAGTATGAGACACACAATAGGTGCTCAATTACTGGGCTCATTTTTGTGAAACTGAGGCATTATATAATGTGGAGTTTTTTTCTTTGTAAATTCATTTAAAAATTAAAATATATACTGTTTTTCATCTACTAGGAAGACAAAAATAAAAAGAATATTTGATGGTACATAGGGGGCAAATCTGTGCTCTCATGAACATTGCCAGAGAGAGGAGCACCAAAGACAGCTGAGCAGTGTGTGCACTGAAAGCCACCATGCCTGGGGTGTGATGGAAGTGGGAAACAGGGCATATGCAGCCAGGGGACAGCTGATGCAAGCTGAGTCAATCCTAGAAATGATGTCTTCTGGTAACTTTCAGCCTAGGAGGGCAGGAAAGCTCTTTGCTCTTTTGCTGTTATGGTAGAGGTTTTATATAAGAGTGTGAAGTAGGGCAAGTTATTTCAGAGCAATTTGGAAAAAAATCTAGCAAACTTCAACATCATTCAGAAAAATATTTTACATGTATGCTTACATATATAAGTAGAAAGATATGGACATAAACATTTCTGATGATAGAAATAGTTTGTAGGATTATAGAGTGCTTACTGGAGAGTATGTACATAATTATTATATTCTGAAAATTGTAGACATAGCAGGGACTACTGTGGTGTGAATCTGTAAGTGCAAACACGTATTCTTTAAAAGATGTTGAGTTAAACAAGGTATAGAAGAAACTTTTCTAATTATTGCATTTCTTAATCAAAAATCTTAAAAATATGACATTGAATTTTAACTTTAGTACTGACAACATTGAATAAGTACACATGTACTTGAATATAAATTACTCAGATAACTAAATCTAATTCTATAGGACATTTAGAACATCTTGCATATATCACCACTAAATTTCATTTTAAATGCAAAGAATTGTGGGGTTTTTTTTGAAGAAAGTAGAAGCATATTACTAATAGAGGTGACCAAATTACTTTTTTTTTAAAAAAAGATTTATTTTATTATTTGAAAGACAGAGTTACAGAGAGGCAGAGACAGAGAAAGAGGTCTTCCATCCACTGGTTCACTCCCCAGATGGCCGCAATGGCGGGAGCTGCGCTGATCCAAAGCCAGGAGCCAGGAGCTTCTTCCAGGTCTCCCATGTGGGTGCAGGGGCCTAAGGACTCTGGCCATCTACTGCTATCCCAGGCCATAGCAGAGAGCTGGATTGGAAGAGGAGCAGTCAGGACTAGAACTGGCACCCATATGGGATGCTGGTGCTTCAGACCAGGGTGTTAACCCACTGCGCCACTGTGCCAGCACCAAATTACATTTTTCTAAGTTAAATTTTCTTAAGCTTATCTTTTCTGTCTTGTATTATCTTGAAGTACTTCTCCACACTTCTCACAATGGCAATAAACTGAACTTATATCATTGTAAAAATTAAAGGGTAAGAAAGGAAGGAGGAGGGAGAGTGGAAGTGAGACTAGAGTGGGAATTTCACTATGCTCCTAATTCTCTCTATATGAAATATATGAAATTTGTTCACCTTATATAAATAAAAACTTTATAATAAAAATTTTTAAAGGTATAGATTTTCACCAGATTCCATCTAATTACCTTTCTGTAGCTGCCTGGGCTGGGCTATTTAACATCAATCATAATCTGAGGGGAAAATGTAATTGCTTTTGAAACAGTCTCCATGCCAGGAAGGGAATCCTCAATTTTGAGAAATTAAAAGCAAGGTTATTTTATTGGATTGAAGTAATAATCTGTCCTCTTATTGCTCTCCCTCAGGGAACACAACATTTTAATTTTTCCTCAAATGTAAGCCAAGAGTTAAGTAAATAAGTAAAGTGGAACAGTGTTTTTGCATCAAGGAAGGTGTAGTAATTAGAAAGGACGTAGGCATGAAAGGGTAAGCACTGAGTAGCACGTCTATATTCAACATTTTATATATGTATATGTGTGTTATACATCCAGCTGATCACTGGGTAAGCATTATGCCTTTTCTTGTTTCAATGTTTAGTCACAAAAACTCAAAATCCATATTTAGGGTTACCTTTTGATTGCTTTCACATCCACCTAGGTTTAACATTGTTCAATACATCCAACTCCATAACTGGCTAAGTTTTTTTTTTTTTATTTAAATGTGTACAAAGACAGAATTAGTGTAACTAGGGGAATAAAATTATTATACATTGTCTACATGATTTTTATAGGTAATATACATTTTTTAGGGGGAGGCATGGACTTTATTTTTGTTGCAATGCACACTTAACTTGCACCATGTTAAGCAATAGCTGTAATCCAAGAAAGAACACTATTTGAAAACTACTTTATATTCTCCATGTAACATGCTTGTTGCAATCAAAAGTGTTTTGTAAATGAAATATGTCAAGAATAATCATGAATTTCTCTAAACCTTCTAAATATAATCTCAAGCTCATCTTTGCAGTAGCAAAACCCTTTAAGTAGGCATGTTTTGTAAACATAATTCATGTTTACACTAATTCTGGCCTAACCACTCAGGTAATTTTTGACCTAATAACCCTGGAAGAGGATGTTCGCTGATTTTCTGCTTGACAGCATTTATAAACAACCCTAACAGCCACTTCCACAGTTTCATTTGCAAAACTGCATCTACGTCATTATATATATAAAAAAGCTCATTCATTCTGCAAAAGGTAGATTCAGTCTCTGTATTATTTACACCTAATGCTTTCACTCAGACCTTCAAACAGAGATTTAAAAGAAAGATCCCAGGAGCTAAAAGTTCATATCCACGTGGAGCTGCTTCCTGAGATTTCAGCCTTCATGGCCAGGTCCCTTGCATTGCTTCTCTGGGGCTTTCTCCTGCTCTCTTCCAAGCTGAAAGGCAGGCGACCCAGCCCCTCCAGGGACCAGGTGTGGCTCGCTGAGGGCCCATCGGGCGACCCTGAATCCCTGGGCTAATGGGATTTGGCTGGCTCCTTGTTCAGTGGGCTGCGTGAGACTGGAGTCTGAGGACACACACGTATTCTCCTTACCTCACAGGGGCCGGGACCGGTGGCTAGAGGCCCCTGAGCCCGGCATTGCAGACAGAAGACAGGTGTCCCCCCCACCCCACCCCCGTATACACCCAGGGGTCGCTGTCGGCTGCACCACGTCCAGGTTCAAGGCGGCGCAGAGAAGCACACTTGGCAGGCATCCATGTACTTGTCATGGTCCCTGGGCAGGAGGAGGAAGCTAGGTAGGGAGGGGCATATGCGCCCGCCACCCCACAGCCCCTCTCACCAGCTGTACAGACGTGTGAAATCCTCCAGGCCACCTCACCTGTTGCCCAGCCGTGAGGATGAGCATGCACAGGCGCCCCACAGCCAGGGCCATCCCGGGAGTCCTTGTTTGGAGAAGTAGTCTCTCCTAGCATAGCACATGGCTTCGCTGCTCTTTCTAGCGGAAGGCCAGGGTAGCACACGTCACAGAAGGCGGGTCTATTGCCTGCCACGTTGGTGAGTTGCTTAGCAATGGCAAGGCCCAGCTTTGGAAACTCTGCAGCTCTAGCAAGGATTCTGCTGCCTTCCCGCCCCTGGCCTCCCTAAACTCCCTTCACACAGGAGCTGCCCAACATCTGGATCAACCTGGGCCCTATGAGAGGGTGAAATTCTACAAATAACGTGCATTTTTACATTTTTGCAGACCTCCTGCTCACAACCATGAATTCCAGTGTTTCACTACACTGTTTATGAGGACAAGACCACTTCTAGGAAGATGGTAGCTGAAGTGGAGACCCTGAGATTGAGCAAACACCCTGACAGGATGCTGAAGAGGACCAAGCTGCTGTCACATTAGGTGCTGTGGGAGCACCAGCCTCACTTCTTAGTTTCTGAAGACTTCACAGTTAAACCATGGTGAAAAACTCATTTGTAAGTGATTTTCCTGAATTGAATGTGCTCGCTCAAAGTTAGGGGACACGAGATACAGAGATTTGCCGCCCTGGGATGATTTCTGAGCCACTTTTCTTGATCATCTTTGACAAAAATTACAATTATTCATGTGCAACAATATGTTCCAAAACTAGCCCCAGTCAGTAAAGGACCTTATAAAAGGCGAGTTCTTTGCTTTGAGGAACTTGAAAACTGTAGCATGAGCTGATAGACAACTGAGAATGTAAACTCATTAAATCACCCACACTAGGAAATTTCATCTATTTAACCTTAGAAATTTTAGAGTATCCTAGCAGTTACTCTAACAGCAGTCTTACAAAATGGTAGCAGCCTGTGAGAATACTGAAAAGCAACTCAATATGAAACATGTCTCCTGATAGGCCTTATACATGATATCTTTTAAAGATTTCAAGCTTTATTTCAGGTATCTCTGCCATTTAATGCAATTCATATTTTCTTTGTATTGTTTGTGGCAATAAAAATTATTCTCAATACTATTAAAAGATATTTAGGATGCACACCTGGTTTAGCTGCACGCAGAACAGGCTATTTTTAAAAAATCTTAACATTTGTTACATAGTTTTGAATTTGGTATGCAAAAGCAGATTTTGGTGATTAAACACCTGAGTGAGAAGAAGACATTAAATAAAGAAGTGCAGCTTTCAAATCTTTATAATTGACACCTACATGCTAACTCCTTTGTGAAATGAAGGAGTGAAATGAAGTTTCCAGTGTTACATTATCTGTTTTATTTATGTGTTGCAAACATAATACTTCATTACTAAAATATGAAATGTTATTGTAAACCTTTAGATCAAATTGGCTTGCTGCTACACAAATTGATAGTCTCACTTTGGAAATGTATGTCAGTTGATATTATTTAACATTAATGGGAATAAAAATCCATTCTTCATGTAGTAACTGCATTCCTTTTTCATGAAATTTTACATGAATAGGATTTCATGACAGTCAAGTTTATTCAGCTCTCAGAATACCATGAATATTCAAGTTCATCATTCAGTTTTTCTTTTACACAGTATTTATAATCATAGTTTTGCAGATTTTTCAATGTTATATTTTAACTTCAAAATTGTGTAAGAAAAGTGATCATTTTTTCTAGCCACATGTTCATACATTTCTAAATTAACAATTCAATAACATAGCCTTACATCTAAAGTCATAGTTCTGAAAAACCAAGGATTTTAGTATTGCCAGACATGATAAATATGTCTCCAATATTAAAAAAAAGAATATGAAGCAGTTTTCCATATAGTTATCTGAGATTATTATCTTCTTCCTTTTTTCACATCATGAAGGTAAAATTTCTTAGTGTTGATACCTATCTCTTACTGTGTAAATCCTTTATAACTTTTTCATACATCATAACATTTGGATGTAATTATTATCTGCATTTATTCACTCAATAACCATTATAAACACCCACTATTTACTGAGTACAGTGTAGGGATTTGGGATCAACAAACATAGTCCTCATCCTTAATACTTCAAGGAAAAACAACAAAAACAACAGCAAAGTCTTCATAAGAGAAAAAACACTAAATGTACAAAGCAACTTCAACGTGACAAGAAATGAACATTTTTTTCCCTATCCAGTATTTGCATTTCACCATTTTTGTCTTTAGCAGTGTAGATTTTTCAGCATTACAAAAGAAAATATTCCTGTCTCTTTCTGAAGGCCTTTTTCTTTTCAGAATGTGTATGCCAATTTCCCACTTGCCTGAATTGTAGTCTCTTCTTCCCAAGGCCACCATGTTTCCAGGGAAATGTGAATTCTGTCAAAGTACAGCTAATTAATTAGATAAGCACCATTCTAATGGTTTGCTACACAAGATAAGTGGAACTATACACACTCCCAATGTTTCCTTTGAGGGTGCTAATAGCCATATAAATATTCAAGCTAGATCAAAAATAAATTTGGTCAAATGGGGTATGCAAGCATAAATCTATTTAAAGTGATAATCTGTAGGTAAGAGTTCAAAATTACCTACCAAAATAATGATAAATGTTAGTGGCAAGTTTACTAAAATCATGTGCCTATTGTTTTTAATAGTGATTCTTTTTTAAAGAAATTTTTGTTGCAATCTATATGAAAACAAGTATCCCAAAAGCTCTGAAATCAGAGAGTAATATCCAAATTAATGTCATTAAAGTATTTTCCTATAAAGAGTGATAGGAAATAATACAGATTTGATTATCTCATAGCTGATTTTCCTTTTAATGGCCTTATTTGGGGTCTGGTAGAACCCATGACCAGAAACCAATAACCCGTAGTGTGTTGTGTTCATCTCAGAAGATAGTGGATGCTTTCTGTGCTAATCTACACTTTCAGATATGGTAGAGAAAGTCACTTCAAATTCAACTTTATAATACACAGATCCTTCTATATAGATGATCTATGCTCCTGGTTGAGGGAATGGGAGAAATAATTTTCTAATATTACTTTATAAACATAAGCAGTTTTATATTTATCAATCATATTTCATGTGATACAAAGTGATAATGATCCATACTTATAAATTATATAGTAATATTTTGAATTGACTGCTATAGATGAGACCAAATAACATTAATTTAAATAAGATGAAAATTGTCTCTGTCACATATCAAAGTTTGAGTTTGTAAGTAATCTCAAGAAGTTGCACAGTTTTCCCCCATGAAATACAACCCTTCTAAATTCTTGCCTTGTGTCCTACAGGATGAGTGGACCAAGGTGGGTTTATCAGGAGTGAACACCAGGATCATACACCAACATCAAGCACCACCCTCAGGAAGGAGGAAAAGGAAGTAAAGGACTGAAACTATGAGCATGACTCCGATGCTGCACCCCACTTTCACTTATATCCCACTGGCTAGAATTCAGTAATACACCTGTATTTCACCTTTTAGCAAATGACTGAAACACTGACCATTGAATAGTTCCCAGATCTGTATATCTATCTCATCAGGAAATCTCAACAGTCTCAAAAATGTGTACTCCTCAACACCTACTTCAGGCAGGCAAAGATAAAAAAATGAGTGAAGAGCAATCAGTAAGAATGAGCCAAGAGGAACTCAATCACAAGCAGTTTTATTATTGTGGCACCAAGTTCCAGAAGTGTCATTCTGGAATCCGTAGCCAAAACTTAAATTAGTGGAAACAGCTAGTTCTAAGATACAGGTAAATAAGCTCCAACTAGTATCTGTGTACAACTGAAACTTGAACTGTCTTATTACTATAGAAAGGGAAGATCCTCTTCTTGCAGATCATTAGAAGTATCTACCACATGTGCCAAACATGCTATATTGTCAGTTAAAAAAGAAGATGTAAAATAATTATAGTATAAATAAATATATAGCCATGCTAAGATGTACTAACCCCTACTCAGTACAGTGGATGCACTAATGATGAAAGGACCAAATGCTAACCATGTGCTGAAGCCTTCATCATATTTTGTCTGGATTGGCACAGTTCACCCTAATTGGTCTATAGATCCCACCCGCTGATTGGTTAGTGGCTCAATCAATTATTAGTCTTATTACATTGATCTTTCCTGTACAAGTTGTATTCCTAGCACTACTCAAATCTGGAGCTCCACAATTCTTAAAGAAAATGGTCATGATACTTTTACAAGTCCAGTAAAGTCTTCTGTGTTTTGGACCCATTCTATGCTTCTAATATCATCTACCACTATTTTCATTTGCTACAGCAAATATGACTGAGGAAACTTTAATTCTTTACATTTTTGTAGGGGTTTGCTTATGTGATTATCTTGAATGCTTTTCTCCCCATATAGCTGCATATGCATATTCATTCTATCAATAAGAATCAAATACCTACTGCTTGCTGACTATGTGTCAAGAACTATTTTAAATACCAGGAATCTAGCAGTTAGCAAGAGACCTAGCCCATGTTGAGAGGCTTAGATATTATGGTAAGCAAAAGGCCAAGTGCCTTAAGAAGAGTTCCCTAATTCTCCCTCTCACCCAAGACAGGAAGTCATCCTGTGTTCTTTGTTTTAATTCCCTGTAAGGGTAGAAATCCACAACTAACTCAGTTTTTTAAAATCCTAATCAGATATCCACAGTGTACTCAATAGATTTTGAATTAATAGGGAAGTAATTCTATGCTTTATTCTTATCTCATCTTCTTTCTTTTCCATGTTGGCATCATTGTTATTTTTCTGCAGTTTGAATTTTTATGAAGCACCTTCCTGAATTCTGGAACCCAAACAAGAACCTTTTAAAGCTCAAATCATGTTGTTCTCCAGCTCAGCCTCTCAGGCAGCTCCCATCTCACTCAGAGTAAAAGGTCCAGTTCTTCTATTCCTGTGAAGCCTTACAGGATCTGGCCACCCAGATTGGGAGTTAGAAGTTAACTTTTTAGTGAATCCTTCCCTGACTACTCTATTTACTCCCAGTAAACCCTTTATTGCTGCTCTAGCCCCTCCATTTCCTCTTCATGTTTTATATTTTACCTCTGATATTTGTTGAACTAGTCCTATGTTTTCTTCCCCTACACAGTAAACTCCTGAAGGCAGGCGTCACTTCACCTACAGCTCAGGAAACATTCCTGCCACATAGACTGTGTTAACATTCTTTTTGTAGTGAAATTAATTGATGAATAATTTATAATACAGGCAGTCACCTTTACATTACCAGTTGTAAAGAAACTGCCAATGATAGAAATTTTAAATATAGTAAAGTGAGAATAATCTATATTGTATACAGCACTTTTATGAGCTTACCATAAAATTATACATGTTCATTTAAAAAGGTAAAGTTGTTTGACTTAGGAAAGCTTTCTTCTGATTAAGATTATGAGCAAACTAAAAAAAAAATTATGAGCAAACTGATAATGTAGTTTTTCTCTATCCCATTCATAATTTATACAATTTATTTTGGAATTTTAAATCATCTTGATCATGAAAGTGAGGTAGCAATTCTAATTCTTTCCCAAAATATCCAGACTTGTTACATGATGTTTGTTATAGCAAATATCTTCCTCTCTGGCATAGGATTTTTTATTTGATCTAGATGATATATCTGTGCTACATATGTGTTGATCTCAGGATACAAACTGGAATCACCTGGGAATCTTGGAAACACTGATTCTGGCCCCAACTTGAACATTTTGTATTTAATGTTCCTAATTATTCTGAGGTTTATGTAATTAGACTTCAATTCAGGGCTGATGATATTTGGGAAATAGTATGATACAAATATATCAAAAAACTTTAGATAGCTATTCAGTTTTTTCAAAAATGCTTATTTAACAATGTTCTATTCCCCACTGCTTTGCATATTCTTTTAAAATCATATTTCATCAAAATAGAACTATTTTAGAAGAATCTAAACAAATATCAATTCTATTTATTAAAACTTGGTAATTTGTTTTAGAATTAGACAAACTGTTTTGGCTGTTAATTCAGATGCAGAATGTTTGTTCTAAATCTTACCATTTTACCAGGATAATCTTCCAAATTACTTTTTAATATACCAAACCAAACATACCTTTGATGTTAAAATTATCATAAAAATAATGTCTAATTTATAGTAATGTAATTTATCATTCATTATTTATGTTTTCCTAAGGAATTGTATATTTCATTTATAAGTAAACACTTCAGAAGACATTATTTTAGTCAAGTATTTTAATTATATCTAATATATTTTATTTAAATTATGTTCTTCACAATTTAAAAAAATTACACATTCAAAATATTTGAATATAAAATAGGTATGTATTCAACACTGAGATGTAATAAATGATGTTTTAATAAATTTCTACTCTTTTAAGTAGAAAAGAATAAACATTTACAAAGGGAACTACAGTTTTATTCCTTCTTCATCCTCCCAGAAGAGTAACCTCTAACTGATAATATCAGTTATAATCAGTGTTAGCAAGGTCGTCGAGTGTCACAGTTGTCTAGTCTGCAGCAGTTCACTGCAGTGCTAGAGTGACTTTGACACAGACATGTGCTTCAAAAGGTGTGTGTTTTCAGTTAACAGAGAGTTGAGTGTCAGAAACCTGAGGGTTGTGTTAGCTGTAGCCATGATCCTTGTGGTGTGGGATATAGATGGGATTACCTTGTCCAACTAGGAAAGCCCAAGTGATTCTGGGACTTGTGGCAACAATAGTTATTGCCCTAAGATTGTGTGATGAGTATGGGATCTTCTCCATGTCCTGTTGGGTGGCCATGGGTAATTCTGGGGTTTATAATACAAAAGCCCCAGTCCCAGCATAGACAATAAGAAGAAGAACTTGCCCTGGTCATACAGGATGAATACATGTTTTCTGCGGATTGTGTGCCTGAAGAAGTGGAATTCAGGTAACATCTTTTCTAGGTCCTGCATTCCAATGACTCTGGGGAATATATTATTAATAGTAATGGTCCCAGTGCTTCAGGGGAGGAAGGGTACCTTGTTCAGGTACCATGTCTTTATAAAACTACCTTTTATAATATTTTCAAAAGATATGGTACTGTATGTTCTCAAGCATCTCATTACTAAAGATCAGCAATTTTATAATTTAACTGTATTCATGTTTATTGAAAGTATTAATGCTTTGGTTATAAAGTTTCAAAATTTGGGGGCTTCTTAAAATTTTTGACTATAATTTGTCCCACACACTTCATTATTTCTCATCAGCCACTTGCAGAACAGTGATTATTGAGGAATATGTGTCCTGCTATAGAAGCAATTGTATAAAAGCTGTGTATCTGCTATACTTTATTCCATTGTATGAATAAACCAGTCCGTTACTCAGTGGTTGTAAGATTGCTTTTTTAAAAAGGTTTATTTATTCAGTTGAAAGTCAGAGTTATTGAGAGGAGAGATATATAGAGATAATTTTTCATCCACTGGTTCACTCCCCAGATGGCCTCAATAGTCAAGGCTGAGCCAGGCTGAAACCAGGAGCCAGAAGATTCTTCTGGGTCTTCTACATGGGTGCAAGGGCTGAAGGACTTGGGCCATCTTCCACTGCTTCCCCAAGCACATTGGCAGGGAGTTGGAAGTGGAACAGCTAGGACTGAAGCTGGTATCCATATGGAATGCCAGCACTGCAGATGGAGGCTTAACCTGTTGTGCCAAAATTCTGGCCCTGTGGTTTCTATGTACAGTTTCACAACATCTTTTTATGTGACTCTATGTTTATATTGGCCAAAGTACACCAGATTTAGAATTACTGATTGTTAAGATATAGCAACAACTTTAATACTGTTCATCATACTTATGTCCAAATAATGTGTTATATATGAATATTGCTCCCAGGAACTAATGAGTATTCTTGTTTCCCAAATTATGATTTTGTGGTTTCAGACCAAGAATTGTGGCAACCTGAAGGATATCCATTGCTGTGTTGTTTTAATTTTGTAATTCTCTGATATTTTCTTCAGAGGATTTTAATTATAGCAGTACTTCCTCTGTAGTGGAGCCTTTCCCGAGCTTTTATTTTTTTATTAATTTTTCTATTCTTTTCTTATTAATTTATGAAATGTTCTCATGATTCAGATATGTCTGAATATTTTCTATACATTTTAAATTTAATTTTAAATTTAATTTTAGGTGTTTATATTTACCACATTCTCCCATTATGTATTTTTGTCTCATTTCAGAAATAATTGTCTGATCCTGATACCCTATTTTCTTTTATGTTTTATTATTATAATGTTCACATATACCGTTGCTAATTTTTAAAGCTTGGAAGTGAGGCTTTAATTTTAAATTTTACCTATGGAGAGGCATTTTTCAAAATGTTTGAGAGGGAAAGATGGGGGTGTGGGAGAGGGAGAGAGAAGAGAGGAAGGAAGGAAAGAGGGAAGGAGGAAGGAGGGAGGGAGGGGGGAAGGGAAGGGAAGGGAAAGGAAGGGAAGGGTAGGAAAAGGAAGGGAAAGGAAGGAAAAGGAAGGGAAAGGAAAAGAAGAAAAAGGAGGGGCAGCATCTCTGCTGATTACTGGGGCTCAGGTGCCAGGGCTATCATTTCTGCCTTCCCAGGAACATTAGCAAGAAGCTGCAAGACTACACGTTGATAAATAATAACTGGGGACTCTTTATTCTGCCTCAGTACTCTATTTGCTTTTGTGCTGGTATCACACTGACTTCTTGCAGCTTTGTAAATTTTAAGTTTGGTAAGATGAGTTCTCTCTGTTTACATCCTCTTTGACATTCTTGCTCTCTTACCATTTGCAGGGATATTTGGACAGTCAAGTTTCATAGAAATTACCACTGGAACAAGATGGCCCAAGTACTTGGGCCACTGCACCCATGTGGGTTCAGCCACTGATAACCCATGTGGAAATCCTGAATGCAGTTCCAAGCTCCTTGATTCACCCTGGCCCAGTGCTGGCTGTTACAACCATTTTGGAAGTTAACCAGAAGATGGAAGACCTTTCTGTCTCTCCTCTATCACTCTGCCTTTTAGGTAGATAGATCTATTTTTAAAATATTTTTTAAGAAAATGCTTCTTTTAGGAAGAAACAATTTTCAAAATTGATCATTTGAAACAAATAGGTCTGGCACAATGTTACATAAATAAAAGAATAAAATATATTAATGAAAACTCAGGTTTGCTATTGCAATCTATTTATGAGAAGATCAAAAATGAGTTAGTGAAAGTCCAAACTTTACTCTCAATAAAAATGTAGATGCATGCCTGACTCAATTATGGAGTATAGCTAAAGCAAAATCATAGAGAAGGAAAAATCTTCATAAAGTTTAAAGTTTAAATGGTTTTACAAACCTTAGCAGTCCTAACACATAGCTCAGAAAGTACCCCTAAGAGAAGGAGAGGCTGATGAGAGATAGTGTAGTAGGCTTCTCAGTTCAGCAACAGTTTTTCTTGTTTATATGTTGGCATTCAAGTATAGTTTCACTTTAAAAAATAAAACTGCTATATTTACAAGTCAAATCATCTGATTATCAAGTTTAGAACTATTGCACAAAATGGAATCTACCAAAGTCATTCAAAAGTTCTTTATACAAAGAATATTGATTGAGATTGATTCCTTCAAAGTTTGGATTTCATAGAGTATTTTGCAAAAAGTGAATATTCTAAAGTATAAACTATATGCATAGTAATATAACTGCAACACGTTCCAAAGTTAAATATGTTTTCATACTCATCTTTTGAATGTAATCTCTCACCTTTATTTCTATACATTAGTAAATATTAAAACTCTAATTCCTTAAGTCTGGTTCCATCTGTTAGAATTATCAATGCATTCATTAAGTGTACAATAAAGCAGAAGGTGGGCTTGATGAGTGCATTCATTGTTTAAGATTTACTTATTTATTTTGGAAGTCAGAGTTAGAGAAAGGGAGAGACACATAGAGAAATGTTTGCTGGCTCACTCCTGGTCCAACACTGGACCAGGCAAAAGCCAGGAGCCAGGAGTTTCATCCAGCTATCCTGCATGGGGGCAGAGAATCAAACACACTCGGGCCATCTTCACTGATTTTCCCAGGCCATTATCAGGGAGCTGGATGAGAGGTGAAGCACCTGGGACAGAAAGCAGTGTTTATGTGGGATGGTGAAATCCCAGGCAGCAGCTTTACCTGCTATGCCACACGCTGGCCCCACGTGTATTCATTTCTTTCTTTTCTAAAAAATATCCATTCTGTTGCATACAACATGCTTGGTTTTTCTTAAAGATTTATTTATTTATTTGAGAGGCTGAGTTATAGAGATAGGGAGAGAGAAACAGAAATGTCTTCCATCTGCTGGTTCACTCCTGAAATGGCTATGATGGCCAGAGCTAGACCAATTTGAAGCCAGGAGCCAGGAACATCTTTTGGGTCTCCCATGTGGGTGCTGGGGCCCAAGAATTTGAGCCATCCTCCACTGATTTTTCAGGCCTTAGAGACCAGAGTGCTAGATCAGAAGAGGAGCAGACAGGACACAAGCCAGTGCCCATATGGGATGCTGACACTGCAGGTGGAGGCTTAATCTATTATGGTGTAGTGCAGACCCATGTATTGAATTTCTGAAATGTCAAACTTACAGTACTTGTTAAACCTAAGAAAATATTATTATATTTTACTTTACCATCAAAAGCTAGATATGTTTGTTTTTCTAGTCAGAATATTTGATTTGTTCAGTGTTACTAATGTATTAATGTAACTAATGTAATGATTTAGATATATTATCAAATGTTAATTGTGATAATTTGTTATATTTTAAACGGAATATAACACTCTATACATACATACTAAATATATGACCTTTTAAAGCATTTTAAATTTATTAGACAAATATTTTGATATGTTTACACAATATATGAAAATTTGAATTTTATTTAAGCACAATAGAATCTTTTAATTTACTACAATCCAGAAATACACTGTTTTATATATAATAATGATAGTTATAATCTTTATTTATTTATAAGGTAGCTTCAAAAAGTTTATAGAAAATTCACAGTATAATTGCATGGCATGATTCTATGAACTTTTGGAAAACCCTCATATACACACCTTTGTGCACATTTGTATAAAAGTAAATGTATGAAAATATTAGATTATTCACCTGATATGTAACATATCCTGGTTAATCTTTATTCTTTTAAGAGTAATCACATATTTCATATATATGCAATTGATCATTTGTACTTATTCAGTGTACATACCAAATAACTCATCAAAATCCTTCATTTTAAACCCAATAAATGAAATTTTATGTTACAGTTTTAACAAAGCAGTAATGTGCAACATTAGGTTAGCCATCATACTTTTGCAGAATAATAGTTCCATATTACTGTTGAATGTCAATAATATGCAGGGAAACAAATAGAAGCTGTCACCAACCTAGCAGGCCATTTGCACACTACCAGATCTCCTTAAGCTGCCAGCTGAGAATAAGAGAGCTGTTCCAAGCAAACTGTAAATTTTAACTCTCATTTTCTTTCAAAGGCTAATGATCATCTGTGTTCTAGATGACCCTCAGCTACACAGACATTTTCCAAGTTTAGCTGTCTAGGTGAAAAAAATGGATCAGTATCATCTCTAATATACATAGGCTAATCTATAGGTAATTATGGAAAGTAAAATAATTTGGTCACATATATCCATAGTTGTCTGTTCTAGAAATGTCCCCCACAAGGTGGCTATTTCTTTTTATGGAAAGTCCTACCTTCTCAAATGTCTGCTCACATACATATTAAATAAGTTAACCCCACTTGTTATTTTTTTAAAGATTTATTTTATTTATTTGAAAGACAGAGTTACAGAGAGAGGTGGAGACAGAGGAGAGGTCTTCCATCCACTGGTTCACTCCTCAGATGAACGCAGTGGCTGGAGCTGTGCCAATCCGAAGCCAGGAACTAGGAGCTTCTTCCAGGTCTCCAACATGGGTACAAGGGCCCAAGGACTTGGGCCATCCTCTACTGCCTTTCCAGGCCATAGCTGAGAGCTGGATCAGAAGCTGAGCAGCCAGGACTAGAACCAGTGCCTATATGGGATGCCAGCACTTCAGGCCAGGGCTTTAACCCACTGCACCACAACACTGCCCAACCCCACTTGGTATAACACACATTCACCCTAGAATTCAAATAACTGACAGATGTATAATCTTCTAAGTGTGTTTGCATTTGAATAGAAAAGAAAATGTTCAAATCTCAAAACAAAATACAATTCTAAATTTCAAACATGGCCAATCCTAAATAGAACACCTATTAAAAAGTCATCACTGTTGCTAGTTAGCAACTCATACACTAGCCATACATTTCATTACATGTGTTTACCTTATGTACAGAACATTGTGAGGAACTGTGTGCTGTACTCCAATGATTAAGCTCTCTTTCACTTAGCTTTGTAGCATTACAGAAATTAAAAATTTTCTTAGTGAAAACTTGCATATAAAAAATTTAATGTATTTTAGTGTTTCACAAAGGCACACTTTCTACATGTTAACTAAAAATACAACCTTATGTTAGAAATAGCCTCATGCGGCCGGTGCCGCAGCTCAATAGGCTAATCCTCTGCCTTGTGGCACCGGCACACCAGGTTCTAGTCCCGGTCAGGGCACCGATCCTGTCCCGGTTGCCCCTCTTCCAGGCCAGCTCTCTGCTGTGGCCAGGGAGTGCAGTGGAGGATGGCCCAAGTTCTTGGGCCCTGCACCCCGTGGGAGACCAGGAGAAGCACCTGGCTCCTGCCATCAGAACAGCGCGGTGTGCCGGCCGCAGCACGCCTACCGCGGCGGCCATTGGGGGGTGAACCAACAGCAAAAATGAAGACCTTTCTCTCTGCCTCTC
Source organism: Lepus europaeus (assembly GCF_033115175.1). Classification (NCBI taxonomy): domain Eukaryota; kingdom Metazoa; phylum Chordata; class Mammalia; order Lagomorpha; family Leporidae; genus Lepus; species Lepus europaeus. The sequence continues at coordinate 2,292,414 of NW_026909213.1, read as the reverse complement.
TCTACTGTCCACTCTGCCTGTCAAAAAAAAAAAAGAAATAGCCTCATGCTCAGAAAAATTAATTAGTTCTAAAAAATATATATTCAAATTTAATATTTCTATTCTAAATGTTATCTAAAATTTATGTCAATATTTTTCTAATTGTTATACAGAAAAAAGGGTTATGGAAAACTGATGTTTGATATTTTCTGCTACTTCAAGGTGGATCTGTTTAAGAAGTTATCATACTTTTCACATTAGCAAAAGCACATTTTGTTGTACTTCATTTTAAATCCTCAATTACTTTAAAAGTTTTAGATATAAACAATGAGCCTCTATGTAGAAAGCATTCATGTATACATTTATCTATTAAATATATAAATGCATAATATAAAAAGCTACACATAAGTCAGTGATGGTTGTTTCTTTATAATTTCCAAAGGATAATTATACATTTATTGGATCCTTGCCTATAGATGAAGACAAAAGGACAAATCTACTGGTTTTCTCCCTATTCAACTTTTTCCATTTGACACTTACATAGTACAGCATAAAAGTGATTCTCAGGTATTTTTCTGGAAGAGGGAAACTATTATTAAAATTGTCATTTTCAAAGAAATGAACATTTTAGAGGCCATCTTTTTGCATTGATATTCTGCAATTAATCCTCTTGTGGTAACACAGGTAGTGGTTGTGCAGCAACAATGACAGTGTAATAATGTCATGATAAAGAGCAAAGCCTGAACAAGGAGGAGTTGCACACTTTTCTCCATTAGGATGTAACCAATAGCTTTCAAAACACAAATAATAGAATAATTGTTTAAGAGCCTGAATTATTTTTAGATGTAGCCATGAATATTTTTTTCCTAGTGTTCACCATTCAGTGCCATGGTGTAAACAGCCTGTCTAACCAGTTTCTGTGTGCCTCTCTTGTATGGCCCATTTTGTATTAATAAATTTTATTTTTCTTAAAGATGATCTTAAAACTTTGTTTCAAAATTCCCAAATCTGGATCTCCCTTTCTTTATGATTGCTTTGATGTTCTATCTACAACCATTTGGTGGGCCTCCCAAAGGCCTTGTTTCATATATGTTTGCTATGTTTCTTAAAACAAATGGTAATTTGTATTATGCTTAATTCTTCTTATGAGAAACAGCACAGACACATACCATTGAAGATAAAGTTAAAAGGTTCAAATAAGTTGTTCTGTCAACTTCATAACATCTTTTTTTCAGATAGGTTTTACAAAAATAGTCATCTTGTTGTTTCAAAAGGGAAGTTTACCTAATTGGATACATTATACTTAGAAGGTGAAAGAATAATTACCAAATGATGAAAAAATATCCTGACCAAATATATGAACACACATATCTTCAAGTAATAAAAAAGTATGATCTTTAGAATCTCCCACTTGGGATAAATTATGACTATTCATATAAAATGCATATAGAATATTATAGATTATGCTACATCTGAAATGGCATAACTGATTCCTTGCTATGTCTACCATTGGTGCATTCTACACTTTAGCAAAGAGCAAATAACTTTAAAATGATATATTCAGTGATTTATAAGTAAAATACACCAGTGAGACATTTCTGTAAAATAATTCCATTCAACAAATGACTTTAAGGCCTTACTAAATGCAAATTTGGTACAAATAAAGATCATTTTTGAACAATGTATTGTGTTGAAGGAATAAAAGAATCCAAGTTTCACTTCAGAGAATAAGCAAACATAACCCATCATTGTTTTGAAGTCTTCAGCACTAGGTTTAAATATTACTTGTGGTGTTCAGCAGTGGTAGGACTACCTCAAGACCCTCTCACTCTTTCCCATGCCACCAACAGCCCCCAAACTAAAGAGAAAAGGACCTAAATTGTACAAAAAGAAGGTAGAGGGCACATTACATTGGGGCTTGGCTTAGCACCCTCCCTTCCCCACTTCCTCTCTAGCATCCTTGCTGTCTTGTTCCAGCTCATGTCCTCACTCTGCTTGCCTCTCCCAGGCCCTTTCCCTCAACTTGTCCCCTCTATTTGCTCTCCCCTCTCAGCTTCCAAGCTCCCTGGCCTCCCTGGCTCCCTTCTCCTCACCATTGTTCCCTCCCTCCAGTGTCCTAACCTTGTCCTCCACACTTTGTCTTCTCCTTCTACCTGCATGCAGCCATGCCACTTATCTCGCCAGTCAGTCTCCCAAGCTGAATCCACCACAGGACCAACTCAGGCTCTCAGAGCCCCCCCCCCTACTGCAAGTTATGTGGCTTTGCAGGGACTGCATCCTCACTGCCTTCAACCAGACAGCACAAAGGATGTGAGTTCTGCAGGTCTTTCCTGGAGCAGGAGCCGCTCATCCAATAGAACAAGTGCAGTGCATCAGTGTTCTGGGCACTCACAGGGTCTCTGGTGTGAGAAGTGCAAGCTTACACCAGTGGTGCCCCCCAGCCTTTTAACTGCATGCAGAACCCTGCCTGCCATCCCAGACACCAATGCCACATGGACACATTACTGCAAAATGCCCGTACATAACCACATAGAACATCCTGGAGCATCATTTGTAACACTGGGTCAGTGGCAACAAGTTATTTCAGTATCTGTGCAGTTTAGAAGATTTTTCTTTCACCTTCTTTATAAATGATTGCTTTCCTGGGTATAATATTGTGAGTTATGTTCTTTTAGAACTTGGACTCTCTCTCCATTCTCTCATAGTCTGTAGGGTTGCTGATGAGAAATCATCTGTTTATTCTCATTGGAGATCTTCTGAGAGTAATCTGGCATTTCTCTTGTGCACATTTTAGAGTAATTTCTTTATGCTTTACATTTGAAAGTTTGACTATAACGTGTCACAGTGAAGACTTTTTCCAGCCATGTCTGTGAGAAGTTCTATGTCTTTCCTGTGCTTGGATGTCCCTTTCTTTCTCCAAATTAGGGCTGTTTTCTGCTATTGTTTTAAAGAATAGGCCTTCTAATTTATTCTCTCCTTCCAAATCTACAGGAATTCCTTAAATACATACTTTTTTTTTTTATTTTTGACAGGCAGAGTGGACAGTGAGAGAAACAGAGAGAAAGGTCTTCCTTTGCCGTTGGTTCACCCTCCAATGGCCGCCACAGCCAGTGCACTGTGCTGATCCGATGGCAGGAGCCAGGTGCATACTTCTTATCATTTGATAGTATCCCATAACTCTTGAAACTATTTTCAGTTTTCCTGATTTTTTGCTTCTTCTCTTTTTATTGTCTGAGATATTTCTTTTTCTTTTTTTTTTTTTTGACAGGCAGAGTGGACAGTGAGAGAGAGAGAGACAGAGAGAAAGGTCTTCCTTTTGCCGTTGGTTCACCCTCCAATGGCCGCCGCGGTAGCGCGCTGCGGCCGGCACACTGCGCTGTTCCGATGGCAGGAGCCAGATGCTTCTCCTGGTCTCCCACGGGGTGCAGGGCCCAAGAACTTGGGCCATCCTCCACTGCACTCCCTGGCCACAGCAGAGAGCTGGCCTGGAAGAGGGACAACCGGGACAGGATCGGTGCCCTGACCGGGACTAGAACCCGGTGTGCCGGCGCCGCAAGGCGGAGGATTAGCCTAGTGAGCCGCGGCGCCGGCCCTGAGATATTTCTAAGAATTTGTCTTCTATCTCACATATTCTTTCTTCTGAATCACCAAGTTTTTTGTTAAGCCTTTTCACTGCATTTTTAGTTGACTTATTGAATTTTATATTTCTAATATTTCAGTTTGATTTCTCTTCATATCTATCTCCCTGTAGAATTTTTCATTCATGTCATGTATGGTTTTATTTCTTTTTAGGTCAGTATTATGTCGTTTATTAAAATAATGCCATGGTTTAACAGAAACAGTAAGGAACCAAAGAATTAAAATGCAAGCTATGTAAAATCCCAACTAAAACTCAAAGTGTCTAATGTTTTCATTCATTAGCTAAATGAAAGATCAAGAAAGACAAGACATCCAATATAATAAAATACTGCAAAATGATTGACAATTTTCAGTTATCAAAATTGTGGATTTTGCATTTTGTATCCTTATCTCAATTACAAAAATTCTTTTTGAATGTTAAATAACATACATATAAAACAAGATAGAAAAATACTTTATAAACTTGTAACAATAGCTGTAAGTACATTATCTTACACGTTTTTCATAGACAATAGGTTGGTCATGGTACATACATAGCATGAAACTACTAAAAAAGAATAGACAAGAACACATGTATGTTAGCTGTACAGTAACATACAAGTGACACTCCCATCTACCCATGCTAAAAAATTACATAACAGAAAAAAAGTTTTAAAAACTACATATTTTAATAAATAAATTCAATAAAGAATAATATTGAGAACCAAGGCATTCAGAGATTTCAAAAGTAAAGCTTTTATTTTTCAGTTGATCCAAAATTTTACTAAGTAAGTTTTCTTTTTTTTTTTTTTGACAGGCAGTTAGACAGTGAATGAGAGACAGAGAAAGGTCTTCCTTTTTCCATTGGTTCACCCCTCCCCCACAAGTAGCTGCTACAGCCGGAGGGTTGCAGCTGGCACACTCAGCCAATCCGAAGCCAGGAGCCAGGTGCTTCCTCCTGGTCTCCCATGCGGTGCAGGGCCCAAGGACCTGGGCCATCATCCACTGCACTCCTGGGCCACAGCAGAGAGCTGGACTGGAAGAGGAGCAACCGGGACAGAATCCGGCGCCCCAACCAGGACTAGAACCCGGTGTCCTAGTGCTGCAGGTGGAGGATTAGCCTAGTGAGCCATGGCGCTGGCCCCACATTCTTTTTAAATTAAAAAAAAAAAGGTCAAAAATGTGTGGGAACAGGAGGGGAAGTTACAAAACCAGCAAAAAGATGGACAATACAAGTTTTCTGATAATGGTATAAAGTAGGATGATCAAATTGGGGTAATTTAAAAACAGTTTTTTCAGAATGAAAATCATTAAGATTCATTTTTGTGCGCTGGCACCATGGCTCAATGGGCTAATCCTTCACTTGTGGCACCGGCACCCTGGGTTCTAGTCCCAGTTGGGTCACCGGATTCTGTCCCGGTTGCTTCTCTTCCAGTCCAGCTCTCTGCTGTGGCCCGGGAGTGCAGTGGAGGATGTCCCAAGTTCTTGGGCCCTGTACCCACATGGGAGGCCAGGAGGAAGCACCTGAATCCTGGCTTCGGCTCAGCGCAGTGTGCCAGCTGCAACATGCTGGCTGTAGAGGCCACTTGGGGGCTGAACCAACAAACAGAAAAAGGAAGACCTTTCTCACTGTCTCTCTCTCATTCACTGTCTAACTCTGTCCAAAAAAAAAAAAAGATTCATTTTTGTGAAAAAGTTTGCTAGGGTTACTACTATTCTCCAATTAATAAGAAAAATATCCAATGTCTACCCTTTCTCCAAATAAAATGAAGCTGTAATTCTGATGTTCAAATGATCTCACATAATTTTTATCTCAGAATCCTTTGGACAAACATTGGAGATTATAATATCCAAAAGTATTCAATTATGACTTTTAAAAGAATGATGTTTTGAAACTTAACAAGTCATACATTAGAAAAGTTATTAATTTTTTTCACAGTATCATATTTGGCAAATTTGCATCAAGGTAATGTGGCAAAAAATCATATAAATCAAACCATCAACTCATTTGTCTCCCCCTCTTATCTTCTTTCACATTCTGGATGACTGAGGAAACATTAGCTTTTATTTTGAGGGAGAAGCTGATCTTACAAGGCACTTGACTAAATTACCATGAAGGAAAATAAAGCACTTTCTTTTCTTTTTTCTTTTTTCTTTCCTCCTTTTTGGATAGGCAGAGTTAGAGAGAGAGAGAAACAGAGAGAAAGGTCTTCCTTCCATTAGTTGGTTCACCCCCAAAATGGCTGCTACGGTGGGCGTGCTGTGCTGATCAGAAGCCAGGAGCCAGGTGCTTCCTCCTGGTCTCCCATGGGGGTGCAGGGCCCAAACACTTGGGCCATCCTCCACTGCCCTCCTTGGCCACAACAGAGAGCTGGACTGGAAGAGGGCATCCGGGACAGAACTGGCACCCCAATTAGGACTAGAACCCGAAGTGCCAGTACCCGAGGCAGAGGATTAGCCTAGTGAGCTGCGGCGCTGGCCCTGCACTTTATTTTCTTTAGACTTATCCCAATACTTAAAAAATAAAAAATAAAAACAAAAATTCTCTTTTGGTCTTTTGTTTCTTGACAACCACCAGAAAACATCATTTAATGAAATAAAGGGCTTCTTTTTTCTCATATATTTTTAACAGAGATGTGAAATAAAGCTTCAGTAATTTAACTCAGATATTTATCTTTTTTATAATAGTGTTGCAGTATTTTACTTTGCACTAATTTTCCAAACTCCTTGTCACGTTTCCTCTCATGGAACATTTTTGTCTCATACTTCAGATTCTGGCAGGCAATGTGAGAAGGCTGCCCCTTTACCCTTTGACGGAACCCCATATCAAATTCTGAAAACTTTTTGAAATCGCTTCACCAATGACATCCCTGACCAAAGGTTCACAGGTGATGTATCATCACACAGTATACTCAAAGAAAGCTTTGAGTTCACCATGAGAAGAAAAAGATTCCTAGAAGTCTCTCAGCGACTTCCTCTGTCAATGAGCAGTTAAGAGCCATCTGTCTCCCCTTACCATTCACTCAGAGGGTTCATTAAAAGACAGTCAGTGCTGTAGGATGAATTGGGCCTTATTGCTTTACTACTATTCAGTGCAGGTTCTAGAACCACATGTACTCAAATTGGGGGAGGGGCAGGAAAAAAATCTGACTTGGAGGATAGCAATTTCTTTGTCTTTTGCTTGGTTAGATGGTAAGACGAATGGACAAATGCCTCAGGTCACTGCACTGACGACAGGCAAGCAAAGGCGATTACCAGTTAACTGATCAGCAGGCAGGCATGGTCAGGTCATCATTGGGTGAAGAGTTCAGCAGTCAGAAGGTCATAGGTTAGTTGCCAGTGGCAGCTCAGTCTGCAGTCACATCCTTTGGTAAGGATGGACATGCATAGCGTGCCTTTGAACTTTAGTAGCCACTGCATCTAATACACCACTGGGTTAATAGGACACTCAAGGATTGATGTAGCTGGTGCCAATGTGTAGGGGTACTCACAGGGTATGTAGATTAAACCAGCTTTGGGCTCTGGAGGAACTATTGCAGCAGTTGGGTGAGGAGTTCCGTTTGGCATGACAGCGGTCTGTATTTGATCAAAGGCATTATGGAAGGGACAGCTGGTGTAGGAGTAGCAGGGCAGCTAGTGGGAGACCAGGCGCAGGCCCAGGAATGATCCTTGGGGCAGTCTGGGCTGTCACTGCAAGAGAAAAGGCGAGGACTGGTGACCTAACGTTGGCATCTCTGTAGGCGCCATTCAGAATCGCAGGCTCCATCAGCGGCATCTTCCTCAGGCTCTCAGGCTGTCTTCCTCTGTGCAGGTACCGGTAATGTCCTCACTTCTTCAGCTTGATTTCTGCTCTGTTCTGAGCATCTTCCACAGTGACTAGAACATGTACGTCTTTGTTTGGATGCTCGAGTGGACTGGCCTCTATTTTGATCCTCCTTTTTAGGCCTCACTGAGCCTTTGCCTTGGACCATTATTTCACATCCTGTTTCTGCTTCAGGTTGCTTAGCTGTGAGTCCAAGGATTCTGCCAACAAGATTAAAATCTGGGTCTTCTTTCACAGGCGCATAAAGTTCTCTTGTAACTGAGCAATAGGTCCCGCAGCATCAGGCAGTTCTGCACTCCTTTTCTCCGTACTGCCATCTAATGTGCCATTGTACCTGTCTTCCCGTACCCTGCTGATTTCTTCATCCAACAGCCGCTCCAGGTGGTTGAAGACCCTGCAGAAGTCCCACAGGCTGCTCCCAGGATTCTTATCGCTCATCAGCTGCATCAGGTAACCTGGGCTGGGCTTCGGCTTCGCCTTTCTTTCCACTTCCTTCCCACTTCATATTCCAGACTCCGCAGCTCTCTGCTGGGGAGGAGGGATGGAGGGGAGGAGCCCCGGCAACTGGCCACTCTGGACTCGGGTCCCGCTCTGTGCTGGCCCACCCTCTGGCTCCTGCTCTGACGCCCGCGGTGAGCCCCGCGCTGGCCGCTGTGGACTGGGGTCCCACTCCACGCGGCTCCAGCTCCTTTGCTGGGCGGGTCGGCCACCTCAGCGCCTCTGCCACTGTGCCGCGGGCTCTGGATCTCTCTGGGCTGGTCGCTGAGGTGCCTCTGCAGCTGCCACAGGGCTCTGCGCCCAGTCCTCCTCCTCCTCCTTCTCTCCCCCCCTCCCTTGTATGGATTTCTTTATATCATCTATTTGCTTTTTTTTTTTTGCTTTTGAGTATACTTATGAGCTTTCCTTTTAATTCAATTGCAGGCATTTCATCAATCTTTCCATCCTCTGTTTCCGTACTGAGGTGTTGTGTTCCTTTTGGGAGTCATATTATCTTACCCATTCATGCTTCTGCGGTTTATTTTTGTCTTTCTACATTTATTTTAGACATTTATGGAAACATTTGTTGGTTTTCTCATCTGAAGTAGTCTGTTTTTGAAATATAGCTCTGTGGCTTAGTGGAGTATCTGCTCTTTCAGAGCATACTCTGGGAGGGTCAGGAAGCTCTTGTCAGTGTTTGATATGGGTCAAGGTCCAGGGTGACACCCAAGTTGAGTGTGGTAAATGTCACCAGCAGGGATGAAGGCTGGCATGATCACATCAAGCCCTCTCTCCCAAGGTGAACCAATCAAGGATAAGCATACCTTCAGCCTCATGTTACCCAGATACCTCACCCGTGCAGGCACCTGAACTGCACAAAGGATCCATGCACTCCCCAGTGTGAGTGCAGAACCCTGAGTCTTGGATGGCAGACACAGAGACTTCCCGGAGACTAAACCGCACCCTGTTGCTCTATTGCACAAAGAATTCCCACAGCCACAGGGGGTCCCCCACAGTCAGTGAGTGAGGATCCACTCTTAGCCACACAAGCCACCCCCATCTTACGAAAGATCAGTGGTGTTCCCCTCGTCAGCTGCCTAACTGATAGAGGTTGGCAGGTTGAGTCCAGGTGCCATGATGGAGTGAGGGGGAGGGGAGCTTTACAGTCTTAAGTGGGCCCCCTGCCTCTCACCAAATCGTTCAGTGAAGACTCAAGGTTTGTGGGGCCATGAATATATCTCTCTAATAATATTCCCCAGTCATGAAGAGACCACATCAGCCTCTACTCACCTTATTAAGATAGTGTCTCCTCACTGCTGGTTTCTGGGTGCCTGGCTCCAAAAAGATGGTTTCCTATTCAGCCACCAACTTCAGGATTTGCTAGTGATGTCCTGCTCACTGCTGCATGCCTGCCCTTGCTGCTCCACATCTCTATTTTTCTTGTAGAATTTCTACTGCAGACTTCTCTTCAACTGTCCTCTGAGAATGCAGTTTTTTCTGCTATCTTCCTGTGATCAGAATCAGCACGTCATTTCCCTGTTCAACCATCTTGGATCTTCATCTTCTTTTAAGTCACTTTATTAAGATACAAGTGGCACGAAAAATCTTTACATATTTAAAGTGTAGAACTTAATGGCTTTAGGGACAATTATGCACTCATGAAATCATGGAAAACATTCACGCTAAAACATATCCATCACCTTGCAAGTTTCTTCCTGCCACATTTAATATTGTAATTAAAATAATGTTATAATTGTTAATAAAATTAAATGGCATCTACCCTATTAGCAAATTTTAAAAATAAAATGCAATATTGTTAGCTCCAGTCACTATGATGTACATTAGAGCTCCTGACCTTATTTATCTTGCAGAAATTCAACATGGTACCTTCAACTGTCACCATCAACTCCTTGCACTATATCAATGAGTCTGACTACTTTATATTCCACATATAAATGGGATTAGGCAGTGTCTTTCTATATCTAGTTTTCTTCACTTAGAATAGTGTTTTGGTTGTTTCAAATGTTGTAGTTTTATTATTTTATAAAGATAAGTTACTTATATGTAAATATTATACTTGCCTGACTCATTCATTGGTTGAGAAACATTAATGTTCCCATTTTGTGACTAATGTAATAAAGTGGGATAAACAGAGAGTTCAGGTATATCTTTTATCTTTGAAATCAAGTTTTCAATTCCCTTGGAAGAATACCCAGAGGAAGGATTTCTAGATAATATGCTGGTTTTAAGTTTAACTTTAAGGAGCCACTGTATTCTTTTCCAAAGTGGCTATACTAATTTAAATTCCCACCAACTATGTGCAATTGTTCTCTTTTCCCCATAGCCTCACCATAACTTGTTATCTCCTTTTTTTTGTAATAGCCAATCTACTAAAGTGAAGGAATGTGATTGTTGCTATGAAAATGGGTCATTTTGAAAAAGGCATAGGCATAAAAATAGAATTACCATATAACCCTGTACAACTGGGCATATGGGCATACATCCAAAGAATTGAATCCGTATTTTGAAGAACTATTGTCCCTATTATGTTAATTTCCACATTATTAACAATAGTGATGATATAGAAGCAACCAGAATGTCCATCAAATGATGACTGAACACTACAGTGTAGTATATATTCACATTGGAATTCTATTCAACCTTTAAAAAAAAGTCTGATATTTTCCATGATATGTGTGAAACTGAGGGACCTTTATGCTAAGTAAAATAAGCCAAGTATAAGAAAATATTTAGGCCTGCACTGTGACTCACAAGGCTAATCCTCTGCCTGTGGCACCAGCACCCCAGGTTCTAGTTCCAGTTGGGGCACCAGATTCTGTCCGGGTTGCTTCTCTTCTAGTCCAGCTCTCTGCTGTGGCCTGGGAAGTACAGTAAAGGATGGCCCAGGTACTTGGGCCCTGCACCCACATGGGAGACCAGGAGGAAGCATCTGGCTCCTGGCTTTGGATCAGCGCAGAGCACCAGCCACAATGCACCAGCCATAGTGGCCACTTGGGGGGGGTGAACCAATGGAAAAAGGAAGACCTTTTTCTTTGTCTCTCTCTCTCTCACTAACTCTACCTGTCAAAAAAATAAATAGAAAGACGAAAATATTTATATGTGGAATTTAAAAAGTCATGCTCACAGAGAGTAGAAAAGTGTTTGTCAGAGGTTGGGGTGATGGGGTGAGTTGGAAAAAAGGGATATGCTTACCAAAGGGAGCAGAATCTCAGTTAAACTGGAAGAATAAATTTTAGTCCTCTATAGTATTGTTTGTTGACTATATTAATAATGTATTGTGAGTTGTAAAATTGCTGAAACAATAGATCTTTGAATTGCTCACCACAAAAATTATATTTTCATAAGATAATGGGTATTACTTAACTTGTCTTTCTACAATGTATAAAATATTTTAAAAAATAACATTTACCACAGAACTATATCCAAATGTTCATTGTGGAACACAAATAGAAAATAACCTCATCACCATGGATGACTTTTACGTGCCTGTCTCTGGCTATCACTCCCTTCACTCTGCATGTTCTGGCTCTGATTACTACTCATGCCCTGCATTCTCACCTTCAGGGCCATGTCTGGGCTCTGTTCAGCTTTCTCCTCACCTGAAGAGGTTTCTAGGTGTCCTAATTGCTCTGGTGTGTTTCTCAGAGCCTCCACCCCAACCACAGCTGGAGAGACAGTTTCCATTCTCATAGCCAACAATCACTTTACTTTTCTTATTTTTAACTTTTATTTAATGAATATAAATTTCCAAAGTACAGCTTATGGATTACAATGGATTGCCCCCCCATAACTTCCCTCCCACCCACAACGCTCCCTTTTCCCGCTCCTTCTCCCCTTCCATTCACATCAAGATTCATTGTCAATTCTCTTTATATACAGAAGATCAGTTTAGTATATATTAAGTAAAGATTTCAACAGTTTGCCCCCACATAGCAACACAAAGTGAAAAATACTGTTGGAGTACTAGTTATAGCATTAAATAACAGTGTACAGCACATTAAAGATAGAGATCCTACATGATATTTTTTAAAATTGATTAATTTTCTATGCAATTTCCAATTTTTTTATTACACTTTTATTTAATGAATATAAATTTCCAAAGTATAGCTTATGGGTTACAATGGCTTCCCCCCTCCCATAACTTCCCTCCCACCCGCAACCCTCCCCTTTCCCGCTCCCTTTCCCCTTCCATTCATGTAAAGATTCATTTTCAATTCTCTTTGTATACAGAAGATCAGTTTAGTATATATTAGGTAAAGATTTCAACATTTTGCCCATATAGCAACATAAAGTGAAAAAACTACCATTGGATTACTAATTATAGCATTAAATAGCAATGTACAGCACATTAAAGACAGAGATCCTACATAATTTTTTTTTCAAATTAATTAATTTTCTATGCCATTTCCATTTTAACACCAGGTTGTTTTTTTTTTTTCCATTTCCAATTCTCTTTATATACAGAAGATCACTTCAGTATATAATTAGTAAAGACCTCATCAGTTTGTGCCCACACAGAAACGCAAAGTATAAAAATACTGTTTCAATACTAGTTATAGCATCACTTGGCTTTAGACGACACATTAGGGACAGATCCCACATGGGGTGTAAGTACACAGTGACTCCTGTTGCTGACTTAACAACCTGACACTCCTGTTCATGGCGTCAGTAATCTCCCTAGGCTCCAGTCATGAGTTGCCAGGGCTATGGAAGCCCTTAGAATTCGCTGACTTTGATCTTATTCTGATAGGGTCATAGTCAAAGTGGAAGTTCTCTCCTCCCTTCGGAGAAGGGTACCTCCTTCTTTGATGGCCCCGTTCTTTCCACTGGGATCTCACTCACAGAGATCGTTCATTTAGGTCTTTTTTTTTTTCCATGATATCTTGGCTTTCCATGCCTGCTATACTCTCATGGGCTCTTCAGCCAGATCTGAATGCCTTGAGGGCTGATTCTGAGGCCAGAGTGTTGTTTAGGACATCTGCCATCCTATGAGTCTGCTGTGTATCCCACTTCCCATGTTGGATCTTTCTCTCCCTTTTTGATTCTATCAGTTAGTATTAGCAGATACTTGTCTTGTTTGTGTGATCTCTTTGCCTCTTAGACCTATCAGAGCTATCAATTGTGAGCTGAAATTGATCACTTGGACTAGTGCGATGGCATTGGTACATGCCATCTTGATGGAATTGTGTTAGAGTCCCCTGGCACATTTCTAACTCCACCATTTGCGGCCAGTCCGATTGAGCATGTTCCAAATTGTTCATCTCCTCCCTCTCTTTTTCCACTCTTAGATTTAACAGGGATCACTTTTCAGTTAAAATTTAAACACCTAAGAATAATCGTGTGTTAATTACTGAGTTCAACCAATAGTACTAGAACCACAACAACAACAACAAATACTAAAAAGGATAAAGTATTACATTGTACATCTAAAGTCAGGACAGGAGCTGATCAGTTCATTGTTGCTTATAGTGTCCATTTCACTTAACAGGTTTCCCCTTTGGCGCTCAGTTGTCACCGATCAGGGAAAACAAATGATATTTTTCTCTTTGGGACTGGCTTAATTCACTCAGCATGATGTTTTCCAGATTGCTCCATCTTGTTGCAAATGACTGGGTTTCGTTGTTTCTTACTGCTGTATAGTATTCTATGGAGTACATGTCCCATAATTTCTTTTTTTTTTTTTTTTTTTTTTTTTTTTTAAATTAAACTTTTATTTAATGGATATAAATTTCCAAAGTATAGCTTATGGGTTACAATGGCTTCCCCCCTCCCATAACTTCCCTCCCGCCCGCAACCCTCCCCTTTCCCGCTCCCTTTCCCCTTCCATTCATGTAAAGATTCATTTTCAATTCTCTTTGTATACAGAAGATCAGTTTAGTATATATTAGGTAAAGATTTCAACATTTTGCCCATATAGCAACATCAAGTGAAAAAAACTACCATTGGATTACTATTTATAGCATTAAATAGCAATGTACAGCATATTAAAGACAGAGATCCTACATAATTTTTTTTTTCAAATTAATTAATTTTCTATGTCATTTCCATTTTAACACCAGGTTGTTTTTTTTTTTTTTTTTCATTTCCAATTCTCTTTATATACAGAGGATCGCTTCAGTATATAATTAGCAAAGACCTCATCAGTCTGCGCCCACACAGAAACGCAAAGTGTAAAAATACTGTTTCAGTACCAGTCATAGCATCACTTGGCTTTAGACGGCACATTAGGGACAGATCCCACATGGGGTGTAAGTACACAGTGACTCCTGTTGCTGAGTTAACAATTTGACACTCCTGTTCATGGCGTCAGTAATCTCCCTAGGCTCTAGTCATGAGTTGCCAGGGCTATGGAAGCCTTTAGAGTTCGCTGACTTTGATCTTATTCCGATAGGGTCATAGTCAAAGTGGAGGTTCTCTCCTCCCTTCGGAGAAGGGTACCTCCTTCTTTGATGGCCCCGTTCTTTCCACTGGGATCTCACTCACAGAGATCATTCATTTAGGTCTTTTTTTTTTTTTTCCATGATATCTTGGCTTTCCATGCCTGCTATACTCTCATGGGCTCTTCAGCCAGATCTGAATGCCTTGAGGGCTGATTCTGAGGCCAGAGTGTTGTTTAGGACATCTGCCATTCTATGAGTCTGCTGTGTATCCCACTTCCCATGTTGGATCTTTCTCTCCCTTTTTGATTCTATCAGTTAGTATTAGCAGATACTTGTCTTGTTTGTGTGATCTCTTTGACTCTTCGACCTATCAGAGCTATCAATTGTGAGCTGGAATTGATCACTTGGACTAGTGCGATGGCATTGGTACATGCCATCTTGATGGAATTGTGTTGGAATCCCCTGGCACATTTCTAACTCCATCATTTGGGGAAAGACTGATTGTGCATGTCCCAAATTGTGCATCTCCTCCCTCTCTTTTTCCCCTCTTAAATTTAACAGGGATCACTTTTCAGTTAAAATTTAAACACCTAAGAATAATTGTGTGTTAATTACTGGGTTGAACCAATAGTACTAGAACAACAACAATAACAACAAATACTAAAAAGGATAAAGTATTACATTGTACATCTAATGTCAGGACAGGAGCTGATCAGTTCATTGTTGCTTATAGTGTCCATTTCACTTAACAGGTTTCCCCTTTGGTGCTCAGTTGTCACCGATCAGGGAAAACAAATGATATTTTTCTCTTTGGGACTGGCTTAATTCACTCAGCATGATGTTTTCCAGATTGCTCCATCTTGTTGCAAATGACTGGGTTTCGTTGTTTCTTACTGCTGTATAGTATTCTATAGAGTACATGTCCCATAATTTCTTTATCCAGTCTACTGTTGATGGGCATTTGGGTTGGTTCCAGGTCTTAGCTATTGTGAATTGAGCTGCAATAAACATTAATGTGCAGATGGCTTTTTTATTTGCCAAATTAATTTCCTTTGGGTAAATTCCAAGGAGTGGGATGGCTGGGTTAAATGGTAGGGTTATGTTCAGGTTTCTGAGGAATCTCCAGACAGACTTCCATAGTGGCTTAACCAGTTTGCATTCCCACCAACAGTGGGTTAGTGTCCCTTTTTCCCCACATCCTCTCCAGCATCTGTTGTTGGTAGATTTCTGAATGTGAGCCATTCTCACCGGGGTGAGATGGAACCTCATTGTGGTTTTGATTTGCATTTCTCTGATTGCTAGTGATCTTGAACATTTTTTCATGTGTCTGTTGGCCATTTGGATTTCCTCTTTCGAAAAATGTCTATTGAGGTCCTTGGCCCATCTCTTAAGAGGGTTGTTTCTTTTGTTTTTGTGGATTTTCTTGATTTCTTTGTAGATTCTGGTTATCAATCCTTTATCTGTAGTATAGTTTGCGAATATTTTTTCCCATTCTGTTGGTTGCCTCTTCACTTTCCTGACTGTTTCTTTTGCAGTACAGAAACTTCTCAATTTGATGCAATCCCAAAAGTTAATTTTGGTTTTCACTGCCTGTGCTGTTGGAGTATTTTCCAGGAAGTCTTTGCCTGTGCCTATATCTTGCAGGGTTTCTCCAATGCTCTCTAATAATTTGATGGTTTCTGGTCGTAGATTTAAGTCTTTAATCCATGTTGAGTGAATTTTTGTGTAAGGTGATAGGTATGGGTCTTGCTTCAAGCTTCTGCATGTGGAAATCCAATTTTCCCAGCACCATTTATTGAATAGACTGTCCTTATTCCAGGGATTAGATTTGGATCTTTGGTCAAATATAAGTTTGCTGTAGATGTTTGGATTGATTTCTGGTGTTTCTATTCTGTTCCATTGGTCTGTCCATCTGTTTCTGTACCAGTACCATGCTGTTTTGATAACAACTGCCCTGTAGTATGTCCTAAAATCAGGTATTGTGATGCCTCCGGCTTTGTTTTTGTTGTACAGGATTGCTTTGGCTATTCGAGGTCTTCTGTGTCTCCATATGAATTTCAGCATCATTTTTTCCAGATCTGAGAAGAAGGTCTTCGGGATCTTGATGGGTATTGCATTGAATGTGTAAATTGCTTTTGGGAGAATAGACATTTTGATGATATTGATTCTTCCGATCCATGAGCATGGAAGATTTCTCCATTTTTTGGTATCCTCTTCTATTTCTTTCCGTAAGGTTTTGTAGTTTTCATCGTAGAGCTCTTTAACGTCTTTGGTTAAGTTTATTCCAAGGTATTTGATTTTTTTTGTAGCTATTGTGAATGGGATTGATTTTAGAAGTTCTTCCTCAGCCGTGGCATTGCCTGTGTATACAAAGGCTGTTGATTTTTGTGCGTTGATTTTATATCCTGCTACTTTGCCAAACTCTTCGATGAGTTCCAGCAGTCTCTTAGTAGAGTTCTTTGGGTCCCCTAAATAAAGAATCATATCATCTGCAAAGAGGGATAGTTTGAGTTCGTCCTTCCCGATTTGTATCCCTTTAATTTCTTTTTCTTGCCTAATAGCTCTGGCCAAAACTTCCAGAACTATATTGAATAGCAGTGGTGAGAGAGGGCATCCCTGTCTGGTACCAGATTTCAGTGGAAATGCTTCCAACTTTTCCCCATTCAATAGGAGGTTGGCCGTGGGTTTTTCATATATTGCTTTGATTGTATTAAGGAATGTTCCTTCCATACCCAGTTTGCTTAGAGTTTTCATCATGAAAGGGTGTTGTATTTTATCAAATGCTTTCTCTGCGTCTATTGAGAGAATCATATGGTTTTTCTTCTGCAGTCTGTTAATGTAGTGTATTACGTTGATTGTTTTGCGAATGTTGAACCATCCCTGCATACCGGGGATGAATCCCACTTGGTCTGGGTGGATGATCTTTCTGATGTGTTGTTGCATTCTATTGGCCAGAATTTTATTGAGTATTTTTGCATCTATGTTCATCAGGGATATTGGTCTGTAATTCTCTTTCAATGTTGCGTCTCTTTCTGGTTTAGGAATTAAGGTGATGGTGGCTTCATAGAAAGAATTTGGGAGGATTCCCTCTTTTTCGATTGCTCTGAATAGTTTGAGAAGAATTGGAGTTAGTTCTTCTCTAAATATCTGGTAGAACTCAGCAGTGAATCCATCTGGCCCTGGGCTTTTCTTTGTTGGGAGGGCCTTTATTACTGTTTCAATTTCTGTGTCAGTTATTGGTCTGTTTAGGTTTTCTATGTCTTCCTGGCTCAATTTAGGGAGGTTGTATGTGTCCAAGAATCTGTCCATTTCTGATAGATTTCCCTGTTTGCTGGCATACAAGTCCTTGTAGTAATTTCTGATGATTCTTTTTATTTCTGTGGCGTCTGTTGTTACGTTTCCCGTTTCATCTCTGATCCTATTGATTTGGGTCTTTTCTCTTCTTTTTTTAGTTAGTTGGGCCAATGGGGTGTCAATTTTGTTTATTTTTTCAAAAAACCAGCTCCTCGTTTGGCTGATTTTTTGTAATGTTTTTTTGCATTCAATCCTGTTGATTTCTTCTCTGATTTTAATTATTTCTCTTCTCCTACTGGGTTTGGGTTTGGTTTGCTGCAGATTTTCTAGATCCTTGAGATGACTTGAAAGCTCATCTATTTGGTGCCTTTCCAATTTCTTGATGTAGGCACCTATTGATATAAACTTTCCTCTTAACACTGCTTTTGTTGTATCCCATAGGTTTTGGTATGTTGTGCTGTTATCCTCATTTACTTCCAGAAAATTTTTGATTTCTCTTTTAATTTCTTCTATGACCCATTGTTCATTCAGGAGCATGTTGTTCAATCTCCATGTGTTTGCACGTGCTCTAGGGATTCCTGAGTTGCCAATTTCCAATTTCATTCCTTTGTGGTCTGAGAAGCTGCATGGTATGATTCTAATTCTTTTGAATTTGCTGAGACTTGCTTTATGGCCTAGTATGTGGTCAATCCTAGAGAGGGTTCCATGTACTGCTGAGAAGAATGTAAAGTCCTTAGATGTAGGATGAAATGTTCTGTAGATATCTGTTAGATCCATTTGGGCTATAGTGTCATTTAAATCTACTGTCTCCTTGTTGATCTTCTGTCCTGTTGATCTGTCTATCTCTGAGAGTGGAGTATTGAAGTCCCCCAGTACTATTGTATTGGGGTCTAAGTCTCCCTTTAAGTCCCTTAACAAGTCTTTTAAATAAGCTGGTGCCCTGTGATTAGGTGCATATACGTTGATAATCGTTATATCTTCCTGTTGAATGGATCCCTTAATCATTATATAGTGCCCCTCTTTGTCTCTCCTAACAGTTTTTGTGGTAAAGTTTATGTTGTCCGATATTAAGATGGCTACGCCTGCTCTCTTTTCATTTCTGTTGGCGTGGTATATCTTTTTCCAGCCTTTCACTCTCAGCTTGTATGGATCATTGTTGGAAAGATGAGTTTCTTGTAAGCAGCAAAAAGATGGGTTTTGTTCCTTAAGCCAATCAGCCAATCGGTGTCTTTTAACTGGACAGTTCAAGCCATTAACATTCAATGTGACTATTGAGAAGGAG
Organism: Lepus europaeus; assembly: GCF_033115175.1. Taxonomy (NCBI): domain Eukaryota; kingdom Metazoa; phylum Chordata; class Mammalia; order Lagomorpha; family Leporidae; genus Lepus; species Lepus europaeus. Next base: position 2,273,540 of record NW_026909213.1, on the reverse strand, counting down.
GAACTTTGGCCTGCCATTTGCCAAAGATATTTTCTAATATCTGGTTTGAGATTCCTGTGATCTTTTGCTGTGAGGTTTCCTTCCTTTACCTTCTTTCATATTGTTGACCGTGTTTCTGTGTTTCTGTATGTAACACATCTTTAAGCATCTTTTGCAGGGCTGGACGAGTGGCGACAAATTCTTTCAATTTCTGTTTGCTGTGAAAGGTCTTAATTTCACCTTCATTCACAAATGAGAGCTTTGCAGGATATAATATTCTGGGCTGGCAGTTTTTCTCTCTTAGTACCTGGGCTATATCTCGCCATTCTCTCCTGGCTTGTAGGGTTTCTGATGAGAAATCAGCTGTAAGTCTAATTGGAGATCCTCTGAGAGTAATCTGGCGTTTCTCTCTTGCACATTTTAGGATCTTTTCTTTGTGTTTCACTGTGGTGAGTTTGATTACGACGTGTCGTGGTGAGGATCTCTTTTGATCATGTTTATTAGGGGTTCTCTGAGCTTCCTGTACTAGGATGTCTCTGTCCTTCTCCAAACTTGGGAAATTTTCTGCTAGTATCTCACTAAAAAGGCCTTCTAAACCTTTCTCCCTTTCCATGCCTTCAGGAACTCCTAGAACCCGGATGTTGGGTTTTTTAATAGTATCCTGTAGATTCCTGACAGTATTTTTTAGATTTCTGATTTCTTCTTCTTTTCTTTGATTTGACTGTTTCCTTTCCTGTTCTCTGTCTTCTAATTCCGATATTCTCTCTTCTGCTTCACCCATTCTGTTTTTAAGGCTCTCTAATGTGTTTGCCATTTGATCTATTTTGTTCTTCATTTCATTGTGGTTTTTTGTCACTATCGAGAATTCCTGTTCCATTAGTTTTTTCATTTCATTTTGATTCCTCCTTAATATTTCATTTTCACGGGAGATATTTTCTATCTTGTCCATTAAGGATTTCTGTAGTTCAAGAATTTGTTTTTGAGAACTTCTTAATGTTCTTATCAATTTTTTGAAATCTGCTTCTTGAAGCATTTCCTCTATGTCTTCATCTTCATAATCTTGCATTGGCGTGTCTTGTTCACTTGGGGGCGTCATAGTGCTTTCCCTGTTCTTCGTGCCTCCGCTTCTATGTTTCTTGCTTGGCATGTTAGAGATAATTTGTGGTGTTTTTGTTTTTGTTTTTTTCTCTCGTTATACTATGCCTCTAAGTGAGCTGTCTGCTTTGTTGGAGCCTTAGGGGCTGTGATGGGTGTGGCCAGAGAGCTATGCTTGTTTCTTGAGGTTTAAGGCTGTGTAAAGAGCGACTCTCCCAGATTACTTGCTCTTTGCTGGCTCGCTCTCTCTCTCTCTCTTTTTTTTTTTTTTTTTTTTTGACTCGGTTGGGAGTGGAGTTGAGGGTAGTTGAAATCTGGCCTCTGTGAGTATTCGTTTGATCTACCCCTGGGACCATACACAGTTTATGCAGCCCTCAATGTGTTCTCCAGTTTCGCTAAAGATACTGAGTTTGGCTGAGCTTTACATATGTAAAATCGCGGTGCTCTTTGTTTTGCTTGGTGAGTGAAGGGAGAGGCCTCTGTTCCCCCTCCCCCCAATGTCTCGGACTTCTCAGGTCTTTTGTCTTACCGTCCTCCGTTCCCGCGCTGGCGAGATTCTGTGGCTCTGGCTCCTCTCCCGCCGCTGCCGCTCGGGTCCTCCGTTCCTGCGCTGGCGAGATTCTGTGGCTCTGGCTCCTCTCCCGCCGCTGCCGCTCGGGTCCTCCGTTCCCGCGCTGGCGAGATTCTGTGGCTCTGGCTCCTCTCCCGCCGCTGCCGCTCGGCTCGTCTCGGTTGGTTTTCCACGCGGTGGGTTCCCTGTAAGTCCTCTGTGTCTCATCCACAGGATCCGGAAGAGTTTCCTCTGCAGTTTTTTTCTTGAGTCTTTTCCTGAGGCTACAGTAATTCCACTTTTATGAAAGTTTATTTTCCCAAACTAAGGCACACGTCCTCACTATCCGCCATCTTGGCTCCGCCCCCCATGTCCCATAATTTCTTTATCCAGTCTACTGTTGATGGGCTTTTGGGTTGGTTCCAGGTCTTAGCTATTGCGAATTGAGCTGCAATAAACATTAATGTGCAGATGGCTTTTTTATTTGCCAAATTAATTTCCTTTGGGTAAATTCCAAGGAGTGGGATGGCTGGGTTGTATGGTAGGGTTATGTTCAGGTTTCTGAGGAATCTCCAGACAGACTTCCATAGTGGCTTAACCAGTTTGCATTCCCACCAACAGTGGGTTAGTGTCCCTTTTTCCCCACATCCTCTCCAGCATCTGTTGTTGGTAGATTTCTGAATGTGAGCCATTCTCACCGGGGTGAGATGGAACCTCATTGTGGTTTTGATTTGTATTTCTCTGATTGCTAGTGATCTTGAACATTTTTTCATGTGTCTGTTGGCCATTTGGATTTCCTCTTTCGAAAAATGTCTATTGAGGTCCTTGGCCCATCTCTTAAGTGGGTTGTTTGTTTTGTTGTTGTGGATTTTCTTGATTTCTTTGTAGATTCTGGTTATCAATCCTTTATCTGTAGTATAGTTTGCGAATATTTTTTCCCATTCTGTTGGTTGCCTCTTCACTTTCCTGACTGTTTCTTTTGAAGTACAGAAACTTCTCAATTTGATGCAATCCCAAATTTTGGTTTTGACTGCCTGTGCTGTTGGAGTATTTTCCAGGAAGTCTTTGCCTGTGCCTATATCTTGCAGGGTTTCTCCAATGCTCTCTAATAATTTGATGGTTTCGGGTCATAGATTTAAGTCTTTAATCCATGTTGAGTGAATTTTTGTGTAAGGTGATAGGTATGGGTCTTGCTTCAAGCTTCTGCATGTGGAAATCCAATTTTCCCAGCACCATTTATTGAATAGACTGTCCTTATTCCAGGGATTAGATTTGGATCTTTGGTCAAATATAAGTTGGCTGTAGATGTTTGGATTGATTTCTGGTGTTTCTATTCTGTTCCATTGGTCTATCCATCTGTTTCTGTACCAGTACCATGCTGTTTTGATAACAACTGCCCTGTAGTATGTCCTAAAATCAGGTATTGTGATTCCTCCGGCTTTGTTTTTGTTGTACAGGATTGCTTTGGCTATTCGAGGTCTTCTGTGTCTCCATATGAATTTCAGCATCATTTTTTCTAGATCTGAGAAGAAGGTCTTCGGGATCTTGATGGGTATTGCATTGAATGTATAAATTGCTTTTGGGAGAATAGACATTTTGATGATATTGATTCTTCCAATCCATGAGCATGGAAGATTTCTCCATTTTTTGGTATCCTCTTCTATTTCTTTCTGTAAGGTTTTGTAGTTTTCATCGTAGAGATCTTTAACGTCTTTGGTTAAGTTTATTCCAAGGTATTTGATTGTTTTTGTAACTATTGTGAATGGGATTGAATTTAGAAGTTCTTTCTCAGTCATGGCATTGTCTGTGTATACAAAGGCTGTTGATTTTTGTGCATTGATTTTATATCCTGCTACTTTGCCAAACTCTTCGATGAGTTCCAGCAGTCTCTTAGTAGAGTTCTTTGGGTCCCCTAAATAAAGAATCATATCATCTGCAAAGAGGGATAGTTTGAGTTCGTCCTTCCCGATTTGTATCCCTTTAATTTCTTTTTCTTGCCTAATAGCTCTGGCCAAAACTTCCAGAACTATATTGAATAGCAGTGGTGAGAGAGGGCATCCCTGTCTGGTACCAGATTTCAGTGGAAATGCTTCCAACTTTTCCCCATTCAATAGGATGTTGGCCGTGGGTTTTTCATATATTGCTTTGATTGTATTAAGGAATGTTCCTTCCATACCCAGTTTGCTTAGAGTTTTCATCATGAAAGGGTGTTGTATTTTATCAAATGCTTTCTCTGCGTCTATTGAGAGAATCATATGGTTTTTCTTCTGCAGTCTGTTAATGTAGTGTATTACGTTGATTGTTTTGCGAATGTTGAACCACCCCTGCATACCGGGGATGAATCCCACTTGGTCTGGGTGGATGATCTTTCTGATGTGTTGTTGCATTCTATTGGCCAGAATTTTATTGAGGATTTTTGCATCTATGTTCATCAGGGATATTGGTCTGTAATTCTCTTTCAATGTTGCGTCTCTTTCTGGCTTAGGAATTAAGGTGATGGTAGCTTCATAGAAAGAATTTGGGAGGATTCCCTCTTTTTCGATTGCTCTGAATAGTTTGAGAAGAATTGGAGTTAGTTCTTCTCTAAATGTCTGGTAGAACTCAGCAGTGAATCCATCTGGCCCTGGGCTTTTCTTTGTTGGGAGGGCCTTTATTACTGTTTCAATTTCTGTGTCAGTTATGGGTCTGTTTAGGTTTTCTATGTCTTCCTGGCTCAATTTAGGGAGGTTGTATGTGTCCAAGAATCTGTCCATTTCTGATAGATTTCCCTGTTTGCTGGCATACAAGTCCTTGTAGTAATTTCTGATGATTCTTTTTTATTTCTGTGGCGTCTGTTGTTACGTTTCCCATTTCATCTCTGATCCTATTGATTTGGGTCTTTTCTCTTCTTTTTTTAGTTAGTTGGGCCAATGGGGTGTCAATTTTGTTTATTTTTTCAAAAAACCAGCTCCTCGTTTGGCTGATTTTTTGTAATTTTTTTTTTTTTTTGGATTCAATCCTGTTGATTTCTTCTCTGATTTTAATTATTTCTCTTCTCCTACTGGGTTTGGGTTTGGTTTGCTGCAGATTTTCTAGATCCTTGAGATGACTTGAAAGCTCATCTATTTGGTGCCTTTCCAATTTCTTGATGTAGGCACCTATTGATATAAACTTTCCTCTTAACACTGCTTTTGTTGTATCCCATAGGTTTTGGTATGTTGTGCTGTTATCCTCATTTACTTCCAGAAAATTTTTGATTTCTCTTTTAATTTCTTCTATGACCCATTGTTCATTCAGGAGCATGTTGTTCAATCTCCATGTGTTTGCACGTGCTCTAGGGATTCCTGAGTTGCCAATTTCCAATTTCATTCCTTTGTGGTCTGAGAAGCTGCATGGTATGATTCTAATTCTTTTGAATTTGCTGAGACTTGCTTTATGGCCTAGTATGTGGTCAATCCTAGAGAGGGTTCCATGTACTGCTGAGAAGAATGTAAAGTCCTTAGATGTAGGATGAAATGTTCTGTAGATGTCTGTTAGATCCATTTGGGCTATAGTGTCATTTAAATCTACTGTCTCCTTGTTGATCTTCTGTCCTGTTGATCTGTCTATCTCTGAGAATGGAGTATTGAAGTCCCCCAGTACTATTGTATTGGGGTCTAAGTCTCCCTTTAAGTCCCTTAACAAGTCTTTTAAATAAGCTGGTGCCCTGTAATTAGGTGCATATACGTTGATAATCGTTATATCTTCCTGTTGAATGGATCCCTTAATCATTATATAGTGCCCCTCTTTGTCTCTCCTAACAGTTTTTGTGGTAAAGTTTATGTTGTCCGATATTAAGATGGCTACGCCCGCTCTCTTTTCATTTCTGTTGGCGTGGTATATCTTTTTCCAGCCTTTCACTCTCAGCTTGTATGGATCATTGTTGGATAGATGGGTATCTTGTAAGCAGCAAAAGGATGGGTTTTGTTCCTTAACCCAATCAGCCAAGCGGTGTCTTTTAACTGGCCAGTGCAGGCCATTAACATTCAATGTGACTATTGAGAAGGAGTAACTTTGCCCTGCCATTAGCCAAAGATACTTTCTAATATATGGTTTGAGATTCCTGTGATCTTTTGGTGTGAGGTTTCCTACCTTTACCTTCTTTCATATTGGTGACCGTGTTTCTGTGTTTCTGTATGTAACACATCTTTAAGCATCTTTTGCAGGGCTGGATGAGTGGTGACAAATTCTTTCAATGTCTGTTTGCTGTGGAAAGTCTTTATTTCACCTTCATTCACAAATGAGAGCTTTGCAGGATATAATATTCTGGGCTGGCAGTTTTTCTCTCTTAGTACCTGGACTATATCTCGCCATTCTCTCCTGGCTTGTAGGGTTTCTGAAGAGAAGTCTGCTGTGAGTCTAATTGGAGATCCTCTGAGAGTAATCTGGCGTTTCTCTCTTGCACATTTTAGGATCTTTTCTTTGTGTTTCACTGTGGTGAGTTTGATTACGACGTGTCGTGGTGAGGATCTCTTTTGGTCATGTTTACTAGGGGTTCTATGAGCTTCCTGTATTAGGATGTCTCTGTCTTTCTCCAAACCTGGGAAATTTTCTGCTAGTATATCACTAAAAAGGCCTTCTAATCCTTTCTCTCTCTCCATGCCTTCAGGTACTCCTAGAATCCGAATGTTGGGTTTTTTAAGAGTATCCTGTAGATTCCTGACAGTATTTTTTAGATTTCTGATTTCTTCTTCTTTTCTTTGATTTGATTGTTTCCTTTCCTGTTCTCTGTCTTCTAAGTCTGATATTCTCTCTTCTGCTTCGTCCATTCTGTTTTTAAGACTCTCTAATGTGTTTGTCATTTGATCTATTGAATTCTTCATTTCATTATGATTTCTCATCACTATCACCATTTCTTGTTCCACTAGTTGTTTCAATACATTTTGATTCCTCCTTAATATTTCATTTTCACGAGAGAGATTTTCTATCTTGTCCATTAAGGATTTCTGTAGTTCAAGAATTTGTTTTTGAGAACTTCTTAATGTTCTTATCAATTTTTTGAGATCTGCTTCTTGCATTTCTTCAATCTCCTCATCTTCATAATCTTGAATTGGGGTGTCTTTTTCATTTGGGGGTGTCATAGTGTCTTCCTTGTTCTTGTTACCTCGGTTTTTGCGTTTGCTGTTTGGTATGTTGGAGATATTTGGTTTCTTCACTGTGGTGTTTTTTCTTGTTACACTATGGCTCTATATTAAGTGGACTGTCTGCTTTCAGTGATGCCTTAGAGGCTTGAGATGAGTGTGGCCTGAGAGCTGTGTTTGGTTCCTCAGGACTGAGGGTGTGTCAAAGATGAGACTCCCAGGTTAGGTGTGGTAAATCTCTCTCTTTTTTGATTCAAAAGGGAAGTAATTCCGCACAGCTGAATGTAATTGGAGGTAGTTAGCAGGCAAATGATATACCCACAGGAGCCAGAGTTCGGAAGCTCTTTCCCAAGGACCACACAGGGAATCTCTGCTGCCCTCAGTGTGGGCTCCAATTCTCCTGCAATCTCCCACTGGGTTGCCAAGTTAGATGCTAATCTCCTGTTATTTCACCCCTCCCCCCAGAGTCAGGTTTTTCTGCTAGGCTCAGGGCTGGCGCAGACCTGAGGTCGCCCTGCTTATGACGTATGTCCAAAATGGCGCCTGCTCTGTCTTGCTCGCCTTTGAGAGGTGAGCGGAGAGAGAGAAACTTGTGTCCGTATCGGTCGCTTTTTTTTATTTTTTTCCTCTCTCTCTTCTAGTTAGCCTGGTGAACTTTTCCCCATGAAGTTTCAAGCCTTGTTCCCTCTAGCCTCCTCTTTCCGCTTGCCCGCTGGAGTCTCGGGCTATTGTGGTTCGGCTCACCTCGCGTTCCAGCGCTGGTGCGTTGAGTCTGCTGCTGGTGTCCCGAACTTGGGCTCCCACGCTCTCCACGCAGGTACACTGTGAATCTCTAGTTCCGGAAGAGTTTCCTATGCTGTTTCATCCCCTACTCTTCCTTGACCCTGCAGTATCTCCACTTATATTAACCTGTCTCTCTCTCCAGACTAATAGTGTGCTCCCTGCCTATTCCGCCATCTTGCCCCCTCGCAATTTCCAATTTAAAACCAAGTTTTTTTTTCATTTCCAATTATCTTTATATACAGAAGATCGATTCTGTTATATACTTAGTAAAGATTTCATCAGTTTGCATCCACACAGAAACACAAAGTGTAAAAATACTGTTTTAGTACTAGTTATAGCATCATTTCATATTGGACAACACATTAAGGACAGATCCCACATGAGACATAAGTACACAGTGACTCCTGTTGTTGATTTAACAATTTGACACTCTTGTTTATCATGTCAGTAATCTCCCTAGGCTCTAGTCATGAGTTGCCAAGGCTATGGAAATGTTTAGGGTTCGCTGACTTTGATCTTATTCCAATAGGGTCATAGTCAAAGTGGAAGTTCTCGCCTCCCTTCAGAGAAAGGTACCTCCTTCTTTGATGGCCCATTCTTTCCACTGGGATCTCACTCACTGAGATCTTTCATTTAGGTCTTTTTTTTCCAGAGTGTCTTGGCTTTCCATGCCTAAAATACTCTCATGGGCTCTTCCGCCAGATCCAAATGCCTTAAGGGCTGATTCTGAGGCCAGAGTGCTATTTAGGACATCTGCCATTCTATGAGTCTGCTGTGTATCCCGATTCCCATGTTGGATCATTTTTTCCCTTTTTGATTCTATCAGTTAGTATTAGCAGACACTAGTCTTGTTTGTGTGATCCCTTTGACTCTTAGACTTACAGAGTGATCAATTGTGAACTGAAATTGATCACTTGGACTTTTGAGATGGCATTGGTACATGCCACCTTGATGGGATTGTATTGGAATCCCCTGGCACGTTTCTAACTCCACCATTTGGGGCAAGTCCGATTGAGCATGTCCCAAATTGTACATCTCCCTCTCTTTTTCTCACTCTACTTTTCTATATCATTCTTACACCCCTGCTATGCCATGTCTTCTATTTGAGCTTATTGTTGACCACTGACATTCCTCTCTAAAATATCATATCCATTTCCAGGAACTTGATTCAAGCATTTGCTCTGTATAAATCAGATTTCTTTGTGGGTTTGAGTAAACATAGTTTATAGTGGTATTATCTCCATCATTGATCTTGTGTGACTTGTTCCATTTGCTTAAAGAGTTCACTTAGAGACTACCTTATTAACACATGCTAAGTTATAGACCAGCCAGCTTTCTAAGAATCATTGGAAAAAAGAGGGAAGGGCTGGCATTGCAAAACATGGGATAAGATGCCAGCTGCGATACTATTAGTCCATATAGGCACTGGCTTAAGACTCAGCTGCTCCACTTCTCATCAGCTCTTTACTAATGCACCTGGAAAAGCAGCAGGCTATGGCCCAAATGCTTGGACCCCTGAAATGCTGTGAGAGACCCAGATGAAACTCCAGGCCCCTGGCTTCAGCCTGGCCCAGCTCTATTTGTTGTGGCCATTTAGGGAGTTAACCAGTGGATTGAAGACCTCTCTCTGTAACTCTTTAAAAAAAATAAATAAGTCTTTAAAAATGAGTGTCCTCTTGCATCTTTCCTTCCACCATGGTTACCTCCAACTTGTGTTCACTGTCTAATTAGGAGAGCACACTAGTGACATAATCCCTAATTTGTACTCACTGTGTGATGAGACATCATATGTAGAAAAAAACACCTAATTATGGAAAACCAACAGTAGTGATGTGGGACAGAATCTCTTGAGACTTCCCTCATGTATTGTTTCACTGAGCAGTGCTTATTTGTGGGTGAGAGACATATGAAGGGCAGCCGTGAGGATTTTCACTAAATTGCACAAAGGGATTTTTTCTTGGATAAGGGCTCTCACAAAAACATTTTTACAATAAAGAGAACCTCCATATTGGTGAGCATTTTTAAAGTATTTCCCGGTTACTATATTCAAATATAACTACTAAACAATATAAATTTATTTTGATCATTTGTTTCATATAAGTACTAAAGAGATCAATATGCAAGAGTAAACACGAGTCACAGTTATTTGAAATGGTGACACTGTAGAGAACATACAGATTTCAGGTCACCTGTTCCAGTTCACTGTTCCGTAGTTTTTAGTGCTTTCAGATTTGTACATCAGCATGATCTAATTTTAGAACATTTCCATGACCCTAAAAGTATTTTGCTGCTACAGGCATTTGGGATTAATAACTGACATGGAAAATTCTTATTCTCATAATGGCTGGTATTACACATCTGCGTGTGGCACACAGGGGCTGTCATTGGCATTGCTGGGTGGGAGGGGGCACAGTTTGCTGGGGAGCAGCAGGGCCAGGCTTTCAGTGTGGCACCTGCTTGGGGCAGTGGGCCATTCCTACACCCCAGCTCTGCTCTTGTGAAATCTGTAGGATGGCAGCAGCCACTTTCTGGGGAGAAGATTTGTGTGTTTGTCCAGGTCCCAGAAGGTGTGACTCACAGCAAAGTCAGAACTGCAGCTGGGGAGGGCCGGGGGCTGGCACCACCCTGGCTGCTTCCCCATGGTATACAGCTAAGGCAGAAAGCCCAGAGAGGAGGGGCTCTGCCAGTGCTCTCCTAGACCAGGTCTCTCTCCCATGTCCCTGGGCCAGCTCACAGGCACCAGCCTCTGCTCCCTGTCACGTCTGGCTGAGAGTCCATGGACAGGACATGGCCGCTGCTTCCCACGGGCCTTTGCTGTCATGCTCGGGCTGTTTCCAGTCTTATTCATGCCCCTCAGTGGCTGCTCCCTTGCTAGAGAAGTGGAGGCCTAGAAAGAAGAGGTGCTGCTGGCTTCTCCTCTTGGGGGAGGAGGGTGGTGCTGTCCTGCAGCTCTGGGTGTGGCCCAGCTGGGTCCCAGGCTGCTGCTGCTGCTGCAGGCCCTGCTGGTACAGACCTGGGGTCACCCCCACCCTCATGCTGCCCCTTATTCAGCTGCTCATTACAGACCCTGCCCTGAGTGTTGGAGACCCAGCTCAGAGAGGCCATCCATGCTGCTCTTGAGGGTCCCTTCCCCAGTCCCAAGGACAGGTAGCTGAGCTCTGGGATGAATCACCTGGGAATACCCTATTGATTCCTCTATGCCCCAATTCTTGGCGGTGCCTGGAGGCTGGGCCCTTCTCCCCAGTCTGCAGTCTCTCACTTGGTTCTGAATGGGCTGGGGTGGGCTGGGGGGAGCAACCAGTGTGGGAGCTGCAACTACTGCCAGCCGCTGCCATTTGGCTGCCAGCCCAAGGCAAGGACAGTGAACAGAGAGTAAGAATATGGAAGCCCCCTGAGAAACAGTGGTGCCTAGTGTGATGGGAAGAACCAAGTAAAGAAGCCCGTGTATCTAGGATTCCCACTGGGGCATCACAGGGCAGCAGTGGCCTCCAGGATCAGCTGGTTTTGCTTCTCAGTTTCAAAGGAGACTGAGCTCAGAGGCTCTGCAACTTTGGTGGCCCAGGCATTTGGGGTTGCAGGGTTGTGCAGATTTTCAAAGATGGCTTCACATCCTGAGAGGAGTCAGGGGTAATACCTGATAAGGAACCACAGTAAAGTTTCCACAGCCACACGTAGGGATGTTTGCAGGAGGTGGGATAAAGATGACAGCATCCCATCTGTTAGCACAGGGTGGTTAAGCTGTGGCCCCCACAGGAGTTGTAAAAACACAGCAGCCCTGACATTTTTAGGGCTTTGGATTCCAGACGTATGCCTCACAGATACTGAGGAGGCCATGCACTGTACCAAATGGCTTCACCTCACGTGGTCATTGCCAGGAGCACACATGACAGGAAGTTTGCAGACAAGGAAACTGCAGCTGGGAGAGGGTTGAGTAAATGCTCCAAGGCACACAGCCAGAATCCAGTGGACCAGACATGGGGCCCAGGTCTGGCTGTACCCCATGCACTGGCCAGATCCACCTGGAACTATGTGTGCTGGTTCCCAGTCAGCTGTTGGCTTCATAGCATGGCGTTGGCAGGTTTGCCTCAGCAGGAGCATCCCCACACACACTTCACTTGGGATTCAGGGGTGCTGGGGCCAGGCCATCTGGCTGACACCCACCCACTGTCTGTCTCCACAGTATTTCACCTGCCGTGTGCTGCTCAGCCTGCTGGCCTGCTCCGTGTTCCTGCAGATCAGCTGCATCGGGAAGCTGGTGCTCATGCTGGCCATTGAGCTCACCTACGTGCTCATCGTCGAGGTACCCTGATTCATGCTCTTTAACAATGCTGACCTGCAGGTCACCACCAACACCATATATGTTGTCCCTGCCCCAGCCACCAGTCACACACACAGACACAAAATGGGTCTGGGGCTCCTGGGGGTAGGAGACAAGAAGAACAGGAAGCTTGAGATCTGGGCACTGCAGGGAGCCTGCCAGGAGCCTGCCTGACTGCTCCCAGCCTGGGCCCCTGAGCACAGCACAGAAGGGGCCTGTGTCTCACCCTCCTGCCTCCACTCTTGGTGGCCTCAGGGCAAATAGACTCCTTGTCTTTCTGCCTCTAGTTTGCCCCTCACTGTAGACCTCAGGCCTCAGTGAGCCATTCCTTGCTGGTCCAGGGCAGCCTGAGAGGGGCTGTTTTCACCTAGCTTCAGCTGCTTGCAGTGTCTCAGGGTCCAGCAAGCTGCATGCAGGGCAGGTCTATGGGAGGGACACCTTTGCTGTTCATCGATCTGTGTCTGGCCTGCAGCCCAGCTGCACCTGCAAATGCATCCTCCTGTCCCATTGAAGCAGCCAGCACTGCAAGCAGGCCCAGCTGGCAAGGGCAGGTGGTTTCTGCACTGCTCCAAGGCCCTTGGCCTGGTCATCTCACAACAGAAGGCAAATGTCCAAGGGAGGAGAGCTCTAGCTATAGGTCAAGTCAAGTTTGAATCTCTGCCTTACACACATTTGGAAGTAATGCCCATTGCTGTATAGTCTACATAGAGTGCGTGATACAGGAGTGAGTGCCTGAGCAGTTAAGTCACCACTTGGGTTGTGACTTCACCACATCCATATTGGAGTGCCTGGGTCTGAGTTCTGGCAACTTAGTTTCCTGTTCAGCTTCCTGCTCATGTGCATCCTGGGAGGCATTGATCTTGGCTCAAGTATTTGGGTTTCAGACACCCACATGGGAGACCCAGATTGAGTTCCAGGCTCCTGGATTTGACCAGGCCCAGAGCTGGCTGTTGTGGGCATTTGGGTTGTGAACCAGCAGATGACACACACTCTCTCTCTCTTTCTCCCTCCTTCCCTCTCTCTGTCTCTCTCTCTTTCCCTCTGTGTGTGTTTCTCTCTCCGTGCCTATAAAATAAAATGAAGATAAATAAATTTTTTTGACTGTGGTCATTTTTTGGAAAACTTTTATTTAATAAATATAAATTTTGAAAAGTACAACTTCTGGATTATAGTGGATTCCCCCTCCCATATCCTCCCTCCCACCCACAACCATCCCATCACCCACTCCATCTCAAATCCCATTCTTCATCAAGATTCATTTTTAATTATCTTTATAAACAGAAAATCAACTTAATATATACTAAGCAAAGATTTCAACAGATTGCACCTGCACAAAATATAAAGTACTGCTTGAATACTAGTTTTAGCATTAATTCCCATAATACAACACAAGGACAGAGATCCTACATGGGGAGTAAGTGCACAGTGACTCCTATTGTTGATTTAACAATTGACACTCTTATTTATGACAGTAATCACCCGAGGCTCTTGTTATGAGCTGCCAAGGCTATGGAAGCCTCTTGAGTTCACAAACTCTGACCTTATTTAGACAAGTCCTTAATCAAAGTGGAAGTTCTCTTCTCCCTTCAGAGAAAAATACCTCATTCTTTGATGGCCCCTTCTTTCTGCTGGCATCTCACTCAGAGATCTTTCATGTAAATCATTTTTTGCCACAGTGTCTGTCTGGGCTTACCATGTCTGAGAAACTCTCCTGGGCTTTTTAGTCAGATCCAAATACCTTAAGGGCTGATTCTGAGGCCAGAGTGCTATTTAGGTCATTTGTCATTCTATGAGTCTGCTGTGTATCCCGCTTCCCATGTTGGATCGTTCTCTCCTTTTTAATTCTATCAATTATTATTAGCAGACACTGGTCTTATTTATGTGATCCCTTTGACAATCCTATCTTTATAATCAAATAAATATTAAAAAGAATTTTACAAAATAATAAAATCCTTAATATGTAGTACCCTTCCCATCACCACCCACCCCCCAACACACAAATGGACCAGGAAGTGCAAAATGCTGTGAGTGACAGAATTCAACATCCAGCCATCCTTGCATCTACCCATCTGTTCACTTATGCATTCACTCAAAGATATTTATTGAGGGTCTACTGTGTGCCAGGCAGCCAAGGCACATCTGTGAGTAGAGCAGAAGGTGCCCCAAGAAAAGTGTGACTTTTCTGTGAAGGAGAATATGGAGTTGCTAGGAGGCATCCAAAGTCCAAGAAAGAACTTCTTGACAGGTGAATGGGGTTAAGGACAAAGGACAGGAAGATAGCGCACCACTGGGAATGGTGCAGGCAAGGAGAAGGTCTGAGACCATTGTTTTTATTTATATATTTCCACTGTATTTGAAAGACAGAGAGACAGAGAGAGTGAGCTTGGGAGAGAGAGAAAAAGACAAATCTTCCATCTGCTGAGTCAATGCCTTAATGCCCACAACAGCTGGGGGTGTCAAGCTGAAGCCAGAAGCCCAGAACTCAACCTGGGTCTGTCCCATGGGTGGCAGGGATCCAAGTACTTGAGCTGCCTCCCAGGATGCACATTCAGAGGAAGCTGGATCAGAGGTGGTGGAGCAAGGGCTGGAAGCAGGCACTCTGATGTGGCGCACGGGTGTCTCACTGCACACGCTGGGGATCAGGTCTGGAGCAGGGAACTCCACCCTCTTTTATGTCTGCTCTTCCCCCAGCCCCAGCCTCTCCCTGCCCACCACAGGAGTTTCCAGCAGAGGATGTAGGTCCTTGCAGGGCTGGGGGAGACGCTGGCCTGGCTGTATGGCAGATCTGTCTGGTAGATACATAATACAAGCTATGCATGTGGGCTAAAACATTCTAGTAGCTATATAAGAAAGGCAAAAAGTTCAATTAACTGAGTAATATTTTTACTTCACCAGCACATCCAAAGCACAATCTCTTTAATATGCAAACATTGTAAAAAAATTACTAACAAATAACGTCCCCCTTTTCATAATTATCATTTAAAACCTGATGCACAGTTTGCACTTTGGCATAGTTTTAGCTTCCCCTCCCCACTGGCCACGTTTTAAGGCCACTCTGGAGAGCCCAGTGCAGTGCTTCTCTTCTGTGCCTCAGGATGGAAGCAAAGGTCTGGGGGGGAGGGGAGGATCAGGCTCCCACCCAGGTGGATGTGCTTGGGGGATGGGGAGAGAGGGGCAGGGGCCCAGGTGAAGGCTGGGTGATCTGTGGTCAGGGTGATGAGATGCTGGCTGGGCCTTGCTGTCTGCAAGGGTCCTTGGGGTGTGTAGGGTGCTAGGATGGGGGAGCCAAAGGGGCAGGTAGTAGTGAGGGCAGTGTGCAGACAGCTGCCCCGAGCCATTCTCCCAACTTCCCTTCACAGAGACATCAGCAACAACAGGACTTCTCAGTGGGGAGTGGATGCTCCTGCCTGACAGAGAAGGCAGCTGCTGCCCAGGTGGGTGTGCAGGAGGTGCTAGAGGGAGCCAGGAGGCCTGCCCCACACCACCCAGGGTAGCAGGATGCCCCTTATTCCTGTCCCCATGCCCTCCAGGTGATGTGTAGATCAATGGCTGGCTCTGCCAGGGCCTTATTTTAAAGCACCTGGCCCCAGGCTTCCCCAGGAGCAGGAAGTGGTGCCATTTCCCCTCCAGAGATCAGGAACAAAAGCAGAGCATTGCTGGGCCCGCATTTGGGGCTGCTCAGGGCTGGGGTTCTTCACTAGAGCAGGCCTTGGAATGGCTGCTTTTACTGGGAGAATTTATCTACAACTCAACAAAAATGCAATTTGATAATGCATGCTCCCAGTTGAGAGGTCTGGTCCTCCCCCCATGGTTTTGTGCAGTCATGAAGCATAGGTCCTGCTGCCCCCACTGCAGAGGAAAATGCAAAAGGGCAGGGAGATTAGGTCTTGTCCAAGAGTGCCCGCAGACAGGGTCAGTGTAGCCCACCTGGCTCCCCTGTTCCCCGTGTGCCACTGCTTGGGTCCTGTCCATGGATAAAGACCTGGGAGACACACACTGCCTTTCCCAGTGATTGTGTGCACCTGCTGATGTGGCTGAAGAGGGATGAGGGGAGACCCTGGGAGAGGGCAAGTGGCTACCTGAGCTGCAGGTGCCAGCATGGTGTGAGCAGGAGGGAAAAGAGGAGGGGGATTATAGTGGAAGGAAGCAAAAACCCCGAGTCAGGGAGAGGTCCTCAGCGCCTGCCCAGCTGCCAGGCTATCTCTCTCACCCCTGCAGCCCAGAGCATGTAACCAAGGTGGCGCTGAAGGTGGTAATGCCCATCATAATCCCTGTCTTTGTGCTGGCCCTGTACCTGCACGCCCAGCAGGTAGTATCCACTGCATGCCTGGACTTCCTCTGGAAACTGCAGGTGGCTGGCCCTGGAGCCAGAGCTGGTTGCAGTAAGAGGCACCCAGGGAATGAGCAGTGCACTGAGGGTGCTCATTGGCTGGGCTGGGCTGGGCTCACCATGAGCCTCACCCCTGCTGCCCGGTGCCCCATGTCCTGTCCCAGCAGGGCTGCTCTCTGCTCCCCAGGGCCAAGAGGCAAACACTGGAGCTTATTCCAAAGCCATGCTGGACAGTGCTGGAACAGAGGAACCCAGAGCTGAGAAATAGCTGCTTGAGCACTTCCTGAGCTGTGTGTCCTCAGGTAGGGATGCCCAGCAAGGAGGCAGGTGTTGGGGAAGGCAGGAACCTGGCCTGCATGGGGAGGTGGCCCCAAAGGCTTCTGGGAGGGCTTGCTGTGGCCCAGTCTGGCTGGAGATACACCTGGAGGAGGAAGGACTGAAGGAGCGTCCAAGGCCTTTGACAGGAAGCCCAGCCCAGGGCAGTGACAGAGGCTGTGGGATTTCAGGAGGCCACAGCTCTGGCCTGGGCTGGGTACACAGGTAGAGGTGGAATCTAGCCAGTGCTGTCCCCAGGCTGTGTGCACTGCGCATCTTGTGCACATGGAGGAAGGGGTGCCCACAGGACAGACAGAGGGTGCTTATGTGCCAGGCTGGGCTAAGGCTCCTTGTTACCTGTGCAGCCATAGTCCAGCCTCTGCCTCCTTCATCCTCCCCACCTCCCAGAGACAGCCACTGTTGTGCAGCTCTCTTGTGTTGTATGGCCCTGGAGGAGAGCGAGCCTGTGGCCCAGCCTGTCATCCACATGCTGTCTCGGCAGCACCTCAGGGTGCCCTCCCACAGGCTGCAGAGCCCCAGTTCTCAGTCAGGCTGCTGAAGGGAACCAGAAGGAGGTGCCTGTCTGCCCCATAAACAGGAAGCAGCCGCAGCTGGGCGTTGTCTGATGCGGTGCCCCATCATCCTAGAATGCGCCAGTGTCTCCCTTGCAGCACCCCCATGGGAAGTTGGCAGCAAGGTCCGGTCCTGCCTGCTGCCTCCTGGCTGTGGTCCAGGGTCCTCTGCAGTAGGTCCCTTTGCACATGGTCATCCATCTCTCCTAGGCTCTCAGTCCTTTTTTTTAAAAGATCTTATTTATTTATTGGAAAAGCAGAGTTATGGCCGGCGCCATGGATCACTAGGCTAATCCTTCACCTGCGGCACCAGTACACTGGGTTCTAGTCCCAGTAGGGGTGCCAGATTCTGTCCCGGTTACTCCTCTTCCAGTCCAGCTCTCTGCTGTGGCCTGGAAAGGCAGTGGAGGATGGCCCAAGTGTTTGGGACCTGCACCCACATGGGAGACCAGGAGGAAGCACCTGGCTCCTGGCTTCGGATCGGTGCAGCATGCTGGTCATAGTGGCCATTTTGTGGGTGAACCTTTCTCTTTCTCTCTCTCTCTCACTGTCTAACTCTGCCTGTCAAAAAATTTTTTTAAATTAAAAAAAAGAAAAGCAGAGTTACAGAGAGGAAGATGCAATGAGGGAGGGAGGGGGAGAGAGAGAGAGAGAGAGAAATAGAGAGAGAGAGAGAGAGAGAGAGAGAGAGAGAGAGAGAGAGAGATCCTCTGTTCACTGGTTCACTCCCCTAGTGGCTGCAATGGCTGGAACTGTGCCAATCTAAAGCCAAGAGCCTCCTGACCTGGGCCATCTTCTACTGCTTTCCCAGGCCATAGCAGAGAGCTGGACTGGAAGTGGAGTGAGACTTGAACTGGCATCCACACAGAATACTGGTGCTGCAGGTGGCAGCTTTACCTGCTTTGCCACAGTGTGGCCCCAGTCCTTGTCAGTCTTAAGGAGCTTGCTATTCTGTGACCTGCAGGCTCATGCGCACACTCAGGCCATGGCTTCCTGGACATACTCAGGCAGTGAGCCCGTGCCCTCCTCAGTGGGTCACCGGGCAGACTCCAGCTTGGTATCTGTCACATGTGTGCATGTGTGGGTGCATGGGACATGAGCCAGTCCCTGATAGCCTGGACCACTTAAGTCCCCAGCAGGCTAGCAAGTCTGTCCCTAGGGACAATGTCAAATATGTCCCCAGCAGACACCTGGGTGGGGACACAGCCTCTGCCCCAGCCCAGGCTTCCCAGCTGCCCCTTGCAGGGGGACCTAGAGCCTGGGTGGTGCTTTCCAGAGGCACCTGCAGAAGGAGCCCCCTTAGCCGCAGGCCTCCTCCTGGCCCAACCAACAGGTCTCAGTTCTCAGCAGAGCCTACTCTTGTCCCCTCCTTCAGATTGACCTTATGAGGGCATCAAAAGGCTCTGGACCCCTGAGCCTTCCCGCCAGGCCAAGATGCAGCCACATGAGCAGTTGGCAGTGGTGTGTGCTGGGAGGTTCTCCAGAGGTGGCAGGAGTGCCTCACTGGGCCCTGGAGATTGAGCTGTCTACAGCCTCCACCCCACTCTGCCTTATGCTCTGTTCAGATGTTCTCTGGAAAGGACAGTGTCCCACTTCTGTCACCTTCTGGGGAGCAGAGCATGGTGAAAGGAACTTCAGTGTGCCTGGGCCTGGGGTGGGGCCCAGACATGTGGTCTCAGCAGGTGCAAGAGCCAGGCTGTCAGCCTTCTGGGGCATTGGTTGAGGTGGGTGGACCAGTGGCTGCAGCTCCTCCATGGGACAGCCCCAGGAGAAGTAGGGAACCCCTGCTCCATAATCCCTTGGCACACGTGGAATCAGGAAGCTTATTCCTGGGGTAGGGCATGGCCAAGGTGCCCCCCACCCCACAGAAGCAGAGACCCCTGAGCTGGAAGCCTGGGACCCGCCAGGCAGCTGAAGGTGTCATGTGGAAAGTGGGGATCCTAAGGGTCCAGGAGTCTCCTGAGGAATGGCCCCAGTCTTCACAGCCCCATGTTCAGTGGACCCTGGAAACCTCATGCTATGGACAGCATGGCCAGGAGATCCGGCCACCTGTGGGGCAAGTTTTGGTGGCTGGGCTTTGGGGCCCCAGAGCCTCTGCTCTGGGAGTTTCCCTCCTCTTGTTCCAAGGTCTTCTTTAAGAAAGATTTGTGTATTTATTTGGCATACAGAGTAACAGATGGAAAGAGAGAGAGTGTGCTTTCATCTGCTGGTTCGCTTCCCAAATGGCCACAATTGCCTGGACTGGTCCAGGCTGATGTCAGGAGCCAGGAACTCCATCTTGGTCTCCCTTGTGGGTACAGAGGCCCAAGCACTTAGGCCATCCTCCATTGCCTTCCCAGGTGCTTTAGCAGGAAGGCCAATCAGAAGCACAGCAGGTGGTATGCAAACCAGCACACCTAGGTTAACTGACAGCTTAACCTGCTGTGCTACAGTGCTGGTACTTGGACCCAGGTCCTACAGCCTTGGGAAGCTGTGCCAGTTGCATACCTAGGGAAAGCCCCATCTCCCCCCAGGAGAGAGCCAGGGCCCTGAGCTGCAGTCCTGGCCCTGCTTGGGATTCTGGTTGCAGCTGATAGAAAGGTGTCTACATTGAACTGAGCAGGCCGGCTGCAGCCTTTAAACAGTCCTGCTAATGGGCCTTCCCTGCCCACTTTCCAGTGCTCACTGCCAGGTAAAGGGTGGGCATCCTGTCTGCCCCCAGGATGAGGAAGCCCTCTGGTCCTGTGTCCCCGGAGCGCTCTGCCCGGATGAGTGGCTGTACCAATGCTTCTCTGCGTTGGCCCCCTGTGGGCCACTATGGACCTCCTGAGCAGAGGGCTCGGCACTGGCCCTTTAACTTGGTGGAGGGGTGAGTGACCATCAATGCTATCTGTGCAGACCCAGGGCCCAAACCAGGGGAAGCCAAAGCCAGCGGTGGTGTCCTTTTCTAGCCATGGCTGGTACCTCCCAGCCACGTCTGGCTCTGTGATGAGTCCTCTCCCACAGGAACCTGAGCTTAGACGAGGCTTTGGGGGTCTTTGCCCCACCCAAGGGATCAGTTCTAGACCCTGGCCACATGCTTTTCTGATGCACTTTCTGATACTGAAAGGAAAACACAAGGTTCAGAGACTGGGGGAGCCGGAGGTCCATCTTGGGTGTGGGCATTGGACCATGCCTTCCTCTAGTGCTGGGCTCCTCCCAGCCCTTCCTGTCCTGGGAGTGCATGGCTGTCATTTTCACCTCCATCACCAGCTTCTCTGAGTTCTAGGTGGAGCTGCTGGCCAACAACGAGGGCGTTGAGTCCCCGCATCTGTTCAATGAGATCATTGCTGGCTTTGACAAGGTGCTGACCTGGGAAGGGCATCCTGTGGTTCAGCGTCCAGGTATGGACAGTGATGTGAGAGCCCAGCATGGTCCTGGGCACTGTCATGGGTGCCTTGCATACATGATACAGATGAGGGACTGATGCCCATGGACCTGGAGGGTCTTGCCCAAGGTCGCTGCCTAGAGTGGCAAAGCTGAGGGTTCTTCCCAGGCTGTTGGAACTTGAACTTGTAAGCCCTGCCCAGCTGGCTTCCCAGTCACTCTGCTGTCTAGTGTCTATGCTTGGGGCCTAGAGAAGATCAAGAGAAGGAGGAGTCTCAGGCAAGGGAGAGAGGCAGGCCAAAGACACAAAGCCCTGGGCTGCAGGGACAGCCACTAAATCTTGTTCCACCTCCTGGAGTGCCCAGTGTGTGGCTGCCCTGGGGATGCTAAGCCCAATAGGGCAGTCTTAATAGGGCAGTGAGGGTGAGGGGTCAACCCCTGCAGGAGCATAGTTGTGGACATGGAGCACAAAGAGGAGGTGGTTGGTATGGCTGAGCCTGGGCAGTGTTGCAAACAACCCAGGAGACCCCTAGGGCAATGAGCTGCCTGGAGTTGGAGGAGATGGTGCTGGGAAGGCTTCTGCAGGGCCAGAATGAGGCCCACCAGGCAAGGATGGACAAGTTTCCTAGGATGGGGTGGGGGTGTAAGCCAGTGAGAGAGGAGATGGCCATGCAGCCCCTGTCGGGGACACAAGACCCAGAGGTGATGAGTGTCCATGCGGGCTCTCGGGGGGGGGGGGTGCATAGGCCACAGTTGCTCTATAGCATGTAGGCAGGGAGAAGGAGGCCTGGCTGCCTTGGGGAGTGTCAGCAGCTTCGCTCTGCTGGTGATGGAGGCTGTGAAGGGGGACAGTACTGCTTCTCCCTGGGGACCTCAGTGTCCCTGCCTTGAGATGACCCATGTGTGGCCGCCTTCTGTCCAGATTGTCAGCGAGGATCGGTTCAGGCAGCTGGAGATCAAGACCATCAGCAGCACCGACATGGCTGCCTTGGGCCTTGACAACTCCACCTATGACAAGGTGGGCAAGACACACATCAAAGCTCTGGCTGACTTCACCATGAAGCTGATGGACCAAATGAAATGCATCAACAAGCACTCCTTCAACAACTTCCAGATGAAGATTGGTGAACGGGGCCCTGGGAGCTCCCCTGACCCATCCTGCATGTGTTGTATTTGGGTGGCAGAAGGCAGGGGTTGCCATGGAAGTGGGGGAGGGGCAGACACCAGCGACCCATGGGCAGGACACCCCCTTAGTCCTTTCCATGTCCCTGCTTGCACCTGCCTGGAAGGCTTTGTGCTGTGCTCCACGTGGGTTGTCCTACGGGCAAATGATACCATGTATTCCCAGCAATGCTGACCTAATCGCCTTGTTACGAGCTAAAGTGTTCCATATTCATTCAGTAAAAATGAGAAACAAAAGAAGCAAATATAGAAATAGAAAGTATATGAACTCACAAGTCATTACATTTGGAAATGTACAAAAATACTGAATATATAGTCTGGAAAAGAGCTAGCAAAGTAAAATGAATAAAGTGATATATTTTTAGAAGTGAAATATGAAAAGAGTCATGTCCTGTGGACAATGAAACTATTACATCTTAACATTTAGGATAATTTAAAAAAAGATCTATTTATTTGAGAGGTAGAATTACAGACAGAAAGAGGGAGAGACAGAGAGAGAGGTCTTCCATCTGCTGGTTCACTAGTCAGATGGCTGCAACAGCTGCAGCTGACCCAATTCAAAGCCAAGAGCCAGGACCTCCTTCAAGGTCTCCCTCTCACCCTGTGGGTGCAGGGGCCCAAGCACTGGGCCATCTTCCATGGCTTTCCTAAGCCATAGCAGATAGATGGATGGGAAGTGGAGCAGCTGGACCCAAACCAGTGCCCATATGGAATGCCAGCATTGCAGGCAGAGCTCAATCTACTGCACCACAGCGCCAACCCCAGAATAATCTTAAAAATGAAAATGGGGGAGGGGGTCATCGCTGAGCCAGGGCAGGGAGCAGAACCTGCAGCTGCCATGGAGGCTTTCCTGATCCACACATAGTGGAAAGAATGAAGATGAGGAGAAGTCCCAGAGTCTTCCCTGGGTTCCTTTGTCACATATCTCACCCTTGATGGATGGGGTGGCATCCCCAAGGAAGAGGCCCTGGGTCAACTTCAGAATAAATAGGGTTGCAGCTGACTCATTCAGGAAATCTTTGCCCCAACTACATAGTTTCCCTTTCTTGTATTTTGTCATCTTAACCACCGCAGCCTTTTTTCTGGATAAGTTCCAATCCTATAGAGAGCTGAGAGAATGATACAATGAGAGCGGCACCATGGCTCACTATGCTAATCCTCCGCCTGCAGTGCCGGTACCCTGGGTTCTAGTTCCGGTTGGGGCACCAGTTCTGTCCCGGTTGCTCTGCTTCCAGTCCCGCTATCTGCTGTGGCCCAGGAGGGCAGTGGAGGATGGTCCAAGTCCTTGGGCCCTGCACCTGCATGGGAGACCAGGAGGAAGCACCTGGCTCCTGGATTCAGACTGGCCCAATGCACTGGCTGTAGTGGCCATTTGGGGGTGAACCAATGGAAGGACGACCTTTCACTCTGTCTCTCTCACTTTCTAACTCTGCCTGTCAAAAAGAAAAAAAAAATGGTACAATGAAAATCCACATGCATCTCTGTACATGCCCACCCACTGCTCTGTTTTGCAGTGTGCACACCCTGATTTCAGAA
The DNA here is from genome assembly GCF_033115175.1 of Lepus europaeus. Taxonomy (NCBI): domain Eukaryota; kingdom Metazoa; phylum Chordata; class Mammalia; order Lagomorpha; family Leporidae; genus Lepus; species Lepus europaeus. The sequence goes on along the minus strand of NW_026909213.1, from coordinate 2,250,436 downwards.
TCACAGCTCTGAATAAAGTGTTGCTCACAGCTCACAGTGATGCTGCCCTGCATCCATACTTGACGTGGGTCTTACCAAGAAGCACAGTCCTGTGCAGTTGGAGTGACTTTTTTGATAGAAACTTAGCTGTGCATGGATCTGCAGGTAGTTGAGGTAAAGGATGCTTCCTGAGAGAGCTGGACTTCAATGCATCATCCACAACCTGTGTGCTTCACAAGCTGTAAACAATTCAGATTTCTAATTTTAAAGAGTAGCAGTAATTTGCCAACAAAAACATTGGCATTCCAGTTTTTAGAAGGAGCACACTAAATGGAAAGATTGGATGCCTGAGAGACAGTATTGTGATCACAGCCATCCTCCAATTTTTCATTCTGGCCTGAGTGGCGGGATCTGGGCTTTCCCTCAAAGAGCTGTTTCCTGCTGTGGTCACAGTGCTTGTGGATTCGTGTTGGCTGCTGGAGAGCCCAGACATAGTCTGCTGGGGCTACCTGCACCCACCTGAAGCCCATGTTTGTGACTTCTTTGTTCTTGGGTTTGTGCACAGGTGCCCTTCTTTGCCTCTGCCTCATGCCCATTTTGCCCACCTACACTGGTGTGTATTTTCCTCCAGCTGTCTCACCTCCTGTTGGGCCAGGACTGGGAGTTGAGTGATAGAATCTACTAGCTATAGCAGGCAGCCTGGAGCCTCATGTGGCCCATGCCTTCTCTCCTACTCAGGAGCCACTCCCCGGTGGGCGTGGCCTTTGGAAGTCATCCGAAGCCACCTGGAGCTCATTCATGGTCAGGAGGTAGACAGTCCAGCTGGGGAACAGCACATGGGGTAAAAAGCTGTGTGACAGGACCAACCAGGAGGACTTGTGATGCTGTTGACTGTGTGGCCCCCAGGGCCTAGGTTGGAGCTTGCTGTGTTCTCAGTCCCACGCCACATGAGAACAAGCAAGCAGCAGCATGAGGGAGATGGTTTATGTACTAGGAGGGAACACCCTGACACTTGGAGGTGGGACAGGAAATGTCTGGACAAGGCAGACTGAGCCTGATGGATGAGGGCAGGACCAGCCTGGACACAGGAGGAAGGGAGGATGCTTGGCTGGGAGAAGTAGCTGAGCCCAGACTCCCAGGCAGGTTGTGGGTTAGTGTCTTGGTGAGGACTGAGAAGGTAGACAGAGCCCAGATGGTACCCGGAGTTGGTCCCGGCACTGTCCACCCTGACTCAGGTTTAGGAGCAGGATGACTTGGAGAGAGATGGTGGGGCAGGGAGATGGGACAGGAACCTGAGGATGGTGGGAAGCAAGTCAGAGGGATGAAAGAGAGCAAAAGCAGGATTCTTGAGTTAGCAAGCACTTCAGTGGCCACCAAGAGAGGGACTGTCAGGAAAAGGCAATTGAATTATGGACAAGGACACTGGAGACCTTGACGGGGGTGCTGTAGGCACTGGACTCGCAGGATCTGAGCATGGGCTGGGTGGTGAGGACATGGGGGTGAGTTCCTGTGGTCCTGATTCCCAAGTATTTTTTGGGAGCAGGGGAGTGGGAGACTGCAGGGTTGTTTGTGGCCTCAGGTCTGGGGAACCCCTTATAGGCAAGGGTTGGTCTTCACTTGATGAGCATGGATGACCTCTGACCTCACAGGACTCAACATAGGCCTCATGATGGCTGGGGTGATTGGGAGCATAAGCCCCAGTAGGACATCTGACATCTGGGGCAACATGGTGAATGCGGCCAGCCATATGGACAGCACTGGCATGCCTGACCACATCCACATGAGTACAGGAGCACCCCAATACCTCACCCACCCTGGGGCCTCTGGTGCTAAAGCATCCTCAGGGCAGGCCACCTGTAGTTCCAAGTCAAAATTTCTGCAGTAAGATTCAGGGGGGATGGGCAGGTGCACCCACCTGCTGCTTCCAGCTGTGTGCCTTTGTCTTGGGCCTTCCTTGATTCTTCCTGCCCCAGTTGGACAACAATGAGGCTGTGAGCAAGGCTCTTGTCCTGCACTGCCCTGTCCCCCAGGTACCTACAAGGCTGGGGAGCTCAGCTTCCCTGGCTTTGGTTTCCCTAAGTGCTAATTGTACTGTTTTTAAGAAGTTTTTCAATTGACTACTTATTTTCATTTTATTTGAAAGGCAGGGAAACACACACACACACACACACAGAAAGTGTCAAAGAGACAGAAGAGAGATCTTCCACATGCTGGTTCACCCCTCAGATGCCCACAACATCCAGGGCACGGCCATGCCAAAGCCAGGAGCCTGGAACTCAATCCAGGTCTCCCACATGGGTGGAAAGGACCCAAGTATTTGAGCCATCACCTGTTGTCTCCCATGGTGTGCATTAGCAGGAAGCTGGAACAGATGCAGAGGAGCCAGTACTCAAACCCAGACTCTCCAATACAAATGCAGGCATCCCAAATGTCAGCTTAACCAACTGTGCTATTTTAGGGCCTTTTTGCCAAAGCCAACACTGCTTAAATGTGCCCCCACTCTTTTTCCTTGCAGGGACCTGAGCAATGGGGCTGACCCAGCATAGGCCTGGCTGGCTGTGCACACAGCTGAGGCGTTAGAACCAAAAGGCTTCTTCTCTCCTCTATCCCTGTACTGAGGAAGCAAGGAACTGGTGAGATGGGAATTGGGATCCTGATGAGAGATGGGGGAGAGTGGCAGGTTCATTCGCAGGACTTCTGTCCCACCTGGGGCCAGGCATGGGGTCTTGGTGTGCAATCATCCCAGGAACTCAGCACCCCACATCCACCGAGGCCACACCATAGCAGGAACAATGGTCACAACAGAGCAGGGTCATCCTTCAGCAGCCCACCCAGTCTTCCCCAAACCTTCCAGTCTCTGGGCCAGAACCCTCTCCAGCTGCACTCAGACAGGACTGTTGGTCCCCACTCAAGGCTCACCCAGCAGTAGCAGGGTGCCAGTAATGAGGCCTCCAGTGAATGCAGAGACATGCATGAGATCTGAACCAAAGCTTGGCAGGGCACTGACTGTGACTGCAGGCAAGTGACTCAGCTCTCCTGGGCCAGAGAATAGCAGGAGCCAGCTCACAGAAATGAAATGAGCTACACAGTGGCTCTCGCATGGTGGTGAGCACCACCTTTTAAGTCTGGTCTGAGACAGAGTGTGACTCTGGTGCGATGCACTGGGTGCACACTGGGGTGCTGACTGCAGCCATGTCAGCCTGCTGTGGAAGCCCCTGGCCCTTGCTGTCTGCCCCTGGCCTTATGTGGACTGAGAACAAGTCCTCCACACTTCAAGTAACAATGAAGTGGCACCCATTGATGCTCTTCATGGTGCCTGGCACAGATGGAGCAGGTGCAGAGAATAATGGCCGTCATCACAGTCTGCTTCTCTCCTTCCTCTTTTTTCATTTGAAAGATAGAGTGACAGAGAGGAAGAGAGATTTCCCATCTGCTGTTTCACTTCCCAAATGCCTGCAGTAGGCAGGGCTGCATCAGGCCAAAGTCAGGAGCCTGCAACTCTATCTGGGGGGTCTCCCATGTGAGCGGCAGAGACTTAAGAACTTGGGCCATCACCTACCGCCCCCTGGTTGCATCAGCAGAAAGCTGGATTGGAAGCAGAGGAGCTAGGGGTCCAATCAGTACCCCAATATGGGATGCGAGAGTCCCCAGTACAGTGTCTTCCCCTGTTGTGGTCTCTTCCAAGGAGCACATCTGAGGAGGAGCCCCCACAGTGCACTAGCCAGCCCACCCCTGTGTCAGGACAGAAGCAAGGTGTGCCCCCAGGTCAGTTCATGGCTGAGGTCATCAGTAACCTGTCCTTTCTCCTTTGCCTTCCAGATCACCACAGACATGTACCAGGTGCTAGCCACCAACACATACCAGCTGGAGTGCCAGGGTGTGGTCAAGGTCAAGGCAAAGGTGAGATGATGACATACTTCCTCAGTGGTGGGCCCGCTCAGTTAGCAGCTTTGTGCGGCCACCAGGCAGCCTGGCCTCAGCGGGAAAGGTTGTCAGGAGGGTGCAGGCAGTCTGGCTCCGGCCCTGGGCCGTGTGCCTGAGATCTTCCACTTTGCCTCCAGAAGCAGCTTCTGCCTCCGCTGGTGGCCTCCATGCCAGGCCCCCGGTGCCAGCACCCTGCGAGTGCTGACATAAGATGATTCCCTCTGGAGAAGACGCTGCTCCACTCGACTGAATCTGGAATCATCCACCTGATGCTGCAGCGTGTGTGGGTGACCGGCCCTTTGGCCTGCAGCAGAGCTGAGGGAACCTGGACTCTGGCCTGGGGGACACATGGATCCTGAGGGGTCTACTTTTCCTTGTGAGCCTTTCATCTTTGGCAGAGGCTGTGGGCCCAGCCCACCCAAGGAGCTTGCAGGCCTGGGCTCTGGCTTCGAGAGGCTGTGGACTTCACCGCCTTGATCTGCCTGCACCACCACGCACAGACCACACCCGGGAGGGAAGCGGGGCTGACTGAGATCAGAGGACTCTGAGCAAGGAGCAGTGTTCTGACGACAAGAAAATATGTATTAAATAAAACGAGTTTTCTGTGCACTTCATTAGACCATGCTAGTTGTAAGAGACACAAGCAAATGGATGACACTGGGAGGGAGGCTGGGGACCCCAACTTGTCTCTTTTGTATTTTTTATTTTGTATTATTGAAAACCTGAAGATATCACAGATATGCCAAATTCTATGTTTTGTGAATTCTCAAAAGCAGCCGCGCGCAGTGGTGCGTCTATGATCGCTGGAGCCATGTGTGTGTCGCGGTGCGTGTGCTGGTGTGTGTGCATGTGGTCACGCTGTGGAACCGCTCTCCTCTGCTTCAGGTTTGGCAGTTTTAGGTTTTCCTAGGTAGAGCCAGAGCAGGGGACCATGTCCTCTGCCGGCACCTGTGTGCAGATTTAAGTCGGAAGGTGCGTGGACATACCCCCCCCCCCATCTCTCTAACACACACTCATGCATCCAGCCCACATCCCCAGAGGAAGAGGCCAGGGGAGCAGTGAAAAAACAAGAAGCTTTCTCATCTCAGGCTTGTATGGGAACCAAGGAAGCAGCCTCAACCTGTGGCAGGTGGTGGGGCCTCGAGCCATGCTCCCTCTCCCAGCCGCAGGTGTCAGGTGTTGGCTGCCTGCAAGAGCCCAGGACTGGCGGGGTTGGGGTAGCTCTGCTGGCTCGGGGCTGCCTGGTCCTCTCAGTTGGTGGAGGTGGAGGTGGCTGTCCCTGGGGAGGCCACAGGTGCAGGCTCAGGATTGCAGGTAGGGGCGTGGCCTTGCCCTCCACCAGCAAACGTGATGGAGGTCCCCACCCCAGAGGCCATGGGAAAAAAGGCTGGCAGCAGTGTTGGGGGTTGGAGGAAGCTAACTATATGAGGAAACAATACTTGTTTTACAACCCATGCAGGAGGCATGTGGAAAGTGACAGCCACCACTCAAGCTATATTCCGGAAGATTTTTTTTTCTTTGACAGGCAGAGTGGAGAGAGAGAGAGAGAGAGAGAGAGAGAGAGAGAGAGAGAGAGAGAGAGAAAGGTCTTCCTTTTTGCCGTTGGTTCACCCTCCAATGGCCGCTGCGGCCTGCACATTGCGCTGATCCGAAGGCAGGAGCCAGGTTCTTCTCCTGTTCTCCCATGCGGGTGCAGGGCCCAAGGACTTGGGCCATCCTCCACTGCCTTCCCGGGCCATAGCAGAGAGCTGGCCTGGAAGAGGGGCAACCGGGATAGAATCTGGCACCCTGACCGGGACTAGAACCCGGTGTGCCGGCGCTGCAAGGTGGAGGATTAGCCTGTTAAGCCACGGCGCCGGCCTCTGGAAGATCTTGTGCCCAGATGTTTTCATCGCTTCTCAGGGCAGAACTGGCCTTGCCTCCAACAAGAGCTTGGAGGAAGCAGGACTGCTCCTGCCTGTCCACCCTGCTCTCCCCACCCCCATCCCCCCAATCTGAACACAGCTCTGAGAAGCCAAGCCTAAAACTGATGGAAAACTGCCAAGCCTGAGTCCCTCCCGCGCCTGTGTGCTCCCCCTGCACTCTGCTCAGCCCTGGGAGGGTCCCAGGGGTGCTTGCCCCTAGCCTCTGCCCCACATCACCTTTGGTGGTGGCAGGGCACTCTCGTTTCTGCTTCCCCACTGAGAAAAGCCTACATGTGGAGTTCAAGCCCTGTCCCCACTCCGGCAGTGACCGCCTGCAGGGCTGGCTCTTCGTTCCCTCTAAGGGTGTGCATTCTTTGTATTTCCGCTCTTGCAAAAAATATGATTATTATTTTCCATGGAAATTGATGTCTATTTAAATAATTTAACTATGAAACACTTTCACTGGTAACAAGTCCTGGTTTGATTTACTGTGGCAGATTTTGGTGTGGGGTGGGGCCTGGTCTTCAGCACACTTCAGGGGACAACTTGGGCTGACTGCTGTCATGGCTGGCCACTGAGGAGAACCCAGGTGACCTCAGCAGGGACCGGTTCCCTGGACCAAGGAGGGAAGTGATGAGCCCTAGGGTCCAGGAGTGGAGGGGCAGAGACATCAAGGATGGAACTCCTTAAGACTCAGGGTCAAAGGAAGCGTGTTCTAAGACAGGCAAGCCACATATGTTGCTGTGCCACAGGAAAGAAAGGTGCAAACAGGAGTGGAGAGTGGACGATGGAAAAGACCCAGGTGGTGGGAGGGCTGGGCATGCCATGTGGCCCTCGCTGAATCCTGGCCACCTCACTTCACAGATGATGAAACGGAGGCACAAAGAAGCTGTCCAAGGCCATGCAGCTGGAAATCAGCAGAGATGAGTTTGCGAGCTGGTCCGTCTGCTGACACAGATCAACATCGCGCCCGTCTGGGAAACCCTCTCCCCTCTGAGAGAAAGGACCGGTGGCAGGGGGAGGCAGGGGCCCTTTCCAGCAGTCCTTACTGCAAATGCACGGTTAGATTCAGACTCAGAAAGCCGATTCAGAGGGACTCAGCCAGACTAAGTCTAACACAGGTGTGACTGCAGACACCCATGAGAAGGACTTCACCGGTGTCACTACAGCCATGGCCACGAGGGGGCAGCAGTCCACGGCAGGCCCCTGCCCTACAGAAGATGGAAATCCTCGGGAGGTGAGAGGACATCATTTTACAGAGGTGGGAGTCTAACTTTGAGACGTGTTCGGCACGGGGTGCATTAGTTAGAAAAGGAGACCAAGAGATAACAGACGTTCAGACTCCAGGGGCCGGCTGGGCTAAGTGGAAACCTCAGCTGCTCAAGAACCCCTCACTGCCCTCGGCCCGTGAGCTGGCCCCTGAAGCTGCAGGTAGGCGCAGGCACCTGCCAACACACAGGGACACCAAAGGAACACAACTCAAAACCACTCTGAAGTCCTTTCCATCCCCACCCCCGGAGCTAACTGAAGAAGGCGTCATCCTTCCGCTCCCCACCCCCACCCCGTACGAGCTTCTTTCCAAATGAATTTGCACAGCTGCACTGCTCATGAGCAAACCTCAGGGAGAAGATGTGGCTGATGTGCGGGCAGAGTTTGAAGCGCGCTTTATGCCTGCTGACAGCTCACACCAGCAAAGCCATGAGCAGGCTGCAGCCCTCATGGTGGTGACTCGACTGTGGTGTGATGTTAGCAACCAAGGAGCAGAGGGCACAGCGAATCCTGGTGCACTGGGGAAGCTGAAGCTAAACATTCACCCGGGAGCTGCATTTTTTTAAGCTCTCCAAGGTACAGAACTTTCCGAAAGCCAAGGATCACCTGATCTGCATATGGTTCAGTGATGCTGCCCAGATAATAGAACATTACTGTGATGGTTAAATTCAGACTCAGAAACCCATTTCAGAGGGACTTGGCCAGACTAAGTCTAACACAGGTGTGACTGCAGGCACCCATGACTTCACTGGTGTCACTGCAGCAATGGCCACGAGGGGGCAGCAATCTAGGATAACCTGTAGAACATGCGGGCTAAAAAAGGTGCTGAGCCCACTCACTGCAGAGCAGCAAAGCTCTCAGGGCTCAGCCCTGGCAGTGCTGAGCCAATTCTGTTTGCCCCCGGTGATGCAACTGTAATGGCAGCCACAAGAGCACTCTGCCAACCTGCAGCATTTCAATCAGTCCAAATCACACAACACCCTGAAGAGAACTAATGCTTTTGTAAGCAAGGGAAGTGGCAAGGCTGAGCCATGCTGGCCTTGGCTGCCCCATTTGGCACACGTGTCAGGAGGTGTGTCTGTGGGGCTGCTGTTACCCATGCGAGCAGCATGGGCTACTGACTGTCCCCTCTGGATGAACTTCATGGTGCACACAGAGCCTGCACACACGTTTCCTCTCTCAGGCCTCACCCAGGTCCAGAGACATGTGTGCATGCCCTGGGGCAGTGTGGGTACCGGGGGACCAGCAGCCTGGAATACCATCTGGAGAGAGGAGCCTTGCCACCCAGTCACCCAAGGGTGTCTCTCTTATCTTTCCAGGTTTTCAATAAAGCTGTGCAGTGCTTCAGGAAGGCAGATGTGCTCTGTGCTGTCCTATGCTCCCTCCCCACCTGCAGACTCACAGCTCCACAAGACTCAGGTACAGAGCCAAATGAAGCACCAGAATGGCTGCTTGCCACTGCAAGCTCTCCTCCTCCTCTAGCATTCTCGGGCTCTCTGTTTGTCTAACTCTTTATCCAGTCTTCAAAGGCTGGAACACATGTATGGTGTGAATCAAATACAGTCTAATTAAGATTTGGAGATGTAAGGACCAAACACACAGGTGCAACAGAGTCGCGAGCTTTGTGCCTCCCTGTGTGGCTATGTAGACAGATCACCCTTTGCCCACAGGTGAGCCAGCTCCACTCCCACCCCATGGCTAACACACAGCCAGCTGGTAGCTCTGCTAGGAGCCTTTCCCATCCAGGTTCCCAAGCCATGGGCCGGGCAGGAGCAGTGTGGGTTCCCAGAGCAAGCAAAGTCCAGAAAGACAAGGCAAAGGCAAGGAAAGCAGAGAAGGAAGGGACTCACCTAGGGCTGAGTGTCAAGGGGGCAGCTTCTTGACCTCACCATGAACACAGCAGGGTCACCTGGCACTCAGAGACAGCATGTCTGTCCCCAGGGTCCCTTCCAACTGCCAGTCTGTTGGGCCCATGAATGTACAGACTTCCCCCAGGTCTCCCTTGGGGGCCTGCATCATTGTTGTTTTTCCTTTGACAAATCTCTAATTTAGACCTGGCCAGAATCTGGGCTTGTCAGTCTTAGGTTAGCTACACGAATTACTAGTCTTCCAGCATCAAGAAACCTGCCTGTAAATTTTGTGGCACTCCCTCCTGCCCCCCATGGGAGGCATTCTGCTCCAGATGAACCGTTCAAAGCCATGGCACATTTCTGCTTTGAAAGGATGACTTTTAGCTCTCCCACCCCTGGCAACCAATGACTATTGCAGGATGAAGGCTGCTGGATGCCCACCTCTCACCTCCCCAACTATAAAACTAGGAAATTCCAAGAAGCCTTGACCATGGACCAAGAATGTAGCCTGAAAGAATGACCTATAATTTGTGGTAAGGCATAGCATTCACAAGCGTGATCTGAGTGGGGCTGCCTTTGAAATAATTGTATTCTTTTATCATAGACTCTACATTAGCTCTGCCTCTTAAGTCTGTTAACATAATGAAGAAGACAAACACACACACACACACGCACGCACACACACACATACTCTTCATGGTGCCCTTTGGAAATCCAAATCAGTGCATCCTTGGGTTACTTAGTGAGCTTTCTGGAATAGAGGGCCAGCGAGTGCCTGGCTGCAGGGTCACTAACCACCTCTGTGACGTGGAAGGTACTTCTTGTCTGCAGACCTGTGACAAAGCAGGAGCCAAAGGGGATTCCAAACATGTGGCCTGGCAGAAGTAGAGCCAGGCATTTCTCCAGACCAGATGCACTGTGGACAGCACCACAATGAGTTGATCCAGGGACAGTACACTCACACCACATGAATTACAAAACTACAGAACTACCACAGGTTCTCCATGATTCATGGCATTTGTCTCAACTGGGTTTCCAAGCTTTAACAGATGCCTGTTTTTAGCTTAGGGTAAGCATTCTTACTTATGGGAACAAAATTTTCTATTAACTCTGCCCTCCCAACACAGACACACGTACACACATGCGTGTGCACACACATGCGTGCACACCCCTGGAATGGAAGCCTTTGAAAATTGACACATCAAGGATCCACAGCACAACCATACCATGCAAATTTGTGTCAAAATACTGAGAGTTTTGCTCATTTGAGCACTTTACGGGACCCCTAAGTTAGAACATTTGTGCAATAACTCACTAACTGGGAAGACTTACTTAAGCAACTGGTATGCTTTTGATCCATTGATGCAGCTGTGCATAGCTTGTTTCCATCCTTCTGGCCTTAGAGACCCTGAAACATGGCAATGACCCCTCTTTCCATTTTCACAGATCTTAACTTTCTCCCTCTTCTGTTCATATTTTAGCAATATCACTGTGTATGCCTTTTCAAACAGCACTGGGAAAGAGGCCAGGGATAAATGCATTTTGAATGTCAACCAAAAAAACAAGCAACTGCTGTGATTACTTCTATTATCAAAAAAGTTTCTTTGATTTTATGGCACACTTTAATCAAAATGTGGTATTTAAGGGCCAGACATTTGGCGTGGTGGTTAAGCCACTTGGGATGTCCCTATCACATATCAGAGTGCCTGGGTTAATGCATGCCTCCACTCTCAATTCCAGCTTCTGGCTAATGTGCACCCAGGGAGGCCACATGTGATGGCTCAAGTACCTGGGGCCCTGCCACCTACCTGGGAGACCAGGACTGAATTCTAGGCTCCTGGCTTCAATGTGGCCCAGACTCACATGTTGCTGATATCGGAGGAGTGAACCAGCAGATACAAGATCTCTGTCTGCTTCCAACTAAATAAAAAATATGTAACAGTGTTCAGAAATACTTGAACCAAGATAAAGCACACCAACAACAGGCCTGGACTCACTGACTTCAGAAGACCTCAATTCCTTGATTTTTACCAAGAACCAGTAATAATAGTCCCTGAATACAAACCTGTCACCTTCCCCTGCCAGGTGAAAGAGCCCTGTACTTAGAATTGCATGTGCTTAGCTCTGTGTCATCGATGACCCACTACCTTTGTCTCTTCCCTGTGATCATGAGGGCACCTAATACTCGGTGCTACAAAATTCACTGCCATGAGGTCAACTCAGACTTTTTCTTACAAGTGAAAGTGCAATACAAATATAAGATATTAGCAGCATCCTCCTTAGAGGCCCACTTGATTCTTTATTAAGAACCTAAGGACTTCTGTGCACTCATGGCCAAACTTCACTTTCTAAACTCTCAGTTTCTTTGGCAGCCACATGATACAGGAATTTCTCAGTGATGTTTGAAAAGGCATACACAGTGGTGTTGATAAAATATGAACATAAGAGGGAGAAAGTTAAGATCTGTGAAAATGGAGAGAAGGGCCATCGCCTTGTATCAGGGCAACCACAGCCAGGTCACACAAACACTCAGAGATGCAGGCACCAAATAATTCAAGCAAGCACTGTATGCATAATTCATTATTTATAACCATTTTCATTTTTTCACATTAAGATGTAAACATTGACCTATCCAAAATACTTGCTGAAAAAACAAAAACACAAAGCAAACTGAGCTTTTAAAAACAGCTGTTGAGGGCTTCTCAAGTGCCTTAGGCCAGCCAATGCAAACATCACACACTATAACTCATCAGTCCCACATGGAGGTGCTCCTGGGGCAAACTGATCAGGGAGCTAGGAAACACCAGCACAGCTAACTGGATGTGCCAGCTTCCAGGGTGATTGTTCACAAGAAAACTCCGCTTTAACCATTCCTTTAGAAAATCTTTCTAAATTGAACCACTTTCCTGCCTGGCTCAGCAAGTAGAAAATGCCAAATATAATTGAAGTAGTTTTGATGATGCAGGATGTTGCGATGCCTTGGGCACTTCTCTGAGCACACAGGATTTCTGGGCATCCTTTTCAGAAGCAGCAACCTGCAGTGGCTCAGGTGACCCCTGGCATCACAAGCACAATGTCCCTCTTTTCCCTCGTTCTCCTGAGAGGATGGTGCAAAGGGCGAGGGAAGCAAGGTTGCACAGCTCTGCACACACCCTCGGGACTCCCGTTGCTACCTAGGAAGCTGGCCCAGCAATATGAATCCCCTGTAATCAGGCCCTGTTTTTTTAGGATGATATCAAATTTCAGTACCTTATTAATTCCTTGTTTGGGCCCTTTTAAAACAACAACAACAAAAAATCACTCATGGAGATGATTTCTAAAACCAGGAGAGTTGAAGATTTTGCCAGTGAATCTAACTGTGCTTTTATATTAATTCTTAATTGCTTGAACAATCTTTTACAATGGTATCAAAAAGCAGGTGAGTTCTTCCAGCTACTAGCTGCTTAACTCCCAAGGCCATGAACAGGAGGTGCTAGGAAGGTCTCCTGATTTCCTCAGGTCAGGCCAGTGCTTGTTCTATGCAGGACCCAGTGCACTGGAGATCCACAAGAGGGTTCTAGGTGGTGCACAGCATGGAATTAAATAACACTAAATCACAGTGACAATGCTGTTCCCCTCACAGTGTTCTTTTAGCCTTTGCTTAAGCCATAGGGAGAATCTTGGCTGGGTGCTGGATAGGATCTCATTCACTGCCACGAACAGCAGGCCTCTTAGATTCAGAACCTGCAGAGGCACCAGCATTGAGCTAGAATCATATATTCTTTATGTTAATCTCATTTATTTTGTGTTTATATTTTATTTATGGCAAACTGATACTGGTTACTGGTTTTCAACTTGGAGTGTGACATTTCTTTCTTTCTTTCTTTTTTTTGACAGGCAGAGTTAGACAGTGAGAGAGAGAGAGAGAGAGAGAGAGAGAGAGAGAGAGAGAGAGAGAGATAAAGGTCTTCCTTTTTCCTTTGGTTCACCCCCCAAGTAGCTGCTATGGCTGGCGTGTTGCGGCCGGCACACTGTGCCGATCCGAAGCCAGGAGCCAGATGCTTCCTCCTGGTCTCCCATTTGGGTGCAGGGTCCAAGGACCTGGGACATCTTCCACTGCACTCCAGGGCCACAGCAGAGAGCTGGACAGGAAGAGGAGCAACTGGGACAGAATCCAGAGCCCCAACTGGGACTAAAACCCAGGGTGCTGGTGCCGCAGGCAGAGGATTAGCCTAGTGATCCACGGCACTGGCTGTGACATTTCTTTTTAAAATACTTTTAAAATTTAACCAATTACATAAAAGTCTATGTAGTACTTAAGTAACTAAAATTCGGGAAACTGGCTCCAGTCTAGTGAATCCAAGTTTTTAAGTGCCTTTAAAACAAATGACCAGCATGGTCTATATGGTCACTATATTTGCAATATTTGTGATGTTTCACAGATGAGCTCACTACAGCCTCCTCTTAGACAAGATTCAAGTAAAAATATAAAAGAAAAAGAGTCAATCCATACCATCCCAGACTGTACAAGCTCTTGGTACCCTTATGTGTACAAATAATCTGATATCTAGCAGTCATTTGTTGAAAACATGAACGTCCCAATTTCTGCAGTGTCTTTTCATTTGGTCTGCACTAATGCCTCACAAAGGCAAACTCAGGTTGTGGCACGCCTGCTCAGTCCTCAGGGCAGGTTCCACACTTTTTTTTTTTGGCACAAATGCTTCAGCAAGGATTCAGTCGGCATCTGACTGTGCTTCCTGTTCCCATCTGCAGAGACAGGCCTCTGCCTCAGGGCTAGTGATCCATGGGGGCCGGGCAGAGCTTTTCCAGGTCTTTCTTGCTCTCAGCATGCCATGCTAATTGAAGAACTGGAGTAGGGGAGAAACAGAGCAGAGCTTCCCCTTAGCAGTGAGCAGCTTCTCCATCAGAGTGGCAGGCGGGATGTGCTCACTCCTCTCCCCTAGGGCCAAGGCAATAGGTCTGAAGGGAGGGGTCAGATGTCATGATCCAGAGCCTTGCCCTGGGCTTGCCTGAGCCAGATCTGCAGGGTAACAAATGCGCCCATGGTCACCTGAAAGAAAAGCTGCCAGAGGTTGTACAGTCCACACAGATGCATGATGCACAGCCAGATCAAGCCAAAAGTCAGGAACGAGTTGATCACCAGCTGGTGTAGTACACAAGTAAATAACACTGTTCAAAACAGAAGAACAAAATATGATTGATTAGGCTGCAGGAAAACAGACAGCTGTTTCTAACAGAAAAGCAGAACTGGCCAGAGAGTAAGACTCTGATAAGGGAGTAAGGGTATTTTTCATCTGGTTATAATATACCGTATCTAAGACACCCAGCTATGAGGGCTACATGGCTTGAAAGGGAATGAGATTCTTCCTCATACATTGTCCACCTTTGAAAGCACTTTGCATCCCATTTGAAATGGAGGTACAAGGGGTGACTCCCTTGCAAACAGGCTGTGCAACCGCTGAGGGCACAGGCACCTGACTAAGCAGCATTCCTGGGTCTGAGAAGGTCCCGTGCACACCTGACCAAGGCTCACCCAGGCTGCTCAGGATAATACAACTCACAGAACCTCAGGCTGCATGTCAATAAAATCAACAAAATCGTACTGGTCCCCACTGGGTGCAAGGACCAACACTAGGAAAGCATGAGGGAACTTCTGAGGGAGAATTCATCCAGTGAAGGTGGACGGAGGCCCTCAACTGGCTGCTGTGAGAAAAAGTGCTCGCTCACACACAGCTTACATTCTAGTGAGGTGGATTATAAACAGACTTTAAATACAGTACTCAAACAGCCATGTCATGGAAAATGCGAGACGGGCGAGTGCTCCCTGGCATGCACCCTTGCTGCCTTCATGTTTTCCACAACATTCTCTACACACGTGAACAACACGTTCACTGCTGCTGTCATGTACAGCCTTCCAAGGAAATCTAAGTTTCATTCGGGATGACACTTTTACTGCTTCACTGCTCAGGACAGGTCTCAGGACATAACAAGTGCTCCATGATGGAAGATGGAGCTTTTTGTAGACCGTGTCTCAAAGTCACAGCCTGGTAATGGAGGGTTAAATGTGATCACAAAGTCCTAAGAAGGACGCATGGATTGGTGTCAGATTGTATCCAGGGTTCATAAAGGGAATGATGCTAGTGTGCTGTTAAGTGTGTTTAGTTCTTACACAAATTAGGACTTTGCTTATTTAAAAAGAGGACTGCTATCCAAGCAAAATGAATCATAAGATTTTATCTGAATGACTTTCACTGAAGAAGGCTGAAAAAAAACTTTTCCTTTGAAATTTTAGATTCAGGAAAAAAATACAAAAACAGTAGAGTTCCTGCATTCCCTTCACCTTGTTACCCTTGGTGTTATCCTTTTACATAACTGCAGTGAAATTATCAGAAATGAGCACTGACCCAAGTTTTATTTGCATTTTGCCAGATGTCCCACTAGGGTCTCTTTTCTGATCCAGAATCCAATCCGGGATACTTGCTTTTGGTGGTCAAGTCTCATCTAATCTGTTACAGTCCCTCAGTTTTTTTTCCCACAACCTTAATAGTCTTTAAAAATATTATTTATATTGTAGAATGTCCCTTAATTTGGGTGCATCCAGTATTTTCTGAGGAATACCACCAAGGTGACAGGGAATGTGTCTAATCACTAGTGGAATTTACCTTGATCACTTGGTAAGGCCGTGTCTGCCCTGTGAAGTCACCATTATTCCCCCTGTGACTATGAGCATCTTGTAAATGTGTGTGTGTGGGGGGGTGTAGGGAGGGATGAGATTTATGCAAACACCTTATTATATTTTAGCCCAGTAATTTTAGTATCTATTGATGATCTCTACAATAATCATTACTGTGTTGATTTTGCATTTCCATTCTTTTATTAATTGGAATTCTACTGTAAAGAGGAGCCGGCAGGGGCTGGTGCTGGGCATAGTAGGTTAAGTCTCTGCCTGTGGTGCTGGCATCCCAAATGGGTGCCGATTTGAGTTTCAGTTGCTCCACTTCCAGTCCAACTCTCTGCTAATGGCTTGGAAAAGCAATAGAAGATAGCTCAATTGTTTTTGGGACCCTGCACCAATGTGGGAGGGCCAGAGGAAGCTCTTGGCTCCTGGCTTTGGATTGGTGCAGCTCCAGCAGTGGATAGAAAACCTTTCTCTATCTATAAATCTGCCTCTCAAATAAATAAATCTTTTTTTAAAAAGTGATATGATATTAAATGATTATGATATTAAAATTGATATTTAATTCATGTTTTTGAAAGTTTTATAAAATATTTATTTTATTTATTTGAAAGATAGAGTTATAGAGTGAGGTAGAGACAGAGAAAGAGGTCTTCCATCCTCTGGTTTACACTCCAGATGGCTGCAACAGCTGCAGCTGTGCCAATCTGAAGCCAAAAGCCAGAAGCTTTTTCCAGTCTCCCATATGGATACAGGGGCCCAAGGACTTGGGCCATCTTCTAGTTTTCCCAGGCCATAGCAGAGCTGGATCAGAAGAGAGCAGCTGGGTCTCTAACAAATGGTCTTGTTGCTGCTTAAAGTCAAGGGCTGTGGAGGCCATTTGCACTACATAGGTTTGTTTGCCAACATTTTTGTAAAACAAGCTGGTCTCAGCAGCATTGAAAACCTGCTCTCCAACATAGCCCTCTTCATGTATAACACCCAGCAGATTTTTTAAAATTCTTCTGCAGCCTCTTGGTCTGCAGAACCATCCTTGCTTACAAGTTTAAAATTGTTCATGCTATACTGTCTTTTGAAATGCGCCAGCAAGCCTGCACTAGCTGAGAAGGGCTTCATGTGCTCTTGATATGAGTAACGTGGCTGTAGATCTCTTTGGCTTTCATCCTCATGACAATGCTGTCTACTGTACTTTTTTATTGGTCAGCATCTCATGAAGCCACAAATTCCGTTGTTTTTCCATCTTCTCCATAGCTTCATGACGCACTATAGGTGTGACTGTAGCACTGTCTAGAGTGGCCTCACGTACAGGTTGACAGATCTCCTCCTCCTTTTTCTGGATGTATCTTATTGTTGACTAATTAACATGGAACTCACAGCCAACAGCACTGATCTAACACACATATTTCCTCTGTTAGGCACATCACAACCTTCTTGCATTTGGGGCCACTAGACAGCACTTCAGCACTATGTTTGGGGACCATTGAACACAGCAAAGTCATCAACAAAACGTTCAGACATGTGAAGAACAGAACACTAGATACACTAAGGAAAGCACATGTGTTTACAGAGAGGTTAAACAAGAAAACAGAGCATGGCCTTGTCCCAAGGTCAGCTGGGCATGTGCATGTAAAGCAGTTCAAGTTTTAGCAGCCAGGTGAGGTCACAAATATGGAAGCTGTGAATGATGACTGCATTTGTGTGGGTACCTTGCAAAATGACATCACGCGTAAGAGCAGATTACATTAGGATGCGGTTCTATGGGGGAAGTGGAATGAAAATGAGTTAAAAAATATGAATTTTGAAGAAGAGTTTGTTTATAAAATTTTTAGTTAGAGGCTAGGTATTACATGTATTTTGTTTAGATTCCATTGGGTGTTTAAAATAAAAAGATGTAATTTTTATTTTAAAACGTCATTATGTGAATGAAATTAAATTTGCAACTATGTAAAGCCATGGTGAACAAGTTCTGCTTTGAGCTACGTGTCTGGTACATGATTTTTTGAGAACAGCAAAATGGGCCAGGAGGCAGCTCATCCCACTGATCAGAAATCCACTCTGTTTGGAGGGAGACATGTCAGCACTGTGTCCTAAGAACTGTTCAACTTTGGGTTGTGGGGGAGAAGCAGCTTCAATCCGAGATAGCCCTGGTATCTCCGAACACCAGGTTTTGGTGTGGGATTCTCGGCGAACCACAAGGTTTGGAGATGGACCCGCAGTATTCCTGAGAGGCCTGGCGGAATCTCGCTATTTCCCCCTACTGGACAGAACGGCCAAATACACCGCGACCGTTCCCAAGTGCCACAGTTCTGGGATGCCTTACGCCTAGTGTCCTCCCATAGCAGTTCGGGAAATTTCTTTGTAACAGGGTACACAGCCTTCAGCCTCCCCTCATCTCCTGGGCTTCTCCTCAGGTGGTCCCCGGTTCCTCGGTTTCCGTGGGCAAGGCCGGCACCTGCTCACGCCTGCAGCCCTGCACGCACGCTCGGGCCGTAGCCGGCTGTTTTACCATTCGTGGGGCACAGGACCGGTGCTGGGGAAGACAACGGCCACGCGCTCCAATCCCGAAGTGCAGAGTTCACGTGCTTATCCCGCAAAGCCACAGCGTTAGGAGGGCCCCGCTGTGGGCGCGGCGGGTCCGGGCCTAGGCCTTTATGAGATGCCCAAGTAGCCTAGGCCGAGCTCTCGGGAACCGTCGGGGCCGGGCGGCGTCCGCCTGGGTGAGGCCCAGG
The DNA here is from genome assembly GCF_033115175.1 of Lepus europaeus. Taxonomy (NCBI): domain Eukaryota; kingdom Metazoa; phylum Chordata; class Mammalia; order Lagomorpha; family Leporidae; genus Lepus; species Lepus europaeus. Next base: position 2,232,105 of record NW_026909213.1, on the reverse strand, counting down.
TCCCCTCTCTGGGCGGAGGTGGTGGCTGCTCATGGGGAGCTGGTCTGCGGGCCGATGATCAGGCGCCAAGAGGAGGCGGCTGCGCGTGCTCCCGGCCCTGCGGCCTGCGTCTGCGGGGCGAGGCTGGGGTCCAGTTCCGGGGCTGCGACCAGGGACCCTGTCGAGCCAGGCAGGCGGTGTCTGCGTGGCGCTGACCCGCGCCGGCAGGAAAAGGCCGTGTGCGTGGACTGCTGAAAGGTTTTTAAAAGTCTTACCCCAAATATTGCTTACTAACTATAAAAAATTATATACCTTTGCATTGGAGAGATCTGAGAGCCATCACTTAAAGCATGATCAAACCAGGTTACTGCGTGTTTTCTGAGCGATGTAAGCGGGCACACACATACTCCACTATACAGTACCGCCATCAAAATCTTTAACCTTGCTCTAATCATGATCAAGGCAAAACTAGACTGTGGGACATGTGGTAAGGGACATGCAGAACTCTTGAAAGATTTGCAGGTAGTGAAAGATCAAAACAAAATGACAAGAAAATAGCTGGGAGACTGTAGTACAGAGAAAAGGTATGCCTCACCAAATTGCATACTCCTAGGTCAGGGGACACTAGCAGTAAAGAACATTTTGCAGGCAACTGAAGTAATGTGAATATGATTTCTATATTAAATAATAACTATCAATGTTAAATGTCTTGAATGTGATACTTCAAGGTTATACTGATAGATGTTTTTGATCTTAGTATTTGGAAGTAAAATTCCATGATGTCCACACTTTGTTTCTGTAGATACAGAGCAGACATTTGCCTATTCTACCTGCTATGTCCAGTTGAGCACCCTGGATGTGATGTAAGACAAGCACAGGAAGACTGCTTGGTGGAGAGGGGAGGGGGACAAGCTGAGGGCCCTGAGACCCAAGGAACTGTTGACTTCTGCAGGCTTCCTCTGTGCTTCATACATCCTGATGTGGAGCTGAAGAAACTGGCAACTAGAAATACCAAGGGATGCAGAACTCCCCCTGCTCTCCCAAAAAAGGAAAAAATTCAAAAGATCAAGAAATGTGAACCTCAGCAAGGCAGAAAACTTTTAATCAACAACCATACCCCAGCCAAACATCATCCTATTCACAACCACACAGAACACTGAAAAGAGGCATCCCACACCTCGCCTCACGTGGCTTCAGAACAGGCAAGCAGGAAGGCAGGATTTTCCTTCTCACTGGATGGGTACCCACCCCATCCCCTCCTCCCTCAGTGACATCAGTGGAAATCATGTCCGGCATGGACATTTACCTCTGTCCATCAGTAACAAAGCAATGGACTTCTCATCAGCAACAAGACAGCGGATTTCCCATCAGAACCTGTAGAGGCTGGAAACAAGTGGAAGGGCTCTCGAGAGCTAAAAGAAAAGAGCTATCAACCCAGAATCTTATATCCAACAAGAACATCCTTTAGGAACAAAGGGACAATAAAAAACATTCTCAGATAAGAGGAGGCTGAGAGAATTCGCTGCCAAGGGATGTGCTATGGTTTGGACCTTAGCTTAGGTGTTCTGGAAAGGTCCATGTGTAAGACATGGCTTTCAGAGTCTTAGGTTAATGGTCCAAAGAGGGTGGAAACTTGATTCAATTATGGTGTTTAGAAGTGGGGCCTTCAGAAGTGATCTTATTGGACCAGGTTGTTGGGGCAGGGTCTCCATGACTGAATCATGGTGACTACATAAAGACAGACCCAGCCAGATATGTGTTCTTTCTAGCCATGTGATACCTGGGGACAGTACCAGCAAGAATGCCATCACCAGACGCCAAACCAACAGGGACACCTGATTTTGGCCTGTGAAATCTCCAAGACCATGAGCCAAAATAAACCTCCTGCCCTCTTAAGTAGCTTGTCTTCAGTATTTTGTTGCAATCATAAAAAGTTGACTAATACAGAATAGATGAAGGAAGCTCTCTAGACACTAAGAAAGCAATAAATAGAAGGACTCTTGGAACACTGAGAAAGAAAGAACATGGCAAGCAAAAATATGTTTAAGTATGATAGCCTTTCCTTTTCCTTTTGAATTTTCTCAATTCTGTCTAATGGTTGAAGCAAAAGTTGCTATAAGATTGTCTGATGTGGCTTCAAAATATATGTAGATGAAATATTTAAGGCAATTATAAATAGGTGAAGGCAAAATGACATCTATGGAGGTAAAATGTCTACCTTCCTTTCATTAGAACTGATAAATTATGACAAAAGGGGACTGTGATAAACAACCACCTAAAAAGCTATAGAGATGCCCTCAAAGACATAACAGGTATGTTGAAATACTAAACAAAATGTTTAAGTAATCCACACATGGGAAGATGGGAAAGAAACAGAAAAACAAAAGGTAAACCCTAACATCCATAATTATTATAAATGTCATTGATCTGAATACAGCAATCAAAACACAGATATGGGCAGAGTAGGTTAAAACCATGAATGAGCTCTGCTAACACATACACACTGTAAATGTCATAACTCACTTTAAATGATACAGCAAGTCAAAAGTAAGAGGATGGAACAAGATATATCACACATGCATTAATCAAAATAAAGCAAGGTATATTAATATCAAATAAATAGAAAAACATTTCAAAGCAAAGAAAATAACCAGAGACAGGGAAATTAGACAATGACAAATGGGTCAATCCACCAAGATGATGCAGCAATCTTAAATGTGTATGAACCAAAAAACTTAGCTGAAAAATATGTGAAGCAAAATTAGAACTGAAATGAGAAACAGAAAAACCCACATTTCAATACTTTTCTCTAAACAAGATCAGAAAATCAATAATATTAAAAAAAAATCTATGAAACCAAAAGCTGGTTCTCTGAAAAGATAGATAAAATTAACAAGTAAGATTGACAACAAAAAAGAGAAAACAGAAACAACCAGTATCATAATGGAATCAGGGTGTCACTACAGTGTAGACATCAAAAGGGTGGTAAGAGAACACTACAACCAACTCTACACACATAAGTGTGTCAACATATTGAAACAGATCACTTCCTCAAAAACCACAGCTGTCATAATTTACCCAATATGACACAGAAAATTTGGACAGCCCCATAACTACTAAGGAAATTGAATTTAAGACTTAATACAAAAGCTACAGTAATTAAGACTGTGGGAGGCTGTCACTGTGCTGCAGTGGGTTAAAGCCCCAGCCTGCAGCACTGGCATCCCATATGGGTGCCGGTTTGAATCCAGCTGCTCCTCTTCTGATCCAGCTCCCTGCTAACATGCCTGGGAAAAGCATCGGATGATGGCCCAAGTCCTTGGGCCCCTACACCCATGTGGAAGACCAGGAATAAGCGCCTGGATGCTGGCTTCAGATTGGCTCAGCTCTGGCCATTGTTGATATCTGGGGAGTGAGCCAGCAGGTGGAAGACCTCTCTCTCTGTCTGTCTCTACCTCCCTCTGTAACTCTTTCAAATAAATTAAAAAAACCTGCAGTTCTCATGAAGTGATAGACATTCAATCAATGGAACAGAATACAGAATCACAGAACAGTACCACACAAATATGCCCATTCAGTTTTTTGGCAAAGGTGTGAAAGCAATTAAATGGTGGAAAAAATAGCCATTTCAACAAATAGTGCCATCTGTAGGAAAAAAAAATCACCTAAGAGAACTAAATCTCTCTCATAGTATATAAAAATTAAATCAAAATGGATCAAGAGCTTAAATGTAGAACCTAAAATGACAAAACCTCTTCTGGCCTTGGAAATGTGGGTACTAGTCTCTATGTCATCCAAGTGCAAAAATCTTTCCTCCATAAGTCTTGCATCTCCTAGCTTCCATCTCCATGAGTCTTCTTAAGTGCTATTTTTCCTCCTCAGTGCCATTACCATAGTTTTAGGCCCTCAGTACTTTCTGTCCACAGTAACAGAATCATCTCCCAGTGAAATTTCTTGAGTCCAATCTTTGTTCTTGGTACCCACCCTATTTATTACTGCAGGATTAAGCACCATAAAATATTGCTTTTTCTATATCCAAAAACTTTTCCCCAAGGTATAAAACCATTAGCCTAGAAGTAGCCTTATTGCCATAAGGCAGATGGTGCCCCCCCCCCACTGAAGCCCAGGCACAGAGAGAAGGTTAAAACTGGGACAGGCATCACCATTTGTGATGCCCATATCCCACGTCAAAGTAACAGTTGTTGAGTCCCAGCTATTGCACTTTTGGTACAGCTCCCTGCTGACACATCTGGGAAACAGCAGTACTTAAGTTCCTACCACCCATGTGGGAGACCCAGAAGGAGTTCCTGGCTCCTGGTCTTGTCCTGGTCCAGTCCTGGCTGCCATGGCCATTTGGGGAGTCAATCAATGGATAGATGATCAATATTTTCTCTTTCTCCTCTCCTCCTCTCTTCTCCCTCTCCTCTTTTCTCTCCTCCCCAATCTCCTCTCTCTCTACTTTATAGATAAATAAATCTTTTTTTAAAACTGCAACAACAACAATAAAAAGGTTAACATCAAGTTCCCTGAGATCTATGTCTACTCAAAATGGAGATATAAGCCATAAAGTTAACAGAGGCCCAAATTACAAGAAAGGCAAAGAACTCAGACATTCTTCTTATTTAAAATGTACAAGCAGTGGATATTGCTGTGATACAGCGAATTAAGTTGGTGTTTGGGATGCCTGCATCCCATACTGGTGTGATGGCTGGAGTCCCAGATACTCTGATCCAAATGTAGCTCCCAACTAATACACCCAGGAGGCAGCAGATGATTGCTAAGCTGCCTCGGCCCCTACAACCCATGTGGGAGATTTAGATGAAGTTCTGGGCTCCTGCCTTCAGCCTGTTGTGGGCACTTGGGGAATGAACCATTGGATGGAAGACCTTTCTGTCTGTCTCTCCCTCTCTTTCTGTGTGTTACTCTGCTTTTCAAACTAATATATACATCTTTTAAATGTACAAGTAATTATTAAAATTTATACCTGAAACAATCAACAATAAGGAAGTGTTCTTACAAATGAGAGACCACCTACCTGGTAAAGGCAGGCTGCTGTTCCAAGGAAAAATGCAATGATGTAATTAAAATTCTCACCATCACCCTGTAAATACAAACATAAAAGCTGACTTTTTTCTTAGTAGATATCTATTTCCAAAACAATTAATCAGAACTGGCTATAACAATGTTTATGCATTCAAAATTTCTACGAAGCAGTACATAAATATTCTCAAGTCCTAAAATAGAAACAAAAATATGTCATTTGACCCAAGAAATATGAGGCAGAGGAAGACTACAGTGCTCCTCTATGTCAGTTTCATTTCACCGAAGATGAAAACCACTGAGGAAACATCTCTAAGTCATGTAAAGCCTCTCTTCTTCCTGCTAAAGAAAACAAATAAAGATGCACACCCACCAATGGCCAACAAATGTGTTCCTGTTCACTGGGGTCACTTATGTCAAATAAAAATGGAAAACCTTTACTACCTAGTAAGCACCTGACTGAAATCTCCAATAAAGTATGATTAATTCGGGGCCAGTGTTAAGGCACAGCAGGTTAAGCCACCACCTCACTGCAGCATCACATATGGTCCTGGTTGGAGTTCTTGTTGCTCCACTTCCAATCTAGCTCCCTTCTAATGAGTCTGGGAAAGCAGAGGAAGATGGCCCAAGTATTTGGGCCCCTGTACTCACATGGGAGATGGTGAAGAGGTTCTTGCCTTCTGGCTTCAGCCTGGCCCAGCTCTGGCTGTAGCAGCCACTTGGGGAGTGAACCAGCACATGGAAGCTCTCTTTCTCTGTAACTATGCCTTTCAAATAAATAAATGCATCTTTAAAAAGTTTGAATAATTTGACACAGTTTTTGGGAAAAAATAACCTGATAACTAAAAAGCTACTGTCTACTAGAGTATGCTTAATGTATGCTATGGTAAAGAAACAGTCCATCCAGAGGGAAAACAGATGGTGAACAGAGTATTTCTCTGAAAACTAACAGACACGTGTAACAACCCATGCTTTCCTACTCCCTTTCAGTTCCTGTTAAATATCTACATTCATCAGCTTCTAATGTATTCAAGAAGTAGAACATAAAGTTCAGGCAGTAGTATTACATTTTTTCTGCCAGGTATGAACATTAAATTTGGTCCTTATCTTAGAAAAAATCTTTTACACAATGAAAACTTCTACAAGACACATGAGTATCATTCTTGAAAAGTTTGTATAACAGCATAAGAAGAAATTCCCTTTGCACTGTTATTGGGCAGCAGAATTTGTATGGAAGGCAGAAGTGGAGTGCTTATTGCAATGAGGAACCATCAGCTGGCTGGCTTCCTGGGGTAGTTATACTCCAGAGGTAGGCTAGGTCAACATGCAATATTCCCACTTTAACAACTCTAAGACTTTACATACATTCTGCCTGATTATTTGCTGTAGTCCTTTTTTATATTTCTTTACTTATTTGAGAGGTAGAGTTACAGACAGTGAAAGGGAGAGACAGAGAGAAAGGAGTTCCTTCCATTGGGTCACTCCCCAAATGGCCACAATGGCCAGAGCTGCACAGATCCAAAGGCAGGAGCCCGGTGCTTCCTCCTGATCTCCCACTTGGGTGCAGGGACCCAAGCACTTGGGCCATCTTATATTACTTTCCCATGCCATAGCAGAGAGCTGGATTGGAAATGAGCAGCTGGGACTAGAACCAGTGCCCATATGAGATGCTGGTGGTGCAGGTGGAGGGCTAGCCTACTGTGCCATGGCGCCGGCCCCTGTAGTTCTTTATTTTTAAAATGACCCATTTTTTCTCATTATAAAAGTTCATGTCCATTGCAGAGAATTTGTTAAATATAGATTATACAAAGAAGAAATTCATATATTCCATAAATACCACAACTCTGAGAACTGGGGCTTTTTCATGTATTTCTTTCTGATGTTTGTGTGTGTGCGTGTGTGTGTGCTGCTTTGTATTTCACATACTATCATAAATACTTCCCCAAGACAATAAATATTCCTCAACCACAGAATCTATAATGATTGTATGGCTTTTCATTGTGGGGCTACCTCACAATTTAATTAGTGTCCTACAATTGGACATTCTATTCTTTCTAAATTGTGTTATCATTTTATAACTTTCTTCATTGCTTAGGGAACACTTGAGTACACATTTCTAAAGTCAGCGAGTCCTAGGTTCATGTCTTTACTTACAAGCTATATGATTTTACACCATTTATTTAATTATAATTTCTTCTGTAAAAATATGTTGTCAAGATGAAAAGAAATAGCATTTATTTGCACATACATACAGACTTGAAAAAGTCTGAGGAAAATGGAATGCTCTAGGTTTCTCACATAGGTGGCATGGACCCAACTACTTGAACCATCACTGCTGCCTCCCAGGGTCTGCATCAAAGATGAAAATATTAAGGGGGAGTGGAGGAATGAAGCTGGAATTGGGAACCAGAGATGAGAACTAAACCCAGGCACTCTGATGTGGGATGCAGGCATCCCAACAGGTGACTTCATCGCTAGATCAAGCATCCACCTTGCTACAAACCTTTTGAAGTACCTTTTCAAAATAGTACCTGGCACACAATAAGTACTCAAACACAGGTCCTACTTTCTCCCTGGGATTGGTGTCTGTATCACTTATCTGATGGACTGTCTTCAGTTTTGCTAAATCCCCTAATATCTTATTTTTAATTTTTTTTATTTGATAGGTAGAGTTATAGACAGAGAGAGAGAGAGAGAGAGAGAGAGAGAGAGAGAGAGAGAAAGGTCTTCCTTCCATTGGTTCACCTACCCTAAATGGCTGCTATGGCTGGAGCTATGTGATCTGAAGCCAGGAGCCAAGTGCTTCCTCCCGGTCTCCCATGTGGGTGCAGGGGCCCAAGCACTTGGGCCATCCTCTACCGCCTTCCCAAGCCACAGCAGAGAGCTGGACTGGAAACGGTGCAACTGAGACTAGAACCAGCGCCCATATGGGATGCCGGCACCACAGGCAGAGGATTAACCAAGTGAGCCATGGCACCGGCCCCATACTTATCTTCTTAATTGTCTTCTTCATTAGATACTAATCTTTCTTTATGTGAGACACGCACACACACACATACACACACATACACACACAGGAGTTAGGGGGAGGAGAGACAAAGACAGATCTACAGAGAGCTCTCACCCACTGGTTCACTTTCTAAATGCCCACAACTGCCCAATCAGGGCCATTGCCAAAGCTGGGACAAAGAATGCATTTATCTCCCACATAGGTGGCAATAATTCAATTACTTGAGCCATCTCCATTGCCTCCCAGGGTCTACAGGAGTAGGAAGCTGGAGTCAGAAGCCAGAGCCAGGAATCAAACCCAAGAACTCTGATATAGAATATAGATGCATTAACTAACAGGCTAAATGCCTACCTCCAGATGCTATTCATTCTTGAAGGCAGGAAAATAAAATTTAGTATTTGCATGATCTAGTGCACATAACAGGAATTCAACAAACATGTGCCAACTTGAGTTGAACTTGGAAAAATTCTTAATTCTACTCAATGAAGACAGGATTGTTCATAAACATATTCTTCCATTCAATAAATATTTCTTAAGTATTTATGAACCTAGTACTGTGTACACTAGACCCAGGCCAGGAAACAAAGTCCACACCACTAATTAAGAAGGCAGACAGTAAATCAACAATTCCCATCAAAGTAATGGCTGTGGGATTGTGTGTGTCTAGGGGAGCTCACTGGAGGGGCATGCACAGCTCTGTCTGGAGGAAAAAAGAGGTCAGGAGATGTTTTCTTTAGGAAAGTTTAACCTGGCTCTTAAAGGTTAACAAGGCAGCAGAGAAACTGCAGGCAAGCAGAGTAGCACTTGCAATCTCAAAGAGGGAGGAGGCATCACATGTGGGTGCTGGTGTGTGTCCTGGCTGCCCACTTCCTATCTAGCTCTCTGCTATGACCTGGGAAAGCAGAAGGTGGCCCAAGTGCTTGGGTCCTTTCACCTGTGTGGGAGAACTGGAAGAAGCTCCTGGATCCCAGTTTAGGATAGGCCCAGCTCTGGCTATTGCAGCCATTTGGGGAGTGAACCAGAGGATGACAGATCTCTCTCTGTCTCTCCCTCTCTCTCTCTGAATAAATTAATTTTTTAAAAAATTGTAAGATAACATATATCAAGAGTCTTTTATTTTCTCTTGTTGCTTTGTTAAAGAACAGCAGGACTGAAGGGAGTCAGTGGAGAGGAGGCAGATGAAACATGGGTGAGGACACAACCAGAGTTAGGATGGTGCAGAGCCTGGGAAGAGAGGCAAGGAGGAAAGGGGGAGGTTGGCAGTGGATGGTTCAGAGGAAAGGAGTTCAGGTAAAAATTTACAAATCATCACTGATCACCTTTGGAAGATGCTAGGGTATCACATATTGCTTAGTAAACTAACAAAACTAAGGAGTATTTTTAAAAGGTGAGAATGAGAGTAAACAGAGGCTTCACATAATAGTTATAAATGAATTAGGAAGAAACTATTAAAAATACTTAGAATAATTCAGAAATATTATCAATGCTAAGTATGAAAAGGATGCAACTAGGAGATGGTGTTATAGTGCAGCAACTTTAGCTGCTGCCTACAGTGCTGGCATCCAATATGGGCAGTGGTTCAAGTCCTGGCTGCTCCACTTCTGATCCAGCTCTCTGCTGATGCACCTGGGAAGGCAGTGAAATGTCCCACATGCTTGGGCCCCTGCTATCCACATGGGAGACCTGGATGGAGTTCCAAGCTCCTGGTTTCAGCCTGGCCCAGCCTCGACCATTGTAGTTATTTGAGGAGTGAACCAGATGGAAGATCTCTTTTTCTATCTCCCCCACCCTGTAACTCTGCCTTTCAAATAACTAATAAAATATTTCTTTAAAGAAGACAAAATAATCAAATTGATATGATATACATATAACACATGTATATATATAAATACATACTCACACATGGCTTTCAAAATGTTTTTGCACCAAAATAAATTTATTTTTTAATTCCTTTTGTCCATATACAATTTAAAGTACCCTTGGTATGTATCTCAGAGGAAATCTGGAGATGACTTACTCTCTTCTTTATATAATCTTCCTTCAATTTTTTAAAAGATTTATTTATTTACTTGAAAGGGAGAGTTAGGGAGGTGGGGGGGGAGGGAGAGAGAGAGAGAGAGATCTTCCAGCTGCTGGTTCACTCTCCAAATGGCCACAACAGCCGGAGCTGGGCCGACCTGAAGCCAGGAGCCAGGAACTTCTTCTGGGTCTCCCACATGGGTGAAGGGGCCCAAGCACTTGGACTGTCTTCCACTGCTTTCCCAGGTGCATTAGCAGGGAGCTGGATTGGAAGTGGAGCAACCAGGACTTGAACCAGCACCCATATGGGATGCTGGTATTGCAGGTAGCAGTTTCAACTGTGAGCCACGGTGTGAGCCCCTCTTCAATTCTTTAATAATGAATAAGTACAGAGTAGCATATCTTAGCCCAGAGATTATGATACTAAATATATCAAAAACTTCTCTTGAGCTTTATAGGAAGTATGTAATTTCTTTAAAAGGTATTAACAAATCAATGTAAACACAGAAGACAAGAAATAAAAGCAAGCTGATTACTCCTGCTTTGAAGTAGCTATTCCAAACAATTCTAGAATCAGAGATTCTGAGGATGTTGGTGCTGAAGTCGCCCTTGGGTTTATGTAGTCTAAAGCCTTCCTCTTGCTGGACAGGAAGATGGGACTTAGAAGGAAAAGGCAACTATGTAAGTTCACAAAGTTAGTCACTGGCAGATGGGCCCAGCTTTCCTGACTTCCAGGCCAGCATTTCTACTGTTGTATCAGAAGATTTATTTTTTTTCTAATGCACCACATGAAAAATTACTTCTAGGTTGGCTTCAGCCTAATTAGTATCATTGTTTCGAGGTTGATCTTTAATGGAACACATGCAATAGGAGCCAGTGTGATAAAAGTTTATCAATTCATGAGGTGTCAACTCATAATAAACCTCTCTAAACTCAGAATAAAGTTAGGAAGGGAGTGAAAATAATCTAATTTGCATGTTACTGTGAATGCCAAATCATGTTTATCAACTTAAGAAGCACTAAATCCATCCTAAACCTCTCCACTGTGAACTTAGATACCAAAGAAAATCTAAAGTGCTTCATATTTTAATAAATCCCTCACTATCACACTAAGAGGCAGTTATTAATCAGAAAGAAACAAACATGCTGAATCTTCAAACAACATTAACAGCACACAGGAGCCCTGACTCATGCAGGTCCTCAAATTTAAGTGTGCCTCAAGCACAAAGCCATATACCAGAAGAGAAATCTGCAACCATTTTTAGCATTTGCAAAGAGTACTTAGTACTCTTGGCCTAAAAAAGATAAACTTTAAATTACTACCTATATAGTAACGATACCTGGGAAATACATTATGTATTTTCAGCTAGATCTAAAAGTGTGATTCCCAACGCCTTTGTTCTTAAACCAAGTGTCAGTCTTAGGGAAACACTGTGGCCACTTAGTCTGGGTACTGCCTTTTCCCCTGCTAGATCACTACCATGATCTGAACTAATGTCACTGCGGCAACCTCAGCACAGATACAGGCTCAAGTCCTGTGTCCAGGGTCCCGCACTCATCTCTGTAGCTGATCACCTATGGAAGATCTATATTTAGTGACCCAAAGTTATCTACAGTGACTCTAGAGATTATTCTGAACACAAAACACAACAACAAACCAGAGACAAGGCTAAGAGTATGTCTTAAGTCAGGGGCTTTAGTAAAAATAAAAAGATCTTTCATCCAATACACAAGCAAAGAACAATAAGGAAACAGACAGTCAGAGACCTCAGGCCAACATATATATATATATATATATATATATATATATATATATATATATTTTTTTTTTTTCTGTCAGGTTAAATTGGACTAAGGACAGATTTATGAGTCTAGTTCAGACTGGTGAACCCACTTTGTATAAAACTCTCACTTTATCACAGTGCCCATTTACATACTCACATCTTCTCTCCTTTCAGTCACCTATCATCCACTTCATCTTTTAGGACATGGAATTGTTAGAAGGCAGATACTTCTGACTATATAACATTTTCTTATCTATCCTCATAATAAGACAAGGAAAAATATTTCCAATCACTGATCTTATCAGAATGTTTTTCTCTATGCAGATATAAAATCCCCAGGAACTGGAACAGTAAGAATCTCAGTGATTCTCACTTAGGTGACAAGATCAAATTTGCTGGAAAATCTTAAAACTCCCTGTGGGCTGACAAACTACTTGAGGATATATTTTCCCCAGCTTTGCCCTTTGCTGATACCTCATTCCTGTCTCTGAGAATCACTGTTTGGGTGGCCTCACCACTGGTGAGTGTATGTGAAGGAGTCATATGTCTCATGGGATAGAACAGAACAAAGATTTCCAAACAGCACTAAGGCAACACGCAGGTGCAGGTGCCCCTGTTTTCCAGATAGCTAAGTTTCTGATATGAATCAGTTCCCTGGATCATGTAAGAAAGTACAGTTCCCTGGATCAGGTAAGAAAGAAACATTGGAATAAACTTAGAACAATGAGAAAAAAGGTTTCTGTTATCAACTACCAGAAAAACACAAAGACACAAGCATAGGTAGTCTCTAAATTATAAATTACTAATGAAAAACCACTCCAACCTCTTAACTGCTCTACTTCATGCCTCTTTCATATCCTACCACCACAGTTAAGAGGAATTGTGTAAAATAGTCAAAAAATCTAAAAGAATCTCTTAAGGCTTCTGGGGAAACTGTGGAATCTAAAACAAGGGCAGGAACAAACCACAAAATCCCAGAGAAAATGTTCAGACTTCCATTTTACTTGTGATTTTTGCTGACTTGAAAATTTACCATGTCAGATTAATAGTTATCTTCTTTTTCTTGCTTACGGGATAGGTATTATTAAATATTTTTTATTATTTAAAATGTGAATGTATAATATTCATATGGTTCAAAAAGAAAAAAATGGGTTGGCACAGTGGGCTAAGCCTCCACCTGCAATGCTAGCATCCTTCTTGGGCACCAGTTTCAGTACTGGCTGTTCCACTTTCAATCCTGCGAACACACCTAAAACAATGAAAGATGGCCCAACCACTTGGGCCCCTGCACCCACATTGGAGACCTGGATAAAGCTGCTGGCTCCTGGTTTCAGCCTGACTAAGCCCAAGCTGTTGTGGCCATTTGGGGAGTGAACCAGCAGATGGAAAATTTTTCTCTCTAACTCAGGCTTGCAAATAAAACAAGAAAAAAAAAACAATACATAAAAAGGTATACTGTGAATGCTCTCATTCCTACTCTATTTCCCACAGTGTGTTAGCTTCTATATGTAAATTTATGCAAATTAGAATAGATTGTTTCAGGCCAACCTTGTTCTCTGGAGTAGTGGCTTAGCTGTCAGGGACTGGTGGGTGCAAGGTCAGAAGACCTGGTTTGTCTCTTACTGACTTTCTCTAAAAGGCACAAAATTGTATATGTGGAGTTAGAAGCATGAATCAGATTCCTGAACTCTGCCTCCATTCTGGCTGGGGCTCCAAAGTCCTCATCTAGTGTTCGTTTTAGTGATGGCTTTTTAAAATTTTATTTTTCAGAGCACTTTTAGGCTTACAGAAAATTAAGCAGAGAGTTGCCAAATCTACCCCTCACTCAGTTCCCTTTATTAACATCTTGCGTTAGTGTGCTAATACTGACACATTATTATTATTAACTGAAGTCCACAGTTCACACTGGTTCCCTCCTTATGTTGCACGAAATCACATGTATCTAACACAGTCACGCATAGAATAATTCCACTGCCTGAAAAATCCCATGCTCCAGATACTTACCCCTCCCCCTCCCAGGCCCTTGGCAACCATGAATCTTTTTACTTTTACTGTCTATATAGTTTTTCCTTTTCTAGAATGTCATATAATTGGAAACACATCATGTGTAGTCTTTCATTCTAAGGCTTCTTTCACTAAGCAATATGCATTTCGTCTATCCATGTCTTTTGTGACTTGATGGCTCACTTCTTTTTATACCAGCTGGACAGGTAAGCAGTTTGTTTATCTATTCACCTCTTGAAGAATCGGTTTCTTAGTTGCTTCCAGTTTTTTGAAATTATAATATAGCTGATAGAAACATTATCGTGTAGGTTTTTATGTGGACAAAAAGATTTTTAATCATTTGGATAAATACAAAAGATCTTCAAAAATTTGAGGGAAATACATATTTTGAAAAAAAGCATATTTTTAAAATGTAATCAAAAAATAAAATATACATCTTATAATTCCATTTTTCATGAACTTTTTTTTTTTAGGATTTTTTTTTTACTTTTATTTAATGAATATAAATTTCCAAGGTACAGCTTATGGGTTACAATGGCTCCCCCCCTCCCGTAACTTCCCTCCCACCCGCAACCCTCCCCTCTCCCGCTCCCTCTCCCCTTCCATTCATGTAAGGATTCATTTTCAATTCTCTTTGTATACAGAAGATCAGCTTAGTATATATTAGGTAAAGTTTTCAACATTTTGCCCATATAGCAATACAAAGTGAAAAAACTACCATTGGATTACTAATTATAGTGTCAAATAGCAATGTACAGCACATTAAAGACAGAGAACCCACATGATTTTTTCTCAGATTAATTAACTTTCTATGCCATTTCCCCTTCAACACCAGGTTGTTATTATTTTTTTTTTCATTTCATGAACTTCTTAATCACCCTCCTATACCTAGGAACACTGTTGCTGGATTTGAAAGTTAGCCTGTGCTTAGCTTTGTGAGACACTCAAACTATCTTTTAAAGTGCTGGTACCAGGGGCTGGTGGTGTGATGCAGTGCCTTAAGCCTTCACTTGCAATACAGTGTTCCATACTGAAAGGCTGGTGCAAGTCACAGCTGCTGTACTTTTGATTTATCTCCCTACTAATGCCCTTGGAAAGGCAGTGGAAGATGACCAAGTGCTTGGGGCCCTGCACTGGGGTCCTGCCTGGATCAGCCCCAGCCATTGTAGGCATTTGGGGAGTAAACTAGCAGATATGAGATCCCTCTCTTTCTCTGTCATTCTTTCAAATAAATAAAATAAATTGGTCAAATCCTTTTGCATTTTTACCAGCAATGGATGAGTTTCCAGTGTCCCAAGTCTTCATCAGTATTTTGTACTGTCAAGTTTTTCATTTTGCCATTCTAGTGGTAAGTCAGTTTGATTTAAGCATTGCCTAATGATATACAATGCTGAACATCTTTCCACATACTTATTTTCCACCTATAGATCTTCTTTAGTGAGGTATCTGATCTTTTCCTAATTTTTAATTGGGTTGTTTGTTTTCTTATTTTTCAGTTTTAAGTGTTCTTTGTATATTTTGGATATAAGCTCCTTTATCATATATGAGGATTTGGGGGTGCTGTACCTATCTTTTCTAAACTATTATTTATTTAATCTACTTGAGAGGTAACAAGAGAGGGAGAGGAAAGGAGGGGGAGAAAGACAGAGAGAGAAAGAGACAGAGAAAGAGAAATGTTTCTGTTCACTGGCTCAGTCCTCAAAAGCTTACAATGGCAAGGGCTGGGCCAGGCTCCAGCAAGGAGTTAATGCCTAACCCAAGGTCACCTTGGTTTTCTCCTGTTATCTTTTATATATTTTATAATGTTGAACTTTACATTTATGTCTGTGATCCATTTTGAGTTCATTTTTATGAAGTGTGTAAGATCCCTGTCTAGAGATTCATTATTTTTTTTCTTGCATGTCATGTCTGGTTGTTCCAGCATCATTTGTTGAAATGGCTATCCTTTCTCTATTGTATTATGTGGGCTCCTTTGCCAAAGATGGGTTAACTATAAGCATGTATTTTCTGACCTATTCCATGTATCTATTCTTTTACTAATAACTTGCTAATATTGTCTATTCTTTTGCCTATAATTTGCCAGCCCTCATATATATTTCTTATCATTTCATACCTGGAATGGTCGACACTGAATAAGGACAAGAAAGGATTCAGATTACTGAGTTCAAGACTTAACACAAAACCTAGGGCCAGTGCTGTGGCATGGCGGGTAAAGCTGATGCCTGCATTGTCAGCATCCCAAATGGGTGCTGGTTTGAATTCCGGTTGCTCCATTTCTTATCCAGCTTTCTGCTATGGCATAGGGAAGCAATGGAAGATGACCCATATCCTTGGGCCCCTGTACCTGCATAGAAGACCTGGCGGAAGCTCCAGGCTCCTGGCTTCAGATCAGCACAGCTCCAGTTATTGCAGCCATTTGGGGATAAATCAGAGATGGAAGACCTTTCTCTCTGTCTCTCCCTCTCTCTGTAACTGTGCCTCTCAAATAAATAAATAAAAATCTTTGTTAAAAAAGAGAAAGAAATTACTGTTCTTTTAAACAGGTTTTGTGAGCTACAAGAGGACCTCTCTCTCTTTCTCTCAGGCTCTGCCTATCTATAGCTCTGTATTTCAAATAAATAAATAAATAAATCATACACACATACACACACACATATACATAAACAAAGAGTATGTTCTTAGTTCCTGGCACAGAGCTCCTAAAACCCTTATAAATACAGATGCTGGAAGAATCTTTTACTCTAGTGTTTGGTCTTTGATCCCAGTTCTGACATAGCTCTTTAGGCCCTTATAATTTCCTGAGTGGTAGGCACTGAATTTCCTGGGTGACAGATACAACTTCTGTTTTGAGGTAATCCTAGGCTCCTGGATGTGCTGGTTACAACTAACTTCAAGACATGGCTAGAAACTTGGAACTCTCAGTCCCACCCCATCCTCTAAGGAGGAGGAAGGAGCTGGAGAGTGAGTTCCTAACTCCGTAAATGTCCAGGTGAGTGAACATGTCCACACATGAAGAGGGTGGTGAGCTCTAACTCCACGGGAACAGGAATTCCTACTGCCAGGCCCCTTCCAGATATCACCCTAGAAACTGCTTCATCTGGCTATTCAAATCTATCCTTCATAACATCCCTTATATTAAACCTGTTCCCAGGGGTTCTGTGAACCATTTTAGCACATGCAGGAGGGGGCTGTGAGAAATCCGGTTTACACCTGGCCTTGTGACTGGCATCTGCAGAGCAGTATTGTGGTACTCAGCCCTTACACTGAGAGGTCTGTGCTAACTCCAGGCAGCCAGGGTGAGAACTGAATTGGGTTGTAGGACATTCAGCTCGTGTTACAGAACTGCTTTGTAGGAGAAAGACTCCACACATCTGGAATCAGAAGTGAAGCTCTGGAAGTAATTGGGAGTTGTGAGAAATCAGAAGAAAAGTTACTGGATCTTTTTGCCTTTCCATAGAAACTTTAGAATCATTTTGTCAACATCAACAAAGCAATTTGCAGGGATTGGGATTGGGGTTGTGTAGAATCTGTAGATCAAGTTGGGAAGAACTGACATCTTAACAATATTGAGTCTCTGATCTATAAATATGAACTGTATTTAGGTTTTCTTTAATTTCTTTAGTCATCATTTTCATCATATACTGATGGATGTTACATGAGTATATATTTTGTTAGATTTATTCTTAAGTATTTCTCTTTCTTTGGTGACAATATAAAAAGTATTGTTTTAACATTACATTTAAAAAATACTTGTTTATTTAAAAGGTAAAGTTACAGGGAAGGAGGGAGGGTGGGATGGAGGGAGGGAGGGAAAGAGAGAGAATAGGAAGGAACAGGGATCGAGAGAGATCTTCCATCTGCTGGTTCATTCTTCAAATAGCCACAATGGCCAGGCTAAAGCCAGGATCCTGAACTCCATCTGGGTCTCCCACAGTCCCAAGGACTCCAGTCATCACCTGCTGCCTTCCAGGTACATTAGCAAGAAACTGCATCAGAAGCAAAGTAACTGACAGTCAACCAGCACTCACATATGGGATGCAGGCACCACAACTGGCAACTTAATTGTTTGAAATGGTTTGAACATAATTTGGCTCCCAAACTTCTACAGGAATTTAAACTCTGAAGTCTTAAGCTAATGGGGCCAGGATAGTAGAAATTGAATTCAATTGTATCTTGGTGTACAAAGCTGGAAAAATAAAGTCAAGAAAAAGACAACAGCGGATGTCAATGAAATGTTGATAGTAACAAAATATTAAGAAAATTAATAAGCCAACAACCAATTTCAGCAAATTAAAACTGAAGTATTCTTTAAAGAGCTCATGGAACTTATCAAGACACCAAGAGAATTATATTTTATGACATTCTTAGAAGTGAAAATTTGTTGAAAGAGACCAAAATCACTATATTTTGAAAAGCAGCTTTCCAAAACACTATTGACATAGAATTAAAAAAAAAACTATAAAAACTAATTTCAACCAATTTTTGAAACCTTTGATAAGAAAAACTTCACAAAAGAAAATTGCAAGTTCAGACTTACAGAATATTCCCAACTTTAAAGGAAGAAAAAAAAACCACCTGTTTCCAACATTTCCCATCATTGGAAATGATGGAATACTTTTGGATTTCTTTTGGGAAGCCCCAGATGATGCAACTTGAAGTAGGGTATAAATTAAAAATGAAATTAAAGAGAATCTCATTTATCAAGAGATACAAATATTCTGATCAAAATATTACTTAACTTATACCATAGATGAAATTGTAACAGATGAATAATAAGGTAAATACAATAAAAAGGGTGTATTTACCATTTTCAATAAATCATGGAAATCATCTGAGTAGGTGACCAATACAAGGAATTACATGATCATTTAGATTAAAGGTTACGAAGAATTTAATAAAATTCAACATCAAGAGATAAAATATCAACTATTAACAAGATAATTAAAACTGATTTGCTTATTTAGATCAAGATTGTCTGAAAGGAATGTACAACAAACTACTTAATACAGTATCACTGAAGATGTTTTCCTTGTAATTCTACCAAGACAAAGATACGTCTAGCTCTCTTTGACATTATACTGGGGCTGTATTCAGGGAAATAGAATAATAAATATAAGACAAAAAATCAATATTCTGTGAAAATAAGAAATGATGTGAACCCATTTAAAGCAAGACTATGGAAGAGACTTCGAAATTCCTGTAGTTTTGAGAGGATTCACTTGCAAATCTTTGGGGTCTGGCCTTAATTTCATTTGTTAAATGAGCACTGGATGAGAGAATTCACTGGGTCTGTACAAGTTTGTCTTGTATCCTATGTGTATACTGTTGATTATATCTGAGTGAAATTTCAGAGTCTTCCCAACTCCTATAAGAGGAGTTTTCAGAAAATTCATTGAGTGTGTATGCTATTTTTAATTCAATTTCCTACAAACTTTTTGAAATATTGTGTAGAGTGAGCCAGGGAGTCCCTGACCATCACTGGCTTTTAGAGAATAAAATATGCATCAAATTTTCCCAGAAACAACTGAAGTGTCTTTAGTCTGTGAAGTTATCTACAAAGATACTGTGGAACACAGGAGTAGAGAGAGGCCTACCAGAGCCCCTGCTCCTAACCATGGGGCTGTGTGAATACAAAATAATGTTTAATGTTTGTTTATACCACACACACACACAGTGTATATATATGTATATATACATAGTGTATATGTATATATATGTATATATATGTGTATATATATGTGTATATTTATACACACACACACATATATACACAGTTTGCTTTCCAGGAATGCTGGTAGCTTTTTGTCTTGAGTTAAAGTGAGATAAAGTACACTTTGGGGGTAGAAAGCGGAGTGAAACCTCAGACCAGATACTCCTGAGCATCGTGATTGCATCCAGCTGGCATGCTCCCCCGTGTAATTTTGCTGCAAATACACAGAGCTCTTTTCCTGTTACTGTTGTGTTTCCAAACATTGGGAAAACTGGGAGTCTCAGTTAATGCCTCCCTCTTGAGATCTTTGACAGCTCCTCAGGGCAATGGTAGGAAGGCACTATATTGAAATTTGGGGGGAGGAGGTTTCTGCTGGGTAGAGTTTCAAGAACATTGCTTCCTTTCCTCTTCTCCCCAGGTGTTTACTTCAATCCCAATGGATTCAAGACTCAAATACACTTCCATGTGTTCATTGTTATGAGGGAAATTTTTATTTGCATCATCAGACATAATCCATAGGTCTGTGTTTCAGGGACAGTTGTCATAAAAGGTGGACTATTTTCTTAATTATCTTATAGAAGTAGTTGGCATTATGCCTGTTATTTATTGTAACTTTCTGTATTTCTCACCAAATTTCTTTGTCAAAGTAAAACAGAAACAACAACAATACCAAAAGCCAACTACGGTCAGGTGTCACGTAATGGTACTGATCCAATCTGTGAAATGCATCATTAGGAAATTGTGGTGTTTGTAATCTTTGTAAAGTGTGCTTACACAAAATAATAGGAGGCATTGTCATAGGAGATATAAACTTAAGGAGCTACCATCATACGCATGTATGTCATCCTGATCAAAACTTCAATATGTGATGCATGACCAGATTTGAAAGTAAAAGAAACATTAGATTTAGGCCTACTGGAATGAGGTCAATGCCCCAGGAATAACTATTTTTGCTTCATCTTCTGAAGTCTTTTGAATTTCAATAAAGAACAACGTGTTCTAGGCCTGAAGATTTAACTTGCCCTTCGGGTTCTGCCTTTTTCTGATCTCAACCTTTGACAAGGTATCTACTGTTAATATATTCTCAATTGAGAAAATATTCCTCACCACAAGTAAATAGGAGCAAACATTTATGGAAAACACAGGCCAGCACTGTGGCTCAGTGGGTTAAAGCACTGGTCTGCAGGGCTGGCATCCTATTTGGGGGCCAGCTCAAGTCTTTGGCTGCTCCACTTCCAATTGAGCTCTCTGCTATGGTCTGGGAAAGCAGTGGAAGATGGGCAAGTTCTTGTGTCCCTGCACCCATATGGGAGACCCAGAAGAAGCTCCTGGCTCCAAGCTTTGGATTAGCTCAGCTCTGACTGCTGTCATTTGGGGATTGAACCAGCAGATGGAAGACTTTATCTCTCTCTCTCTCTCTCTCTCTCTCTCTCTCTCTCTCCAGCTCTACCCCTTTCTGTAACTGTCTTTCAAATAAACAAAATAAATCTTTAAAATAAAAGGTGATGGAAAACAGAGGGAGGAAATTACCACTATTCTGTTGTCAATAATGCCATATCCACTCTCTGGATTATAGTACCTAATCTGAACTTCACATGCAAGCAAATTTGACCTGAGTATTGTAGGATGGTGGTTATCCTCACTGGGTCTTCCCCTCACTCCAATCACATGCCTATTTGTTTCCAAGAGTGCAAATGTATCTTAAGTAGGAATATTGGATTTGAAAATTCTAAGGGTATTATAATTTTATTCTTAAGAAATTCTTAGCTTTTGATGATTGTCTCAGGCTTCTTTCTGGCCAGGTTAGGGCTTTCTAGGATTTTTTTTTCCTCATCAGTGAGGCTACATAATTACAGATGGCAGAGGACCAGGAAATAGCATTATATTGCTTTGCACTACAGTATTCTGAATAACCACTTACCTCCAAGAACCAGTTAGCTGTCATCGTTAGACTCTTATTTATGGTTGTTTGCAACATAAAGTAGTTGATAATTTCTTATAGCCAATGTGTTTCTATAAGAGTTAAAAGTAAGTAGTTAATGTGCTCAATAAATGTGGATTTATTCAAAATGTTTTCTTTGAATGATTAATTTAATGTTAACATTATAAACACCATTTTGATCCATTTATAGTATAGAAAAATGGAATAAAAAGGATGTGGTCCTGCAGCAGTGAAGAATGTGTCAATATCATCAGGAGTAAATGTTGGGAAATGTCTTGGGCAAGGATTGTTTATTACTATGGCTACTACTGCCCTTAGTAGGAGAGAGCAAGGGATCCCCTTTTTCTCTATGTTGTACATTCCTTCACAAACAAGAAAAGTGTCCCCAAATACCCATGGCTTCTGTACTGAAAATGTTTTCTCCCACTTAATATTTGTGTCATTTTCCACTCTGAGTAGGGACAAAAGGAGAAACTAGTGAGATGAAAGAAAAAAGAGGCAATTTGGTTAGTGTAGGAGTACAATTCATAAGAGCCAGAAGCAGAGATTTGGGGCTTGTAAAGAGATTGTGCTTAAAATTTTGAAGGATAGGCTTGGGTAAACAGATTATAAACTTTTTTAGGAGTTTTGGAATCAAAATATTTTTTCCACTTTAGAATTGTCAAATACCCAAGGAAAGGCATCAGCTGTGGGTGATGTACTTTGCCTGAGGTGTGTAATCAAGGCAAATAACTCAGCTGGGCTTTGGGGATACAGGGGCACTGCAGGAGTTCTATTTCTCTAAGACAAGCCTTCAATAAAACTGTTAATCTCTTGTGAGTTTTAAGAACTATATTCAAAGTCAATATTGCTATTATCTCATTGTATTTCATGCTAGCATTTGACATAGGTGTTCACTCCATCCTTACATATCTGCTTGGCTTTTAGGTCATGGAATTGAAATGCTTTTCTCATATTTCACTGGCAGCAATCTAGGGAGAAACATGAACATAGTTGCATTCTTCACTAGATTCATCAATAAAAAATTTAGACTTATATTTTCTTTTTCTTTACTCTCATTTTTATACTACTTTTTTTGTTTTTGGTGATAGGACTATTTGAAAATAAGTTACAGGGGTCAGTGCTGTGGTGCAGCAGGTTAATACCCTGGCCTGAGGCACTGGCATCCCATATGGGCACTGGGTCTAGTCCTGGCTGCTCCTCTTCCAATCCAGCTCTCTGCTATGGCCTGGGAAAGCAGCACAAAATGTCCCAAGTCCTTGAGCCCCTGCACCCACATGGGAGGCCCATAAGAAGCTCCTGGCTCCTGGATACAGATTGGCACAGCTCCAGCCATTGTGGCCATCTGGGGAGTGAACCATTGGATGGAAGACCTCTCTCTTTCTCTGCCTATCTTCTCTCTGTGTAACTCTGAGTTTCAAATAAATAAATAAATATTTTTAAAAAGAAAGAAAATAAGTTACAGATGTTCTGACATTTTATCCCTCAATAATTCAGCAGGCATCTTGTATTGAGAAGAGTATCTTGGGAATGACAGGCAAGATGGAAGAATAGGAAGAGAGCAAACTGATTGTCCAGGAAGAGAGTTTAATAAAAGTGGAGATACTGCAGGTTCAAGGAAGAGTAGGGGAAGAAACAGCAGAGGAAACTCTTCCAGAACTAGTGGTTCACAGTGGACCTGCGTGGAGAGCATGGGAGCCCAAGTTCGGGACACCAGTGGCAGACTCAACACACAAGCGCTGGAACGTGAGGTGAACCAAACCTCAATAGCCGAGACACCAGCGGGAAAGTGGAAAGAGGAGACTAGATGGAACGAGGCTTGAAACCGCATAGAGAAAAGTTCACCAGGCTAACTAGAAGAGAGAGAGAGAGAGAGAAAAGTGACCGATATGGACACGAGTTTCTCTCTCTCTGCTCACCTCTCAAAGGGGAGCAAGACAAAGAGCAGGTGCCATTTTGGACATACATCATAAGCAGGGTGACCTCAGGTCTGCACCAGCCCTGAGCCTAGCAGAAAAACCTGACTCTGGGGGGGGGTGTGAAATAACAGGAGATTAGGATCTACTTGGCAACCCAGTGGGAGACTGCAGGAGAATTTGAGCCCACATTGAGGGCAGCACAGATTCCCTGTGTGGTCCTTGGGAAAGAGCTTCCAATCTCTGGCTCCTGTGGGTATATCATTTGCCTACTAACTACCTCCAATTCCATTCAGCTGTGTGGAATTACTTCCCTTTTGAATCAAAAAGAAAGAAAGAAAGAAAGAAAGAAAGAAAGAAAGAAAGAAAGAAAGAAAGAAAGAAAGAAAGAGATTTACCACATCTAACCTGGGAGTGTCACCTTTGACACACCCTCAACCCTGAGGAACCAAACACAGCTCTCAGGCCAGACCCATCTCAAGCCTCTAAGGCTCCATGGAAAGCAGGCAGTCCACTTAATCTAGACTCATAGTATAACAAGAAAAAACACCACAGTGAAGAAACCAAATATCTCCAACATGCCAAACAACAAACGCAAAAACCGAGGTAACAAGAACAAGGAAGGCACTATGACGCCCCCAAATGAAAAAGACACCCCAATTCAAGATTATGAAGATGAGGAGATTGAAGAAATGCAAGAAGTGGATCTTAAAAAATTGATAAGAACATTAAGAAGTTCTCAAAAACAAATTCTTGAACTACAGAAATCCTTAATGGACAAGATAGAAAATCTCTCTCATGAAAATAAAATATTAAGGAGGAATCAAAATGAAATGAAACAACTAGTAGAACAAGAAACTGTGATAGTGATGAGAAATCATAATGAAATGAAGAATTCAATAGATCAAATGACAAACATATTAGAGAGCCTTAAAAACAGAATGGGCGAAGCAGAAGGGAGAATATTGGACTTAGAAGACAGAGCACAGGAAAGTATACAGTCAAACCAAAAAAAAAAGAAGAAATTAGAAATCTAAAAAATATTGTTGGGAATCTATAGGATACTATTAAAAAACCCAACATTCAGGTTCTAGGAGTTCCTGAAGGCATGGAGAGGGAGAAAGAATTAGAAGGCCTTTTTAGTGAGATATTTGCAGAGAACTTCCTAGGTCTGGAGAAGGACAGAGACATCGTAGTACAGGAAGCTCATAGAACCCCTAGTGAAAATGACCAAAAGAGATACTCACCACGACACGTTGTAATCAAACTCACCACAGTGAAACATAAAGATTCTAAAATGTGCAAGAGAGAAATGTCAGATTACTCTCAGAGGATCTCCAATTAGACTCACAGCAGACTTCTCATCAGAAATCCTACAAGCTAGAAGGGAATGGCAAGACATAGCCCAAGTACTAAAAGAGAAAAACTGCCAGCCCAGAATATTATATCCTGCAAAGCTCTCATTTGTGAATAAAGATGAACTAAAGACCTTTCACAGCAAACAGAAAGTGAAAGAATTTGTCGCCACTCGTCCAGCCCTGCAAAAGATGCTTAAAGATGTGTTACACACAGAAACACAGAAACATGGTCATCAATATGAAAGAAGGTAAAGGAAGGAAACCTCAGCAAAAGATCACAGGAAGCACAATTTCCCTTTGACATAGAATTAAAATTTGATTCTCTGTAAAAGCAATGTGTTAAAGTAATCTATTATGTTCACTTCATGTCTGTTAAATTCTAATTGTTCAAAAACAGCTGAATATTTATTAAGAGCTCTGGGTTATTTAAATATGTGCTTATTTTCAAAGATTTGAATAATCACCTTGTAACAATCATCAAATTTGGTCTATGTTATGTCATAATTTTAAGGAATCTTATTTTTTTAATTTAAATTATGATTTTTTTGTTTATTTAAATATTACACTCTTCTTCCTCCCAAAAGATTTGAATTAGAATGCAAAAAAAAGACATATCAGTAAGGTTTACAAAAGTTTGAGAGTAAAACATCCTGACCAAAGGAAAGGAGTACATTAGAGAAAGACATATGATGTTTTCTTCCAGTTGGTCCTATGATACCATAAAGCATTAATACACTCCATGTCTTGGCATAAATTTCAGGGTAAGAACCACACCAACAGGCAAGTGAATTATGTTTGATGTGAAGCAGATGCCACCTGGGATGCCCATAAGCCATATTGGAGTGTATGGGTTCAAGTCCCAGCTCTACTCCCGATTTCATCTTCTGCTAATGTGCACCCTGGGAAGCAGCAGGTGATGATGGCTCAAGTGCTTGGGTCCCTGCCACCTATGTGGGAGAGCTGGATTGAGTTTCAGGCTCCTGGCTTCTGCCTGGCCCAGCCCCAACTCTTTATTTTTATTTTTATTTTTATTAAACTTTTATTTAATGAATATAAATTTCCAAAGTATAGCTTATGGGTTACAATGGCTTCCCCTCTCCTATAACTTCCCTCCCGCCTGCAACCCTCCCCTTTCCCGCTCCCTTTCTCCTTCCATTCATGTAAAGATTCATTTTCAATTCTCTTTGTATACAGAAGATCAGTTTAGTATATATTAGGTAAAGATTTCAACATTTTGCCCATATAGCAATATCAAGTGAAAAAACTACCATTGGATTACTAATTATAGCATTAAATAGCAATGTACAGCACATTAAAGACAGAGATCCTACATAATTTTTTTTCAAATTAATTAATTTTCTATGCCATTTCCATTTTAACACCAGGTTGTTTTTTTTCATTTCCATTTCTCTTTATATACAGAAGATCACTTCAGTATATAATTAGCAAAGACCTCATCAGTCTGCGCCCACACAGAAACGCAAAGTATAAAAATACTGTTTCAGTACCAGTCATAGCATCACTTGGCTTTAGACGACACATTAGGGACAGATCCCACATGGGGTGTAAGTACACAGTGACTCCTGTTGCTGACTTAACAACCTGACACTCCTGTTCATGGCGTCAGTAATCTCCCTAGGTTCTAGTCATGAGTTGCCAGGGCTATGGAAGCCTTTAGAGTTCGCTGACTTTGATCTTATTCCGATAGGGTCATAGTCAAAGTGGAGGTTCTCTCCTCCCTTCGGAGAAGGGTACCTCCTTCTTTGATGGCCCCGTTCTTTCCACTGGGATCTCACTCACAGAGATCATTCATTTAGGTCTTTTTTTTCCCCATGATATCTTGGCTTTCCATGCCTGCTATACTCTCATGGGCTCTTCAGCCAGATCTGAATGCCTTGAGGGCTGATTCTGAGGCCAGAGTGTTGTTTAGGACATCTGCCATCCTATGAGTCTGCTGTGTATCCCACTTCCCATGTTGGATCTTTCTCTCCCTTTTTGATTCTATCAGTTAGTATTAGCAGATACTTGTCTTGTTTGTGTGATCTCTTTGCCTCTTAGACCTATCAGAGCTATCAATTGTGAGCTGAAATTGATCACTTGGACTAGTGCGATGGCATTGGTACATGCCATCTTGATGGAATTGTGTTAGAGTCCCCTGGCACATTTCTAACTCCACCATTTGCGGCCAGTCCGATTGAGCATGTTCCAAATTGTTCATCTCCTCCCTCTCTTTTTCCACTCTTAGATTTAACAGGGATCACTTTTCAGTTAAAATTTAAACACCTAAGAATAATCGTGTGTTAATTACTGAGTTCAACCAATAGTACTAGAACCACAACAACAACAACAAATACTAAAAAGGATAAAGTATTACATTGTACATCTAAAGTCAGGACAGGAGCTGATCAGTTCATTGTTGCTTATAGTGTCCATTTCACTTAACAGGTTTCCCCTTTGGCGCTCAGTTGTCACCGATCAGGGAAAACAAATGATATTTTTCTCTTTGGGACTGGCTTAATTCACTCAGCATGATGTTTTCCAGATTGCTCCATCTTGTTGCAAATGACTGGGTTTCGTTGTTTCTTACTGCTGTATAGTATTCTATGGAGTACATGTCCCATAATTTCTTTATCCAGTCTACTGTTGATGGGCTTTTGGGTTGGTTCCAGGTCTTAGCTATTGCGAATTGAGCTGCAATAAACATTAATGTGCAGATGGCTTTTTTATTTGCCAAATTAATTTCCTTTGGGTAAATTCCAAGGAGTGGGATGGCTGGGTTGTATGGTAGGGTTATGTTCAGGTTTCTGAGGAATCTCCAGACAGACTTCCATAGTGGTTTAACCAGTTTGCATTCCCACCAACAGTGGGTTAGTGTCCCTTTTTCCCCACATCCTCTCCAGCATCTGTTGTTGGTAGATTTCTGAATGTGAGCCATTCTCACCGGGGTGAGATGGAACCTCATTGTGGTTTTGATTTGCATTTCTCTGATTGCTAGTGATCTTGAACATTTTTTCATGTGTCTGTTGGCCATTTGGATTTCCTCTTTCGAAAAATGTCTATTGAGGTCCTTGGCCCATCTCTTAAGTGGGTTGTTTGTTTTGTTGTTGTGGATTTTCTTGATTTCTTTGTAGATTCTGGTTATCAATCCTTTATCTGTAGTATAGTTTTCGAATATTTTTTCCCATTCTGTTGGTTGCCTCTTCACTTTCCTGACTGTTTCTTTTGAAGTACAGAAACTTCTCAATTTGATGCAATCCCAAATTTTGGTTTTGACTGCCTGTGCTGTTGGAGTATTTTCCAGGAAGTCTTTGCCTGTGCCTATATCTTGCAGGGTTTCTCCAATGCTCTCTAATAATTTGATGGTTTCGGGTCGTAGATTTAAGTCTTTAATCCATGTTGAGTGAATTTTTGTGTAAGGTGATAGGTATGGGTCTTGCTTCAAGCTTCTGCATGTGGAAATCCAATTTTCCCAGCACCATTTATTGAATAGACTGTCCTTATTCCAGGGATTAGATTTGGATCTTTGGTCAAATATAAGTTGGCTGTAGATGTTTGGATTGATTTCTGGTGTTTCTATTCTGTTCCATTGGTCTATCCATCTGTTTCTGTACCAGTACCATGCTGTTTTGATAACAACTGCCCTGTAGTATGTCCAAAAATCAGGTATTGTGATGCCTCCGGCTTTGTTTTTGTTGTACAGGATTGCTATTCTGTACAATTTGGCTATTCGAGGTCTTCTGTGTCTCCATATGAATTTCAGCATCATTTTTTCTAGATCTGAGAAGAAGGTCTTCGGGATCTTGATGGGTATTGCATTGAATGTATAAATTGCTTTTGGGAGAATAGACATTTTGATGATATTGATTCTTCCAATCCATGAGCATGGAAGATTTCTCCATTTTTTGGTATCCTCTTCTATTTCTTTCTGTAAGGCTTTGTAGTTTTCAACGTAGAGATCTTTAACGTCTTTGGTTAAGTTTATTCCAAGGTGTTTGATTGTTTTTGTAGCTATTGTGAATGGGATTGAATTTAGAAGTTCTTTCTCAGTCATGGCATTGTCTGTGTATACAAAGGCTGTTGATTTTTGTGCATTGATTTTATATCCTGCTACTTTGCCAAACTCTTCGATGAGTTCCAGCAGTCTCTTAGTAGAGTTCTTTGGGTCCCCTAAATAAAGAATCATATCATCTGCAAAGAGGGATAGTTTGAGTTCGTCCTTCCCGATTTGTATCCCTTTAATTTCTTTTTCTTGCCTAATAGCTCTGGCCAAAACTTCCAGAACTATATTGAATAGCAGTGGTGAGAGAGGGCATCCCTGTCTGGTACCAGATTTCAGTGGAAATGCTTCCAACTTTTCCCCATTCAATAGGATGTTGGCCGTGGGTTTTTCATATATTGCTTTGATTGTATTAAGGAATGTTCCTTCCATACCCAGTTTGCTTAGAGTTTTCATCATGAAAGGGTGTTGTATTTTATCAAATGCTTTCTCTGCGTCTATTGAGAGAATCATATGGTTTTTCTTCTGCAGTCTGTTAATGTAGTGTATTACGTTGATTGTTTTGCGAATGTTGAACCACCCCTGCATACCGGGGATGAATCCCACTTGGTCTGGGTGGATGATCTTTCTGATGTGTTGTTGCATTCTATTGGCCAGAATTTTATTGAGGATTTTTGCATCTATGTTCATCAGGGATATTGGTCTGTAATTCTCTTTCAATGTTGCGTCTCTTTCTGGCTTAGGAGTTAAGGTGATGGTAGCTTCATAGAAAGAATTTGGGAGGATTCCCTCTTTTTCGATTGCTCTGAATAGTTTGAGAAGAATTGGAGTTAGTTCTTCTCTAAATATCTGGTAGAACTCAGCAGTGAATCCATCTGGCCCTGGGCTTTTCTTTGTTGGGAGGGCCTTTATTACTGTTTCAATTTCTGTGTCAGTTATTGGTCTGTTTAGGTTTTCTATGTCTTCCTGGCTCAATTTAGGGAGGTTGTATGTGTCCAAGAATCTGTCCATTTCTGATAGATTTCCCTGTTTGCTGGCATACAAGTCCTTGTAGTAATTTCTGATGATTCTTTTTATTTCTGTGGCGTCTGTTGTTAAGTTTCCCATTTCATCTCTGATCCTATTGATTTGGGTCTTTTCTCTTCTTTTTTTAGTTAGTTGGGCCAATGGGGTGTCAATTTTGTTTATTTTTTCAAAAAACCAGCTCCTAGTTTGGCTGATTTTTTGTAATGTTTTTGCACTAGCTTTCTGACTAGAAAACACGAATGTGTTGAGTTTGTGTCTTCATGTGGAAGTAATTAGTGTTTGCCAGCACAAAAGAAAATATTCCTTGCTTATATTCATTAAAAACCATAAAGGACATTGATAATATCAATACAACACAATTCAGAGCCCGTAGCATGATCTGGGATAGAGTTAGCCATAACACAAGAGGATATTTCTGGTTTCATCCAGTCATATCCGGACAAAGTGTTGTGGAACTGGTATGCAATGGACTCAGATAATCACCGTTAAACTGGTTTTGGAGTAGAGGAAACTAATTTTATTGGTCACGTGGATAAAAAGTCATGTTTACAAATATAAATATCATGTTTGTTTGCAGCAATTGCTCTAACTTTCTGCATAAAAAACAGGAATGTGTTGAGTTTGTGTTTCATGTGGAAGTAATCAGTGTTTCCCAGCACAAAAGAAATATTCCCTGCTTAAATTCATTCAAAACCATAAAGTCCATGGTTAATATAAAGAAAACATAAAGCAGAGCCTGTAGCTCCATCTGGGATTGAGTTAGCCATAACAGAAGAGGATATTTCTGGTTTCCTCCAGTCATATCAGGACAAAGTGTTGTAGAACTGGAACATAATGGACTCAGATAATCACCGTCAAACTGGTTTTGGGGGAAAGCAAACACATGTTGTTGGTCACGTGGCTAAAAAGTCATGTTTACAAATATAAATATCATGTTAGTTTGGAGCAAGTGCTCTAGCGTTCTGCAAAGAAACTAGGAATGTATTGAGTTTGTGTCTCCATGTGGAAGTAGTTAGTGTTTCCCAGCAGAAAAGAAAATATTCCTTGCTTAAATTCATTCAAAACCGTAAACGCCATTGGTCATATAAAGAAAACACAAAGCAGAGCCTGTAGGAAGACCTGGGTTTGAGTTAGCCATAACACAAGAGGCTATTTGTGGTTTCATCCAGTCATATCCGGACAAAATGTTGTGGAACTGGTATGCACTTGACTCAGATAATCACCGTCAAACTGGTTTTGGAGGGAAACAAACTCATTTTCTTGGTCACTTGGATAAAAAGTCATGTTGACAAACATAATTATCATCTTTGCAGCAATTGCTCTAACTTTCTGCCTAGAAAACATGAATGTGTTGAGTTTGTGTCTCCATCTGGAAACAATTAGTGTTTCCCAGCACAAAAGAAAATAGTCCCTGCTTAAATTCATTCAAAACCATAAAGGCCATGGATAATATCAAGAAAACACAAAGCAGAGGAGCGGCAAGATGGCGGAATAGCAGGGAGCACACTATTAGTCCGGGGGAAGAGAAAGATTAATATAAGTGGAGATACTGCAGGGTCAAGGAAGAGTAGGGGATGAAACAGCAGAGGAAACTCTTCCAGAACTAGTGGTTCACAGTGGACCTGCGTGGAGAGCGTGGGAGCCCAATTTCGGGACACCAGCGGCAGACTCAACGCACAGGCGCTGGAACGCGAGGTGAGCCGAACCTCAATAGCCCGAGACACCAGCGGGCATGTGGAAAGAGGAGGCTAGAGGGAACAAGGCTTGAAACTCTGTGGGGAAAAATTCACCAGGCTAACTAGAAGAGAGATAGGTAAAAAATTTAAAAAGTGACTGATACAGACACAAGTTTCTCTCTCTCCACTCACCTCTCAAAGGCGAGAAAGACAAAGAGCAGGCACCATTTTGGACATACGTCATAAGCAGGGCAACCTCAGGTCTGCACCGGCCCTGAGCCTAGCAGAAAAACCTGACTCTGGGGGGAGGGGTGAAATAACAGGAGATTAGGATCTAACTTGACAACCCAGTGGGAGACTGCAGGAGAATTGGAGCCCACATTGAGGGCAGCACAGATTCCCTGTGTGGTCCTTGGGAAAGAGCTTCCGATCTCTGGCTCCTGTGGGTATATCATTTACCTTCTAACTACCTCCAATTACATTCAGCTGTGCAGAATTACTTCCCTTTTAAATCAAAAAAAGAAAGAGAGATTTACCACACCTAACCTGGGAGTGTCATCTTTGACACACCCTCAACCCTGAGGAACCAAACACAGCTCTCAGGCCACACTCATCTCAAGCCTCTAAGGCTCCATGGAAAGCAGGCAGTCCACTTAACATAGAGCCATAGTGTAACAAGAAAAAACACCACAGTGAAGAAACCAAATATCTCCAACATGCCAAACAACAAATGCAAAAACCAATGTAACAAGAACAAGGAAGACACTATGACTCCCCCAAATGAAAAAGACACCCCAATTCAAGATTATGAAGATGATGAGATTGAAGAAATGCAAGAAGAAGATCTCAAAAAATTGATAAGAACATTAAGAAGTTCTCAAAAACAAATTCTTGAACTACAGAAATCCTTAATGGACAAGATAGAAAATCTCTCTCGTGAAAGTGAAATATTAAGGAGGAATCAAAATGAAATGAAACAACTAGTGGAACAAGAAACTGTGATAGTGACGAGAAATCATAATGAAATGAAGAATTCAATAGATCAAATGACAAACACATTAGAGAGCCTTAAAAACAGAATGGGCGAAGCAGAAGGGAGAATATCAGACTTAGAAGACAGAGAACAGGAACGGAAACAGGCAAACCAAAGAAAAGAAGAAGAAATCAGAAATCTAAAAAATATTGTCGGGAATCTATAGGATACTATTAAAAATGCAACATTCGGGTTTTAGGAGTTCCTGAAGGCATGGAGAGGGAGAAAGGATTAGAAGGCATTTTCAGTGAGATACTAGCAGAAAATTTCCCAGGTTTGGAGAAGGACAGAGGCATCTTAGTACAGGAAGCTCATAGAACCCCTAGTAAACATGACCAAAAGTGATCCTCACCACGACACGTTGTAATCAAACTCATAACTTGCTTATAGCAAGAGACACCAACTAATCAGGCTATTTGGATTATATTAGAAGGACTGTCAAGATGTGATGTGGTACCAGACTTTAAGTTTCTATAATGGAAAATGCTATTAATACAAATGTTGGAGAATTAAAAAGACTAATGATCTTGTGTTACTAGACATGATAGTTATCTTAATGAGAAAGCCCCAGAGGCCTAAAGGGTTAAATACTTGTAAAATCCTACAGGTGATTTCAAAAATACTGTGAAGTAAGCAAGTGCCTCTTGTTGGTTGATGAGTTTATAATTTTAAACATGGCGACTTAGTCTTTTGTCATCCATGCTGCTCATAAAACTAAAGCGTTGTTGGTTCTGTGTTTAGCTGTCCTCCTATAGGTTCCTATGGACTTTTTATAGCCACTTTTATTGTATTCAGTACTTTGGGATGGCTCTGTAAACAGATGAAGCCAATAATGTATTAACAGTACCAACTGAGAGAAAGTATGGTTAACTGAGGTTACTAAAAACAAAAAGCAATTCAAATCCATTGGCAATCTACAAAAAGAGTTAAAGATTTTAAAAGCTATCATTAAAATTGCTATATTGGTCTATTATGCTATATTATATGTGTGTACATATTGTATGTCCACATGGGGAAATTTTATTAAGAGTTTTATTTTAAATGGATTATAGATAAGATTGTCCATAAATTTAAGCTTCTAAAATCAATCAAAGATACATTTTAATTTGAGTTTCCTGAATCTGTGTATCATATGTTTTAAACATGTTGTTAGAAAGAAACTAAAAACATTTTAGATGGTTGTGCTTAAGTTTACTGGCTAAACAAACTACACCATGTTAGATATTTAAGAGGTGTTTTCAAATACATGATTCTTAAAATTTATAGAAGGCATTGGACCTTCTGGTAAATGTTTTCTTAAGTTGTTATCTAATGGTTGAAACGGTTTGCTAAGTATTCTTGTGATATTGCTATTGTCAGCAAGCGATCTAGGACTTGCTCCCTCATTTCTCTATTCTAAGCTCAACTTGTTCTTTCATACTCTCTTCAAGGTAGGAAACTAATTCTATTATGAAGAAATCTGTAGGATGCACAATTTAATCTTTAGACCTTATAAAAAAGATGGCTAACATTTTTCTGGAATAGCATAGCCAAAATAAGAACTTAAATAATAATCTCATAGCTAGATTCACTTCGCCATCAGCCAAGTATACAGTAAGTAGAAAAACCTCCCTTTCAGACCAAAGGGAAAGAAAGTTTTAAAGTGAGAATATAATTTTCCTCATGGGCATTGTCTACCTTAGAAAAACTACTACAGAACATGCCTGTGACTATAGACTTGTAGTTCAGGCCACCGAAGATTAGAGATGGGACTTGGGCACTCCCTTGACTTGCATCCTCTGGTCTGCTTTAACATAAACCAGGAGGAAAAGAAAGTTCGGCATCAGAAGCAATGGGTGGCAGGCCTATTAATGGCTGATCTGTACAGTGATCTGCCCTCAAGCAGACCCAACAGGCCAGTCCTCTGCAGTGGCTTTCAATGTGGTAAGCCTGGGCTTCAGCAGAAGTCAGCTTGTGAAGAGCCCTGGCAGCTCTGCCAAGAGTTGGATCACTGGAAATGGACCTGCCCTGGAGTCGAAGGATGCCCAGGTCAGAGCCACAGATCTTATTGGCTCTAAGCTGAAAAGCCCTTCACTCAGCCCAACTTCCAAAGTGACCACTGCAGCTGAGGGGATGGTCAAGTAGGGTCAGCAACATTGCAGGCAGAACTGTCAATTTCTTGTTAGAGATGCCCCCTGCCTTTACCTGGCCAGCTCTCCTCCCAGGCCAGCCAAGTAATGCAAGTCAACAGAGTGCCTTGCCCTAGGAGGTTCACACCTCCCTTAGGATATAGCCCATGTGAAGAGATAGATAGGCCTGGGCCTCTTAACTTACAAGGCCTAAAGCCCACCAGATTATTATCAAGCCTCTTCTATCAGGTTCTATTTGCCTCTCAATCAGAAAACTTAATTGTAGCTTAGACAGCACCTTTCTTAGCTTCTCTAATAATGACTCTGTCCTTTTTTCTAGACCCTGTCTAGCATACTTGGGCCTCATTCCTTTGTAATCATAACCTCTACTCTACCACCAATGGCTCTACTCCCAACCTGTGTGTACTGATGATGCTCTTCCCCACTTAATGCTGTATAATTGTTCAAACCTGGTAAATGCCACTCTTAGGATCACTGGTTTCTATCCTCACTCTGTCTTTTATGACCTTGTCTAAACATAATCAGAGTCGGCAAACTTGGAAGGCTTCCATAGCCTTGGCAACTCATGACGACAGCCTAGGGTGGTTACTGGCACCATAAACTAGAGTGTCAATTTGTTGGCTCAACAACAGGAGCCACTGTGCACTTGCTCCTCATGTGGGATCTCTGTCCTTAATGTGCTGTACATTTATTTTGATTTAATGCTATAACTAGTACTCAAACAGTATGTTTCACTTTGTGTTTCTATGTGGGTGCAAACTGTGAGATCTTTATACTAAATTGATCTTCTGAATATAAAGAGAATTGAAAAGGAATCTTGATGCAAATGGAAGGGGAGAGGACACGGGAGAGGGGAGGGTTGCTGGTGGGAGGGAAGTTATGGGAGGGGGAAGCCATTGTAATCCAGAAGCTGTACACTGGATATTTATATTCATTAAATAAAAGTTAAGAAAAAAAAAACTCGTATTCTTGGTCAAGTGGATAAAAATTCATGTTTACAAATATAAATATCATGTTTGATTGCAGCAATTGCTCTAGATTTCTGCCTAGAAAACAAAAACATGTAGAGGTTTTGTCTGCATTTTGAACTAATTAGCATTTCAGGCACAAAACGAAATTTCCTCTACTGAAATTCATTCAAAACCATAAAGACCATTGATAATATCAAGAAAACACAAAGCAGAGCCTGCAGCACGATCTGGGATTGAGTTAGCCATAACACAAGAGGATATTTCTGGTTTCATCCAGTCATATCCGGACAAAGTGTTGTGTAACTGGTATGCAAAGGACTCAGATAATTACGGTCAAACTGGTTTTGTAGAAAACCAAAGTCGTATTCTTGGGCAAAAACAAAAAATGTAATGTTTACACATATAAATATCATGTATGTTCACCACAGTTGCTCTAGATTTTCCAAAGAAAACACGAATATATAGAGGTTTTGTCTGCATATGGAACTAATTAGCATTTCCAGCAAAAAAACAAAATCCCTCTACTGAAATACATTCCAAAACGTAAGGTCCATTGATAATATCCAGAAATAACAAACACAGAGTCTGTAGGAAGATCTGGGATTGAGTTAGCCATAACACAAGAGTGTGGTACTGCTATGCAGTGGACTCAGATAATCTCTGTCAAACTGACTTCAGAGTAAAGCAAACTCATTTTCTTTATTAAAAGTAAAAATAGTCATGTTTACAAGTATAAATATCATATCTGTTTGCAGCAATTGTTTTAGCTTTCGGCCTAGAAAACAGGAATGTGTTGAGTTTGTGTCTCCATGTGGAAGTAATTAGTGTTTCCCAGCACAAAAGAAAATATCCCCTACTTAAATTCATTCAAAACCATAAAGTCCACTGGTAATATCAAGAAAAGACAAAGCAGAGCCTGTAGCTCCATCTGGGATTGAGTTAGCCATAACACAAGAGGATATTTCTGGTTTCATCCAGTCATATCACGACAAAGTGTTGTGGCATTAGTATGCAGTGGACTCAGATAATCACCGTCAAACTGGTATTGGAGTAAAGCAAACTCATTTTCTTCGTCACGTGGATAAAAAGTCATGTTTACCAATATAAATATCATGTTGACTGCAATTACTCTAGCTTTCTGCCTAGAAAACAAGAATGTGTTGAGTTTGTGTCTCCATGTGATACTAATTAGTTTATCCCAGCACAAAAGAAAATATTCCCTGCTTAAATGCATTTAAAATCATAAAGTCTATTGATAATATCAAGACATCACAAACACAGAGTTTGTAGCACCAAGTGGGATTGAGTTAGCCATATCACAAGAGGATATTTCTGGTTTCATCCAGTCATATCCAGAGAAGGTGTTGTGGAATTGGTATAAAATGGACTCAGAAAATCACATTAAAACTTGATTTAGAGAACAGGAAAGTATTTTCTTAGGCAAATGCATAAATGTCATCTATACAAACAAAAATATCAATATTGTTTTCAGCAATTGCTCTAGCTTTCAGCCTAGAAAACAGGAATGTGTTGAGTTTGTGTCTCCATGTAGAACTAATTAGTGTTTCCCAGCACAAAAGAAAATATTCCCTGCTTAAATGCATTCAAAACCATAAAGTCCATTGATAATATCAAGAAAACACAAAGCAGGGCCTGTAGCAAGGTCTGGGATTGAGTAGGCCATAACACAAGAGGATATTTCTGGTTTCATTCAGTCATATCCAGACAAAGTGTTGTGCAACTGGTATGCATTGGACTCAGATAATCACCGTCACACTGGTTTTGGGGGAAAACAAACTCATTTTCTTTGTCACGTGGATAAAAAGTCATGTTTACAAATATAAATATCATCTTTGTTTGCAGCAATTGCTCTAGCTTTCTGCCTAGAAAACAGGAATGTGTTGAGTTTGTGTCTCCATATGAACTAATTAGTGTTTCCCAGAACAAAAGAAAATATTCCCTGCTTAAATTCATTCAAAACCATGAAGTTAATTGATAATATCAAGAAAACACAAAGCAGAGCCTATAGCAAGATATGGGATTTAGATAGCCATAAAACAAGAAGATATTTCTGGTTTCATCCAGTCATATCCGGACAAAGTGTTGTGGAACTGGTATGCAATGGACTCAGAAATTCACCCTCAAACTTGTTTTGTAGAAAACCAAACTCGTATTCTTGGGTAAGTGCAAAAAATCTCATGTTTACACATAAAAATATCATTTTTTTGCCACAGTTGCTCTAGATTTCTCCCAAGAAACATGAATCTGTAGAGGTTTTGTCTGCATATGGAACTAGTTAGCATTGCCAGCACAAATTAAATTTCCTGTAATGAAATTCAGTGCAAAATGTAAAGTCCATTGATAATATCCAGAAACCACAAACACAGTCTGTAGCCACATCTGGGATTGAGTTAGCAATAACACAAGAGAATATTTCTGGTTTCATCCAGTCATATCCGGACAAAGTGTTGTGGAACTGGTATGCACTGGACTCAGATAATCACCGTCAAACTGGTGTTGGGGGAAAGCAAACACATTTACTTGGTCACGTGGATAAAAATTCATGTTTCCAAATATAAATATCATGTTATTTTGCAGAAATTGCTCTAGCTTTCTGTATAGGAAACAGGAATTGTTGATTTGTGTCTCCATGTGGAAGAAGTTAGGATTTCGCAGCACAAAAGAAAATATCCCCTGCTTAAACTCATTCGAAACCATAAAGGCCATTGATAATATCAAGAAAACACAAAGCAGTGCATGTAGTAAGACCTGGGATTAAGTTAGCCATAACACAAGAGGATATTTCTGCTTTTCCAGTCATATCCGGACAAAGTGTTGTGGAACTGGTATGCAATGGACTCAGATAATCACCGTCACACTGGTTTTGAGAAAAAAAACACATTTTCTTGGTCACGGTGATAAAAAGTCATGTTTACAACTACGAATATCATGTTTGTTTTTAGCAATTGCTCTAGCTTTCTGTATCGAAAACAGAAATGTGTTGAGTTTGTGTCTCCATGTGGAAGAAGTTAGGGATTCCCAGCACAAAAGAAAGTATTCCCTGCTTCAATGCATTCAAATCATTAAGTCCATTGATAATATCAAAAAAACACAAACCAGGGCCTTTAGCAAAGGCTGGGATTGAGTTAGCCATAACACAAGAGGATATTTCTGGTATCATCCAGTCATATCCAGACAAAGTGTTGTGGAACTGGTGTGCACTGGACTCAGATAATCACCGTCAAACTGGTGTTGGGGGAAAGCAAACACATTTACTTGGTCACGTGGATAAAAAGTCATGTTTCCAAATATAAATATCATGTTATTTTGCAGAAATTGCTCTAGCTTTCTGTATAGGAAACAGGAATTGTTGATTTGTGTCTCCATGTGGAAGAAGTTAGGATTTCGCAGCACAAAAGAAAATATCCCCTGCTTAAACTCATTCGAAACCATAAAGGCCATTGATAATATCAAGAAAACACAAAGCAGTGCATGTAGTAAGACCTGGGATTAAGTTAGCCATAACACAAGAGGATATTTCTGCTTTTCCAGTCATATCCGGACAAAGTGTTGTGGAACTGGTATGCAATGGACTCAGATAATCACCGTCACACTGGTTTTGAGAAAAAAAACACATTTTCTTGGTCACGGTGATAAAAAGTCATGTTTACAACTACGAATATCATGTTTGTTTTTAGCAATTGCTCTAGCTTTCTGTATCGAAAACAGAAATGTGTTGAGTTTGTGTCTCCATGTGGAAGAAGTTAGGGATTCCCAGCACAAAAGAAAGTATTCCCTGCTTCAATGCATTCAAATCATTAAGTCCATTGATAATATCAAAAAAACACAAACCAGGGCCTTTAGCAAAGGCTGGGATTGAGTTAGCCATAACACAAGAGGATATTTCTGGTATCATCCAGTCATATCCAGACAAAGTGTTGTGGAACTGGTGTGCACTGGACTCAGATAATCACCGTCAAACTGGTTTTTGGGGAAAACACATTTTGTTGGTCACGTGGATAAAAAGCCATGTTTACAAATTTAAATATCATGTTACTTTTCAGCAAATGCTCTAGCTTTCTGCATAGGAAACAGGAATGTGTTTATGCCTCCATGTGGAAGTAGTTTAGTTTTCCCCGCACAAACGAAAATATTCCCTGCTTAAATGAATTCAAAAATCATTAAGTCCATTGATAATATCAAAAAAACACAAAGCAGAGCCTGTAGCAAGATATGGGATTTAGATAGCCATAACACAAGAGGATATTTCTGGTTTTATCCAGTCATATCCGGACAAAGTGTTGTGGAACTGGTATGCACTGGACTCAGATAATCACCATCAAACTGGTTTTGGGAGAAAACAAACTCTTTTTCTTGGTAACGTGGATATAAAGCCATGTTTACAAATATAAATATCATGTTAGATTGCAGCAATTACTCTAGCTTTCTGCTTAGAAAACACGAATGTTTTGAGTTTGTGTCTCCATGTGGAAGTAATTAGTGTTTCCCAGCACAAAAGAAAATATTCCCTGCTTAAATTCATTCAAAACCATAAAGTCCATGGATAATATCAAGAAAACACAAAGCAGAGCCTGTAGCACCATCTGGGATTGAGTTAGCCATAACACAAGAGGATATTTCTTGTTTCATCCAGTCATATCCGGACAAACTCTTGTGGAACTGGTATGCACTGGACTCAGATAATCACCGTCAAACTGGTATTGGGGGAAAAAAAACTCATTTTCTTGGTCACGTGGATAAAAAGTTATGTTTACAAATATGAATATCATGTTATTTTGCAGAAATTGCTATAGCTATCTGCTTAGGAAACAGGAATTGTTGAGTTTGTGTCTCCATGTGGAAGAAGTTAGGATTTCCCAGCACAAAAGAAAATATCCCCTGCTTAAATTCATTCAAAACCATAAAGGCCATGGATAATATCAAGAAAACAGAAAGCAGTGCATGCAGCGAGATCTGGGATTGAATTAGCCATAACACAAGAGAATATTTCTGGGTTCATCCAGTCATATCCGGACAAAGTATTGTGGAACTGTTATGCAATGGACTCAGATAATCACCGTTACACTGGTTTTGGGGGAAAACAAACTCATTTTCTTGGTCATGTGGATAAAAAGTCATGTTTACAAATATAAATATCATGTTTGTTTGTAGCATTTGCTCTAGCTTTCTGCATCGAAAACAGGAATGTGTTGAGTTTGTGTCTCCATGTGGAAGAAGTTAGGGTTTCCCCGCACAAAATAAAATATTCCCTGCTTCAATGCATTCAAATCATTAAGTCCATTGATAATATCAAGAAAACACAAAGCAGGGCCTGTAGCAAGGTGTGGGATGGAGTTAGCCATAACACAAGAGGATATTTCTGGTTTCATCCAGTCATATCTGGACAAAGTGTTGTGGAACTGGTATGCACTGGACTCAGATAATCACCATCAAACTGGTTTTGGGGGAAAACAAACTCTTTTTCTTGGTCACGTGGATAAAAAGCCATGTTTACAAATATAAATATCATGTTGGTTTGCAGGAATTGCTCCAGCTTTCTGCCTAGAAAACAGGAATGTGTTGCGTTTGTGTCTCCATGTGGAACTAATTAGTGTTTGGCAGCACAAAAGAAAGTATTCCTTGCTTAAATTCATTCCAAACCATAAAGGCCATTGGTAATATCAAGAAAACACAAATCAGAGCCTGTAGGAAGATCGGGATTCAGTTAGCCATAACACAAGAGGATATTTCTGGTTTCATCCAGTCATGCGGAAAAACTGTTGTGGAACTGGTATACAATGGACTCAGATAATCAGCATCAAAAAGGTTTTGAGGGAAAACAAACTCATTTTCTTGGTCAGGTGGATAAAGGGTCATGTTTACAAATATAAATATCATGTTAGTTTGCAGAAATTGCTCTAGCTTTCTGCATCGAAAACAGGAATTTGTTGAGTTTGTGTCTCCATGTGGAAGTAGTTAGGTTTTCCCAGCACAAAAGAAAAGATTCCCTGCTTAAATTCATTCAAAACCATAAAATCCGTGGATAATATCAAGAAAGCACAACAGAGCCTGTAGGAAGATCTGGGATGGAGTTAGCCATAACACAAGAGGATATTTCTGGATTCATCCAGTCATATCCGGACAAAGTATTGTGGAACTTGTATGCAATGGACTCAGATAATCACTGTCAAACAGGTTTTGAGAGAAAACAAACTCATTTTCTTGGTCACGTGGATAAATAGACATGTTTACAAATAGAAATATCATGTTTGTTTGTAGCAATTGCTGTAGCTTTCTGCATAGAAAACAAGAATGTGTTGAGTTTGTGTCTCCATGTGGAATAGTTAGGGTTTTCCAGCTGAAAAGAAAATATTCCCTGCTTAAATTCATTCAAAACCATAAAGGCCTTTGATAATATCAAGAAAACAGAAAGCAGTGATTGTAGCAAGATCTGGGATTCAGTTTGCCATAACACAAAAGGATATTTCTGCTTTCATCCAGTCCTATCTGGAGAAAGTGTTGTTGAACTGGTATGGAATGGATTCAGATAATCACTGTCAAACTGCTTTTGGGGGAAAACATATTCATTTTATTGGTCACGTGGATAAAAAATCTTGTTTACAAATGTAAATATCATGTTAGTTTGCAGCAATTGCTCTTTCTGCCTAGAAAACACGAATGTGTTGAGTTTGTGTCTCCATGTGGAAGTAGTTAGGGTTTCCCAGCACAAAAGAAAATAATCCCTGATTAAATTCATTCAAAACCATAAAGGCCATGGATAATATCAAGAAAACACAAAAGAGTGCTTGTAGCAAGATCTGGGATAGAGTTATTTATAACCCAAGAGGATATTTCTGGTTTCATCCAGTCATATCCGGACAAAGTGTTGTGGAACTGGTATGCACTGGATTCAAATAATCACCATCATAGTGGTTTTGGGGGAAAACAAACACATTTTCTTGGTCACGTGGATAAATAGTCATGTTTAGAAATATATATATCATGTTAGTTTGCAGCAATTGCTCTAGCTTTCTGCTTAGAAAACACGAATGTTTTGAGTTTGTGTCTCCATGTGGAAGTAATTAGTGTTTCCCAGCACAAAAGAAAATATCCCCTGCTTACCTGCATTCAAAATCATTAAGTCCATTGATAATATCATGAAAACACAAAGCAGGGCCTGTAGCAAGGTCTGGGATTGAGTTAGCCATACACAAGAGGATATTTCTGGATTCATCCAGTCATATCTGGACAAAGTGTTGTGGAACTGGTATGCAATGGACTCAGAAAATCACCGTCAAACAGATTTTGGGGGAAAACACACTCATTTTCTTGGTCACGCGGATGAAAAGTCATGTGTACAAATATAAATATCATGTTTGTTTGTAGCAATTGCTCTAGCTTTGTGCATGGAAAACAGGAATGTGTTGAGTTTGTGTCTCCATATGGAAGTAATTAGTGTTTCCCAGCACAGAAGAAAATATTCCCTGCTTAAATTCATTCAAAAACATAAAGTCCATGGATAATATCAAGAAAACACAAAGCACAGCCTGTAGCAAGGTCTGGGATTGAGTTAGCCATAACACAAGAGGATATTTCTGGTTTCATCCAGTCATATCCGGACAAAGTGTTGTGAAACTCGTATGCACTGGACTCAGATAATCACCGTCAAACTGGTTTTATGGGAATGCAACCTCATTTTCTTGGTCACATGGATAAAAAGTCATGTTTACTAATATAAATATCACGTTACTTTGCAGGAATTGCTCCAGCTTTCTGCATAGGAAACAGGAATGTGTTGAGTTTGTGTCTCCATCTGGAAGGAATTAGATTTTCCCATCACAAAAGAAAATACTCCCTGCTTAAATTCATTCAAAACCATAAAGTTCATGGATAATATCAACAAAACACAAAGCAGAGCCTGTAGGAAGATCTGGGATTGAGTTAGCCATAAAACAAGAGGATATTTCTGGTTTCATCCAGTCATATCCGGACAAAGTGTTGTGGAACTGGTATACAATGGACTCAGATTATCGCCGTCAAACTGGTTTTGGGGGAAAGTAACCTCATTTTCTTGGTCACATGGTTAAAAAGTCATGTTTACAAATATAAATATCATGTTTGTTTGTAGCAATTGCTCTAGCTTTCTGCATAGAAAACACGAATGTGTTGAGTTTGTGTCTCCATGTGGAACCAATTAGTGTTTCGCAACACAAAAGAAAATATTGCCTGCTTTAATTCATTCAAAATAATAAAGCCCATTGATAATAGCAAGTAAACACAAAGCAGAGCCTGTAGCACCATCTGGGATTGAGTTAGCCATAACACAAGAGGATATTTCTGGTTTTATCAAGTCATATCCGCACAAAGTGTTGTGGAACAGGTATGCAGTGGACTCAGATAATCACCGTCAAACTGGATTTAGAGAAAAGCAAAGTATTTTCTTAGGCAAGTGCATAAAAGTCATCTATACAAACACAAATATCAAGATTGTTTGCAGCAATTATCTAGCTTTCTGCCTAGAAAACACGAATGTGTTGAGTTTGTGTCTCCATGTGGAAGTAATTAGTGTTTCCCAGCACAAAAGAAAATATCCCCTTTTGTAACTTTTATTTAATGAATATAAATTTCCAGTGTACAGCTTCTGGATTACAATGGCTTCCCCCTCCCATAACTTCCCTCCCACCAGCAACCCTCCCCTCTCCCATGCCCTCTCCCCTTCCATTTGTATCAAGATTCCTTTTCAATTCTCTTTATATACAGAAGATCAATTTAGTATAAAGATTTCAACAGTTTGCACCCACATAGAAACACAAAGTGAAACATACTATTTGAGTACTAGTTATAGCATTAAATCAAAATGTACAGCACATTAAGGACAGAGATCCCACATGAGGA
The DNA here is from genome assembly GCF_033115175.1 of Lepus europaeus. Taxonomy (NCBI): domain Eukaryota; kingdom Metazoa; phylum Chordata; class Mammalia; order Lagomorpha; family Leporidae; genus Lepus; species Lepus europaeus. Next base: position 2,187,616 of record NW_026909213.1, on the reverse strand, counting down.
GCAAGTGCACAGTGGCTCCTGTTGTTGAGCCAACAAATTGACACTCTAGTTTATGGCGCCAGTAACCACCCTAGGCTGTCGTCATGAGTTGCCAAGGCTATGGAAGCCTTCCAAGTTTGCCGACTCTGATTATGTTTAGACAAGGTCATAAAAGACAGAGTGAGGATAGAAACCAGTGATCCTAAGAGTGGCATTTACCAGGTTTGAACAATTATACAGCATTAAGTGGGGAAGAGGACCATCAGTACACACAGGTCGGAAGTAGAGCCATTGGTGGTAGAGTAGAAGTTATCATTACAAAGGAATGAGGCCCAAGTATGCTAGACAGGGTCTAGAAAAAAGGACAGAGTCATTATTAGAGAAGCTAAGAAAGGTGCTGTCTAAGCTACAATTAAGTTTTCTGATTGAGAGGCAAATAGAACCTGATAGAAGAGGCTTGATAATAATCTGGTGGGCTTTAGGCCTTGTAAGTTAAGAGGCCCAGGCCTATCTATCTCTTCACATGGGCTATATCCTAAGGGAGGTGTGAACCTCCTAGGGCAAGGCACTCTGTTGACTTGCATTACTTGGCTGGCCTGGGAGGAGAGCTGGCCAGGTAAAGGCAGGGGGCATCTCTAACAAGAAATTGACAGTTCTGCCTGCAATGTTGCTGACCCTACTTGACCATCCCCTCAGCTGCAGTGGTCACTTTGGAAGTTGGGCTGAGTGAAGGGCTTTTCAGCTTAGAGCCAATAAGATCTGTGGCTCTGACCTGGGCATCCTTCGACTCCAGGGCAGGTCCATTTCCAGTGATCCAACTCTTGGCAGAGCTGCCAGGGCTCTTCACAAGCTGACTTCTGCTGAAGCCCAGGCTTACCACATTGAAAGCCACTGCAGTGGACTGGCCTGTTGGGTCTCCTTGAGGGCAGATCACTGTACAGATCAGCCATTAATAGGCCTTCCACCCATTGCTTCTGATGCCGAGCTTTCTTTTCCTCCTGGTTTGTGTTAAAGCAGACCAGAGGATGCAAGTCAAGGGAGTGCCCAAGTCCCATCTCTAATCTTCGGTGGCCTGAACTACAAGTCTATAGTCACAGGCATGTTCTGTAGTAGTTTTTCTAAGGTAGACAATGCCCATGAGGAAAATTATATTCTCACTTTAAAACTTTCTTTCCCTTTGATCTGAAAGGGAGGTTTTTTCTACTTACTGTATACTTGGCTGATGGCGAAGTGAATCTAGCTATGAGATTATTATTTAAGTTCTTATTTTGGCTATGCTATTACAGAAAAATGTTAGCCATCTCTTTTATAAGGTCTAAAGATTAAATTGTGCATCCTACAGATTTCTTCATAATAGAATTAGTTTCCTACCTTGAAGAGAATAGAGAAATGAAAGAACAAGTTGGGCTTAGAATAGAGAAATGAGGGAGCAAGTCCTAGATCGCTTGCTGACAACAGCAATATCACATGAATACTTAGCAAACCGTTTCAACCATTAGATAACAACTTAAGAAAACATTTACCAGAAGGTCCAATGCCTTCTCTAAATTTTAAGAATCATGTATTTGAAAACACCTCTGAAGTATCTAACATGGTGTAGTTTGTTTAACCAGTAAAATAAGCACAACCATATAAAATGTGTTTAGTTTCTTTCTACCAACAAGTTTAAAACATATTATACACAGATTCAGGTCACACAAATTAAAATGCATCTTTGATTGATTTTAGCAGCTTAAATTTATGGACAATCTTATCTATAAGCCATTTAAAATAAAACTCTTAATAAAATTTCTCCATGTGGACATACAATATGTACACACATATAACATAGCATAGTACACCAATATAGCAATTTTAATAATAGCTTTTAAAATCTTTAACTCTTTTTGTAGATTGCCAATTGATTTGAATTGCTTTTTGTTTTTCGTAACCTCAGTTGACCATACTTTCTCTCAGTTGGTACTGTTAATACATTATTGGCTTCATCTGTTTACAGAGCCATCCCAAAGTACTGAATACAATAGAAGTGGCTGGAAAAAGTCCATAGGAACCTATAGGAGGACAGCTAAACACAGAACCAACAACGCTTTAGTTTTATGAGCAGCAAATCATATATAACTGTGGATGACAAAAGACTAAGTCGCCATGTTTAAAATTATAAACTCATCAACCAACAAGAGGCGCTTGCTTACTTCACAGTATTTTTGAAAGCACCTGTGGGATTTGACAAGTATTTAACCCTTTAGGCCTCTGGGGCTTTCTCATTAAGATAACTATCATGTCTAGTAACACAAGATCATTAGACTTTTTAATTCTCAAACATTTGTATTAATAGCATTTTCCATTATAGAAACTTAAAGTTTGGTACCACATCACATCTTGACAGTACTTCTAATATAATCCAAATAGCCTGATTAGTTGGTATCTCTCTAAGATGAGAGACATAGGTCCTTCAATTTTTTCAGTTGGGCCCAAACTGGAAAAACCAAAGTCCAGGATTTACTGGAAATTTTAGAGTCCAGATTGTTTGAAACTTTGATTTTTTGAATGCCTGTCAAGAATGCCAAGAAGGCTCAAAATCCAAAATATCTGGTTGAAATAAGATTCCATAAAATCATGACTTAATATAGACCAAATTTGATCATTGTTACAGGTGATTATTCAAATCTTTGAAAATAAGCACATATTTAAATAACCCATAGCTCTTACTAAAATTTCAGATGTTTTTGAACAATTAGAATTTAACAGACATCAAGAGAACATAATAGATTACTTTAACAGATTGCTTTAATAGAGAATCAGAGTTTAATTCTATGTCAAAGAGAAATTGAGCTTCCTGTGATCTTTTGCTGTGAGGTTTCCTTCCTTTACCTTCTTTCATATTGATGACTATGTTTCTGTGTTTCTGTGTTTCTGTGTGTAACACATCTTTAAGCATCTTTTGCAGGGCAGGATGAGTGGCAACAAATTGTTTCAGTTTCTGTTTGCTATGAAAAGTCTTAATTTCACCTTCATTCACAAATGAGAGATTTGCAGGATATAATATTCTGGGCTGGCAGTTTTTCTCTCTTAGCACCTGGGCTATGTCTTGCCATTCCCTTCTAGCTTGTAGGGTTTCTGATGAGAAGTCTGCTGTGAGTCTAATTGGAGATCCTCTAAGAGTAATCTGACGTTACTCTCTTGCACATTTTAGGATCTTTTCTTTCTGTTTCACTTTGGTGAGTTTGATTTCGACGTGTCGTGGTGAGGATATTTTGGTCATGTTTATTAGGGGTTCTATAAGCTTCCTGTACTAAGATGACTCTGTCCTTCTCCAAACCTGGGAAATTTTCTGCTAGTATCTCACTGAAAATGCCTTCTAATCCTTTCTCCCTCTCCATGCCTTCAGGAACTCCTAAAACCCGAATGTTGGGTTTTTTAATAGTATCCTATAGATTCCCGACAATATTTTTTAGATTTCTGATTTCTTCTTCTTTTCTTTGGTTTGCCTGTTTCCTTTCCTGTTCTCTGTCTTCTAAGTCTGATATTCTCTCTTCTGCTTCGCCCATTCTGTTTTTAAGGCTCTCTAATGTGTTTGTCATTTGATCTATTGAATTCTTCATTTCATTATGATTTCTCATCACTATCAGAGTTTCTTGTTCCACTAGTTGTTTCATTTCATTTTGATTCCTCCTCAATATTTCACTTTCACGAGAGAGATTTTCTATCTTGTCCATTAAGGATTTCTGTAGTTCAAGAATTTGTTTTTGAGAACTTCTTAATGTTCTTATCAATTTTTTGAGATCTGCTTCTTGCATTTCTTCAATCTCATCATCTTCATAATCTTGAATTGGGGTGTCTTTTTCATTTGGGGGAGTCATAGTGTCTTCCTTGTTCTTGTTACATTGGTTTTTGCATTTGTTGTTTGGCATGTTGGAGATATTTGGTTTCTTCACTGTGGTGTTTTTTCTTGTTACACTATGGCTCTATGTTAAGTGGACTGCCTGCTTTCCATGGAGCCTTAGAGGCTTGAGATGAGTGTGGCCTGAGAGCTGTGTTTGGTTCCTCAGGGTTGAGTGTGTGTCAAAGATAACACTCCCAGGTTAGGTGTGGTAAATCTCTCTTTCTTTCTTTTTTTGATTCAAAAGGGAAGTAATTCTGCACAGCTGAACGTAATTGGAGGTAGTTAGGCAAATGATATACCCACAGAATCCAGAGATCGGAAGCTCTTTACCAAGGACCACACAGGGAATCTGTGCTGCCCTCAGTGTGGGCTCCAATTCTCCTGCAGTCTCCCACTAGGTTGCTAAGTTAGATGCTAATCTCCTGTTATTTCACCCCTCCCCCCAGAGTCAGGTTTTTCTGCTAGGCTCAGGGCTGGTGCAGACCTGAGGTCGCCCTGCTTATGACGTATGTCCAAAATGGTGCCTGCTCTTTGTCTTTCTCACCTTTGAGGGGTGAGCAGAGAGAGAGAGAAACTCGTGTCCGTATCACTCACTTTTTTTTTTTCCTCTCTCTTCTAGTTAGCCTGGTGAACTTTTCCCCATGGAGTTTCAAGCCTCGTTCCCTCTAGTCTCCTCTTTCCAATTGCCTGCTGGTGTCTTGGGCTATTGAGGTTCGGCTCACCTCGCGTTTCAGCACTGGTGTGTTGAGTCTGCCACTGGTGTCCCGAACTTGGGCTCCCACGCTCTCCACACAGGTCCACTGTGAATCACTAGTTCCAGAAGAGTTTCCTCTGCTGTTTCTTCACCTACCCTTCCTTGACCCTGCAGTATCTCCACTTTTATTAACCTGTCTCTCTCCCTAACTAATAGTGCGCTGCATTCCTATTCTGCCATCTTGCCGCTCTCTGAAAATATCCCATTTTTAAATTCATTCAAAACCATAAAGTCTATTGATAATATCAAGAAAACACAAAGTAGAGCCTGTAGCAAGATCTGAGATTGAGTTAGCCATAACACCAGAGGTTATTTCTGGTTTCATCCAGTCATATCCTGACAAAGTGTTGTGGAACTAGTATGCAATGGACTCAGATAATCACTGTCAAACTGGTTTTGGAATGAAGCAAACTCATTTTCTTGGTCAAGTGGATAAAAAGTCATGTTTACAAATATAAATATCACGTTTGCTTGCAGCAATTGCTCTAGCTTTCTGCCTAGGAAACAGGAATGTGTTGAGTTTGTGTCAACATGTGGAACTAATTAGTGTTTTGCAGCACAAAAGCAAATACTCCCTGCTTAAATTTTTTCAAAACGATAAAGGGCATTGATAATATCAAGAAAACACAAAGCAGAGCCTGTAGCAAGATCTGGGATTGAAGTACCATAACACAAGAGGATATTTCCAGATTCGTCCAGTCATATCCGGAAAGTGTAGTGGAACTGGTGTGCACTGGACTCAGATAATTACCGTCAAACTGGTTTTGGGGGAAAACAAACTCTTTTTCTTGGTCACGTGGATAAAAGCCATGTTTATAAATATAAATATCAAGATTGCTTGCAGCAATTGCTCAAGCTTTCTGCCTAGCAGACAAGAATGTGTCGAGTTTGTGTCTCCATGTGGAACTAATTAGTTTTTCCCAGCACAATAGAACATACTCCCTGCTTAAATTCATTCAAAACCATAAAGTCCATGGATCATATCAATAAAACACAAAAAAGGGCCTGTAGCACGATCTGGGATTGAGTTAGTCACAACACAATAGGACATTTCTGGTTTCATCCATTCATATCCGGACAAAGTGTTGTTGAACTAGTATGCAATGGACTCAGATAATCACCCTCAAACTGGTTTTGGAGTAAAGCAAACTCATTTTCTTGTTCAAGTGGATAAAAAGTCAAGTTTACAAATGCAAATATCATGTTAGTTTGCAGCAATTGCTCTAGCTTTCTGCCTACAAAACATAATTGTGTTCAGTTTGTGTCTCCATGTGGAACCAATTAGTGTTTCGCAGCACAAAAGAAAATATTGCCTGTTTAAATTCATTCAAAATCATAAAGCACATTGATAATATCACGAAAACACAAGGCAGAGCCTGTAGCACGATCTGGGATTGAGTTAGCAATAACACAAGACGATATTTCTGGTGTCATCCAGTCATATCCGGACAAAGTGTTGTGGAACTGGTATGCACTGGACTCAGATAACCACCGTCAAACTGCATTTGTGGGAAAACAAACTCATTTTCTTAGTCACGTGGATAAAAAGCCATGGTTACAAATATAAATATGATGTTTGTTTGCAGCAATTACTCTAGATTTGTGCCTAGAACCCCAATTGTGTTGAGTTTTTGTCTCCATGTGGAACTAATTAGTGTTTCGCAGCACAAAAGAAAATATTGCCTGCTTCAATTCATTCAAAACCATACAGGCCATTGATAATATCAAGGAAACCCAAGGCAGACCCTGTAACAGCATCTGGGATTGAGTTAGCCATAACAGAGGAGGACATTTCTGGTTTGATCCAGTCATTTCCGGAAAAAGTGTTGTGGAACTGGTGTGCAATGGACTCAGATAAGCACCGTAAAACTAGATTTAGAGAAAAGCAAAGTATTTTCTTAGGCAAGTGCATAAATGTCAACTGTACAAACACAAATATCTAGTTTGTTTGCAGCAATTGCTCGAGCTTTCTGACTAGAAAACACGAATGAGTAGAGTTTGTGTCTACATGTGGAACTAATTAGTTTTTCCCAGCACAAAAGAAAATACTGCCTGCTTAAATTCATTCAAAAGCATAAGCTCCATGGATAATAACAATAAAACACAAAGCATAGCCTGTAGCACGATCTGGGATTGAGTTAGCCATAACACAAGAGGATATTTCTGGTTTCATCCAGTCATATCCGGAAAATAGTTGTGGAGTTGGTATGCACTGGACTCAGATAATCACCGTGAAAGGGGTTTTGGAGTAAAGCAAACTCATTTTCTTGGTCACATGGTTAAAAAACTATGTTTACAAATATAAATGTCATGTTTGTTTGTAGCAATTGCTCTACCTTTCTGCCTATAAAACAGGAATGTGTTGCGTTTGTGTCTCCATGTGGAAGTAATTAGTGTTTGTCAGCACCAAATAAAATATTCCCTGCTTAAAATTATTCAAAACCATAAAGGCCATGGATAATATCAAGAAAACACAAAGCAGGGCCTGTAGCATGATCTGGGATGAGTTAGCCATAACACAAGAGGATATTTCTGGTTTCATCCAGTCATATACGGACAAAGTGTTGTGGAACAAGTATGCAATGGACTTAGTTAATCACTGTCAAACTGGTTTTGGAGTAAAGCAAACTAATTTTCTTCGTCACGTGGATAAAAAGCCATGTTTACAAATATAAATATCATGTTTGTTTGCAGAAATTGCTCTAGCTTTCTGCCTAAAAAACACGATTGTGTTGAGTTTGTGTCTCCATGTGGAAGTAATTAGTGTTTCCCAGCACAAAAGAAATTATTGCCTGCTTCAATTCATTCAAAACCATGCAGGCCATTGATAATATCAAGGAAACCCAAGGCAGACCCTGTAACAGCATCTGGGATTGAGTTAGCCATAACAGAGGAGGACATTTCTGGTTTGATCCAGTCATTTCCGGAAAAAGTGTTGTGGAACTGGTGTGCAATGGACTCAGATAAGCACCGTAAAACTAGATTTAGAGAAAAGCAAAGTATTTTCTTAGGCAAGTGCATAAATGTCATCTATACAAACACAAATATCTAGTTTGTTTGCAGCAATTGCTCGAGCTTTCTGACTAGAAAACACGAATGCGTTGAGTTTGTGTCTCCAATGGAAGTAATTAGTGTTTCCCAGCACAAAAGGAAATATCCCTTGCTTAAATACATTCAAAATGATAAACTCCATGGGTAATATCAATAAAACACAAAGCAGGGCCTGCAGCAAGGTCTGGGATTGAGTTAGCCATAACACAAGAGGATATTTCTGGTTTCATCCAGTCATATCCTGACAAAGTGTTGTGGAAGTGGTTTTCAAGGGACTCAGATAATCACGGTCAAACTGGTTTGGGGGAAAACACACTGATTTCCTTGGTGAAGTGGATAAAAGCCATGTTGACAAATATAAATATCATGTTTGTTTGTAGCAATTGCTCTAGCTTTCTGCCTATAAAACAGGAATGTGTTGCGTTTGTGTCTCCATGTGGAAGTAATTAGTTTTTCCCAGCAGAAAAGAAAATATCGCCTGCTTAAATTCATTCAAAACCATAAAGTCCATGGATAATATCAAGAAAACACAAAGCAGAACCTGTAGCATGATCTGGGATTGAGTTAGCCATAACACAAGAGGATATTTCTGGTTTCATCCAGTCATATCTGGACAAAGTGTTGTGGAACTGGTATGCAATGGACTCAGATAATCACGGTCACAGTGGATTTTGCGGAAAACAAACTCATTTTCTTGGTCACTTGGATAAGAAGCCTGTTTACAAATATAAATATCATGTTTGTTTGCAGCAATTGCTCTAGTTTTCTACATAAAAAAACAGGAATGTGTTGCGTTTGTGTCTCCATGTGCAAGTAACTAGTTTTTCCCAGCAGAAAAGAAAATAGTCCCTGCTTAAATTCATTCAAAACCATAAAGTCCATTGATAATATCTAAAAAACACAAAGCAGAGTCTATAGCACCAAGTGGGATTGAGTTAGCCATATCACAAGAGGATATTTCTGGTTGCATCCAGTCATATCCAGACAAGCTGCTGTGGAACTGGTAGGAAATGGACTCAGAAAATCACAGTCAAACTGGATCTAGAGAAAAGCAAAGTATTTTCTTAGGCAAGCGCATAAATGTCCTCTATACAAACACAAATATTAAGATTGCTTGCAGCAATTGCTCTAGCTTTCTGCCTAGAAAACCTGAATGTGTTGAGTTTGTGTCTCCATGTGGAACTAATTAGTGTGTGCCAGCACACAAAAAAAATATTCCCTGCTTAAATGCATTTAAAACCGTAAATTCCATGGATAATATCAGTAAAACACAAAGCAGAGCCTTCAGCACCACCTGGGATTGAGTTAGTCAAAACACAAGAGGATATTTCTGGTTTCATCCAGTCATATCCGGAGAAAGTATTGTGGAGCTAGTATGCAATGGACTCAGATAATCACCGTCAAATTGGTTTTGGAGAAAAGGCAACTCATTTTCTTGTTCAAGTGGATAAAAAGTCATGTTTACAAATATAAATATCGTGTTTTTTGCATCAATTGCTCTAGCTTTCTGCATAGAATACAGGAATCTGTTGAATTTGTGTCTCCATGGGGAACTAATTAGTGTTTGCCAGCACACAAGAAAATATTCCCTGCTTAAATGCATTCAAAACCATAAATTCCATTGATATTATCAAGAAAACTCAAAGCAGAGCCTGTAGCCCCATTTTGGATAGAGTTAGCCATAAAACAAGAGGATATTTCTGGATTCATCCAGTCATATCCGGACAAAGTGTTGTGGAACTGGCATGCCATGGACTCAGATAATCACCGTCAAACAGTTTTGGAGGAAAGCAAACTCATTTTCTTGTCAAGTGGATAAAAAGCCATGGTTACAAATATAAATATCATGTTTGTTTGCAGCAATTGCTCTAGCTTTCTGCCTAAAAAACACGATTGTGTTGAGTTTGTGTCTCCATGTGGAAGTAATTAGTGTTTCCCAGCACAAAAGAAATTATTGCCTGCTTCAATTCATTCAAAACCATACAGGCCATTGATAATATCAAGGAAACCCAAGGCAGACCCTGTAACAGCATCTGGGATTGAGTTAGCCATAACAGAGGAGGACATTTCTGGTTTGATCCAGTCATTTCCGGAAAAAGTGTTGTGGAACTGGTGTGCAATGGACTCAGATAAGCACCGTAAAACTAGATTTAGAGAAAAGCAAAGTATTTTCTTAGGCAAGTGCATAAATGTCATCTATACAAACACAAATATCTAGTTTGTTTGCAGCAATTGCTCGAGCTTTCTGACTAGAAAACACGAATGCGTTGAGTTTGTATCTCCAATGGAAGTAATTAGTGTTTCCCAGCACAAAAGGAAATATCCCTTGCTTAAATACATTCAAAATGATAAACTCCATGGGTAATATCAATAAAACACAAAGCAGGGCCTGCAGCAAGGTCTGGGATTGAGTTAGCCATAACACAAGAGGATATTTCTGGTTTCATCCAGTCATATCCTGACAAAGTGTTGTGGAAGTGGTTTTCAAGGGACTCAGATAATCACGGTCAAACTGGTTTGGGGGAAAACACACTGATTTCCTTGGTGAAGTGGATAAAAGCCATGTTGACAAATATAAATATCATGTTTGTTTGTAGCAATTGCTCTAGCTTTCTGCCTATAAAACAGGAATGTGTTGCGTTTGTGTCTCCATGTGGAAGTAATTAGTTTTTCCCAGCAGAAAAGAAAATATCGCCTGCTTAAATTCATTCAAAACCATAAAGTCCATGGATAATATCAAGAAAACACAAAGCAGAGCCTGTAGCATGATCTGGGATTGAGTTAGCCATAACACAAGAGGATATTTCTGGTTTCATCCAGTCATATCTGGACAAAGTGTTGTGGAACTGGTATGCAATGGACTCAGATAATCACGGTCACAGTGGATTTTGCGGAAAACAAACTCATTTTCTTGGTCACTTGGATAAGAAGCCTGTTTACAAATATAAATATCATGTTTGTTTGCAGCAATTGCTCTAGTTTTCTACATAGAAATCAGGAATGTGTTGAGTTTGTGTCTCCATGTGGAAGTAACTAGTTTTTCCCAGCAGAAAAGAAAATAGTCCCTGCTTAAATTCATTCAAAACCATAAAGTCCATTGATAATATCTAAAAAACACAAAGCAGAGTCTATAGCACCAAGTGGGATTGAGTTAGCCATATCACAAGAGGATATTTCTGGTTGCATCCAGTCATATCCAGACAAGCTGCTGTGGAACTGGTAGGAAATGGACTCAGAAAATCACAGTCAAGCTGCATCTAGAGAAAAGCAAAGTATTTTCTTAGGCAAGCGCATAAATGTCCTCTATACAAACACAAATATCAAGATTGCTTGCAGCAATTGCTCTAGCTTTCTGCCTAGAAAACCTGAATGTGTTGAGTTTGTGTCTCCATGTGGAACTAATTAGTGTTTGCCAGCACAAAAAAAAAATTCCCTGCTTAAATGCATTTAAAACCGTAAAGTCCATGGATAATATCAGTAAAACACAAAGCAGAGCCTTCAGCACCACCTGGGATTGAGTTAGTCAAAACACAAGAGGATATTTCTGGTTTCATCCAGTCATATCCAGACAAAGTGTTGTGGAGCTAGTATGCAATGGACTCAGATAATCACCGTCAAATTGGTTTTGGAGAAAAGGCAACTCATTTTCTTGTTCAAGTGGATAAAAAGTCATGTTTACAAATATAAATATCGTGTTTTTTGCATCAATTGCTCTAGCTTTCTGCATAGAATACAGGAATCTGTTGAATTTGTGTCTCCATGGGGAACTAATTAGTGTTTGCCAGCACATAAGAAAATATTCCCTGCTTAAATGCATTCAAAACCATAAATTCCATTGATATTATCAAGAAAACTCAAAGCAGAGCCTGTAGCCCCATTTTGGATAGAGTTAGCCATAAAACAAGAGGATATTTCTGGATTCATCCAGTCATATCCGGACAAAGTGTTGTGGAACTGGCATGCCATGGACTCAGATAATCACCGTCAAACAGTTTTGGAGGAAAGCAAACTCATTTTCTTGTCAAGTGGATAAAAAGCCATGGTTACAAATATAAATATCATGTTTGTTTGCAGCAATTGCTCTAGCTTTCTGCCTAAAAAACACGATTGTGTTGAGTTTGTGTCTCCATGTGGAAGTAATTAGTGTTTCCCAGCACAAAAGAAAATATTGCCTGCTTCAATTCATTCAAAACCATACAGGCCATTGATAATATCAAGGAAACCCAAGGCAGACCCTGTAACAGCATCTGGGATTGAGTTAGCCATAACAGAGGAGGACATTTCTGGTTTGATCCAGTCATTTCCGGAAAAAGTGTTGTGGAACTGGTGTGCAATGGACTCAGATAAGCACCGTAAAACTAGATTTAGAGAAAAGCAAAGTATTTTCTTAGGCAAGTGCATAAATGTCATCTATACAAACACAAATATCTAGTTTGTTTGCAGCAATTGCTCGAGCTTTCTGCCTAGAAAACACGAATGCGTTGAGTTTGTGTCTTCATGTGGAACTAATTAGTTTTTCCAAGCACAAAAGAAAATATTGCCTGCTTAAATTCATTCAAAAGCATAAACTCCATGGATAATATCAATAAAACACAAAGCAGGGCCTGCAGCATGGTCTGGGATTGAGTTAGCCATAACACAAGAGGATATTTCTGGTTTCATCCAGTCATATCCTGACAAAGTGTTGTGGAAGTGGTTTTCAAGGGACTCAGATAATCACGGTCAAACTGGTTTGGGGGAAAACACACTGATTTCCTTGGTGAAGTGGATAAAAGCCATGTTGACAAATATAAATATCATGTTTGTTTGTAGCAATTGCTCTAGCTTTCTGCCTATAAAACAGGAATGTGTTGCATTTGTGTCTCCATGTGGAAGTAATTAGTTTTTCCCAGCAGAAAAGAAAATATCGCCTGCTTAAATTCATTCAAAACCATAAAGTCCATGGATAATATCAAGAAAACACAAAGCAGAGCCTGTAGCATGATCTGGGATTGAGTTAGCCATAACACAAGAGGATATTTCTGGTTTCATCCAGTCATATCTGGACAAAGTGTTGTGGAACTGGTATGCAATGGACTCAGATAATCACGGTCACAGTGGATTTTGCGGAAAACAAACTCATTTTCTTGGTCACTTGGATAAGAAGCCTGTTTACAAATATAAATATCATGTTTGTTTGCAGCAATTGCTCTAGTTTTCTACATAGAAATCAGGAATGTGTTGAGTTTGTGTCTCCATGTGGAAGTAACTAGTTTTTCCCAGCAGAAAAGAAAATAGTCCCTGCTTAAATTCATTCAAAACCATAAAGTCCATTGATAATATCTAAAAAACACAAAGCAGAGTCTATAGCACCAAGTGGGATTGAGTTAGCCATATCACAAGAGGATATTTCTGGTTGCATCCAGTCATATCCAGACAAGCTGCTGTGGAACTGGTAGGAAATGGACTCAGAAAATCACAGTCAAGCTGGATCTAGAGAAAAGCAAAGTATTTTCTTAGGCAAGCGCATAAATGTCCTCTATACAAACACAAATATCAAGATTGCTTGCAGCAATTGCTCTAGCTTTCTGCCTAGAAAACCTGAATGTGTTGAGTTTGTGTCTCCATGTGGAACTAATTAGTGTTTGCCAGCACAAAAAAAAAATTCCCTGCTTAAATGCATTTAAAACCGTAAAGTCCATGGATAATATCAGTAAAACACAAAGCAGAGCCTTCAGCACCACCTGGGATTGAGTTAGTCAAAACACAAGAGGATATTTCTGGTTTCATCCAGTCATATCCAGACAAAGTGTTGTGGAGCTAGTATGCAATGGACTCAGATAATCACCGTCAAATTGGTTTTGGAGAAAAGGCAACTCATTTTCTTGTTCAAGTGGATAAAAAGTCATGTTTACAAATATAAATATCGTGTTTTTTGCATCAATTGCTCTAGCTTTCTGCATAGAATACAGGAATCTGTTGAATTTGTGTCTCCATGGGGAACTAATTAGTGTTTGCCAGCACATAAGAAAATATTCCCTGCTTAAATGCATTCAAAACCATAAATTCCATTGATATTATCAAGAAAACTCAAAGCAGAGCCTGTAGCCCCATTTTGGATAGAGTTAGCCATAAAACAAGAGGATATTTCTGGATTCATCCAGTCATATCCGGACAAAGTGTTGTGGAACTGGCATGCCATGGACTCAGATAATCACCGTCAAACAGTTTTGGAGGAAAGCAAACTCATTTTCTTGTCAAGTGGATAAAAAGCCATGGTTACAAATATAAATATCATGTTTGTTTGCAGCAATTGCTCTAGCTTTCTGCCTAAAAAACACGATTGTGTTGAGTTTGTGTCTCCATGTGGAAGTAATTAGTGTTTCCCAGCACAAAAGAAAATATTGCCTGCTTCAATTCATTCAAAACCATACAGGCCATTGATAATATCAAGGAAACCCAAGGCAGACCCTGTAACAGCATCTGGGATTGAGTTAGCCATAACAGAGGAGGACATTTCTGGTTTGATCCAGTCATTTCCGGAAAAAGTGTTGTGGAACTGGTGTGCAATGGACTCAGATAAGCACCGTAAAACTAGATTTAGAGAAAAGCAAAGTATTTTCTTAGGCAAGTGCATAAATGTCATCTATACAAACACAAATATCTAGTTTGTTTGCAGCAATTGCTCGAGCTTTCTGCCTAGAAAACACGAATGCGTTGAGTTTGTGTCTTCATGTGGAACTAATTAGTTTTTCCAAGCACAAAAGAAAATATTGCCTGCTTAAATTCATTCAAAAGCATAAACTCCATGGATAATATCAATAAAACACAAAGCAGGGCCTGCAGCATGGTCTGGGATTGAGTTAGCCATAACACAAGAGGATATTTCTGGTTTCATCCAGTCATATCCTGACAAAGTGTTGTGGAAGTGGTTTTCAAGGGACTCAGATAATCACGGTCAAACTGGTTTGGGGGAAAACACACTGATTTCCTTGGTGAAGTGGATAAAAGCCATGTTGACAAATATAAATATCATGTTTGTTTGTAGCAATTGCTCTAGCTTTCTGCCTATAAAACAGGAATGTGTTGCATTTGTGTCTCCATGTGGAAGTAATTAGTTTTTCCCAGCAGAAAAGAAAATATCGCCTGCTTAAATTCATTCAAAACCATAAAGTCCATGGATAATATCAAGAAAACACAAAGCAGAGCCTGTAGCATGATCTGGGATTGAGTTAGCCATAACACAAGAGGATATTTCTGGTTTCATCCAGTCATATCTGGACAAAGTGTTGTGGAACTGGTATGCAATGGACTCAGATAATCACGGTCACAGTGGATTTTGCGGAAAACAAACTCATTTTCTTGGTCACTTGGATAAGAAGCCTGTTTACAAATATAAATATCATGTTTGTTTGCAGCAATTGCTCTAGTTTTCTACATAGAAATCAGGAATGTGTTGAGTTTGTGTCTCCATGTGGAAGTAACTAGTTTTTCCCAGCACAAAAGAAAATAGTCCCTGCTTAAATTCATTCAAAACCATAAAGTCCATTGATAATATCTAAAAAACACAAAGCAGAGTCTATAGCACCAAGTGGGATTGAGTTAGCCATATCACAAGAGGATATTTCTGGTTGCATCCAGTCATATCCAGACAAGCTGCTGTGGAACTGGTAGGAAATGGACTCAGAAAATCACAGTCAAGCTGGATCTAGAGAAAAGCAAAGTATTTTCTTAGGCAAGCGCATAAATGTCCTCTATACAAACACAAATATCAAGATTGCTTGCAGCAATTGCTCTAGCTTTCTGCCTAGAAAACCTGAATGTGTTGAGTTTGTGTCTCCATGTGGAACTAATTAGTGTTTGCCAGCACAAAAAAAAAATTCCCTGCTTAAATGCATTTAAAACCGTAAAGTCCATGGATAATATCAGTAAAACACAAAGCAGAGCCTTCAGCACCACCTGGGATTGAGTTAGTCAAAACACAAGAGGATATTTCTGGTTTCATCCAGTCATATCCAGACAAAGTGTTGTGGAGCTAGTATGCAATGGACTCAGATAATCACCGTCAAATTGGTTTTGGAGAAAAGGCAACTCATTTTCTTGTTCAAGTGGATAAAAAGTCATGTTTACAAATATAAATATCGTGTTTTTTGCATCAATTGCTCTAGCTTTCTGCATAGAATACAGGAATCTGTTGAATTTGTGTCTCCATGGGGAACTAATTAGTGTTTGCCAGCACATAAGAAAATATTCCCTGCTTAAATGCATTCAAAACCATAAATTCCATTGATATTATCAAGAAAACTCAAAGCAGAGCCTGTAGCCCCATTTTGGATAGAGTTAGCCATAAAACAAGAGGATATTTCTGGATTCATCCAGTCATATCCGGACAAAGTGTTGTGGAACTGGCATGCCATGGACTCAGATAATCACCGTCAAACAGTTTTGGAGGAAAGCAAACTCATTTTCTTGTCAAGTGGATAAAAAGCCATGGTTACAAATATAAATATCATGTTTGTTTGCAGCAATTGCTCTAGCTTTCTGCCTAAAAAACACGATTGTGTTGAGTTTGTGTCTCCATGTGGAAGTAATTAGTGTTTCCCAGCACAAAAGAAAATATTGCCTGCTTCAATTCATTCAAAACCATACAGGCCATTGATAATATCAAGGAAACCCAAGGCAGACCCTGTAACAGCATCTGGGATTGAGTTAGCCATAACAGAGGAGGACATTTCTGGTTTGATCCAGTCATTTCCGGAAAAAGTGTTGTGGAACTGGTGTGCAATGGACTCAGATAAGCACCGTAAAACTAGATTTAGAGAAAAGCAAAGTATTTTCTTAGGCAAGTGCATAAATGTCATCTATACAAACACAAATATCTAGTTTGTTTGCAGCAATTGCTCGAGCTTTCTGCCTAGAAAACACGAATGCGTTGAGTTTGTGTCTTCATGTGGAACTAATTAGTTTTTCCAAGCACAAAAGAAAATATTGCCTGCTTAAATTCATTCAAAAGCATAAACTCCATGGATAATATCAATAAAACACAAAGCAGGGCCTGCAGCATGGTCTGGGATTGAGTTAGCCATAACACAAGAGGATATTTCTGGTTTCATCCAGTCATATCCTGACAAAGTGTTGTGGAAGTGGTTTTCAAGGGACTCAGATAATCACGGTCAAACTGGTTTGGGGGAAAACACACTGATTTCCTTGGTGAAGTGGATAAAAGCCATGTTGACAAATATAAATATCATGTTTGTTTGTAGCAATTGCTCTAGCTTTCTGCCTATAAAACAGGAATGTGTTGCGTTTGTGTCTCCATGTGGAAGTAATTAGTTTTTCCCAGCAGAAAAGAAAATATCGCCTGCTTAAATTCATTCAAAACCATAAAGTCCATGGATAATATCAAGAAAACACAAAGCAGAGCCTGTAGCATGATCTGGGATTGAGTTAGCCATAACACAAGAGGATATTTCTGGTTTCATCCAGTCATATCTGGACAAAGTGTTGTGGAACTGGTATGCAATGGACTCAGATAATCATGGTCACAGTGGATTTTGCGGAAAACAAACTCATTTTCTTGGTCACTTGGATAAGAAGCCTGTTTACAAATATAAATATCATGTTTGTTTGCAGCAATTTCTCTAGTTTTCTACATAGAAAACAGGAATGTGTTGAGTTTTTGTCTCCATGTGGAAGTAACTAGTTTTTCCCAGCACAAAATAAAATATTCCCTGCTTAAATTCATTCAAAACCATAAAGTCCATTGATAATATCTAAAAAACACAAAGCAGAGTCCATAGCACCAAGTGGGATTGAGTTAGCCATATCACAAGAGGATATTTCTGGTTTCATCCAGTCATATCCAGACAAGCTGCTGTGGAACTGGTAGGAAATGGACTCAGAAAATCACAGTCAAGCTGCATCTAGAGAAAAGCAAAGTATTTTCTTAGGCAAGCGCATAAATGTCCTCTATACAAACACAAATATCAAGATTGCTTGCAGCAATTGCTCTAGCTTTCTACCTAGAAAACCTGAATGTGTTGAGTTTGTGTCTCCATGTGGAACTAATTAGTGTTTGCCAGCACAAAAAAAAAAATTCCCTGCTTAAATGCATTTAAAACCGTAAAGTCCATGGATAATATCAGTAAAACACAAAGCAGAGCCTTCAGCACCACCTGGGATTGAGTTAGTCAAAACACAAGAGGATATTTCTGGTTTCATCCAGTCATATCCAGACAAAGTGTTGTGGAGCTAGTATGCAATGGACTCAGATAATCACCGTCAAATTGGTTTTGGAGAAAAGGCAACTCATTTTCTTGTTCAAGTGGATAAAAAGTCATGTTTACAAATATAAATATCGTGTTTTTTGCATCAATTGCTCTAGCTTTCTGCATAGAATACAGGAATCTGTTGAATTTGTGTCTCCATGGGGAACTAATTAGTGTTTGCCAGCACATAAGAAAATATTCCCTGCTTAAATGCATTCAAAACCATAAATTCCATTGATATTATCAAGAAAACTCAAAGCAGAGCCTGTAGCCCCATTTTGGATAGAGTTAGCCATAAAACAAGAGGATATTTCTGGATTCATCCAGTCATATCCGGACAAAGTGTTGTGGAACTGGCATGCCATGGACTCAGATAATCACCGTCAAACAGTTTTGGAGGAAAGCAAACTCATTTTCTTGTCAAGTGGATAAAAAGCCATGGTTACAAATATAAATATCATGTTTGTTTGCAGCAATTGCTCTAGCTTTCTGCCTAAAAAACACGATTGTGTTGAGTTTGTGTCTCCATGTGGAAGTAATTAGTGTTTCCCAGCACAAAAGAAAATATTGCCTGCTTCAATTCATTCAAAACCATACAGGCCATTGATAATATCAAGGAAACCCAAGGCAGACCCTGTAACAGCATCTGGGATTGAGTTAGCCATAACAGAGGAGGACATTTCTGGTTTGATCCAGTCATTTCCGGAAAAAGTGTTGTGGAACTGGTGTGCAATGGACTCAGATAAGCACCGTAAAACTAGATTTAGAGAAAAGCAAAGTATTTTCTTAGGCAAGTGCATAAATGTCATCTATACAAACACAAATATCTAGTTTGTTTGCAGCAATTGCTCGAGCTTTCTGCCTAGAAAACACGAATGCGTTGAGTTTGTGTCTTCATGTGGAACTAATTAGTTTTTCCAAGCACAAAAGAAAATATTGCCTGCTTAAATTCATTCAAAAGCATAAACTCCATGGATAATATCAATAAAACACAAAGCAGGGCCTGCAGCATGGTCTGGGATTGAGTTAGCCATAACACAAGAGGATATTTCTGGTTTCATCCAGTCATATCCTGACAAAGTGTTGTGGAAGTGGTTTTCAAGGGACTCAGATAATCACGGTCAAACTGGTTTGGGGGAAAACACACTGATTTCCTTGGTGAAGTGGATAAAAGCCATGTTGACAAATATAAATATCATGTTTGTTTGTAGCAATTGCTCTAGCTTTCTGCCTATAAAACAGGAATGTGTTGCATTTGTGTCTCCATGTGGAAGTAATTAGTTTTTCCCAGCAGAAAAGAAAATATCGCCTGCTTAAATTCATTCAAAACCATAAAGTCCATGGATAATATCAAGAAAACACAAAGCAGAGCCTGTAGCATGATCTGGGATTGAGTTAGCCATAACACAAGAGGATATTTCTGGTTTCATCCAGTCATATCTGGACAAAGTGTTGTGGAACTGGTATGCAATGGACTCAGATAATCACGGTCACAGTGGATTTTGCGGAAAACAAACTCATTTTCTTGGTCACTTGGATAAGAAGCCTGTTTACAAATATAAATATCATGTTTGTTTGCAGCAATTGCTCTAGTTTTCTACATAGAAATCAGGAATGTGTTGAGTTTGTGTCTCCATGTGGAAGTAACTAGTTTTTCCCAGCACAAAAGAAAATAGTCCCTGCTTAAATTCATTCAAAACCATAAAGTCCATTGATAATATCTAAAAAACACAAAGCAGAGTCCATAGCACCAAGTGGGATTGAGTTAGCCATATCACAAGAGGATATTTCTGGTTTCATCCAGTCATATCCAGACAAGCTGCTGTGGAACTGGTAGGAAATGGACTCAGAAAATCACAGTCAAGCTGCATCTAGAGAAAAGCAAAGTATTTTCTTAGGCAAGCGCATAAATGTCCTCTATACAAACACAAATATCAAGATTGCTTGCAGCAATTGCTCTAGCTTTCTACCTAGAAAACCTGAATGTGTTGAGTTTGTGTCTCCATGTGGAACTAATTAGTGTTTGCCAGCACAAAAAAAAAAATTCCCTGCTTAAATGCATTTAAAACCGTAAAGTCCATGGATAATATCAGTAAAACACAAAGCAGAGCCTTCAGCACCACCTGGGATTGAGTTAGTCAAAACACAAGAGGATATTTCTGGTTTCATCCAGTCATATCCAGACAAAGTGTTGTGGAGCTAGTATGCAATGGACTCAGATAATCACCGTCAAATTGGTTTTGGAGAAAAGGCAACTCATTTTCTTGTTCAAGTGGATAAAAAGTCATGTTTACAAATATAAATATCGTGTTTTTTGCATCAATTGCTCTAGCTTTCTGCATAGAATACAGGAATCTGTTGAATTTGTGTCTCCATGGGGAACTAATTAGTGTTTGCCAGCACATAAGAAAATATTCCCTGCTTAAATGCATTCAAAACCATAAATTCCATTGATATTATCAAGAAAACTCAAAGCAGAGCCTGTAGCCCCATTTTGGATAGAGTTAGCCATAAAACAAGAGGATATTTCTGGATTCATCCAGTCATATCCGGACAAAGTGTTGTGGAACTGGCATGCCATGGACTCAGATAATCACCGTCAAACAGTTTTGGAGGAAAGCAAACTCATTTTCTTGTCAAGTGGATAAAAAGCCATGGTTACAAATATAAATATCATGTTTGTTTGCAGCAATTGCTCTAGCTTTCTGCCTAAAAAACACGATTGTGTTGAGTTTGTGTCTCCATGTGGAAGTAATTAGTGTTTCCCAGCACAAAAGAAAATATTGCCTGCTTCAATTCATTCAAAACCATACAGGCCATTGATAATATCAAGGAAACCCAAGGCAGACCCTGTAACAGCATCTGGGATTGAGTTAGCCATAACAGAGGAGGACATTTCTGGTTTGATCCAGTCATTTCCGGAAAAAGTGTTGTGGAACTGGTGTGCAATGGACTCAGATAAGCACCGTAAAACTAGATTTAGAGAAAAGCAAAGTATTTTCTTAGGCAAGTGCATAAATGTCATCTATACAAACACAAATATCTAGTTTGTTTGCAGCAATTGCTCGAGCTTTCTGCCTAGAAAACACGAATGCGTTGAGTTTGTGTCTTCATGTGGAACTAATTAGTTTTTCCAAGCACAAAAGAAAATATTGCCTGCTTAAATTCATTCAAAAGCATAAACTCCATGGATAATATCAATAAAACACAAAGCAGGGCCTGCAGCATGGTCTGGGATTGAGTTAGCCATAACACAAGAGGATATTTCTGGTTTCATCCAGTCATATCCTGACAAAGTGTTGTGGAAGTGGTTTTCAAGGGACTCAGATAATCACGGTCAAACTGGTTTGGGGGAAAACACACTGATTTCCTTGGTGAAGTGGATAAAAGCCATGTTGACAAATATAAATATCATGTTTGTTTGTAGCAATTGCTCTAGCTTTCTGCCTATAAAACAGGAATGTGTTGCATTTGTGTCTCCATGTGGAAGTAATTAGTTTTTCCCAGCAGAAAAGAAAATATCGCCTGCTTAAATTCATTCAAAACCATAAAGTCCATGGATAATATCAAGAAAACACAAAGCAGAGCCTGTAGCATGATCTGGGATTGAGTTAGCCATAACACAAGAGGATATTTCTGGTTTCATCCAGTCATATCTGGACAAAGTGTTGTGGAACTGGTATGCAATGGACTCAGATAATCACGGTCACAGTGGATTTTGCGGAAAACAAACTCATTTTCTTGGTCACTTGGATAAGAAGCCTGTTTACAAATATAAATATCATGTTTGTTTGCAGCAATTGCTCTAGTTTTCTACATAGAAATCAGGAATGTGTTGAGTTTGTGTCTCCATGTGGAAGTAACTAGTTTTTCCCAGCACAAAAGAAAATAGTCCCTGCTTAAATTCATTCAAAACCATAAAGTCCATTGATAATATCTAAAAAACACAAAGCAGAGTCTATAGCACCAAGTGGGATTGAGTTAGCCATATCACAAGAGGATATTTCTGGTTGCATCCAGTCATATCCAGACAAGCTGCTGTGGAACTGGTAGGAAATGGACTCAGAAAATCACAGTCAAGCTGGATCTAGAGAAAAGCAAAGTATTTTCTTAGGCAAGCGCATAAATGTCCTCTATACAAACACAAATATCAAGATTGCTTGCAGCAATTGCTCTAGCTTTCTGCCTAGAAAACCTGAATGTGTTGAGTTTGTGTCTCCATGTGGAACTAATTAGTGTTTGCCAGCACAAAAAAAAATTCCCTGCTTAAATGCATTTAAAACCGTAAAGTCCATGGATAATATCAGTAAAACACAAAGCAGAGCCTTCAGCACCACCTGGGATTGAGTTAGTCAAAACACAAGAGGATATTTCTGGTTTCATCCAGTCATATCCAGACAAAGTGTTGTGGAGCTAGTATGCAATGGACTCAGATAATCACCGTCAAATTGGTTTTGGAGAAAAGGCAACTCATTTTCTTGTTCAAGTGGATAAAAAGTCATGTTTACAAATATAAATATCGTGTTTTTTGCATCAATTGCTCTAGCTTTCTGCATAGAATACAGGAATCTGTTGAATTTGTGTCTCCATGGGGAACTAATTAGTGTTTGCCAGCACATAAGAAAATATTCCCTGCTTAAATGCATTCAAAACCATAAATTCCATTGATATTATCAAGAAAACTCAAAGCAGAGCCTGTAGCCCCATTTTGGATAGAGTTAGCCATAAAACAAGAGGATATTTCTGGATTCATCCAGTCATATCCGGACAAAGTGTTGTGGAACTGGCATGCCATGGACTCAGATAATCACCGTCAAACAGTTTTGGAGGAAAGCAAACTCATTTTCTTGTCAAGTGGATAAAAAGCCATGGTTACAAATATAAATATCATGTTTGTTTGCAGCAATTGCTCTAGCTTTCTGCCTAAAAAACACGATTGTGTTGAGTTTGTGTCTCCATGTGGAAGTAATTAGTGTTTCCCAGCACAAAAGAAAATATTGCCTGCTTCAATTCATTCAAAACCATACAGGCCATTGATAATATCAAGGAAACCCAAGGCAGACCCTGTAACAGCATCTGGGATTGAGTTAGCCATAACAGAGGAGGACATTTCTGGTTTGATCCAGTCATTTCCGGAAAAAGTGTTGTGGAACTGGTGTGCAATGGACTCAGATAAGCACCGTAAAACTAGATTTAGAGAAAAGCAAAGTATTTTCTTAGGCAAGTGCATAAATGTCATCTATACAAACACAAATATCTAGTTTGTTTGCAGCAATTGCTCGAGCTTTCTGCCTAGAAAACACGAATGCGTTGAGTTTGTGTCTTCATGTGGAACTAATTAGTTTTTCCAAGCACAAAAGAAAATATTGCCTGCTTAAATTCATTCAAAAGCATAAACTCCATGGATAATATCAATAAAACACAAAGCAGGGCCTGCAGCATGGTCTGGGATTGAGTTAGCCATAACACAAGAGGATATTTCTGGTTTCATCCAGTCATATCCTGACAAAGTGTTGTGGAAGTGGTTTTCAAGGGACTCAGATAATCACGGTCAAACTGGTTTGGGGGAAAACACACTGATTTCCTTGGTGAAGTGGATAAAAGCCATGTTGACAAATATAAATATCATGTTTGTTTGTAGCAATTGCTCTAGCTTTCTGCCTATAAAACAGGAATGTGTTGCATTTGTGTCTCCATGTGGAAGTAATTAGTTTTTCCCAGCAGAAAAGAAAATATCGCCTGCTTAAATTCATTCAAAACCATAAAGTCCATGGATAATATCAAGAAAACACAAAGCAGAGCCTGTAGCATGATCTGGGATTGAGTTAGCCATAACACAAGAGGATATTTCTGGTTTCATCCAGTCATATCTGGACAAAGTGTTGTGGAACTGGTATGCAATGGACTCAGATAATCACGGTCACAGTGGATTTTGCGGAAAACAAACTCATTTTCTTGGTCACTTGGATAAGAAGCCTGTTTACAAATATAAATATCATGTTTGTTTGCAGCAATTGCTCTAGTTTTCTACATAGAAATCAGGAATGTGTTGAGTTTGTGTCTCCATGTGGAAGTAACTAGTTTTTCCCAGCACAAAATAAAATATTCCCTGCTTAAATTCATTCAAAACCATAAAGTCCATTGATAATATCTAAAAAACACAAAGCAGAGTCCATAGCACCAAGTGGGATTGAGTTAGCCATATCACAAGAGGATATTTCTGGTTTCATCCAGTCATATCCAGACAAGCTGCTGTGGAACTGGTAGGAAATGGACTCAGAAAATCACAGTCAAGCTGCATCTAGAGAAAAGCAAAGTATTTTCTTAGGCAAGCGCATAAATGTCCTCTATACAAACACAAATATCAAGATTGCTTGCAGCAATTGCTCTAGCTTTCTACCTAGAAAACCTGAATGTGTTGAGTTTGTGTCTCCATGTGGAACTAATTAGTGTTTGCCAGCACAAAAAAAAAAATTCCCTGCTTAAATGCATTTAAAACCGTAAAGTCCATGGATAATATCAGTAAAACACAAAGCAGAGCCTTCAGCACCACCTGGGATTGAGTTAGTCAAAACACAAGAGGATATTTCTGGTTTCATCCAGTCATATCCAGACAAAGTGTTGTGGAGCTAGTATGCAATGGACTCAGATAATCACCGTCAAATTGGTTTTGGAGAAAAGGCAACTCATTTTCTTGTTCAAGTGGATAAAAAGTCATGTTTACAAATATAAATATCGTGTTTTTTGCATCAATTGCTCTAGCTTTCTGCATAGAATACAGGAATCTGTTGAATTTGTGTCTCCATGGGGAACTAATTAGTGTTTGCCAGCACATAAGAAAATATTCCCTGCTTAAATGCATTCAAAACCATAAATTCCATTGATATTATCAAGAAAACTCAAAGCAGAGCCTGTAGCCCCATTTTGGATAGAGTTAGCCATAAAACAAGAGGATATTTCTGGATTCATCCAGTCATATCCGGACAAAGTGTTGTGGAACTGGCATGCCATGGACTCAGATAATCACCGTCAAACAGTTTTGGAGGAAAGCAAACTCATTTTCTTGTCAAGTGGATAAAAAGCCATGGTTACAAATATAAATATCATGTTTGTTTGCAGCAATTGCTCTAGCTTTCTGCCTAAAAAACACGATTGTGTTGAGTTTGTGTCTCCATGTGGAAGTAATTAGTGTTTCCCAGCACAAAAGAAAATATTGCCTGCTTCAATTCATTCAAAACCATACAGGCCATTGATAATATCAAGGAAACCCAAGGCAGACCCTGTAACAGCATCTGGGATTGAGTTAGCCATAACAGAGGAGGACATTTCTGGTTTGATCCAGTCATTTCCGGAAAAAGTGTTGTGGAACTGGTGTGCAATGGACTCAGATAAGCACCGTAAAACTAGATTTAGAGAAAAGCAAAGTATTTTCTTAGGCAAGTGCATAAATGTCATCTATACAAACACAAATATCTAGTTTGTTTGCAGCAATTGCTCGAGCTTTCTGCCTAGAAAACACGAATGCGTTGAGTTTGTGTCTTCATGTGGAACTAATTAGTTTTTCCAAGCACAAAAGAAAATATTGCCTGCTTAAATTCATTCAAAAGCATAAACTCCATGGATAATATCAATAAAACACAAAGCAGGGCCTGCAGCATGGTCTGGGATTGAGTTAGCCATAACACAAGAGGATATTTCTGGTTTCATCCAGTCATATCCTGACAAAGTGTTGTGGAAGTGGTTTTCAAGGGACTCAGATAATCACGGTCAAACTGGTTTGGGGGAAAACACACTGATTTCCTTGGTGAAGTGGATAAAAGCCATGTTGACAAATATAAATATCATGTTTGTTTGTAGCAATTGCTCTAGCTTTCTGCCTATAAAACAGGAATGTGTTGCATTTGTGTCTCCATGTGGAAGTAATTAGTTTTTCCCAGCAGAAAAGAAAATATCGCCTGCTTAAATTCATTCAAAACCATAAAGTCCATGGATAATATCAAGAAAACACAAAGCAGAGCCTGTAGCATGATCTGGGATTGAGTTAGCCATAACACAAGAGGATATTTCTGGTTTCATCCAGTCATATCTGGACAAAGTGTTGTGGAACTGGTATGCAATGGACTCAGATAATCACGGTCACAGTGGATTTTGCGGAAAACAAACTCATTTTCTTGGTCACTTGGATAAGAAGCCTGTTTACAAATATAAATATCATGTTTGTTTGCAGCAATTGCTCTAGTTTTCTACATAGAAATCAGGAATGTGTTGAGTTTGTGTCTCCATGTGGAAGTAACTAGTTTTTCCCAGCACAAAAGAAAATAGTCCCTGCTTAAATTCATTCAAAACCATAAAGTCCATTGATAATATCTAAAAAACACAAAGCAGAGTCTATAGCACCAAGTGGGATTGAGTTAGCCATATCACAAGAGGATATTTCTGGTTGCATCCAGTCATATCCAGACAAGCTGCTGTGGAACTGGTAGGAAATGGACTCAGAAAATCACAGTCAAGCTGGATCTAGAGAAAAGCAAAGTATTTTCTTAGGCAAGCGCATAAATGTCCTCTATACAAACACAAATATCAAGATTGCTTGCAGCAATTGCTCTAGCTTTCTGCCTAGAAAACCTGAATGTGTTGAGTTTGTGTCTCCATGTGGAACTAATTAGTGTTTGCCAGCACAAAAAAAAATTCCCTGCTTAAATGCATTTAAAACCGTAAAGTCCATGGATAATATCAGTAAAACACAAAGCAGAGCCTTCAGCACCACCTGGGATTGAGTTAGTCAAAACACAAGAGGATATTTCTGGTTTCATCCAGTCATATCCGGACAAAGTGTTGTGGAGCTAGTATGCAATGGACTCAGATAATCACCGTCAAATTGGTTTTGGAGAAAAGGCAACTCATTTTCTTGTTCAAGTGGATAAAAAGTCATGTTTACAAATATAAATATCGTGTTTTTTGCATCAATTGCTCTAGCTTTCTGCATAGAATACAGGAATCTGTTGAATTTGTGTCTCCATGGGGAACTAATTAGTGTTTGCCAGCACATAAGAAAATATTCCCTGCTTAAATGCATTCAAAACCATAAATTCCATTGATATTATCAAGAAAACTCAAAGCAGAGCCTGTAGCCCCATTTTGGATAGAGTTAGCCATAAAACAAGAGGATATTTCTGGATTCATCCAGTCATATCCGGACAAAGTGTTGTGGAACTGGCATGCCATGGACTCAGATAATCACCGTCAAACAGTTTTGGAGGAAAGCAAACTCATTTTCTTGTCAAGTGGATAAAAAGCCATGGTTACAAATATAAATATCATGTTTGTTTGCAGCAATTGCTCTAGCTTTCTGCCTAAAAAACACGATTGTGTTGAGTTTGTGTCTCCATGTGGAAGTAATTAGTGTTTCCCAGCACAAAAGAAAATATTGCCTGCTTCAATTCATTCAAAACCATACAGGCCATTGATAATATCAAGGAAACCCAAGGCAGACCCTGTAACAGCATCTGGGATTGAGTTAGCCATAACAGAGGAGGACATTTCTGGTTTGATCCAGTCATTTCCGGAAAAAGTGTTGTGGAACTGGTGTGCAATGGACTCAGATAAGCACCGTAAAACTAGATTTAGAGAAAAGCAAAGTATTTTCTTAGGCAAGTGCATAAATGTCATCTATACAAACACAAATATCTAGTTTGTTTGCAGCAATTGCTCGAGCTTTCTGCCTAGAAAACACGAATGCGTTGAGTTTGTGTCTTCATGTGGAACTAATTAGTTTTTCCAAGCACAAAAGAAAATATTGCCTGCTTAAATTCATTCAAAAGCATAAACTCCATGGATAATATCAATAAAACACAAAGCAGGGCCTGCAGCATGGTCTGGGATTGAGTTAGCCATAACACAAGAGGATATTTCTGGTTTCATCCAGTCATATCCTGACAAAGTGTTGTGGAAGTGGTTTTCAAGGGACTCAGATAATCACGGTCAAACTGGTTTGGGGGAAAACACACTGATTTCCTTGGTGAAGTGGATAAAAGCCATGTTGACAAATATAAATATCATGTTTGTTTGTAGCAATTGCTCTAGCTTTCTGCCTATAAAACAGGAATGTGTTGCATTTGTGTCTCCATGTGGAAGTAATTAGTTTTTCCCAGCAGAAAAGAAAATATCGCCTGCTTAAATTCATTCAAAACCATAAAGTCCATGGATAATATCAAGAAAACACAAAGCAGAGCCTGTAGCATGATCTGGGATTGAGTTAGCCATAACACAAGAGGATATTTCTGGTTTCATCCAGTCATATCTGGACAAAGTGTTGTGGAACTGGTATGCAATGGACTCAGATAATCACGGTCACAGTGGATTTTGCGGAAAACAAACTCATTTTCTTGGTCACTTGGATAAGAAGCCTGTTTACAAATATAAATATCATGTTTGTTTGCAGCAATTGCTCTAGTTTTCTACATAGAAATCAGGAATGTGTTGAGTTTGTGTCTCCATGTGGAAGTAACTAGTTTTTCCCAGCACAAAATAAAATATTCCCTGCTTAAATTCATTCAAAACCATAAAGTCCATTGATAATATCTAAAAAACACAAAGCAGAGTCCATAGCACCAAGTGGGATTGAGTTAGCCATATCACAAGAGGATATTTCTGGTTTCATCCAGTCATATCCAGACAAGCTGCTGTGGAACTGGTAGGAAATGGACTCAGAAAATCACAGTCAAGCTGCATCTAGAGAAAAGCAAAGTATTTTCTTAGGCAAGCGCATAAATGTCCTCTATACAAACACAAATATCAAGATTGCTTGCAGCAATTGCTCTAGCTTTCTACCTAGAAAACCTGAATGTGTTGAGTTTGTGTCTCCATGTGGAACTAATTAGTGTTTGCCAGCACAAAAATAAAAATTCCCTGCTTAAATGCATTTAAAACCGTAAAGTCCATGGATAATATCAGTAAAACACAAAGCAGAGCCTTCAGCACCACCTGGGATTGAGTTAGTCAAAACACAAGAGGATATTTCTGGTTTCATCCAGTCATATCCAGACAAAGTGTTGTGGAGCTAGTATGCAATGGACTCAGATAATCACCGTCAAATTGGTTTTGGAGAAAAGGCAACTCATTTTCTTGTTCAAGTGGATAAAAAGTCATGTTTACAAATATAAATATCGTGTTTTTTGCATCAATTGCTCTAGCTTTCTGCATAGAATACAGGAATCTGTTGAATTTGTGTCTCCATGGGGAACTAATTAGTGTTTGCCAGCACATAAGAAAATATTCCCTGCTTAAATGCATTCAAAACCATAAATTCCATTGATATTATCAAGAAAACTCAAAGCAGAGCCTGTAGCCCCATTTTGGATAGAGTTAGCCATAAAACAAGAGGATATTTCTGGATTCATCCAGTCATATCCGGACAAAGTGTTGTGGAACTGGCATGCCATGGACTCAGATAATCACCGTCAAACAGTTTTGGAGGAAAGCAAACTCATTTTCTTGTCAAGTGGATAAAAAGCCATGGTTACAAATATAAATATCATGTTTGTTTGCAGCAATTGCTCTAGCTTTCTGCCTAAAAAACACGATTGTGTTGAGTTTGTGTCTCCATGTGGAAGTAATTAGTGTTTCCCAGCACAAAAGAAAATATTGCCTGCTTCAATTCATTCAAAACCATACAGGCCATTGATAATATCAAGGAAACCCAAGGCAGACCCTGTAACAGCATCTGGGATTGAGTTAGCCATAACAGAGGAGGACATTTCTGGTTTGATCCAGTCATTTCCGGAAAAAGTGTTGTGGAACTGGTGTGCAATGGACTCAGATAAGCACCGTAAAACTAGATTTAGAGAAAAGCAAAGTATTTTCTTAGGCAAGTGCATAAATGTCATCTATACAAACACAAATATCTAGTTTGTTTGCAGCAATTGCTCGAGCTTTCTGCCTAGAAAACACGAATGCGTTGAGTTTGTGTCTTCATGTGGAACTAATTAGTTTTTCCAAGCACAAAAGAAAATATTGCCTGCTTAAATTCATTCAAAAGCATAAACTCCATGGATAATATCAATAAAACACAAAGCAGGGCCTGCAGCATGGTCTGGGATTGAGTTAGCCATAACACAAGAGGATATTTCTGGTTTCATCCAGTCATATCCTGACAAAGTGTTGTGGAAGTGGTTTTCAAGGGACTCAGATAATCACGGTCAAACTGGTTTGGGGGAAAACACACTGATTTCCTTGGTGAAGTGGATAAAAGCCATGTTGACAAATATAAATATCATGTTTGTTTGTAGCAATTGCTCTAGCTTTCTGCCTATAAAACAGGAATGTGTTGCATTTGTGTCTCCATGTGGAAGTAATTAGTTTTTCCCAGCAGAAAAGAAAATATCGTCTGCTTAAATTCATTCAAAACCATAAAGTCCATGGATAATATCAAGAAAACACAAAGCAGAGCCTGTAGCATGATCTGGGATTGAGTTAGCCATAACACAAGAGGATATTTCTGGTTTCATCCAGTCATATCTGGACAAAGTGTTGTGGAACTGGTATGCAATGGACTCAGATAATCACGGTCACAGTGGATTTTGCGGAAAACAAACTCATTTTCTTGGTCACTTGGATAAGAAGCCTGTTTACAAATATAAATATCATGTTTGTTTGCAGCAATTGCTCTAGTTTTCTACATAGAAATCAGGAATGTGTTGAGTTTGTGTCTCCATGTGGAAGTAACTAGTTTTTCCCAGCACAAAAGAAAATAGTCCCTGCTTAAATTCATTCAAAACCATAAAGTCCATTGATAATATCTAAAAAACACAAAGCAGAGTCTATAGCACCAAGTGGGATTGAGTTAGCCATATCACAAGAGGATATTTCTGGTTGCATCCAGTCATATCCAGACAAGCTGCTGTGGAACTGGTAGGAAATGGACTCAGAAAATCACAGTCAAGCTGCATCTAGAGAAAAGCAAAGTATTTTCTTAGGCAAGCGCATAAATGTCCTCTATACAAACACAAATATCAAGATTGCTTGCAGCAATTGCTCTAGCTTTCTGCCTAGAAAACCTGAATGTGTTGAGTTTGTGTCTCCATGTGGAACTAATTAGTGTTTGCCAGCACAAAAAAAAATTCCCTGCTTAAATGCATTTAAAACCGTAAAGTCCATGGATAATATCAGTAAAACACAAAGCAGAGCCTTCAGCACCACCTGGGATTGAGTTAGTCAAAACACAAGAGGATATTTCTGGTTTCATCCAGTCATATCCAGACAAAGTGTTGTGGAGCTAGTATGCAATGGACTCAGATAATCACCGTCAAATTGGTTTTGGAGAAAAGGCAACTCATTTTCTTGTTCAAGTGGATAAAAAGTCATGTTTACAAATATAAATATCGTGTTTTTTGCATCAATTGCTCTAGCTTTCTGCATAGAATACAGGAATCTGTTGAATTTGTGTCTCCATGGGGAACTAATTAGTGTTTGCCAGCACATAAGAAAATATTCCCTGCTTAAATGCATTCAAAACCATAAATTCCATTGATATTATCAAGAAAACTCAAAGCAGAGCCTGTAGCCCCATTTTGGATAGAGTTAGCCATAAAACAAGAGGATATTTCTGGATTCATCCAGTCATATCCGGACAAAGTGTTGTGGAACTGGCATGCCATGGACTCAGATAATCACCGTCAAACAGTTTTGGAGGAAAGCAAACTCATTTTCTTGTCAAGTGGATAAAAAGCCATGGTTACAAATATAAATATCATGTTTGTTTGCAGCAATTGCTCTAGCTTTCTGCCTAAAAAACACGATTGTGTTGAGTTTGTGTCTCCATGTGGAAGTAATTAGTGTTTCCCAGCACAAAAGAAAATATTGCCTGCTTCAATTCATTCAAAACCATACAGGCCATTGATAATATCAAGGAAACCCAAGGCAGACCCTGTAACAGCATCTGGGATTGAGTTAGCCATAACAGAGGAGGACATTTCTGGTTTGATCCAGTCATTTCCGGAAAAAGTGTTGTGGAACTGGTGTGCAATGGACTCAGATAAGCACCGTAAAACTAGATTTAGAGAAAAGCAAAGTATTTTCTTAGGCAAGTGCATAAATGTCATCTATACAAACACAAATATCTAGTTTGTTTGCAGCAATTGCTCGAGCTTTCTGCCTAGAAAACACGAATGCGTTGAGTTTGTGTCTTCATGTGGAACTAATTAGTTTTTCCAAGCACAAAAGAAAATATTGCCTGCTTAAATTCATTCAAAAGCATAAACTCCATGGATAATATCAATAAAACACAAAGCAGGGCCTGCAGCATGGTCTGGGATTGAGTTAGCCATAACACAAGAGGATATTTCTGGTTTCATCCAGTCATATCCTGACAAAGTGTTGTGGAAGTGGTTTTCAAGGGACTCAGATAATCACGGTCAAACTGGTTTGGGGGAAAACACACTGATTTCCTTGGTGAAGTGGATAAAAGCCATGTTGACAAATATAAATATCATGTTTGTTTGTAGCAATTGCTCTAGCTTTCTGCCTATAAAACAGGAATGTGTTGCATTTGTGTCTCCATGTGGAAGTAATTAGTTTTTCCCAGCAGAAAAGAAAATATCGCCTGCTTAAATTCATTCAAAACCATAAAGTCCATGGATAATATCAAGAAAACACAAAGCAGAGCCTGTAGCATGATCTGGGATTGAGTTAGCCATAACACAAGAGGATATTTCTGGTTTCATCCAGTCATATCTGGACAAAGTGTTGTGGAACTGGTATGCAATGGACTCAGATAATCACGGTCACAGTGGATTTTGCGGAAAACAAACTCATTTTCTTGGTCACTTGGATAAGAAGCCTGTTTACAAATATAAATATCATGTTTGTTTGCAGCAATTGCTCTAGTTTTCTACATAGAAATCAGGAATGTGTTGAGTTTGTGTCTCCATGTGGAAGTAACTAGTTTTTCCCAGCACAAAAGAAAATAGTCCCTGCTTAAATTCATTCAAAACCATAAAGTCCATTGATAATATCTAAAAAACACAAAGCAGAGTCTATAGCACCAAGTGGGATTGAGTTAGCCATATCACAAGAGGATATTTCTGGTTGCATCCAGTCATATCCAGACAAGCTGCTGTGGAACTGGTAGGAAATGGACTCAGAAAATCACAGTCAAACTGGATCTAGAGAAAAGCAAAGTATTTTCTTAGGCAAGCGCATAAATGTCCTCTATACAAACACAAATATCAAGATTGCTTGCAGCAATTGCTCTAGCTTTCTGCCTAGAAAACCTGAATGTGTTGAGTTTGTGTCTCCATGTGGAACTAATTAGTGTTTGCCAGCACAAAAAAAAAATTCCCTGCTTAAATGCATTTAAAACCGTAAAGTCCATGGATAATATCAGTAAAACACAAAGCAGAGCCTTCAGCACCACCTGGGATTGAGTTAGTCAAAACACAAGAGGATATTTCTGGTTTCATCCAGTCATATCCAGACAAAGTGTTGTGGAGCTAGTATGCAATGGACTCAGATAATCACCGTCAAATTGGTTTTGGAGAAAAGGCAACTCATTTTCTTGTTCAAGTGGATAAAAAGTCATGTTTACAAATATAAATATCGTGTTTTTTGCATCAATTGCTCTAGCTTTCTGCATAGAATACAGGAATCTGTTGAATTTGTGTCTCCATGGGGAACTAATTAGTGTTTGCCAGCACATAAGAAAATATTCCCTGCTTAAATGCATTCAAAACCATAAATTCCATTGATATTATCAAGAAAACTCAAAGCAGAGCCTGTAGCCCCATTTTGGATAGAGTTAGCCATAAAACAAGAGGATATTTCTGGATTCATCCAGTCATATCCGGACAAAGTGTTGTGGAACTGGCATGCCATGGACTCAGATAATCACCGTCAAACAGTTTTGGAGGAAAGCAAACTCATTTTCTTGTCAAGTGGATAAAAAGCCATGGTTACAAATATAAATATCATGTTTGTTTGCAGCAATTGCTCTAGCTTTCTGCCTAAAAAACACGATTGTGTTGAGTTTGTGTCTCCATGTGGAAGTAATTAGTGTTTCCCAGCACAAAAGAAATTATTGCCTGCTTCAATTCATTCAAAACCATGCAGGCCATTGATAATATCAAGGAAACCCAAGGCAGACCCTGTAACAGCATCTGGGATTGAGTTAGCCATAACAGAGGAGGACATTTCTGGTTTGATCCAGTCATTTCCGGAAAAAGTGTTGTGGAACTGGTGTGCAATGGACTCAGATAAGCACCGTAAAACTAGATTTAGAGAAAAGCAAAGTATTTTCTTAGGCAAGTGCATAAATGTCATCTATACAAACACAAATATCTAGTTTGTTTGCAGCAATTGCTCGAGCTTTCTGACTAGAAAACACGAATGCGTTGAGTTTGTGTCTCCAATGGAAGTAATTAGTGTTTCCCAGCACAAAAGGAAATATCCCTTGCTTAAATACATTCAAAATGATAAACTCCATGGGTAATATCAATAAAACACAAAGCAGGGCCTGCAGCAAGGTCTGGGATTGAGTTAGCCATAACACAAGAGGATATTTCTGGTTTCATCCAGTCATATCCTGACAAAGTGTTGTGGAAGTGGTTTTCAAGGGACTCAGATAATCACGGTCAAACTGGTTTGGGGGAAAACACACTGATTTCCTTGGTGAAGTGGATAAAAGCCATGTTGACAAATATAAATATCATGTTTGTTTGTAGCAATTGCTCTAGCTTTCTGCCTATAAAACAGGAATGTGTTGCGTTTGTGTCTCCATGTGGAAGTAATTAGTTTTTCCCAGCAGAAAAGAAAATATCGCCTGCTTAAATTCATTCAAAACCATAAAGTCCATGGATAATATCAAGAAAACACAAAGCAGAGCCTGTAGCATGATCTGGGATTGAGTTAGCCATAACACAAGAGGATATTTCTGGTTTCATCCAGTCATATCTGGACAAAGTGTTGTGGAACTGGTATGCAATGGACTCAGATAATCACGGTCACAGTGGATTTTGCGGAAAACAAACTCATTTTCTTGGTCACTTGGATAAGAAGCCTGTTTACAAATATAAATATCATGTTTGTTTGCAGCAATTGCTCTAGTTTTCTACATAGAAAACAGGAATGTGTTGAGTTTGTGTCTCCATGTGGAAGTAACTAGTTTTTCCCAGCACAAAATAAAATATTCCCTGCTTAAATTCATTCAAAACCATAAAGTCCATTGATAATATCTAAAAAACACAAAGCAGAGTCCATAGCACCAAGTGGGATTGAGTTAGCCATATCACAAGAGGATATTTCTGGTTTCATCCAGTCATATCCAGACAAGCTGCTGTGGAACTGGTAGGAAATGGACTCAGAAAATCACAGTCAAGCTGCATCTAGAGAAAAGCAAAGTATTTTCTTAGGCAAGCGCATAAATGTCCTCTATACAAACACAAATATCAAGATTGCTTGCAGCAATTGCTCTAGCTTTCTGCCTAGAAAACCTGAATGTGTTGAGTTTGTGTCTCCATGTGGAACTAATTAGTGTTTGCCAGCACAAAAAAAAAATTCCCTGCTTAAATGCATTTAAAACCGTAAAGTCCATGGATAATATCAGTAAAACACAAAGCAGAGCCTTCAGCACCACCTGGGATTGAGTTAGTCAAAACACAAGAGGATATTTCTGGTTTCATCCAGTCATATCCAGACAAAGTGTTGTGGAGCTAGTATGCAATGGACTCAGATAATCACCGTCAAATTGGTTTTGGAGAAAAGGCAACTCATTTTCTTGTTCAAGTGGATAAAAAGTCATGTTTACAAATATAAATATCGTGTTTTTTGCATCAATTGCTCTAGCTTTCTGCATAGAATACAGGAATCTGTTGAATTTGTGTCTCCATGGGGAACTAATTAGTGTTTGCCAGCACATAAGAAAATATTCCCTGCTTAAATGCATTCAAAACCATAAATTCCATTGATATTATCAAGAAAACTCAAAGCAGAGCCTGTAGCCCCATTTTGGATAGAGTTAGCCATAAAACAAGAGGATATTTCTGGATTCATCCAGTCATATCCGGACAAAGTGTTGTGGAACTGGCATGCCATGGACTCAGATAATCACCGTCAAACAGTTTTGGAGGAAAGCAAACTCATTTTCTTGTCAAGTGGATAAAAAGCCATGGTTACAAATATAAATATCATGTTTGTTTGCAGCAATTGCTCTAGCTTTCTGCCTAAAAAACACGATTGTGTTGAGTTTGTGTCTCCATGTGGAAGTAATTAGTGTTTCCCAGCACAAAAGAAATTATTGCCTGCTTCAATTCATTCAAAACCATGCAGGCCATTGATAATATCAAGGAAACCCAAGGCAGACCCTGTAACAGCATCTGGGATTGAGTTAGCCATAACAGAGGAGGACATTTCTGGTTTGATCCAGTCATTTCCGGAAAAAGTGTTGTGGAACTGGTGTGCAATGGACTCAGATAAGCACCGTAAAACTAGATTTAGAGAAAAGCAAAGTATTTTCTTAGGCAAGTGCATAAATGTCATCTATACAAACACAAATATCTAGTTTGTTTGCAGCAATTGCTCGAGCTTTCTGACTAGAAAACACGAATGCGTTGAGTTTGTGTCTCCAATGGAAGTAATTAGTGTTTCCCAGCACAAAAGGAAATATCCCTTGCTTAAATACATTCAAAATGATAAACTCCATGGGTAATATCAATAAAACACAAAGCAGGGCCTGCAGCAAGGTCTGGGATTGAGTTAGCCATAACACAAGAGGATATTTCTGGTTTCATCCAGTCATATCCTGACAAAGTGTTGTGGAAGTGGTTTTCAAGGGACTCAGATAATCACGGTCAAACTGGTTTGGGGGAAAACACACTGATTTCCTTGGTGAAGTGGATAAAAGCCATGTTGACAAATATAAATATCATGTTTGTTTGTAGCAATTGCTCTAGCTTTCTGCCTATAAAACAGGAATGTGTTGCGTTTGTGTCTCCATGTGGAAGTAATTAGTTTTTCCCAGCAGAAAAGAAAATATCGCCTGCTTAAATTCATTCAAAACCATAAAGTCCATGGATAATATCAAGAAAACACAAAGCAGAGCCTGTAGCATGATCTGGGATTGAGTTAGCCATAACACAAGAGGATATTTCTGGTTTCATCCAGTCATATCTGGACAAAGTGTTGTGGAACTGGTATGCAATGGACTCAGATAATCACGGTCACAGTGGATTTTGCGGAAAACAAACTCATTTTCTTGGTCACTTGGATAAGAAGCCTGTTTACAAATATAAATATCATGTTTGTTTGCAGCAATTGCTCTAGTTTTCTACATAGAAAACAGGAATGTGTTGAGTTTGTGTCTCCATGTGGAAGTAACTAGTTTTTCCCAGCACAAAATAAAATAGTCCCTGCTTAAATTCATTCAAAACCATAAAGTCCATTGATAATATCTAAAAAACACAAAGCAGAGTCCATAGCACCAAGTGGGATTGAGTTAGCCATATCACAAGAGGATATTTCTGGTTTCATCCAGTCATATCCAGACAAGCTGCTGTGGAACTGGTAGGAAATGGACTCAGAAAATCACAGTCAAGCTGCATCTAGAGAAAAGCAAAGTATTTTCTTAGGCAAGCGCATAAATGTCCTCTATACAAACACAAATATCAAGATTGCTTGCAGCAATTGCTCTAGCTTTCTGCCTAGAAAACCTGAATGTGTTGAGTTTGTGTCTCCATGTGGAACTAATTAGTGTTTGCCAGCACAAAAAAAAAATTCCCTGCTTAAATGCATTTAAAACCGTAAAGTCCATGGATAATATCAGTAAAACACAAAGCAGAGCCTTCAGCACCACCTGGGATTGAGTTAGTCAAAACACAAGAGGATATTTCTGGTTTCATCCAGTCATATCCAGACAAAGTGTTGTGGAGCTAGTATGCAATGGACTCAGATAATCACCGTCAAATTGGTTTTGGAGAAAAGGCAACTCATTTTCTTGTTCAAGTGGATAAAAAGTCATGTTTACAAATATAAATATCGTGTTTTTTGCATCAATTGCTCTAGCTCTGCATAGAATACAGGAATCTGTTGAATTTGTGTCTCCATGGGGAACTAATTAGTGTTTGCCAGCACATAAGAAAATATTCCCTGCTTAAATGCATTCAAAACCATAAATTCCATTGATATTATCAAGAAAACTCAAAGCAGAGCCTGTAGCCCCATTTTGGATAGAGTTAGCCATAAAACAAGAGGATAGTTCTGGATTCATCCAGTCATATCCGGACAAAGTGTTGTGGAACTGGCATGCAATGGACTCAGATAATCACCGTCAAACAGTTTTGGAGGAAAGCAAACTCATTTTCTTGTCAAGTGGATAAAAAGCCATGGTTACAAATATAAATATCATGTTTGTTTGCAGCAATTGCTCTAGCTTTCTGCCTAAAAAACACGATTGTGTTGAGTTTGTGTCTCCATGTGGAAGTAATTAGTGTTTCCCAGCACAAAAGAAAATATTGCCTGCTTCAATTCATTCAAAACCATACAGGCCATTGATAATATCAAGGAAACCCAAGGCAGACCCTGTAACAGCATCTGGGATTGAGTTAGCCATAACAGAGGAGGACATTTCTGGTTTGATCCAGTCATTTCCGGAAAAAGTGTTGTGGAACTGGTGTGCAATGGACTCAGATAAGCACCGTAAAACTAGATTTAGAGAAAAGCAAAGTATTTTCTTAGGCAAGTGCATAAATGTCATCTATACAAACACAAATATCTAGCTTGTTTGCAGCAATTGCTCGAGCTTTCTGACTAGAAATCACAAATGCATTGAGTTTGTGTCTCCAATGGAAGTAATTAGTGTTTCCCAGCACAAAAGGAAATATCCCTTGCTTAAATACATTCAAAATGATAAACTCCATGGATAATATCAATAAAACACAAAGCAGGGCCTGCAGCAAGGTCTGGGATTGAGTTAGCCATAACACAAGAGGATATTTCTGGTTTCATCCAGTCATATCCTGACAAAGTGTTGTGGAAGTGGTTTTCAAGGGACTCAGATAATCACGGTCAAACTGGTTTGGGGGAAAACACACTGATTTCCTTGGTGAAGTGGATAAAAGCCATGTTGACAAATATAAATATCATGTTTGTTTGTAGCAATTGCTCTAGCTTTCTGCCTATAAAACAGGAATGTGTTGCGTTTGTGTCTCCATGTGGAAGTAATTAGTTTTTCCCAGCAGAAAAGAAAATATCGCCTGCTTAAATTCATTCAAAACCATAAAGTCCATGGATAATATCAAGAAAACACAAAGCAGAGCCTGTAGCATGATCTGGGATTGAGTTAGCCATAACACAAGAGGATATTTCTGGTTTCATCCAGTCATATCTGGACAAAGTGTTGTGGAACTGGTATGCAATGGACTCAGATAATCACGGTCACAGTGGATTTTGCGGAAAACAAACTCATTTTCTTGGTCACTTGGATAAGAAGCCTGTTTACAAATATAAATATCATGTTTGTTTGCAGCAATTGCTCTAGTTTTCTACATAGAAAACAGGAATGTGTTGCGTTTGTGTCTCCATGTGGAAGTAACTAGTTTTTCCCAGCAGAAAAGAAAATAGTCCCTGCTTAAATTCATTCAAAACCATAAAGTCCATTGATAATATCTAAAAAACACAAAGCAGAGTCTATAGCACCAAGTGGGATTGAGTTAGCCATATCACAAGAGGATATTTCTGGTTTCATCCAGTCATATCCAGACAAGCTGTTGTGGAACTGGTAGGAAATGGACTCAGAAAATCACAGTCAAGCTGGATCTAGAGAAAAGCAAAGTATTTTCTTAGGCAAGCGCATAAATGTCCTCTATACAAACACAAATATCAAGATTGCTTGCAGCAATTGCTCTAGCTTTCTGCCTAGAAAACCTGAATGTGTTGAGTTTGTGTCTCCATGTGGAACTAATTAGTGTGTGCCAGCACAAAAAAAAATATTCCCTGCTTAAATGCATTTAAAACCGTAAATTCCATGGATAATATCAGTAAAACACAAAGCAGAGCCTTCAGCACCACCTGGGATTGAGTTAGTCAAAACACAAGAGGATATTTCTGGTTTCATCCAGTCATATCCGGACAAAGTGTTGTGGAGCTAGTATGCAATGGACTCAGATAATCACCGTCAAATTGGTTTTGGAGAAAAGGCAACTCATTTTCTTGTTCAAGTGGATAAAAAGTCATGTTTACAAATATAAATATCGTGTTTTTTGCATCAATTGCTCTAGCTTTCTGCATAGAATACAGGAATCTGTTGAATTTGTGTCTCCATGGGGAACTAATTAGTGTTTGCCAGCACATAAGAAAATATTCCCTGCTTAAATGCATTCAAAACCATAAATTCCATTGATATTATCAAGAAAACTCAAAGCAGAGCCTGTAGCCCCATTTTGGATAGAGTTAGCCATAAAACAAGAGGATATTTCTGGATTCATCCAGTCATATCCGGACAAAGTGTTGTGGAACTGGCATGCCATGGACTCAGATAATCACCGTCAAAGAGTTTTGGAGGAAAGCAAACTCATTTTCTTGTCAAGTGGATAAAAAGCCATGGTTACAAATATAAATATCATGTTTGTTTGCAGCAATTGCTCTAGCTTTCTGCCTAAAAAACACGATTGTGTTGAGTTTGTGTCTCCATGTGGAAGTAATTAGTGTTTCCCAGCACAAAAGAAATTATTGCCTGCTTCAATTCATTCAAAACCATACAGGCCATTGATAATATCAAGGAAACCCAAGGCAGACCCTGTAACAGCATCTGGGATTGAGTTAGCCATAACAGAGGAGGACATTTCTGGTTTGATCCAGTCATTTCCGGAAAAAGTGTTGTGGAACTGGTGTGCAATGGACTCAGATAAGCACCGTAAAACTAGATTTAGAGAAAAGCAAAGTATTTTCTTAGGCAAGTGCATAAATGTCATCTATACAAACACAAATATCTAGTTTGTTTGCAGCAATTGCTCGAGCTTTCTGACTAGAAAACACGAATGAGTTGCGTTTGTGTCTTCATGTGGAACTAATTAGTTTTTCCCAGCACAAAAGAAAATATTGCCTGCTTAAATTCATTCAAAATGATAAACTCCATGGATAATATCAATAAAACACAAAGCAGGGCCTGCAGCAAGGTCTGGGATTGAGTTAGCCATAACACAAGAGGATATTTCTGGTTTCATCCAGTCATATCCTGACAAAGTGTTGTGGAAGTGGTTTTCAAGGGACTCAGATAATCACGGTCAAACTGGTTTGGGGGAAAACACACTGATTTCCTTGGTGAAGTGGATAAAAGCCATGTTGACAAATATAAATATCATGTTTGTTTGTAGCAATTGCTCTAGCTTTCTGCCTATAAAACAGGAATGTGTTGCGTTTGTGTCTCCATGTGGAAGTAATTAGTTTTTCCCAGCAGAAAAGAAAATATCGCCTGCTTAAATTCATTCAAAACCATAAAGTCCATGGATAATATCAAGAAAACACAAAGCAGAGCCTGTAGCATGATCTGGGATTGAGTTAGCCATAACACAAGAGGATATTTCTGGTTTCATCCAGTCATATCTGGACAAAGTGTTGTGGAACTGGTATGCAATGGACTCAGATAATCACGGTCACAGTGGATTTTGCGGAAAACAAACTCATTTTCTTGGTCACTTGGATAAGAAGCCTGTTTACAAATATAAATATCATGTTTGTTTGCAGCAATTGCTCTAGTTTTCTACATAGAAAACAGGAATGTGTTGCGTTTGTGTCTCCATGTGGAAGTAACTAGTTTTTCCCAGCAGAAAAGAAAATAGTCCCTGCTTAAATTCATTCAAAACCATAAAGTCCATTGA
This sequence comes from Lepus europaeus, assembly GCF_033115175.1. NCBI lineage: Eukaryota > Metazoa > Chordata > Mammalia > Lagomorpha > Leporidae > Lepus > Lepus europaeus. Next base: position 2,145,841 of record NW_026909213.1, on the reverse strand, counting down.
TAATATCTAAAAAACACAAAGCAGAGTCTATAGCACCAAGTGGGATTGAGTTAGCCATATCACAAGAGGATATTTCTGGTTTCATCCAGTCATATCCAGACAAGCTGTTGTGGAACTGGTAGGAAATGGACTCAGAAAATCACAGTCAAGCTGGATCTAGAGAAAAGCAAAGTATTTTCTTAGGCAAGCGCATAAATGTTCTCTATACAAACACAAATATTAAGATTGCTTGCAGCAATTGCTCTAGCTTTCTGCCTAGAAAACCTGAATGTGTTGAGTTTGTGTCTCCATGTGGAACTAATTAGTGTGTGCCAGCACAAAAAAAAATATTCCCTGCTTAAATGCATTTAAAACCGTAAATTCCATGGATAATATCAGTAAAACACAAAGCAGAGCCTTCAGCACCAGCTGGGATTGAGTTAGTCAAAACACAAGAGGATATTTCTGGTTTCATCCAGTCATATCCGGACAAAGTGTTGTGGAGCTAGTATGCAATGGACTCAGATAATCACCGTCAAATTGGTTTTGGAGAAAAGGCAACTCATTTTCTTGTTCAAGTGGATAAAAAGTCATGTTTACAAATATAAATATCGTGTTTTTTGCATCAATTGCTCTAGCTTTCTGCAGAGAATACAGGAATCTGTTGAATTTGTGTCTCCATGGGGAACTAATTAGTGTTTGCCAGCACATAAGAAAATATTCCCTGCTTAAATGCATTCAAAACCATAAATTCCATTGATATTATCAAGAAAACTCAAAGCAGAGCCTGTAGCCCCATTTTGGATAGAGTTAGCCATAAAACAAGAGGATATTTCTGGATTCATCCAGTCATATCCGGACAAAGTGTTGTGGAACTGGCATGCCATGGACTCAGATAATCACCGTCAAACAGTTTTGGAGGAAAGCAAACTCATTTTCTTGTCAAGTGGATAAAAAGCCATGGTTACAAATATAAATATCATGTTTGTTTGCAGCAATTGCTCTAGCTTTCTGCCTAAAAAACACGATTGTGTTGAGTTTGTGTCTCCATGTGGAAGTAATTAGTGTTTCCCAGCACAAAAGAAATTATTGCCTGCTTCAATTCATTCAAAACCATACAGGCCATTGATAATATCAAGGAAACCCAAGGCAGACCCTGTAACAGAATCTGGGATTGAGTTAGCCATAACAGAGGAGGACATTTCTGGTTTGATCCAGTCATTTCCGGAAAAAGTGTTGTGGAACTGGTGTGCAATGGACTCAGATAAGCACCGTAAAACTAGATTTAGAGAAAAGCAAAGTATTTTCTTAGGCAAGTGCATAAATGTCATCTATACAAACACAAATATCTAGTTTGTTTGCAGCAATTGCTCGAGCTTTCTGACTAGAAAACACGAATGAGTTGCGTTTGTGTCTTCATGTGGAACTAATTAGTTTTTCCCAGCACAAAAGAAAATATTGCCTGCTTAAATTCATTCAAAATGATAAACTCCATGGATAATATCAATAAAACACAAAGCAGGGCCTGCAGCAAGGTCTGGGATTGAGTTAGCCATAACACAAGAGGATATTTCTGGTTTCATCCAGTCATATCCTGACAAAGTGTTGTGGAAGTGGTTTTCAAGGGACTCAGATAATCACGGTCAAACTGGTTTGGGGGAAAACACACTGATTTCCTTGGTGAAGTGGATAAAAGCCATGTTGACAAATATAAATATCATGTTTGTTTGTAGCAATTGCTCTAGCTTTCTGCCTATAAAACAGGAATGTGTTGCATTTGTGTCTCCATGTGGAAGTAATTAGTTTTTCCCAGCAGAAAAGAAAATATCGCCTGCTTAAATTCATTCAAAACCATAAAGTCCATGGATAATATCAAGAAAACACAAAGCAGAGCCTGTAGCATGATCTGGGATTGAGTTAGCCATAACACAAGAGGATATTTCTGGTTTCATCCAGTCATATCTGGACAAAGTGTTGTGGAACTGGTATGCAATGGACTCAGATAATCACGGTCACAGTGGATTTTGCGGAAAACAAACTCATTTTCTTGGTCACTTGGATAAGAAGCCTGTTTACAAATATAAATATCATGTTTGTTTGCAGCAATTGCTCTAGTTTTCTACATAGAAAACAGGAGTGTGTTGAGTTTGTGTCTCCATGTGGAAGTAACTAGTTTTTCCCAGCACAAAAGAAAATAGTCCCTGCTTAAATTCATTCAAAACCATAAAGTCCATTGATAATATCTAAAAAACACAAAGCAGATTCTATAGCACCAAGTGGGATTGAGTTAGCAAATCACAAGAGGATATTTCTGGTTTCATCCAGTCATATCCAGACAAGCTGTTGTGGAACTGGTAGGAAATGGACTCAGAAAATCACAGTCAAGCTGGATCTAGAGAAAAGCAAAGTGTTTTCTTAGGCAAGCGCATAAATGTCCTCTATACAAACACAAATATCAAGATTGCTTGCAGCAATTGCTCTAGCTTTCTGCCTAGAAAACCTGAATGTGTTGAGTTTGTGTCTCCATGTGGAACTAATTAGTGTTTGCCAGCACAAAAAAAAAAAATTCCCTGCTTAAATGCATTTAAAACCGTAAAGTCCATGGATAATATCAGTAAAACATAAAGCAGAGCCTTCAGCACCACCTGGGATTGAGTTAGTCAAAACACAAGAGGATATTTCTGGTTTCATCCAGTCATATCCAGACAAAGTGTTGTGGAGCTAGTATGCAATGGACTCAGATAATCACCGTCAAATTGGTTTTGAAGAAAAGGCAACTCATTTTCTTGTTCAAGTGGATAAAAAGTCATGTTTACAAATATAAATATCGTGTTTTTTGCATCAATTGCTCTAGCTTTCTGCATAGAATACAGGAATCTGTTGAATTTGTGTCTCCATGGGGAACTAATTAGTGTTTGCCAGCACATAAGAAAATATTCCCTGCTTAAATGCATTCAAAACCATAAATTCCATTGATATTATCAAGAAAACTCAAAGCAGAGCCTGTAGCCCCATTTTGGATAGAGTTAGCCATAAAACAAGAGGATATTTCTGGATTCATCCAGTCATATCCGGACAAAGTGTTGTGGAACTGGCATGCCATGGACTCAGATAATCACCGTCAAACAGTTTTGGAGGAAAGCAAACTCATTTTCTTGTCAAGTGGATAAAAAGCCATGGTTACAAATATAAATATCATGTTTGTTTGCAGCAATTGCTCTAGCTTTCTGCCTAAAAAACACGATTGTGTTGAGTTTGTGTCTCCATGTGGAAGTAATTAGTGTTTCCCAGCACAAAAGAAATTATTGCCTGCTTCAATTCATTCAAAACCATGCAGGCCATTGATAATATCAAGGAAACCCAAGGCAGACCCTGTAACAGCATCTGGGATTGAGTTAGCCATAACAGAGGAGGACATTTCTGGTTTGATCCAGTCATTTCCGGAAAAAGTGTTGTGGAACTGGTGTGCAATGGACTCAGATAAGCACCGTAAAACTAGATTTAGAGAAAAGCAAAGTATTTTCTTAGGCAAGTGCATAAATGTCATCTATACAAACACAAATATCTAGTTTGTTTGCAGCAATTGCTCGAGCTTTCTGACTAGAAAACACGAATGCGTTGAGTTTGTGTCTCCAATGGAAGTAATTAGTGTTTCCCAGCACAAAAGGAAATATCCCTTGCTTAAATACATTCAAAATGATAAACTCCATGGGTAATATCAATAAAACACAAAGCAGGGCCTGCAGCAAGGTCTGGGATTGAGTTAGCCATAACACAAGAGGATATTTCTGGTTTCATCCAGTCATATCCTGACAAAGTGTTGTGGAAGTGGTTTTCAAGGGACTCAGATAATCACGGTCAAACTGGTTTGGGGGAAAACACACTGATTTCCTTGGTGAAGTGGATAAAAGCCATGTTGACAAATATAAATATCATGTTTGTTTGTAGCAATTGCTCTAGCTTTCTGCCTATAAAACAGGAATGTGTTGCGTTTGTGTCTCCATGTGGAAGTAATTAGTTTTTCCCAGCAGAAAAGAAAATATCGCCTGCTTAAATTCATTCAAAACCATAAAGTCCATGGATAATATCAAGAAAACACAAAGCAGAGCCTGTAGCATGATCTGGGATTGAGTTAGCCATAACACAAGAGGATATTTCTGGTTTCATCCAGTCATATCTGGACAAAGTGTTGTGGAACTGGTATGCAATGGACTCAGATAATCACGGTCACAGTGGATTTTGCGGAAAACAAACTCATTTTCTTGGTCACTTGGATAAGAAGCCTGTTTACAAATATAAATATCATGTTTGTTTGCAGCAATTGCTCTAGTTTTCTACATAGAAAACAGGAATGTGTTGCGTTTGTGTCTCCATGTGGAAGTAACTAGTTTTTCCCAGCACAAAAGAAAATAGTCCCTGCTTAAATTCATTCAAAACCATAAAGTCCATTGATAATATCTAAAAAACACAAAGCAGATTCTATAGCACCAAGTGGGATTGAGTTAGCAAATCACAAGAGGATATTTCTGGTTTCATCCAGTCATATCCAGACAAGCTGCTGTGGAACTGGTAGGAAATGGACTCAGAAAATCACAGTCAAGCTGGATCTAGAGAAAAGCAAAGTGTTTTCTTAGGCAAGCGCATAAATGTCCTCTATACAAACACAAATATCAAGATTGCTTGCAGCAATTGCTCTAGCTTTCTGCCTAGAAAACCTGAATGTGTTGAGTTTGTGTCTCCATGTGGAACTAATTAGTGTTTGCCAGCACAAAAAAAAAAAATTCCCTGCTTAAATGCATTTAAAACCGTAAAGTCCATGGATAATATCAGTAAAACATAAAGCAGAGCCTTCAGCACCACCTGGGATTGAGTTAGTCAAAACACAAGAGGATATTTCTGGTTTCATCCAGTCATATCCAGACAAAGTGTTGTGGAGCTAGTATGCAATGGACTCAGATAATCACCGTCAAATTGGTTTTGAAGAAAAGGCAACTCATTTTCTTGTTCAAGTGGATAAAAAGTCATGTTTACAAATATAAATATCGTGTTTTTTGCATCAATTGCTCTAGCTTTCTGCATAGAATACAGGAATCTGTTGAATTTGTGTCTCCATGGGGAACTAATTAGTGTTTGCCAGCACATAAGAAAATATTCCCTGCTTAAATGCATTCAAAACCATAAATTCCATTGATATTATCAAGAAAACTCAAAGCAGAGCCTGTAGCCCCATTTTGGATAGAGTTAGCCATAAAACAAGAGGATATTTCTGGATTCATCCAGTCATATCCGGACAAAGTGTTGTGGAACTGGCATGCCATGGACTCAGATAATCACCGTCAAACAGTTTTGGAGGAAAGCAAACTCATTTTCTTGTCAAGTGGATAAAAAGCCATGGTTACAAATATAAATATCATGTTTGTTTGCAGCAATTGCTCTAGCTTTCTGCCTAAAAAACACGATTGTGTTGAGTTTGTGTCTCCATGTGGAAGTAATTAGTGTTTCCCAGCACAAAAGAAATTATTGCCTGCTTCAATTCATTCAAAACCATGCAGGCCATTGATAATATCAAGGAAACCCAAGGCAGACCCTGTAACAGCATCTGGGATTGAGTTAGCCATAACAGAGGAGGACATTTCTGGTTTGATCCAGTCATTTCCGGAAAAAGTGTTGTGGAACTGGTGTGCAATGGACTCAGATAAGCACCGTAAAACTAGATTTAGAGAAAAGCAAAGTATTTTCTTAGGCAAGTGCATAAATGTCATCTATACAAACACAAATATCTAGTTTGTTTGCAGCAATTGCTCGAGCTTTCTGACTAGAAAACACGAATGCGTTGAGTTTGTGTCTCCAATGGAAGTAATTAGTGTTTCCCAGCACAAAAGGAAATATCCCTTGCTTAAATACATTCAAAATGATAAACTCCATGGGTAATATCAATAAAACACAAAGCAGGGCCTGCAGCAAGGTCTGGGATTGAGTTAGCCATAACACAAGAGGATATTTCTGGTTTCATCCAGTCATATCCTGACAAAGTGTTGTGGAAGTGGTTTTCAAGGGACTCAGATAATCACGGTCAAACTGGTTTGGGGGAAAACACACTGATTTCCTTGGTGAAGTGGATAAAAGCCATGTTGACAAATATAAATATCATGTTTGTTTGTAGCAATTGCTCTAGCTTTCTGCCTATAAAACAGGAATGTGTTGCGTTTGTGTCTCCATGTGGAAGTAATTAGTTTTTCCCAGCAGAAAAGAAAATATCGCCTGCTTAAATTCATTCAAAACCATAAAGTCCATGGATAATATCAAGAAAACACAAAGCAGAGCCTGTAGCATGATCTGGGATTGAGTTAGCCATAACACAAGAGGATATTTCTGGTTTCATCCAGTCATATCTGGACAAAGTGTTGTGGAACTGGTATGCAATGGACTCAGATAATCACGGTCACAGTGGATTTTGCGGAAAACAAACTCATTTTCTTGGTCACTTGGATAAGAAGCCTGTTTACAAATATAAATATCATGTTTGTTTGCAGCAATTGCTCTAGTTTTCTACATAGAAAACAGGAATGTGTTGCGTTTGTGTCTCCATGTGGAAGTAACTAGTTTTTCCCAGCAGAAAAGAAAATAGTCCCTGCTTAAATTCATTCAAAACCATAAAGTCCATTGATAATATCTAAAAAACACAAAGCAGAGTCTATAGCACCAAGTGGGATTGAGTTAGCCATATCACAAGAGGATATTTCTGGTTTCATCCAGTCATATCCAGACAAGCTGTTGTGGAACTGGTAGGAAATGGACTCAGAAAATCACAGTCAAGCTGGATCTAGAGAAAAGCAAAGTATTTTCTTAGGCAAGCGCATAAATGTTCTCTATACAAACACAAATATTAAGATTGCTTGCAGCAATTGCTCTAGCTTTCTGCCTAGAAAACCTGAATGTGTTGAGTTTGTGTCTCCATGTGGAACTAATTAGTGTGTGCCAGCACAAAAAAAAATATTCCCTGCTTAAATGCATTTAAAACCGTAAAGTCCATGGATAATATCAGTAAAACACAAAGCAGAGCCTTCAGCACCACCTGGGATTGAGTTAGTCAAAACACAAGAGGATATTTCTGGTTTCATCCAGTCATATCCGGACAAAGTGTTGTGGAGCTAGTATGCAATGGACTCAGATAATCACCGTCAAATTGGTTTTGGAGAAAAGGCAACTCAGTTTCTTGTTCAAGTGGATAAAAAGTCATGTTTACAAATATAAATATCGTGTTTTTTGCATCAATTGCTCTAGCTTTCTGCATAGAATACAGGAATCTGTTGAATTTGTGTCTCCATGGGGAACTAATTAGTGTTTGCCAGCACATAAGAAAATATTCCCTGCTTAAATGCATTCAAAACCATAAATTCCATTGATATTATCAAGAAAACTCAAAGCAGAGCCTGTAGCCCCATTTTGGATAGAGTTAGCCATAAAACAAGAGGATATTTCTGGATTCATCCAGTCATATCCGGACAAAGTGTTGTGGAACTGGCATGCAATGGACTCAGATAATCACCGTCAAACAGTTTTGGAGGAAAGCAAACTCATTTTCTTGTCAAGTGGATAAAAAGCCATGGTTACAAATATAAATATCATGTTTGTTTGCAGCAATTGCTCTAGCTTTCTGCCTAAAAAACACGATTGTGTTGAGTTTGTGTCTCCATGTGGAAGTAATTAGTGTTTCCCAGCACAAAAGAAATTATTGCCTGCTTCAATTCATTCAAAACCATACAGGCCATTGATAATATCAAGGAAACCCAAGGCAGACCCTGTAACAGAATCTGCGATTGAGTTAGCCATAACAGAGGAGGACATTTCTGGTTTGATCCAGTCATTTCCGGAAAAAGTGTTGTGGAACTGGTGTGCAATGGACTCAGATAAGCACCGTAAAACTAGATTTAGAGAAAAGCAAAGTATTTTCTTAGGCAAGTGCATAAATGTCATCTATACAAACACAAATATCTAGTTTGTTTGCAGCAATTGCTCGAGCTTTCTGACTAGAAAACACGAATGAGTTGCGTTTGTGTCTTCATGTGGAACTAATTAGTTTTTCCCAGCACAAAAGAAAATATTGCCTGCTTAAATTCATTCAAAATGATAAACTCCATGGATAATATCAATAAAACACAAAGCAGGGCCTGCAGCAAGGTCTGGGATTGAGTTAGCCATAACACAAGAGGATATTTCTGGTTTCATCCAGTCATATCCTGACAAAGTGTTGTGGAAGTGGTTTTCAAGGGACTCAGATAATCACGGTCAAACTGGTTTGGGGGAAAACACACTGATTTCCTTGGTGAAGTGGATAAAAGCCATGTTGACAAATATAAATATCATGTTTGTTTGTAGCAATTGCTCTAGCTTTCTGCCTATAAAACAGGAATGTGTTGCATTTGTGTCTCCATGTGGAAGTAATTAGTTTTTCCCAGCAGAAAAGAAAATATCGCCTGCTTAAATTCATTCAAAACCATAAAGTCCATGGATAATATCAAGAAAACACAAAGCAGAGCCTGTAGCATGATCTGGGATTGAGTTAGCCATAACACAAGAGGATATTTCTGGTTTCATCCAGTCATATCTGGACAAAGTGTTGTGGAACTGGTATGCAATGGACTCAGATAATCACGGTCACAGTGGATTTTGCGGAAAACAAACTCATTTTCTTGGTCACTTGGATAAGAAGCCTGTTTACAAATATAAATATCATGTTTGTTTGCAGCAATTGCTCTAGTTTTCTACATAGAAAACAGGAGTGTGTTGAGTTTGTGTCTCCATGTGGAAGTAACTAGTTTTTCCCAGCACAAAAGAAAATAGTCCCTGCTTAAATTCATTCAAAACCATAAAGTCCATTGATAATATCTAAAAAACACAAAGCAGATTCTATAGCACCAAGTGGGATTGAGTTAGCAAATCACAAGAGGATATTTCTGGTTTCATCCAGTCATATCCAGACAAGCTGTTGTGGAACTGGTAGGAAATGGACTCAGAAAATCACAGTCAAGCTGGATCTAGAGAAAAGCAAAGTGTTTTCTTAGGCAAGCGCATAAATGTCCTCTATACAAACACAAATATCAAGATTGCTTGCAGCAATTGCTCTAGCTTTCTGCCTAGAAAACCTGAATGTGTTGAGTTTGTGTCTCCATGTGGAACTAATTAGTGTTTGCCAGCACAAAAAAAAAAAATTCCCTGCTTAAATGCATTTAAAACCGTAAAGTCCATGGATAATATCAGTAAAACATAAAGCAGAGCCTTCAGCACCACCTGGGATTGAGTTAGTCAAAACACAAGAGGATATTTCTGGTTTCATCCAGTCATATCCAGACAAAGTGTTGTGGAGCTAGTATGCAATGGACTCAGATAATCACCGTCAAATTGGTTTTGAAGAAAAGGCAACTCATTTTCTTGTTCAAGTGGATAAAAAGTCATGTTTACAAATATAAATATCGTGTTTTTTGCATCAATTGCTCTAGCTTTCTGCATAGAATACAGGAATCTGTTGAATTTGTGTCTCCATGGGGAACTAATTAGTGTTTGCCAGCACATAAGAAAATATTCCCTGCTTAAATGCATTCAAAACCATAAATTCCATTGATATTATCAAGAAAACTCAAAGCAGAGCCTGTAGCCCCATTTTGGATAGAGTTAGCCATAAAACAAGAGGATATTTCTGGATTCATCCAGTCATATCCGGACAAAGTGTTGTGGAACTGGCATGCCATGGACTCAGATAATCACCGTCAAACAGTTTTGGAGGAAAGCAAACTCATTTTCTTGTCAAGTGGATAAAAAGCCATGGTTACAAATATAAATATCATGTTTGTTTGCAGCAATTGCTCTAGCTTTCTGCCTAAAAAACACGATTGTGTTGAGTTTGTGTCTCCATGTGGAAGTAATTAGTGTTTCCCAGCACAAAAGAAATTATTGCCTGCTTCAATTCATTCAAAACCATGCAGGCCATTGATAATATCAAGGAAACCCAAGGCAGACCCTGTAACAGCATCTGGGATTGAGTTAGCCATAACAGAGGAGGACATTTCTGGTTTGATCCAGTCATTTCCGGAAAAAGTGTTGTGGAACTGGTGTGCAATGGACTCAGATAAGCACCGTAAAACTAGATTTAGAGAAAAGCAAAGTATTTTCTTAGGCAAGTGCATAAATGTCATCTATACAAACACAAATATCTAGTTTGTTTGCAGCAATTGCTCGAGCTTTCTGACTAGAAAACACGAATGCGTTGAGTTTGTGTCTCCAATGGAAGTAATTAGTGTTTCCCAGCACAAAAGGAAATATCCCTTGCTTAAATACATTCAAAATGATAAACTCCATGGGTAATATCAATAAAACACAAAGCAGGGCCTGCAGCAAGGTCTGGGATTGAGTTAGCCATAACACAAGAGGATATTTCTGGTTTCATCCAGTCATATCCTGACAAAGTGTTGTGGAAGTGGTTTTCAAGGGACTCAGATAATCACGGTCAAACTGGTTTGGGGGAAAACACACTGATTTCCTTGGTGAAGTGGATAAAAGCCATGTTGACAAATATAAATATCATGTTTGTTTGTAGCAATTGCTCTAGCTTTCTGCCTATAAAACAGGAATGTGTTGCGTTTGTGTCTCCATGTGGAAGTAATTAGTTTTTCCCAGCAGAAAAGAAAATATCGCCTGCTTAAATTCATTCAAAACCATAAAGTCCATGGATAATATCAAGAAAACACAAAGCAGAGCCTGTAGCATGATCTGGGATTGAGTTAGCCATAACACAAGAGGATATTTCTGGTTTCATCCAGTCATATCTGGACAAAGTGTTGTGGAACTGGTATGCAATGGACTCAGATAATCACGGTCACAGTGGATTTTGCGGAAAACAAACTCATTTTCTTGGTCACTTGGATAAGAAGCCTGTTTACAAATATAAATATCATGTTTGTTTGCAGCAATTGCTCTAGTTTTCTACATAGAAAACAGGAATGTGTTGCGTTTGTGTCTCCATGTGGAAGTAACTAGTTTTTCCCAGCACAAAAGAAAATAGTCCCTGCTTAAATTCATTCAAAACCATAAAGTCCATTGATAATATCTAAAAAACACAAAGCAGATTCTATAGCACCAAGTGGGATTGAGTTAGCAAATCACAAGAGGATATTTCTGGTTTCATCCAGTCATATCCAGACAAGCTGCTGTGGAACTGGTAGGAAATGGACTCAGAAAATCACAGTCAAGCTGGATCTAGAGAAAAGCAAAGTGTTTTCTTAGGCAAGCGCATAAATGTCCTCTATACAAACACAAATATCAAGATTGCTTGCAGCAATTGCTCTAGCTTTCTGCCTAGAAAACCTGAATGTGTTGAGTTTGTGTCTCCATGTGGAACTAATTAGTGTTTGCCAGCACAAAAAAAAAAATTCCCTGCTTAAATGCATTTAAAACCGTAAAGTCCATGGATAATATCAGTAAAACATAAAGCAGAGCCTTCAGCACCACCTGGGATTGAGTTAGTCAAAACACAAGAGGATATTTCTGGTTTCATCCAGTCATATCCAGACAAAGTGTTGTGGAGCTAGTATGCAATGGACTCAGATAATCACCGTCAAATTGGTTTTGAAGAAAAGGCAACTCATTTTCTTGTTCAAGTGGATAAAAAGTCATGTTTACAAATATAAATATCGTGTTTTTTGCATCAATTGCTCTAGCTTTCTGCATAGAATACAGGAATCTGTTGAATTTGTGTCTCCATGGGGAACTAATTAGTGTTTGCCAGCACATAAGAAAATATTCCCTGCTTAAATGCATTCAAAACCATAAATTCCATTGATATTATCAAGAAAACTCAAAGCAGAGCCTGTAGCCCCATTTTGGATAGAGTTAGCCATAAAACAAGAGGATATTTCTGGATTCATCCAGTCATATCCGGACAAAGTGTTGTGGAACTGGCATGCCATGGACTCAGATAATCACCGTCAAACAGTTTTGGAGGAAAGCAAACTCATTTTCTTGTCAAGTGGATAAAAAGCCATGGTTACAAATATAAATATCATGTTTGTTTGCAGCAATTGCTCTAGCTTTCTGCCTAAAAAACACGATTGTGTTGAGTTTGTGTCTCCATGTGGAAGTAATTAGTGTTTCCCAGCACAAAAGAAATTATTGCCTGCTTCAATTCATTCAAAACCATGCAGGCCATTGATAATATCAAGGAAACCCAAGGCAGACCCTGTAACAGCATCTGGGATTGAGTTAGCCATAACAGAGGAGGACATTTCTGGTTTGATCCAGTCATTTCCGGAAAAAGTGTTGTGGAACTGGTGTGCAATGGACTCAGATAAGCACCGTAAAACTAGATTTAGAGAAAAGCAAAGTATTTTCTTAGGCAAGTGCATAAATGTCATCTATACAAACACAAATATCTAGTTTGTTTGCAGCAATTGCTCGAGCTTTCTGACTAGAAAACACGAATGCGTTGAGTTTGTGTCTCCAATGGAAGTAATTAGTGTTTCCCAGCACAAAAGGAAATATCCCTTGCTTAAATACATTCAAAATGATAAACTCCATGGGTAATATCAATAAAACACAAAGCAGGGCCTGCAGCAAGGTCTGGGATTGAGTTAGCCATAACACAAGAGGATATTTCTGGTTTCATCCAGTCATATCCTGACAAAGTGTTGTGGAAGTGGTTTTCAAGGGACTCAGATAATCACGGTCAAACTGGTTTGGGGGAAAACACACTGATTTCCTTGGTGAAGTGGATAAAAGCCATGTTGACAAATATAAATATCATGTTTGTTTGTAGCAATTGCTCTAGCTTTCTGCCTATAAAACAGGAATGTGTTGCGTTTGTGTCTCCATGTGGAAGTAATTAGTTTTTCCCAGCAGAAAAGAAAATATCGCCTGCTTAAATTCATTCAAAACCATAAAGTCCATGGATAATATCAAGAAAACACAAAGCAGAGCCTGTAGCATGATCTGGGATTGAGTTAGCCATAACACAAGAGGATATTTCTGGTTTCATCCAGTCATATCTGGACAAAGTGTTGTGGAACTGGTATGCAATGGACTCAGATAATCACGGTCACAGTGGATTTTGCGGAAAACAAACTCATTTTCTTGGTCACTTGGATAAGAAGCCTGTTTACAAATATAAATATCATGTTTGTTTGCAGCAATTGCTCTAGTTTTCTACATAGAAAACAGGAATGTGTTGCGTTTGTGTCTCCATGTGGAAGTAACTAGTTTTTCCCAGCAGAAAAGAAAATAGTCCCTGCTTAAATTCATTCAAAACCATAAAGTCCATTGATAATATCTAAAAAACACAAAGCAGAGTCTATAGCACCAAGTGGGATTGAGTTAGCCATATCACAAGAGGATATTTCTGGTTTCATCCAGTCATATCCAGACAAGCTGTTGTGGAACTGGTAGGAAATGGACTCAGAAAATCACAGTCAAGCTGGATCTAGAGAAAAGCAAAGTATTTTCTTAGGCAAGCGCATAAATGTTCTCTATACAAACACAAATATTAAGATTGCTTGCAGCAATTGCTCTAGCTTTCTGCCTAGAAAACCTGAATGTGTTGAGTTTGTGTCTCCATGTGGAACTAATTAATGTGTGCCAGCACAAAAAAAAATATTCCCTGCTTAAATGCATTTAAAACCGTAAATTCCATGGATAATATCAGTAAAACATAAAGCAGAGCCTTCAGCACCACCTGGGATTGAGTTAGTCAAAACACAAGAGGATATTTCTGGTTTCATCCAGTCATATCCGGACAAAGTGTTGTGGAGCTAGTATGCAATGGACTCAGATAATCACCGTCAAATTGGTTTTGAAGAAAAGGCAACTCATTTTCTTGTTCAAGTGGATAAAAAGTCATGTTTACAAATATAAATATCGTGTTTTTTGCATCAATTGCTCTAGCTTTCTGCATAGAATACAGGAATCTGTTGAATTTGTGTCTCCATGGGGAACTAATTAGTGTTTGCCAGCACATAAGAAAATATTCCCTGCTTAAATGCATTCAAAACCATAAATTCCATTGATATTATCAAGAAAACTCAAAGCAGAGCCTGTAGCCCCATTTTGGATAGAGTTAGCCATAAAACAAGAGGATATTTCTGGATTCATCCAGTCATATCCGGACAAAGTGTTGTGGAACTGGCATGCCATGGACTCAGATAATCACCGTCAAACAGTTTTGGAGGAAAGCAAACTCATTTTCTTGTCAAGTGGATAAAAAGCCATGGTTACAAATATAAATATCATGTTTGTTTGCAGCAATTGCTCTAGCTTTCTGCCTAAAAAACACGATTGTGTTGAGTTTGTGTCTCCATGTGGAAGTAATTAGTGTTTCCCAGCACAAAAGAAATTATTGCCTGCTTCAATTCATTCAAAACCATGCAGGCCATTGATAATATCAAGGAAACCCAAGGCAGACCCTGTAACAGCATCTGGGATTGAGTTAGCCATAACAGAGGAGGACATTTCTGGTTTGATCCAGTCATTTCCGGAAAAAGTGTTGTGGAACTGGTGTGCAATGGACTCAGATAAGCACCGTAAAACTAGATTTAGAGAAAAGCAAAGTATTTTCTTAGGCAAGTGCATAAATGTCATCTATACAAACACAAATATCTAGTTTGTTTGCAGCAATTGCTCGAGCTTTCTGACTAGAAAACACGAATGCGTTGAGTTTGTGTCTCCAATGGAAGTAATTAGTGTTTCCCAGCACAAAAGGAAATATCCCTTGCTTAAATACATTCAAAATGATAAACTCCATGGGTAATATCAATAAAACACAAAGCAGGGCCTGCAGCAAGGTCTGGGATTGAGTTAGCCATAACACAAGAGGATATTTCTGGTTTCATCCAGTCATATCCTGACAAAGTGTTGTGGAAGTGGTTTTCAAGGGACTCAGATAATCACGGTCAAACTGGTTTGGGGGAAAACACACTGATTTCCTTGGTGAAGTGGATAAAAGCCATGTTGACAAATATAAATATCATGTTTGTTTGTAGCAATTGCTCTAGCTTTCTGCCTATAAAACAGGAATGTGTTGCGTTTGTGTCTCCATGTGGAAGTAATTAGTTTTTCCCAGCAGAAAAGAAAATATCGCCTGCTTAAATTCATTCAAAACCATAAAGTCCATGGATAATATCAAGAAAACACAAAGCAGAGCCTGTAGCATGATCTGGGATTGAGTTAGCCATAACACAAGAGGATATTTCTGGTTTCATCCAGTCATATCTGGACAAAGTGTTGTGGAACTGGTATGCAATGGACTCAGATAATCACGGTCACAGTGGATTTTGCGGAAAACAAACTCATTTTCTTGGTCACTTGGATAAGAAGCCTGTTTACAAATATAAATATCATGTTTGTTTGCAGCAATTGCTCTAGTTTTCTACATAGAAAACAGGAATGTGTTGAGTTTGTGTCTCCATGTGGAAGTAACTAGTTTTTCCCAGCACAAAAGAAAATAGTCCCTGCTTAAATTCATTCAAAACCATAAAGTCCATTGATAATATCTAAAAAACACAAAGCAGAGTCCATAGCACCAAGTGGGATTGAGTTAGCCATATCACAAGAGGATATTTCTGGTTTCATCCAGTCATATCCAGACAAGCTGCTGTGGAACTGGTAGGAAATGGACTCAGAAAATCACAGTCAAGCTGGATCTAGAGAAAAGCAAAGTATTTTCTTAGGCAAGCGCATAAATGTCCTCTATACAAACACAAATATTAAGATTGCTTGCAGCAATTGCTCTAGCTTTCTGCCTAGAAAACCTGAATGTGTTGAGTTTGTGTCTCCATGTGGAACTAATTAGTGTGTGCCAGCACAAAAAAAAATATTCCCTGCTTAAATGCATTTAAAACCGTAAATTCCATGGATAATATCAGTAAAACACAAAGCAGAGCCTTCAGCACCACCTGGGATTGAGTTAGTCAAAACACAAGAGGATATTTCTGGTTTCATCCAGTCATATCCGGACAAAGTGTTGTGGAGCTAGTATGCAATGGACTCAGATAATCACCGTCAAATTGGTTTTGGAGAAAAGGCAACTCATTTTCTTGTTCAAGTGGATAAAAAGTCATGTTTACAAATATAAATATCGTGTTTTTTGCATCAATTGCTCTAGCTTTCTGCATAGAATACAGGAATCTGTTGAATTTGTGTCTCCATGGGGAACTAATTAGTGTTTGCCAGCACATAAGAAAATATTCCCTGCTTAAATGCATTCAAAACCATAAATTCCATTGATATTATCAAGAAAACTCAAAGCAGAGCCTGTAGCCCCATTTTGGATAGAGTTAGCCATAAAACAAGAGGATATTTCTGGATTCATCCAGTCATATCCGGACAAAGTGTTGTGGAACTGGCATGCCATGGACTCAGATAATCACCGTCAAACAGTTTTGGAGGAAAGCAAACTCATTTTCTTGTCAAGTGGATAAAAAGCCATGGTTACAAATATAAATATCATGTTTGTTTGCAGCAATTGCT
This sequence comes from Lepus europaeus, assembly GCF_033115175.1. NCBI lineage: Eukaryota > Metazoa > Chordata > Mammalia > Lagomorpha > Leporidae > Lepus > Lepus europaeus. The sequence continues at coordinate 2,129,353 of NW_026909213.1, read as the reverse complement.
CTAGCTTTCTGCCTAAAAAACACGATTGTGTTGAGTTTGTGTCTCCATGTGGAAGTAATTAGTGTTTCCCAGCACAAAAGAAATTATTGCCTGCTTCAATTCATTCAAAACCATACAGGCCATTGATAATATCAAGGAAACCCAAGGCAGACCCTGTAACAGCATCTGGGATTGAGTTAGCCATAACAGAGGAGGACATTTCTGGTTTGATCCAGTCATTTCCGGAAAAAGTGTTGTGGAACTGGTGTGCAATGGACTCAGATAAGCACCGTAAAACTAGATTTAGAGAAAAGCAAAGTATTTTCTTAGGCAAGTGCATAAATGTCATCTATACAAACACAAATATCTAGTTTGTTTGCAGCAATTGCTCGAGCTTTCTGACTAGAAAACACGAATGAGTTGCGTTTGTGTCTTCATGTGGAACTAATTAGTTTTTCCCAGCACAAAAGAAAATATTGCCTGCTTAAATTCATTCAAAATGATAAACTCCATGGATAATATCAATAAAACACAAAGCAGGGCCTGCAGCAAGGTCTGGGATTGAGTTAGCCATAACACAAGAGGATATTTCTGGTTTCATCCAGTCATATCCTGACAAAGTGTTGTGGAAGTGGTTTTCAAGGGACTCAGATAATCACGGTCAAACTGGTTTGGGGGAAAACACACTGATTTCCTTGGTGAAGTGGATAAAAGCCATGTTGACAAATATAAATATCATGTTTGTTTGTAGCAATTGCTCTAGCTTTCTGCCTATAAAACAGGAATGTGTTGCATTTGTGTCTCCATGTGGAAGTAATTAGTTTTTCCCAGCAGAAAAGAAAATATCGCCTGCTTAAATTCATTCAAAACCATAAAGTCCATGGATAATATCAAGAAAACACAAAGCAGAGCCTGTAGCATGATCTGGGATTGAGTTAGCCATAACACAAGAGGATATTTCTGGTTTCATCCAGTCATATCTGGACAAAGTGTTGTGGAACTGGTATGCAATGGACTCAGATAATCACGGTCACAGTGGATTTTGCGGAAAACAAACTCATTTTCTTGGTCACTTGGATAAGAAGCCTGTTTACAAATATAAATATCATGTTTGTTTGCAGCAATTGCTCTAGTTTTCTACATAGAAAACAGGAATGTGTTGCGTTTGTGTCTCCATGTGGAAGTAACTAGTTTTTCCCAGCACAAAAGAAAATAGTCCCTGCTTAAATTCATTCAAAACCATAAAGTCCATTGATAATATCTAAAAAACACAAAGCAGATTCTATAGCACCAAGTGGGATTGAGTTAGCAAATCACAAGAGGATATTTCTGGTTTCATCCAGTCATATCCAGACAAGCTGCTGTGGAACTGGTAGGAAATGGACTCAGAAAATCACAGTCAAGCTGGATCTAGAGAAAAGCAAAGTATTTTCTTAGGCAAGCGCATAAATGTCCTCTATACAAACACAAATATCAAGATTGCTTGCAGCAATTGCTCTAGCTTTCTGCCTAGAAAACCTGAATGTGTTGAGTTTGTGTCTCCATGTGGAACTAATTAGTGTTTGCCAGCACAAAAAAAAAAAATTCCCTGCTTAAATGCATTTAAAACCGTAAAGTCCATGGATAATATCAGTAAAACATAAAGCAGAGCCTTCAGCACCACCTGGGATTGAGTTAGTCAAAACACAAGAGGATATTTCTGGTTTCATCCAGTCATATCCAGACAAAGTGTTGTGGAGCTAGTATGCAATGGACTCAGATAATCACCGTCAAATTGGTTTTGAAGAAAAGGCAACTCATTTTCTTGTTCAAGTGGATAAAAAGTCATGTTTACAAATATAAATATCGTGTTTTTTGCATCAATTGCTCTAGCTTTCTGCATAGAATACAGGAATCTGTTGAATTTGTGTCTCCATGGGGAACTAATTAGTGTTTGCCAGCACATAAGAAAATATTCCCTGCTTAAATGCATTCAAAACCATAAATTCCATTGATATTATCAAGAAAACTCAAAGCAGAGCCTGTAGCCCCATTTTGGATAGAGTTAGCCATAAAACAAGAGGATATTTCTGGATTCATCCAGTCATATCCGGACAAAGTGTTGTGGAACTGGCATGCCATGGACTCAGATAATCACCGTCAAACAGTTTTGGAGGAAAGCAAACTCATTTTCTTGTCAAGTGGATAAAAAGCCATGGTTACAAATATAAATATCATGTTTGTTTGCAGCAATTGCTCTAGCTTTCTGCCTAAAAAACACGATTGTGTTGAGTTTGTGTCTCCATGTGGAAGTAATTAGTGTTTCCCAGCACAAAAGAAATTATTGCCTGCTTCAATTCATTCAAAACCATGCAGGCCATTGATAATATCAAGGAAACCCAAGGCAGACCCTGTAACAGCATCTGGGATTGAGTTAGCCATAACAGAGGAGGACATTTCTGGTTTGATCCAGTCATTTCCGGAAAAAGTGTTGTGGAACTGGTGTGCAATGGACTCAGATAAGCACCGTAAAACTAGATTTAGAGAAAAGCAAAGTATTTTCTTAGGCAAGTGCATAAATGTCATCTATACAAACACAAATATCTAGTTTGTTTGCAGCAATTGCTCGAGCTTTCTGACTAGAAAACACGAATGCGTTGAGTTTGTGTCTCCAATGGAAGTAATTAGTGTTTCCCAGCACAAAAGGAAATATCCCTTGCTTAAATACATTCAAAATGATAAACTCCATGGATAATATCAATAAAACACAAAGCAGGGCCTGCAGCAAGGTCTGGGATTGAGTTAGCCATAACACAAGAGGATATTTCTGGTTTCATCCAGTCATATCCTGACAAAGTGTTGTGGAAGTGGTTTTCAAGGGACTCAGATAATCACGGTCAAACTGGTTTGGGGGAAAACACACTGATTTCCTTGGTGAAGTGGATAAAAGCCATGTTGACAAATATAAATATCATGTTTGTTTGTAGCAATTGCTCTAGCTTTCTGCCTATAAAACAGGAATGTGTTGCGTTTGTGTCTCCATGTGGAAGTAATTAGTTTTTCCCAGCAGAAAAGAAAATATCGCCTGCTTAAATTCATTCAAAACCATAAAGTCCATGGATAATATCAAGAAAACACAAAGCAGAGCCTGTAGCATGATCTGGGATTGAGTTAGCCATAACACAAGAGGATATTTCTGGTTTCATCCAGTCATATCTGGACAAAGTGTTGTGGAACTGGTATGCAATGGACTCAGATAATCACGGTCACAGTGGATTTTGCGGAAAACAAACTCATTTTCTTGGTCACTTGGATAAGAAGCCTGTTTACAAATATAAATATCATGTTTGTTTGCAGCAATTGCTCTAGTTTTCTACATAGAAAACAGGAATGTGTTGCGTTTGTGTCTCCATGTGGAAGTAACTAGTTTTTCCCAGCACAAAATAAAATAGTCCCTGCTTAAATTCATTCAAAACCATAAAGTCCATTGATAATATCTAAAAAACACAAAGCAGAGTCTATAGCACCAAGTGGGATTGAGTTAGCCATATCACAAGAGGATATTTCTGGTTTCATCCAGTCATATCCAGACAAGCTGTTGTGGAACTGGTAGGAAATGGACTCAGAAAATCACAGTCAAACTGGATCTAGAGAAAAGCAAAGTATTTTCTTAGGCAAGCGCATAAATGTCCTCTATACAAACACAAATATCAAGATTGCTTGCAGCAATTGCTCTAGCTTTCTGCCTAGAAAACCTGAATGTGTTGAGTTTGTGTCTCCATCTGAAAATAATTAGTGTTTCCCAGCACAAAAGAAAATATTCCCTGCTTAAATGCATTCAAAACCATAAAGGCCATTGATAATATCAAGAAAACAGAAAGCGGAACCTGTAGCACCATCTGAGATTGAGTTAGCCATTACACAAGAGGATATTTCTGGATTCATCCAGTCATATCCGGACAAAGTGTTGTGGAACTGGTATGCAATGGACTCACATAATCACCGTCAAACCACTTTTGGGGGAAAACACACTCATTTTCTTGGTCACGTGGATAAAATCATGTTTACAAATATGAATATCATGTTTGTTTGCACAATTGCTCTAGGTTTCTGCATAGAAAACAATAATGTGTTGATTTTGTGACTCCATGTGGAAATAATTCGTTTTTGCCAGCACAAAAGAAAATATTCCCTACTATAATGCATTGAAAACCATAAAGGCCATTGATAATATAAAGAAAACACAAAGCAGAGCCTGTAGCACCATTTGGGATAGAGTTTGCCATAACACAAGAGGATATTTCTGGATTCATCCAGTCATATCCGGACAAAGTGTTGTGGAACTGGTATGCCATGGACTCAGATATCTCTCTCAAACTGGTGTTGGAGGAAAGCGAACTCATTTTCTTGGTCAAGTGGATAAAAATGATGTTTACAAATATAAATATCATGTTAGTTTTCAGCAATTGCTCTAGCTTTCTGCCTAGAAAACACGTTTGTGTTGAGTTTGTGTCTCCATGTGGAACTAATTAGTGTTTGCCAGCACCAGCACACAAAAAAAATATTCCCTGCTTAAATGCATTTAAAACCGTAAAGTCCATGGATAATATCAGTAAAACACAAAGCAGAGCCTTCAGCACCACCTGGGATTGAGTTAGTCAAAACACAAGAGGATATTTCTGGTTTCATCCAGTCATATCCAGACAAAGTGTTGTGGAGCTAGTATGCAATGGACTCAGATAATCACCGTCAAATTGGTTTTGGAGAAAAGGCAACTCATTTTCTTGTTCAAGTGGATAAAAAGTCATGTTTACAAATATAAATATCGTGTTTTTTGCATCAATTGCTCTAGCTCTGCATAGAATACAGGAATCTGTTGAATTTGTGTCTCCATGGGGAACTAATTAGTGTTTGCCAGCACATAAGAAAATATTCCCTGCTTAAATGCATTCAAAACCATAAATTCCAATGATATTATCAAGAAAACTCAAAGCAGAGCCTGTAGCCCCATTTTGGATAGAGTTAGCCATAAAACAAGAGGATATTTCTGGATTCATCCAGTCATATCCGGACAAAGTGTTGTGGAACTGGCATGCAATGGACTCAGATAATCACCGTCAAACAGTTTTGGAGGAAAGCAAACTCATTTTCTTGTCAAGTGGATAAAAAGCCATGGTTACAAATATAAATATCATGTTTGTTTGCAGCAATTGCTCTAGCTTTCTGCCTAAAAAACACGATTGTGTTGAGTTTGTGTCTCCATGTGGAAGTAATTAGTGTTTCCCAGCACAAAAGAAAATATTGCCTGCTTCAATTCATTCAAAACCATACAGGCCATTGATAATATCAAGGAAACCCAAGGCAGACCCTGTAACAGCATCTGGGATTGAGTTAGCCATAACAGAGGAGGACATTTCTGGTTTGATCCAGTCATTTCCGGAAAAAGTGTTGTGGAACTGGTGTGCAATGGACTCAGATAAGCACCGTAAAACTAGATTTAGAGAAAAGCAAAGTATTTTCTTAGGCAAGTGCATAAATGTCATCTATACAAACACAAATATCTAGTTTGTTTGCAGCAATTGCTCTAGCTTTCTGCCTAGAAAACACGAATGCGTTGGGTTTGTGTCTTCATGTGGAACTAATTAATTTTTCCCAGCACAAAAGAAAATATTGCCTGCTTAAATTCATTCAAAAGCATAAACTCCATGGATAATATCAATAAAACACAAAGCAGGGCCTGCAGCAAGGTCTGGGATTGAGTTAGCCATAACACAAGAGGATATTTCTGGTTTCATCCAGTCATATCCTGACAAAGTGTTGTGGAAGTGGTTTTCAAGGGACTCAGATAATCACGGTCAAACTGGTTTGGGGGAAAACACACTGATTTCCTTGGTGAAGTGGATAAAAGCCATGTTGACAAATATAAATATCATGTTTGTTTGTAGCAATTGCTCTAGCTTTCTGCCTATAAAACAGGAATGTGTTGCGTTTGTGTCTCCATGTGGAAGTAATTAGTTTTTCCCAGCAGAAAAGAAAATATCGCCTGCTTAAATTCATTCAAAACCATAAAGTCCATGGATAATATCAAGAAAACACAAAGCAGAGCCTGTAGCATGATCTGGGATTGAGTTAGCCATAACACAAGAGGATATTTCTGGTTTCATCCAGTCATATCTGGACAAAGTGTTGTGGAACTGGTATGCAATGGACTCAGATAATCACGGTCACAGTGGATTTTGCGGAAAACAAACTCATTTTCTTGGTCACTTGGATAAGAAGCCTGTTTACAAATATAAATATCATGTTTGTTTGCAGCAATTGCTCTAGTTTTCTACATAGAAAACAGGAATGTGTTGCGTTTGTGTCTCCATGTGGAAGTAACTAGTTTTTCCCAGCACAAAATAAAATAGTCCCTGCTTAAATTCATTCAAAACCATAAAGTCCATTGATAATATCTAAAAAACACAAAGCAGAGTCTATAGCACCAAGTGGGATTGAGTTAGCCATATCACAAGAGGATATTTCTGGTTTCATCCAGTCATATCCAGACAAGCTGTTGTGGAACTGGTAGGAAATGGACTCAGAAAATCACAGTCAAACTGGATCTAGAGAAAAGCAAAGTATTTTCTTAGGCAAGCGCATAAATGTCCTCTATACAAACACAAATATCAAGATTGCTTGCAGCAATTGCTCTAGCTTTCTGCCTAGAAAACCTGAATGTGTTGAGTTTGTGTCTCCATCTGAAAATAATTAGTGTTTCCCAGCACAAAAGAAAATATTCCCTGCTTAAATGCATTCAAAACCATAAAGGCCATTGATAATATCAAGAAAACAGAAAGCGGAACCTGTAGCACCATCTGAGATTGAGTTAGCCATTACACAAGAGGATATTTCTGGATTCATCCAGTCATATCCGGACAAAGTGTTGTGGAACTGGTATGCAATGGACTCACATAATCACCGTCAAACCACTTTTGGGGGAAAACACACTCATTTTCTTGGTCACGTGGATAAAATCATGTTTACAAATATGAATATCATGTTTGTTTGCACAATTGCTCTAGGTTTCTGCATAGAAAACAATAATGTGTTGATTTTGTGACTCCATGTGGAAATAATTCGTTTTTGCCAGCACAAAAGAAAATATTCCCTACTATAATGCATTGAAAACCATAAAGGCCATTGATAATATAAAGAAAACACAAAGCAGAGCCTGTAGCACCATTTGGGATAGAGTTTGCCATAACACAAGAGGATATTTCTGGATTCATCCAGTCATATCCGGACAAAGTGTTGTGGAACTGGTATGCCATGGACTCAGATATCTCTCTCAAACTGGTGTTGGAGGAAAGCGAACTCATTTTCTTGGTCAAGTGGATAAAAATGATGTTTACAAATATAAATATCATGTTAGTTTTCAGCAATTGCTCTAGCTTTCTGCCTAGAAAACACGTTTGTGTTGAGTTTGTGTCTCCATGTGGAACTAATTAGTGTTTGCCAGCACCAGCACACACAAAAAATATTCCCTGCTTAAATGCATTTAAAACCGTAAAGTCCATGGATAATATCAGTAAAACACAAAGCAGAGCCTTCAGCACCACCTGGGATTGAGTTAGTCAAAACACAAGAGGATATTTCTGGTTTCATCCAGTCATATCCAGACAAAGTGTTGTGGAGCTAGTATGCAATGGACTCAGATAATCACCGTCAAATTGGTTTTGGAGAAAAGGCAACTCATTTTCTTGTTCAAGTGGATAAAAAGTCATGTTTACAAATATAAATATCGTGTTTTTTGCATCAATTGCTCTAGCTCTGCATAGAATACAGGAATCTGTTGAATTTGTGTCTCCATGGGGAACTAATTAGTGTTTGCCAGCACATAAGAAAATATTCCCTGCTTAAATGCATTCAAAACCATAAATTCCATTGATATTATCAAGAAAACTCAAAGCAGAGCCTGTAGCCCCATTTTGGATAGAGTTAGCCATAAAACAAGAGGATATTTCTGGATTCATCCAGTCATATCCGGACAAAGTGTTGTGGAACTGGCATGCAATGGACTCAGATAATCACCGTCAAACAGTTTTGGAGGAAAGCAAACTCATTTTCTTGTCAAGTGGATAAAAAGCCATGGTTACAAATATAAATATCATGTTTGTTTGCAGCAATTGCTCTAGCTTTCTGCCTAAAAAACACGATTGTGTTGAGTTTGTGTCTCCATGTGGAAGTAATTAGTGTTTCCCAGCACAAAAGAAAATATTGCCTGCTTCAATTCATTCAAAACCATACAGGCCATTGATAATATCAAGGAAACCCAAGGCAGACCCTGTAACAGCATCTGGGATTGAGTTAGCCATAACAGAGGAGGACATTTCTGGTTTGATCCAGTCATTTCCGGAAAAAGTGTTGTGGAACTGGTGTGCAATGGACTCAGATAAGCACCGTAAAACTAGATTTAGAGAAAAGCAAAGTATTTTCTTAGGCAAGTGCATAAATGTCATCTATACAAACACAAATATCTAGTTTGTTTGCAGCAATTGCTCGAGCTTTCTGCCTAGAAAACACGAATGCGTTGGGTTTGTGTCTTCATGTGGAACTAATTAATTTTTCCCAGCACAAAAGAAAATATTGCCTGCTTAAATTCATTCAAAAGCATAAACTCCATGGATAATATCAATAAAACACAAAGCAGGGCCTGCAGCAAGGTCTGGGATTGAGTTAGCCATAACACAAGAGGATATTTCTGGTTTCATCCAGTCATATCCTGACAAAGTGTTGTGGAAGTGGTTTTCAAGGGACTCAGATAATCACGGTCAAACTGGTTTGGGGGAAAACACACTGATTTCCTTGGTGAAGTGGATAAAAGCCATGTTGACAAATATAAATATCATGTTTGTTTGTAGCAATTGCTCTAGCTTTCTGCCTATAAAACAGGAATGTGTTGCGTTTGTGTCTCCATGTGGAAGTAATTAGTTTTTCCCAGCAGAAAAGAAAATATCGCCTGCTTAAATTCATTCAAAACCATAAAGTCCATGGATAATATCAAGAAAACACAAAGCAGAGCCTGTAGCATGATCTGGGATTGAGTTAGCCATAACACAAGAGGATATTTCTGGTTTCATCCAGTCATATCTGGACAAAGTGTTGTGGAACTGGTATGCAATGGACTCAGATAATCACGGTCACAGTGGATTTTGCGGAAAACAAACTCATTTTCTTGGTCACTTGGATAAGAAGCCTGTTTACAAATATAAATATCATGTTTGTTTGCAGCAATTGCTCTAGTTTTCTACATAGAAAACAGGAATGTGTTGCGTTTGTGTCTCCATGTGGAAGTAACTAGTTTTTCCCAGCAGAAAAGAAAATAGTCCCTGCTTAAATTCATTCAAAACCATAAAGTCCATTGATAATATCTAAAAAACACAAAGCAGAGTCTATAGCACCAAGTGGGATTGAGTTAGCCATATCACAAGAGGATATTTCTGGTTTCATCCAGTCATATCCAGACAAGCTGTTGTGGAACTGGTAGGAAATGGACTCAGAAAATCACAGTCAAACTGGATCTAGAGAAAAGCAAAGTATTTTCTTAGGCAAGCGCATAAATGTCCTCTATACAAACACAAATATCAAGATTGCTTGCAGCAATTGCTCTAGCTTTCTGCCTAGAAAACCTGAATGTGTTGAGTTTGTGTCTCCATCTGAAAATAATTAGTGTTTCCCAGCACAAAAGAAAATATTCCCTGCTTAAATGCATTCAAAACCATAAAGGCCATTGATAATATCAAGAAAACAGAAAGCGGAACCTGTAGCACCATCTGAGATTGAGTTAGCCATTACACAAGAGGATATTTCTGGATTCATCCAGTCATATCCGGACAAAGTGTTGTGGAACTGGTATGCAATGGACTCACATAATCACCGTCAAACCACTTTTGGGGGAAAACACACTCATTTTCTTGGTCACGTGGATAAAATCATGTTTACAAATATGAATATCATGTTTGTTTGCACAATTGCTCTAGGTTTCTGCATAGAAAACAATAATGTGTTGATTTTGTGACTCCATGTGGAAATAATTCGTTTTTGCCAGCACAAAAGAAAATATTCCCTACTATAATGCATTGAAAACCATAAAGGCCATTGATAATATAAAGAAAACACAAAGCAGAGCCTGTAGCACCATTTGGGATAGAGTTTGCCATAACACAAGAGGATATTTCTGGATTCATCCAGTCATATCCGGACAAAGTGTTGTGGAACTGGTATGCCATGGACTCAGATATCTCTCTCAAACTGGTGTTGGAGGAAAGCGAACTCATTTTCTTGGTCAAGTGGATAAAAATGATGTTTAAAAATATAAATATCATGTTAGTTTTCAGCAATTGCTCTAGCTTTCTGCCTAGAAAACACGTTTGTGTTGAGTTTGTGTCTCCATGTGGAACTAATTAGTGTTTGCCAGCACCAGCACACAAAAAAAATATTCCCTGCTTAAATGCATTTAAAACCGTAAAGTCCATGGATAATATCAGTAAAACACAAAGCAGAGCCTTCAGCACCACCTGGGATTGAGTTAGTCAAAACACAAGAGGATATTTCTGGTTTCATCCAGTCATATCCAGACAAAGTGTTGTGGAGCTAGTATGCAATGGACTCAGATAATCACCGTCAAATTGGTTTTGGAGAAAAGGCAACTCATTTTCTTGTTCAAGTGGATAAAAAGTCATGTTTACAAATATAAATATCGTGTTTTTTGCATCAATTGCTCTAGCTCTGCATAGAATACAGGAATCTGTTGAATTTGTGTCTCCATGGGGAACTAATTAGTGTTTGCCAGCACATAAGAAAATATTCCCTGCTTAAATGCATTCAAAACCATAAATTCCATTGATATTATCAAGAAAACTCAAAGCAGAGCCTGTAGCCCCATTTTGGATAGAGTTAGCCATAAAACAAGAGGATATTTCTGGATTCATCCAGTCATATCCGGACAAAGTGTTGTGGAACTGGCATGCAATGGACTCAGATAATCACCGTCAAACAGTTTTGGAGGAAAGCAAACTCATTTTCTTGTCAAGTGGATAAAAAGCCATGGTTACAAATATAAATATCATGTTTGTTTGCAGCAATTGCTCTAGCTTTCTGCCTAAAAAACACGATTGTGTTGAGTTTGTGTCTCCATGTGGAAGTAATTAGTGTTTCCCAGCACAAAAGAAAATATTGCCTGCTTCAATTCATTCAAAACCATACAGGCCATTGATAATATCAAGGAAACCCAAGGCAGACCCTGTAACAGCATCTGGGATTGAGTTAGCCATAACAGAGGAGGACATTTCTGGTTTGATCCAGTCATTTCCGGAAAAAGTGTTGTGGAACTGGTGTGCAATGGACTCAGATAAGCACCGTAAAACTAGATTTAGAGAAAAGCAAAGTATTTTCTTAGGCAAGTGCATAAATGTCATCTATACAAACACAAATATCTAGTTTGTTTGCAGCAATTGCTCTAGCTTTCTGCCTAGAAAACACGAATGCGTTGGGTTTGTGTCTTCATGTGGAACTAATTAATTTTTCCCAGCACAAAAGAAAATATTGCCTGCTTAAATTCATTCAAAAGCATAAACTCCATGGATAATATCAATAAAACACAAAGCAGGGCCTGCAGCAAGGTCTGGGATTGAGTTAGCCATAACACAAGAGGATATTTCTGGTTTCATCCAGTCATATCCTGACAAAGTGTTGTGGAAGTGGTTTTCAAGGGACTCAGATAATCACGGTCAAACTGGTTTGGGGGAAAACACACTGATTTCCTTGGTGAAGTGGATAAAAGCCATGTTGACAAATATAAATATCATGTTTGTTTGTAGCAATTGCTCTAGCTTTCTGCCTATAAAACAGGAATGTGTTGCGTTTGTGTCTCCATGTGGAAGTAATTAGTTTTTCCCAGCAGAAAAGAAAATATCGCCTGCTTAAATTCATTCAAAACCATAAAGTCCATGGATAATATCAAGAAAACACAAAGCAGAGCCTGTAGCATGATCTGGGATTGAGTTAGCCATAACACAAGAGGATATTTCTGGTTTCATCCAGTCATATCTGGACAAAGTGTTGTGGAACTGGTATGCAATGGACTCAGATAATCACGGTCACAGTGGATTTTGCGGAAAACAAACTCATTTTCTTGGTCACTTGGATAAGAAGCCTGTTTACAAATATAAATATCATGTTTGTTTGCAGCAATTGCTCTAGTTTTCTACATAGAAAACAGGAATGTGTTGCGTTTGTGTCTCCATGTGGAAGTAACTAGTTTTTCCCAGCACAAAAGAAAATAGTCCCTGCTTAAATTCATTCAAAACCATAAAGTCCATTGATAATATCTAAAAAACACAAAGCAGAGTCTATAGCACCAAGTGGGATTGAGTTAGCAAATCACAAGAGGATATTTCTGGTTTCATCCAGTCATATCCAGACAAGCTGTTGTGGAACTGGTAGGAAATGGACTCAGAAAATCACAGTCAAACTGGATCTAGAGAAAAGCAAAGTATTTTCTTAGGCAAGCGCATAAATGTCCTCTATACAAACACAAATATCAAGATTGCTTGCAGCAATTGCTCTAGCTTTCTGCCTAGAAAACCTGAATGTGTTGAGTTTGTGTCTCCATCTGAAAATAATTAGTGTTTCCCAGCACAAAAGAAAATATTCCCTGCTTAAATGCATTCAAAACCATAAAGGCCATTGATAATATCAAGAAAACAGAAAGCGGAACCTGTAGCACCATCTGAGATTGAGTTAGCCATTACACAAGAGGATATTTCTGGATTCATCCAGTCATATCCGGACAAAGTGTTGTGGAACTGGTATGCAATGGACTCACATAATCACCGTCAAACCACTTTTGGGGGAAAACACACTCATTTTCTTGGTCACGTGGATAAAATCATGTTTACAAATATGAATATCATGTTTGTTTGCACAATTGCTCTAGGTTTCTGCATAGAAAACAATAATGTGTTGATTTTGTGACTCCATGTGGAAATAATTCGTTTTTGCCAGCACAAAAGAAAATATTCCCTACTATAATGCATTGAAAACCATAAAGGCCATTGATAATATAAAGAAAACACAAAGCAGAGCCTGTAGCACCATTTGGGATAGAGTTTGCCATAACACAAGAGGATATTTCTGGATTCATCCAGTCATATCCGGACAAAGTGTTGTGGAACTGGTATGCCATGGACTCAGATATCTCTCTCAAACTGGTGTTGGAGGAAAGCGAACTCATTTTCTTGGTCAAGTGGATAAAAATGATGTTTACAAATATAAATATCATGTTAGTTTTCAGCAATTGCTCTAGCTTTCTGCCTAGAAAACATGTTTGTGTTGAGTTTGTGTCTCCATGTGGAACTAATTAGTGTTTGCCAGCACCAGCACACAAAAAAAATATTCCCTGCTTAAATGCATTTAAAACCGTAAAGTCCATGGATAATATCAGTAAAACACAAAGCAGAGCCTTCAGCACCACCTGGGATTGAGTTAGTCAAAACACAAGAGGATATTTCTGGTTTCATCCAGTCATATCCAGACAAAGTGTTGTGGAGCTAGTATGCAATGGACTCAGATAATCACCGTCAAATTGGTTTTGGAGAAAAGGCAACTCATTTTCTTGTTCAAGTGGATAAAAAGTCATGTTTACAAATATAAATATCGTGTTTTTTGCATCAATTGCTCTAGCTCTGCATAGAATACAGGAATCTGTTGAATTTGTGTCTCCATGGGGAACTAATTAGTGTTTGCCAGCACATAAGAAAATATTCCCTGCTTAAATGCATTCAAAACCATAAATTCCATTGATATTATCAAGAAAACTCAAAGCAGAGCCTGTAGCCCCATTTTGGATAGAGTTAGCCATAAAACAAGAGGATATTTCTGGATTCATCCAGTCATATCCGGACAAAGTGTTGTGGAACTGGCATGCAATGGACTCAGATAATCACCGTCAAAGAGTTTTGGAGGAAAGCAAACTCATTTTCTTGTCAAGTGGATAAAAAGCCATGGTTACAAATATAAATATCATGTTTGTTTGCAGCAATTGCTCTAGCTTTCTGCCTAAAAAACACGATTGTGTTGAGTTTGTGTCTCCATGTGGAAGTAATTAGTGTTTCCCAGCACAAAAGAAATTATTGCCTGCTTCAATTCATTCAAAACCATACAGGCCATTGATAATATCAAGGAAACCCAAGGCAGACCCTGTAACAGCATCTGGGATTGAGTTAGCCATAACAGAGGAGGACATTTCTGGTTTGATCCAGTCATTTCCGGAAAAAGTGTTGTGGAACTGGTGTGCAATGGACTCAGATAAGCACCGTAAAACTAGATTTAGAGAAAAGCAAAGTATTTTCTTAGGCAAGTGCATAAATGTCATCTATACAAACACAAATATCTAGTTTGTTTGCAGCAATTGCTCTAGCTTTCTGCCTAGAAAACACGAATGCGTTGGGTTTGTGTCTTCATGTGGAACTAATTAATTTTTCCCAGCACAAAAGAAAATATTGCCTGCTTAAATTCATTCAAAAGCATAAACTCCATGGATAATATCAATAAAACACAAAGCAGGGCCTGCAGCAAGGTCTGGGATTGAGTTAGCCATAACACAAGAGGATATTTCTGGTTTCATCCAGTCATATCCTGACAAAGTGTTGTGGAAGTGGTTTTCAAGGGACTCAGATAATCACGGTCAAACTGGTTTGGGGGAAAACACACTGATTTCCTTGGTGAAGTGGATAAAAGCCATGTTGACAAATATAAATATCATGTTTGTTTGTAGCAATTGCTCTAGCTTTCTGCCTATAAAACAGGAATGTGTTGCGTTTGTGTCTCCATGTGGAAGTAATTAGTTTTTCCCAGCAGAAAAGAAAATATCGCCTGCTTAAATTCATTCAAAACCATAAAGTCCATGGATAATATCAAGAAAACACAAAGCAGAGCCTGTAGCATGATCTGGGATTGAGTTAGCCATAACACAAGAGGATATTTCTGGTTTCATCCAGTCATATCTGGACAAAGTGTTGTGGAACTGGTATGCAATGGACTCAGATAATCACGGTCACAGTGGATTTTGCGGAAAACAAACTCATTTTCTTGGTCACTTGGATAAGAAGCCTGTTTACAAATATAAATATCATGTTTGTTTGCAGCAATTGCTCTAGTTTTCTACATAGAAAACAGGAATGTGTTGCGTTTGTGTCTCCATGTGGAAGTAACTAGTTTTTCCCAGCACAAAATAAAATAGTCCCTGCTTAAATTCATTCAAAACCATAAAGTCCATTGATAATATCTAAAAAACACAAAGCAGAGTCTATAGCACCAAGTGGGATTGAGTTAGCAAATCACAAGAGGATATTTCTGGTTTCATCCAGTCATATCCAGACAAGCTGTTGTGGAACTGGTAGGAAATGGACTCAGAAAATCACAGTCAAACTGGATCTAGAGAAAAGCAAAGTATTTTCTTAGGCAAGCGCATAAATGTCCTCTATACAAACACAAATATCAAGATTGCTTGCAGCAATTGCTCTAGCTTTCTGCCTAGAAAACCTGAATGTGTTGAGTTTGTGTCTCCATCTGAAAATAATTAGTGTTTCCCAGCACAAAAGAAAATATTCCCTGCTTAAATGCATTCAAAACCATAAAGGCCATTGATAATATCAAGAAAACAGAAAGCGGAACCTGTAGCACCATCTGAGATTGAGTTAGCCATTACACAAGAGGATATTTCTGGATTCATCCAGTCATATCCGGACAAAGTGTTGTGGAACTGGTATGCAATGGACTCACATAATCACCGTCAAACCACTTTTGGGGGAAAACACACTCATTTTCTTGGTCACGTGGATAAAATCATGTTTACAAATATGAATATCATGTTTGTTTGCACAATTGCTCTAGGTTTCTGCATAGAAAACAATAATGTGTTGATTTTGTGACTCCATGTGGAAATAATTCATTTTTGCCAGCACAAAAGAAAATATTCCCTACTATAATGCATTGAAAACCATAAAGGTCATTGATAATATAAAGAAAACACAAAGCAGAGCCTGTAGCACCATTTGGGATAGAGTTTGCCATAACACAAGAGGATATTTCTGGATTCATCCAGTCATATCCGGACAAAGTGTTGTGGAACTGGTATGCCATGGACTCAGATATTTCTCTCAAACTGGTGTTGGAGGAAAGCGAACTCATTTTCTTGGTCAAGTGGATAAAAATGATGTTTACAAATATAAATATCATGTTAGTTTTCAGCAATTGCTCTAGCTTTCTGCCTAGAAAACACGTTTGTGTTGAGTTTGTGTCTCCATGTGGAACTAATTAGTGTTTGCCAGCACCAGCACACAAAAAAAAAATTCCCTGCTTAAATGCATTTAAAACCGTAAAGTCCATGGATAATATCAGTAAAACACAAAGCAGAGCCTTCAGCACCACCTGGGATTGAGTTAGTCAAAACACAAGAGGATATTTCTGGTTTCATCCAGTCATATCCGGACAAAGTGTTGTGGAGCTAGTATGCAATGGACTCAGATAATCACCGTCAAATTGGTTTTGGAGAAAAGGCAACTCATTTTCTTGTTCAAGTGGATAAAAAGTCATGTTTACAAATATAAATATCGTGTTTTTTGCATCAATTGCTCTAGCTTTCTGCATAGAATACAGGAATCTGTTGAATTTGTGTCTCCATGGGGAACTAATTAGTGTTTGCCAGCACATAAGAAAATATTCCCTGCTTAAATGCATTCAAAACCATAAATTCCATTGATATTATCAAGAAAACTCAAAGCAGAGCCTGTAGCCCCATTTTGGATAGAGTTAGCCATAAAACAAGAGGATATTTCTGGATTCATCCAGTCATATCCGGACAAAGTGTTGTGGAACTGGCATGCCATGGACTCAGATAATCACCGTCAAAGAGTTTTGGAGGAAAGCAAACTCATTTTCTTGTCAAGTGGATAAAAAGCCATGGTTACAAATATAAATATCATGTTTGTTTGCAGCAATTGCTCTAGCTTTCTGCCTAAAAAACACGATTGTGTTGAGTTTGTGTCTCCATGTGGAAGTAATTAGTGTTTCCCAGCACAAAAGAAATTATTGCCTGCTTCAATTCATTCAAAACCATACAGGCCATTGATAATATCAAGGAAACCCAAGGCAGACCCTGTAACAGCATCTGGGATTGAGTTAGCCATAACAGAGGAGGACATTTCTGGTTTGATCCAGTCATTTCCGGAAAAAGTGTTGTGGAACTGGTGTGCAATGGACTCAGATAAGCACCGTAAAACTAGATTTAGAGAAAAGCAAAGTATTTTCTTAGGCAAGTGCATAAATGTCATCTATACAAACACAAATATCTAGTTTGTTTGCAGCAATTGCTCTAGCTTTCTGCCTAGAAAACACGAATGCGTTGGGTTTGTGTCTTCATGTGGAACTAATTAATTTTTCCCAGCACAAAAGAAAATATTGCCTGCTTAAATTCATTCAAAATGATAAACTCCATGGGTAATATCAATAAAACACAAAGCAGGGCCTGCAGCAAGGTCTGGGATTGAGTTAGCCATAACACAAGAGGATATTTCTGGTTTCATCCAGTCATATCCTGACAAAGTGTTGTGGAAGTGGTTTTCAAGGGACTCAGATAATCACGGTCAAACTGGTTTGGGGGAAAACACACTGATTTCCTTGGTGAAGTGGATAAAAGCCATGTTGACAAATATAAATATCATGTTTGTTTGTAGCAATTGCTCTAGCTTTCTGCCTATAAAACAGGAATGTGTTGCGTTTGTGTCTCCATGTGGAAGTAATTAGTTTTTCCCAGCAGAAAAGAAAATATCGCCTGCTTAAATTCATTCAAAACCATAAAGTCCATGGATAATATCAAGAAAACACAAAGCAGAGCCTGTAGCATGATCTGGGATTGAGTTAGCCATAACACAAGAGGATATTTCTGGTTTCATCCAGTCATATCTGGACAAAGTGTTGTGGAACTGGTATGCAATGGACTCAGATAATCACGGTCACAGTGGATTTTGCGGAAAACAAACTCATTTTCTTGGTCACTTGGATAAGAAGCCTGTTTACAAATATAAATATCATGTTTGTTTGCAGCAATTGCTCTAGTTTTCTACATAGAAAACAGGAATGTGTTGCGTTTGTGTCTCCATGTGGAAGTAACTAGTTTTTCCCAGCACAAAAGAAAATAGTCCCTGCTTAAATTCATTCAAAACCATAAAGTCCATTGATAATATCTGAAAAACACAAAGCAGAGTCCATAGCACCAAGTGGGATTGAGTTAGCCATATCACAAGAGGATATTTCTGGTTTCATCCAGTCATATCCAGACAAGCTGTTGTGGAACTGGTAGGAAATGGACTCAGAAAATCACAGTCAAACTGGATCTAGAGAAAAGCAAAGTATTTTCTTAGGCAAGCGCATAAATGTCCTCTATACAAACACAAATATCAAGATTGCTTGCAGCAATTGCTCTAGCTTTCTGCCTAGAAAACCTGAATGTGTTGAGTTTGTGTCTCCATCTGAAAATAATTAGTGTTTCCCAGCACAAAAGAAAATATTCCCTGCTTAAATGCATTCAAAACCATAAAGGCCATTGATAATATCAAGAAAACAGAAAGCAGAACCTGTAGCACCATCTGAGATTGAGTTAGCCATTACACAAGAGGATATTTCTGGATTCATCCAGTCATATCCGGACAAAGTGTTGTGGAACTGGTATGCAATGGACTCACATAATCACCGTCAAACCACTTTTGGGGGAAAACACACTCATTTTCTGGGTCACGTGGATAAAATCATGTTTACAAATATGAATATCATGTTTGTTTGCACAATTGCTCTAGGTTTCTGCATAGAAAACAATAATGTGTTGATTTTGTGACTCCATGTGGAAATAATTCGTTTTTGCCAGCACAAAAGAAAATATTCCCTACTATAATGCATTGAAAACCATAAAGGCCATTGATAATATAAAGAAAACACAAAGCAGAGCCTGTAGCACCATTTGGGATAGAGTTTGCCATAACACAAGAGGATATTTCTGGATTCATCCAGTCATATCCGGACAAAGTGTTGTGGAACTGGCATGCAATGGACTCAGATAATCACCGTCAAACAGTTTTGGAGGAAAGCAAACTCATTTTCTTGTCAAGTGGATAAAAAGCCATGGTTACAAATATAAATATCATGTTTGTTTGCAGCAATTGCTCTAGCTTTCTGCCTAAAAAACACGATTGTGTTGAGTTTGTGTCTCCATGTGGAAGTAATTAGTGTTTCCCAGCACAAAAGAAATTATTGCCTGCTTCAATTCATTCAAAACCATACAGGCCATTGATAATATCAAGGAAACCCAAGGCAGACCCTGTAACAGCATCTGGGATTGAGTTAGCCATAACAGAGGAGGACATTTCTGGTTTGATCCAGTCATTTCCGGAAAAAGTGTTGTGGAACTGGTGTGCAATGGACTCAGATAAGCACCGTAAAACTAGATTTAGAGAAAAGCAAAGTATTTTCTATTCAAGTGCGTAAATGTCATCTATACAAACACAAATATCTAGTTTGTTTGCAGCAATTGCTCTAGCTTTCTGCCCAGAAAACACGAATGCGTTGAGTTTGTGTCTCCAATGGAAGTAATTAGTGTTTCCCAGCACAAAAGGAAATATCCCTTGCTTAAATACATTCAAAATGATAAACTCCATGGATAATATCAATAAAACACAAAGCAGGGCCTGCAGCAAGGTCTGGGATTGAGTTAGCCATAACACAAGAGGATATTTCTGGTTTCATCCAGTCATATCCTGACAAAGTGTTGTGGAAGTGGTTTTCAAGGGACTCAGATAATCACGGTCAAACTGGTTTGGGGGAAAACACACTGATTTCCTTGGTGAAGTGGATAAAAGCCATGTTGACAAATATAAATATCATGTTTGTTTGTAGCAATTGCTCTAGCTTTCTGCCTATAAAACAGGAATGTGTTGCGTTTGTGTCTCCATGTGGAAGTAATTAGTTTTTCCCAGCAGAAAAGAAAATATCGCCTGCTTAAATTCATTCAAAACCATAAAGTCCATGGATAATATCAAGAAAACACAAAGCAGAGCCTGTAGCATGATCTGGGATTGAGTTAGCCATAACACAAGAGGATATTTCTGGTTTCATCCAGTCATATCTGGACAAAGTGTTGTGGAACTGGTATGCAATGGACTCAGATAATCACGGTCACAGTGGATTTTGCGGAAAACAAACTCATTTTCTTGGTCACTTGGATAAGAAGCCTGTTTACAAATATAAATATCATGTTTGTTTGCAGCAATTGCTCTAGTTTTCTACATAGAAAACAGGAATGTGTTGCGTTTGTGTCTCCATGTGGAAGTAACTAGTTTTTCCCAGCACAAAAGAAAATAGTCCCTGCTTAAATTCATTCAAAACCATAAAGTCCATTGATAATATCTGAAAAACACAAAGCAGAGTCCATAGCACCAAGTGGGATTGAGTTAGCCATATCACAAGAGGATATTTCTGGTTTCATCCAGTCATATCCAGACAAGCTGTTGTGGAACTGGTAGGAAATGGACTCAGAAAATCACAGTCAAACTGGATCTAGAGAAAAGCAAAGTATTTTCTTAGGCAAGCGCATAAATGTCCTCTATACAAACACAAATATCAAGATTGCTTGCAGCAATTGCTCTAGCTTTCTGCCTAGAAAACCTGAATGTGTTGAGTTTGTGTCTCCATCTGAAAATAATTAGTGTTTCCCAGCACAAAAGAAAATATTCCCTGCTTAAATGCATTCAAAACCATAAAGGCCATTGATAATATCAAGAAAACAGAAAGCAGAACCTGTAGCACCATCTGAGATTGAGTTAGCCATTACACAAGAGGATATTTCTGGATTCATCCAGTCATATCCGGACAAAGTGTTGTGGAACTGGTATGCAATGGACTCACATAATCACCGTCAAACCACTTTTGGGGGAAAACACACTCATTTTCTGGGTCACGTGGATAAAATCATGTTTACAAATATGAATATCATGTTTGTTTGCACAATTGCTCTAGGTTTCTGCATAGAAAACAATAATGTGTTGATTTTGTGACTCCATGTGGAAATAATTCGTTTTTGCCAGCACAAAAGAAAATATTCCCTACTATAATGCATTGAAAACCATAAAGGCCATTGATAATATAAAGAAAACACAAAGCAGAGCCTGTAGCACCATTTGGGATAGAGTTTGCCATAACACAAGAGGATATTTCTGGATTCATCCAGTCATATCCGGACAAAGTGTTGTGGAACTGGCATGCAATGGACTCAGATAATCACCGTCAAACAGTTTTGGAGGAAAGCAAACTCATTTTCTTGTCAAGTGGATAAAAAGCCATGGTTACAAATATAAATATCATGTTTGTTTGCAGCAATTGCTCTAGCTTTCTGCATAAAAAACACGATTGTGTTGAGTTTGTGTCTCCATGTGGAAGTAATTAGTGTTTCCCAGCACAAAAGAAATTATTGCCTGCTTCAATTCATTCAAAACCATACAGGCCATTGATAATATCAAGGAAACCCAAGGCAGACCCTGTAACAGCATCTGGGATTGAGTTAGCCATAACAGAGGAGGACATTTCTGGTTTGATCCAGTCATTTCCGGAAAAAGTGTTGTGGAACTGGTGTGCAATGGACTCAGATAAGCACCGTAAAACTAGATTTAGAGAAAAGCAAAGTATTTTCTATTCAAGTGCGTAAATGTCATCTATACAAACACAAATATCTAGTTTGTTTGCAGCAATTGCTCTAGCTTTCTGCCCAGAAAACACGAATGCGTTGAGTTTGTGTCTCCAATGGAAGTAATTAGTGTTTCCCAGCACAAAAGGAAATATCCCTTGCTTAAATACATTCAAAATGATAAACTCCATGGATAATATCAATAAAACACAAAGCAGGGCCTGCAGCAAGGTCTGGGATTGAGTTAGCCATAACACAAGAGGATATTTCTGGTTTCATCCAGTCATATCCTGACAAAGTGTTGTGGAAGTGGTTTTCAAGGGACTCAGATAATCACGGTCAAACTGGTTTGGGGGAAAACACACTGATTTCCTTGGTGAAGTGGATAAAAGCCATGTTGACAAATATAAATATCATGTTTGTTTGTAGCAATTGCTCTAGCTTTCTGCCTATAAAACAGGAATGTGTTGCGTTTGTGTCTCCATGTGGAAGTAATTAGTTTTTCCCAGCAGAAAAGAAAATATCGCCTGCTTAAATTCATTCAAAACCATAAAGTCCATGGATAATATCAAGAAAACACAAAGCAGAGCCTGTAGCATGATCTGGGATTGAGTTAGCCATAACACAAGAGGATATTTCTGGTTTCATCCAGTCATATCTGGACAAAGTGTTGTGGAACTGGTATGCAATGGACTCAGATAATCACGGTCACAGTGGATTTTGCGGAAAACAAACTCATTTTCTTGGTCACTTGGATAAGAAGCCTGTTTACAAATATAAATATCATGTTTGTTTGCAGCAATTGCTCTAGTTTTCTACATAGAAAACAGGAATGTGTTGAGTTTGTGTCTCCATGTGGAAGTAACTACTTTTACCCAGCACAAAAGAAAATAGTCCCTGCTTAAATTCATTCAAAACCATAAAGTCCATTGATAATATCTAAAAAACACAAAGCAGAGTCCATAGCACCAAGTGGGATTGAGTTAGCCATATCACAAGAGGATATTTCTGGTTTCATCCAGTCATTTCCAGACAAGCTGTTGTGGAACTGGTAGGAAATGGACTCAGAAAATCACAGTCAAACTGGATCTAGAGAAAAGCAAAGTATTTTCTTAGGCAAGCGCATAAATGTCCTCTATACAAACACAAATATCAAGATTGCTTGCAGCAATTGCTCTAGCTTTCTGCCTAGAAAACCTGAATGTGTTGAGTTTGTGTCTCCATCTGAAAATAATTAGTGTTTCCCAGCACAAAAGAAAATATTCCCTGCTTAAATGCATTCAAAACCATAAAGGCCATTGATAATATCAAGAAAACAGAAAGCAGAACCTGTAGCACCATCTGAGATTGAGTTAGCCATTACACAAGAGGATATTTCTGGATTCATCCAGTCATATCCGGACAAAGTGTTGTGGAACTGGTATGCAATGGACTCACATAATCACCGTCAAACCACTTTTGGGGGAAAACACACTCATTTTCTTGGTCACGTGGATAAAATCATGTTTACAAATATGAATATCATGTTTGTTTGCACAATTGCTCTAGGTTTCTGCATAGAAAACAATAATGTGTTGATTTTGTGACTCCATGTGGAAATAATTCGTTTTTGCCAGCACAAAAGAAAATATTCCCTACTATAATGCATTGAAAACCATAAAGGCCATTGATAATATAAAGAAAACACAAAGCAGAGCCTGTAGCACCATTTGGGATAGAGTTTGCCATAACACAAGAGGATATTTCTGGATTCATCCAGTCATATCCGGACAAAGTGTTGTGGAACTGGTATGCCATGGACTCAGATAATCTCTCTCAAACTGGTGTTGGAGGAAAGCGAACTCATTTTCTTGGTCAAGTGGATAAAAATGATGTTTACAAATATAAATATCATGTTAGTTTTCAGCAATTGCTCTAGCTTTCTGCCTAGAAAACACGATTGTGTTGAGTTTGTGTCTCCATGTGGAACTAATTAGTGTTTGCCAGCACCAGCACACAAAAAAATATTCCCTGCTTAAATGCATTTAAAACCGTAAAGTCCATGGATAATATCAGTAAAACACAAAGCAGAGCATTCAGCACCACCTGGGATTGAGTTAGTCAAAACACAAGAGGATATTTCTGGTTTCATCCAGTCATATCCGGACAAAGTGTTGTGGAGCTAGTATGCAATGGACTCAGATAATCACCGTCAAATTGGTTTTGGAGAAAAGGCAACTCAGTTTCTTGTTCAAGTGGATAAAAAGTCATGTTTACAAATATAAATATCGTGTTTTTTGCATCAATTGCTCTAGCTTTCTGCATAGAATACAGGAATCTGTTGAATTTGTGTCTCCATGGGGAACTAATTAGTGTTTGCCAGCACATAAGAAAATATTCCCTGCTTAAATGCATTCAAAACCATAAATTCCATTGATATTATCAAGAAAACTCAAAGCAGAGCCTGTAGCCCCATTTTGGATAGAGTTAGCCATAAAACAAGAGGATAGTTCTGGATTCATCCAGTCATATCCGGACAAAGTGTTGTGGAACTGGCATGCAATGGACTCAGATAATCACCGTCAAACAGTTTTGGAGGAAAGCAAACTCATTTTCTTGTCAAGTGGATAAAAAGCCATGGTTACAAATATAAATATCATGTTTGTTTGCAGCAATTGCTCTAGCTTTCTGCCTAAAAAACACGATTGTGTTGAGTTTGTGTCTCCATGTGGAAGTAATTAGTGTTTCCCAGCACAAAAGAAAATATTGCCTGCTTCAATTCATTCAAAACCATACAGGCCATTGATAATATCAAGGAAACCCAAAGCAGACCCTGTAACAGCATCTGGGATTGAGTTAGCCATAACAGAGGAGGACATTTCTGGTTTGATCCAGTCATTTCCGGAAAAAGTGTTGTGGAACTGGTGTGCAATGGACTCAGATAAGCACCGTAAAACTAGATTTAGAGAAAAGCAAAGTATTTTCTTAGGCAAGTGGATAAAAAGCCATGTTTACCAATATAAATATCTAGTTTGTTTGCAGCAATTGCTCTAGCTTTCTGCCTAGAAAACACGAATGCGTTGAGTTTGTGTCTCCAATGGAAGTAATTAGTGTTTCCCAGCACAAAAGGAAATATCCCTTGCTTAAATACATTCAAAATGATAAACTCCATGGATAATATCAATAAAACACAAAGCAGGGCCTGCAGCAAGGTCTGGGATTGAGTTAGCCATAACACAAGAGGATATTTCTGGTTTCATCCAGTCATATCCTGACAAAGTGTTGTGGAAGTGGTTTTCAAGGGACTCAGATAATCACGGTCAAACTGGTTTGGGGGAAAACACACTGATTTCCTTGGTGAAGTGGATAAAAGCCATGTTGACAAATATAAATATCATGTTTGTTTGTAGCAATTGCTCTAGCTTTCTGCCTATAAAACAGGAATGTGTTGCGTTTGTGTCTCCATGTGGAAGTAATTAGTTTTTCCCAGCAGAAAAGAAAATATCGCCTGCTTAAATTCATTCAAAACCATAAAGTCCATGGATAATATCAAGAAAACACAAAGCAGAGCCTGTAGCATGATCTGGGATTGAGTTAGCCATAACACAAGAGGATATTTCTGGTTTCATCCAGTCATATCTGGACAAAGTGTTGTGGAACTGGTATGCAATGGACTCAGATAATCACGGTCACAGTGGATTTTGCGGAAAACAAACTCATTTTCTTGGTCACTTGGATAAGAAGCCTGTTTACAAATATAAATATCATGTTTGTTTGCAGCAATTGCTCTAGTTTTCTACATAGAAAACAGGAATGTGTTGAGTTTGTGTCTCCATGTGGAAGTAACTAGTTTTTCCCAGCACAAAAGAAAATAGTCCCTGCTTAAATTCATTCAAAACCATAAAGTCCATTGATAATATCTAAAAAACACAAAGCAGAGTCCATAGCACCAAGTGGGATTGAGTTAGCCATATCACAAGAGGATATTTCTGGTTGCATCCAGTCATTTCCAGACAAGCTGTTGTGGAACTGGTAGGAAATGGACTCAGAAAATCACAGTCAAACTGGATCTAGAGAAAAGCAAAGTATTTTCTTAGGCAAGCGCATAAATGTCCTCTATACAAACACAAATATCAAGATTGCTTGCAGCAATTGCTCTAGCTTTCTGCCTAGAAAACCTGAATGTGTTGAGTTTGTGTCTCCATCTGAAAATAATTAGTGTTTCCCAGCACAAAAGAAAATATTCCCTGCTTAAATGCATTCAAAACCATAAAGGCCATTGATAATATCAAGAAAACAGAAAGCAGAACCTGTAGCACCATCTGAGATTGAGTTAGCCATTACACAAGAGGATATTTCTGGATTCATCCAGTCATATCCGGACAAAGTGTTGTGGAACTGGTATGCAATGGACTCACATAATCACCGTCAAACCACTTTTGGGGGAAAACACACTCATTTTCTGGGTCACGTGGATAAAATCATGTTTACAAATATGAATATCATGTTTGTTTGCACAATTGCTCTAGGTTTCTGCATAGAAAACAATAATGTGTTGATTTTGTGACTCCATGTGGAAATAATTCGTTTTTGCCAGCACAAAAGAAAATATTCCCTACTATAATGCATTGAAAACCATAAAGGCCATTGATAATATAAAGAAAACACAAAGCAGAGCCTGTAGCACCATTTGGGATAGAGTTTGCCATAACACAAGAGGATATTTCTGGATTCATCCAGTCATATCCGGACAAAGTGTTGTGGAACTGGCATGCAATGGACTCAGATAATCACCGTCAAACAGTTTTGGAGGAAAGCAAACTCATTTTCTTGTCAAGTGGATAAAAAGCCATGGTTACAAATATAAATATCATGTTTGTTTGCAGCAATTGCTCTAGCTTTCTGCCTAAAAAACACGATTGTGTTGAGTTTGTGTCTCCATGTGGAAGTAATTAGTGTTTCCCAGCACAAAAGAAATTATTGCCTGCTTCAATTCATTCAAAACCATACAGGCCATTGATAATATCAAGGAAACCCAAGGCAGACCCTGTAACAGCATCTGGGATTGAGTTAGCCATAACAGAGGAGGACATTTCTGGTTTGATCCAGTCATTTCCGGAAAAAGTGTTGTGGAACTGGTGTGCAATGGACTCAGATAAGCACCGTAAAACTAGATTTAGAGAAAAGCAAAGTATTTTCTTAGGCAAGTGCGTAAATGTCATCTATACAAACACAAATATCTAGTTTGTTTGCAGCAATTGCTCTAGCTTTCTGCCCAGAAAACACGAATGCGTTGAGTTTGTGTCTCCAATGGAAGTAATTAGTGTTTCCCAGCACAAAAGGAAATATCCCTTGCTTAAATACATTCAAAATGATAAACTCCATGGATAATATCAATAAAACACAAAGCAGGGCCTGCAGCAAGGTCTGGGATTGAGTTAGCCATAACACAAGAGGATATTTCTGGTTTCATCCAGTCATATCCTGACAAAGTGTTGTGGAAGTGGTTTTCAAGGGACTCAGATAATCACGGTCAAACTGGTTTGGGGGAAAACACACTGATTTCCTTGGTGAAGTGGATAAAAGCCATGTTGACAAATATAAATATCATGTTTGTTTGTAGCAATTGCTCTAGCTTTCTGCCTATAAAACAGGAATGTGTTGCGTTTGTGTCTCCATGTGGAAGTAATTAGTTTTTCCCAGCAGAAAAGAAAATATCGCCTGCTTAAATTCATTCAAAACCATAAAGTCCATGGATAATATCAAGAAAACACAAAGCAGAGCCTGTAGCATGATCTGGGATTGAGTTAGCCATAACACAAGAGGATATTTCTGGTTTCATCCAGTCATATCTGGACAAAGTGTTGTGGAACTGGTATGCAATGGACTCAGATAATCACGGTCACAGTGGATTTTGCGGAAAACAAACTCATTTTCTTGGTCACTTGGATAAGAAGCCTGTTTACAAATATAAATATCATGTTTGTTTGCAGCAATTGCTCTAGTTTTCTACATAGAAAACAGGAATGTGTTGAGTTTGTGTCTCCATGTGGAAGTAACTAGTTTTTCCCAGCACAAAAGAAAATAGTCCCTGCTTAAATTCATTCAAAACCATAAAGTCCATTGATAATATCTAAAAAACACAAAGCAGAGTCCATAGCACCAAGTGGGATTGAGTTAGCCATATCACAAGAGGATATTTCTGGTTTCATCCAGTCATATCCAGACAAGCTGTTGTGGAACTGGTAGGAAATGGACTCAGAAAATCACAGTCAAACTGGATCTAGAGAAAAGCAAAGTATTTTCTTAGGCAAGCGCATAAATGTCCTCTATACAAACACAAATATCAAGATTGCTTGCAGCAATTGCTCTAGCTTTCTGCCTAGAAAACCTGAATGTGTTGAGTTTGTGTCTCCATCTGAAAATAATTAGTGTTTCCCAGCACAAAAGAAAATATTCCCTGCTTAAATGCATTCAAAACCATAAAGGCCATTGATAATATCAAGAAAACAGAAAGCAGAACCTGTAGCACCATCTGAGATTGAGTTAGCCATTACACAAGAGGATATTTCTGGATTCATCCAGTCATATCCGGACAAAGTGTTGTGGAACTGGTATGCAATGGACTCACATAATCACCGTCAAACCACTTTTGGGGGAAAACACACTCATTTTCTGGGTCACGTGGATAAAATCATGTTTACAAATATGAATATCATGTTTGTTTGCACAATTGCTCTAGGTTTCTGCATAGAAAACAATAATGTGTTGATTTTGTGACTCCATGTGGAAATAATTCGTTTTTGCCAGCACAAAAGAAAATATTCCCTACTATAATGCATTGAAAACCATAAAGGCCATTGATAATATAAAGAAAACACAAAGCAGAGCCTGTAGCACCATTTGGGATAGAGTTT
Source organism: Lepus europaeus (assembly GCF_033115175.1). Taxonomy (NCBI): domain Eukaryota; kingdom Metazoa; phylum Chordata; class Mammalia; order Lagomorpha; family Leporidae; genus Lepus; species Lepus europaeus. The sequence continues at coordinate 2,100,727 of NW_026909213.1, read as the reverse complement.
GCCATAACACAAGAGGATATTTCTGGATTCATCCAGTCATATCCGGACAAAGTGTTGTGGAACTGGTATGCCATGGACTCAGATAATCTCTCTCAAACTGGTGTTGGAGGAAAGCGAACTCATTTTCTTGGTCAAGTGGATAAAAATGATGTTTACAAATATAAATATCATGTTAGTTTTCAGCAATTGCTCTAGCTTTCTGCCTAGAAAACACGATTGTGTTGAGTTTGTGTCTCCATATGGAACTAATTAGTGTTTGCCAGCACCAGCACACAAAAAAATATTCCCTGCTTAAATGCATTTAAAACCGTAAAGTCCATGGATAATATCAGTAAAACACAAAGCAGAGCCTTCAGCACCACCTGGGATTGAGTTAGTCAAAACACAAGAGGATATTTCTGGTTTCATCCAGTCATATCCGGACAAAGTGTTGTGGAGCTAGTATGCAATGGACTCAGATAATCACCATCAAATTGGTTTTGGAGAAAAGGCAACTCAGTTTCTTGTTCAAGTGGATAAAAAGTCATGTTTACAAATATAAATATCGTGTTTTTTGCATCAATTGCTCTAGCTTTCTGCATAGAATACAGGAATCTGTTGAATTTGTGTCTCCATGGGGAACTAATTAGTGTTTGCCAGCACATAAGAAAATATTCCCTGCTTAAATGCATTCAAAACCATAAATTCCATTGATATTATCAAGAAAACTCAAAGCAGAGCCTGTAGCCCCATTTTGGATAGAGTTAGCCATAAAACAAGAGGATATTTCTGGATTCATCCAGTCATATCCGGACAAAGTGTTGTGGAACTGGCATGCAATGGACTCAGATAATCACCGTCAAACAGTTTTGGAGGAAAGCAAACTCATTTTCTTGTCAAGTGGATAAAAAGCCATGGTTACAAATATAAATATCATGTTTGTTTGCAGCAATTGCTCTAGCTTTCTGCCTAAAAAACACGATTGTGTTGAGTTTGTGTCTCCATGTGGAAGTAATTAGTGTTTCCCAGCACAAAAGAAATTATTGCCTGCTTCAATTCATTCAAAACCATACAGGCCATTGATAATATCAAGGAAACCCAAAGCAGACCCTGTAACAGCATCTGGGATTGAGTTAGCCATAACAGAGGAGGACATTTCTGGTTTGATCCAGTCATTTCCGGAAAAAGTGTTGTGGAACTGGTGTGCAATGGACTCAGATAAGCACCGTAAAACTAGATTTAGAGAAAAGCAAAGTATTTTCTTAGGCAAGTGGATAAAAAGCCATGTTTACAAATATAAATATCATGTTAGTTTGCAGCAATTGCTCTAGCTTTCTGCCTAGAAAACACGAATGCGTTGAGTTTGTGTCTCCAATGGAAGTAATTAGTGTTTCCCAGCACAAAAGGAAATATCCCTTGCTTAAATACATTCAAAATGATAAACTCCATGGATAATATCAATAAAACGCAAAGCAGGGCCTGCAGCAAGGTCTGGGATTGAGTTAGCCATAACACAAGAGGATATTTCTGGTTTCATCCAGTCATATCCTGACAAAGTGTTGTGGAAGTGGTTTTCAAGGGACTCAGATAATCACGGTCAAACTGGTTTGGGGGAAAACACACTGATTTCCTTGGTGAAGTGGATAAAAGCCATGTTGACAAATATAAATATCATGTTTGTTTGTAGCAATTGCTCTAGCTTTCTGCCTATAAAACAGGAATGTGTTGCGTTTGTGTCTCCATGTGGAAGTAATTAGTTTTTCCCAGCAGAAAAGAAAATATCGCCTGCTTAAATTCATTCAAAACCATAAAGTCCATGGATAATATCAAGAAAACACAAAGCAGAGCCTGTAGCATGATCTGGGATTGAGTTAGCCATAACACAAGAGGATATTTCTGGTTTCATCCAGTCATATCTGGACAAAGTGTTGTGGAACTGGTATGCAATGGACTCAGATAATCACGGTCACAGTGGATTTTGCGGAAAACAAACTCATTTTCTTGGTCACTTGGATAAGAAGCCTGTTTACAAATATAAATATCATGTTTGTTTGCAGCAATTGCTCTAGTTTTCTACATAGAAAACAGGAATGTGTTGAGTTTGTGTCTCCATGTGGAAGTAACTAGTTTTTCCCAGCACAAAAGAAAATAGTCCCTGCTTAAATTCATTCAAAACCATAAAGTCCATTGATAATATCTGAAAAACACAAAGCAGAGTCCATAGCACCAAGTGGGATTGAGTTAGCCATATCACAAGAGGATATTTCTGGTTTCATCCAGTCATATCCAGACAAGCTGTTGTGGAACTGGTAGGAAATGGACTCAGAAAATCACAGTCAAACTGGATCTAGAGAAAAGCAAAGTATTTTCTTAGGCAAGCGCATAAATGTCCTCTATACAAACACAAATATCAAGATTGCTTGCAGCAATTGCTCTAGCTTTCTGCCTAGAAAACCTGAATGTGTTGAGTTTGTGTCTCCATCTGAAAATAATTAGTGTTTCCCAGCACAAAAGAAAATATTCCCTGCTTAAATGCATTCAAAACCATAAAGGCCATTGATAATATCAAGAAAACAGAAAGCGGAACCTGTAGCACCATCTGAGATTGAGTTAGCCATTACACAAGAGGATATTTCTGGATTCATCCAGTCATATCCGGACAAAGTGTTGTGGAACTGGTATGCAATGGACTCACATAATCACCGTCAAACCACTTTTGGGGGAAAACACACTCATTTTCTTGGTCACGTGGATAAAATCATGTTTACAAATATGAATATCATGTTTGTTTGCACAATTGCTCTAGGTTTCTGCATAGAAAACAATAATGTGTTGATTTTGTGACTCCATGTGGAAATAATTCGTTTTTGCCAGCACAAAAGAAAATATTCCCTACTATAATGCATTGAAAACCATAAAGGCCATTGATAATATAAAGAAAACACAAAGCAGAGCCTGTAGCACCATTTGGGATAGAGTTTGCCATAACACAAGAGGATATTTCTGGATTCATCCAGTCATATCCGGACAAAGTGTTGTGGAACTGGTATGCCATGGACTCAGATAATCACCGTCAAACAGTTTTGGAGGAAAGCAAACTCATTTTCTTGTCAAGTGGATAAAAAGCCATGGTTACAAATATAAATATCATGTTTGTTTGCAGCAATTGCTCTAGCTTTCTGCCTAAAAAACACGATTGTGTTGAGTTTGTGTCTCCATGTGGAACTAATTAGTGTTTGCCAGCACCAGCACACAAAAAAATATTCCCTGCTTAAATGCATTTAAAACCGTAAAGTCCATGGATAATATCAGTAAAACACAAAGCAGAGCCTTCAGCACCACCTGGGATTGAGTTAGTCAAAACACAAGAGGATATTTCTGGTTTCATCCAGTCATATCCGGACAAAGTGTTGTGGAGCTAGTATGCAATGGACTCAGATAATCACCGTCAAATTGGTTTTGGAGAAAAGGCAACTCAGTTTCTTGTTCAAGTGGATAAAAAGTCATGTTTACAAATATAAATATCGTGTTTTTTGCATCAATTGCTCTAGCTTTCTGCATAGAATACAGGAATCTGTTGAATTTGTGTCTCCATGGGGAACTAATTAGTGTTTGCCAGCACATAAGAAAATATTCCCTGCTTAAATGCATTCAAAACCATAAATTCCATTGATATTATCAAGAAAACTCAAAGCAGAGCCTGTAGCCCCATTTTGGATAGAGTTAGCCATAAAACAAGAGGATATTTCTGGATTCATCCAGTCATATCCGGACAAAGTGTTGTGGAACTGGCATGCAATGGACTCAGATAATCACTATCAAACAGTTTTGGAGGAAAGCAAACTCATTTTCTTGTCAAGTGGATAAAAAGCCATGGTTACAAATATAAATATCATGTTTGTTTGCAGCAATTGCTCTAGCTTTCTGCCTAAAAAACACGATTGTGTTGAGTTTGTGTCTCCATGTGGAAGTAATTAGTGTTTCCCAGCACAAAAGAAAATATTGCCTGCTTCAATTCATTCAAAACCACACAGGCCATTGATAATATCAAGGAAACCCAAAGCAGACCCTGTAACAGCATCTGGGATTGAGTTAGCCATAACAGAGGAGGACATTTCTGGTTTGATCCAGTCATTTCCGGAAAAAGTGTTGTGGAACTGGTGTGCAATGGACTCAGATAAGCACCGTAAAACTAGATTTAGAGAAAAGCAAAGTATTTTCTTAGGCAAGTGGATAAAAAGCCATGTTTACAAATATAAATATCATGTTAGTTTGCAGCAATTGCTCTAGCTTTCTGCCTAGAAAACACGAATGCGTTGAGTTTGTGTCTCCAATGGAAGTAATTAGTGTTTCCCAGCACAAAAGGAAATATCCCTTGCTTAAATACATTCAAAATGATAAACTCCATGGATAATATCAATAAAACACAAAGCAGGGCCTGCAGCAAGGTCTGGGATTGAGTTAGCCATAACACAAGAGGATATTTCTGGTTTCATCCAGTCATATCCTGACAAAGTGTTGTGGAAGTGGTTTTCAAGGGACTCAGATAATCACGGTCAAACTGGTTTGGGGGAAAACACACTGATTTCCTTGGTGAAGTGGATAAAAGCCATGTTGACAAATATAAATATCATGTTTGTTTGTAGCAATTGCTCTAGCTTTCTGCCTATAAAACAGGAATGTGTTGCGTTTGTGTCTCCATGTGGAAGTAATTAGTTTTTCCCAGCAGAAAAGAAAATATCGCCTGCTTAAATTCATTCAAAACCATAAAGTCCATGGATAATATCAAGAAAACACAAAGCAGAGCCTGTAGCATGATCTGGGATTGAGTTAGCCATAACACAAGAGGATATTTCTGGTTTCATCCAGTCATATCTGGACAAAGTGTTGTGGAACTGGTATGCAATGGACTCAGATAATCACGGTCACAGTGGATTTTGCGGAAAACAAACTCATTTTCTTGGTCACTTGGATAAGAAGCCTGTTTACAAATATAAATATCATGTTTGTTTGCAGCAATTGCTCTAGTTTTCTACATAGAAAACAGGAATGTGTTGAGTTTGTGTCTCCATGTGGAAGTAACTAGTTTTTCCCAGCACAAAAGAAAATAGTCCCTGCTTAAATTCATTCAAAACCATAAAGTCCATTGATAATATCTGAAAAACACAAAGCAGAGTCCATAGCACCAAGTGGGATTGAGTTAGCCATATCACAAGAGGATATTTCTGGTTTCATCCAGTCATTTCCAGACAAGCTGTTGTGGAACTGGTAGGAAATGGACTCAGAAAATCACAGTCAAACTGGATCTAGAGAAAAGCAAAGTATTTTCTTAGGCAAGCGCATAAATGTCCTCTATACAAACACAAATATCAAGATTGCTTGCAGCAATTGCTCTAGCTTTCTGCCTAGAAAACCTGAATGTGTTGAGTTTGTGTCTCCATCTGAAAATAATTAGTGTTTCCCAGCACAAAAGAAAATATTCCCTGCTTAAATGCATTCAAAACCATAAAGGCCATTGATAATATCAAGAAAACAGAAAGCAGAACCTGTAGCACCATCTGAGATTGAGTTAGCCATTACACAAGAGGATATTTCTGGATTCATCCAGTCATATCCGGACAAAGTGTTGTGGAACTGGTATGCAATGGACTCACATAATCACCGTCAAACCACTTTTGGGGGAAAACACACTCATTTTCTTGGTCACGTGGATAAAATCATGTTTACAAATATGAATATCATGTTTGTTTGCACAATTGCTCTAGGTTTCTGCATAGAAAACAATAATGTGTTGATTTTGTGACTCCATGTGGAAATAATTCGTTTTTGCCAGCACAAAAGAAAATATTCCCTACTATAATGCATTGAAAACCATAAAGGCCATTGATAATATAAAGAAAACACAAAGCAGAGCCTGTAGCACCATTTGGGATAGAGTTTGCCATAACACAAGAGGATATTTCTGGATTCATCCAGTCATATCCGGACAAAGTGTTGTGGAACTGGCATGCAATGGACTCAGATAATCACTGTCAAACAGTTTTGGAGGAAAGCAAACTCATTTTCTTGTCAAGTGGATAAAAAGCCATGTTTACAAATATAAATATCATGTTAGTTTGCAGCAATTGCTCTAGCTTTCTGCCTAGAAAACACGAATGCGTTGAGTTTGTGTCTCCAATGGAAGTAATTAGTGTTTCCCAGCACAAAAGGAAATATCCCTTGCTTAAATACATTCAAAATGATAAACTCCATGGATAATATCAATAAAACACAAAGCAGGGCCTGCAGCAAGGTCTGGGATTGAGTTAGCCATAACACAAGAGGATATTTCTGGTTTCATCCAGTCATATCCTGACAAAGTGTTGTGGAAGTGGTTTTCAAGGGACTCAGATAATCACGGTCAAACTGGTTTGGGGGAAAACACACTGATTTCCTTGGTGAAGTGGATAAAAGCCATGTTGACAAATATAAATATCATGTTTGTTTGTAGCAATTGCTCTAGCTTTCTGCCTATAAAACAGGAATGTGTTGCGTTTGTGTCTCCATGTGGAAGTAATTAGTTTTTCCCAGCAGAAAAGAAAATATCGCCTGCTTAAATTCATTCAAAACCATAAAGTCCATGGATAATATCAAGAAAACACAAAGCAGAGCCTGTAGCATGATCTGGGATTGAGTTAGCCATAACACAAGAGGATATTTCTGGTTTCATCCAGTCATATCTGGACAAAGTGTTGTGGAACTGGTATGCAATGGACTCAGATAATCACGGTCACAGTGGATTTTGCGGAAAACAAACTCATTTTCTTGGTCACTTGGATAAGAAGCCTGTTTACAAATATAAATATCATGTTTGTTTGCAGCAATTGCTCTAGTTTTCTACATAGAAAACAGGAATGTGTTGAGTTTGTGTCTCCATGTGGAAGTAACTAGTTTTTCCCAGCACAAAAGAAAATAGTCCCTGCTTAAATTCATTCAAAACCATAAAGTCCATTGATAATATCTGAAAAACACAAAGCAGAGTCCATAGCACCAAGTGGGATTGAGTTAGCCATATCACAAGAGGATATTTCTGGTTTCATCCAGTCATATCCAGACAAGCTGTTGTGGAACTGGTAGGAAATGGACTCAGAAAATCACAGTCAAACTGGATCTAGAGAAAAGCAAAGTATTTTCTTAGGCAAGCGCATAAATGTCCTCTATACAAACACAAATATCAAGATTGCTTGCAGCAATTGCTCTAGCTTTCTGCCTAGAAAACCTGAATGTGTTGAGTTTGTGTCTCCATCTGAAAATAATTAGTGTTTCCCAGCACAAAAGAAAATATTCCCTGCTTAAATGCATTCAAAACCATAAAGGCCATTGATAATATCAAGAAAACAGAAAGCAGAACCTGTAGCACCATCTGAGATTGAGTTAGCCATTACACAAGAGGATATTTCTGGATTCATCCAGTCATATCCGGACAAAGTGTTGTGGAACTGGTATGCAATGGACTCACATAATCACCGTCAAACCACTTTTGGGGGAAAACACACTCATTTTCTTGGTCACGTGGATAAAATCATGTTTACAAATATGAATATCATGTTTGTTTGCACAATTGCTCTAGGTTTCTGCATAGAAAACAATAATGTGTTGATTTTGTGACTCCATGTGGAAATAATTCGTTTTTGCCAGCACAAAAGAAAATATTCCCTACTATAATGCATTGAAAACCATAAAGGCCATTGATAATATAAAGAAAACACAAAGCAGAGCCTGTAGCACCATTTGGGATAGAGTTTGCCATAACACAAGAGGATATTTCTGGATTCATCCAGTCATATCCGGACAAAGTGTTGTGGAACTGGCATGCAATGGACTCAGATAATCACCGTCAAACAGTTTTGGAGGAAAGCAAACTCATTTTCTTGTCAAGTGGATAAAAAGCCATGGTTACAAATATAAATATCATGTTTGTTTGCAGCAATTGCTCTAGCTTTCTGCCTAAAAAACACGATTGTGTTGAGTTTGTGTCTCCATGTGGAACTAATTAGTGTTTGCCAGCACCAGCGCACAAAAAAATATTCCCTGCTTAAATGCATTTAAAACCGTAAAGTCCATGGATAATATCAGTAAAACACAAAGCAGAGCCTTCAGCACCACCTGGGATTGAGTTAGTCAAAACACAAGAGGATATTTCTGGTTTCATCCAGTCATATCCGGACAAAGTGTTGTGGAGCTAGTATGCAATGGACTCAGATAATCACCGTCAAATTGGTTTTGGAGAAAAGGCAACTCAGTTTCTTGTTCAAGTGGATAAAAAGTCATGTTTACAAATATAAATATCGTGTTTTTTGCATCAATTGCTCTAGCTTTCTGCATAGAATACAGGAATCTGTTGAATTTGTGTCTCCATGGGGAACTAATTAGTGTTTGCCAGCACATAAGAAAATATTCCCTGCTTAAATGCATTCAAAACCATAAATTCCATTGATATTATCAAGAAAACTCAAAGCAGAGCCTGTAGCCCCATTTTGGATAGAGTTAGCCATAAAACAAGAGGATATTTCTGGATTCATCCAGTCATATCCGGACAAAGTGTTGTGGAACTGGCATGCAATGGACTCAGATAATCACCGTCAAACAGTTTTGGAGGAAAGCAAACTCATTTTCTTGTCAAGTGGATAAAAAGCCATGGTTACAAATATAAATATCATGTTTGTTTGCAGCAATTGCTCTAGCTTTCTGCCTAAAAAACACGATTGTGTTGAGTTTGTGTCTCCATGTGGAAGTAATTAGTGTTTCCCAGCACAAAAGAAAATATTGCCTGCTTCAATTCATTCAAAACCATACAGGCCATTGATAATATCAAGGAAACCCAAAGCAGACCCTGTAACAGCATCTGGGATTGAGTTAGCCATAACAGAGGAGGACATTTCTGGTTTGATCCAGTCATTTCCGGAAAAAGTGTTGTGGAACTGGTGTGCAATGGACTCAGATAAGCACCGTAAAACTAGATTTAGAGAAAAGCAAAGTATTTTCTTAGGCAAGTGGATAAAAAGCCATGTTTACCAATATAAATATCTAGTTTGTTTGCAGCAATTGCTCTAGCTTTCTGCCTAGAAAACACGAATGCGTTGAGTTTGTGTCTCCAATGGAAGTAATTAGTGTTTCCCAGCACAAAAGGAAATATCCCTTGCTTAAATACATTCAAAATGATAAACTCCATGGATAATATCAATAAAACACAAAGCAGGGCCTGCAGCAAGGTCTGGGATTGAGTTAGCCATAACACAAGAGGATATTTCTGGTTTCATCCAGTCATATCCTGACAAAGTGTTGTGGAAGTGGTTTTCAAGGGACTCAGATAATCACAGTCAAACTGGTTTGGGGGAAAACACACTGATTTCCTTGGTGAAGTGGATAAAAGCCATGTTGACAAATATAAATATCATGTTTGTTTGTAGCAATTGCTCTAGCTCTCTGCCTATAAAACAGGAATGTGTTGCGTTTGTGTCTCCATGTGGAAGTAATTAGTTTTTCCCAGCAGAAAAGAAAATATCGCCTGCTTAAATTCATTCAAAACCATAAAGTCCATGGATAATATCAAGAAAACACAAAGCAGAGCCTGTAGCATGATCTGGGATTGAGTTAGCCATAACACAAGAGGATATTTCTGGTTTCATCCAGTCATATCTGGACAAAGTGTTGTGGAACTGGTATGCAATGGACTCAGATAATCACGGTCACAGTGGATTTTGCGGAAAACAAACTCATTTTCTTGGTCACTTGGATAAGAAGCCTGTTTACAAATATAAATATCATGTTTGTTTGCAGCAATTGCTCTAGTTTTCTACATAGAAAACAGGAATGTGTTGAGTTTGTGTCTCCATGTGGAAGTAACTAGTTTTTCCCAGCACAAAAGAAAATAGTCCCTGCTTAAATTCATTCAAAACCATAAAGTCCATTGATAATATCTAAAAAACACAAAGCAGAGTCCATAGCACCAAGTGGGATTGAGTTAGCCATATCACAAGAGGATATTTCTGGTTGCATCCAGTCATTTCCAGACAAGCTGTTGTGGAACTGGTAGGAAATGGACTCAGAAAATCACAGTCAAACTGGATCTAGAGAAAAGCAAAGTATTTTCTTAGGCAAGCGCATAAATGTCCTCTATACAAACACAAATATCAAGATTGCTTGCAGCAATTGCTCTAGCTTTCTGCCTAGAAAACCTGAATGTGTTGAGTTTGTGTCTCCATCTGAAAATAATTAGTGTTTCCCAGCACAAAAGAAAATATTCCCTGCTTAAATGCATTCAAAACCATAAAGGCCATTGATAATATCAAGAAAACAGAAAGCAGAACCTGTAGCACCATCTGAGATTGAGTTAGCCATTACACAAGAGGATATTTCTGGATTCATCCAGTCATATCCGGACAAAGTGTTGTGGAACTGGTATGCAATGGACTCACATAATCACCGTCAAACCACTTTTGGGGGAAAACACACTCATTTTCTTGGTCACGTGGATAAAATCATGTTTACAAATATGAATATCATGTTTGTTTGCACAATTGCTCTAGGTTTCTGCATAGAAAACAATAATGTGTTGATTTTGTGACTCCATGTGGAAATAATTCATTTTTGCCAGCACAAAAGAAAATATTCCCTACTATAATGCATTGAAAACCATAAAGGCCATTGATAATATAAAGAAAACACAAAGCAGAGCCTGTAGCACCATTTGGGATAGAGTTTGCCATAACACAAGAGGATATTTCTGGATTCATCCAGTCATATCCGGACAAAGTGTTGTGGAACTGGTATGCCATGGACTCAGATAATCTCTCTCAAACTGGTGTTGGAGGAAAGCGAACTCATTTTCTTGGTCAAGTGGATAAAAATGATGTTTACAAATATAAATATCATGTTAGTTTTCAGCAATTGCTCTAGCTTTCTGCCTAGAAAACACGATTGTGTTGAGTTTGTGTCTCCATATGGAACTAATTAGTGTTTGCCAGCACCAGCACACAAAAAAATATTCCCTGCTTAAATGCATTTAAAACCGTAAAGTCCATGGATAATATCAGTAAAACACAAAGCAGAGCCTTCAGCACCACCTGGGATTGAGTTAGTCAAAACACAAGAGGATATTTCTGGTTTCATCCAGTCATATCCGGACAAAGTGTTGTGGAGCTAGTATGCAATGGACTCAGGTAATCACCATCAAATTGGTTTTGGAGAAAAGGCAACTCAGTTTCTTGTTCAAGTGGATAAAAAGTCATGTTTACAAATATAAATATCGTGTTTTTTGCATCAATTGCTCTAGCTTTCTGCATAGAATACAGGAATCTGTTGAATTTGTGTCTCCATGGGGAACTAATTAGTGTTTGCCAGCACATAAGAAAATATTCCCTGCTTAAATGCATTCAAAACCATAAATTCCATTGATATTATCAAGAAAACTCAAAGCAGAGCCTGTAGCCCCATTTTGGATAGAGTTAGCCATAAAACAAGAGGATATTTCTGGATTCATCCAGTCATATCCGGACAAAGTGTTGTGGAACTGGCATGCAATGGACTCAGATAATCACCGTCAAACAGTTTTGGAGGAAAGCAAACTCATTTTCTTGTCAAGTGGATAAAAAGCCATGGTTACAAATATAAATATCATGTTTGTTTGCAGCAATTGCTCTAGCTTTCTGCCTAAAAAACACGATTGTGTTGAGTTTGTGTCTCCATGTGGAAGTAATTAGTGTTTCCCAGCACAAAAGAAATTATTGCCTGCTTCAATTCATTCAAAACCATACAGGCCATTGATAATATCAAGGAAACCCAAAGCAGACCCTGTAACAGCATCTGGGATTGAGTTAGCCATAACAGAGGAGGACATTTCTGGTTTGATCCAGTCATTTCCGGAAAAAGTGTTGTGGAACTGGTGTGCAATGGACTCAGATAAGCACCGTAAAACTAGATTTAGAGAAAAGCAAAGTATTTTCTTAGGCAAGTGGATAAAAAGCCATGTTTACAAATATAAATATCATGTTAGTTTGCAGCAATTGCTCTAGCTTTCTGCCTAGAAAACACGAATGCGTTGAGTTTGTGTCTCCAATGGAAGTAATTAGTGTTTCCCAGCACAAAAGGAAATATCCCTTGCTTAAATACATTCAAAATGATAAACTCCATGGATAATATCAATAAAACACAAAGCAGGGCCTGCAGCAAGGTCTGGGATTGAGTTAGCCATAACACAAGAGGATATTTCTGGTTTCATCCAGTCATATCCTGACAAAGTGTTGTGGAAGTGGTTTTCAAGGGACTCAGATAATCACGGTCAAACTGGTTTGGGGGAAAACACACTGATTTCCTTGGTGAAGTGGATAAAAGCCATGTTGACAAATATAAATATCATGTTTGTTTGTAGCAATTGCTCTAGCTTTCTGCCTATAAAACAGGAATGTGTTGCGTTTGTGTCTCCATGTGGAAGTAATTAGTTTTTCCCAGCAGAAAAGAAAATATCGCCTGCTTAAATTCATTCAAAACCATAAAGTCCATGGATAATATCAAGAAAACACAAAGCAGAGCCTGTAGCATGATCTGGGATTGAGTTAGCCATAACACAAGAGGATATTTCTGGTTTCATCCAGTCATATCTGGACAAAGTGTTGTGGAACTGGTATGCAATGGACTCAGATAATCACGGTCACAGTGGATTTTGCGGAAAACAAACTCATTTTCTTGGTCACTTGGATAAGAAGCCTGTTTACAAATATAAATATCATGTTTGTTTGCAGCAATTGCTCTAGTTTTCTACATAGAAAACAGGAATGTGTTGAGTTTGTGTCTCCATGTGGAAGTAACTAGTTTTTCCCAGCACAAAAGAAAATAGTCCCTGCTTAAATTCATTCAAAACCATAAAGTCCATTGATAATATCTAAAAAACACAAAGCAGAGTCCATAGCACCAAGTGGGATTGAGTTAGCCATATCACAAGAGGATATTTCTGGTTGCATCCAGTCATTTCCAGACAAGCTGTTGTGGAACTGGTAGGAAATGGACTCAGAAAATCACAGTCAAACTGGATCTAGAGAAAAGCAAAGTATTTTCTTAGGCAAGCGCATAAATGTCCTCTATACAAACACAAATATCAAGATTGCTTGCAGCAATTGCTCTAGCTTTCTGCCTAGAAAACCTGAATGTGTTGAGTTTGTGTCTCCATCTGAAAATAATTAGTGTTTCCCAGCACAAAAGAAAATATTCCCTGCTTAAATGCATTCAAAACCATAAAGGCCATTGATAATATCAAGAAAACAGAAAGCAGAACCTGTAGCACCATCTGAGATTGAGTTAGCCATTACACAAGAGGATATTTCTGGATTCATCCAGTCATATCCGGACAAAGTGTTGTGGAACTGGTATGCAATGGACTCACATAATCACCGTCAAACCACTTTTGGGGGAAAACACACTCATTTTCTTGGTCACGTGGATAAAATCATGTTTACAAATATGAATATCATGTTTGTTTGCACAATTGCTCTAGGTTTCTGCATAGAAAACAATAATGTGTTGATTTTGTGACTCCATGTGGAAATAATTCATTTTTGCCAGCACAAAAGAAAATATTCCCTACTATAATGCATTGAAAACCATAAAGGCCATTGATAATATAAAGAAAACACAAAGCAGAGCCTGTAGCACCATTTGGGATAGAGTTTGCCATAACACAAGAGGATATTTCTGGATTCATCCAGTCATATCCGGACAAAGTGTTGTGGAACTGGTATGCCATGGACTCAGATAATCTCTCTCAAACTGGTGTTGGAGGAAAGCGAACTCATTTTCTTGGTCAAGTGGATAAAAATGATGTTTACAAATATAAATATCATGTTAGTTTTCAGCAATTGCTCTAGCTTTCTGCCTAGAAAACACGATTGTGTTGAGTTTGTGTCTCCATATGGAACTAATTAGTGTTTGCCAGCACCAGCACACAAAAAAATATTCCCTGCTTAAATGCATTTAAAACCGTAAAGTCCATGGATAATATCAGTAAAACACAAAGCAGAGCCTTCAGCACCACCTGGGATTGAGTTAGTCAAAACACAAGAGGATATTTCTGGTTTCATCCAGTCATATCCGGACAAAGTGTTGTGGAGCTAGTATGCAATGGACTCAGATAATCACCATCAAATTGGTTTTGGAGAAAAGGCAACTCAGTTTCTTGTTCAAGTGGATAAAAAGTCATGTTTACAAATATAAATATCGTGTTTTTTGCATCAATTGCTCTAGCTTTCTGCATAGAATACAGGAATCTGTTGAATTTGTGTCTCCATGGGGAACTAATTAGTGTTTGCCAGCACATAAGAAAATATTCCCTGCTTAAATGCATTCAAAACCATAAATTCCATTGATATTATCAAGAAAACTCAAAGCAGAGCCTGTAGCCCCATTTTGGATAGAGTTAGCCATAAAACAAGAGGATATTTCTGGATTCATCCAGTCATATCCGGACAAAGTGTTGTGGAACTGGCATGCAATGGACTCAGATAATCACCGTCAAACAGTTTTGGAGGAAAGCAAACTCATTTTCTTGTCAAGTGGATAAAAAGCCATGGTTACAAATATAAATATCATGTTTGTTTGCAGCAATTGCTCTAGCTTTCTGCCTAAAAAACACGATTGTGTTGAGTTTGTGTCTCCATGTGGAAGTAATTAGTGTTTCCCAGCACAAAAGAAATTATTGCCTGCTTCAATTCATTCAAAACCATACAGGCCATTGATAATATCAAGGAAACCCAAAGCAGACCCTGTAACAGCATCTGGGATTGAGTTAGCCATAACAGAGGAGGACATTTCTGGTTTGATCCAGTCATTTCCGGAAAAAGTGTTGTGGAACTGGTGTGCAATGGACTCAGATAAGCACCGTAAAACTAGATTTAGAGAAAAGCAAAGTATTTTCTTAGGCAAGTGGATAAAAAGCCATGTTTACAAATATAAATATCATGTTAGTTTGCAGCAATTGCTCTAGCTTTCTGCCTAGAAAACACGAATGCGTTGAGTTTGTGTCTCCAATGGAAGTAATTAGTGTTTCCCAGCACAAAAGGAAATATCCCTTGCTTAAATACATTCAAAATGATAAACTCCATGGATAATATCAATAAAACACAAAGCAGGGCCTGCAGCAAGGTCTGGGATTGAGTTAGCCATAACACAAGAGGATATTTCTGGTTTCATCCAGTCATATCCTGACAAAGTGTTGTGGAAGTGGTTTTCAAGGGACTCAGATAATCACGGTCAAACTGGTTTGGGGGAAAACACACTGATTTCCTTGGTGAAGTGGATAAAAGCCATGTTGACAAATATAAATATCATGTTTGTTTGTAGCAATTGCTCTAGCTTTCTGCCTATAAAACAGGAATGTGTTGCGTTTGTGTCTCCATGTGGAAGTAATTAGTTTTTCCCAGCAGAAAAGAAAATATCGCCTGCTTAAATTCATTCAAAACCATAAAGTCCATGGATAATATCAAGAAAACACAAAGCAGAGCCTGTAGCATGATCTGGGATTGAGTTAGCCATAACACAAGAGGATATTTCTGGTTTCATCCAGTCATATCTGGACAAAGTGTTGTGGAACTGGTATGCAATGGACTCAGATAATCACGGTCACAGTGGATTTTGCGGAAAACAAACTCATTTTCTTGGTCACTTGGATAAGAAGCCTGTTTACAAATATAAATATCATGTTTGTTTGCAGCAATTGCTCTAGTTTTCTACATAGAAAACAGGAATGTGTTGAGTTTGTGTCTCCATGTGGAAGTAACTAGTTTTTCCCAGCACAAAAGAAAATAGTCCCTGCTTAAATTCATTCAAAACCATAAAGTCCATTGATAATATCTGAAAAACACAAAGCAGAGTCCATAGCACCAAGTGGGATTGAGTTAGCCATATCACAAGAGGATATTTCTGGTTTCATCCAGTCATATCCAGACAAGCTGTTGTGGAACTGGTAGGAAATGGACTCAGAAAATCACAGTCAAACTGGATCTAGAGAAAAGCAAAGTATTTTCTTAGGCAAGCGCATAAATGTCCTCTATACAAACACAAATATCAAGATTGCTTGCAGCAATTGCTCTAGCTTTCTGCCTAGAAAACCTGAATGTGTTGAGTTTGTGTCTCCATCTGAAAATAATTAGTGTTTCCCAGCACAAAAGAAAATATTCCCTGCTTAAATGCATTCAAAACCATAAAGGCCATTGATAATATCAAGAAAACAGAAAGCGGAACCTGTAGCACCATCTGAGATTGAGTTAGCCATTACACAAGAGGATATTTCTGGATTCATCCAGTCATATCCGGACAAAGTGTTGTGGAACTGGTATGCAATGGACTCACATAATCACCGTCAAACCACTTTTGGGGGAAAACACACTCATTTTCTTGGTCACGTGGATAAAATCATGTTTACAAATATGAATATCATGTTTGTTTGCACAATTGCTCTAGGTTTCTGCATAGAAAACAATAATGTGTTGATTTTGTGACTCCATGTGGAAATAATTCGTTTTTGCCAGCACAAAAGAAAATATTCCCTACTATAATGCATTGAAAACCATAAAGGCCATTGATAATATAAAGAAAACACAAAGCAGAGCCTGTAGCACCATTTGGGATAGAGTTTGCCATAACACAAGAGGATATTTCTGGATTCATCCAGTCATATCCGGACAAAGTGTTGTGGAACTGGTATGCCATGGACTCAGATAATCACCGTCAAACAGTTTTGGAGGAAAGCAAACTCATTTTCTTGTCAAGTGGATAAAAAGCCATGGTTACAAATATAAATATCATGTTTGTTTGCAGCAATTGCTCTAGCTTTCTGCCTAAAAAACACGATTGTGTTGAGTTTGTGTCTCCATGTGGAACTAATTAGTGTTTGCCAGCACCAGCACACAAAAAAATATTCCCTGCTTAAATGCATTTAAAACCGTAAAGTCCATGGATAATATCAGTAAAACACAAAGCAGAGCCTTCAGCACCACCTGGGATTGAGTTAGTCAAAACACAAGAGGATATTTCTGGTTTCATCCAGTCATATCCGGACAAAGTGTTGTGGAGCTAGTATGCAATGGACTCAGATAATCACCGTCAAATTGGTTTTGGAGAAAAGGCAACTCAGTTTCTTGTTCAAGTGGATAAAAAGTCATGTTTACAAATATAAATATCGTGTTTTTTGCATCAATTGCTCTAGCTTTCTGCATAGAATACAGGAATCTGTTGAATTTGTGTCTCCATGGGGAACTAATTAGTGTTTGCCAGCACATAAGAAAATATTCCCTGCTTAAATGCATTCAAAACCATAAATTCCATTGATATTATCAAGAAAACTCAAAGCAGAGCCTGTAGCCCCATTTTGGATAGAGTTAGCCATAAAACAAGAGGATATTTCTGGATTCATCCAGTCATATCCGGACAAAGTGTTGTGGAACTGGCATGCAATGGACTCAGATAATCACCATCAAACAGTTTTGGAGGAAAGCAAACTCATTTTCTTGTCAAGTGGATAAAAAGCCATGGTTACAAATATAAATATCATGTTTGTTTGCAGCAATTGCTCTAGCTTTCTGCCTAAAAAACACGATTGTGTTGAGTTTGTGTCTCCATGTGGAAGTAATTAGTGTTTCCCAGCACAAAAGAAAATATTGCCTGCTTCAATTCATTCAAAACCATACAGGCCATTGATAATATCAAGGAAACCCAAAGCAGACCCTGTAACAGCATCTGGGATTGAGTTAGCCATAACAGAGGAGGACATTTCTGGTTTGATCCAGTCATTTCCGGAAAAAGTGTTGTGGAACTGGTGTGCAATGGACTCAGATAAGCACCGTAAAACTAGATTTAGAGAAAAGCAAAGTATTTTCTTAGGCAAGTGGATAAAAAGCCATGTTTACAAATATAAATATCATGTTAGTTTGCAGCAATTGCTCTAGCTTTCTGCCTAGAAAACACGAATGCGTTGAGTTTGTGTCTCCAATGGAAGTAATTAGTGTTTCCCAGCACAAAAGGAAATATCCCTTGCTTAAATACATTCAAAATGATAAACTCCATGGATAATATCAATAAAACACAAAGCAGGGCCTGCAGCAAGGTCTGGGATTGAGTTAGCCATAACACAAGAGGATATTTCTGGTTTCATCCAGTCATATCCTGACAAAGTGTTGTGGAAGTGGTTTTCAAGGGACTCAGATAATCACGGTCAAACTGGTTTGGGGGAAAACACACTGATTTCCTTGGTGAAGTGGATAAAAGCCATGTTGACAAATATAAATATCATGTTTGTTTGTAGCAATTGCTCTAGCTTTCTGCCTATAAAACAGGAATGTGTTGCGTTTGTGTCTCCATGTGGAAGTAATTAGTTTTTCCCAGCAGAAAAGAAAATATCGCCTGCTTAAATTCATTCAAAACCATAAAGTCCATGGATAATATCAAGAAAACACAAAGCAGAGCCTGTAGCATGATCTGGGATTGAGTTAGCCATAACACAAGAGGATATTTCTGGTTTCATCCAGTCATATCTGGACAAAGTGTTGTGGAACTGGTATGCAATGGACTCAGATAATCACGGTCACAGTGGATTTTGCGGAAAACAAACTCATTTTCTTGGTCACTTGGATAAGAAGCCTGTTTACAAATATAAATATCATGTTTGTTTGCAGCAATTGCTCTAGTTTTCTACATAGAAAACAGGAATGTGTTGAGTTTGTGTCTCCATGTGGAAGTAACTAGTTTTTCCCAGCAGAAAAGAAAATAGTCCCTGCTTAAATTCATTCAAAACCATAAAGTCCATTGATAATATCTGAAAAACACAAAGCAGAGTCCATAGCACCAAGTGGGATTGAGTTAGCCATATCACAAGAGGATATTTCTGGTTGCATCCAGTCATTTCCAGACAAGCTGTTGTGGAACTGGTAGGAAATGGACTCAGAAAATCACAGTCAAACTGGATCTAGAGAAAAGCAAAGTATTTTCTTAGGCAAGCGCATAAATGTCCTCTATACAAACACAAATATCAAGATTGCTTGCAGCAATTGCTCTAGCTTTCTGCCTAGAAAACCTGAATGTGTTGAGTTTGTGTCTCCATCTGAAAATAATTAGTGTTTCCCAGCACAAAAGAAAATATTCCCTGCTTAAATGCATTCAAAACCATAAAGGCCATTGATAATATCAAGAAAACAGAAAGCAGAACCTGTAGCACCATCTGAGATTGAGTTAGCCATTACACAAGAGGATATTTCTGGATTCATCCAGTCATATCCGGACAAAGTGTTGTGGAACTGGTATGCAATGGACTCACATAATCACCGTCAAACCACTTTTGGGGGAAAACACACTCATTTTCTTGGTCACGTGGATAAAATCATGTTTACAAATATGAATATCATGTTTGTTTGCACAATTGCTCTAGGTTTCTGCATAGAAAACAATAATGTGTTGATTTTGTGACTCCATGTGGAAATAATTCGTTTTTGCCAGCACAAAAGAAAATATTCCCTACTATAATGCATTGAAAACCATAAAGGCCATTGATAATATAAAGAAAACACAAAGCAGAGCCTGTAGCACCATTTGGGATAGAGTTTGCCATAACACAAGAGGATATTTCTGGATTCATCCAGTCATATCCGGACAAAGTGTTGTGGAACTGGCATGCAATGGACTCAGATAATCACCGTCAAACAGTTTTGGAGGAAAGCAAACTCATTTTCTTGTCAAGTGGATAAAAAGCCATGTTTACAAATATAAATATCATGTTAGTTTGCAGCAATTGCTCTAGCTTTCTGCCTAGAAAACACGAATGCGTTGAGTTTGTGTCTCCAATGGAAGTAATTAGTGTTTCCCAGCACAAAAGGAAATATCCCTTGCTTAAATACATTCAAAATGATAAACTCCATGGATAATATCAATAAAACACAAAGCAGGGCCTGCAGCAAGGTCTGGGATTGAGTTAGCCATAACACAAGAGGATATTTCTGGTTTCATCCAGTCATATCCTGACAAAGTGTTGTGGAAGTGGTTTTCAAGGGACTCAGATAATCACGGTCAAACTGGTTTGGGGGAAAACACACTGATTTCCTTGGTGAAGTGGATAAAAGCCATGTTGACAAATATAAATATCATGTTTGTTTGTAGCAATTGCTCTAGCTTTCTGCCTATAAAACAGGAATGTGTTGCGTTTGTGTCTCCATGTGGAAGTAATTAGTTTTTCCCAGCAGAAAAGAAAATATCGCCTGCTTAAATTCATTCAAAACCATAAAGTCCATGGATAATATCAAGAAAACACAAAGCAGAGCCTGTAGCATGATCTGGGATTGAGTTAGCCATAACACAAGAGGATATTTCTGGTTTCATCCAGTCATATCTGGACAAAGTGTTGTGGAACTGGTATGCAATGGACTCAGATAATCACGGTCACAGTGGATTTTGCGGAAAACAAACTCATTTTCTTGGTCACTTGGATAAGAAGCCTGTTTACAAATATAAATATCATGTTTGTTTGCAGCAATTGCTCTAGTTTTCTACATAGAAAACAGGAATGTGTTGAGTTTGTGTCTCCATGTGGAAGTAACTAGTTTTTCCCAGCAGAAAAGAAAATAGTCCCTGCTTAAATTCATTCAAAACCATAAAGTCCATTGATAATATCTGAAAAACACAAAGCAGAGTCCATAGCACCAAGTGGGATTGAGTTAGCCATATCACAAGAGGATATTTCTGGTTGCATCCAGTCATTTCCAGACAAGCTGTTGTGGAACTGGTAGGAAATGGACTCAGAAAATCACAGTCAAACTGGATCTAGAGAAAAGCAAAGTATTTTCTTAGGCAAGCGCATAAATGTCCTCTATACAAACACAAATATCAAGATTGCTTGCAGCAATTGCTCTAGCTTTCTGCCTAGAAAACCTGAATGTGTTGAGTTTGTGTCTCCATCTGAAAATAATTAGTGTTTCCCAGCACAAAAGAAAATATTCCCTGCTTAAATGCATTCAAAACCATAAAGGCCATTGATAATATCAAGAAAACAGAAAGCAGAACCTGTAGCACCATCTGAGATTGAGTTAGCCATTACACAAGAGGATATTTCTGGATTCATCCAGTCATATCCGGACAAAGTGTTGTGGAACTGGTATGCAATGGACTCACATAATCACCGTCAAACCACTTTTGGGGGAAAACACACTCATTTTCTTGGTCACGTGGATAAAATCATGTTTACAAATATGAATATCATGTTTGTTTGCACAATTGCTCTAGGTTTCTGCATAGAAAACAATAATGTGTTGATTTTGTGACTCCATGTGGAAATAATTCGTTTTTGCCAGCACAAAAGAAAATATTCCCTACTATAATGCATTGAAAACCATAAAGGCCATTGATAATATAAAGAAAACACAAAGCAGAGCCTGTAGCACCATTTGGGATAGAGTTTGCCATAACACAAGAGGATATTTCTGGATTCATCCAGTCATATCCGGACAAAGTGTTGTGGAACTGGCATGCAATGGACTCAGATAATCACCGTCAAACAGTTTTGGAGGAAAGCAAACTCATTTTCTTGTCAAGTGGATAAAAAGCCATGTTTACAAATATAAATATCATGTTAGTTTGCAGCAATTGCTCTAGCTTTCTGCCTAGAAAACACGAATGCGTTGAGTTTGTGTCTCCAATGGAAGTAATTAGTGTTTCCCAGCACAAAAGGAAATATCCCTTGCTTAAATACATTCAAAATGATAAACTCCATGGATAATATCAATAAAACACAAAGCAGGGCCTGCAGCAAGGTCTGGGATTGAGTTAGCCATAACACAAGAGGATATTTCTGGTTTCATCCAGTCATATCCTGACAAAGTGTTGTGGAAGTGGTTTTCAAGGGACTCAGATAATCACGGTCAAACTGGTTTGGGGGAAAACACACTGATTTCCTTGGTGAAGTGGATAAAAGCCATGTTGACAAATATAAATATCATGTTTGTTTGTAGCAATTGCTCTAGCTTTCTGCCTATAAAACAGGAATGTGTTGCGTTTGTGTCTCCATGTGGAAGTAATTAGTTTTTCCCAGCAGAAAAGAAAATATCGCCTGCTTAAATTCATTCAAAACCATAAAGTCCATGGATAATATCAAGAAAACACAAAGCAGAGCCTGTAGCATGATCTGGGATTGAGTTAGCCATAACACAAGAGGATATTTCTGGTTTCATCCAGTCATATCTGGACAAAGTGTTGTGGAACTGGTATGCAATGGACTCAGATAATCACGGTCACAGTGGATTTTGCGGAAAACAAACTCATTTTCTTGGTCACTTGGATAAGAAGCCTGTTTACAAATATAAATATCATGTTTGTTTGCAGCAATTGCTCTAGTTTTCTACATAGAAAACAGGAATGTGTTGAGTTTGTGTCTCCATGTGGAAGTAACTAGTTTTTCCCAGCACAAAAGAAAATAGTCCCTGCTTAAATTCATTCAAAACCATAAAGTCCATTGATAATATCTGAAAAACACAAAGCAGAGTCCATAGCACCAAGTGGGATTGAGTTAGCCATATCACAAGAGGATATTTCTGGTTGCATCCAGTCATATCCAGACAAGCTGTTGTGGAACTGGTAGGAAATGGACTCAGAAAATCACAGTCAAACTGGATCTAGAGAAAAGCAAAGTATTTTCTTAGGCAAGCGCATAAATGTCCTCTATACAAACACAAATATCAAGATTGCTTGCAGCAATTGCTCTAGCTTTCTGCCTAGAAAACCTGAATGTGTTGAGTTTGTGTCTCCATCTGAAAATAATTAGTGTTTTCCAGCACAAAAGAAAATATTCCCTGCTTAAATGCATTCAAAACCATAAAGGCCATTGATAATATCAAGAAAACAGAAAGCAGAACCTGTAGCACCATCTGAGATTGAGTTAGCCATTACACAAGAGGATATTTCTGGATTCATCCAGTCATATCCGGACAAAGTGTTGTGGAACTGGTATGCAATGGACTCACATAATCACCGTCAAACCACTTTTGGGGGAAAACACACTCATTTTCTTGGTCACGTGGATAAAATCATGTTTACAAATATGAATATCATGTTTGTTTGCACAATTGCTCTAGGTTTCTGCATAGAAAACAATAATGTGTTGATTTTGTGACTCCATGTGGAAATAATTCGTTTTTGCCAGCACAAAAGAAAATATTCCCTACTATAATGCATTGAAAACCATAAAGGCCATTGATAATATAAAGAAAACACAAAGCAGAGCCTGTAGCACCATTTGGGATAGAGTTTGCCATAACACAAGAGGATATTTCTGGATTCATCCAGTCATATCCGGACAAAGTGTTGTGGAACTGGCATGCAATGGACTCAGATAATCACCGTCAAACAGTTTTGGAGGAAAGCAAACTCATTTTCTTGTCAAGTGGATAAAAAGCCATGGTTACAAATATAAATATCATGTTTGTTTGCAGCAATTGCTCTAGCTTTCTGCCTAAAAAACACGATTGTGTTGAGTTTGTGTCTCCATGTGGAACTAATTAGTGTTTGCCAGCACCAGCACACAAAAAAATATTCCCTGCTTAAATGCATTTAAAACCGTAAAGTCCATGGATAATATCAGTAAAACACAAAGCAGAGCCTTCAGCACCACCTGGGATTGAGTTAGTCAAAACACAAGAGGATATTTCTGGTTTCATCCAGTCATATCCGGACAAAGTGTTGTGGAGCTAGTATGCAATGGACTCAGATAATCACCGTCAAATTGGTTTTGGAGAAAAGGCAACTCAGTTTCTTGTTCAAGTGGATAAAAAGTCATGTTTACAAATATAAATATCGTGTTTTTTGCATCAATTGCTCTAGCTTTCTGCATAGAATACAGGAATCTGTTGAATTTGTGTCTCCATGGGGAACTAATTAGTGTTTGCCAGCACATAAGAAAATATTCCCTGCTTAAATGCATTCAAAACCATAAATTCCATTGATATTATCAAGAAAACTCAAAGCAGAGCCTGTAGCCCCATTTTGGATAGAGTTAGCCATAAAACAAGAGGATATTTCTGGATTCATCCAGTCATATCCGGACAAAGTGTTGTGGAACTGGCATGCAATGGACTCAGATAATCACCGTCAAACAGTTTTGGAGGAAAGCAAACTCATTTTCTTGTCAAGTGGATAAAAAGCCATGGTTACAAATATAAATATCATGTTTGTTTGCAGCAATTGCTCTAGCTTTCTGCCTAAAAAACACGATTGTGTTGAGTTTGTGTCTCCATGTGGAAGTAATTAGTGTTTCCCAGCACAAAAGAAAATATTGCCTGCTTCAATTCATTCAAAACCATACAGGCCATTGATAATATCAAGGAAACCCAAAGCAGACCCTGTAACAGCATCTGGGATTGAGTTAGCCATAACAGAGGAGGACATTTCTGGTTTGATCCAGTCATTTCCGGAAAAAGTGTTGTGGAACTGGTGTGCAATGGACTCAGATAAGCACCGTAAAACTAGATTTAGAGAAAAGCAAAGTATTTTCTTAGGCAAGTGGATAAAAAGCCATGTTTACCAATATCAATATCTAGTTTGTTTGCAGCAATTGCTCTAGCTTTCTGCCTAGAAAACACGAATGCGTTGAGTTTGTGTCTCCAATGGAAGTAATTAGTGTTTCCCAGCACAAAAGGAAATATCCCTTGCTTAAATACATTCAAAATGATAAACTCCATGGATAATATCAATAAAACACAAAGCAGGGCCTGCAGCAAGGTCTGGGATTGAGTTAGCCATAACACAAGAGGATATTTCTGGTTTCATCCAGTCATATCCTGACAAAGTGTTGTGGAAGTGGTTTTCAAGGGACTCAGATAATCACAGTCAAACTGGTTTGGGGGAAAACACACTGATTTCCTTGGTGAAGTGGATAAAAGCCATGTTGACAAATATAAATATCATGTTTGTTTGTAGCAATTGCTCTAGCTTTCTGCCTATAAAACAGGAATGTGTTGCGTTTGTGTCTCCATGTGGAAGTAATTAGTTTTTCCCAGCAGAAAAGAAAATATCGCCTGCTTAAATTCATTCAAAACCATAAAGTCCATGGATAATATCAAGAAAACAC
Source organism: Lepus europaeus (assembly GCF_033115175.1). Classification (NCBI taxonomy): domain Eukaryota; kingdom Metazoa; phylum Chordata; class Mammalia; order Lagomorpha; family Leporidae; genus Lepus; species Lepus europaeus. The sequence goes on along the minus strand of NW_026909213.1, from coordinate 2,075,622 downwards.
AAAGCAGAGCCTGTAGCATGATCTGGGATTGAGTTAGCCATAACACAAGAGGATATTTCTGGTTTCATCCAGTCATATCTGGACAAAGTGTTGTGGAACTGGTATGCAATGGACTCAGATAATCACGGTCACAGTGGATTTTGCGGAAAACAAACTCATTTTCTTGGTCACTTGGATAAGAAGCCTGTTTACAAATATAAATATCATGTTTGTTTGCAGCAATTGCTCTAGTTTTCTACATAGAAAACAGGAATGTGTTGAGTTTGTGTCTCCATGTGGAAGTAACTAGTTTTTCCCAGTACAAAAGAAAATAGTCCCTGCTTAAATTCATTCAAAACCATAAAGTCCATTGATAATATCTAAAAAACACAAAGCAGAGTCCATAGCACCAAGTGGGATTGAGTTAGCCATATCACAAGAGGATATTTCTGGTTGCATCCAGTCATTTCCAGACAAGCTGTTGTGGAACTGGTAGGAAATGGACTCAGAAAATCACAGTCAAACTGGATCTAGAGAAAAGCAAAGTATTTTCTTAGGCAAGCGCATAAATGTCCTCTATACAAACACAAATATCAAGATTGCTTGCAGCAATTGCTCTAGCTTTCTGCCTAGAAAACCTGAATGTGTTGAGTTTGTGTCTCCATCTGAAAATAATTAGTGTTTCCCAGCACAAAAGAAAATATTCCCTGCTTAAATGCATTCAAAACCATAAAGGCCATTGATAATATCAAGAAAACAGAAAGCAGAACCTGTAGCACCATCTGAGATTGAGTTAGCCATTACACAAGAGGATATTTCTGGATTCATCCAGTCATATCCGGACAAAGTGTTGTGGAACTGGTATGCAATGGACTCACATAATCACCGTCAAACCACTTTTGGGGGAAAACACACTCATTTTCTTGGTCACGTGGATAAAATCATGTTTACAAATATGAATATCATGTTTGTTTGCACAATTGCTCTAGGTTTCTGCATAGAAAACAATAATGTGTTGATTTTGTGACTCCATGTGGAAATAATTCATTTTTGCCAGCACAAAAGAAAATATTCCCTACTATAATGCATTGAAAACCATAAAGGCCATTGATAATATAAAGAAAACACAAAGCAGAGCCTGTAGCACCATTTGGGATAGAGTTTGCCATAACACAAGAGGATATTTCTGGATTCATCCAGTCATATCCGGACAAAGTGTTGTGGAACTGGTATGCCATGGACTCAGATAATCTCTCTCAAACTGGTGTTGGAGGAAAGCGAACTCATTTTCTTGGTCAAGTGCATAAAAATGATGTTTACAAATATAAATATCATGTTAGTTTTCAGCAATTGCTCTAGCTTTCTGCCTAGAAAACACGATTGTGTTGAGTTTGTGTCTCCATATGGAACTAATTAGTGTTTGCCAGCACCAGCACACAAAAAAATATTCCCTGCTTAAATGCATTTAAAACCGTAAAGTCCATGGATAATATCAGTAAAACACAAAGCAGAGCCTTCAGCACCACCTGGGATTGAGTTAGTCAAAACACAAGAGGATATTTCTGGTTTCATCCAGTCATATCCGGACAAAGTGTTGTGGAGCTAGTATGCAATGGACTCAGATAATCACCATCAAATTGGTTTTGGAGAAAAGGCAACTCAGTTTCTTGTTCAAGTGGATAAAAAGTCATGTTTACAAATATAAATATCGTGTTTTTTGCATCAATTGCTCTAGCTTTCTGCATAGAATACAGGAATCTGTTGAATTTGTGTCTCCATGGGGAACTAATTAGTGTTTGCCAGCACATAAGAAAATATTCCCTGCTTAAATGCATTCAAAACCATAAATTCCATTGATATTATCAAGAAAACTCAAAGCAGAGCCTGTAGCCCCATTTTGGATAGAGTTAGCCATAAAACAAGAGGATATTTCTGGATTCATCCAGTCATATCCGGACAAAGTGTTGTGGAACTGGCATGCAATGGACTCAGATAATCACCGTCAAACAGTTTTGGAGGAAAGCAAACTCATTTTCTTGTCAAGTGGATAAAAAGCCATGGTTACAAATATAAATATCATGTTTGTTTGCAGCAATTGCTCTAGCTTTCTGCCTAAAAAACACGATTGTGTTGAGTTTGTGTCTCCATGTGGAAGTAATTAGTGTTTCCCAGCACAAAAGAAATTATTGCCTGCTTCAATTCATTCAAAACCATACAGGCCATTGATAATATCAAGGAAACCCAAAGCAGACCCTGTAACAGCATCTGGGATTGAGTTAGCCATAACAGAGGAGGACATTTCTGGTTTGATCCAGTCATTTCCGGAAAAAGTGTTGTGGAACTGGTGTGCAATGGACTCAGATAAGCACCGTAAAACTAGATTTAGAGAAAAGCAAAGTATTTTCTTAGGCAAGTGGATAAAAAGCCATGTTTACAAATATAAATATCATGTTAGTTTGCAGCAATTGCTCTAGCTTTCTGCCTAGAAAACACGAATGCGTTGAGTTTGTGTCTCCAATGGAAGTAATTAGTGTTTCCCAGCACAAAAGGAAATATCCCTTGCTTAAATACATTCAAAATGATAAACTCCATGGATAATATCAATAAAACACAAAGCAGGGCCTGCAGCAAGGTCTGGGATTGAGTTAGCCATAACACAAGAGGATATTTCTGGTTTCATCCAGTCATATCCTGACAAAGTGTTGTGGAAGTGGTTTTCAAGGGACTCAGATAATCACGGTCAAACTGGTTTGGGGGAAAACACACTGATTTCCTTGGTGAAGTGGATAAAAGCCATGTTGACAAATATAAATATCATGTTTGTTTGTAGCAATTGCTCTAGCTTTCTGCCTATAAAACAGGAATGTGTTGCGTTTGTGTCTCCATGTGGAAGTAATTAGTTTTTCCCAGCAGAAAAGAAAATATCGCCTGCTTAAATTCATTCAAAACCATAAAGTCCATGGATAATATCAAGAAAACACAAAGCAGAGCCTGTAGCATGATCTGGGATTGAGTTAGCCATAACACAAGAGGATATTTCTGGTTTCATCCAGTCATATCTGGACAAAGTGTTGTGGAACTGGTATGCAATGGACTCAGATAATCACGGTCACAGTGGATTTTGCGGAAAACAAACTCATTTTCTTGGTCACTTGGATAAGAAGCCTGTTTACAAATATAAATATCATGTTTGTTTGCAGCAATTGCTCTAGTTTTCTACATAGAAAACAGGAATGTGTTGAGTTTGTGTCTCCATGTGGAAGTAACTAGTTTTTCCCAGCACAAAAGAAAATAGTCCCTGCTTAAATTCATTCAAAACCATAAAGTCCATTGATAATATCTGAAAAACACAAAGCAGAGTCCATAGCACCAAGTGGGATTGAGTTAGCCATATCACAAGAGGATATTTCTGGTTTCATCCAGTCATATCCAGACAAGCTGTTGTGGAACTGGTAGGAAATGGACTCAGAAAATCACAGTCAAACTGGATCTAGAGAAAAGCAAAGTATTTTCTTAGGCAAGCGCATAAATGTCCTCTATACAAACACAAATATCAAGATTGCTTGCAGCAATTGCTCTAGCTTTCTGCCTAGAAAACCTGAATGTGTTGAGTTTGTGTCTCCATCTGAAAATAATTAGTGTTTCCCAGCACAAAAGAAAATATTCCCTGCTTAAATGCATTCAAAACCATAAAGGCCATTGATAATATCAAGAAAACAGAAAGCGGAACCTGTAGCACCATCTGAGATTGAGTTAGCCATTACACAAGAGGATATTTCTGGATTCATCCAGTCATATCCGGACAAAGTGTTGTGGAACTGGTATGCAATGGACTCACATAATCACCGTCAAACCACTTTTGGGGGAAAACACACTCATTTTCTTGGTCACGTGGATAAAATCATGTTTACAAATATGAATATCATGTTTGTTTGCACAATTGCTCTAGGTTTCTGCATAGAAAACAATAATGTGTTGATTTTGTGACTCCATGTGGAAATAATTCGTTTTTGCCAGCACAAAAGAAAATATTCCCTACTATAATGCATTGAAAACCATAAAGGCCATTGATAATATAAAGAAAACACAAAGCAGAGCCTGTAGCACCATTTGGGATAGAGTTTGCCATAACACAAGAGGATATTTCTGGATTCATCCAGTCATATCCGGACAAAGTGTTGTGGAACTGGTATGCCATGGACTCAGATAATCACCGTCAAACAGTTTTGGAGGAAAGCAAACTCATTTTCTTGTCAAGTGGATAAAAAGCCATGGTTACAAATATAAATATCATGTTTGTTTGCAGCAATTGCTCTAGCTTTCTGCCTAAAAAACACGATTGTGTTGAGTTTGTGTCTCCATGTGGAACTAATTAGTGTTTGCCAGCACCAGCACACAAAAAAATATTCCCTGCTTAAATGCATTTAAAACCGTAAAGTCCATGGATAATATCAGTAAAACACAAAGCAGAGCCTTCAGCACCACCTGGGATTGAGTTAGTCAAAACACAAGAGGATATTTCTGGTTTCATCCAGTCATATCCGGACAAAGTGTTGTGGAGCTAGTATGCAATGGACTCAGATAATCACCGTCAAATTGGTTTTGGAGAAAAGGCAACTCAGTTTCTTGTTCAAGTGGATAAAAAGTCATGTTTACAAATATAAATATCGTGTTTTTTGCATCAATTGCTCTAGCTTTCTGCATAGAATACAGGAATCTGTTGAATTTGTGTCTCCATGGGGAACTAATTAGTGTTTGCCAGCACATAAGAAAATATTCCCTGCTTAAATGCATTCAAAACCATAAATTCCATTGATATTATCAAGAAAACTCAAAGCAGAGCCTGTAGCCCCATTTTGGATAGAGTTAGCCATAAAACAAGAGGATATTTCTGGATTCATCCAGTCATATCCGGACAAAGTGTTGTGGAACTGGCATGCAATGGACTCAGATAATCACCATCAAACAGTTTTGGAGGAAAGCAAACTCATTTTCTTGTCAAGTGGATAAAAAGCCATGGTTACAAATATAAATATCATGTTAGTTTTCAGCAATTGCTCTAGCTTTCTGCCTAAAAAACACGATTGTGTTGAGTTTGTGTCTCCATGTGGAAGTAATTAGTGTTTCCCAGCACAAAAGAAAATATTGCCTGCTTCAATTCATTCAAAACCATACAGGCCATTGATAATATCAAGGAAACCCAAAGCAGACCCTGTAACAGCATCTGGGATTGAGTTAGCCATAACAGAGGAGGACATTTCTGGTTTGATCCAGTCATTTCCGGAAAAAGTGTTGTGGAACTGGTGTGCAATGGACTCAGATAAGCACCGTAAAACTAGATTTAGAGAAAAGCAAAGTATTTTCTTAGGCAAGTGGATAAAAAGCCATGTTTACAAATATAAATATCATGTTAGTTTGCAGCAATTGCTCTAGCTTTCTGCCTAGAAAACACGAATGCGTTGAGTTTGTGTCTCCAATGGAAGTAATTAGTGTTTCCCAGCACAAAAGGAAATATCCCTTGCTTAAATACATTCAAAATGATAAACTCCATGGATAATATCAATAAAACACAAAGCAGGGCCTGCAGCAAGGTCTGGGATTGAGTTAGCCATAACACAAGAGGATATTTCTGGTTTCATCCAGTCATATCCTGACAAAGTGTTGTGGAAGTGGTTTTCAAGGGACTCAGATAATCACGGTCAAACTGGTTTGGGGGAAAACACACTGATTTCCTTGGTGAAGTGGATAAAAGCCATGTTGACAAATATAAATATCATGTTTGTTTGTAGCAATTGCTCTAGCTTTCTGCCTATAAAACAGGAATGTGTTGCGTTTGTGTCTCCATGTGGAAGTAATTAGTTTTTCCCAGCAGAAAAGAAAATATCGCCTGCTTAAATTCATTCAAAACCATAAAGTCCATGGATAATATCAAGAAAACACAAAGCAGAGCCTGTAGCATGATCTGGGATTGAGTTAGCCATAACACAAGAGGATATTTCTGGTTTCATCCAGTCATATCTGGACAAAGTGTTGTGGAACTGGTATGCAATGGACTCAGATAATCACGGTCACAGTGGATTTTGCGGAAAACAAACTCATTTTCTTGGTCACTTGGATAAGAAGCCTGTTTACAAATATAAATATCATGTTTGTTTGCAGCAATTGCTCTAGTTTTCTACATAGAAAACAGGAATGTGTTGAGTTTGTGTCTCCATGTGGAAGTAACTAGTTTTTCCCAGCACAAAAGAAAATAGTCCCTGCTTAAATTCATTCAAAACCATAAAGTCCATTGATAATATCTGAAAAACACAAAGCAGAGTCCATAGCACCAAGTGGGATTGAGTTAGCCATATCACAAGAGGATATTTCTGGTTTCATCCAGTCATTTCCAGACAAGCTGTTGTGGAACTGGTAGGAAATGGACTCAGAAAATCACAGTCAAACTGGATCTAGAGAAAAGCAAAGTATTTTCTTAGGCAAGCGCATAAATGTCCTCTATACAAACACAAATATCAAGATTGCTTGCAGCAATTGCTCTAGCTTTCTGCCTAGAAAACCTGAATGTGTTGAGTTTGTGTCTCCATCTGAAAATAATTAGTGTTTCCCAGCACAAAAGAAAATATTCCCTGCTTAAATGCATTCAAAACCATAAAGGCCATTGATAATATCAAGAAAACAGAAAGCAGAACCTGTAGCACCATCTGAGATTGAGTTAGCCATTACACAAGAGGATATTTCTGGATTCATCCAGTCATATCCGGACAAAGTGTTGTGGAACTGGTATGCAATGGACTCACATAATCACCGTCAAACCACTTTTGGGGGAAAACACACTCATTTTCTTGGTCACGTGGATAAAATCATGTTTACAAATATGAATATCATGTTTGTTTGCACAATTGCTCTAGGTTTCTGCATAGAAAACAATAATGTGTTGATTTTGTGACTCCATGTGGAAATAATTCGTTTTTGCCAGCACAAAAGAAAATATTCCCTACTATAATGCATTGAAAACCATAAAGGCCATTGATAATATAAAGAAAACACAAAGCAGAGCCTGTAGCACCATTTGGGATAGAGTTTGCCATAACACAAGAGGATATTTCTGGATTCATCCAGTCATATCCGGACAAAGTGTTGTGGAACTGGCATGCAATGGACTCAGATAATCACTGTCAAACAATTTTGGAGGAAAGCAAACTCATTTTCTTGTCAAGTGGATAAAAAGCCATGTTTACAAATATAAATATCATGTTAGTTTGCAGCAATTGCTCTAGCTTTCTGCCTAGAAAACACGAATGCGTTGAGTTTGTGTCTCCAATGGAAGTAATTAGTGTTTCCCAGCACAAAAGGAAATATCCCTTGCTTAAATACATTCAAAATGATAAACTCAATGGATAATATCAATAAAACACAAAGCAGGGCCTGCAGCAAGGTCTGGGATTGAGTTAGCCATAACACAAGAGGATATTTCTGGTTTCATCCAGTCATATCCTGACAAAGTGTTGTGGAAGTGGTTTTCAAGGGACTCAGATAATCACGGTCAAACTGGTTTGGGGGAAAACACACTGATTTCCTTGGTGAAGTGGATAAAAGCCATGTTGACAAATATAAATATCATGTTTGTTTGTAGCAATTGCTCTAGCTTTCTGCCTATAAAACAGGAATGTGTTGCGTTTGTGTCTCCATGTGGAAGTAATTAGTTTTTCCCAGCAGAAAAGAAAATATCGCCTGCTTAAATTCATTCAAAACCATAAAGTCCATGGATAATATCAAGAAAACACAAAGCAGAGCCTGTAGCATGATCTGGGATTGAGTTAGCCATAACACAAGAGGATATTTCTGGTTTCATCCAGTCATATCTGGACAAAGTGTTGTGGAACTGGTATGCAATGGACTCAGATAATCACGGTCACAGTGGATTTTGCGGAAAACAAACTCATTTTCTTGGTCACTTGGATAAGAAGCCTGTTTACAAATATAAATATCATGTTTGTTTGCAGCAATTGCTCTAGTTTTCTACATAGAAAACAGGAATGTGTTGAGTTTGTGTCTCCATGTGGAAGTAACTAGTTTTTCCCAGCACAAAAGAAAATAGTCCCTGCTTAAATTCATTCAAAACCATAAAGTCCATTGATAATATCTGAAAAACACAAAGCAGAGTCCATAGCACCAAGTGGGATTGAGTTAGCCATATCACAAGAGGATATTTCTGGTTGCATCCAGTCATATCCAGACAAGCTGTTGTGGAACTGGTAGGAAATGGACTCAGAAAATCACAGTCAAACTGGATCTAGAGAAAAGCAAAGTATTTTCTTAGGCAAGCGCATAAATGTCCTCTATACAAACACAAATATCAAGATTGCTTGCAGCAATTGCTCTAGCTTTCTGCCTAGAAAACCTGAATGTGTTGAGTTTGTGTCTCCATGTGGAACTAATTAGTGTTTCCCAGCACAAAAGAAAATATTCCCTGCTTAAATGCATTCAAAACCATAAAGGCCATTGATAATATCAAGAAAACAGAAAGCAGAACCTGTAGCACCATCTGAGATTGAGTTAGCCATTACACAAGAGGATATTTCTGGATTCATCCAGTCATATCCGGACAAAGTGTTGTGGAACTGGTATGCAATGGACTCACATAATCACCGTCAAACCACTTTTGGGGGAAAACACACTCATTTTCTTGGTCACGTGGATAAAATCATGTTTACAAATATGAATATCATGTTTGTTTGCACAATTGCTCTAGGTTTCTGCATAGAAAACAATAATGTGTTGATTTTGTGACTCCATGTGGAAATAATTCGTTTTTGCCAGCACAAAAGAAAATATTCCCTACTATAATGCATTGAAAACCATAAAGGCCATTGATAATATAAAGAAAACACAAAGCAGAGCCTGTAGCACCATTTGGGATAGAGTTTGCCATAACACAAGAGGATATTTCTGGATTCATCCAGTCATATCCGGACAAAGTGTTGTGGAACTGGCATGCAATGGACTCAGATAATCACCGTCAAACAGTTTTGGAGGAAAGCAAACTCATTTTCTTGTCAAGTGGATAAAAAGCCATGGTTACAAATATAAATATCATGTTTGTTTGCAGCAATTGCTCTAGCTTTCTGCCTAAAAAACACGATTGTGTTGAGTTTGTGTCTCCATGTGGAACTAATTAGTGTTTGCCAGCACCAGCACACAAAAAAATATTCCCTGCTTAAATGCATTTAAAACCGTAAAGTCCATGGATAATATCAGTAAAACACAAAGCAGAGCCTTCAGCACCACCTGGGATTGAGTTAGTCAAAACACAAGAGGATATTTCTGGTTTCATCCAGTCATATCCGGACAAAGTGTTGTGGAGCTAGTATGCAATGGACTCAGATAATCACCGTCAAATTGGTTTTGGAGAAAAGGCAACTCAGTTTCTTGTTCAAGTGGATAAAAAGTCATGTTTACAAATATAAATATCGTGTTTTTTGCATCAATTGCTCTAGCTTTCTGCATAGAATACAGGAATCTGTTGAATTTGTGTCTCCATGGGGAACTAATTAGTGTTTGCCAGCACATAAGAAAATATTGCCTGCTTAAATGCATTCAAAACCATAAATTCCATTGATATTATCAAGAAAACTCAAAGCAGAGCCTGTAGCCCCATTTTGGATAGAGTTAGCCATAAAACAAGAGGATATTTCTGGATTCATCCAGTCATATCCGGACAAAGTGTTGTGGAACTGGCATGCAATGGACTCAGATAATCACCGTCAAACAGTTTTGGAGGAAAGCAAACTCATTTTCTTGTCAAGTGGATAAAAAGCCATGGTTACAAATATAAATATCATGTTTGTTTGCAGCAATTGCTCTAGCTTTCTGCCTAAAAAACACGATTGTGTTGAGTTTGTGTCTCCATGTGGAAGTAATTAGTGTTTCCCAGCACAAAAGAAAATATTGCCTGCTTCAATTCATTCAAAACCATACAGGCCATTGATAATATCAAGGAAACCCAAAGCAGACCCTGTAACAGCATCTGGGATTGAGTTAGCCATAACAGAGGAGGACATTTCTGGTTTGATCCAGTCATTTCCGGAAAAAGTGTTGTGGAACTGGTGTGCAATGGACTCAGATAAGCACCGTAAAACTAGATTTAGAGAAAAGCAAAGTATTTTCTTAGGCAAGTGGATAAAAAGCCATGTTTACCAATATAAATATCTAGTTTGTTTGCAGCAATTGCTCTAGCTTTCTGCCTAGAAAACACGAATGCGTTGAGTTTGTGTCTCCAATGGAAGTAATTAGTGTTTCCCAGCACAAAAGGAAATATCCCTTGCTTAAATACATTCAAAATGATAAACTCCATGGATAATATCAATAAAACACAAAGCAGGGCCTGCAGCAAGGTCTGGGATTGAGTTAGCCATAACACAAGAGGATATTTCTGGTTTCATCCAGTCATATCCTGACAAAGTGTTGTGGAAGTGGTTTTCAAGGGACTCAGATAATCACAGTCAAACTGGTTTGGGGGAAAACACACTGATTTCCTTGGTGAAGTGGATAAAAGCCATGTTGACAAATATAAATATCATGTTTGTTTGTAGCAATTGCTCTAGCTTTCTGCCTATAAAACAGGAATGTGTTGCGTTTGTGTCTCCATGTGGAAGTAATTAGTTTTTCCCAGCAGAAAAGAAAATATCGCCTGCTTAAATTCATTCAAAACCATAAAGTCCATGGATAATATCAAGAAAACACAAAGCAGAGCCTGTAGCATGATCTGGGATTGAGTTAGCCATAACACAAGAGGATATTTCTGGTTTCATCCAGTCATATCTGGACAAAGTGTTGTGGAACTGGTATGCAATGGACTCAGATAATCACGGTCACAGTGGATTTTGCGGAAAACAAACTCATTTTCTTGGTCACTTGGATAAGAAGCCTGTTTACAAATATAAATATCATGTTTGTTTGCAGCAATTGCTCTAGTTTTCTACATAGAAAACAGGAATGTGTTGAGTTTGTGTCTCCATGTGGAAGTAACTAGTTTTTCCCAGCACAAAAGAAAATAGTCCCTGCTTAAATTCATTCAAAACCATAAAGTCCATTGATAATATCTGAAAAACACAAAGCAGAGTCCATAGCACCAAGTGGGATTGAGTTAGCCATATCACAAGAGGATATTTCTGGTTGCATCCAGTCATATCCAGACAAGCTGTTGTGGAACTGGTAGGAAATGGACTCAGAAAATCACAGTCAAACTGGATCTAGAGAAAAGCAAAGTATTTTCTTAGGCAAGCGCATAAATGTCCTCTATACAAACACAAATATCAAGATTGCTTGCAGCAATTGCTCTAGCTTTCTGCCTAGAAAACCTGAATGTGTTGAGTTTGTGTCTCCATCTGAAAATAATTAGTGTTTCCCAGCACAAAAGAAAATATTCCCTGCTTAAATGCATTCAAAACCATAAAGGCCATTGATAATATCAAGAAAACAGAAAGCAGAACCTGTAGCACCATCTGAGATTGAGTTAGCCATTACACAAGAGGATATTTCTGGATTCATCCAGTCATATCCGGACAAAGTGTTGTGGAACTGGTATGCAATGGACTCACATAATCACCGTCAAACCACTTTTGGGGGAAAACACACTCATTTTCTTGGTCACGTGGATAAAATCATGTTTACAAATATGAATATCATGTTTGTTTGCACAATTGCTCTAGGTTTCTGCATAGAAAACAATAATGTGTTGATTTTGTGACTCCATGTGGAAATAATTCGTTTTTGCCAGCACAAAAGAAAATATTCCCTACTATAATGCATTGAAAACCATAAAGGCCATTGATAATATAAAGAAAACACAAAGCAGAGCCTGTAGCACCATTTGGGATAGAGTTTGCCATAACACAAGAGGATATTTCTGGATTCATCCAGTCATATCCGGACAAAGTGTTGTGGAACTGGCATGCAATGGACTCAGATAATCACCGTCAAACAGTTTTGGAGGAAAGCAAACTCATTTTCTTGTCAAGTGGATAAAAAGCCATGGTTACAAATATAAATATCATGTTTGTTTGCAGCAATTGCTCTAGCTTTCTGCCTAAAAAACACGATTGTGTTGAGTTTGTGTCTCCATGTGGAACTAATTAGTGTTTGCCAGCACCAGCACACAAAAAAATATTCCCTGCTTAAATGCATTTAAAACCGTAAAGTCCATGGATAATACCAGTAAAACACAAAGCAGAGCCTTCAGCACCACCTGGGATTGAGTTAGTCAAAACACAAGAGGATATTTCTGGTTTCATCCAGTCATATCCGGACAAAGTGTTGTGGAGCTAGTATGCAATGGACTCAGATAATCACCGTCAAATTGGTTTTGGAGAAAAGGCAACTCAGTTTCTTGTTCAAGTGGATAAAAAGTCATGTTTACAAATATAAATATCGTGTTTTTTGCATCAATTGCTCTAGCTTTCTGCATAGAATACAGGAATCTGTTGAATTTGTGTCTCCATGGGGAACTAATTAGTGTTTGCCAGCACATAAGAAAATATTCCCTGCTTAAATGCATTCAAAACCATAAATTCCATTGATATTATCAAGAAAACTCAAAGCAGAGCCTGTAGCCCCATTTTGGATAGAGTTAGCCATAAAACAAGAGGATATTTCTGGATTCATCCAGTCATATCCGGACAAAGTGTTGTGGAACTGGCATGCAATGGACTCAGATAATCACCGTCAAACACTTTTGGAGGAAAGCAAACTCATTTTCTTGTCAAGTGGATAAAAAGCCATGGTTACAAATATAAATATCATGTTTGTTTGCAGCAATTGCTCTAGCTTTCTGCCTAAAAAACACGATTGTGTTGAGTTTGTGTCTCCATGTGGAAGTAATTAGTGTTTCCCAGCACAAAAGAAATTATTGCCTGCTTCAATTCATTCAAAACCATACAGGCCCTTCATAATATCAAGGAAACCCAAAGCAGACCCTGTAACAGCATCTGGGATTGAGTTAGCCATAACAGAGGAGGACATTTCTGGTTTGATCCAGTCATTTCCGGAAAAAGTGTTGTGGAACTGGTGTGCAATGGACTCAGATAAGCACCGTAAAACTAGATTTAGAGAAAAGCAAAGTATTTTCTTAGGCAAGTGGATAAAATCCATGTTTACCAATATAAATATCTAGTTTGTTTGCAGCAATTGCTCTAGCTTTCTGCCTAGAAAACACGAATGCGTTGAGTTTGTGTCTCCAATGGAAGTAATTAGTGTTTCCCAGCACAAAAGGAAATATCCCTTGCTTAAATACATTCAAAATGATAAACTCCATGGATAATATCAATAAAACACAAAGCAGGGCCTGCAGCAAGGTCTGGGATTGAGTTAGCCATAACACAAGAGGATATTTCTGGTTTCATCCAGTCATATCCTGACAAAGTGTTGTGGAAGTGGTTTTCAAGGGACTCAGATAATCACGGTCAAACTGGTTTGGGGGAAAACACACTGATTTCCTTGGTGAAGTGGATAAAAGCCATGTTGACAAATATAAATATCATGTTTGTTTGTAGCAATTGCTCTAGCTTTCTGCCTATAAAACAGGAATGTGTTGCGTTTGTGTCTCCATGTGGAAGTAATTAGTTTTTCCCAGCAGAAAAGAAAATATCGCCTGCTTAAATTCATTCAAAACCATAAAGTCCATGGATAATATCAAGAAAACACAAAGCAGAGCCTGTAGCATGATCTGGGATTGAGTTAGCCATAACACAAGAGGATATTTCTGGTTTCATCCAGTCATATCTGGACAAAGTGTTGTGGAACTGGTATGCAATGGACTCAGATAATCACGGTCACAGTGGATTTTGCGGAAAACAAACTCATTTTCTTGGTCACTTGGATAAGAAGCCTGTTTACAAATATAAATATCATGTTTGTTTGCAGCAATTGCTCTAGTTTTCTACATAGAAAACAGGAATGTGTTGAGTTTGTGTCTCCATGTGGAAGTAACTAGTTTTTCCCAGCACAAAAGAAAATAGTCCCTGCTTAAATTCATTCAAAACCATAAAGTCCATTGATAATATCTGAAAAACACAAAGCAGAGTCCATAGCACCAAGTGGGATTGAGTTAGCCATATCACAAGAGGATATTTCTGGTTTCATCCAGTCATATCCAGACAAGCTGTTGTGGAACTGGTAGGAAATGGACTCAGAAAATCACAGTCAAACTGGATCTAGAGAAAAGCAAAGTATTTTCTTAGGCAAGCGCATAAATGTCCTCTATACAAACACAAATATCAAGATTGCTTGCAGCAATTGCTCTAGCTTTCTGCCTAGAAAACCTGAATGTGTTGAGTTTGTGTCTCCATCTGAAAATAATTAGTGTTTCCCAGCACAAAAGAAAATATTCCCTGCTTAAATGCATTCAAAACCATAAAGGCCATTGATAATATCAAGAAAACAGAAAGCAGAACCTGTAGCACCATCTGAGATTGAGTTAGCCATTACACAAGAGGATATTTCTGGATTCATCCAGTCATATCCGGACAAAGTGTTGTGGAACTGGTATGCAATGGACTCACATAATCACCGTCAAACCACTTTTGGGGGAAAACACACTCATTTTCTTGGTCACGTGGATAAAATCATGTTTACAAATATGAATATCATGTTTGTTTGCACAATTGCTCTAGGTTTCTGCATAGAAAACAATAATGTGTTGATTTTGTGACTCCATGTGGAAATAATTCGTTTTTGCCAGCACAAAAGAAAATATTCCCTACTATAATGCATTGAAAACCATAAAGGCCATTGATAATATAAAGAAAACACAAAGCAGAGCCTGTAGCACCATTTGGGATAGAGTTTGCCATAACACAAGAGGATATTTCTGGATTCATCCAGTCATATCCGGACAAAGTGTTGTGGAACTGGCATGCAATGGACTCAGATAATCACCGTCAAACAGTTTTGGAGGAAAGCAAACTCATTTTCTTGTCAAGTGGATAAAAAGCCATGGTTACAAATATAAATATCATGTTTGTTTGCAGCAATTGCTCTAGCTTTCTGCCTAAAAAACACGATTGTGTTGAGTTTGTGTCTCCATGTGGAACTAATTAGTGTTTGCCAGCACCAGCACACAAAAAAATATTCCCTGCTTAAATGCATTTAAAACCGTAAAGTCCATGGATAATATCAGTAAAACACAAAGCAGAGCCTTCAGCACCACCTGGGATTGAGTTAGTCAAAACACAAGAGGATATTTCTGGTTTCATCCAGTCATATCCGGACAAAGTGTTGTGGAGCTAGTATGCAATGGACTCAGATAATCACCGTCAAATTGGTTTTGGAGAAAAGGCAACTCAGTTTCTTGTTCAAGTGGATAAAAAGTCATGTTTACAAATATAAATATCGTGTTTTTTGCATCAATTGCTCTAGCTTTCTGCATAGAATACAGGAATCTGTTGAATTTGTGTCTCCATGGGGAACTAATTAGTGTTTGCCAGCACATAAGAAAATATTCCCTGCTTAAATGCATTCAAAACCATAAATTCCATTGATATTATCAAGAAAACTCAAAGCAGAGCCTGTAGCCCCATTTTGGATAGAGTTAGCCATAAAACAAGAGGATATTTCTGGATTCATCCAGTCATATCCGGACAAAGTGTTGTGGAACTGGCATGCAATGGACTCAGATAATCACCGTCAAACAGTTTTGGAGGAAAGCAAACTCATTTTCTTGTCAAGTGGATAAAAAGCCATGGTTACAAATATAAATATCATGTTTGTTTGCAGCAATTGCTCTAGCTTTCTGCCTAAAAAACACGATTGTGTTGAGTTTGTGTCTCCATGTGGAAGTAATTAGTGTTTCCCAGCACAAAAGAAATTATTGCCTGCTTCAATTCATTCAAAACCATACAGGCCATTGATAATATCAAGGAAACCCAAAGCAGACCCTGTAACAGCATCTGGGATTGAGTTAGCCATAACAGAGGAGGACATTTCTGGTTTGATCCAGTCATTTCCGGAAAAAGTGTTGTGGAACTGGTGTGCAATGGACTCAGATAAGCACCGTAAAACTAGATTTAGAGAAAAGCAAAGTATTTTCTTAGGCAAGTGGATAAAAAGCCATGTTTACCAATATAAATATCTAGTTTGTTTGCAGCAATTGCTCTAGCTTTCTGCCTAGAAAACACGAATGCGTTGAGTTTGTGTCTCCAATGGAAGTAATTAGTGTTTCCCAGCACAAAAGGAAATATCCCTTGCTTAAATACATTCAAAATGATAAACTCCATGGATAATATCAATAAAACACAAAGCAGGGCCTGCAGCAAGGTCTGGGATTGAGTTAGCCATAACACAAGAGGATATTTCTGGTTTCATCCAGTCATATCCTGACAAAGTGTTGTGGAAGTGGTTTTCAAGGGACTCAGATAATCACGGTCAAACTGGTTTGGGGGAAAACACACTGATTTCCTTGGTGAAGTGGATAAAAGCCATGTTGACAAATATAAATATCATGTTTGTTTGTAGCAATTGCTCTAGCTTTCTGCCTATAAAACAGGAATGTGTTGCGTTTGTGTCTCCATGTGGAAGTAATTAGTTTTTCCCAGCAGAAAAGAAAATATCGCCTGCTTAAATTCATTCAAAACCATAAAGTCCATGGATAATATCAAGAAAACACAAAGCAGAGCCTGTAGCATGATCTGGGATTGAGTTAGCCATAACACAAGAGGATATTTCTGGTTTCATCCAGTCATATCTGGACAAAGTGTTGTGGAACTGGTATGCAATGGACTCAGATAATCACGGTCACAGTGGATTTTGCGGAAAACAAACTCATTTTCTTGGTCACTTGGATAAGAAGCCTGTTTACAAATATAAATATCATGTTTGTTTGCAGCAATTGCTCTAGTTTTCTACATAGAAAACAGGAATGTGTTGAGTTTGTGTCTCCATGTGGAAGTAACTAGTTTTTCCCAGCACAAAAGAAAATAGTCCCTGCTTAAATTCATTCAAAACCATAAAGTCCATTGATAATATCTGAAAAACACAAAGCAGAGTCCATAGCACCAAGTGGGATTGAGTTAGCCATATCACAAGAGGATATTTCTGGTTTCATCCAGTCATATCCAGACAAGCTGTTGTGGAACTGGTAGGAAATGGACTCAGAAAATCACAGTCAAACTGGATCTAGAGAAAAGCAAAGTATTTTCTTAGGCAAGCGCATAAATGTCCTCTATACAAACACAAATATCAAGATTGCTTGCAGCAATTGCTCTAGCTTTCTGCCTAGAAAACCTGAATGTGTTGAGTTTGTGTCTCCATGTGGAACTAATTAGTGTTTCCCAGCACAAAAGAAAATATTCCCTGCTTAAATGCATTCAAAACCATAAAGGCCATTGATAATATCAAGAAAACAGAAAGCAGAACCTGTAGCACCATCTGAGATTGAGTTAGCCATTACACAAGAGGATATTTCTGGATTCATCCAGTCATATCCGGACAAAGTGTTGTGGAACTGGTATGCAATGGACTCACATAATCACCGTCAAACCACTTTTGGGGGAAAACACACTCATTTTCTTGGTCACGTGGATAAAATCATGTTTACAAATATGAATATCATGTTTGTTTGCACAATTGCTCTAGGTTTCTGCATAGAAAACAATAATGTGTTGATTTTGTGACTCCATGTGGAAATAATTCGTTTTTGCCAGCACAAAAGAAAATATTCCCTACTATAATGCATTGAAAACCATAAAGGCCATTGATAATATAAAGAAAACACAAAGCAGAGCCTGTAGCACCATTTGGGATAGAGTTTGCCATAACACAAGAGGATATTTCTGGATTCATCCAGTCATATCCGGACAAAGTGTTGTGGAACTGGCATGCAATGGACTCAGATAATCACCGTCAAACAGTTTTGGAGGAAAGCAAACTCATTTTCTTGTCAAGTGGATAAAAAGCCATGTTTACAAATATAAATATCATGTTAGTTTGCAGCAATTGCTCTAGCTTTCTGCCTAGAAAACACGAATGCGTTGAGTTTGTGTCTCCAATGGAAGTAATTAGTGTTTCCCAGCACAAAAGGAAATATCCCTTGCTTAAATACATTCAAAATGATAAACTCCATGGATAATATCAATAAAACACAAAGCAGGGCCTGCAGCAAGGTCTGGGATTGAGTTAGCCATAACACAAGAGGATATTTCTGGTTTCATCCAGTCATATCCTGACAAAGTGTTGTGGAAGTGGTTTTCAAGGGACTCAGATAATCACGGTCAAACTGGTTTGGGGGAAAACACACTGATTTCCTTGGTGAAGTGGATAAAAGCCATGTTGACAAATATAAATATCATGTTTGTTTGTAGCAATTGCTCTAGCTTTCTGCCTATAAAACAGGAATGTGTTGCGTTTGTGTCTCCATGTGGAAGTAATTAGTTTTTCCCAGCAGAAAAGAAAATATCGCCTGCTTAAATTCATTCAAAACCATAAAGTCCATGGATAATATCAAGAAAACACAAAGCAGAGCCTGTAGCATGATCTGGGATTGAGTTAGCCATAACACAAGAGGATATTTCTGGTTTCATCCAGTCATATCTGGACAAAGTGTTGTGGAACTGGTATGCAATGGACTCAGATAATCACGGTCACAGTGGATTTTGCGGAAAACAAACTCATTTTCTTGGTCACTTGGATAAGAAGCCTGTTTACAAATATAAATATCATGTTTGTTTGCAGCAATTGCTCTAGTTTTCTACATAGAAAACAGGAATGTGTTGAGTTTGTGTCTCCATGTGGAAGTAACTAGTTTTTCCCAGCACAAAAGAAAATAGTCCCTGCTTAAATTCATTCAAAACCATAAAGTCCATTGATAATATCTGAAAAACACAAAGCAGAGTCCATAGCACCAAGTGGGATTGAGTTAGCCATATCACAAGAGGATATTTCTGGTTTCATCCAGTCATATCCAGACAAGCTGTTGTGGAACTGGTAGGAAATGGACTCAGAAAATCACAGTCAAACTGGATCTAGAGAAAAGCAAAGTATTTTCTTAGGCAAGCGCATAAATGTCCTCTATACAAACACAAATATCAAGATTGCTTGCAGCAATTGCTCTAGCTTTCTGCCTAGAAAACCTGAATGTGTTGAGTTTGTGTCTCCATCTGAAAATAATTAGTGTTTCCCAGCACAAAAGAAAATATTCCCTGCTTAAATGCATTCAAAACCATAAAGGCCATTGATAATATCAAGAAAACAGAAAGCAGAACCTGTAGCACCATCTGAGATTGAGTTAGCCATTACACAAGAGGATATTTCTGGATTCATCCAGTCATATCCGGACAAAGTGTTGTGGAACTGGTATGCAATGGACTCACATAATCACCGTCAAACCACTTTTGGGGGAAAACACACTCATTTTCTTGGTCACGTGGATAAAATCATGTTTACAAATATGAATATCATGTTTGTTTGCACAATTGCTCTAGGTTTCTGCATAGAAAACAATAATGTGTTGATTTTGTGACTCCATGTGGAAATAATTCGTTTTTGCCAGCACAAAAGAAAATATTCCCTACTATAATGCATTGAAAACCATAAAGGCCATTGATAATATAAAGAAAACACAAAGCAGAGCCTGTAGCACCATTTGGGATAGAGTTTGCCATAACACAAGAGGATATTTCTGGATTCATCCAGTCATATCCGGACAAAGTGTTGTGGAACTGGCATGCAATGGACTCAGATAATCACCGTCAAACAGTTTTGGAGGAAAGCAAACTCATTTTCTTGTCAAGTGGATAAAAAGCCATGGTTACAAATATAAATATCATGTTTGTTTGCAGCAATTGCTCTAGCTTTCTGCCTAAAAAACACGATTGTGTTGAGTTTGTGTCTCCATGTGGAAGTAATTAGTGTTTCCCAGCACAAAAGAAATTATTGCCTGCTTCAATTCATTCAAAACCATACAGGCCATTGATAATATCAAGGAAACCCAAAGCAGACCCTGTAACAGCATCTGGGATTGAGTTAGCCATAACAGAGGAGAACATTTCTGGTTTGATCCAGTCATTTCCGGAAAAAGTGTTGTGGAACTGGTGTGCAATGGACTCAGATAAGCACCGTAAAACTAGATTTAGAGAAAAGCAAAGTATTTTCTTAGGCAAGTGGATAAAAAGCCATGTTTACCAATATAAATATCTAGTTTGTTTGCAGCAATTGCTCGAGCTTTCTGACTAGAAAACACGAATGAGTTGAGTTTGTGTCTTCATGTGGAACTAATTAGTGTTTCCCAGCACAAAAGAAAATATTGCCTGCTTAAATTCATCCAAAAGCATAAACTCCATGGATAATATCAATAAAACACAAAGCAGGGCCTGCAGCAAGGTCTGGGATTGAGTTAGCCATAACACAAGAGGATATTTCTGGTTTCATCCAGTCATATCCTGACAAAGTGTTGTGGAAGTGGTTTTCAAGGGACTCAGATAATCACGGTCAAACTGGTTTGGGGGAAAACACACTGATTTCCTTGGTGAAGTGGATAAAAGCCATGTTGACAAATATAAATATCATGTTTGTTTGTAGCAATTGCTCTAGCTTTCTGCCTATAAAACAGGAATGTGTTGCGTTTGTGTCTCCATGTGGAAGTAATTAGTTTTTCCCAGCAGAAAAGAAAATATCGCCTGCTTAAATTCATTCAAAACCATAAAGTCCATGGATAATATCAAGAAAACACAAAGCAGAGCCTGTAGCATGATCTGGGATTGAGTTAGCCATAACACAAGAGGATATTTCTGGTTTCATCCAGTCATATCTGGACAAAGTGTTGTGGAACTGGTATGCAATGGACTCAGATAATCACGGTCACAGTGGATTTTGCGGAAAACAAACTCATTTTCTTGGTCACTTGGATAAGAAGCCTGTTTACAAATATAAATATCATGTTTGTTTGCAGCAATTGCTCTAGTTTTCTACATAGAAAACAGGAATGTGTTGAGTTTGTGTCTCCATGTGGAAGTAACTAGTTTTTCCCAGCACAAAAGAAAATAGTCCCTGCTTAAATTCATTCAAAACCATAAAGTCCATTGATAATATCTGAAAAACACAAAGCAGAGTCCATAGCACCAAGTGGGATTGAGTTAGCCATATCACAAGAGGATATTTCTGGTTTCATCCAGTCATATCCAGACAAGCTGTTGTGGAACTGGTAGGAAATGGACTCAGAAAATCACAGTCAAACTGGATCTAGAGAAAAGCAAAGTATTTTCTTAGGCAAGCGCATAAATGTCCTCTATACAAACACAAATATCAAGATTGCTTGCAGCAATTGCTCTAGCTTTCTGCCTAGAAAACCTGAATGTGTTGAGTTTGTGTCTCCATCTGAAAATAATTAGTGTTTCCCAGCACAAAAGAAAATATTCCCTGCTTAAATGCATTCAAAACCATAAAGGCCATTGATAATATCAAGAAAACAGAAAGCAGAACCTGTAGCACCATCTGAGATTGAGTTAGCCATTACACAAGAGGATATTTCTGGATTCATCCAGTCATATCCGGACAAAGTGTTGTGGAACTGGTATGCAATGGACTCACATAATCACCGTCAAACCACTTTTGGGGGAAAACACACTCATTTTCTTGGTCACGTGGATAAAATCATGTTTACAAATATGAATATCATGTTTGTTTGCACAATTGCTCTAGGTTTCTGCATAGAAAACAATAATGTGTTGATTTTGTGACTCCATGTGGAAATAATTCGTTTTTGCCAGCACAAAAGAAAATATTCCCTACTATAATGCATTGAAAACCATAAAGGCCTTTGATAATATAAAGAAAACACAAAGCAGAGCCTGTAGCACCATTTGGGATAGAGTTTGCCATAACACAAGAGGATATTTCTGGATTCATCCAGTCATATCCGGACAAAGTGTTGTGGAACTGGCATGCAATGGACTCAGATAATCACCGTCAAACAGTTTTGGAGGAAAGCAAACTCATTTTCTTGTCAAGTGGATAAAAAGCCATGGTTACAAATATAAATATCATGTTTGTTTGCAGCAATTGCTCTAGCTTTCTGCCTAAAAAACACGATTGTGTTGAGTTTGTGTCTCCATGTGGAACTAATTAGTGTTTGCCAGCACCAGCACACAAAAAAATATTCCCTGCTTAAATGCATTTAAAACCGCAAAGTCCATGGATAATATCAGTAAAACACAAAGCAGAGCCTTCAGCACCACCTGGGATTGAGTTAGTCAAAACACAAGAGGATATTTCTGGTTTCATCCAGTCATATCCGGACAAAGTGTTGTGGAACTGGCATGCAATGGACTCAGATAATCACCGTCAAACAGTTTTGGAGGAAAGCAAACTCATTTTCTTGTCAAGTGGATAAAAAGCCATGGTTACAAATATAAATATCATGTTTGTTTGCAGCAATTGCTCTAGCTTTCTGCCTAAAAAACACGATTGTGTTGAGTTTGTGTCTCCATGTGGAAGTAATTAGTGTTTCCCAGCACAAAAGAAATTATTGCCTGCTTCAATTCATTCAAACCCATACAGGCCATTGATAATATCAAGGAAACCCAAAGCAGACCCTGTAACAGCATCTGGGATTGAGTTAGCCATAACAGAGGAGGACATTTCTGGTTTGATCCAGTCATTTCCGGAAAAAGTGTTGTGGAACTGCTGTGCAATGGACTCAGATAAGCACCGTAAAACTAGATTTAGAGAAAAGCAAAGTATTTTCTTAGGCAAGTGGATAAAATGCCATGTTTACAAATATAAATATCATGTTAGTTTGCAGCAATTGCTCTAGCTTTCTGCCTAGAAAACACGAATGCGTTGAGTTTGTGTCTCCAATGGAAGTAATTAGTGTTTCCCAGCACAAAAGGAAATATCCCTTGCTTAAATACATTCAAAATGATAAACTCCATGGATAATATCAATAAAACACAAAGCAGGGCCTGCAGCAAGGTCTGGGATAGAGTTAGCCATAACACAAGAGGATATTTCTGGTTTCATCCAGTCATATCCTGACAAAGTGTTGTGGAAGTGGTTTTCAAGGGACTCAGATAATCACGGTCAAACTGGTTTGGGGGAAAACACACTGATTTCCTTGGTGAAGTGGATAAAAGCCATGTTGACAAATATAAATATCATGTTTGTTTGTAGCAATTGCTCTAGCTTTCTGCCTATAAAACAGGAATGTGTTGCGTTTGTGTCTCCATGTGGAAGTAATTAGTTTTTCCCAGCAGAAAAGAAAATATCGCCTGCTGAAATTCATTCAAAACCATAAAGTCCATGGATAATATCAAGAAAACACAAAGCAGAGCCTGTAGCATGATCTGGGATTGAGTTAGCCATAACACAAGAGGATATTTCTGGTTTCATCCAGTCATATCTGGACAAAGTGTTGTGGAACTGGTATGCAATGGACTCAGATAATCATGGTCACAGTGGATTTTGCGGAAAACAAACTCATTTTCTTGGTCACTTGGATAAGAAGCCTGTTTACAAATATAAATATCATGTTTGTTTGCAGCAATTGCTCTAGTTTTCTACATAGAAAACAGGAATGTGTTGAGTTTGTGTCTCCATGTGGAAGTAACTAGTTTTTCCCAGCACAAAAGAAAATAGTCCCTGCTTAAATTCATTCAAAACCATAAAGTCCATTGATAATATCTGAAAAACACAAAGCAGAGTCCATAGCACCAAGTGGGATTGAGTTAGCCATATCACAAGAGGATATTTCTGGTTTCATCCAGTCATATCCAGACAAGCTGTTGTGGAACTGGTAGGAAATGGACTCAGAAAATCACAGTCAAACTGGATCTAGAGAAAAGCAAAGTATTTTCTTAGGCAAGCGCATAAATGTCCTCTATACAAACACAAATATCAAGATTGCTTGCAGCAATTGCTCTAGCTTTCTGCCTAGAAAACCTGAATGTGTTGAGTTTGTGTCTCCATGTGGAACTAATTAGTGTTTCCCAGCACAAAAGAAAATATTCCCTGCTTAAATGCATTCAAAACCATAAAGGCCATTGATAATATCAAGAAAACAGAAAGCAGAACCTGTAGCACCATCTGAGATTGAGTTAGCCATTACACAAGAGGATATTTCTGGATTCATCCAGTCATATCCGGACAAAGTGTTGTGGAACTGGTATGCAATGGACTCACATAATCACCGTCAAACCACTTTTGGGGGAAAACACACTCATTTTCTTGGTCACGTGGATAAAATCATGTTTACAAATATGAATATCATGTTTGTTTGCACAATTGCTCTAGGTTTCTGCATAGAAAACAATAATGTGTTGATTTTGTGACTCCATGTGGAAATAATTCGTTTTTGCCAGCACAAAAGAAAATATTCCCTACTATAATGCATTGAAAACCATAAAGGCCATTGATAATATAAAGAAAACACAAAGCAGAGCCTGTAGCACCATTTGGGATAGAGTTTGCCATAACACAAGAGGATATTTCTGGATTCATCCAGTCATATCCGGACAAAGTGTTGTGGAACTGGCATGCAATGGACTCAGATAATCACCGTCAAACAGTTTTGGAGGAAAGCAAACTCATTTTCTTGTCAAGTGGATAAAAAGCCATGGTTACAAATATAAATATCATGTTTGTTTGCAGCAACTGCTCTAGCTTTCTGCCTAAAAAACACGATTGTGTTGAGTTTGTGTCTCCATGTGGAAGTAATTAGTGTTTCCCAGCACAAAAGAAATTATTGCCTGCTTCAATTCATTCAAAACCATACAGGCCATTGATAATATCAAGGAAACCCAAAGCAGACCCTGTAACAGCATCTGGGATTGAGTTAGCCATAACAGAGGAGAACATTTCTGGTTTGATCCAGTCATTTCCGGAAAAAGTGTTGTGGAACTGGTGTGCAATGGACTCAGATAAGCACCGTAAAACTAGATTTAGAGAAAAGCAAAGTATTTTCTTAGGCAAGTGGATAAAAAGCCATGTTTACCAATATAAATATCTAGTTTGTTTGCAGCAATTGCTCGAGCTTTCTGACTAGAAAACACGAATGAGTTGAGTTTGTGTCTTCATGTGGAACTAATTAGTGTTTCCCAGCACAAAAGAAAATATTGCCTGCTTAAATTCATCCAAAAGCATAAACTCCATGGATAATATCAATAAAACACAAAGCAGGGCCTGCAGCAAGGTCTGGGATTGAGTTAGCCATAACACAAGAGGATATTTCTGGTTTCATCCAGTCATATCCTGACAAAGTGTTGTGGAAGTGGTTTTCAAGGGACTCAGATAATCACGGTCAAACTGGTTTGGGGGAAAACACACTGATTTCCTTGGTGAAGTGGATAAAAGCCATGTTGACAAATATAAATATCATGTTTGTTTGTAGCAATTGCTCTAGCTTTCTGCCTATAAAACAGGAATGTGTTGCGTTTGTGTCTCCATGTGGAAGTAATTAGTTTTTCCCAGCAGAAAAGAAAATATCGCCTGCTTAAATTCATTCAAAACCATAAAGTCCATGGATAATATCAAGAAAACACAAAGCAGAGCCTGTAGCATGATCTGGGATTGAGTTAGCCATAACACAAGAGGATATTTCTGGTTTCATCCAGTCATATCTGGACAAAGTGTTGTGGAACTGGTATGCAATGGACTCAGATAATCACGGTCACAGTGGATTTTGCGGAAAACAAACTCATTTTCTTGGTCACTTGGATAAGAAGCCTGTTTACAAATATAAATATCATGTTTGTTTGCAGCAATTGCTCTAGTTTTCTACATAGAAAACAGGAATGTGTTGAGTTTGTGTCTCCATGTGGAAGTAACTAGTTTTTCCCAGCACAAAAGAAAATAGTCCCTGCTTAAATTCATTCAAAACCATAAAGTCCATTGATAATATCTGAAAAACACAAAGCAGAGTCCATAGCACCAAGTGGGATTGAGTTAGCCATATCACAAGAGGATATTTCTGGTTTCATCCAGTCATATCCAGACAAGCTGTTGTGGAACTGGTAGGAAATGGACTCAGAAAATCACAGTCAAACTGGATCTAGAGAAAAGCAAAGTATTTTCTTAGGCAAGCGCATAAATGTCCTCTATACAAACACAAATATCAAGATTGCTTGCAGCAATTGCTCTAGCTTTCTGCCTAGAAAACCTGAATGTGTTGAGTTTGTGTCTCCATGTGGAACTAATTAGTGTTTCCCAGCACAAAAGAAAATATTCCCTGCTTAAATGCATTCAAAACCATAAAGGCCATTGATAATATCAAGAAAACAGAAAGCAGAACCTGTAGCACCATCTGAGATTGAGTTAGCCATTACACAAGAGGATATTTCTGGATTCATCCAGTCATATCCGGACAAAGTGTTGTGGAACTGGTATGCAATGGACTCACATAATCACCGTCAAACCACTTTTGGGGGAAAACACACTCATTTTCTTGGTCACGTGGATAAAATCATGTTTACAAATATGAATATCATGTTTGTTTGCACAATTGCTCTAGGTTTCTGCATAGAAAACAATAATGTGTTGATTTTGTGACTCCATGTGGAAATAATTCGTTTTTGCCAGCACAAAAGAAAATATTCCCTACTATAATGCATTGAAAACCATAAAGGCCATTGATAATATAAAGAAAACACAAAGCAGAGCCTGTAGCACCATTTGGGATAGAGTTTGCCATAACACAAGAGGATATTTCTGGATTCATCCAGTCATATCCGGACAAAGTGTTGTGGAACTGGCATGCAATGGACTCAGATAATCACCGTCAAACAGTTTTGGAGGAAAGCAAACTCATTTTCTTGTCAAGTGGATAAAAAGCCATGGTTACAAATATAAATATCATGTTTGTTTGCAGCAACTGCTCTAGCTTTCTGCCTAAAAAACACGATTGTGTTGAGTTTGTGTCTCCATGTGGAAGTAATTAGTGTTTCCCAGCACAAAAGAAATTATTGCCTGCTTCAATTCATTCAAAACCATACAGGCCATTGATAATATCAAGGAAACCCAAAGCAGACCCTGTAACAGCATCTGGGATTGAGTTAGCCATAACAGAGGAGAACATTTCTGGTTTGATCCAGTCATTTCCGGAAAAAGTGTTGTGGAACTGGTGTGCAATGGACTCAGATAAGCACCGTAAAACTAGATTTAGAGAAAAGCAAAGTATTTTCTTAGGCAAGTGGATAAAAAGCCATGTTTACCAATATAAATATCTAGTTTGTTTGCAGCAATTGCTCGAGCTTTCTGACTAGAAAACACGAATGAGTTGAGTTTGTGTCTTCATGTGGAACTAATTAGTGTTTCCCAGCACAAAAGAAAATATTGCCTGCTTAAATTCATCCAAAAGCATAAACTCCATGGATAATATCAATAAAACACAAAGCAGGGCCTGCAGCAAGGTCTGGGATTGAGTTAGCCATAACACAAGAGGATATTTCTGGTTTCATCCAGTCATATCCTGACAAAGTGTTGTGGAAGTGGTTTTCAAGGGACTCAGATAATCACGGTCAAACTGGTTTGGGGGAAAACACACTGATTTCCTTGGTGAAGTGGATAAAAGCCATGTTGACAAATATAAATATCATGTTTGTTTGTAGCAATTGCTCTAGCTTTCTGCCTATAAAACAGGAATGTGTTGCGTTTGTGTCTCCATGTGGAAGTAATTAGTTTTTCCCAGCAGAAAAGAAAATATCGCCTGCTTAAATTCATTCAAAACCATAAAGTCCATGGATAATATCAAGAAAACACAAAGCAGAGCCTGTAGCATGATCTGGGATTGAGTTAGCCATAACACAAGAGGATATTTCTGGTTTCATCCAGTCATATCTGGACAAAGTGTTGTGGAACTGGTATGCAATGGACTCAGATAATCACGGTCACAGTGGATTTTGCGGAAAACAAACTCATTTTCTTGGTCACTTGGATAAGAAGCCTGTTTACAAATATAAATATCATGTTTGTTTGCAGCAATTGCTCTAGTTTTCTACATAGAAAACAGGAATGTGTTGAGTTTGTGTCTCCATGTGGAAGTAACTAGTTTTTCCCAGCACAAAAGAAAATAGTCCCTGCTTAAATTCATTCAAAACCATAAAGTCCATTGATAATATCTGAAAAACACAAAGCAGAGTCCATAGCACCAAGTGGGATTGAGTTAGCCATATCACAAGAGGATATTTCTGGTTTCATCCAGTCATATCCAGACAAGCTGTTGTGGAACTGGTAGGAAATGGACTCAGAAAATCACAGTCAAACTGGATCTAGAGAAAAGCAAAGTATTTTCTTAGGCAAGCGCATAAATGTCCTCTATACAAACACAAATATCAAGATTGCTTGCAGCAATTGCTCTAGCTTTCTGCCTAGAAAACCTGAATGTGTTGAGTTTGTGTCTCCATGTGGAACTAATTAGTGTTTCCCAGCACAAAAGAAAATATTCCCTGCTTAAATGCATTCAAAACCATAAAGGCCATTGATAATATCAAGAAAACAGAAAGCAGAACCTGTAGCACCATCTGAGATTGAGTTAGCCATTACACAAGAGGATATTTCTGGATTCATCCAGTCATATCTGGACAAAGTGTTGTGGAACTGGTATGCAATGGACTCACATAATCACCGTCAAACCACTTTTGGGGGAAAACACACTCATTTTCTTGGTCACGTGGATAAAATCATGTTTACAAATATGAATATCATGTTTGTTTGCACAATTGCTCTAGGTTTCTGCATAGAAAACAATAATGTGTTGATTTTGTGACTCCATGTGGAAATAATTCGTTTTTGCCAGCACAAAAGAAAATATTCCCTACTATAATGCATTGAAAACCATAAAGGCCATTGATAATATAAAGAAAACACAAAGCAGAGCCTGTAGCACCATTTGGGATAGAGTTTGCCATAACACAAGAGGATATTTCTGGATTCATCCAGTCATATCCGGACAAAGTGTTGTGGAACTGGCATGCAATGGACTCAGATAATCACCGTCAAACAGTTTTGGAGGAAAGCAAACTCATTTTCTTGTCAAGTGGATAAAAAGCCATGGTTACAAATATAAATATCATGTTTGTTTGCAGCAATTGCTCTAGCTTTCTGCCTAAAAAACACGATTGTGTTGAGTTTGTGTCTCCATGTGGAAGTAATTAGTGTTTCCCAGCACAAAAGAAATTATTGCCTGCTTCAATTCATTCAAAACCATACAGGCCATTGATAATATCAAGGAAACCCAAAGCAGACCCTGTAACAGCATCTGGGATTGAGTTAGCCATAATAGAGGAGAACATTTCTGGTTTGATCCAGTCATTTCCGGAAAAAGTGTTGTGGAACTGGTGTGCAATGGACTCAGATAAGCACCGTAAAACTAGATTTAGAGAAAAGCAAAGTATTTTCTTAGGCAAGTGGATAAAAAGCCATGTTTACCAATATAAATATCTAGTTTGTTTGCAGCAATTGCTCGAGCTTTCTGACTAGAAAACACGAATGAGTTGAGTTTGTGTCTTCATGTGGAACTAATTAGTGTTTCCCAGCACAAAAGAAAATATTGCCTGCTTAAATTCATCCAAAAGCATAAACTCCATGGATAATATCAATAAAACACAAAGCAGGGCCTGCAGCAAGGTCTGGGATTGAGTTAGCCATAACACAAGAGGATATTTCTGGTTTCATCCAGTCATATCCTGACAAAGTGTTGTGGAAGTGGTTTTCAAGGGACTCAGATAATCACGGTCAAACTGGTTTGGGGGAAAACACACTGATTTCCTTGGTGAAGTGGATAAAAGCCATGTTGACAAATATAAATATCATGTTTGTTTGTAGCAATTGCTCTAGCTTTCTGCCTATAAAACAGGAATGTGTTGCGTTTGTGTCTCCATGTGGAAGTAATTAGTTTTTCCCAGCAGAAAAGAAAATATCGCCTGCTTAAATTCATTCAAAACCATAAAGTCCATGGATAATATCAAGAAAACACAAAGCAGAGCCTGTAGCATGATCTGGGATTGAGTTAGCCATAACACAAGAGGATATTTCTGGTTTCATCCAGTCATATCTGGACAAAGTGTTGTGGAACTGGTATGCAATGGACTCAGATAATCACGGTCACAGTGGATTTTGCGGAAAACAAACTCATTTTCTTGGTCACTTGGATAAGAAGCCTGTTTACAAATATAAATATCATGTTTGTTTGCAGCAATTGCTCTAGTTTTCTACATAGAAAACAGGAATGTGTTGAGTTTGTGTCTCCATGTGGAAGTAACTAGTTTTTCCCAGCACAAAAGAAAATAGTCCCTGCTTAAATTCATTCAAAACCAT
This sequence comes from Lepus europaeus, assembly GCF_033115175.1. Classification (NCBI taxonomy): domain Eukaryota; kingdom Metazoa; phylum Chordata; class Mammalia; order Lagomorpha; family Leporidae; genus Lepus; species Lepus europaeus. Next base: position 2,045,349 of record NW_026909213.1, on the reverse strand, counting down.
AAAGTCCATTGATAATATCTGAAAAACACAAAGCAGAGTCCATAGCACCAAGTGGGATTGAGTTAGCCATATCACAAGAGGATATTTCTGGTTTCATCCAGTCATATCCAGACAAGCTGTTGTGGAACTGGTAGGAAATGGACTCAGAAAATCACAGTCAAACTGGATCTAGAGAAAAGCAAAGTATTTTCTTAGGCAAGCGCATAAATGTCCTCTATACAAACACAAATATCAAGATTGCTTGCAGCAATTGCTCTAGCTTTCTGCCTAGAAAACCTGAATGTGTTGAGTTTGTGTCTCCATCTGAAAATAATTAGTGTTTCCCAGCACAAAAGAAAATATTCCCTGCTTAAATGCATTCAAAACCATAAAGGCCATTGATAATATCAAGAAAACAGAAAGCAGAACCTGTAGCACCATCTGAGATTGAGTTAGCCATTACACAAGAGGATATTTCTGGATTCATCCAGTCATATCTGGACAAAGTGTTGTGGAACTGGTATGCAATGGACTCACATAATCACCGTCAAACCACTTTTGGGGGAAAACACACTCATTTTCTTGGTCACGTGGATAAAATCATGTTTACAAATATGAATATCATGTTTGTTTGCACAATTGCTCTAGGTTTCTGCATAGAAAACAATAATGTGTTGATTTTGTGACTCCATGTGGAAATAATTCGTTTTTGCCAGCACAAAAGAAAATATTCCCTACTATAATGCATTGAAAACCATAAAGGCCATTGATAATATAAAGAAAACACAAAGCAGAGCCTGTAGCACCATTTGGGATAGAGTTTGCCATAACACAAGAGGATATTTCTGGATTCATCCAGTCATATCCGGACAAAGTGTTGTGGAACTGGCATGCAATGGACTCAGATAATCACCGTCAAACAGTTTTGGAGGAAAGCAAACTCATTTTCTTGTCAAGTGGATAAAAAGCCATGGTTACAAATATAAATATCATGTTTGTTTGCAGCAATTGCTCTAGCTTTCTGCCTAAAAAACACGATTGTGTTGAGTTTGTGTCTCCATGTGGAACTAATTAGTGTTTGCCAGCACCAGCACACAAAAAAATATTCCCTGCTTAAATGCATTTAAAACCGCAAAGTCCATGGATAATATCAGTAAAACACAAAGCAGAGCCTTCAGCACCACCTGGGATTGAGTTAGTCAAAACACAAGAGGATATTTCTGGTTTCATCCAGTCATATCCGGACAAAGTGTTGTGGAACTGGCATGCAATGGACTCAGATAATCACCGTCAAACAGTTTTGGAGGAAAGCAAACTCATTTTCTTGTCAAGTGGATAAAAAGCCATGGTTACAAATATAAATATCATGTTTGTTTGCAGCAATTGCTCTAGCTTTCTGCCTAAAAAACACGATTGTGTTGAGTTTGTGTCTCCATGTGGAAGTAATTAGTGTTTCCCAGCACAAAAGAAATTATTGCCTGCTTCAATTCATTCAAACCCATACAGGCCATTGATAATATCAAGGAAACCCAAAGCAGACCCTGTAACAGCATCTGGGATTGAGTTAGCCATAACAGAGGAGGACATTTCTGGTTTGATCCAGTCATTTCCGGAAAAAGTGTTGTGGAACTGCTGTGCAATGGACTCAGATAAGCACCGTAAAACTAGATTTAGAGAAAAGCAAAGTATTTTCTTAGGCAAGTGGATAAAATGCCATGTTTACAAATATAAATATCATGTTAGTTTGCAGCAATTGCTCTAGCTTTCTGCCTAGAAAACACGAATGCGTTGAGTTTGTGTCTCCAATGGAAGTAATTAGTGTTTCCCAGCACAAAAGGAAATATCCCTTGCTTAAATACATTCAAAATGATAAACTCCATGGATAATATCAATAAAACACAAAGCAGGGCCTGCAGCAAGGTCTGGGATAGAGTTAGCCATAACACAAGAGGATATTTCTGGTTTCATCCAGTCATATCCTGACAAAGTGTTGTGGAAGTGGTTTTCAAGGGACTCAGATAATCACGGTCAAACTGGTTTGGGGGAAAACACACTGATTTCCTTGGTGAAGTGGATAAAAGCCATGTTGACAAATATAAATATCATGTTTGTTTGTAGCAATTGCTCTAGCTTTCTGCCTATAAAACAGGAATGTGTTGCGTTTGTGTCTCCATGTGGAAGTAATTAGTTTTTCCCAGCAGAAAAGAAAATATCGCCTGCTGAAATTCATTCAAAACCATAAAGTCCATGGATAATATCAAGAAAACACAAAGCAGAGCCTGTAGCATGATCTGGGATTGAGTTAGCCATAACACAAGAGGATATTTCTGGTTTCATCCAGTCATATCTGGACAAAGTGTTGTGGAACTGGTATGCAATGGACTCAGATAATCACGGTCACAGTGGATTTTGCGGAAAACAAACTCATTTTCTTGGTCACTTGGATAAGAAGCCTGTTTACAAATATAAATATCATGTTTGTTTGCAGCAATTGCTCTAGTTTTCTACATAGAAAACAGGAATGTGTTGAGTTTGTGTCTCCATGTGGAAGTAACTAGTTTTTCCCAGCACAAAAGAAAATAGTCCCTGCTTAAATTCATTCAAAACCATAAAGTCCATTGATAATATCTGAAAAACACAAAGCAGAGTCCATAGCACCAAGTGGGATTGAGTTAGCCATATCACAAGAGGATATTTCTGGTTTCATCCAGTCATATCCAGACAAGCTGTTGTGGAACTGGTAGGAAATGGACTCAGAAAATCACAGTCAAACTGGATCTAGAGAAAAGCAAAGTATTTTCTTAGGCAAGCGCATAAATGTCCTCTATACAAACACAAATATCAAGATTGCTTGCAGCAATTGCTCTAGCTTTCTGCCTAGAAAACCTGAATGTGTTGAGTTTGTGTCTCCATGTGGAACTAATTAGTGTTTCCCAGCACAAAAGAAAATATTCCCTGCTTAAATGCATTCAAAACCATAAAGGCCATTGATAATATCAAGAAAACAGAAAGCAGAACCTGTAGCACCATCTGAGATTGAGTTAGCCATTACACAAGAGGATATTTCTGGATTCATCCAGTCATATCCGGACAAAGTGTTGTGGAACTGGTATGCAATGGACTCACATAATCACCGTCAAACCACTTTTGGGGGAAAACACACTCATTTTCTTGGTCACGTGGATAAAATCATGTTTACAAATATGAATATCATGTTTGTTTGCACAATTGCTCTAGGTTTCTGCATAGAAAACAATAATGTGTTGATTTTGTGACTCCATGTGGAAATAATTCGTTTTTGCCAGCACAAAAGAAAATATTCCCTACTATAATGCATTGAAAACCATAAAGGCCATTGATAATATAAAGAAAACACAAAGCAGAGCCTGTAGCACCATTTGGGATAGAGTTTGCCATAACACAAGAGGATATTTCTGGATTCATCCAGTCATATCCGGACAAAGTGTTGTGGAACTGGCATGCAATGGACTCAGATAATCACCGTCAAAGAGTTTTGGAGGAAAGCAAACTCATTTTCTTGTCAAGTGGATAAAAAGCCATGGTTACAAATATAAATATCATGTTTGTTTGCAGCAATTGCTCTAGCTTTCTGCCTAAAAAACACGATTGTGTTGAGTTTGTGTCTCCATGTGGAAGTAATTAGTGTTTCCCAGCACAAAAGAAATTATTGCCTGCTTCAATTCATTCAAAACCATACAGGCCATTGATAATATCAAGGAAACCCAAAGCAGACCCTGTAACAGCATCTGGGATTGAGTTAGCCATAACAGAGGAGAACATTTCTGGTTTGATCCAGTCATTTCCGGAAAAAGTGTTGTGGAACTGGTGTGCAATGGACTCAGATAAGCACCGTAAAACTAGATTTAGAGAAAAGCAAAGTATTTTCTTAGGCAAGTGGATAAAAAGCCATGTTTACCAATATAAATATCTAGTTTGTTTGCAGCAATTGCTCGAGCTTTCTGACTAGAAAACACGAATGAGTTGAGTTTGTGTCTTCATGTGGAACTAATTAGTGTTTCCCAGCACAAAAGAAAATATTGCCTGCTTAAATTCATCCAAAAGCATAAACTCCATGGATAATATCAATAAAACACAAAGCAGGGCCTGCAGCAAGGTCTGGGATTGAGTTAGCCATAACACAAGAGGATATTTCTGGTTTCATCCAGTCATATCCTGACAAAGTGTTGTGGAAGTGGTTTTCAAGGGACTCAGATAATCACGGTCAAACTGGTTTGGGGGAAAACACACTGATTTCCTTGGTGAAGTGGATAAAAGCCATGTTGACAAATATAAATATCATGTTTGTTTGTAGCAATTGCTCTAGCTTTCTGCCTATAAAACAGGAATGTGTTGCGTTTGTGTCTCCATGTGGAAGTAATTAGTTTTTCCCAGCAGAAAAGAAAATATCGCCTGCTTAAATTCATTCAAAACCATAAAGTCCATGGATAATATCAAGAAAACACAAAGCAGAGCCTGTAGCATGATCTGGGATTGAGTTAGCCATAACACAAGAGGATATTTCTGGTTTCATCCAGTCATATCTGGACAAAGTGTTGTGGAACTGGTATGCAATGGACTCAGATAATCACGGTCACAGTGGATTTTGCGGAAAACAAACTCATTTTCTTGGTCACTTGGATAAGAAGCCTGTTTACAAATATAAATATCATGTTTGTTTGCAGCAATTGCTCTAGTTTTCTACATAGAAAACAGGAATGTGTTGAGTTTGTGTCTCCATGTGGAAGTAACTAGTTTTTCCCAGCACAAAAGAAAATAGTCCCTGCTTAAATTCATTCAAAACCATAAAGTCCATTGATAATATCTGAAAAACACAAAGCAGAGTCCATAGCACCAAGTGGGATTGAGTTAGCCATATCACAAGAGGATATTTCTGGTTTCATCCAGTCATATCCAGACAAGCTGTTGTGGAACTGGTAGGAAATGGACTCAGAAAATCACAGTCAAACTGGATCTAGAGAAAAGCAAAGTATTTTCTTAGGCAAGCGCATAAATGTCCTCTATACAAACACAAATATCAAGATTGCTTGCAGCAATTGCTCTAGCTTTCTGCCTAGAAAACCTGAATGTGTTGAGTTTGTGTCTCCATCTGAAAATAATTAGTGTTTCCCAGCACAAAAGAAAATATTCCCTGCTTAAATGCATTCAAAACCATAAAGGCCATTGATAATATCAAGAAAACAGAAAGCAGAACCTGTAGCACCATCTGAGATTGAGTTAGCCATTACACAAGAGGATATTTCTGGATTCATCCAGTCATATCCGGACAAAGTGTTGTGGAACTGGTATGCAATGGACTCACATAATCACCGTCAAACCACTTTTGGGGGAAAACACACTCATTTTCTTGGTCACGTGGATAAAATCATGTTTACAAATATGAATATCATGTTTGTTTGCACAATTGCTCTAGGTTTCTGCATAGAAAACAATAATGTGTTGATTTTGTGACTCCATGTGGAAATAATTCGTTTTTGCCAGCACAAAAGAAAATATTCCCTACTATAATGCATTGAAAACCATAAAGGCCATTGATAATATAAAGAAAACACAAAGCAGAGCCTGTAGCACCATTTGGGATAGAGTTTGCCATAACACAAGAGGATATTTCTGGATTCATCCAGTCATATCCGGACAAAGTGTTGTGGAACTGGCATGCAATGGACTCAGATAATCACCGTCAAACAGTTTTGGAGGAAAGCAAACTCATTTTCTTGTCAAGTGGATAAAAAGCCATGGTTACAAATATAAATATCATGTTTGTTTGCAGCAATTGCTCTAGCTTTCTGCCTAAAAAACACGATTGTGTTGAGTTTGTGTCTCCATGTGGAAGTAATTAGTGTTTCCCAGCACAAAAGAAATTATTGCCTGCTTCAATTCATTCAAAACCATACAGGCCATTGATAATATCAATAAAACACAAAGCAGACCCTGTAACAGCATCTGGGATTGAGTTAGCCATAACAGAGGAGGACATTTCTGGTTTGATCCAGTCATTTCCGGAAAAAGTGTTGTGGAACTGGTGTGCAATGGACTCAGATAAGCACCGTAAAACTAGATTTAGAGAAAAGCAAAGTATTTTCTTAGGCAAGTGGATAAAAAGCCATGTTTACCAATAAAAATATCTAGTTAGTTTGCAGCAATTGCTCTAGCTTTCTGCCTAGAAAACACGAATGCGTTGAGTTTGTGTCTCCAATGGAAGTAATTAGTGTTTCCCAGCACAAAAGAAAATATTCCCTGCTTAAATGCATTCAAAACCATAAAGGCCATTGATAATATCAAGAAAACAGAAAGCAGAACCTGTAGCACCATCTGAGATTGAGTTAGCCATTACACAAGAGGATATTTCTGGATTCATCCAGTCATATCCGGACAAAGTGTTGTGGAACTGGTATGCAATGGACTCACATAATCACCATCAAACCACTTTTGGGGGAAAACACACTCATTTTCTTGGTCACGTGGATAAAATCATGTTTACAAATATGAATATCATGTTTGTTTGCACAATTGCTCTAGGTTTCTGCATAGAAAACAATAATGTGTTGATTTTGTGACTCCATGTGGAAATAATTCGTTTTTGCCAGCACAAAAGAAAATATTCCCTACTATAATGCATTGAAAACCATAAAGGCCATTGATAATATAAAGAAAACACAAAGCAGAGCCTGTAGCACCATTTGGGATAGAGTTTGCCATAACACAAGAGGATATTTCTGGATTCATCCAGTCATATCCGGACAAAGTGTTGTGGAACTGGTATGCCATGGACTCAGATAATCTCTCTCAAACTGGTGTTGGAGGAAAGCGAACTCATTTTCTTGGTCAAGTGGATAAAAATGATGTTTACAAATATAAATATCATGTTAGTTTTCAGCAATTGCTCTAGCTTTCTGCCTAGAAAACACGATTGTGTTGAGTTTGTGTCTCCATGTGGAACTAATTAGTGTTTGCCAGCACCAGCACACACAAAAAATATTCCCTGCTTAAATGCATTTAAAACCGTAAAGTCCATGGATAATATCAGTAAAACACAAAGCAGAGCCTTCAGCACCACCTGGGATTGAGTTAGTCAAAACACAAGAGGATATTTCTGGTTTCATCCAGTCATATCCGGACAAAGTGTTGTGGAGCTAGTATGCAATGGACTCAGATAATCACCGTCAAATTGGTTTTGGAGAAAAGGCAACTCATTTTCTTGTTCAAGTGGATAAAAAGTCATGTTTACAAATATAAATATCGTGTTTTTTGCATCAATTGCTCTAGCTTTCTGCATAGAATACAGGAATCTGTTGAATTTGTGTCTCCATGGGGAACTAATTAGTGTTTGCCAGCACATAAGAAAATATTCCCTGCTTAAATGCATTCAAAACCATAAATTCCATTGATATTATCAAGAAAACTCAAAGCAGAGCCTGTAGCCCCATTTTGGATAGAGTTAGCCATAAAACAAGAGGATAGTTCTGGATTCATCCAGTCATATCCGGACAAAGTGTTGTGGAACTGGCATGCCATGGACTCAGATAATCACCGTCAAACAGTTTTGGAGGAAAGCAAACTCATTTTCTTGTCAAGTGGATAAAAAGCCATGGTTACAAATATAAATATCATGTTTGTTTGCAGCAATTGCTCTAGCTTTCTGCCTAAAAAACACGATTGTGTTGAGTTTGTGTCTCCATGTGGAAGTAATTAGTGTTTCCCAGCACAAAAGAAATTATTGCCTGCTTGAATTCATTCAAAACCATACAGGCCATTGATAATATCAAGGAAACCCAAGGCAGACCCTGTAACAGCATCTGGGATTGAGTTAGCCATAACAGAGGAGGACATTTCTGGTTTGATCCAGTCATTTCCGGAAAAAGTGTTGTGGAACTGGTGTGCAATGGACTCAGATAAGCACCGTAAAACTAGATTTAGAGAAAAGCAAAGTATTTTCTTAGGCAAGTGCATAAATGTCATCTATACAAACACAAATATCTAGTTTGTTTGCAGCAATTGCTCGAGCTTTCTGACTAGAAACACGAATGCGTTGAGTTTGTGTCTCCAATGGAAGTAATTAGTGTTTCCCAGCACAAAAGGAAATATCCCTTCCTTAAATACATTCAAAAGCATAAACTCCATGGATAATATCAATAAAACACAAAGCAGGGCCTGCAGCAAGGTCTGGGATTGAGTTAGCCATAACACAAGAGGATATTTCTGGTTTCATCCAGTCATATCCTGACAAAGTGTTGTGGAAGTGGTTTTCAAGGGACTCAGATAATCACGGTCAAACTGGTTTGGGGGAAAACACACTGATTTCCTTGGTGAAGTGGATAAAAGCCATGTTGACAAATATAAATATCATGTTTGTTTGTAGCAATTGCTCTAGCTTTCTGCCTATAAAACAGGAATGTGTTGCGTTTGTGTCTCCATGTGGAAGTAATTAGTTTTTCCCAGCAGAAAAGAAAATATCGCCTGCTTAAATTCATTCAAAACCATAAAGTCCATGGATAATATCAAGAAAACACAAAGCAGAGCCTGTAGCATGATCTGGGATTGAGTTAGCCATAACACAAGAGGATATTTCTGGTTTCATCCAGTCATATCTGGACAAAGTGTTGTGGAACTGGTATGCAATGGACTCAGATAATCACGGTCACAGTGGATTTTGCGGAAAACAAACTCATTTTCTTGGTCACTTGGATAAGAAGCCTGTTTACAAATATAAATATCATGTTTGTTTGCAGCAATTGCTCTAGTTTTCTACATAGAAAACAGGAATGTGTTGAGTTTGTGTCTCCATGTGGAAGTAACTAGTTTTTCCCAGCACAAAAGAAAATAGTCCCTGCTTAAATTCATTCAAAACCATAAAGTCCATTGATAATATCTGAAAAACACAAAGCAGAGTCCATAGCACCAAGTGGGATTGAGTTAGCCATATCACAAGAGGATATTTCTGGTTTCATCCTGTCATATCCAGACAAGCTGTTGTGGAACTGGTAGGAAATGGACTCAGAAAATCACAGTCAAACTGGATCTAGAGAAAAGCAAAGTATTTTCTTAGGCAAGCTCATAAATGTCCTCTATACAAACACAAATATCAAGATTGCTTGCAGCAATTGCTCTAGCTTTCTGCCTAGAAAACCTGAATGTGTTGAGTTTGTGTCTCCATCTGAAAATAATTAGTGTTTCCCAGCACAAAAGAAAATATTCCCTGCTTAAATGCATTCAAAACCATAAAGGCCATTGATAATATCAAGAAAACAGAAAGCAGAACCTGTAGCACCATCTGAGATTGAGTTAGCCATTACACAAGAGGATATTTCTGGATTCATCCAGTCATATCCGGACAAAGTGTTGTGGAACTGGTATGCAATGGACTCACATAATCACCGTCAAACCACTTTTGGGGGAAAACACACTCATTTTCTTGGTCACGTGGATAAAATCATGTTTACAAATATGAATATCATGTTTGTTTGCACAATTGCTCTAGGTTTCTGCATAGAAAACAATAATGTGTTGATTTTGTGACTCCATGTGGAAATAATTCGTTTTTGCCAGCACAAAAGAAAATATTCCCTACTATAATGCATTGAAAACCATAAAGGCCATTGATAATATAAAGAAAACACAAAGCAGAGCCTGTAGCACCATTTGGGATAGAGTTTGCCATAACACAAGAGGATATTTCTGGATTCATCCAGTCATATCCGGACAAAGTGTTGTGGAACTGGTATGCCATGGACTCAGATAATCTCTCTCAAACTGGTGTTGGAGGAAAGCGAACTCATTTTCTTGGTCAAGTGGATAAAACTGATGTTTACAAATATAAATATCATGTTAGTTTTCAGCAATTGCTCTAGCTTTCTGCCTAGAAAACACGTTTGTGTTGAGTTTGTGTCTCCATGTGGAAGTAACTAGTTTTTCCCAGCAGAAAAGAAAATAGTCCCTGCTTAAATTCATTCAAAACCATAAAGTCCATTGATAATATCTAAAAAACACAAAGCAGAGTCTATAGCACCAAGTGGGATTGAGTTAGCCATATCACAAGAGGATATTTCTGGTTTCATCCTGTCATATCCAGACAAGCTGTTGTGGAACTGGTAGGAAATGGACTCAGAAAATCACAGTCAAACTGGATCTAGAGAAAAGCAAAGTATTTTCTTAGGCAAGCGCATAAATGTCCTCTATACAAACACAAATATCAAGATTGCTTGCAGCAATTGCTCTAGCTTTCTGCCTAGAAAACCTGAATGTGTTGAGTTTGTGTCTCCATCTGAAAATAATTAGTGTTTCCCAGCACAAAAGAAAATATTCCCTGCTTAAATGCATTCAAAACCATAAAGGCCATTGATAATATCAAGAAAACAGAAAGCAGAACCTGTAGCACCATCTGAGATTGAGTTAGCCATTACACAAGAGGATATTTCTGGATTCATCCAGTCATATCCGGACAAAGTGTTGTGGAACTGGTATGCAATGGACTCACATAATCACCGTCAAACCACTTTTGGGGGAAAACACACTCATTTTCTTGGTCACGTGGATAAAATCATGTTTACAAATATGAATATCATGTTTGTTTGCACAATTGCTCTAGGTTTCTGCATAGAAAACAATAATGTGTTGATTTTGTGACTCCATGTGGAAATAATTCGTTTTTGCCAGCACAAAAGAAAATATTCCCTACTATAATGCATTGAAAACCATAAAGGCCATTGATAATATAAAGAAAACACAAAGCAGAGCCTGTAGCACCATTTGGGATAGAGTTTGCCATAACACAAGAGGATATTTCTGGATTCATCCAGTCATATCCGGACAAAGTGTTGTGGAACTGGTATGCCATGGACTCAGATAATCTCTCTCAAACTGGTGTTGGAGGAAAGCGAACTCATTTTCTTGGTCAAGTGCATAAAAATGATGTTTACAAATATAAATATCATGTTAGTTTTCAGCAATTGCTCTAGCTTTCTGCCTAGAAAACACGTTTGTGTTGAGTTTGTGTCTCCATGTGGAACTAATTAGTGTTTGCCAGCACCAGCACACACAAAAAATATTCCCTGCTTAAATGCATTTAAAACCGTAAAGTCCATGGATAATATCAGTAAAACACAAAGCAGAGCCTTCAGCACCACCTGGGATTGAGTTAGTCAAAACACAAGAGGATATTTCTGGTTTCATCCAGTCATATCCGGACAAAGTGTTGTGGAGCTAGTATGCAATGGACTCAGATAATCACCGTCAAATTGGTTTTGGAGAAAAGGCAACTCACTTTCTTGTTCAAGTGGATAAAAAGTCATGTTTACAAATATAAATATCGTGTTTTTTGCATCAATTGCTCTAGCTTTCTGCATAGAATACAGGAATCTGTTGAATTTGTGTCTCCATGGGGAACTAATTAGTGTTTGCCAGCACATAAGAAAATATTCCCTGCTTAAATGCATTCAAAACCATAAATTCCATTGATATTATCAAGAAAACTCAAAGCAGAGCCTGTAGCCCCATTTTGGATAGAGTTAGCCATAAAACAAGAGGATAGTTCTGGATTCATCCAGTCATATCCGGACAAAGTGTTGTGGAACTGGCATGCAATGGACTCAGATAATCACCGTCAAACAGTTTTGGAGGAAAGCAAACTCATTTTCTTGTCAAGTGGATAAAAAGCCATGGTTACAAATATAAATATCATGTTTGTTTGCAGCAATTGCTCTAGCTTTCTGCCTAAAAAACACGATTGTGTTGAGTTTGTGTCTCCATGTGGAAGTAATTAGTGTTTCCCAGCACAAAAGAAAATATTGCCTGCTTCAATTCATTCAAAACCATACAGGCCATTGATAATATCAAGGAAACCCAAGGCAGGCCCTGTAACAGCATCTGGGATTGAGTTAGCCATAACAGAGGAGGACATTTCTGGTTTGATCCAGTCATTTCCGGAAAAAGTGTTGTGGAACTGGTGTGCAATGGACCCAGATAAGCACCGTAAAACTAGATTTAGAGAAAAGCAAAGTATTTTCTTAGGCAAGTGCATAAATGTCATCTATACAAACACAAATATCTAGTTTGTTTGCAGCAATTGCTCGAGCTTTCTGACTAGAAAACACGAATGAGTTGAGTTTGTGTCTTCATGTGGAACTAATTAGTTTTTCCCAGCACAAAAGAAAATATTGCCTGCTTAAATTCATCCAAAAGCATAAACTCCATGGATAATATCAATAAAACACAAAGCAGGGCCTGCAGCAAGGTCTGGGATTGAGTTAGCCATAACACAAGAGGATATTTCTGGTTTCATCCAGTCATATCCTGACAAAGTGTTGTGGAAGTGGTTTTCAAGGGACTCAGATAATCACGGTCAAACTGGTTTGGGGGAAAACACACTGATTTCCTTGGTGAAGTGGATAAAAGCCATGTTGACAAATATAAATATCATGTTTGTTTGTAGCAATTGCTCTAGCTTTCTGCCTATAAAACAGGAATGTGTTGCGTTTGTGTCTCCATGTGGAAGTAATTAGTTTTTCCCAGCAGAAAAGAAAATATCGCCTGCTTAAATTCATTCAAAACCATAAAGTCCATGGATAATATCAAGAAAACACAAAGCAGAGCCTGTAGCATGATCTGGGATTGAGTTAGCCATAACACAAGAGGATATTTCTGGTTTCATCCAGTCATATCTGGACAAAGTGTTGTGGAACTGGTATGCAATGGACTCAGATAATCACGGTCACAGTGGATTTTGCGGAAAACAAACTCATTTTCTTGGTCACTTGGATAAGAAGCCTGTTTACAAATATAAATATCATGTTTGTTTGCAGCAATTGCTCTAGTTTTCTACATAGAAAACAGGAATGTGTTGAGTTTGTGTCTCCATGTGGAAGTAACTAGTTTTTCCCAGCACAAAAGAAAATAGTCCCTGCTTAAATTCATTCAAAACCATAAAGTCCATTGATAATATCTAAAAAACACAAAGCAGAGTCCATAGCACCAAGTGGGATTGAGTTAGCCATATCACAAGAGGATATTTCTGGTTGCATCCAGTCATATCCAGACAAGCTGTTGTGGAACTGGTAGGAAATGGACTCAGAAAATCACAGTCAAACTGGATCTAGAGAAAAGCAAAGTATTTTCTTAGGCAAGCGCATAAATGTCCTCTATACAAACACAAATATCAAGATTGCTTGCAGCAATTGCTCTAGCTTTCTGCCTAGAAAACCTGAATGTGTTGAGTTTGTGTCTCCATCTGAAAATAATTAGTGTTTCCCAGCACAAAAGAAAATATTCCCTGCTTAAATGCATTCAAAACCATAAAGGCCATTGATAATATCAAGAAAACAGAAAGCAGAACCTGTAGCACCATCTGAGATTGAGTTAGCCATTACACAAGAGGATATTTCTGGATTCATCCAGTCATATCCGGACAAAGTGTTGTGGAACTGGTATGCAATGGACTCACATAATCACCGTCAAACCACTTTTGGGGGAAAACACACTCATTTTCTTGGTCACGTGGATAAAATCATGTTTACAAATATGAATATCATGTTTGTTTGCACAATTGCTCTAGGTTTCTGCATAGAAAACAATAATGTGTTGATTTTGTGACTCCATGTGGAAATAATTAGTTTTTGCCAGCACAAAAGAAAATATCCCCTACTATAATGCATTGAAAACCATAAAGGCCATTGATAATATAAAGAAAACACAAAGCAGAGCCTGTAGCACCATTTGGGATAGAGTTTGCCATAACACAAGAGGATATTTCTGGATTCATCCAGTCATATCCGGACAAAGTGTTGTGGAACTGGTATGCCATGGACTCAGATAATCTCTCTCAAACTGGTGTTGGAGGAAAGCGAACTCATTTTCTTGGTCAAGTGGATAAAAATGATGTTTACAAATATAAATATCATGTTAGTTTTCAGCAATTGCTCTAGCTTTCTGCCTAGAACACACGTTTGTGTTGAGTTTGTGTCTCCATGTGGAAGTAACTAGTTTTTCCCAGCAGAAAAGAAAATAGTCCCTGCTTAAATTCATTCAAAACCATAAAGTCCATTGATAATATCTAAAAAACACAAAGCAGAGTCCATAGCACCAAGTGGGATTGAGTTAGCCATATCACAAGAGGATATTTCTGGTTTCATCCTGTCATATCCAGACAAGCTGTTGTGGAACTGGTAGGAAATGGACTCAGAAAATCACAGTCAAACTGGATCTAGAGAAAAGCAAAGTATTTTCTTAGGCAAGCGCATAAATGTCCTCTATACAAACACAAATATCAAGATTGCTTGCAGCAATTGCTCTAGCTTTCTGCCTAGAAAACCTGAATGTGTTGAGTTTGTGTCTCCATCTGAAAATAATTAGTGTTTCCCAGCACAAAAGAAAATATTCCCTGCTTAAATGCATTCAAAACCATAAAGGCCATTGATAATATCAAGAAAACAGAAAGCAGAACCTGTAGCACCATCTGAGATTGAGTTAGCCATTACACAAGAGGATATTTCTGGATTCATCCAGTCATATCTGGACAAAGTGTTGTGGAACTGGTATGCAATGGACTCACATAATCACCGTCAAACCACTTTTGGGGGAAAACACACTCATTTTCTTGGTCACGTGGATAAAATCATGTTTACAAATATGAATATCATGTTTGTTTGCACAATTGCTCTAGGTTTCTGCATAGAAAACAATAATGTGTTGATTTTGTGACTCCATGTGGAAATAATTAGTTTTTGCCAGCACAAAAGAAAATATTCCCTACTATAATGCATTGAAAACCATAAAGGCCATTGATAATATAAAGAAAACACAAAGCAGAGCCTGTAGCACCATTTGGGATAGAGTTTGCCATAACACAAGAGGATATTTCTGGATTCATCCAGTCATATCCGGACAAAGTGTTGTGGAACTGGTATGCCATGGACTCAGATAATCTCTCTCAAACTGGTGTTGGAGGAAAGCGAACTCATTTTCTTGGTCAAGTGGATAAAACTGATGTTTACAAATATAAATATCATGTTAGTTTTCAGCAATTGCTCTAGCTTTCTGCCTAGAAAACACGTTTGTGTTGAGTTTGTGTCTCCATGTGGAAGTAACTAGTTTTTCCCAGCAGAAAAGAAAATAGTCCCTGCTTAAATTCATTCAAAACCATAAAGTCCATTGATAATATCTAAAAAACACAAAGCAGAGTCTATAGCACCAAGTGGGATTGAGTTAGCCATATCACAAGAGGATATTTCTGGTTTCATCCTGTCATATCCAGACAAGCTGTTGTGGAACTGGTAGGAAATGGACTCAGAAAATCACAGTCAAACTGGATCTAGAGAAAAGCAAAGTATTTTCTTAGGCAAGCGCATAAATGTCCTCTATACAAACACAAATATCAAGATTGCTTGCAGCATTTGCTCTAGCTTTCTGCCTAGAAAACCTGAATGTGTTGAGTTTGTGTCTCCATCTGAAAATAATTAGTGTTTCCCAGCACAAAAGAAAATATTCCCTGCTTAAATGCATTCAAAACCATAAAGGCCATTGATAATATCAAGAAAACAGAAAGCAGAACCTGTAGCACCATCTGAGATTGAGTTAGCCATTACACAAGAGGATATTTCTGGATTCATCCAGTCATATCCGGACAAAGTGTTGTGGAACTGGTATGCAATGGACTCACATAATCACCGTCAAACCACTTTTGGGGGAAAACACACTCATTTTCTTGGTCACGTGGATAAAATCATGTTTACAAATATGAATATCATGTTTGTTTGCACAATTGCTCTAGGTTTCTGCATAGAAAACAATAATGTGTTGATTTTGTGACTCCATGTGGAAATAATTAGTTTTTGCCAGCACAAAAGAAAATATTCCCTACTATAATGCATTGAAAACCATAAAGGCCATTGATAATATAAAGAAAACAAAAAGCAGAGCCTGTAGCACCATTTGGGATAGAGTTTGCCATAACACAAGAGGATATTTCTGGATTCATCCAGTCATATCCGTACAAAGTGTTGTGGAACTGGTATGCCATGGACTCAGATAATCTCTCTCAAACTGGTGATGGAGGAAAGCGAACTCATTTTCTTGGTCAAGTGGATAAAACTGATGTTTACAAATATAAATATCATGTTAGTTTTCAGCAATTGCTCTAGCTTTCTGCCTAGAAAACACGTTTGTGTTGAGTTTGTGTCTCCATGTGGAAGTAACTAATTTTTCCCAGCAGAAAAGAAAATAGTCCCTGCTTAAATTCATTCAAAACCATAAAGTCCATTGATAATATCTAAAAAACACAAAGCAGAGTCTATAGCACCAAGTGGGATTGAGTTAGCCATATCACAAGAGGATATTTCTGGTTTCATCCTGTCATATCCAGACAAGCTGTTGTGGAACTGGTAGGAAATGGACTCAGAAAATCACAGTCAAACTGGATCTAGAGAAAAGCAAAGTATTTTCTTAGGCAAGCGCATAAATGTCCTCTATACAAACACAAATATCAAGATTGCTTGCAGCAATTGCTCTAGCTTTCTGCCTAGAAAACCTGAATGTGTTGAGTTTGTGTCTCCATCTGAAAATAATTAGTGTTTCCCAGCACAAAAGAAAATATTCCCTGCTTAAATGCATTCAAAACCATAAAGGCCATTGATAATATCAAGAAAACAGAAAGCAGAACCTGTAGCACCATCTGAGATTGAGTTAGCCATTACACAAGAGGATATTTCTGGATTCATCCAGTCATATCCGGACAAAGTGTTGTGGAACTGGTATGCAATGGACTCACATAATCACCGTCAAACCACTTTTGGGGGAAAACACACTCATTTTCTTGGTCACGTGGATAAAATCATGTTTACAAATATGAATATCATGTTTGTTTGCACAATTGCTCTAGGTTTCTGCATAGAAAACAATAATGTGTTGATTTTGTGACTCCATGTGGAAATAATTCGTTTTTGCCAGCACAAAAGAAAATATTCCCTACTATAATGCATTGAAAACCATAAAGGCCATTGATAATATAAAGAAAACACAAAGCAGAGCCTGTAGCACCATTTGGGATAGAGTTTGCCATAACACAAGAGGATATTTCTGGATTCATCCAGTCATATCCGGACAAAGTGTTGTGGAACTGGTATGCCATGGACTCAGATAATCTCTCTCAAACTGGTGTTGGAGGAAAGCGAACTCATTTTCTTGGTCAAGTGGATAAAAATGATGTTTACAAATATAAATATCATGTTAGTTTTCAGCAATTGCTCTAGCTTTCTGCCTAGAAAACACGTTTGTGTTGAGTTTGTGTCTCCATGTGGAACTAATTAGTGTTTGCCAGCACCAGCACACACAAAAAATATTCCCTGCTTAAATGCATTTAAAACCGTAAAGTCCATGGATAATATCAGTAAAACACAAAGCAGAGCCTTCAGCACCACCTGGGATTGAGTTAGTCAAAACACAAGAGGATATTTCTGGTTTCATCCAGTCATATCCGGACAAAGTGTTGTGGAACTGGCATGCAATGGACTCAGATAATCACCGTCAAAGAGTTTTGGAGGAAAGCAAACTCATTTTCTTGTCAAGTGGATAAAAAGCCATGGTTACAAATATAAATATCATGTTTGTTTGCAGCAATTGCTCTAGCTTTCTGCCTAAAAAACACGATTGTGTTGAGTTTGTGTCTCCATGTGGAAGTAATTAGTGTTTCCCAGCACAAAAGAAAATATTGCCTGCTTCAATTCATTCAAAACCATACAGGCCATTGATAATATCAAGGAAACCCAAGGCAGACCCTGTAACAGCATCTGGGATTGAGTTAGCCATAACAGAGGAGGACATTTCTGGTTTGATCCAGTCATTTCCGGAAAAAGTGTTGTGGAACTGGTGTGCAATGGACCCAGATAAGCACCGTAAAACTAGATTTAGAGAAAAGCAAAGTATTTTCTTAGGCAAGTGCATAAATGTCATCTATACAAACACAAATATCTAGTTTGTTTGCAGCAATTGCTCGAGCTTTCTGACTAGAAAACACGAATGAGTTGAGTTTGTGTCTTCATGTGGAACTAATTAGTTTTTCCCAGCACAAAAGAAAATATTGCCTGCTTAAATTCATCCAAAAGCATAAACTCCATGGATAATATCAATAAAACACAAAGCAGGGCCTGCAGCAAGGTCTGGGATTGAGTTAGCCATAACACAAGAGGATATTTCTGGTTTCATCCAGTCATATCCTGACAAAGTGTTGTGGAAGTGGTTTTCAAGGGACTCAGATAATCACGGTCAAACTGGTTTGGGGGAAAACACACTGATTTCCTTGGTGAAGTGGATAAAAGCCATGTTGACAAATATAAATATCATGTTTGTTTGTAGCAATTGCTCTAGCTTTCTGCCTATAAAACAGGAATGTGTTGCGTTTGTGTCTCCATGTGGAAGTAATTAGTTTTTCCCAGCAGAAAAGAAAATATCGCCTGCTTAAATTCATTCAAAACCATAAAGTCCATGGATAATATCAAGAAAACACAAAGCAGAGCCTGTAGCATGATCTGGGATTGAGTTAGCCATAACACAAGAGGATATTTCTGGTTTCATCCAGTCATATCTGGACAAAGTGTTGTGGAACTGGTATGCAATGGACTCAGATAATCACGGTCACAGTGGATTTTGCGGAAAACAAACTCATTTTCTTGGTCACTTGGATAAGAAGCCTGTTTACAAATATAAATATCATGTTTGTTTGCAGCAATTGCTCTAGTTTTCTACATAGAAAACAGGAATGTGTTGAGTTTGTGTCTCCATGTGGAAGTAACTAGTTTTTCCCAGCACAAAATAAAATAGTCCCTGCTTAAATTCATTCAAAACCATAAAGTCCATTGATAATATCTAAAAAACACAAAGCAGAGTCCATAGCACCAAGTGGGATTGAGTTAGCCATATCACAAGAGGATATTTCTGGTTGCATCCAGTCATATCCAGACAAGCTGCTGTGGAACTGGTAGGAAATGGACTCAGAAAATCACAGTCAAACTGGATCTAGAGAAAAGCAAAGTATTTTCTTAGGCAAGCGCATAAATGTCCTCTATACAAACACAAATATCAAGATTGCTTGCAGCAATTGCTCTAGCTTTCTGCCTAGAAAACCTGAATGTGTTGAGTTTGTGTCTCCATCTGAAAATAATTAGTGTTTCCCAGCACAAAAGAAAATATTCCCTGCTTAAATGCATTCAAAACCATAAAGGCCATTGATAATATCAAGAAAACAGAAAGCAGAACCTGTAGCACCATCTGAGATTGAGTTAGCCATTACACAAGAGGATATTTCTGGATTCATCCAGTCATATCCGGACAAAGTGTTGTGGAACTGGTATGCAATGGACTCACATAATCACCGTCAAACCACTTTTTGGGGAAAACACACTCATTTTCTTGGTCACGTGGATAAAATCATGTTTACAAATATGAATATCATGTTTGTTTGCACAATTGCTCTAGGTTTCTGCATAGAAAACAATAATGTGTTGATTTTGTGACTCCATGTGGAAATAATTCGTTTTTGCCAGCACAAAAGAAAATATTCCCTACTATAATGCATTGAAAACCATAAAGGCCATTGATAATATAAAGAAAACACAAAGCAGAGCCTGTAGCACCATAACCTGTAGTTTGCCATAACACAAGAGGATATTTCTGGATTCATCCAGTCATATCCGGACAAAGTGTTGTGGAACTGGTATGCCATGGACTCAGATAATCTCTCTCAAACTGGTGTTGGAGGAAAGCGAACTCATTTTCTTGGTCAAGTGGATAAAAATGATGTTTACAAATATAAATATCATGTTAGTTTTCAGCAATTGCTCTAGCTTTCTGCCTAGAAAACACGTTTGTGTTGAGTTTGTGTCTCCATGTGGAACTAATTAGTGTTTGCCAGCACCAGCACACAAAAAAATATTCCCTGCTTAAATGCATTTAAAACCGTAAAGTCCATGGATAATATCAGTAAAACACAAAGCAGAGCCTTCAGCACCACCTGGGATTGAGTTAGTCAAAACACAAGAGGATATTTCTGGTTTCATCCAGTCATATCCGGACAAAGTGTTGTGGAGCTAGTATGCAATGGACTCAGATAATCACCGTCAAATTGGTTTTGGAGAAAAGGCAACTCATTTTCTTGTTCAAGTGGATAAAAAGTCATGTTTACAAATATAAATATCGTGTTTTTTGCATCAATTGCTCTAGCTTTCTGCATAGAATACAGGAATCTGTTGAATTTGTGTCTCCATGGGGAACTAATTAGTGTTTGCCAGCACATAAGAAAATATTCCCTGCTTAAATGCATTCAAAACCATAAATTCCATTGATATTATCAAGAAAACTCAAAGCAGAGCCTGTAGCCCCATTTTGGATAGAGTTAGCCATAAAACAAGAGGATATTTCTGGATTCATCCAGTCATATCCGGACAAAGTGTTGTGGAACTGGCATGCAATGGACTCAGATAATCACCGTCAAAGAGTTTTGGAGGAAAGCAAACTCATTTTCTTGTCAAGTGGATAAAAAGCCATGGTTACAAATATAAATATCATGTTTGTTTGCAGCAATTGCTCTAGCTTTCTGCCTAAAATACACGATTGTGTTGAGTTTGTGTCTCCATGTGGAAGTAATTAGTGTTTCCCAGCACAAAAGAAAATATTGCCTGCTTCAATTCATTCAAAACCATACAGGCCATTGATACTATCAAGGAAACCCAAGGCAGACCCTGTAACAGCATCTGGGATTGAGTTAGCCATAACAGAGTAGGACATTTCTGGTTTGATCCAGTCATTTCCGGAAAAAGTGTTGTGGAACTGGTGTGCAATGGACTCAGATAAGCACCGTAAAACTAGATTTAGAGAAAAGCAAAGTATTTTCTTAGGCAAGTGCATAAATGTCATCTATACAAACACAAATATCTAGTTTGTTTGCAGCAATTGCTCGAGCTTTCTGACTAGAAAACACGAATGAGTTGAGTTTGTGTCTTCATGTGGAACTAATTAGTTTTTCCCAGCACAAAAGAAAATATTGCCTGCTTAAATTCATTCAAAAGCATAAACTCCATGGATAATATCAATAAAACACAAAGCAGGGCCTGCAGCAAGGTCTGGGATAGAGTTAGCCATAACACAAGAGGATATTTCTGGTTTCATCCAGTCATATCCTGACAAAGTGTTGTGTAAGTGGTTTTCAAGGGACTCAGATAATCACGGTCAAACTGGTTTGGGGGAAAACACACTGATTTCCTTGGTGAAGTGGATAAAAGCCATGTTGACAAATATAAATATCATGTTTGTTTGTAGCAATTGCTCTAGCTTTCTGCCTATAAAACAGGAATGTGTTGAGTTTGTGTCTCCATGTGGAAGTAATTAGTTTTTCCCAGCAGAAAAGAAAATATCGCCTGCTTAAATTCATTCAAAACCATAAAGTCCATGGATAATATCAAGAAAACACAAAGCAGAGCCTGTAGCATGATCTGGGATTGAGTTAGCCATAACACAAGAGGATATTTCTGGTTTCATCCAGTCATATCTGGACAAAGTGTTGTGGAACTGGTATGCAATGGACTCAGATAATCACGGTCACAGTGGATTTTGCGGAAAACAAACTCATTTTCTTGGTCACTTGGATAAGAAGCCTGTTTACAAATATAAATATCATGTTTGTTTGCAGCAATTGCTCTAGTTTTCTACATAGAAAACAGGAATGTGTTGAGTTTGTGTCTCCATGTGGAAGTAACTAGTTTTTCCCAGCACAAAAGAAAATAGTCCCTGCTTAAATTCATTCAAAACCATAAAGTCCATTGATAATATCTAAAAAACACAAAGCAGAGTCCATAGCACCAAGTGGGATTGAGTTAGCCATATCACAAGAGGATATTTCTGGTTGCATCCAGTCATATCCAGACAAGCTGTTGTGGAACTGGTAGGAAATGGACTCAGAAAATCACAGTCAAACTGGATCTAGAGAAAAGCAAAGTATTTTCTTAGGCAAGCGCATAAATGTCCTCTATACAAACACAAATATCAAGATTGCTTGCAGCAATTGCTCTAGCTTTCTGCCTAGAAAACCTGAATGTGTTGAGTTTGTGTCTCCATCTGAAAATAATTAGTGTTTCCCAGCACAAAAGAAAATATTCCCTGCTTAAATGCATTCAAAACCATAAAGGCCATTGATAATATCAAGAAAACAGAAAGCAGAACCTGTAGCACCATCTGAGATTGAGTTAGCCATTACACAAGAGGATATTTCTGGATTCATCCAGTCATATCCGGACAAAGTGTTGTGGAACTGGTATGCAATGGACTCACATAATCACCGTCAAACCACTTTTTGGGGAAAACACACTCATTTTCTTGGTCACGTGGATAAAATCATGTTTACAAATATGAATATCATGTTTGTTTGCACAATTGCTCTAGGTTTCTGCATAGAAAACAATAATGTGTTGATTTTGTGACTCCATGTGGAAATAATTCGTTTTTGCCAGCACAAAAGAAAATATTCCCTACTATAATGCATTGAAAACCATAAAGGCCATTGATAATATAAAGAAAACACAAAGCAGAGCCTGTAGCACCATTTGGGATAGAGTTTGCCATAACACAAGAGGATATTTCTGGATTCATCCAGTCATATCCGGACAAAGTGTTGTGGAACTGGTATGCCATGGACTCAGATAATCTCTCTCAAACTGGTGTTGGAGGAAAGCGAACTCATTTTCTTGGTCAAGTGCATAAAAATGATGTTTACAAATATAAATATCATGTTAGTTTTCAGCAATTGCTCTAGCTTTCTGCCTAGAAAACACGTTTGTGTTGAGTTTGTGTCTCCATGTGGAACTAATTAGTGTTTGCCAGCACCAGCACACAAAAAAATATTCCCTGCTTAAATGCATTTAAAACCGTAAAGTCCAAGGATAATATCAGTAAAACACAAAGCAGAGCCTTCAGCACCACCTGGGATTGAGTTAGTCAAAACACAAGAGGATATTTCTGGTTTCATCCAGTCATATCTGGACAAAGTGTTGTGGAGCTAGTATGCAATGGACTCAGATAATCACCGTCAAATTGGTTTTGGAGAAAAGGCAACTCATTTTCTTGTTCAAGTGGATAAAAAGTCATGTTTACAAATATAAATATCGTGTTTTTTGCATCAATTGCTCTAGCTTTCTGCATAGAATACAGGAATCTGTTGAATTTGTGTCTCCATGGGGAACTAATTAGTGTTTGCCAGCACCAGCACACAAAAAAATATTCCCTGCTTAAATGCATTTAAAACCGTAAAGTCCATGGATAATATCAGTAAAACACAAAGCAGAGCCTTCAGCACCACCTGGGATTGAGTTAGTCAAAACACAAGAGGATATTTCTGGTTTCATCCAGTCATATCCGGACAAAGTGTTGTGGAGCTAGTATGCAATGGACTCAGATAATCACCGTCAAATTGGTTTTGGAGAAAAGGCAACTCATTTTCTTGTTCAAGTGGATAAAAAGTCATGTTTACAAATATAAATATCGTGTTTTTTGCATCAATTGCTCTAGCTTTCTGCATAGAATACAGGAATCTGTTGAATTTGTGTCTCCATGGGGAACTAATTAGTGTTTGCCAGCACATAAGAAAATATTCCCTGCTTAAATGCATTCAAAACCATAAATTCCATTGATATTATCAAGAAAACTCAAAGCAGAGCCTGTAGCCCCATTTTGGATAGAGTTAGCCATAAAACAAGAGGATATTTCTGGATTCATCCAGTCATATCCGGACAAAGTGTTGTGGAACTGGCATGCAATGGACTCAGATAATCACCGTCAAAGAGTTTTGGAGGAAAGCAAACTCATTTTCTTGTCAAGTGGATAAAAAGCCATGGTTACAAATATAAATATCATGTTTGTTTGCAGCAATTGCTCTAGCTTTCTGCCTAAAATACACGATTGTGTTGAGTTTGTGTCTCCATGTGGAAGTAATTAGTGTTTCCCAGCACAAAAGAAAATATTGCCTGCTTCAATTCATTCAAAACCATACAGGCCATTGATACTATCAAGGAAACCCAAGGCAGACCCTGTAACAGCATCTGGGATTGAGTTAGCCATAACAGAGTAGGACATTTCTGGTTTGATCCAGTCATTTCCGGAAAAAGTGTTGTGGAACTGGTGTGCAATGGACTCAGATAAGCACCGTAAAACTAGATTTAGAGAAAAGCAAAGTATTTTCTTAGGCAAGTGCATAAATGTCATCTATACAAACACAAATATCTAGTTTGTTTGCAGCAATTGCTCGAGCTTTCTGACTAGAAAACACGAATGAGTTGAGTTTGTGTCTTCATGTGGAACTAATTAGTTTTTCCCAGCACAAAAGAAAATATTGCCTGCTTAAATTCATTCAAAAGCATAAACTCCATGGATAATATCAATAAAACACAAAGCAGGGCCTGCAGCAAGGTCTGGGATAGAGTTAGCCATAACACAAGAGGATATTTCTGGTTTCATCCAGTCATATCCTGACAAAGTGTTGTGTAAGTGGTTTTCAAGGGACTCAGATAATCACGGTCAAACTGGTTTGGGGGAAAACACACTGATTTCCTTGGTGAAGTGGATAAAAGCCATGTTGACAAATATAAATATCATGTTTGTTTGTAGCAATTGCTCTAGCTTTCTGCCTATAAAACAGGAATGTGTTGAGTTTGTGTCTCCATGTGGAAGTAATTAGTTTTTCCCAGCAGAAAAGAAAATATCGCCTGCTTAAATTCATTCAAAACCATAAAGTCCATGGATAATATCAAGAAAACACAAAGCAGAGCCTGTAGCATGATCTGGGATTGAGTTAGCCATAACACAAGAGGATATTTCTGGTTTCATCCAGTCATATCTGGACAAAGTGTTGTGGAACTGGTATGCAATGGACTCAGATAATCACGGTCACAGTGGATTTTGCGGAAAACAAACTCATTTTCTTGGTCACTTGGATAAGAAGCCTGTTTACAAATATAAATATCATGTTTGTTTGCAGCAATTGCTCTAGTTTTCTACATAGAAAACAGGAATGTGTTGAGTTTGTGTCTCCATGTGGAAGTAACTAGTTTTTCCCAGCACAAAAGAAAATAGTCCCTGCTTAAATTCATTCAAAACCATAAAGTCCATTGATAATATCTAAAAAACACAAAGCAGAGTCCATAGCACCAAGTGGGATTGAGTTAGCCATATCACAAGAGGATATTTCTGGTTGCATCCAGTCATATCCAGACAAGCTGTTGTGGAACTGGTAGGAAATGGACTCAGAAAATCACAGTCAAACTGGATCTAGAGAAAAGCAAAGTATTTTCTTAGGCAAGCGCATAAATGTCCTCTATACAAACACAAATATCAAGATTGCTTGCAGCAATTGCTCTAGCTTTCTGCCTAGAAAACCTGAATGTGTTGAGTTTGTGTCTCCATCTGAAAATAATTAGTGTTTCCCAGCACAAAAGAAAATATTCCCTGCTTAAATGCATTCAAAACCATAAAGGCCATTGATAATATCAAGAAAACAGAAAGCAGAACCTGTAGCACCATCTGAGATTGAGTTAGCCATTACACAAGAGGATATTTCTGGATTCATCCAGTCATATCCGGACAAAGTGTTGTGGAACTGGTATGCAATGGACTCACATAATCACCGTCAAACCACTTTTTGGGGAAAACACACTCATTTTCTTGGTCACGTGGATAAAATCATGTTTACAAATATGAATATCATGTTTGTTTGCACAATTGCTCTAGGTTTCTGCATAGAAAACAATAATGTGTTGATTTTGTGACTCCATGTGGAAATAATTCGTTTTTGCCAGCACAAAAGAAAATATTCCCTACTATAATGCATTGAAAACCATAAAGGCCATTGATAATATAAAGAAAACACAAAGCAGAGCCTGTAGCACCATTTGGGATAGAGTTTGCCATAACACAAGAGGATATTTCTGGATTCATCCAGTCATATCCGGACAAAGTGTTGTGGAACTGGTATGCCATGGACTCAGATAATCTCTCTCAAACTGGTGTTGGAGGAAAGCGAACTCATTTTCTTGGTCAAGTGCATAAAAATGATGTTTACAAATATAAATATCATGTTAGTTTTCAGCAATTGCTCTAGCTTTCTGCCTAGAAAACACGTTTGTGTTGAGTTTGTGTCTCCATGTGGAACTAATTAGTGTTTGCCAGCACCAGCACACAAAAAAATATTCCCTGCTTAAATGCATTTAAAACCGTAAAGTCCAAGGATAATATCAGTAAAACACAAAGCAGAGCCTTCAGCACCACCTGGGATTGAGTTAGTCAAAACACAAGAGGATATTTCTGGTTTCATCCAGTCATATCTGGACAAAGTGTTGTGGAGCTAGTATGCAATGGACTCAGATAATCACCGTCAAATTGGTTTTGGAGAAAAGGCAACTCATTTTCTTGTTCAAGTGGATAAAAAGTCATGTTTACAAATATAAATATCGTGTTTTTTGCATCAATTGCTCTAGCTTTCTGCATAGAATACAGGAATCTGTTGAATTTGTGTCTCCATGGGGAACTAATTAGTGTTTGCCAGCACCAGCACACAAAAAAATATTCCCTGCTTAAATGCATTTAAAACCGTAAAGTCCATGGATAATATCAGTAAAACACAAAGCAGAGCTTTCAGCACCACCTGGGATTGAGTTAGTCAAAACACAAGAGGATATTTCTGGTTTCATCCAGTCATATCCAGACAAAGTGTTGTGGAGCTAGTATGCAATGGACTCAGATAATCACCGTCAAATTGGTTTTGGAGAAAAGGCAACTCATTTTCTTGTTCAAGTGGATAAAAAGTCATGTTTACAAATATAAATATCGTGTTTTTTGCATCAATTGCTCTAGCTTTCTGCATAGAATACAGGAATCTGTTGAATTTGTGTCTCCATGGGGAACTAATTAGTGTTTGCCAGCACATAAGAAAATATTCCCTGCTTAAATGCATTCAAAACCATAAATTCCATTGATATTATCAAGAAAACTCAAAGCAGAGCCTGTAGCCCCATTTTGGATAGAGTTAGCCATAAAACAAGAGGATATTTCTGGATTCATCCAGTCATATCCGGACAAAGTGTTGTGGAACTGGCATGCAATGGACTCAGATAATCACCGTCAAAGAGTTTTGGAGGAAAGCAAACTCATTTTCTTGTCAAGTGGATAAAAAGCCATGGTTATAAATATAAATATCATGTTTGTTTGCAGCAATTGCTCTAGCTTTCTGCCTAAAAAACACGATTGTGTTGAGTTTGTGTCGCCATGTGGAAGTAATTAGTTTTTCCCAGCACAAAAGAAAATATTGCCTGCTTAAATTCATTCAAAAGCATAAACTCCATGGATAATATCAATAAAACACAAAGCAGGGCCTGTAGCAAGTTCTGGGATAGAGTTAGCCATAACACAAGAGGATATTTCTGGTTTCATCCAGTCATATCCTGACAAAGTGTTGTGGAAGTGGTTTTCAAGGGACTCAGATAATCACGGTCAAACTGGTTTGGGGGAAAACACACTGATTTCCTTGGTGAAGTGGATAAAAGCCATGTTGACAAATATAAATATCATGTTTGTTTGTAGCAATTGCTCTAGCTTTCTGCCTATAAAACAGGAATGTGTTGAGTTTGTGTCTCCATGTGGAAGTAATTAGTTTTTCCCAGCAGAAAAGAAAATATCGCCTGCTTAAATTCATTCAAAACCATAAAGTCCATGGATAATATCAAGAAAACACAAAGCAGAGCCTGTAGCATGATCTGGGATTGAGTTAGCCATAACACAAGAGGATATTTCTGGTTTCATCCAGTCATATCTGGACAAAGTGTTGTGGAACTGGTATGCAATGGACTCAGATAATCACGGTCACAGTGGATTTTGCGGAAAACAAACTCATTTTCTTGGTCACTTGGATAAGAAGCCTGTTTACAAATATAAATATCATGTTTGTTTGCAGCAATTGCTCTAGTTTTCTACATAGAAAACAGGAATGTGTTGAGTTTGTGTCTCCATGTGGAAGTAACTAGTTTTTCCCAGCACAAAAGAAAATAGTCCCTGCTTAAATTCATTCAAAACCATAAAGTCCATTGATAATATCTAAAAAACACAAAGCAGAGTCCATAGCACCAAATGGGATTGAGTTAGCCATATCACAAGAGGATATTTCTGGTTTCATCCAGTCATATCCAGACAAGCTGTTGTGGAACTGGTAGGAAATGGACTCAGAAAATCACAGTCAAACTGGATCTAGAGAAAAGCAAAGTATTTTCTTAGGCAAGCGCATAAATGTCCTCTATACAAACACAAATATCAAGATTGCTTGCAGCAATTGCTCTAGCTTTCTGCCTAGAAAACCTGAATGTGTTGAGTTTGTGTCTCCATCTGAAAATAATTAGTGTTTCCCAGCACAAAAGAAAATATTCCCTGCTTAAATGCATTCAAAACCATAAAGGCCATTGATAATATCAAGAAAACAGAAAGCAGAACCTGTAGCACCATCTGAGATTGAGTTAGCCATTACACAAGAGGATATTTCTGGATTCATCCAGTCATATCCGGACAAAGTGTTGTGGAACTGGTATGCAATGGACTCACATAATCACCGTCAAACCACTTTTGGGGGAAAACACACTCATTTTCTTGGTCACGTGGATAAAATCATGTTTACAAATATGAATATCATGTTTGTTTGCACAATTGCTCTAGGTTTCTGCATAGAAAACAATAATGTGTTGATTTTGTGACTCCATGTGGAAATAATTCGTTTTTGCCAGCACAAAAGAAAATATTCCCTACTATAATGCATTGAAAACCATAAAGGCCATTGATAATATAAAGAAAACACAAAGCAGAGCCTGTAGCACCATTTGGGATAGAGTTTGCCATAACACAAGAGGATATTTCTGGATTCATCCAGTCATATCCGGACAAAGTGTTGTGGAACTGGTATGCCATGGACTCAGATAATCTCTCTCAAACTGGTGTTGGAGGAAAGCGAACTCATTTTCTTGGTCAAGTGCATAAAAATGATGTTTACAAATATAAATATCATGTTAGTTTTCAGCAATTGCTCTAGCTTTCTGCCTAGAAAACACGTTTGTGTTGAGTTTGTGTCTCCATGTGGAACTAATTAGTGTTTGCCAGCACCAGCACACAAAAAAATATTCCCTGCTTAAATGCATTTAAAACCGTAAAGTCCATGGATAATATCAGTAAAACACAAAGCAGAGCCTTCAGCACCACCTGGGATTGAGTTAGTCAAAACACAAGAGGATATTTCTGGTTTCATCCAGTCATATCTGGAAAAAGTGTTGTGGAGCTAGTATGCAATGGACTCAGATAATCACCGTCAAATTGGTTTTGGAGAAAAGGCAACTCATTTTCTTGTTCAAGTGGATAAAAAGTCATGTTTACAAATATAAATATCGTGTTTTTTGCATCAATTGCTCTAGCTTTCTGCATAGAATACAGGAATCTGTTGAATTTGTGTCTCCATGGGGAACTAATTAGTGTTTGCCAGCACATAAGAAAATATTCCCTGCTTAAATGCATTCAAAACCATAAATTCCATTGATATTATCAAGAAAACTCAAAGCAGAGCCTGTAGCCCCATTTTGGATAGAGTTAGCCATAAAACAAGAGGATAGTTCTGGATTCATCCAGTCATATCCGGACAAAGTATTGTGGAACTGGCATGCAATGGACTCAGATAATCACCGTCAAAGAGTTTTGGAGGAAAGCAAACTCATTTTCTTGTCAAGTGGATAAAAAGCCATGGTTACAAATATAAATATCATGTTTGTTTGCAGCAATTGCTCTAGCTTTCTGCCTAAAAAACACGATTGTGTTGAGTTTGTGTCTCCATGTGGAAGTAATTAGTGTTTCCCAGCACAAAAGAAAATATTGCCTGCTTCAATTCATTCAAAACCATACAGGCCATTGATAATATCAAGGAAACCCAAGGCAGACCCTGTAACAGCATCTGGGATTGAGTTAGCCATAACAGAGGAGGACATTTCTGGTTTGATCCAGTCATTTCCGGAAAAAGTGTTGTGGAACTGGTGTGCAATGGACTCAGATAAGCACCGTAAACCTAGATTTAGAGAAAAGCAAAGTATTTTCTTAGGCAAGTGCATAAATGTCATCTATACAAACACAAATATCTAGTTTGTTTGCAGCAATTGCTCGAGCTTTCTGACTAGAAAACACGAATGAGTTGAATTTGTGTCTTCATGTGGAACTAATTAGTTTTTCCAAGCACAAAGGAAAATATTGCCTGCTTAAATTCATCCAAAAGCATAAACTCCATGGATAATATCAATAAAACACAAAGCAGGGCCTGCAGCAAGGTCTGGGATTGAGTTAGCCATAACACAAGAGGATATTTCTGGTTTCATCCAGTCATATCCTGACAAAGTGTTGTGGAAGTGGTTTTCAAGGGACTCAGATAATCACGGTCAAACTGGTTTGGGGGAAAACACACTGATTTCCTTGGTGAAGTGGATAAAAGCCATGTTGACAAATATAAATATCATGTTTGTTTGTAGCAATTGCTCTAGCTTTCTGCCTATAAAACAGGAATGTGTTGCGTTTGTGTCTCCATGTGGAAGTAATTAGTTTTTCCCAGCAGAAAAGAAAATATCGCCTGCTTAAATTCATTCAAAACCATAAAGTCCATGGATAATATCAAGAAAACACAAAGCAGAGCCTGTAGCATGATCTGGGATTGAGTTAGCCATAACACAAGAGGATATTTCTGGTTTCATCCAGTCATATCTGGACAAAGTGTTGTGGAACTGGTATGCAATGGACTCAGATAATCACGGTCACAGTGGATTTTGCGGAAAACAAACTCATTTTCTTGGTCACTTGGATAAGAAGCCTGTTTACAAATATAAATATCATGTTTGTTTGCAGCAATTGCTCTAGTTTTCTACATAGAAAACAGGAATGTGTTGCGTTTGTGTCTCCATGTGGAAGTAACTAGTTTTTCCCAGCAGAAAAGAAAATAGTCCCTGCTTAAATTCATTCAAAACCATAAAGTCCATTGATAATATCTAAAAAACACAAAGCAGAGTCCATAGCACCAAGTGGGATTGAGTTAGCCATATCACAAGAGGATATTTCTGGTTTCATCCAGTCATATCCAGACAAGCTGTTGTGGAACTGGTAGGAAATGGACTCAGAAAATCACAGTCAAACTGGATCTAGAGAAAAGCAAAGTATTTTCTTAGGCAAGTGCATAAATGTCATCTATACAAACACAAATATCTAGTTTGTTTGCAGCAATTGCTCGAGCTTTCTGACTAGAAAACCTGAATGAGTTGAGTTTGTGTCTTCATGTGGAACTAATTTGTTTTTCCCAGCACAAAAGAAAATATTGCCTGCTTAAATTCATCCAAAAGCATAAACTCCATGGATAATATCAATAAAACACAAAGCAGGGCCTGCAGCAAGGTCTGGGATTGAGTTAGCCATAACACAAGAGGATATTTCTGGTTTCATCCAGTCATATCCTGACAAAGTGTTGTGGAAGTGGTTTTCAAGGGACTCAGATAATCGCGGTCAAACTGGTTTGGGGGAAAACACACTGATTTCCTTGGTGAAGTGGATAAAAGCCATGTTGACAAATATAAATATCATGTTTGTTTGTAGCAATTGCTCTAGCTTTCTGCCTATAAAACAGGAATGTGTTGCGTTTGTGTCTCCATGTGGAAGTAATTAGTTTTTCCCAGCAGAAAAGAAAATATCGCCTGCTTAAATTCATTCAAAACCATAAAGTCCATGGATAATATCAAGAAAACACAAAGCAGAGCCTATAGCATGATCTGGGATTGAGTTAGCCATAACACAAGAGGATATTTCTGGTTTCATCCAGTCATATCTGGACAAAGTGTTGTGGAACTGGTATGCAATGGACTCAGATAATCACGGTCACAGTGGATTTTGCGGAAAACAAACTCATTTTCTTGGTCACTTGGATAAGAAGCCTGTTTACAAATATAAATATCATGTTTGTTTGCAGCAATTGCTCTAGTTTTCTACATAGAAAACAGGAATGTGTTGCGTTTGTGTCTCCATGTGGAAGTAACTAGTTTTTCCCAGCACAAAAGAAAATAGTCCCTGCTTAAATCCATTCAAAACCATAAAGTCCATTGATAATATCTAAAAAACACAAAGCAGAGTCCATAGCACCAAGTGGGATTGAGTTAGCCATATCACAAGAGGATATTTCTGGTTTCATCCAGTCATATCCAGACAAGCTGTTGTGGAACTGGTAGGAAATGGACTCAGAAAATCACAGTCAAACTGGATCTAGAGAAAAGCAAAGTATTTTCTTAGGCAAGTGCATAAATGTCATCTATACAAACACAAATATCTAGTTTGTTTGCAGCAATTGCTCGAGCTTTCTGACTAGAAAACCTGAATGAGTTGAGTTTGTGTCTTCATGTGGAACTAATTAGTTTTTCCCAGCACAAAAGAAAATATTGCCTGCTTAAATTCATCCAAAAGCATAAACTCCATGGATAATATCAATAAAACACAAAGCAGGGCCTGCAGCAAGGTCTGGGATTGAGTTAGCCATAACACAAGAGGATATTTCTGGTTTCATCCAGTCATATCCTGACAAAGTGTTGTGGAAGTGGTTTTCAAGGGACTCAGATAATCGCGGTCAAACTGGTTTGGGGGAAAACACACTGATTTCCTTGGTGAAGTGGATAAAAGCCATGTTGACAAATATAAATATCATGTTTGTTTGTAGCAATTGCTCTAGCTTTCTGCCTATAAAACAGGAATGTGTTGCGTTTGTGTCTCCATGTGGAAGTAATTAGTTTTTCCCAGCAGAAAAGAAAATATCGCCTGCTTAAATTCATTCAAAACCATAAAGTCCATGGATAATATCAAGAAAACACAAAGCAGAGCCTGTAGCATGATCTGGGATTGAGTTAGCCATAACACAAGAGGATATTTCTGGTTTCATCCAGTCATATCTGGACAAAGTGTTGTGGAACTGGTATGCAATGGACTCAGATAATCACGGTCACAGTGGATTTTGCGGAAAACAAACTCATTTTCTTGGTCACTTGGATAAGAAGCCTGTTTACAAATATAAATATCATGTTTGTTTGCAGCAATTGCTCTAGTTTTCTACATAGAAAACAGGAATGTGTTGCGTTTGTGTCTCCATGTGGAAGTAACTAGTTTTTCCCAGCACAAAAGAAAATAGTCCCTGCTTAAATTCATTCAAAACCATAAAGTCCATTGATAATATCTAAAAAACACAAAGCAGAGTCCATAGCACCAAGTGGGATTGAGTTAGCCATATCACAAGAGGATATTTCTGGTTTCATCCAGTCATATCCAGACAAGCTGTTGTGGAACTGGTAGGAAATGGACTCAGAAAATCACAGTCAAACTGGATCTAGAAAAAGCAAAGTATTTTCTTAGGCAAGCGCATAAATGTCCTCTATACAAACACAAATATCAAGATTGCTTGCAGCAATTGCTCTAGCTTTCTGCCTAGAAAACACGTTTGTGTTGAGTTTGTGTCTCCATGTGGAACTAATTAGTGTTTGCCAGCACCAGCACACACAAAAAATATTCCCTGCTTAAATGCATTTAAAACCGTAAAGTCCATGGATAATATCAGTAAAACACAAAGCAGAGCCTTCAGCACCACCTGGGATTGAGTTAGTCAAAACACAAGAGGATATTTCTGGTTTCATCCAGTCATATCCGGACAAAGTGTTGTGGAGCTAGTATGCAATGGACTCAGATAATCACCGTCAAATTGGTTTTGGAGAAAAGGCAACTCATTTTCTTGTTCAAGTGGATAAAAAGTCATGTTTACAAATATAAATATCGTGTTTTTTGCATCAATTGCTCTAGCTTTCTGCATAGAATACAGGAATCTGTTGAATTTGTGTCTGCATGGGGAAATAATTAGTGTTTGCCAGCACATAAGAAAATATTCCCTGCTTAAATGCATTCAAAACCATAAATTCCATTGATATTATCAAGAAAACTCAAAGTAGAGCCTGTAGCCCCATTTTGGATAGAGTTAGCCATAAAACAAGAGGATATTTCTGGATTCATCCAGTCATATCCGGACAAAGTATTGTGGAACTGGCATGCAATGGACTCAGATAATCACCGTCAAAGAGTTTTGGAGGAAAGCAAACTCATTTTCTTGTCAAGTGGATAAAAAGCCATGGTTACAAATATAAATATCATGTTTGTTTGCAGCAATTGCTCTAGCTTTCTGCCTAAAAAACACGATTGTGTTGAGTTTGTGTCTTCATGTGGAAGTAATTAGTGTTTCCCAGCACAAAAGAAAATATTGCCT
Organism: Lepus europaeus; assembly: GCF_033115175.1. Classification (NCBI taxonomy): domain Eukaryota; kingdom Metazoa; phylum Chordata; class Mammalia; order Lagomorpha; family Leporidae; genus Lepus; species Lepus europaeus. Next base: position 2,010,971 of record NW_026909213.1, on the reverse strand, counting down.
GCTTCAATTCATTCAAAACCATACAGGCCATTGATACTATCAAGGAAACCCAAGGCAGACCCTGTAACAGCATCTGGGATTGAGTTAGCCATAACAGAGGAGGACATTTCTGGTTTGATCCAGTTATTTCCGGAAAAAGTGTTGTGGAACTGGTGTGCAATGGACTCACATAAGCACCGTAAACCTAGATTTAGAGAAAAGCAAAGTATTTTCTTAGGCAAGTGCATAAATGTCATCTATACAAACACAAATATCTAGTTTGTTTGCAGCAATTGCTCGAGCTTTCTGACTAGAAAACACGAATGAGTTGAGTTTGTGTCTTCATGTGGAACTAATTAGTTTTTCCCAGCACAAAAGAAAATATTGCCTGCTTAAATTCATTCAAAAGCATAAACTCCATGGATAATATCAATAAAACACAAAGCAGGGCCTGCAGCAAGGTCTGGGATTGAGTTAGCCATAACACAAGAGGATATTTCTGGTTTCATCCAGTCATATCCTGACAAAGTGTTGTGGAAGTGGTTTTCAAGGGACTCAGATAATCACGGTCAAACTGGTTTGGGGGAAAACACACTGATTTCCTTGGTGAAGTGGATAAAAGCCATGTTGACAAATATAAATATCATGTTTGTTTGTAGCAATTGCTCTAGCTTTCTGCCTATAAAACAGGAATGTGTTGCGTTTGTGTCTCCATGTGGAAGTAATTAGTTTTTCCCAGCAGAAAAGAAAATATCGCCTGCTTAAATTCATTCAAAACCAGAAAGTCCATGGATAATATCAAGAAAACACAAAGCAGAGCCTGTAGCATGATCTGGGATTGAGTTAGCCATAACACAAGAGGATATTTCTGGTTTCATCCAGTCATATCTGGACAAAGTGTTGTGGAACTGGTATGCAATGGACTCAGATAATCACGGTCACAGTGGATTTTGCGGAAAACAAACTCATTTTCTTGGTCACTTGGATAAGAAGCCTGTTTACAAATACAAATATCATGTTTGTTTGCAGCAATTGCTCTAGTTTTCTACATAGAAAACAGGAATGTGTTGAGTTTGTGTCTCCATGTGGAAGTAACTAGTTTTTCCCAGCACAAAAGAAAATAGTCCCTGCTTAAATTCATTCAAAACCATAAAGTCCATTGATAATATCTAAAAAACACAAAGCAGAGTCCATAGCACCAAGTGGGATTGAGTTAGCCATATCACAAGAGGATATTTCTGGTTTCATCCAGTCATATCCAGACAAGCTGTTGTGGAACTGGTAGGAAATGGACTCAGAAAATCACAGTCCAACTGGATCTAGAGAAAAGCAAAGTATTTTCTTAGGCAAGCGCATAAATGTCCTCTATACAAACACAAATATCAAGATTGCTTGCAGCAATTGCTCTAGCTTTCTGCCTAGAAAACCTGAATGTGTTGAGTTTGTGTCTCCATGTGGAACTAATTAGTGTTTCCCAGCACAAAAGAAAATATTCCCTGCTTAAATGCATTCAAAACCATAAAGGCCATTGATAATATCAAGAAAGCAGAAAGCAGAACCTGTAGCACCATCTGAGATTGAGTTAGCCATTACACAAGAGGATATTTCTGGATTCATCCAGTCATATCCGGACAAAGTGTTGTGGAACTGGTATGCAATGGACTCACATAATCACCGTCAAACCACTTTTGGGGGAAAACACACTCATTTTCTTGGTCACGTGGATAAAATCATGTTTACAAATATGAATATCATGTTTGTTTGCACAATTGCTCTAGGTTTCTGCATAGAAAACAATAATGTGTTGATTTTGTGACTCCATGTGGAAATAATTCGTTTTTGCCAGCACAAAAGAAAATATTCCCTACTATAATGCATTGAAAACCATAAAGGCCATTGATAATATAAAGAAAACACAAAGCAGAGCCTGTAGCACCATTTGGGATAGAGTTTGCCATAACACAAGAGGATATTTCTGGATTCATCCAGTCATATCCGGACAAAGTGTTGTGGAACTGGTATGCCATGGACTCAGATAATCTCTCTCAAACTGGTGTTGGAGGAAAGCGAACTCATTTTCTTGGTCAAGTGGATAAAAATGATGTTTACAAATATAAATATCATGTTAGTTTTCAGCAATTGCTCTAGCTTTCTGCCTAGAAAACACGTTTGTGTTGAGTTTGTGTCTCCATGTGGAACTAATTAGTGTTTGCCAGCACCAGCACACACAAAAAATATTCCCTGCTTAAATGCATTTAAAACCGTAAAGTCCATGGATAATATCAGTAAAACACAAAGCAGAGCCTTCAGCACCACCTGGGATTGAGTTAGTCAAAACACAAGAGGATATTTCTGGTTTCATCCAGTCATATCCGGACAAAGTGTTGTGGAGCTAGTATGCAATGGACTCAGATAATCACCGTCAAATTGGTTTTGGAGAAAAGGCAACTCATTTTCTTGTTCAAGTGGATAAAAAGTCATGTTTACAAATATAAATATCGTGTTTTTTGCATCAATTGCTCTAGCTTTCTGCATAGAATACAGGAATCTGTTGAATTTGTGTCTCCATGGGGAATTAATTAGTGTTTGCCAGCACATAAGAAAATATTCCCTGCTTAAATGCATTCAAAACCATAAATTCCATTGATATTATCAAGAAAACTCAAAGCAGAGCCTGTAGCCCCATTTTGGATAGAGTTAGCCATAAAACAAGAGGATATTTCTGGATTCATCCAGTCATATCCGGACAAAGTGTTGTGGAACTGGCATGCCATGGACTCAGATAATCACCGTCAAACAGTTTTGGAGGAAAGCAAACTCATTTTCTTGTCAAGTGGATAAAAAGCCATGGTTACAAATATAAATATCATGTTTGTTTGCAGCAATTGCTCTAGCTTTCTGCCTAAAAAACACGATTGTGTTGAGTTTGTGTCTCCATGTGGAAGTAATTAGTGTTTCCCAGCACAAAAGAAAATATTGCCTGCTTCAATTCATTCAAAACCATACAGGCCATTGATACTATCAAGGAAACCCAAGGCAGACCCTGTAACAGCATCTGGGATTGAGTTAGCCATAACAGAGGAGGACATTTCTGGTTTGATCCAGTTATTTCCGGAAAAAGTGTTGTGGAACTGGTGTGCAATGGACTCACATAAGCACCGTAAAACTAGATTTAGAGAAAAGCAAAGTATTTTCTTAGGCAAGTGCATAAATGTCATCTATACAAACACAAATATCTAGTTTGTTTGCAGCAATTGCTCGAGCTTTCTGCCTAGAAAACACGAATGAGTTCAGTTTGTGTCTTCATGTGGAACTAATTAGTGTTTGCCAGCACCAGCACAAAAAAAAAATTATTCCCTGCTTAAATGCATTTAAAACCGTAAAGTCCATGGATAATATCAGTAAAACACAAAGCAGAGCCTTCAGCACCACCTGGGATTGAGTTAGTCAAAACACAAGAGGATATTTCTGGTTTCATCCAGTCATATCCAGACAAAGTGTTGTGGAGCTAGTATGCAATGGACTCAGATAATCACCGTCAAATTGGTTTTGGAGAAAAGGCAACTCATTTTCTTGTTCAAGTGGATAAAAAGTCATGTTTACAAATATAAATATCGTGTTTTTTGCATCAATTGCTCTAGCTTTCTGCATAGAATACAGGAATCTGTTGAATTTGTGTCTCCATGGGGAACTAATTAGTGTTTGCCAGCACATAAGAAAATATTCCCTGCTTAAATGCATTCAAAACCATAAATTCCATTGATATTATCAAGAAAACTCAAAGCAGAGCCTGTAGCCCCATTTTGGATAGAGTTAGCCATAAAACAAGAGGATATTTCTGGATTCATCCAGTCATATCTGGACAAAGTGTTGTGGAACTGGCATGCAATGGACTCAGATAATCACCGTCAAAGAGTTTTGGAGGAAAGCAAACTCATTTTCTTGTCAAGTGGATAAAAAGCCATGGTTACAAATATAAATATCATGTTTGTTTGCAGCAATTGCTCTAGCTTTCTGCCTAAAAAACACGATTGTGTTGAGTTTGTGTCTCCATGTGGAAGTAATTAGTGTTTCCCAGCACAAAAGAAAATATTGCCTGCTTGAATTCATTCAAAACCATACAGGCCATTGATAATATCAAGGAAACCCAAGGCAGACCCTGTAACAGCATCTGGGATTGAGTTAGCCATAACAGAGGAGGACATTTCTGGTTTGATCCAGTTATTTCCGGAAAAAGTGTTGTGGAACTGGTGTGCAATGGACTCAGATAAGCACCGTAAACCTAGATTTAGAGAAAAGCAAAGTATTTTCTTAGGCAAGTGCATAAATGTCATCTATACAAACACAAATATCTAGTTTGTTTGCAGCAATTGCTCGAGCTTTCTGACTAGAAAACACGAATGAGTTGAGTTTGTGTCTTCATGTGGAACTAATTAGTTTTTCCCAGCACAAAAGAAAATATTGCCTGCTTAAATTCATTCAAAAGCATAAACTCCATGGATAATATCAATAAAACACAAAGCAGGGCCTGCAGCAAGGTCTGGGATTGAGTTAGCCATAACACAAGAGGATATTTCTGGTTTCCTCCAGTCGTATCCTGACAAAGTGTTGTGGAAGTGGTTTTCAAGGGACTCAGATAATCACGGTCAAACTGGTTTGGGGGAAAACACACTGATTTCCTTGGTGAAGTGGATAAAAGCCATGTTGACAAATATAAATATCATGTTTGTTTGTAGCAATTGCTCTAGCTTTCTGCCTATAAAACAGGAATGTGTTGCATTTGTGTCTCCATGTGGAAGTAATTAGTTTTTCCCAGCAGAAAAGAAAATATCGCCTGCTTAAATTCATTCAAAACCATAAAGTCCATGGATAATATCAAGAAAACACAAAGCAGAGCCTGTAGCATGATCTGGGATTGAGTTAGCCATAACACAAGAGGATATTTCTGGTTTCATCCAGTCATATCTGGACAAAGTGTTGTGGAACTGGTATGCAATGGACTCAGATAATCACGGTCACAGTGGATTTTGCGGAAAACAAACTCATTTTCTTGGTCACTTGGATAAGAAGCCTGTTTACAAATACAAATATCATGTTTGTTTGCAGCAATTGCTCTAGTTTTCTACATAGAAAACAGGAATGTGTTGCGTTTGTGTCTCCATGTGGAAGTAACTAGTTTTTCCCAGCAGAAAAGAAAATAGTCCCTGCTTAAATTCATTCAAAACCATAAAGTCCATTGATAATATCTAAAAAACACAAAGCAGAGTCTATAGCACCAAGTGGGATTGAGTTAGCCATATCACAAGAGGATATTTCTGGTTTCATCCAGTCATATCCAGACAAGCTGTTGTGGAACTGGTAGGAAATGGACTCAGAAAATCACAGTCCAACTGGATCTAGAGAAAAGCAAAGTATTTTCTTAGGCAAGCGCATAAATGTCCTCTATACAAACACAAATATCAAGATTGCTTGCAGCAATTGCTCTAGCTTTCTGCCTAGAAAACCTGAATGTGTTGAGTTTGTGTCTCCATGTGGAACTAATTAGTGTTTCCCAGCACAAAAGAAAATATTCCCTGCTTAAATGCATTCAAAACCATAAAGGCCATTGATAATATCAAGAAAGCAGAAAGCAGAACCTGTAGCACCATCTGAGATTGAGTTAGCCATTACACAAGAGGATATTTCTGGATTCATCCAGTCATATCCGGACAAAGTGTTGTGGAACTGGTATGCAATGGACTCACATAATCACCGTCAAACCACTTTTGGGGGAAAACACACTCATTTTCTTGGTCACGTGGATAAAATCATGTTTACAAATATGAATATCATGTTTGTTTGCACAATTGCTCTAGGTTTCTGCATAGAAAACAATAATGTGTTGATTTTGTGACTCCATGTGGAAATAATTCGTTTTTGCCAGCACAAAAGAAAATATTCCCTACTATAATGCATTGAAAACCATAAAGGCCATTGATAATATAAAGAAAACACAAAGCAGAGCCTGTAGCACCATTTGGGATAGAGTTTGCCATAACACAAGAGGATATTTCTGGATTCATCCAGTCATATCCGGACAAAGTGTTGTGGAACTGGTATGCCATGGACTCAGATAATCTCTCTCAAACTGGTGTTGGAGGAAAGCGAACTCATTTTCTTGGTCAAGTGGATAAAAATGATGTTTACAAATATAAATATCATGTTAGTTTTCAGCAATTGCTCTAGCTTTCTGCCTAGAAAACACGTTTGTGTTGAGTTTGTGTCTCCATGTGGAACTAATTAGTGTTTGCCAGCACCAGCACACAAAAAATATTCCCTGCTTAAATGCATTTAAAACCGTAAAGTCCAAGGATAATATCAGTAAAACACAAAGCAGAGCCTTCAGCACCACCTGGGATTGAGTTAGTCAAAACACAAGAGGATATTTCTGGTTTCATCCAGTCATATCCGGACAAAGTGTTGTGGAGCTAGTATGCAATGGACTCAGATAATCACCGTCAAATTGGTTTTGGAGAAAAGGCAACTCATTTTCTTGTTCAAGTGGATAAAAAGTCATGTTTACAAATATAAATATCGTGTTTTTTGCATCAATTGCTCTAGCTTTCTGCATAGAATACAGGAATCTGTTGAATTTGTGTCTCCATGGGGAACTAATTAGTGTTTGCCAGCACATAAGAAAATATTCCCTGCTTAAATGCATTCAAAACCATGAAGGCCATTGATATTATCAAGAAAACACAAAGCAGAGCCTGTAGCCCCATTTTGGATAGAGTTAGCCATAAAACAAGAGGATATTTCTGGATTCATCCAGTCATATCCGGACAAAGTGTTGTGGAACTGGCATGCCATGGACTCAGATAATCACCGTCAAACAGTTTTGGAGGAAAGCAAACTCATTTTCTTGTCAAGTGGATAAAAAGCCATGGTTACAAATATAAATATCATGTTTGTTTGCAGCAATTGCTCTAGCTTTCTGCCTAAAAAACACGATTGTGTTGAGTTTGTGTCTCCATGTGGAAGTAATTAGTGTTTCCCAGCACAAAAGAAAATATTGCCTGCTTCAATTCATTCAAAACCATACAGGCCATTGATACTATCAAGGAAACCCAAGGCAGACCCTGTAACAGCATCTGGGATTGAGTTAGCCATAACAGAGGAGGACATTTCTGGTTTGATCCAGTTATTTCCGGAAAAAGTGTTGTGGAACTGGTGTGCAATGGACTCACATAAGCACCGTAAAACTAGATTTAGAGAAAAGCAAAGTATTTTCTTAGGCAAGTGCATAAATGTCATCTATACAAACACAAATATCTAGTTTGTTTGCAGCAATTGCTCGAGCTTTCTGCCTAGAAAACACGAATGAGTTCAGTTTGTGTCTTCATGTGGAACTAATTAGTGTTTGCCAGCACCAGCACAAAAAAAAAATTATTCCCTGCTTAAATGCATTTAAAACCGTAAAGTCCATGGATAATATCAGTAAAACACAAAGCAGAGCCTTCAGCACCACCTGGGATTGAGTTAGTCAAAACACAAGAGGATATTTCTGGTTTCATCCAGTCATATCCAGACAAAGTGTTGTGGAGCTAGTATGCAATGGACTCAGATAATCACCGTCAAATTGGTTTTGGAGAAAAGGCAACTCATTTTCTTGTTCAAGTGGATAAAAAGTCATGTTTACAAATATAAATATCGTGTTTTTTGCATCAATTGCTCTAGCTTTCTGCATAGAATACAGGAATCTGTTGAATTTGTGTCTCCATGGGGAACTAATTAGTGTTTGCCAGCACATAAGAAAATATTCCCTGCTTAAATGCATTCAAAACCATAAATTCCATTGATATTATCAAGAAAACTCAAAGCAGAGCCTGTAGCCCCATTTTGGATAGAGTTAGCCATAAAACAAGAGGATATTTCTGGATTCATCCAGTCATATCTGGACAAAGTGTTGTGGAACTGGCATGCAATGGACTCAGATAATCACCGTCAAAGAGTTTTGGAGGAAAGCAAACTCATTTTCTTGTCAAGTGGATAAAAAGCCATGGTTACAAATATAAATATCATGTTTGTTTGCAGCAATTGCTCTAGCTTTCTGCCTAAAAAACACGATTGTGTTGAGTTTGTGTCTCCATGTGGAAGTAATTAGTGTTTCCCAGCACAAAAGAAAATATTGCCTGCTTGAATTCATTCAAAACCATACAGGCCATTGATAATATCAAGGAAACCCAAGGCAGACCCTGTAACAGCATCTGGGATTGAGTTAGCCATAACAGAGGAGGACATTTCTGGTTTGATCCAGTTATTTCCGGAAAAAGTGTTGTGGAACTGGTGTGCAATGGACTCAGATAAGCACCGTAAACCTAGATTTAGAGAAAAGCAAAGTATTTTCTTAGGCAAGTGCATAAATGTCATCTATACAAACACAAATATCTAGTTTGTTTGCAGCAATTGCTCGAGCTTTCTGACTAGAAAACACGAATGAGTTGAGTTTGTGTCTTCATGTGGAACTAATTAGTTTTTCCCAGCACAAAAGAAAATATTGCCTGCTTAAATTCATTCAAAAGCATAAACTCCATGGATAATATCAATAAAACACAAAGCAGGGCCTGCAGCAAGGTCTGGGATTGAGTTAGCCATAACACAAGAGGATATTTCTGGTTTCCTCCAGTCGTATCCTGACAAAGTGTTGTGGAAGTGGTTTTCAAGGGACTCAGATAATCACGGTCAAACTGGTTTGGGGGAAAACACACTGATTTCCTTGGTGAAGTGGATAAAAGCCATGTTGACAAATATAAATATCATGTTTGTTTGTAGCAATTGCTCTAGCTTTCTGCCTATAAAACAGGAATGTGTTGCATTTGTGTCTCCATGTGGAAGTAATTAGTTTTTCCCAGCAGAAAAGAAAATATCGCCTGCTTAAATTCATTCAAAACCATAAAGTCCATGGATAATATCAAGAAAACACAAAGCAGAGCCTGTAGCATGATCTGGGATTGAGTTAGCCATAACACAAGAGGATATTTCTGGTTTCATCCAGTCATATCTGGACAAAGTGTTGTGGAACTGGTATGCAATGGACTCAGATAATCACGGTCACAGTGGATTTTGCGGAAAACAAACTCATTTTCTTGGTCACTTGGATAAGAAGCCTGTTTACAAATACAAATATCATGTTTGTTTGCAGCAATTGCTCTAGTTTTCTACATAGAAAACAGGAATGTGTTGCGTTTGTGTCTCCATGTGGAAGTAACTAGTTTTTCCCAGCAGAAAAGAAAATAGTCCCTGCTTAAATTCATTCAAAACCATAAAGTCCATTGATAATATCTAAAAAACACAAAGCAGAGTCTATAGCACCAAGTGGGATTGAGTTAGCCATATCACAAGAGGATATTTCTGGTTTCATCCAGTCATATCCAGACAAGCTGTTGTGGAACTGGTAGGAAATGGACTCAGAAAATCACAGTCAAACTGGATCTAGAGAAAAGCAAAGTATTTTCTTAGGCAAGCGCATAAATGTCCTCTATACAAACACAAATATCAAGATTGCTTGCAGCAATTGCTCTAGCTTTCTGCCTAGAAAACCTGAATGTGTTGAGTTTGTGTCTCCATCTGAAAATAATTAGTGTTTCCCAGCACAAAAGAAAATATTCCCTGCTTAAATGCATTCAAAACCATAAAGGCCATTGATAATATCAAGAAAACAGAAAGCAGAACCTGTAGCACCATCTGAGATTGAGTTAGCCATTACACAAGAGGATATTTCTGGATTCATCCAGTCATATCCGGACAAAGTGTTGTGGAACTGGTATGCAATGGACTCACATAATCACCGTCAAACCACTTTTGGGGGAAAACACACTCATTTTCTTGGTCACGTGGATAAAATCATGTTTACAAATATGAATATCATGTTTGTTTGCACAATTGCTCTAGGTTTCTGCATAGAAAACAATAATGTGTTGATTTTGTGACTCCATGTGGAAATAATTCGTTTTTGCCAGCACAAAAGAAAATATTCCCTACTATAATGCATTGAAAACCATAAAGGCCATTGATAATATAAAGAAAACACAAAGCAGAGCCTGTAGCACCATTTGGGATAGAGTTTGCCATAACACAAGAGGATATTTCTGGATTCATCCAGTCATATCCGGACAAAGTGTTGTGGAACTGGTATGCCATGGACTCAGATAATCTCTCTCAAACTGGTGTTGGAGGAAAGCGAACTCATTTTCTTGGTCAAGTGCATAAAAATGATGTTTACAAATATAAATATCATGTTAGTTTTCAGCAATTGCTCTAGCTTTCTGCCTAGAAAACACGTTTGTGTTGAGTTTGTGTCTCCATGTGGAACTAATTAGTGTTTGCCAGCACCAGCACACACAAAAAATATTCCCTGCTTAAATGCATTTAAAACCGTAAAGTCCAAGGATAATATCAGTAAAACACAAAGCAGAGCCTTCAGCACCACCTGGGATTGAGTTAGTCAAAACACAAGAGGATATTTCTGGTTTCATCCAGTCATATCCGGACAAAGTGTTGTGGAGCTAGTATGCAATGGACTCAGATAATCACCGTCAAATTGGTTTTGGAGAAAAGGCAACTCATTTTCTTGTTCAAGTGGATAAAAAGTCATGTTTACAAATATAAATATCGTGTTTTTTGCATCAATTGCTCTAGCTTTCTGCATAGAATACAGGAATCTGTTGAATTTGTGTCTCCATGGGGAACTAATTAGTGTTTGCCAGCACATAAGAAAATATTCCCTGCTTAAATGCATTCAAAACCATAAATTCCATTGATATTATCAAGAAAACTCAAAGCAGAGCCTGTAGCCCCATTTTGGATAGAGTTAGCCATAAAACAAGAGGATATTTCTGGATTCATCCAGTCATATCCGGACAAAGTGTTGTGGAACTGGCATGCAATGGACTCAGATAATCACCGTCAAAGAGTTTTGGAGGAAAGCAAACTCATTTTCTTGTCAAGTGGATAAAAAGCCATGGTTACAAATATAAATATCATGTTTGTTTGCAGCAATTGCTCTAGCTTTCTGCCTAAAAAACACGATTGTGTTGAGTTTGTGTCTCCATGTGGAAGTAATTAGTGTTTCCCAGCACAAAAGAAAATATTGCCTGCTTCAATTCATTCAAAACCATACAGGCCATTGATAATATCAAGGAAACCCAAGGCAGACCCTGTAACAGCATCTGGGATTGAGTTAGCCATAACAGAGGAGGACATTTCTGGTTTGATCCAGTTATTTCCGGAAAAAGTGTTGTGGAACTGGTGTGCAATGGACTCAGATAAGCACCGTAAACCTAGAGTTAGAGAAAAGCAAAGTATTTTCTTAGGCAAGTGCATAAATGTCATCTATACAAACACAAATATCTAGTTTGTTTGCAGCAATTGCTCGAGCTTTCTGACTAGAAAACACGAATGAGTTGAGTTTGTGTCTTCATGTGGAACTAATTAGTTTTTCCCAGCACAAAAGAAAATATTGCCTGCTTAAATTCATTCAAAAGCATAAACTCCATGGATAATATCAATAAAACACAAAGCAGGGCCTGCAGCAAGGTCTGGGATTGAGTTAGCCATAACACAAGAGGATATTTCTGGTTTCATCCAGTCATATCCTGACAAAGTGTTGTGGAAGTGGTTTTCAAGGGACTCAGATAATCACGGTCAAACTGGTTTGGGGGAAAACACACTGATTTCCTTGGTGAAGTGGATAAAAGCCATGTTGACAAATATAAATATCATGTTTGTTTGTAGCAATTGCTCTAGCTTTCTGCCTATAAAACAGGAATGTGTTGCGTTTGTGTCTCCATGTGGAAGTAATTAGTTTTTCCCAGCAGAAAAGAAAATATCGCCTGCTTAAATTCATTCAAAACCATAAAGTCCATGGATAATATCAAGAAAACACAAAGCAGAGCCTGTAGCATGATCTGGGATTGAGTTAGCCATAACACAAGAGGATATTTCTGGTTTCATCCAGTCATATCTGGACAAAGTGTTGTGGAACTGGTATGCAATGGACTCAGATAATCACGGTCACAGTGGATTTTGCGGAAAACAAACTCATTTTCTTGGTCACTTGGATAAGAAGCCTGTTTACAAATATAAATATCATGTTTGTTTGCAGCAATTGCTCTAGTTTTCTACATAGAAAACAGGAGTGTGTTGAGTTTGTGTCTCCATGTGGAAGTAACTAGTTTTTCCCAGCACAAAAGAAAATAGTCCCTGCTTAAATTCATTCAAAACCATAAAGTCCATTGATAATATCTAAAAAACACAAAGCAGAGTCTATAGCACCAAGTGGGATTGAGTTAGCCATATCACAAGAGGATATTTCTGGTTTCATCCAGTCATATCCAGACAAGCTGTTGTGGAACTGGTAGGAAATGGACTCAGAAAATCACAGTCAAACTGGATCTAGAGAAAAGCAAAGTATTTTCTTAGGCAAGCGCATAAATGTCCTCTATACAAACACAAATATCAAGATTGCTTGCAGCAATTGCTCTAGCTTTCTGCCTAGAAAACCTGAATGTGTTGAGTTTGTGTCTCCATCTGAAAATAATTAGTGTTTCCCAGCACAAAAGAAAATATTCCCTGCTTAAATGCATTCAAAACCATAAAGGCCATTGGTAATATCAAGAAAACAGAAAGCAGAACCTGTAGCACCATCTGAGATTGAGTTAGCCATTACACAAGAGGATATTTCTGGATTCATCCAGTCATATCCGGACAAAGTGTTGTGGAACTGGTATGCAATGGACTCACATAATCACCGTCAAACCACTTTTGTGGGAAAACACACTCATTTTCTTGGTCACGTGGATAAAATCATGTTTACAAATATGAATATCATGTTTGTTTGCACAATTGCTCTAGGTTTCTGCATAGAAAACAATAATGTGTTGATTTTGTGACTCCATGTGGAAATAATTCGTTTTTGCCAGCACAAAAGAAAATATTCCCTACTATAATGCATTGAAAACCATAAAGGCCATTGATAATATAAAGAAAACCCAAAGCAGAGCCTGTAGCACCATTTGGGATAGTTTGCCATAACACAAGAGGATATTTCTGGATTCATCCAGTCATATCCGGACAAAGTGTTGTGGAACTGGCATGCAATGGACTCAGATAATCACCGTCAAACAGTTTTGGAGGAAAGCAAACTCATTTTCTTGTCAAGTGGATAAAAAGCCATGGTTACAAATATAAATATCATGTTTGTTTGCAGCAATTGCTCTAGCTTTCTGCCTAAAAAACACGATTGTGTTGAGTTTGTGTCTCCATGTGGAAGTAATTAGTGTTTCCCAGCACAAAAGAAATTATTGCCTGCTTCAATTCATTCAAAACCATACAGGCCATTGATAATATCAAGGAAACCCAAAGCAGACCCTGTAACAGCATCTGGGATTGAGTTAGCCATAACAGAGGAGGACATTTCTGGTTTGATCCAGTCATTTCCGGAAAAAGTGTTGTGGAACTGGTGTGCAATGGACTCAGATAAGCACTGTAAAACTAGATTTAGAGAAAAGCAAAGTATTTTCTTAGGCAAGTGGATAAAAAGCCATGTTTACAAATACAAATATCATGTTAGTTTGCAGCAATTGGTCTAGCTTTCTGCCTAGAAAACACAAATGCGTTGAGTTTGTGTCTCCAATGGAAGTAATTAGTGATTCCCTGCACAAAAGGAAATATCCCTTGCTTAAATACATTCAAAATGATAAACTCCATGGATAATATCAATAAAACACAAAGCAGGGCCTGCAGCAAGGTCTGGGATTGAGTTAGCCATAACACAAGAGGATATTTCTGGTTTCATCCAGTCATATCCTGACAAAGTGTTGTGGAAGTGGTTTTCAAGGGACTCAGATAATCACGGTCAAACTGGTTTGGGGGAAAACACACTGATTTCCTTGGTGAAGTGGATAAAAGCCATGTTGACAAATATAAATATCATGTTTGTTTGTAGCAATTGCTCTAGCTTTCTGCCTATAAAACAGGAATGTGTTGCGTTTGTGTCTCCATGTGGAAGTAATTAGTTTTTCCCAGCAGAAAAGAAAATATCGCCTGCTTAAATTCATTCAAAACCATAAAGTCCATGGATAATATCAAGAAAACACAAAGCAGAGCCTGTAGCATGATCTGGGATTGAGTTAGCCATAACACAAGAGGATATTTCTGGTTTCATCCAGTCATATCTGGACAAAGTGTTGTGGAACTGGTATGCAATGGACTCAGATAATCACGGTCACAGTGGATTTTGCGGAAAACAAACTCATTTTCTTGGTCACTTGGATAAGAAGCCTGTTTACAAATATAAATATCATGTTTGTTTGCAGCAATTGCTCTAGTTTTCTACATAAAACAGGAATGTGTTGAGTTTGTGTCTCCATGTGGAAGTAACTAGTTTTTCCCAGCAGAAACGAAAATAGTCCCTGCTTAAATTCATTCAAAACCATAAAGTCCATTGATAATATCTAAAAAACACAAAGCAGAGTCCATAGCACCAAGTGGGATTGAGTTAGCCATATCACAAGAGGATATTTCTGGTTTCATCCAGTCATATCCAGACAAGCTGTTGTGGAACTGGTAGGAAATGGACTCAGAAAATCACAGTCAAACTGGATCTAGAGAAAAGCAAAGTATTTTCTTAGGCAAGCGCATAAATGTCCTCTATACAAACACAAATATCAAGATTGCTTGCAGCAATTGCTCTAGCTTTCTGCCTAGAAAACCTGAATGTGTTGAGTTTGTGTCTCCATCTGAAAATAATTAGTGTTTGCCAGCACAAAAGAAAATATTCCCTGCTTAAATGCATTCAAAACCATAAAGGCCATTGATAATATCAAGAAAACAGAAAGCAGAACCTGTAGCACCATCTGAGATTGAGTTAGCCATTACACAAGAGGATATTTCTGGATTCATCCAGTCATATCCGGACAAAGTGTTGTGGAACTGGTATGCAATGGACTCACATAATCACCGTCAAACCACTTTTGTGGGAAAACACACTCATTTTCTTGGTCACGTGGATAAAATCATGTTTACAAATATGAATATCATGTTTGTTTGCACAATTGCTCTAGGTTTCTGCATAGAAAACAATAATGTGTTGATTTTGTGACTCCATGTGGAAATAATTCGTTTTTGCCAGCACAAAAGAAAATATTCCCTACTATAATGCATTGAAAACCATAAAGGCCATTGATAATATAAAGAAAACACAAAGCAGAGCCTGTAGCACCATAACCTGTAGTTTGCCATAACACAAGAGGATATTTCTGGATTCATCCAGTCATATCCGGACAAAGTGTTGTGGAACTGGTATGCCATGGACTCAGATAATCACGCTCAAACTGGTGTTGGAGGAAAGCGAACTCATTTTCTTGGTCAAGTGGATAAAAATGATGTTTACAAATATAAATATCATGTTAGTTTTCAGCAATTGCTCTAGCTTTCTGCCTAGAAAACACGTTTGTGTTGAGTTTGTGTCTCTTGTGGAACTAATTAGTGTTTGCCAGCACCAGCACAAAAAAAAAAATATTCCCCGCTTAAATGCATTTAAAACCGTAAAGTCCATGGATAATATCAGTAAAACACAAAGCAGAGCCTTCAGCACCACCTGGGATTGAGTTAGTCAAAACACAAGAGGATATTTCTGGTTTCATCCAGTCATATCCGGACAAAGTGTTGTGGAGCTAGTATGCAATGGACTCAGATAATCACCGTCAAATTGGTTTTGGAGAAAAGGCAACTCATTTTCTTGTTCAAGTGGATAAAAGGTCATGTTTACAAACATAAATATCGTGTTTTTTGCATCAATTGCTCTAGCTTTCTGCATAGAATACAGGAATCTGTTGAATTTGTGTCTCCATGGGGAACTAATTAGTGTTTGCCAGCACATAAGAAAATATTCCCTGCTTAAATGCATTCAAAACCATAAATTCCACTGATAATATCAAGAAAACTCAAAGCAGAGCCTGTAGCCCCATTTTGGATAGAGTTAGCCATAAAACAAGAGGATATTTCTGGATTCATCCAGTCATATCCGGACAAAGTGTTGTGGAACTGGCATGCAATGGACTCAGATAATCACCGTCAAACAGTTTTGGAGGAAAGCAAACTCATTTTCTTGTCAAGTGGACAAAAAGCCATGGTTACAAATATAAATATCATGTTTGTTTGCAGCAATTGCTCTAGCTTTCTGCCTAAAAAACACGATTGTGTTAAGTTTGTGTCTCCATGTGGAAGTAATTAGTGTTTCCCAGCACAAAAGAAAATATTGCCTGCTTCAATTCATTCAAAACCATACAGGCCATTGATACTATCAAGGAAACCCAAGGCAGACCCTGTAACAGCATCTGGGATTGAGTTAGCCATAACAGAGGAGGACATTTCTGGTTTGATCCAGTCATTTCCGGAAAAAGTGTTGTGGAACTGGTGTGCAATGGACTCAGATAAGCACCGTAAAACTAGAGTTAGAGAAAAGCAAAGTATTTTCTTAGGCAAGTGCATAAATGTCATCTATACAAACACAAATATCTAGTTTGTTTGCAGCAATTGCTCGAGCTTTCTGACTAGAAAACACGAATGAGTTGAGTTTGTGTCTTCATGTGGAACTAATTAGTTTTTCCCAGCACAAAAGAAAATATTGCCTGCTTAAATTCATTCAAAAGCATAAACTCCATGGATAATATCAATAAAACACAAAGCAGGGCCTGTAGCAAGGTCTGGGATAGAGTTAGCCATAACACAAGAGGATATTTCTGGTTTCATCCAGTCATATCCTGACAAAGTGTTGTGGAAGTGGTTTTCAAGGGACTCAGATAATCACGGTCAAACTGGTTTGGGGGAAAACACACTGATTTCCTTGGTGAAGTGGATAAAAGCCATGTTGACAAATATAAATATCATGTTTGTTTGTAGCAATTGCTCTAGCTTTCTGCCTATAAAACAGGAATGTGTTGCGTTTGTGTCTCCATGTGGAAGTAATTAGTTTTTCCCAGCAGAAAAGAAAATATCGCCTGCTTAAATTCATTCAAAACCATAAAGTCCATGGATAATATCAAGAAAACACAAAGCAGAGCCTGTAGCATGATCTGGGATTGAGTTAGCCATAACACAAGAGGATATTTCTGGTTTCATCCAGTCATATCTGGACAAAGTGTTGTGGAACTGGTATGCAATGGACTCAGATAATCACGGTCACAGTGGATTTTGCGGAAAACAAACTCATTTTCTTGGTCACTTGGATAAGAAGCCTGTTTACAAATATAAATATCATGTTTGTTTGCAGCAATTGCTCTAGTTTTCTACATAGAAAACAGGAGTGTGTTGAGTTTGTGTCTCCATGTGGAAGTAACTAGTTTTTCCCAGCACAAAAGAAAATAGTCCCTGCTTAAATTCATTCAAAACCATAAAGTCCATTGATAATATCTAAAAAACACAAAGCAGAGTCTATAGCACCAAGTGGGATTGAGTTAGCCATATCACAAGAGGATATTTCTGGTTTCATCCAGTCATATCCAGACAAGCTGTTGTGGAACTGGTAGGAAATGGACTCAGAAAATCACAGTCAAACTGGATCTAGAGAAAAGCAAAGTATTTTCTTAGGCAAGCGCATAAATGTCCTCTATACAAACACAAATATCAAGATTGCTTGCAGCAATTGCTCTAGCTTTCTGCCTAGAAAACCTGAATGTGTTGAGTTTGTGTCTCCATCTGAAAATAATTAGTGTTTCCCAGCACAAAAGAAAATATTCCCTGCTTAAATGCATTCAAAACCATAAAGGCCATTGGTAATATCAAGAAAACAGAAAGCAGAACCTGTAGCACCATCTGAGATTGAGTTAGCCATTACACAAGAGGATATTTCTGGATTCATCCAGTCATATCCGGACAAAGTGTTGTGGAACTGGTATGCAATGGACTCACATAATCACCGTCAAACCACTTTTGGGGGAAAACACACTCATTTTCTTGGTCACGTGGATAAAATCATGTTTACAAATATGAATATCATGTTTGTTTGCACAATTGCTCTAGGTTTCTGCATAGAAAACAATAATGTGTTGATTTTGTGACTCCATGTGGAAATAATTCGTTTTTGCCAGCACAAAAGAAAATATTCCCTACTATAATGCATTGAAAACCATAAAGGCCATTGATAATATAAAGAAAACACAAAGCAGAGCCTGTAGCACCATAACCTGTAGTTTGCCATAACACAAGAGGATATTTCTGGATTCATCCAGTCATATCCGGACAAAGTGTTGTGGAACTGGTATGCCATGGACTCAGATAATCACGCTCAAACTGGTGTTGGAGGAAAGCGAACTCATTTTCTTGGTCAAGTGGATAAAAATGATGTTTACAAATATAAATATCATGTTAGTTTTCAGCAATTGCTCTAGCTTTCTGCCTAGAAAACACGTTTGTGTTGAGTTTGTGTCTCCATGTGGAACTAATTAGTGTTTGCCAGCACCAGCACACAAAAAAATATTCCCTGCTTAAATGCATTTAAAACCGTAAAGTCCATGGATAATATCAGTAAAACACAAAGCAGAGCCTTCAGCACCACCTGGGATTGAGTTAGTCAAAACACAAGAGGATATTTCTGGTTTCATCCAGTCATATCCGGACAAAGTGTTGTGGAGCTAGTATGCAATGGACTCAGATAATCACCATCAAATTGGTTTTGGAGAAAAGGCAACTCATTTTCTTGTTCAAGTGGATAAAAAGTCATGTTTACAAATATAAATATCGTGTTTTTTGCATCAATTGCTCTAGCTTTCTGCATAGAATACAGGAATCTGTTGAATTTGTGTCTCCATGGGGAACTAATTAGTGTTTGCCAGCACATAAGAAAATATTCCCTGCTTAAATGCATTCAAAACCATAAATTCCATTGATATTATCAAGAAAACTCAAAGCAGAGCCTGTAGCCCCATTTTGGATAGAGTTAGCCATAAAACAAGAGGATAGTTCTGGATTCATCCAGTCATATCCGGACAAAGTGTTGTGGAACTGGCATGCAATGGACTCAGATAATCACCGTCAAACAGTTTTGGAGGAAAGCAAACTCATTTTCTTGTCAAGTGGATAAAAAGCCATGGTTACAAATATAAATATCATGTTTGTTTGCAGCAATTGCTCTAGCTTTCTGCCTAAAAAACACGATTGTGTTGAGTTTGTGTCTCCATGTGGAAGTAATTAGTGTTTCCCAGCACAAAAGAAAATATTGCCTGCTTCAATTCATTCAAAACCATACAGGCCATTGATACTATCAAGGAAACCCAAGGCAGACCCTGTAACAGCATCTGGGATTGAGTTAGCCATAACAGAGGAGGACATTTCTGGTTTGATCCAGTCATTTCCGGAAAAAGTGTTGTGGAACTGGTGTGCAATGGACTCAGATAAGCACCGTAAAACTAGATTTAGAGAAAAGCAAAGTATTTTCTTAGGCAAGTGCATAAATGTCATCTATACAAACACAAATATCTAGTTTGTTTGCAGCAATTGCTCGAGCTTTCTGACTAGAAAACACGAATGAGTTGAGTTTGTGTCTTCATGTGGAACTAATTAGTTTTTCCCAGCACAAAAGAAAATATTGCCTGCTTAAATTCATTCAAAAGCATAAACTCCATGGATAATATCAATAAAACACAAAGCAGGGCCTGCAGCAAGGTCTGGAATAGAGTTAGCCATAACACAAGAGGATATTTCTGGTTTCATCCAGTCATATCCTGACAAAGTGTTGTGGAAGTGGTTTTCAAGGGACTCAGATAATCACGGTCAAACTGGTTTGGGGGAAAACACACTGATTTCCTTGGTGAAGTGGATAAAAGCCATGTTGACAAATATAAATATCATGTTTGTTTGTAGCAATTGCTCTAGCTTTCTGCCTATAAAACAGGAATGTGTTGACTTTGTGTCTCCATGTGGAAGTAATTAGTTTTTCCCAGCAGAAAAGAAAATATCGCCTGCTTAAATTCATTCAAAACCATAAACTCCATGGATAATATCAATAAAACACAAAGCAGGGCCTGCTGCAAGGTCTGGGATTGAGTTAGCCATAACACAAGAGGATATTTCTGGTTTCATCCAGTCATATCTGGACAAAGTGTTGTGGAAGTGGTTTTCAAGGGACTCAGATAATCACGGTCAAACTGGTTTGGGGGAAAACACACTGATTTCCTTGGTGAAGTGGATAAAAGCCATGTTGACCAATATAAATATCATGTTTGTTTGTAGCAATTGCTCTAGCTTTCTGCCTATAAAACAGGAATGTGTTGCGTTTGTGTCTCCATGTGGAAGTAATTAGTTTTTCCCAGCAGAAAAGAAAATATCGCCTGCTTAAATTCATTCAAAACCATAAACTCCATGGATAATATCAATAAAACACAAAGCAGGTCCTGCTGCAAGGTCTGGGATTGAGTTAGCCATAACACAAGAGGATATTTCTGGTTTCATCCAGTCATATCTGGACAAAGTGTTGTGGAAGTGGTTTTCAAGGGACTCAGATAATCACGGTCAAACTGGTTTGGGGGAAAACACACTGATTTCCTTGGTGAAGTGGATAAAAGCCATGTTGACAAATATAAATATCATGTTTGTTTGTAGCAATTGCTCTAGCTTTCTGCCTATAAAACAGGAATGTGTTGCGTTTGTGTCTCCATGTGGAAGTAATTAGTTTTTCCCAGCAGAAAAGAAAATATCGCCTGCTTAAATTCATTCAAAACCATAAAGTCCATGGATAATATCAAGAAAACACAAAGCAGAGCCTGTAGCATGATCTGGGATTGAGTTAGCCATAACACAAGAGGATATTTCTGGTTTCATCCAGTCATATCTGGACAAAGTGTTGTGGAACTGGTATGCAATGGACTCAGATAATCACGGTCACAGTGGATTTTGCGGAAAACAAACTCATTTTCTTGGTCACTTGGATAAGAAGCCTGTTTACAAATATAAATATCATGTTTGTTTGCAGCAATTGCTCTAGTTTTCTACATAGAAAACAGGAATGTGTTGAGTTTGTGTCTCCATGTGGAAGTAACTAGTTTTTCCCAGCACAAAATAAAATATTCCCTGCTTAAATTCATTCAAAACCATAAAGTCCATTGATAATATCTAAAAAACACAAAGCAGAGTCCATAGCACCAAGTGGGATTGAGTTAGCCATATCACAAGAGGATATTTCTGTTTGCATCCAGTCATATCCAGACAAGCTGTTGTGGAACTGGTAGGAAATGGACTCAGAAAATCACAGTCAAACTGGATCTAGAGAAAAGCAAAGTATTTTCTTAGGCAAGCGCATAAATGTCCTCTATACAAACACAAATATCAAGATTGCTTGCAGCAATTGCTCTAGCTTTCTGCCTAGAAAACCTGAATGTGTTGAGTTTGTGTCTCCATGTGGAACTAATTAGTGTTTCCCAGCACAAAAGAAAATATTCCCTGCTTAAATGCATTCAAAACCATAAAGGCCATTGATAATATCAAGAAAACAGAAAGCAGAACCTGTAGCACCATCTGAGAGTGAGTTAGCCATTACACAAGAGGATATTTCTGGATTCATCCAGTCATATCCGGACAAAGTGTTGTGGAACTGGTATGCAAATGGACTCACATAATCACCGTCAAACCACTTTTGGGGGAAAACACACTCATTTTCTTGGTCACGTGGATAAAATCATGTTTACAAATATGAATATCATTTTTGTTTGCACAATTGCTCTAGGTTTCTGCATAGAAAACAATAATGTGTTGATTTTGTGACTCCATGTGGAAATAATTCGTTTTTGCCAGCACAAAAGAAAATATTCCCTACTATAATGCATTGAAAACCATAAAGGCCATTGATAATATAAAGAAAACACAAAGCAGAGCCTGTAGCACCATTTGGGATAGAGTTTGCCATAACACAAGAGGATATTTCTGGATTCATCCAGTCATATCCGGACAAAGTGTTGTGGAACTGGTATGCCATGGATTCAGATAATCTCTCTCAAACTGGTGTTGGAGGAAAGCGAACTCATTTTCTTGGTCAAGTGGATAAAAATGATGTTTACAAATATAAATATCATGTTAGTTTTCAGCAATTGCTCTAGCTTTCTGCCTAGAAAACACGTTTGTGTTGAGTTTGTGTCTCCATGTGGAACTAATTAGTGTTTGCCAGCACCAGCACACAAAAAAATATTCCCTGCTTAAATGCATTTAAAACCGTAAAGTCCATGGATAATATCAGTAAAACACAAAGCAGAGCCTTCAGCACCACCTGGGATTGAGTTAGTCAAACCACAAGAGGATATTTCTGGTTTCATCCAGTCATATCCGGACAAAGTGTTGTGGAGCTAGTATGCAATGGACTCAGATAATCACCATCAAATTGGTTTTGGAGAAAAGGCAACTCATTTTCTTGTTCAAGTGGATAAAAAGTCATGTTTACAAATATAAATATCGTGTTTTTTGCATCAATTGCTCTAGCTTTCTGCATAGAATACAGGAATCTGTTGAATTTGTGTCTCCATGGGGAACTAATTAGTGTTTGCCAGCACATAAGAAAATATTCCCTGCTTAAATGCATTCAAAACCATAAATTCCATTGATATTATCAAGAAAACTCAAAGCAGAGCCTGTAGCCCCATTTTGGATAGAGTTAGCCATAAAACAAGAGGATATTTCTGGATTCATCCAGTCATATCCAGACAAAGTGTTGTGGAACTGGCATGCAATGGACTCAGATAATCACCGTCAAACAGTTTTGGAGGAAAGCAAACTCATTTTCTTGTCAAGTGGATAAAATCCATGGTTACAAATATAAATATCATGTTTGTTTGCAGCAATTGCTCTAGCTTTCTGCCTAAAAAACACGATTGTGTTGAGTTTGTGTCTCCATGTGGAAGTAATTAGTGTTTCCCAGCACAAAAGAAAATATTGCCTGCTTCAATTCATTCAAAACCATACAGGCCATTGATACTATCAAGGAAACCCAAGGCAGACCCTGTAACAGCATCTGGGATTGAGTTAGCCATAACAGAGGAGGACATTTCTGGTTTGATCCAGTCATTTCCGGAAAAAGTGTTGTGGAACTGGTGTGCAATGGACTCAGATAAGCACCGTAAAACTAGATTTAGAGAAAAGCAAAGTATTTTCTTAGGCAAGTGCATAAATGTCATCTATACAAACACAAATATCTAGTTTGTTTGCAGCAATTGCTCGAGCTTTCTGACTAGAAAACACGAATGAGTTGAGTTTGTGTCTTCATGTGGAACTAATTAGTTTTTCCCAGCACAAAAGAAAATATTGCCTGCTTAAATTCATTCAAAAGCATAAACTCCATGGATAATATCAATAAAACACAAAGCAGGGCCTGTAGCAAGGTCTGGGATAGAGTTAGCCATAACACAAGAGGATATTTCTGGTTTCATCCAGTCATATCCTGACAAAGTGTTGTGGAAGTGGTTTTCAAGGGACTCAGATAATCACGGTCAAACTGGTTTGGGGGAAAACACATTGATTTCCTTGGTGAAGTGGATAAAAGCCATGTTGACAAATATAAATATCATGTTTGTTTGTAGCAATTGCTCTAGCTTTCTGCCTATAAAACAGGAATGTGTTGCGTTTGTGTCTCCATGTGGAAGTAATTAGTTTTTCCCAGCAGAAAAGAAAATATCGCCTGCTTAAATTCATTCAAAACCATAAAGTCCATGGATAATATCAAGAAAACACAAAGCAGAGCCTGTAGCATGATCTGGGATTGAGTTAGCCATAACACAAGAGGATATTTCTGGTTTCATCCAGTCATATCTGGACAAAGTGTTGTGGAACTGGTATGCAATGGACTCAGATAATCACGGTCACAGTGGATTTTGCAGAAAACAAACTCATTTTCTTGGTCACTTGGATAAGAAGCCTGTTTACAAATATAAATATCATGTTTGTTTGCAGCAATTGCTCTAGTTTTCTACATAGAAAACAGGAATGTGTTGAGTTTGTGTCTCCATGTGGAAGTAACTAGTTTTTCCCAGCACAAAAGAAAATAGTCCCTGCTTAAATTCATTCAAAACCATAAAGTCCATTGATAATATCTAAAAAACACAAAGCAGAGTCTATAGCACCAAGTGGGATTGAGTTAGCCATATCACAAGAGGATATTTCTGGTTTCATCCAGTCATATCCAGACAAGCTGTTGTGGAACTGGTAGGAAATGGACTCAGAAAATCACAGTCAAACTGGATCTAGAGAAAAGCAAAGTATTTTCTTAGGCAAGCACATAAATGTCCTCTATACAAACACAAATATCAAGATTGCTTGCAGCAATTGCTCTAGCTTTCTGCCTAGAAAACCTGAATGTGTTGAGTTTGTGTCTCCATGTGGAACTAATTAGTGTTTCCCAGCACAAAAGAAAATATTCCCTGCTTAAATGCATTCAAAACCATAAAGGCCATTGATAATATCAAGAAAACAGAAAGCAGAACCTGTAGCACCATCTGAGATTGAGTTAGCCATTACACAAGAGGATATTTCTGGATTCATCCAGTCATATCCGGACAAAGTGTTGTGGAACTGGTATGCAAATGGACTCACATAATCACCGTCAAACCACTTTTGGGGGAAAACACACTCATTTTCTTGGTCACGTGGATAAAATCATGTTTACAAATATGAATATCATGTTTGTTTGCACAATTGCTCTAGGTTTCTGCATAGAAAACAATAATGTGTTGATTTTGTGACTCCATGTGGAAATAATTCGTTTTTGCCAGCACAAAAGAAAATATTCTCTACTATAATGCATTGAAAACCATGAAGGCCATTGATAATATAAAGAAAACACAAAGCAGAGCCTGTAGCACCATAACCTGTAGTTTGCCATAACACAAGAGGATATTTCTGGATTCATCCAGTCATATCCGGACAAAGTGTTGTGGAACTGGTATGCCATGGACTCAGATAATCTCTCTCAAACTGGTGTTGGAGGAAAGCGAACTCATTTTCTTGGTCAAGTGGATAAAAATGATGTTTACAAATATAAATATCATGTTAGTTTTCAGCAATTGCTCTAGCTTTCTGCCTAGAAAACACGTTTGTGTTGAGTTTGTGTCTCCATGTGGAACTAATTAGTGTTTGCCAGCACCAGCACACAAAAAAATATTCCCTGCTTAAATGCATTTAAAACCGTAAAGTCCATGGATAATATCAGTAAAACACAAAGCAGAGCCTTCAGCACCACCTGGGATTGAGTTAGTCAAACCACAAGAGGATATTTCTGGTTTCATCCAGTCATATCCGGACAAAGTGTTGTGGAGCTAGTATGCAATGGACTCAGATAATCACCATCAAATTGGTTTTGGAGAAAAGGCAACTCATTTTCTTGTTCAAGTGGATAAAAAGTCATGTTTACAAATATAAATATCGTGTTTTTTGCATCAATTGCTCTAGCTTTCTGCATAGAATACAGGAATCTGTTGAATTTGTGTCTCCATGGGGAACTAATTAGTGTTTGCCAGCACATAAGAAAATATTCCCTGCTTAAATGCATTCAAAACCATAAATTCCATTGATATTATCAAGAAAACTCAAAGCAGAGCCTGTAGCCCCATTTTGGATAGAGTTAGCCATAAAACAAGAGGATATTTCTGGATTCATCCAGTCATATCCAGACAAAGTGTTGTGGAACTGGCATGCAATGGACTCAGATAATCACCGTCAAACAGTTTTGGAGGAAAGCAAACTCATTTTCTTGTCAAGTGGATAAAAAGCCATGGTTACAAATATAAATATCATGTTTGTTTGCAGCAATTGCTCTAGCTTTCTGCCTAAAAAACACGATTGTGTTGAGTTTGTGTCTCCATGTGGAAGTAATTAGTGTTTCCCAGCACAAAAGAAAATATTGCCTGCTTCAATTCATTCAAAACCATACAGGCCATTGATACTATCAAGGAAACCCAAGGCAGACCCTGTAACAGCATCTGGGATTGAGTTAGCCATAACAGAGGAGGACATTTCTGGTTTGATCCAGTCATTTCCGGAAAAAGTGTTGTGGAACTGGTGTGCAATGGACTCAGATAAGCACCGTAAAACTAGATTTAGAGAAAAGCAAAGTATTTTCTTAGGCAAGTGGATAAAAAGCCATGTTTACAAATACAAATATCATGTTAGTTTGCAGCAATTGCTCGAGCTTTCTGACTAGAAAACACAAATGCGTTGAGTTTGTGTCTCCAATGGAAGTAATTAGTGATTCCCTGCACAAAAGGAAATATCCCTTGCTTAAATACATTCAAAATGATAAACTCCATGGATAATATCAATAAAACACAAAGCAGGGCCTGCAGCAAGGTCTGGGATTGAGTTAGCCATAACACAAGAGGATATTTCTGGTTTCATCCAGTCATATCCTGACAAAGTGTTGTGGAAGTGGTTTTCAAGGGACTCAGATAATCACGGTCAAACTGGTTTGGGGGAAAACACACTGATTTCCTTGGTGAAGTGGATAAAAGCCATGTTGACAAATATAAATATCATGTTTGTTTGTAGCAATTGCTCTAGCTTTCTGCCTATAAAACAGGAATGTGTTGCGTTTGTGTCTCCATGTGGAAGTAATTAGTTTTTCCCAGCAGAAAAGAAAATATCGCCTGCTTAAATTCATTCAAAACCATAAAGTCCATGGATAATATCAAGAAAACACAAAGCAGAGCCTGTAGCATGATCTGGGATTGAGTTAGCCATAACACAAGAGGATATTTCTGGTTTCATCCAGTCATATCTGGACAAAGTGTTGTGGAACTGGTATGCAATGGACTCAGATAATCACGGTCACAGTGGATTTTGCGGAAAACAAACTCATTTTCTTGGTCACTTGGATAAGAAGCCTGTTTACAAATATAAATATCATGTTTGTTTGCAGCAATTGCTCTAGTTTTCTACATAGAAAACAGGAATGTGTTGAGTTTGTGTCTCCATGTGGAAGTAACTAGTTTTTCCCAGCAGAAAAGAAAATAGTCCCTGCTTAAATTCATTCAAAACCATAAAGTCCATTGATAATATCTAAAAAACACAAAGCAGAGTCTATAGCACCAAGTGGGATTGAGTTAGCCATATCACAAGAGGATATTTCTGGTTTCATCCAGTCATATCCAGACAAGCTGTTGTGGAACTGGTAGGAAATGGACTCAGAAAATCACAGTCAAACTGGATCTAGAGAAAAGCAAAGTATTTTCTTAGGCAAGCGCATAAATGTCCTCTATACAAACACAAATATCAAGATTGCTTGCAGCAATTGCTCTAGCTTTCTGCCTAGAAAACCTGAATGTGTTGAGTTTGTGTCTCCATGTGGAACTAATTAGTGTTTCCCAGCACAAAAGAAAATATTCCCTGCTTAAATGCATTCAAAACCATAAAGGCCATTGATAATATCAAGAAAACAGAAAGCAGAACCTGTAGCACCATCTGAGATTGAGTTAGCCATTACACAAGAGGATATTTCTGGATTCATCCAGTCATATCCGGACAAAGTGTTGTGGAACTGGTATGCAAATGGACTCACATAATCACCGTCAAACCACTTTTGGGGGAAAACACACTCATTTTCTTGGTCACGTGGATAAAATCATGTTTACAAATATGAATATCATGTTTGTTTGCACAATTGCTCTAGGTTTCTGCATAGAAAACAATAATGTGTTGATTTTGTGACTCCATGTGGAAATAATTAGTTTTTGCCAGCACAAAAGAAAATATTCCCTACTATAATGCATTGAAAACCATAAAGGCCATTGATAATATAAAGAAAACACAAAGCAGAGCCTGTAGCACCATAACCTGTAGTTTGCCATAACACAAGAGGATATTTCTGGATTCATCCAGTCATATCCGGACAAAGTGTTGTGGAACTGGTATGCCATGGACTCAGATAATCTCTCTCAAACTGGTGTTGGAGGAAAGCGAACTCATTTTCTTGGTCAAGTGCATAAAAATGATGTTTACAAATATAAATATCATGTTAGTTTTCAGCAATTGCTCTAGCTTTCTGCCTAGAAAACACGTTTGTGTTGAGTTTGTGTCTCCATGTGGAACTAATTAGTGTTTGCCAGCACCAGCACACACAAAAAATATTCCCTGCTTAAATGCATTTAAAACCGTAAAGTCCATGGATAATATCAGTAAAACACAAAGCAGAGCCTTCAGCACCACCTGGGATTGAGTTAGTCAAAACACAAGAGGATATTTCTGGTTTCATCCAGTCATATCCGGACAAAGTGTTGTGGAGCTAGTATGCAATGGACTCAGATAATCACCATCAAATTGATTTTGGAGAAAAGGCAACTCATTTTCTTGTTCAAGTGGATAAAAAGTCATGTTTACAAATATAAATATCGTGTTTTTTGCATCAATTGCTCTAGCTTTCTGCATAGAATACAGGAATCTGTTGAATTTGTGTCTCCATGGGGAACTAATTAGTGTTTGCCAGCACATAAGAAAATATTCCCTGCTTAAATGCATTCAAAACCATAAATTCCACTGATAATATCAAGAAAACTCAAAGCAGAGCCTGTAGCCCCATTTTGGATAGAGTTAGCCATAAAACAAGAGGATAGTTCTGGATTCATCCAGTCATATCCGGACAAAGTGTTGTGGAACTGGCATGCAATGGACTCAGATAATCACCGTCAAACAGTTTTGGAGGAAAGCAAACTCATTTTCTTGTCAAGTGGATAAAAAGCCATGGTTACAAATATAAATATCATGTTTGTTTGCAGCAATTGCTCTAGCTTTCTGCCTAAAAAACACGATTGTGTTGAGTTTGTGTCTCCATGTGGAAGTAATTAGTGTTTCCCAGCACAAAAGAAAATATTGCCTGCTTCAATTCATTCAAAACCATACAGGCCATTGATACTATCAAGGAAACCCAAGGCAGACCCTGTAACAGCATCTGGGATTGAGTTAGCCATAACAGAGGAGGACATTTCTGGTTTGATCCAGTCATTTCCGGAAAAAGTGTTGTGGAACTGGTGTGCAATGGACTCAGATAAGCACCGTAAAACTAGATTTAGAGAAAAGCAAAGTATTTTCTTAGGCAAGTGCATAAATGTCATCTATACAAACACAAATATCTAGTTTGTTTGCAGCAATTGCTCGAGCTTTCTGACTAGAAAACACGAATGAGTTGAGTTTGTGTCTTCATGTGGAACTAATTAGTTTTTCCCAGCACAAAAGAAAATACTGCCTGCTTAAATTCATTCAAAAGCATAAACTCCATGGATAATATCAATAAAACACAAAGCAGGGCCTGCAGCAAGGTCTGGGATTGAGTTAGCCATAACACAAGAGGATATTTCTGGTTTCATCCAGTCATATCCTGACAAAGTGTTGTGGAAGTGGTTTTCAAGGGACTCAGATAATCACGGTCAAACTGGTTTGGGGGAAAACACACTGATTTCCTTGGTGAAGTGGATAAAAGCCATGTTGACAAATATAAATATCATGTTTGTTTGTAGCAATTGCTCTAGCTTTCTGCCTATAAAACAGGAATGTGTTGCGTTTGTGTCTCCATGTGGAAGTAATTAGTTTTTCCCAGCAGAAAAGAAAATATCGCCTGCTTAAATTCATTCAAAACCATAAAGTCCATGGATAATATCAAGAAAACACAAAGCAGAGCCTGTAGCATGATCTGGGATTGAGTTAGCCATAACACAAGAGGATATTTCTGGTTTCATCCAGTCATATCTGGACAAAGTGTTGTGGAACTGGTATGCAATGGACTCAGATAATCACGGTCACAGTGGATTTTGCGGAAAACAAACTCATTTTCTTGGTCACTTGGATAAGAAGCCTGTTTACAAATATAAATATCATGTTTGTTTGCAGCAATTGCTCTAGTTTTCTACATAGAAAACAGGAATGTGTTGAGTTTGTGTCTCCATGTGGAAGTAACTAGTTTTTCCCAGCAGAAAAGAAAATAGTCCCTGCTTAAATTCATTCAAAACCATAAAGTCCATTGATAATATCTAAAAAACACAAAGCAGAGTCTATAGCACCAAGTGGGATTGAGTTAGCCATATCACAAGAGGATATTTCTGGTTTCATCCAGTCATATCCAGACAAGCTGTTGTGGAACTGGTAGGAAATGGACTCAGAAAATCACAGTCAAGCTGGATCTAGAGAAAAGCAAAGTATTTTCTTAGGCAAGCGCATAAATGTCCTCTATACAAACACAAATATCAAGATTGCTTGCAGCAATTGCTCTAGCTTTCTGCCTAGAAAACCTGAATGTGTTGAGTTTGTGTCTCCATCTGAAAATAATTAGTGTTTCCCAGCACAAAAGAAAATATTCCCTGCTTAAATGCATTCAAAACCATAAAGGCCATTGATAATATCAAGAAAACAGAAAGCAGAACCTGTAGCACCATCTGAGATTGAGTTAGCCATTACACAAGAGGATATTTCTGGTTTCATCCAGTCATATCCGGACAAAGTGTTGTGGAACTGGTATGCAATGGACTCACATAATCACATTCAAACCACTTTTGGGGGAAAACACACTCATTTTCTTGGTCATGTGGATAAAATCATGTTTACAAATATGAATATCATGTTTGTTTGCACAATTGCTCTAGGTTTCTGCATAGAAAACAATAATGTGTTGATTTTGTGACTCCATGTGGAAATAATTAGTTTTTGCCAGCACAAAAGAAAATATTCTCTACTATAATGCATTGAAAACCATAAAGGCCATTGATAATATAAAGAAAACACAAAGCAGAGCCTGTAGCACCATAACCTGTAGTTTGCCATAACACAAGAGGATATTTCTGGATTCATCCAGTCATATCCGGACAAAGTGTTGTGGAACTGGTATGCCATGGACTCAGATAATCTCTCTCAAACTGGTGTTGGAGGAAAGCGAACTCATTTTCTTGGTCAAGTGGATAAAAATGATGTTTACAAATATAAATATCATGTTAGTTTTCAGCAATTGCTCTAGCTTTCTGCCTAGAAAACACGTTTGTGTTGAGTTTGTGTCTCCATGTGGAACTAATTAGTGTTTGCCAGCACCAGCACACAAAAAAATATTCCCTGCTTAAATGCATTTAAAACCGTAAAGTCCATGGATAATATCAGTAAAACACAAAGCAGAGCCTTCAGCACCACCTGGGATTGAGTTAGTCAAAACACAAGAGGATATTTCTGGTTTCATCCAGTCATATCCGGACAAAGTGTTGTGGAGCTAGTATGCAATGGACTCAGATAACCACCATCAAATTGGTTTTGGAGAAAAGGCAACTCATTTTCTTGTTCAAGTGGATAAAAAGTCATGTTTACAAATATAAATATCGTGTTTTTTGCATCAATTGCTCTAGCTTTCTGCATAGAATACAGGAATCTGTTGAATTTGTGTCTCCATGGGGAACTAATTAGTGTTTGCCAGCACATAAGAAAATATTCCCTGCTTAAATGCATTCAAAACCATAAATTCCATTGATATTATCAAGAAAACTCAAAGCAGAGCCTGTAGCCCCATTTTGGATAGAGTTAGCCATAAAACAAGAGGATAGTTCTGGATTCATCCAGTCATATCCGGACAAAGTGTTGTGGAACTGGCATGCAATGGACTCAGATAATCACCGTCAAACAGTTTTGGAGGAAAGCAAACTCATTTTCTTGTCAAGTGGATAAAAAGCCATGGTTACAAATATAAATATCATGTTTGTTTGCAGCAATTGCTCTAGCTTTCTGCCTAAAAAACACGATTGTGTTGAGTTTGTGTCTCCATGTGGAAGTAATTAGTGTTTCCCAGCACAAAAGAAAATATTGCCTGCTTCAATTCATTCAAAACCATACAGGCCATTGATACTATCAAGGAAACCCAAGGCAGACCCTGTAACAGCATCTGGGATTGAGTTAGCCATAACAGAGGAGGACATTTCTGGTTTGATCCAGTCATTTCCGGAAAAAGTGTTGTGGAACTGGTGTGCAATGGACTCAGATAAGCACCGTAAAACTAGAGTTAGAGAAAAGCAAAGTATTTTCTTAGGCAAGTGCATAAATGTCATCTATACAAACACAAATATCTAGTTTGTTTGCAGCAATTGCTCGAGCTTTCTGACTAGAAAACACGAATGAGTTGAGTTTGTGTCTTCATGTGGAACTAATTAGTTTTTCCCAGCACAAAAGAAAATATTGCCTGCTTAAATTCATTCAAAAGCATAAACTCCATGGATAATATCAATAAAACACAAAGCAGGGCCTGTAGCAAGGTCTGGGATAGAGTTAGCCATAACACAAGAGGATATTTCTGGTTTCATCCAGTCATATCCTGACAAGCTGATGTGGAACTGGTAGGAAATGGACTCAGAAAATCACAGTCAAACTGGATCTAGAGAAAAGCAAAGTATTTTCTTAGGCAAGCGCATAAATGTCCTCTATACAAACACAAATATCAAGATTGCTTGCAGCAATTGCTCTAGCTTTCTGCCTAGAAAACCTGAATGTGTTGAGTTTGTGTCTCCATGTGGAACTAATTAGTGTTTCCCAGCACAAAAGAAAATATTCCCTGCTTAAATGCATTCAAAACCATAAAGGCCATTGATAATATCAAGAAAACAGAAAGCAGAACCTGTAGCACCATCTGAGATTGAGTTAGCCATTACACAAGAGGATATTTCTGGATTCATCCAGTCATATCCGGACAAAGTGTTGTGGAACTGGTATGCAAATGGACTCACATAATCACCGTCAAACCACTTTTGGGGGAAAACACACTCATTTTCTTGGTCACGTGGATAAAATCATGTTTACAAATATGAATATCATGTTTGTTTGCACAATTGCTCTAGGTTTCTGCATAGAAAACAATAATGTGTTGATTTTGTGACTCCATGTGGAAATAATTAGTTTTTGCCAGCACAAAAGAAAATATTCCCTACTATAATGCATTGAAAACCATAAAGGCCATTGATAATATAAAGAAAACACAAAGCAGAGCCTGTAGCACCATAACCTGTAGTTTGCCATAACACAAGAGGATATTTCTGGATTCATCCAGTCATATCCGGACAAAGTGTTGTGGAACTGGTATGCCATGGACTCAGATAATCTCTCTCAAACTGGTGTTGGAGGAAAGCGAACTCATTTTCTTGGTCAAGTGCATAAAAATGATGTTTACAAATATAAATATCATGTTAGTTTTCAGCAATTGCTCTAGCTTTCTGCCTAGAAAACACGTTTGTGTTGAGTTTGTGTCTCCATGTGGAACTAATTAGTGTTTGCCAGCACCAGCACACACAAAAAATATTCCCTGCTTAAATGCATTTAAAACCGTAAAGTCCATGGATAATATCAGTAAAACACAAAGCAGAGCCTTCAGCACCACCTGGGATTGAGTTAGTCAAAACACAAGAGGATATTTCTGGTTTCATCCAGTCATATCCGGACAAAGTGTTGTGGAGCTAGTATGCAATGGACTCAGATAATCACCATCAAATTGGTTTTGGAGAAAAGGCAACTCATTTTCTTGTTCAAGTGGATAAAAAGTCATGTTTACAAATATAAATATCGTGTTTTTTGCATCAATTGCTCTAGCTTTCTGCATAGAATACAGGAATCTGTTGAATTTGTGTCTCCATGGGGAACTAATTAGTGTTTGCCAGCACATAAGAAAATATTCCCTGCTTAAATGCATTCAAAACCATAAATTCCATTGATATTATCAAGAAAACTCAAAGCAGAGCCTGTAGCCCCATTTTGGATAGAGTTAGCCATAAAACAAGAGGATATTTCTGGATTCATCCAGTCATATCCAGACAAAGTGTTGTGGAACTGGCATGCAATGGACTCAGATAATCACCGTCAAACAGTTTTGGAGGAAAGCAAACTCATTTTCTTGTCAAGTGGATAAAAAGCCATGGTTACAAATATAAATATCATGTTTGTTTGCAGCAATTGCTCTAGCTTTCTGCCTAAAAAGCACGATTGTGTTGAGTTTGTGTCTCCATGTGGAAGTAATTAGTGTTTCCCAGCACAAAAGAAAATATTGCCTGCTTCAATTCATTCAAAACCATACAGGCCATTGATACTATCAAGGAAACCCAAGGCAGACCCTGTAACAGCATCTGGGATTGAGTTAGCCATAACAGAGGAGGACATTTCTGGTTTGATCCAGTCATTTCCGGAAAAAGTGTTGTGGAACTGGTGTGCAATGGACTCAGATAAGCACCGTAAAACTAGAGTTAGAGAAAAGCAAAGTATTTTCTTAGGCAAGTGCATAAATGTCATCTATACAAACACAAATATCTAGTTTGTTTGCAGCAATTGCTCGAGCTTTCTGACTAGAAAACACGAATGAGTTGAGTTTGTGTCTTCATGTGGAACTAATTCGTTTTTCCCAGCACAAAAGAAAATATTGCCTGCTTAAATTCATTCAAAAGCATAAACTCCATGGATAATATCAATAAAACACAAAGCAGGGCCTGCAGCAAGGTCTGGGATTGAGTTAGCCATAACACAAGAGGATATTTCTGGTTTCATCCAGTCATATCCTGACAAAGTGTTGTGGAAGTGGTTTTCAAGGGACTCAGATAATCACGGTCAAACTGGTTTGGGGGAAAACACACTGATTTCCTTGGTGAAGTGGATAAAAGCCATGTTGACAAATATAAATATCATGTTTGTTTGTAGCAATTGCTCTAGCTTTCTGCCTATAAAACAGGAATGTGTTGCGTTTGTGTCTCCATGTGGAAGTAATTAGTTTTTCCCAGCAGAAAAGAAAATATCGCCTGCTTAAATTCATTCAAAACCATAAAGTCCATGGATAATATCAAGAAAACACAAAGCAGAGCCTGTAGCATGATCTGGGATTGAGTTAGCCATAACACAAGAGGATATTTCTGGTTTCATCCAGTCATATCTGGACAAAGTGTTGTGGAACTGGTATGCAATGGACTCAGATAATCACGGTCACAGTGGATTTTGCGGAAAACAAACTCATTTTCTTGGTCACTTGGATAAGAAGCCTGTTTACAAATACAAATATCATGTTTGTTTGCAGCAATTGCTCTAGTTTTCTACATAGAAAACAGGAATGTGTTGAGTTTGTGTCTCCATGTGGAAGTAACTAGTTTTTCCCAGCAGAAAAGAAAATAGTCCCTGCTTAAATTCATTCAAAACCATAAAGTCCATTGATAATATCTAAAAAACACAAAGCAGAGTCTATAGCACCAAGTGGGATTGAGTTAGCCATATCACAAGAGGATATTTCTGGTTTCATCCAGTCATATCCAGACAAGCTGTTGTGGAACTGGTAGGAAATGGACTCAGAAAATCACAGTCAAACTGGATCTAGAGAAAAGCAAAGTATTTTCTTAGGCAAGCGCATAAATGTCCTCTATACAAACACAAATATCAAGATTGCTTGCAGCAATTGCTCTAGCTTTCTGCCTAGAAAACCTGAATGTGTTGAGTTTGTGTCTCCATCTGAAAATAATTAGTGTTTCCCAGCACAAAAGAAAATATTCCCTGCTTAAATGCATTCAAAACCATAAAGGCCATTGATAATATCAAGAAAGCAGAAAGCAGAACCTGTAGCACCATCTGAGATTGAGTTAGCCATTACACAAGAGGATATTTCTGGATTCATCCAGTCATATCCGGACAAAGTGTTGTGGAACTGGTATGCAATGGACTCACATAATCACCGTCAAACCACTTTTGGGGGAAAACACACTCATTTTCTTGGTCACGTGGATAAAATCATGTTTACAAATATGAATATCATGTTTGTTTGCACAATTGCTCTAGGTTTCTGCATAGAAAACAATAATGTGTTGATTTTGTGACTCCATGTGGAAATAATTCGTTTTTGCCAGCACAAAAGAAAATATTCCCTACTATAATGCATTGAAAACCATAAAGGCCATTGATAATATAAAGAAAACACAAAGCAGAGCCTGTAGCACCATTTGGGATAGAGTTTGCCATAACACAAGAGGATATTTCTGGATTCATCCAGTCATATCCGGACAAAGTGTTGTGGAACTGGTATGCCATGGACTCAGATAATCTCTCTCAAACTGGTGTTGGAGGAAAGCGAACTCATTTTCTTGGTCAAGTGGATAAAAATGATGTTTACAAATATAAATATCATGTTAGTTTTCAGCAATTGCTCTAGCTTTCTGCCTAGAAAACACGTTTGTGTTGAGTTTGTGTCTCCATGTGGAACTAATTAGTGTTTGCCAGCACCAGCACACAAAAAAATATTCCCTGCTTAAATGCATTTAAAACCGTAAAGTCCATGGATAATATCAGTAAAACACAAAGCAGAGCCTTCAGCACCACCTGGGATTGAGTTAGTCAAAACACAAGAGGATATTTCTGGTTTCATCCAGTCATATCCGGACAAAGTGTTGTGGAGCTAGTATGCAATGGACTCAGATAATCACCATCAAATTGGTTTTGGAGAAAAGGCAACTCATTTTCTTGTTCAAGTGGATAAAAAGTCATGTTTACAAATATAAATATCGTGTTTTTTGCATCAATTGCTCTAGCTTTCTGCATAGAATACAGGAATCTGTTGAATTTGTGTCTCCATGGGGAACTAATTAGTGTTTGCCAGCACATAAGAAAATATTCCCTGCTTAAATGCATTCAAAACCATAAATTCCATTGATATTATCAAGAAAACTCAAAGCAGAGCCTGTAGCCCCATTTTGGATAGAGTTAGCCATAAAACAAGAGGATAGTTCTGGATTCATCCAGTCATATCCGGACAAAGTGTTGTGGAACTGGCATGCAATGGACTCAGATAATCACCGTCAAACAGTTTTGGAGGAAAGCAAACTCATTTTCTTGTCAAGTGGATAAAAAGCCATGGTTACAAATATAAATATCATGTTTGTTTGCAGCAATTGCTCTAGCTTTCTGCCTAAAAAACACGATTGTGTTGAGTTTGTGTCTCCATGTGGAAGTAATTAGTGTTTCCCAGCACAAAAGAAAATATTGCCTGCTTCAATTCATTCAAAACCATACAGGCCATTGATACTATCAAGGAAACCCAAGGCAGACCCTGTAACAGCATCTGGGATTGAGTTAGCCATAACAGAGGAGGACATTTCTGGTTTGATCCAGTCATTTCCGGAAAAAGTGTTGTGGAACTGGTGTGCAATGGACTCAGATAAGCACCGTAAAACTAGATTTAGAGAAAAGCAAAGTATTTTCTTAGGCAAGTGCATAAATGTCATCTATACAAACACAAATATCTAGTTTGTTTGCAGCAATTGCTCGAGCTTTCTGACTAGAAAACACGAATGAGTTGAGTTTGTGTCTTCATGTGGAACTAATTAGTTTTTCCCAGCACAAAAGAAAATATTGCCTGCTTAAATTCATTCAAAAGCATAAACTCCATGGATAATATCAATAAAACACAAAGCAGGGCCTGTAGCAAGGTCTGGGATAGAGTTAGCCATAACACAAGAGGATATTTCTGGTTTCATCCAGTCATATCCTGACAAAGTGTTGTGGAAGTGGTTTTCAAGGGACTCAGATAATCACGGTCAAACTGGTTTGGGGGAAAACACACTGATTTCCTTGGTGAAGTGGATAAAAGCCATGTTGACAAATATAAATATCATGTTTGTTTGTAGCAATTGCTCTAGCTTTCTGCCTATAAAACAGGAATGTGTTGCGTTTGTGTCTCCATGTGGAAGTAATTAGTTTTTCCCAGCAGAAAAGAAAATATCGCCTGCTTAAATTCATTCAAAACCATAAAGTCCATGGATAATATCAAGAAAACACAAAGCAGAGCCTGTAGCATGATCTGGGATTGAGTTAGCCATAACACAAGAGGATATTTCTGGTTTCATCCAGTCATATCTGGACAAAGTGTTGTGGAACTGGTATGCAATGGACTCAGATAATCACGGTCACAGTGGATTTTGCGGAAAACAAACTCATTTTCTTGGTCACTTGGATAAGAAGCCTGTTTACAAATATAAATATCATGTTTGTTTGCAGCAATTGCTCTAGTTTTCTACATAGAAAACAGGAATGTGTTGCGTTTGTGTCTCCATGTGGAAGTAACTAGTTTTTCCCAGCACAAAAGAAAATAGTCCCTGCTTAAATTCATTCAAAACCATAAAGTCCATTGATAATATCTAAAAAACACAAAGCAGAGTCTATAGCACCAAGTGGGATTGAGTTAGCCATATCACAAGAGGATATTTCTGGTTGCATCCAGTCATATCCAGACAAGCTGTTGTGGAACTGGTAGGAAATGGACTCAGAAAATCACAGTCCAACTGGATCTAGAGAAAAGCAAAGTATTTTCTTAGGCAAGCGCATAAATGTCCTCTATACAAACACAAATATCAAGATTGCTTGCAGCAATTGCTCTAGCTTTCTGCCTAGAAAACCTGAATGTGTTGAGTTTGTGTCTCCATGTGGAACTAATTAGTGTTTCCCAGCACAAAAGAAAATATTCCCTGCTTAAATGCATTCAAAACCATAAAGGCCATTGATAATATCAAGAAAACAGAAAGCAGAACCTGTAGCACCATCTGAGATTGAGTTAGCCATTACACAAGAGGATATTTCTGGTTTCATCCAGTCATATCCGGACAAAGTGTTGTGGAACTGGTATGCAATGGACTCACATAATCACCGTCAAACCACTTTTGGGGGAAAACACACTCATTTTCTTGGTCATGTGGATAAAATCATGTTTACAAATATGAATATCATGTTTGTTTGCACAATTGCTCTAGGTTTCTGCATAGAAAACAATAATGTGTTGATTTTGTGACTCCATGTGGAAATAATTAGTTTTTGCCAGCACAAAAGAAAATATTCTCTACTATAATGCATTGAAAACCATAAAGGCCATTGATAATATAAAGAAAACACAAAGCAGAGCCTGTAGCACCATAACCTGTAGTTTGCCATAACACAAGAGGATATTTCTGGATTCATCCAGTCATATCCGGACAAAGTGTTGTGGAACTGGTATGCCATGGACTCAGATAATCTCTCTCAAACTGGTGTTGGAGGAAAGCGAACTCATTTTCTTGGTCAAGTGGATAAAAATGATGTTTACAAATATAAATATCATGTTAGTTTTCAGCAATTGCTCTAGCTTTCTGCCTAGAAAACACGTTTGTGTTGAGTTTGTGTCTCCATGTGGAACTAATTAGTGTTTGCCAGCACCAGCACACAAAAAAATATTCCCTGCTTAAATGCATTTAAAACCGTAAAGTCCATGGATAATATCAGTAAAACACAAAGCAGAGCCTTCAGCACCACCTGGGATTGAGTTAGTCAAAACACAAGAGGATATTTCTGGTTTCATCCAGTCATATCCGGACAAAGTGTTGTGGAGCTAGTATGCAATGGACTCAGATAATCACCATCAAATTGGTTTTGGAGAAAAGGCAACTCATTTTCTTGTTCAAGTGGATAAAAAGTCATGTTTACAAATATAAATATCGTGTTTTTTGCATCAATTGCTCTAGCTTTCTGCATAGAATACAGGAATCTGTTGAATTTGTGTCTCCATGGGGAACTAATTAGTGTTTGCCAGCACATAAGAAAATATTCCCTGCTTAAATGCATTCAAAACCATAAATTCCATTGATATTATCAAGAAAACTCAAAGCAGAGCCTGTAGCCCCATTTTGGATAGAGTTAGCCATAAAACAAGAGGATAGTTCTGGATTCATCCAGTCATATCCGGACAAAGTGTTGTGGAACTGGCATGCAATGGACTCAGATAATCACCGTCAAACAGTTTTGGAGGAAAGCAAACTCATTTTCTTGTCAAGTGGATAAAAAGCCATGGTTACAAATATAAATATCATGTTTGTTTGCAGCAATTGCTCTAGCTTTCTGCCTAAAAAACACGATTGTGTTGAGTTTGTGTCTCCATGTGGAAGTAATTAGTGTTTCCCAGCACAAAAGAAAATATTGCCTGCTTCAATTCATTCAAAACCATACAGGCCATTGATACTATCAAGGAAACCCAAGGCAGACCCTGTAACAGCATCTGGGATTGAGTTAGCCATAACAGAGGAGGACATTTCTGGTTTGATCCAGTCATTTCCGGAAAAAGTGTTGTGGAACTGGTGTGCAATGGACTCAGATAAGCACCGTAAAACTAGATTTAGAGAAAAGCAAAGTATTTTCTTAGGCAAGTGCATAAATGTCATCTATACAAACACAAATATCTAGTTTGTTTGCAGCAATTGCTCGAGCTTTCTGACTAGAAAACACGAATGAGTTGAGTTTGTGTCTTCATGTGGAACTAATTAGTTTTTCCCAGCACAAAAGAAAATATTGCCTGCTTAAATTCATTCAAAAGCATAAACTCCATGGATAATATCAATAAAACACAAAGCAGGGCCTGCAGCAAGGTCTGGGATTGAGTTAGCCATAACACAAGAGGATATTTCTGGTTTCATCCAGTCATATCCTGACAAAGTGTTGTGGAAGTGGTTTTCAAGGGACTCAGATAATCACGGTCAAACTGGTTTGGGGGAAAACACACTGATTTCCTTGGTGAAGTGGATAAAAGCCATGTTGACAAATATAAATATCATGTTTGTTTGTAGCAATTGCTCTAGCTTTCTGCCTATAAAACAGGAATGTGTTGCGTTTGTGTCTCCATGTGGAAGTAATTAGTTTTTCCCAGCAGAAAAGAAAATATCGCCTGCTTAAATTCATTCAAAACCAGAAAGTCCATGGATAATATCAAGAAAACACAAAGCAGAGCCTGTAGCATGATCTGGGATTGAGTTAGCCATAACACAAGAGGATATTTCTGGTTTCATCCAGTCATATCTGGACAAAGTGTTGTGGAACTGGTATGCAATGGACTCAGATAATCACGGTCACAGTGGATTTTGCGGAAAACAAACTCATTTTCTTGGTCACTTGGATAAGAAGCCTGTTTACAAATACAAATATCATGTTTGTTTGCAGCAATTGCTCTAGTTTTCTACATAGAAAACAGGAATGTGTTGAGTTTGTGTCTCCATGTGGAAGTAACTAGTTTTTCCCAGCACAAAAGAAAATAGTCCCTGCTTAAATGCATTCAAAACCATAAAGGCCATTGATAATATCAAGAAAACAGAAAGCAGAACCTGTAGCACCATCTGAGATTGAGTTAGCCATTACACAAGAGGATATTTCTGGTTTCATCCAGTCATATCCAGACAAGCTGTTGTGGAACTGGTAGGAAATGGACTCAGAAAATCACAGTCAAACTGGATCTAGAGAAAAGCAAAGTATTTTCTTAGGCAAGCGCATAAATGTCCTCTATACAAACACAAATATCAAGATTGCTTGCAGCAATTGCTCTAGCTTTCTGCCTAGAAAACCTGAATGTGTTGAGTTTGTGTCTCCATGTGGAACTAATTAGTGTTTCCC
The DNA here is from genome assembly GCF_033115175.1 of Lepus europaeus. NCBI lineage: Eukaryota > Metazoa > Chordata > Mammalia > Lagomorpha > Leporidae > Lepus > Lepus europaeus. The sequence continues at coordinate 1,969,562 of NW_026909213.1, read as the reverse complement.
AGCACAAAAGAAAATATTCCCTGCTTAAATGCATTCAAAACCATAAAGGCCATTGATAATATCAAGAAAACAGAAAGCAGAACCTGTAGCACCATCTGAGATTGAGTTAGCCATTACACAAGAGGATATTTCTGGATTCATCCAGTCATATCCGGACAAAGTGTTGTGGAACTGGTATGCAAATGGACTCACATAATCACCGTCAAACCACTTTTGGGGAAAACACACTCATTTTCTTGGTCACGTGGATAAAATCATGTTTACAAATATGAATATCATGTTTGTTTGCACAATTGCTCTAGGTTTCTGCATAGAAAACAATAATGTGTTGATTTTGTGACTCCATGTGGAAATAATTAGTTTTTGCCAGCACAAAAGAAAATATTCCCTACTATAATGCATTGAAAACCATAAAGGCCATTGATAATATAAAGAAAACACAAAGCAGAGCCTGTAGCACCATAACCTGTAGTTTGCCATAACACAAGAGGATATTTCTGGATTCATCCAGTCATATCCGGACAAAGTGTTGTGGAACTGGTATGCCATGGACTCAGATAATCACGCTCAAACTGGTGTTGGAGGAAAGCGAACTCATTTTCTTGGTCAAGTGGATAAAAATGATGTTTACAAATATAAATATCATGTTAGTTTTCAGCAATTGCTCTAGCTTTCTGCCTAGAAAACACGTTTGTGTTGAGTTTGTGTCTCCATGTGGAACTAATTAGTGTTTGCCAGCACCAGCACACAAAAAAATATTCCCTGCTTAAATGCATTTAAAACCGTAAAGTCCATGGATAATATCAGTAAAACACAAAGCAGAGCCTTCAGCACCACCTGGGATTGAGTTAGTCAAAACACAAGAGGATATTTCTGGTTTCATCCAGTCATATCCGGACAAAGTGTTGTGGAGCTAGTATGCAATGGACTCAGATAATCACCATCAAATTGGTTTTGGAGAAAAGGCAACTCATTTTCTTGTTCAAGTGGATAAAAAGTCATGTTTACAAATATAAATATCGTGTTTTTTGCATCAATTGCTCTAGCTTTCTGCATAGAATACAGGAATCTGTTGAATTTGTGTCTCCATGGGGAACTAATTAGTGTTTGCCAGCACATAAGAAAATATTCCCTGCTTAAATGCATTCAAAACCATAAATTCCATTGATATTATCAAGAAAACTCAAAGCAGAGCCTGTAGCCCCATTTTGGATAGAGTTAGCCATAAAACAAGAGGATATTTCTGGATTCATCCAGTCATATCCGGACAAAGTGTTGTGGAACTGGCATGCAATGGACTCAGATAATCACCGTCAAACAGTTTTGGAGGAAAGCAAACTCATTTTCTTGTCAAGTGGATAAAAAGCCATGGTTACAAATATAAATATCATGTTTGTTTGCAGCAATTGCTCTAGCTTTCTGCCTAAAAAACACGATTGTGTTGAGTTTGTGTCTCCATGTGGAAGTAATTAGTGTTTCCCAGCACAAAAGAAAATATTGCCTGCTTCAATTCATTCAAAACCATACAGGCCATTGATACTATCAAGGAAACCCAAGGCAGACCCTGTAACAGCATCTGGGATTGAGTTAGCCATAACAGAGGAGGACATTTCTGGTTTGATCCAGTCATTTCCGGAAAAAGTGTTGTGGAACTGGTGTGCAATGGACTCAGATAAGCACCGTAAAACTAGATTTAGAGAAAAGCAAAGTATTTTCTTAGGCAAGTGCATAAATGTCATCTATACAAACACAAATATCTAGTTTGTTTGCAGCAATTGCTCGAGCTTTCTGACTAGAAAACACGAATGAGTTGAGTTTGTGTCTTCATGTGGAACTAATTAGTTTTTCCCAGCACAAAAGAAAATATTGCCTGCTTAAATTCATTCAAAAGCATAAACTCCATGGATAATATCAATAAAACACAAAGCAGGGCCTGCAGCAAGGTCTGGGATTGAGTTAGCCATAACACAAGAGGATATTTCTGGTTTCATCCAGTCATATCCTGACAAAGTGTTGTGGAAGTGGTTTTCAAGGGACTCAGATAATCACGGTCAAACTGGTTTGGGGGAAAACACACTGATTTCCTTGGTGAAGTGGATAAAAGCCATGTTGACAAATATAAATATCATGTTTGTTTGTAGCAATTGCTCTAGCTTTCTGCCTATAAAACAGGAATGTGTTGCGTTTGTGTCTCCATGTGGAAGTAATTAGTTTTTCCCAGCAGAAAAGAAAATATCGCCTGCTTAAATTCATTCAAAACCAGAAAGTCCATGGATAATATCAAGAAAACACAAAGCAGAGCCTGTAGCATGATCTGGGATTGAGTTAGCCATAACACAAGAGGATATTTCTGGTTTCATCCAGTCATATCTGGACAAAGTGTTGTGGAACTGGTATGCAATGGACTCAGATAATCACGGTCACAGTGGATTTTGCGGAAAACAAACTCATTTTCTTGGTCACTTGGATAAGAAGCCTGTTTACAAATATAAATATCATGTTTGTTTGCAGCAATTGCTCTAGTTTTCTACATAGAAAACAGGAATGTGTTGAGTTTGTGTCTCCATGTGGAAGTAACTAGTTTTTCCCAGCAGAAAAGAAAATAGTCCCTGCTTAAATTCATTCAAAACCATAAAGTCCATTGATAATATCTAAAAAACACAAAGCAGAGTCTATAGCACCAAGTGGGATTGAGTTAGCCATATCACAAGAGGATATTTCTGGTTTCATCCAGTCATATCCAGACAAGCTGTTGTGGAACTGGTAGGAAATGGACTCAGAAAATCACAGTCAAACTGGATCTAGAGAAAAGCAAAGTATTTTCTTAGGCAAGCGCATAAATGTCCTCTATACAAACACAAATATCAAGATTGCTTGCAGCAATTGCTCTAGCTTTCTGCCTAGAAAACCTGAATGTGTTGAGTTTGTGTCTCCATCTGAAAATAATTAGTGTTTCCCAGCACAAAAGAAAATATTCCCTGCTTAAATGCATTCAAAACCATAAAGGCCATTGATAATATCAAGAAAACAGAAAGCAGAACCTGTAGCACCATCTGAGATTGAGTTAGCCATTACACAAGAGGATATTTCTGGATTCATCCAGTCATATCCGGACAAAGTGTTGTGGAACTGGTATGCAATGGACTCACATAATCACCGTCAAACCACTTTTGGGGGAAAACACACTCATTTTCTTGGTCACGTGGATAAAATCATGTTTACAAATATGAATATCATGTTTGTTTGCACAATTGCTCTAGGTTTCTGCATAGAAAACAATAATGTGTTGATTTTGTGACTCCATGTGGAAATAATTAGTTTTTGCCAGCACAAAAGAAAATATTCCCTACTATAATGCATTGAAAACCATAAAGGCCATTGATAATATAAAGAAAACACAAAGCAGAGCCTGTAGCACCATAACCTGTAGTTTGCCATAACACAAGAGGATATTTCTGGATTCATCCAGTCATATCCGGACAAAGTGTTGTGGAACTGGTATGCCATGGACTCAGATAATCACGCTCAAACTGGTGTTGGAGGAAAGCGAACTCATTTTCTTGGTCAAGTGGATAAAAATGATGTTTACAAATATAAATATCATGTTAGTTTTCAGCAATTGCTCTAGCTTTCTGCCTAGAAAACACGTTTGTGTTGAGTTTGTGTCTCCATGTGGAACTAATTAGTGTTTGCCAGCACCAGCACACAAAAAAATATTCCCTGCTTAAATGCATTTAAAACCGTAAAGTCCATGGATAATATCAGTAAAACACAAAGCAGAGCCTTCAGCACCACCTGGGATTGAGTTAGTCAAAACACAAGAGGATATTTCTGGTTTCATCCAGTCATATCCGGACAAAGTGTTGTGGAGCTAGTATGCAATGGACTCAGATAATCACCGTCAAATTGGTTTTGGAGAAAAGGCAACTCATTTTCTTGTTCAAGTGGATAAAAAGTCATGTTTACAAATATAAATATCGTGTTTTTTGCATCAATTGCTCTAGCTTTCTGCATAGAATACAGGAATCTGTTGAATTTGTGTCTCCATGGGGAACTAATTAGTGTTTGCCAGCACATAAGAAAATATTCCCTGCTTAAATGCATTCAAAACCATAAATTCCATTGATATTATCAAGAAAACTCAAAGCAGAGCCTGTAGCCCCATTTTGGATAGAGTTAGCCATAAAACAAGAGGATAGTTCTGGATTCATCCAGTCATATCCGGACAAAGTGTTGTGGAACTGGCATGCAATGGACTCAGATAATCACCGTCAAACAGTTTTGGAGGAAAGCAAACTCATTTTCTTGTCAAGTGGATAAAAAGCCATGGTTACAAATATAAATATCATGTTTGTTTGCAGCAATTGCTCTAGCTTTCTGCCTAAAAAACACGATTGTGTTGAGTTTGTGTCTCCATGTGGAAGTAATTAGTGTTTCCCAGCACAAAAGAAAATATTGCCTGCTTCAATTCATTCAAAACCATACAGGCCATTGATACTATCAAGGAAACCCAAGGCAGACCCTGTAACAGCATCTGGGATTGAGTTAGCCATAACAGAGGAGGACATTTCTGGTTTGATCCAGTCATTTCCGGAAAAAGTGTTGTGGAACTGGTGTGCAATGGACTCAGATAAGCACCGTAAAACTAGATTTAGAGAAAAGCAAAGTATTTTCTTAGGCAAGTGCATAAATGTCATCTATACAAACACAAATATCTAGTTTGTTTGCAGCAATTGCTCGAGCTTTCTGACTAGAAAACACGAATGAGTTGAGTTTGTGTCTTCATGTGGAACTAATTAGTTTTTCCCAGCACAAAAGAAAATACTGCCTGCTTAAATTCATTCAAAAGCATAAACTCCATGGATAATATCAATAAAACACAAAGCAGGGCCTGCAGCAAGGTCTGGGATTGAGTTAGCCATAACACAAGAGGATATTTCTGGTTTCATCCAGTCATATCCTGACAAAGTGTTGTGGAAGTGGTTTTCAAGGGACTCAGATAATCACGGTCAAACTGGTTTGGGGGAAAACACACTGATTTCCTTGGTGAAGTGGATAAAAGCCATGTTGACAAATATAAATATCATGTTTGTTTGTAGCAATTGCTCTAGCTTTCTGCCTATAAAACAGGAATGTGTTGCGTTTGTGTCTCCATGTGGAAGTAATTAGTTTTTCCCAGCAGAAAAGAAAATATCGCCTGCTTAAATTCATTCAAAACCATAAAGTCCATGGATAATATCAAGAAAACACAAAGCAGAGCCTGTAGCATGATCTGGGATTGAGTTAGCCATAACACAAGAGGATATTTCTGGTTTCATCCAGTCATATCTGGACAAAGTGTTGTGGAACTGGTATGCAATGGACTCAGATAATCACGGTCACAGTGGATTTTGCGGAAAACAAACTCATTTTCTTGGTCACTTGGATAAGAAGCCTGTTTACAAATATAAATATCATGTTTGTTTGCAGCAATTGCTCTAGTTTTCTACATAGAAAACAGGAATGTGTTGAGTTTGTGTCTCCATGTGGAAGTAACTAGTTTTTCCCAGCAGAAAAGAAAATAGTCCCTGCTTAAATTCATTCAAAACCATAAAGTCCATTGATAATATCTAAAAAACACAAAGCAGAGTCTATAGCACCAAGTGGGATTGAGTTAGCCATATCACAAGAGGATATTTCTGGTTTCATCCAGTCATATCCAGACAAGCTGTTGTGGAACTGGTAGGAAATGGACTCAGAAAATCACAGTCAAACTGGATCTAGAGAAAAGCAAAGTATTTTCTTAGGCAAGCGCATAAATGTCCTCTATACAAACACAAATATCAAGATTGCTTGCAGCAATTGCTCTAGCTTTCTGCCTAGAAAACCTGAATGTGTTGAGTTTGTGTCTCCATCTGAAAATAATTAGTGTTTCCCAGCACAAAAGAAAATATTCCCTGCTTAAATGCATTCAAAACCATAAAGGCCATTGATAATATCAAGAAAACAGAAAGCAGAACCTGTAGCACCATCTGAGATTGAGTTAGCCATTACACAAGAGGATATTTCTGGATTCATCCAGTCATATCCGGACAAAGTGTTGTGGAACTGGTATGCAATGGACTCACATAATCACCGTCAAACCACTTTTGGGGGAAAACACACTCATTTTCTTGGTCACGTGGATAAAATCATGTTTACAAATATGAATATCATGTTTGTTTGCACAATTGCTCTAGGTTTCTGCATAGAAAACAATAATGTGTTGATTTTGTGACTCCATGTGGAAATAATTAGTTTTTGCCAGCACAAAAGAAAATATTCCCTACTATAATGCATTGAAAACCATAAAGGCCATTGATAATATAAAGAAAACACAAAGCAGAGCCTGTAGCACCATAACCTGTAGTTTGCCATAACACAAGAGGATATTTCTGGATTCATCCAGTCATATCCGGACAAAGTGTTGTGGAACTGGTATGCCATGGACTCAGATAATCACGCTCAAACTGGTGTTGGAGGAAAGCGAACTCATTTTCTTGGTCAAGTGGATAAAAATGATGTTTACAAATATAAATATCATGTTAGTTTTCAGCAATTGCTCTAGCTTTCTGCCTAGAAAACACGTTTGTGTTGAGTTTGTGTCTCCATGTGGAACTAATTAGTGTTTGCCAGCACCAGCACACAAAAAAATATTCCCTGCTTAAATGCATTTAAAACCGTAAAGTCCATGGATAATATCAGTAAAACACAAAGCAGAGCCTTCAGCACCACCTGGGATTGAGTTAGTCAAAACACAAGAGGATATTTCTGGTTTCATCCAGTCATATCCGGACAAAGTGTTGTGGAGCTAGTATGCAATGGACTCAGATAATCACCGTCAAATTGGTTTTGGAGAAAAGGCAACTCATTTTCTTGTTCAAGTGGATAAAAAGTCATGTTTACAAATATAAATATCGTGTTTTTTGCATCAATTGCTCTAGCTTTCTGCATAGAATACAGGAATCTGTTGAATTTGTGTCTCCATGGGGAACTAATTAGTGTTTGCCAGCACATAAGAAAATATTCCCTGCTTAAATGCATTCAAAACCATAAATTCCATTGATATTATCAAGAAAACTCAAAGCAGAGCCTGTAGCCCCATTTTGGATAGAGTTAGCCATAAAACAAGAGGATAGTTCTGGATTCATCCAGTCATATCCGGACAAAGTGTTGTGGAACTGGCATGCAATGGACTCAGATAATCACCGTCAAACAGTTTTGGAGGAAAGCAAACTCATTTTCTTGTCAAGTGGATAAAAAGCCATGGTTACAAATATAAATATCATGTTTGTTTGCAGCAATTGCTCTAGCTTTCTGCCTAAAAAACACGATTGTGTTGAGTTTGTGTCTCCATGTGGAAGTAATTAGTGTTTCCCAGCACAAAAGAAAATATTGCCTGCTTCAATTCATTCAAAACCATACAGGCCATTGATACTATCAAGGAAACCCAAGGCAGACCCTGTAACAGCATCTGGGATTGAGTTAGCCATAACAGAGGAGGACATTTCTGGTTTGATCCAGTCATTTCCGGAAAAAGTGTTGTGGAACTGGTGTGCAATGGACTCAGATAAGCACCGTAAAACTAGAGTTAGAGAAAAGCAAAGTATTTTCTTAGGCAAGTGCATAAATGTCATCTATACAAACACAAATATCTAGTTTGTTTGCAGCAATTGCTCGAGCTTTCTGACTAGAAAACACGAATGAGTTGAGTTTGTGTCTTCATGTGGAACTAATTAGTTTTTCCCAGCACAAAAGAAAATACTGCCTGCTTAAATTCATTCAAAAGCATAAACTCCATGGATAATATCAATAAAACACAAAGCAGGGCCTGCAGCAAGGTCTGGGATTGAGTTAGCCATAACACAAGAGGATATTTCTGGTTTCATCCAGTCATATCCTGACAAAGTGTTGTGGAAGTGGTTTTCAAGGGACTCAGATAATCACGGTCAAACTGGTTTGGGGGAAAACACACTGATTTCCTTGGTGAAGTGGATAAAAGCCATGTTGACAAATATAAATATCATGTTTGTTTGTAGCAATTGCTCTAGCTTTCTGCCTATAAAACAGGAATGTGTTGCGTTTGTGTCTCCATGTGGAAGTAATTAGTTTTTCCCAGCAGAAAAGAAAATATCGCCTGCTTAAATTCATTCAAAACCATAAAGTCCATGGATAATATCAAGAAAACACAAAGCAGAGCCTGTAGCATGATCTGGGATTGAGTTAGCCATAACACAAGAGGATATTTCTGGTTTCATCCAGTCATATCTGGACAAAGTGTTGTGGAACTGGTATGCAATGGACTCAGATAATCACGGTCACAGTGGATTTTGCGGAAAACAAACTCATTTTCTTGGTCACTTGGATAAGAAGCCTGTTTACAAATACAAATATCATGTTTGTTTGCAGCAATTGCTCTAGTTTTCTACATAGAAAACAGGAATGTGTTGAGTTTGTGTCTCCATGTGGAAGTAACTAGTTTTTCCCAGCAGAAAAGAAAATAGTCCCTGCTTAAATTCATTCAAAACCATAAAGTCCATTGATAATATCTAAAAAACACAAAGCAGAGTCTATAGCACCAAGTGGGATTGAGTTAGCCATATCACAAGAGGATATTTCTGGTTTCATCCAGTCATATCCAGACAAGCTGTTGTGGAACTGGTAGGAAATGGACTCAGAAAATCACAGTCAAACTGGATCTAGAGAAAAGCAAAGTATTTTCTTAGGCAAGCGCATAAATGTCCTCTATACAAACACAAATATCAAGATTGCTTGCAGCAATTGCTCTAGCTTTCTGCCTAGAAAACCTGAATGTGTTGAGTTTGTGTCTCCATCTGAAAATAATTAGTGTTTCCCAGCACAAAAGAAAATATTCCCTGCTTAAATGCATTCAAAATCATAAAGGCCATTGATAATATCAAGAAAACAGAAAGCAGAACCTGTAGCACCATCTGAGATTGAGTTAGCCATTACACAAGAGGATATTTCTGGATATATCCAGTCATATCCGGACAAAGTGTTGTGGAACTGGTATGCAATGGACTCACATAATCACCGTCAAACCACTTTTGGGGGAAAACACACTCATTTTCTTGGTCACGTGGATAAAATCATGTTTACAAATATGAATATCATGTTTGTTTGCACAATTGCTCTAGGTTTCTGCATAGAAAACAATAATGTGTTGATTTTGTGACTCCATGTGGAAATAATTAGTTTTTGCCAGCACAAAAGAAAATATTCCCTACTATAATGCATTGAAAACCATAAAGGCCATTGATAATATAAAGAAAACACAAAGCAGAGCCAGTAGCACCATAACCTGTAGTTTGCCATAACACAAGAGGATATTTCTGGATTCATCCAGTCATATCCGGACAAAGTGTTGTGGAACTGGTATGCCATGGACTCAGATAATCACACTCAAACTGGTGTTGGAGGAAAGCGAACTCATTTTCTTGGTCAAGTGGATAAAAATGATGTTTACAAATATAAATATCATGTTAGTTTTCAGCAATTGCTCTAGCTTTCTGCCTAGAAAACACGTTTGTGTTGAGTTTGTGTCTCCATGTGGAACTAATTAGTGTTTGCCAGCACCAGCACAAAAAAATATTCCCTGCTTAAATGCATTTAAAACCGTAAAGTCCATGGATAATATCAGTAAAACACAAAGCAGAGCCTTCAGCACCACCTGGGATTGAGTTAGTCAAAACACAAGAGGATATTTCTGGTTTCATCCAGTCATATCCGGACAAAGTGTTGTGGAGCTAGTATGCAATGGACTCAGATAATCACCATCAAATTGGTTTTGGAGAAAAGGCAACTCATTTTCTTGTTCAAGTGGATAAAAAGTCATGTTTACAAATATAAATATCGTGTTTTTTGCATCAATTGCTCTAGCTTTCTGCATAGAATACAGGAATCTGTTGAATTTGTGTCTCCATGGGGAACTAATTAGTGTTTGCCAGCACATAAGAAAATATTCCCTGCTTAAATGCATTCAAAACCATAAATTCCATTGATATTATCAAGAAAACTCAAAGCAGAGCCTGTAGCCCCATTTTGGATAGAGTTAGCCATAAAACAAGAGGATAGTTCTGGATTCATCCAGTCATATCCGGACAAAGTGTTGTGGAACTGGCATGCCATGGACTCAGATAATCACCGTCAAAGAGTTTTGGAGGAAAGCAAACTCATTTTCTTGTCAAGTGGATAAAAAGCCATGGTTACAAATATAAATATCATGTTTGTTTGCAGCAATTGCTCTAGCTTTCTGCCTAAAAAACACGATTGTGTTGAGTTTGTGTCTCCATGTGGAAGTAATTAGTGTTTCCCAGCACAAAAGAAAATATTGCCTGCTTCAATTCATTCAAAACCATACAGGCCATTGATACTATCAAGGAAACCCAAGGCAGACCCTGTAACAGCATCTGGGATTGAGTTAGCCATAACAGAGGAGGACATTTCTGGTTTGATCCAGTCATTTCCGGAAAAAGTGTTGTGGAACTGGTGTGCAATGGACTCAGATAAGCACCGTAAAACTAGATTTAGAGAAAAGCAAAGTATTTTCTTAGGCAAGTGCATAAATGTCATCTATACAAACACAAATATCTAGTTTGTTTGCAGCAATTGCTCGAGCTTTCTGACTAGAAAACACGAATGAGTTGAGTTTGTGTCTTCATGTGGAACTAATTAGTTTTTCCCAGCACAAAAGAAAATACTGCCTGCTTAAATTCATTCAAAAGCATAAACTCCATGGATAATATCAATAAAACACAAAGCAGGGCCTGCAGCAAGGTCTGGGATTGAGTTAGCCATAACACAAGAGGATATTTCTGGTTTCATCCAGTCATATCCTGACAAAGTGTTGTGGAAGTGGTTTTCAAGGGACTCAGATAATCACGGTCAAACTGGTTTGGGGGAAAACACACTGATTTCCTTGGTGAAGTGGATAAAAGCCATGTTGACAAATATAAATATCATGTTTGTTTGTAGCAATTGCTCTAGCTTTCTGCCTATAAAACAGGAATGTGTTGCGTTTGTGTCTCCATGTGGAAGTAATTAGTTTTTCCCAGCAGAAAAGAAAATATCGCCTGCTTAAATTCATTCAAAACCATAAAGTCCATGGATAATATCAAGAAAACACAAAGCAGAGCCTGTAGCATGATCTGGGATTGAGTTAGCCATAACACAAGAGGATATTTCTGGTTTCATCCAGTCATATCTGGACAAAGTGTTGTGGAACTGGTATGCAATGGACTCAGATAATCACGGTCACAGTGGATTTTGCGGAAAACAAACTCATTTTCTTGGTCACTTGGATAAGAAGCCTGTTTACAAATACAAATATCATGTTTGTTTGCAGCAATTGCTCTAGTTTTCTACATAGAAAACAGGAATGTGTTGAGTTTGTGTCTCCATGTGGAAGTAACTAGTTTTTCCCAGCACAAAAGAAAATAGTCCCTGCTTAAATTCATTCAAAACCATAAAGTCCATTGATAATATCTAAAAAACACAAAGCAGAGTCTATAGCACCAAGTGGGATTGAGTTAGCCATATCACAAGAGGATATTTCTGGTTTCATCCAGTCATATCCAGACAAGCTGTTGTGGAACTGGTAGGAAATGGACTCAGAAAATCACAGTCAAACTGGATCTAGAGAAAAGCAAAGTATTTTCTTAGGCAAGCGCATAAATGTCCTCTATACAAACACAAATATCAAGATTGCTTGCAGCAATTGCTCTAGCTTTCTGCCTAGAAAACCTGAATGTGTTGAGTTTGTGTCTCCATCTGAAAATAATTAGTGTTTCCCAGCACAAAAGAAAATATTCCCTGCTTAAATGCATTCAAAACCATAAAGGCCATTGATAATATCAAGAAAACAGAAAGCAGAACCTGTAGCACCATCTGAGATTGAGTTAGCCATTACACAAGAGGATATTTCTGGATTCATCCAGTCATATCCGGACAAAGTGTTGTGGAACTGGTATGCAATGGACTCACATAATCACCGTCAAACCACTTTTGGGGGAAAACACACTCATTTTCTTGGTCACGTGGATAAAATCATGTTTACAAATATGAATATCATGTTTGTTTGCACAATTGCTCTAGGTTTCTGCATAGAAAACAATAATGTGTTGATTTTGTGACTCCATGTGGAAATAATTAGTTTTTGCCAGCACAAAAGAAAATATTCCCTACTATAATGCATTGAAAACCATAAAGGCCATTGATAATATAAAGAAAACACAAAGCAGAGCCTGTAGCACCATAACCTGTAGTTTGCCATAACACAAGAGGATATTTCTGGATTCATCCAGTCATATCCGGACAAAGTGTTGTGGAACTGGTATGCCATGGACTCAGATAATCACGCTCAAACTGGTGTTGGAGGAAAGCGAACTCATTTTCTTGGTCAAGTGGATAAAAATGATGTTTACAAATATAAATATCATGTTAGTTTTCAGCAATTGCTCTAGCTTTCTGCCTAGAAAACACGTTTGTGTTGAGTTTGTGTCTCCATGTGGAACTAATTAGTGTTTGCCAGCACCAGCACACACAAAAAATATTCCCTGCTTAAATGCATTTAAAACCGTAAAGTCCATGGATAATATCAGTAAAACACAAAGCAGAGCCTTCAGCACCACCTGGGATTGAGTTAGTCAAAACACAAGAGGATATTTCTGGTTTCATCCAGTCATATCCGGACAAAGTGTTGTGGAGCTAGTATGCAATGGACTCAGATAATCACCATCAAATTGGTTTTGGAGAAAAGGCAACTCATTTTCTTGTTCAAGTGGATAAAAAGTCATGTTTACAAATATAAATATCGTGTTTTTTGCATCAATTGCTCTAGCTTTCTGCATAGAATACAGGAATCTGTTGAATTTGTGTCTCCATGGGGAACTAATTAGTGTTTGCCAGCACATAAGAAAAATATTCCCTGCTTAAATGCATTCAAAACCATAAATTCCATTGATATTATCAAGAAAACTCAAAGCAGAGCCTGTAGCCCCATTTTGGATAGAGTTAGCCATAAAACAAGAGGATAGTTCTGGATTCATCCAGTCATATCCGGACAAAGTGTTGTGGAACTGGCATGCAATGGACTCAGATAATCACCATCAAACAGTTTTGGAGGAAAGCAAACTCATTTTCTTGTCAAGTGGATAAAAAGCCATGGTTACAAATATAAATATCATGTTTGTTTGCAGCAATTGCTCTAGCTTTCTGCCTAAAAAACACGATTGTGTTGAGTTTGTGTCTCCATGTGGAAGTAATTAGTGTTTCCCAGCACAAAAGAAAATATTGCCTGCTTCAATTCATTCAAAACCATACAGGCCATTGATACTATCAAGGAAACCCAAGGCAGACCCTGTAACAGCATCTGGGATTGAGTTAGCCATAACAGAGGAGGACATTTCTGGTTTGATCCAGTCATTTCCGGAAAAAGTGTTGTGGAACTGGTGTGCAATGGACTCAGATAAGCACCGTAAAACTAGATTTAGAGAAAAGCAAAGTATTTTCTTAGGCAAGTGCATAAATGTCATCTATACAAACACAAATATCTAGTTTGTTTGCAGCAATTGCTCGAGCTTTCTGACTAGAAAACACGAATGAGTTGAGTTTGTGTCTTCATGTGGAACTAATTAGTTTTTCCCAGCACAAAAGAAAATACTGCCTGCTTAAATTCATTCAAAAGCATAAACTCCATGGATAATATCAATAAAACACAAAGCAGGGCCTGCAGCAAGGTCTGGGATTGAGTTAGCCATAACACAAGAGGATATTTCTGGTTTCATCCAGTCATATCCTGACAAAGTGTTGTGGAAGTGGTTTTCAAGGGACTCAGATAATCACGGTCAAACTGGTTTGGGGGAAAACACACTGATTTCCTTGGTGAAGTGGATAAAAGCCATGTTGACAAATATAAATATCATGTTTGTTTGTAGCAATTGCTCTAGCTTTCTGCCTATAAAACAGGAATGTGTTGCGTTTGTGTCTCCATGTGGAAGTAATTAGTTTTTCCCAGCAGAAAAGAAAATATCGCCTGCTTAAATTCATTCAAAACCATAAAGTCCATGGATAATATCAAGAAAACACAAAGCAGAGCCTGTAGCATGATCTGGGATTGAGTTAGCCATAACACAAGAGGATATTTCTGGTTTCATCCAGTCATATCTGGACAAAGTGTTGTGGAACTGGTATGCAATGGACTCAGATAATCACGGTCACAGTGGATTTTGCGGAAAACAAACTCATTTTCTTGGTCACTTGGATAAGAAGCCTGTTTACAAATACAAATATCATGTTTGTTTGCAGCAATTGCTCTAGTTTTCTACATAGAAAACAGGAATGTGTTGCGTTTGTGTCTCCATGTGGAAGTAACTAGTTTTTCCCAGCACAAAAGAAAATAGTCCCTGCTTAAATTCATTCAAAACCATAAAGTCCATTGATAATATCTAAAAAACACAAAGCAGAGTCTATAGCACCAAGTGGGATTGAGTTAGCCATATCACAAGAGGATATTTCTGGTTTCATCCAGTCATATCCAGACAAGCTGTTGTGGAACTGGTAGGAAATGGACTCAGAAAATCACAGTCAAACTGGATCTAGAGAAAAGCAAAGTATTTTCTTAGGCAAGCGCATAAATGTCCTCTATACAAACACAAATATCAAGATTGCTTGCAGCAATTGCTCTAGCTTTCTGCCTAGAAAACCTGAATGTGTTGAGTTTGTGTCTCCATCTGAAAATAATTAGTGTTTCCCAGCACAAAAGAAAATATTCCCTGCTTAAATGCATTCAAAACCATAAAGGCCATTGATAATATCAAGAAAACAGAAAGCAGAACCTGTAGCACCATCTGAGATTGAGTTAGCCATTACACAAGAGGATATTTCTGGATTCATCCAGTCATATCCGGACAAAGTGTTGTGGAACTGGTATGCAATGGACTCACATAATCACCGTCAAACCACTTTTGGGGGAAAACACACTCATTTTCTTGGTCACGTGGATAAAATCATGTTTACAAATATGAATATCATGTTTGTTTGCACAATTGCTCTAGGTTTCTGCATAGAAAACAATAATGTGTTGATTTTGTGACTCCATGTGGAAATAATTAGTTTTTGCCAGCACAAAAGAAAATATTCCCTACTATAATGCATTGAAAACCATAAAGGCCATTGATAATATAAAGAAAACACAAAGCAGAGCCTGTAGCACCATAACCTGTAGTTTGCCATAACACAAGAGGATATTTCTGGATTCATCCAGTCATATCCGGACAAAGTGTTGTGGAACTGGTATGCCATGGACTCAGATAATCACGCTCAAACTGGTGTTGGAGGAAAGCGAACTCATTTTCTTGGTCAAGTGGATAAAAATGATGTTTACAAATATAAATATCATGTTAGTTTTCAGCAATTGCTCTAGCTTTCTGCCTAGAAAACACGTTTGTGTTGAGTTTGTGTCTCCATGTGGAACTAATTAGTGTTTGCCAGCACCAGCACACACAAAAAATATTCCCTGCTTAAATGCATTTAAAACCGTAAAGTCCATGGATAATATCAGTAAAACACAAAGCAGAGCCTTCAGCACCACCTGGGATTGAGTTAGTCAAAACACAAGAGGATATTTCTGGTTTCATCCAGTCATATCCGGACAAAGTGTTGTGGAGCTAGTATGCAATGGACTCAGATAATCACCATCAAATTGGTTTTGGAGAAAAGGCAACTCATTTTCTTGTTCAAGTGGATAAAAAGTCATGTTTACAAATATAAATATCGTGTTTTTTGCATCAATTGCTCTAGCTTTCTGCATAGAATACAGGAATCTGTTGAATTTGTGTCTCCATGGGGAACTAATTAGTGTTTGCCAGCACATAAGAAAAATATTCCCTGCTTAAATGCATTCAAAACCATAAATTCCATTGATATTATCAAGAAAACTCAAAGCAGAGCCTGTAGCCCCATTTTGGATAGAGTTAGCCATAAAACAAGAGGATAGTTCTGGATTCATCCAGTCATATCCGGACAAAGTGTTGTGGAACTGGCATGCAATGGACTCAGATAATCACCATCAAACAGTTTTGGAGGAAAGCAAACTCATTTTCTTGTCAAGTGGATAAAAAGCCATGGTTACAAATATAAATATCATGTTTGTTTGCAGCAATTGCTCTAGCTTTCTGCCTAAAAAACACGATTGTGTTGAGTTTGTGTCTCCATGTGGAAGTAATTAGTGTTTCCCAGCACAAAAGAAAATATTGCCTGCTTCAATTCATTCAAAACCATACAGGCCATTGATACTATCAAGGAAACCCAAGGCAGACCCTGTAACAGCATCTGGGATTGAGTTAGCCATAACAGAGGAGGACATTTCTGGTTTGATCCAGTCATTTCCGGAAAAAGTGTTGTGGAACTGGTGTGCAATGGACTCAGATAAGCACCGTAAAACTAGATTTAGAGAAAAGCAAAGTATTTTCTTAGGCAAGTGCATAAATGTCATCTATACAAACACAAATATCTAGTTTGTTTGCAGCAATTGCTCGAGCTTTCTGACTAGAAAACACGAATGAGTTGAGTTTGTGTCTTCATGTGGAACTAATTAGTTTTTCCCAGCACAAAAGAAAATACTGCCTGCTTAAATTCATTCAAAAGCATAAACTCCATGGATAATATCAATAAAACACAAAGCAGGGCCTGCAGCAAGGTCTGGGATTGAGTTAGCCATAACACAAGAGGATATTTCTGGTTTCATCCAGTCATATCCTGACAAAGTGTTGTGGAAGTGGTTTTCAAGGGACTCAGATAATCACGGTCAAACTGGTTTGGGGGAAAACACACTGATTTCCTTGGTGAAGTGGATAAAAGCCATGTTGACAAATATAAATATCATGTTTGTTTGTAGCAATTGCTCTAGCTTTCTGCCTATAAAACAGGAATGTGTTGCGTTTGTGTCTCCATGTGGAAGTAATTAGTTTTTCCCAGCAGAAAAGAAAATATCGCCTGCTTAAATTCATTCAAAACCATAAAGTCCATGGATAATATCAAGAAAACACAAAGCAGAGCCTGTAGCATGATCTGGGATTGAGTTAGCCATAACACAAGAGGATATTTCTGGTTTCATCCAGTCATATCTGGACAAAGTGTTGTGGAACTGGTATGCAATGGACTCAGATAATCACGGTCACAGTGGATTTTGCGGAAAACAAACTCATTTTCTTGGTCACTTGGATAAGAAGCCTGTTTACAAATATAAATATCATGTTTGTTTGCAGCAATTGCTCTAGTTTTCTACATAGAAAACAGGAATGTGTTGAGTTTGTGTCTCCATGTGGAAGTAACTAGTTTTTCCCAGCACAAAAGAAAATAGTCCCTGCTTAAATTCATTCAAAACCATAAAGTCCATTGATAATATCTGAAAAACACAAAGCAGAGTCTATAGCACCAAGTGGGATTGAGTTAGCCATATCACAAGAGGATATTTCTGGTTTCATCCAGTCATATCCAGACAAGCTGTTGTGGAACTGGTAGGAAATGGACTCAGAAAATCACAGTCAAACTGGATCTAGAGAAAAGCAAAGTATTTTCTTAGGCAAGCGCATAAATGTCCTCTATACAAACACAAATATCAAGATTGCTTGCAGCAATTGCTCTAGCTTTCTGCCTAGAAAACCTGAATGTGTTGAGTTTGTGTCTCCATCTGAAAATAATTAGTGTTTCCCAGCACAAAAGAAAATATTCCCTGCTTAAATGCATTCAAAACCATAAAGGCCATTGATAATATCAAGAAAACAGAAAGCAGAACCTGTAGCACCATCTGAGATTGAGTTAGCCATTACACAAGAGGATATTTCTGGTTTCATCCAGTCATATCCGGACAAAGTGTTGTGGAGCTAGTATGCAATGCACTCAGGTAATCACCGTCAAACCACTTTTGGGGGAAAACACACTCATTTTCTTGGTCACGTGGATAAAATCATGTTTACAAATATGAATATCATGTTTGTTTGCACAATTGCTCTAGGTTTCTGCATAGAAAACAATAATGTGTTGATTTTGTGACTCCATGTGGAAATAATTAGTTTTTGCCAGCACAAAAGAAAATATTCCCTACTATAATGCATTGAAAACCATAAAGGCCATTGATAATATAAAGAAAACACAAAGCAGAGCCTGTAGCACCATAACCTGTAGTTTGCCATAACACAAGAGGATATTTCTGGATTCATCCAGTCATATCCGGACAAAGTGTTGTGGAACTGGTATGCCATGAACTCAGATAATCTCTCTCAAACTGGTGTTGGAGGAAAGCGAACTCATTTTCTTGGTCAAGTGGATAAAAATGATGTTTACAAATATAAATATCATGTTAGTTTTCAGCAATTGCTCTAGCTTTCTGCCTAGAAAACACGTTTGTGTTGAGTTTGTGTCTCCATGTGGAACTAATTAGTGTTTGCCAGCACCAGCACACACAAAAAATATTCCCTGCTTAAATGCATTTAAAACCGTAAAGTCCATGGATAATATCAGTAAAACACAAAGCAGAGCCTTCAGCACCACCTGGGATTGAGTTAGTCAAAACACAAGAGGATATTTCTGGTTTCATCCAGTCATATCCGGACAAAGTGTTGTGGAGCTAGTATGCAATGGACTCAGATAATCACCATCAAATTGGTTTTGGAGAAAAGGCAACTCATTTTCTTGTTCAAGTGGATAAAAAGTCATGTTTACAAATATAAATATCGTGTTTTTTGCATCAATTGCTCTAGCTTTCTGCATAGAATACAGGAATCTGTTGAATTTGTGTCTCCATGGGGAACTAATTAGTGTTTGCCAGCACATAAGAAAATATTCCCTGCTTAAATGCATTCAAAACCATAAATTCCATTGATATTATCAAGAAAACTCAAAGCAGAGCCTGTAGCACCATTTGGGATAGAGTTAGCCATAAAACAAGAGGATAGTTCTGGATTCATCCAGTCATATCCGGACAAAGTGTTGTGGAACTGGCATGCAATGGACTCAGATAATCACCGTCAAACAGTTTTGGAGGAAAGCAAACTCATTTTCTTGTCAAGTGGATAAAAAGCCATGGTTACAAATATAAATATCATGTTTGTTTGCAGCAATTGCTCTAGCTTTCTGCCTAAAAAACACGATTGTGTTGAGTTTGTGTCTCCATGTGGAAGTAATTAGTGTTTCCCAGCACAAAAGAAAATATTGCCTGCTTCAATTCATTCAAAACCATACAGGCCATTGATACTATCAAGGAAACCCAAGGCAGACCCTGTAACAGCATCTGGGATTGAGTTAGCCATAACAGAGGAGGACATTTCTGGTTTGATCCAGTCATTTCCGGAAAAAGTGTTGTGGAACTGGTGTGCAATGGACTCAGATAAGCACCGTAAAGCTAGATTTAGAGAAAAGCAAAGTATTTTCTTAGGCAAGTGCATAAATGTCATCTATACAAACACAAATATCTAGTTTGTTTGCAGCAATTGCTCGAGCTTTCTGACTAGAAAACACGAATGAGTTGAGTTTGTGTCTTCATGTGGAACTAATTAGTATTTCCCAGCACAAAAGAAAATATTGCCTGCTTAAATTCATTCAAAAGCATAAACTCCATGGATAATATCAATAAAACACAAAGCAGGGCCTGCAGCAAGGTCTGGGATTGAGTTAGCCATAACACAAGAGGATATTTCTGGTTTCATCCAGTCATATCCTGACAAAGTGTTGTGGAAGTGGTTTTCAAGGGACTCAGATAATCACGGTCAAACTGGTTTGGGGGAAAACACACTGATTTCCTTGGTGAAGTGGATAAAAGCCATGTTGACAAATATAAATATCATGTTTGTTTGTAGCAATTGCTCTAGCTTTCTGCCTATAAAACAGGAATGTGTTGCTTTTGTGTCTCCATGTGGAAGTAATTAGTTTTTCCCAGCAGAAAAGAAAATATCGCCTGCTTAAATTCATTCAAAACCATAAAGTCCATGGATAATATCAAGAAAACACAAAGCAGAGCCTGTAGCATGATCTGGGATTGAGTTAGCCATAACACAAGAGGATATTTCTGGTTTCATCCAGTCATATCTGGACAAAGTGTTGTGGAACTGGTATGCAATGGACTCAGATAATCACGGTCACAGTGGATTTTGCGGAAAACAAACTCATTTTCTTGGTCACTTGGATAAGAAGCCTGTTTACAAATATAAATATCATGTTTGTTTGCAGCAATTGCTCTAGTTTTCTACATAGAAAACAGGAATGTGTTGAGTTTGTGTCTCCATGTGGAAGTAACTAGTTTTTCCCAGCAGAAAAGAAAATAGTCCCTGCTTAAATTCATTCAAAACCATAAAGTCCATTGATAATATCTAAAAAACACAAAGCAGAGTACATAGCACCAAGTGGGATTGAGTTAGCCATATCACAAGAGGATATTTCTGGTTTCATCCAGTCATATCCAGACAAGCTGTTGTGGAACTGGTAGGAAATGGACTCAGAAAATCACAGTCAAACTGGATCTAGAGAAAAGCAAAGTATTTTCTTAGGCAAGCGCATAAATGTCCTCTATACAAACACAAATATCAAGATTGCTTGCAGCAATTGCTCTAGCTTTCTGCCTAGAAAACCTGAATGTGTTGAGTTTGTGTCTCCATCTGAAAATAATTAGTGTTTCCCAGCACAAAAGAAAATATTCCCTGCTTAAATGCATTCAAAACCATAAAGGCCATTGATAATATCAAGAAAACAGAAAGCAGAACCTGTAGCACCATCTGAGATTGAGTTAGCCATTACACAAGAGGATATTTCTGGATTCATCCAGTCATATCCGGACAAAGTGTTGTGGAACTGGTATGCCATGGACTCAGATAATCTCTCTCAAACTGGTGTTGGAGGAAAGCGAACTCATTTTCTTGGTCACGTGGATAAAATCATGTTTACAAATATAAATATCATGTTAGTTTTCAGCAATTGCTCTAGCTTGCTGCCTAGAAAACACGTTTGTGTTGAGTTTGTGTCTCCATGTGGAACTAATTAGTGTTTGCCAGCACCAGCACACACAAAAAATATTCCCTGCTTAAATGCATTTATAACCGTAAAGTCCATGGATAATATCAGTAAAACACAAAGCAGAGCCTTCAGCACCACCTGGGATTGAGTTAGTCAAACCACAAGAGGATATTTCTGGTTTCATCCAGTCATATCCGGACAAAGTGTTGTGGAGCTAGTATGCAATGGACTCAGATAATCACCGTCAAATTGGTTTTGGAGAAAAGGCAACTCATTTTCTTGTTCAAGTGGATAAAAAGTCATGTTTACAAATATAAATATCGTGTTTTTTGCATCAATTGCTCTAGCTTTCTGCATAGAATACAGGAATCTGTTGAATTTGTGTCTCCATGGGGAACTAATTAGTGTTTGCCAGCACATAAGAAAATATTCCCTGCTTAAATGCATTCAAAACCATAAATTCCATTGATATTATCAAGAAAACTCAAAGCAGAGCCTGTAGCCCCATTTTGGATAGAGTTAGCCATAAAACAAGAGGATATTTCTGGATTCATCCAGTCATATCCGGACAAAGTGTTGTGGAACTGGCATGCAATGGACTCAGATAATCACCGTCAAACAGTTTTGGAGGAAAGCAAACTCATTTTCTTGTCAAGTGGATAAAAAGCCATGGTTACAAATATAAATATCATGTTTGTTTGCAGCAATTGCTCTAGCTTTCTGCCTAAAAAACACGATTGTGTTGAGTTTGTGTCTCCATGTGGAAGTAATTAGTGTTTCCCAGCACAA
Organism: Lepus europaeus; assembly: GCF_033115175.1. NCBI lineage: Eukaryota > Metazoa > Chordata > Mammalia > Lagomorpha > Leporidae > Lepus > Lepus europaeus. The sequence continues at coordinate 1,947,731 of NW_026909213.1, read as the reverse complement.
AAGAAAATATTGCCTGCTTCAATTCATTCAAAACCATACAGGCCATTGATAATATCAAGGAAACCCAAAGCAGACCCTGTAACAGCATCTGGGATTGAGTTAGCCATAACAGAGGAGGACATTTCTGGTTTGATCCAGTCATTTCTGGAAAAAGTGTTGTGGAACTGGTGTGCAATGGATTCAGATAAGCACCGTAAACCTAGATTTAGAGAAAAGCAAAGTATTTTCTTAGGCAAGTGCATAAATGTCATCTATACAAACACAAATATCTAGTTTGTTTGCAGCAATTGCTCTAGCTTTCTGCCTAGAAAACACGAATGCGTTGAGTTTGTGTCTCCAATGGAAGTAATTAGTGTTTCCCAGCACAAAAGAAAATATTGCCTGCTTAAATTCATTCAAAAGCATAAACTCCATGGATAATATCAATAAAACACAAAGCAGGGCCTGCAGCAAGGTCTGGGATTGAGTTAGCCATAACACAAGAGGATATTTCTGGTTTCATCCAGTCATATCCTGACAAAGTGTTGTGGAAGTGGTTTTCAAGGGACTCAGATAATCACGGTCAAACTGTTTTGGGGGAAAACACACTGATTTCCTTGGTGAAGTGGATAAAAGCCATGTTGACAAATATAAATATCATGTTTGTTTGTAGCAATTGCTCTAGCTCTCTGCCTATAAAACAGGAATGTGTTGCGTTTGTGTCTCCATGTGGAAGTAATTAGTTTTTCCCAGCAGAAAAGAAAATATCGCCTGCTTAAATTCATTCAAAACCATAAAGTCCATGGATAATATCAAGAAAACACAAAGCAGAGCCTGTAGCATGATCTGGGATTGAGTTAGCCATAACACAAGAGGATATTTCTGGTTTCATCCAGTCATATCTGGACAAAGTGTTGTGGAACTGGTATGCAATGGACTCAGATAATCACGGTCACAGTGGATTTTGCGGAAAACAAACTCATTTTCTTGGTCACTTGGATAAGAAGCCTGTTTACAAATATAAATATCATGTTTGTTTGCAGCAATTGCTCTAGTTTTCTACATAGAAAACAGGAATGTGTTGAGTTTGTGTCTCCATGTGGAAGTAACTAGTTTTTCCCAGCAGAAAAGAAAATAGTCCCTGCTTAAATTCATTCAAAACCATAAAGTCCATTGATAATATCTAAAAAACACAAAGCAGAGTCTATAGCACCAAGTGGGATTGAGTTAGCCATATCACAAGAGGATATTTCTGGTTGCATCCAGTCATATCCAGACAAGCTGTTGTGGAACTGGTAGGAAATGGACTCAGAAAATCACAGTCAAACTGGATCTAGAGAAAAGCAAAGTATTTTCTTAGGCAAGCGCATAAATGTCCTCTATACAAACACAAATATCAAGATTGCTTGCAGCAATTGCTCTAGCTTTCTGCCTAGAAAACCTGAATGTGTTGAGTTTGTGTCTCCATCTGAAAATAATTAGTGTTTCCCAGCACAAAAGAAAATATTCCCTGCTTAAATGCATTCAAGACCATAAAGGCCATTGATAATATCAAGAAAACAGAAAGCAGAACCTGTAGCACCATCTGAGATTGAGTTAGCCATTACACAAGAGGATATTTCTGGATTCATCCAGTCATATCCGGACAAAGTGTTGTGGAACTGGTATGCAATGGACTCACATAATCACCGTCAAACCACTTTTGGGGGAAAACACACTCATTTTCTTGGTCACGTGGATAAAATCATGTTTACAAATATGAATATCATGTTTGTTTGCACAATTGCTCTAGGTTTCTGCATAGAAAACAATAATGTGTTGATTTTGTGACTCCATGTGGAAATAATTCATTTTTGCCAGCACAAAAGAAAATATTCCCTACTATAATGCATTGAAAACCATAAAGGCCATTGATAATATAAAGAAAACACAAAGCAGAGCCTGTAGCACCATTTGGGATAGAGTTTGCCATAACACAAGAGGATATTTCTGGATTCATCCAGTCATATCCGGACAAAGTGTTGTGGAACTGGCATGCAATGGACTCAGATAATCACCGTCAAACAGTTTTGGAGGAAAGCAAACTCATTTTCTTGTCAAGTGGATAAAAAGCCATGGTTACAAATATAAATATCATGTTTGTTTGCAGCAATTGCTCTAGCTTTCTGCCTAAAAAACACGATTGTGTTGAGTTTGTGTCTCCATGTGGAAGTAATTAGTGTTTCCCAGCACAAAAGAAATTATTGCCTGCTTCAATTCATTCAAAACCATACAGGCCATTGATAATATCAAGGAAACCCAAAGCAGACCCTGTAACAGCATCTGGGATTGAGTTAGCCATAACAGAGGAGGACATTTCTGGTTTGATCCAGTCATTTCCGGAAAAAGTGTTGTGGAACTGGTGTGCAATGGACTCAGATAAGCACCGTAAAACTAGATTTAGAGAAAAGCAAAGTATTTTCTTAGGCAAGTGGATAAAAAGCCATGTTTACAAATACAAATATCATGTTAGTTTGCAGCAATTGCTCGAGCTTTCTGACTAGAAAACACAAATGCGTTGAGTTTGTGTCTCCAATGGAAGTAATTAGTGATTCCCTGCACAAAAGGAAATATCCCTTGCTTAAATACATTCAAAATGATAAACTCCATGGATAATATCAATAAAACACAAAGCAGGGCCTGCAGCAAGGTCTGGGATTGAGTTAGCCATAACACAAGAGGATATTTCTGGTTTCATCCAGTCATATCCTGACAAAGTGTTGTGGAAGTGGTTTTCAAGGGACTCAGATAATCACGGTCAAACTGGTTTGGGGGAAAACACACTGATTTCCTTGGTGAAGTGGATAAAAGCCATGTTGACAAATATAAATATCATGTTTGTTTGTAGCAATTGCTCTAGCTTTCTGCCTATAAAACAGGAATGTGTTGCGTTTGTGTCTCCATGTGGAAGTAATTAGTTTTTCCCAGCAGAAAAGAAAATATCGCCTGCTTAAATTCATTCAAAACCATAAAGTCCATGGATAATATCAAGAAAACACAAAGCAGAGCCTGTAGCATGATCTGGGATTGAGTTAGCCATAACACAAGAGGATATTTCTGGTTTCATCCAGTCATATCTGGACAAAGTGTTGTGGAACTGGTATGCAATGGACTCAGATAATCACGGTCACAGTGGATTTTGCGGAAAACAAACTCATTTTCTTGGTCACTTGGATAAGAAGCCTGTTTACAAATATAAATATCATGTTTGTTTGCAGCAATTGCTCTAGTTTTCTACATAGAAAACAGGAATGTGTTGAGTTTGTGTCTCCATGTGGAAGTAACTAGTTTTTCCCAGCACAAAAGAAAATAGTCCCTGCTTAAATTCATTCAAAACCATAAAGTCCATTGATAATATCTAAAAAACACAAAGCAGAGTCTATAGCACCAAGTGGGATTGAGTTAGCCATATCACAAGAGGATATTTCTGGTTTCATCCAGTCATATCCAGACAAGCTGTTGTGGAACAGGTAGGAAATGGACTCAGAAAATCACAGTCAAACTGGATCTAGAGAAAAGCAAAGTATTTTCTTAGGCAAGCGCATAAATGTCCTCTATACAAACACAAATATCAAGATTGCTTGCAGCAATTGCTCTAGCTTTCTGCCTAGAAAACGCGAATGTGTTGAGTTTGTGTCTCCATCTGAAAATAATTAGTGTTTCCCAGCACAAAAGAAAATATTCCCTGCTTAAATGCATTCAAAACCATAAAGGCCATTGATAATATCAAGAAAACAGAAAGCAGAACCTGTAGCACCATCTGAGATTGAGTTAGCCATTACACAAGAGGATATTTCTGGATTCATCCAGTCATATCCGGACAAAGTGTTGTGGAACTGGTATGCAATGGACTCACATAATCACCGTCAAACCACTTTTGGGGGAAAACACACTCATTTTCTTGGTCACGTGGATAAAATCATGTTTACAAATATGAATATCATGTTTGTTTGCACAATTGCTCTAGGTTTCTGCATAGAAAACAATAATGTGTTGATTTTGTGACTCCATGTGGAAATAATTCGTTTTTGCCAGCACAAAAGAAAATATTCCCTACTATAATGCATTGAAAACCATAAAGGCCATTGATAATATAAAGAAAACACAAAGCAGAGCCTGTAGCACCATTTGGGATAGTTTGCCATAACACAAGAGGATATTTCTGGATTCATCCAGTCATATCCGGACAAAGTGTTGTGGAACTGGCATGCAATGGACTCAGATAATCACCGTCAAACAGTTTTGGAGGAAAGCAAACTCATTTTCTTGTCAAGTGGATAAAAAGCCATGGTTACAAATATAAATATCATGTTTGTTTGCAGCAATTGCTCTAGCTTTCTGCCTAAAAAACACGATTGTGTTGAGTTTGTGTCTCCATGTGGAAGTAATTAGTGTTTCCCAGCACAAAAGAAATTATTGCCTGCTTCAATTCATTCAAAACCATACAGGCCATTGATAATATCAAGGAAACCCAAAGCAGACCCTGTAACAGCATCTGGGATTGAGTTAGCCATAACAGAGGAGGACATTTCTGGTTTGATCCAGTCATTTCCGGAAAAAGTGTTGTGGAACTGGTGTGCAATGGACTCAGATAAGCACTGTAAAACTAGATTTAGAGAAAAGCAAAGTATTTTCTTAGGCAAGTGGATAAAAAGCCATGTTTACAAATACAAATATCATGTTAGTTTGCAGCAATTGGTCTAGCTTTCTGCCTAGAAAACACAAATGCGTTGAGTTTGTGTCTCCAATGGAAGTAATTAGTGATTCCCTGCACAAAAGGAAATATCCCTTGCTTAAATACATTCAAAATGATAAACTCCATGGATAATATCAATAAAACACAAAGCAGGGCCTGCAGCAAGGTCTGGGATTGAGTTAGCCATAACACAAGAGGATATTTCTGGTTTCATCCAGTCATATCCTGACAAAGTGTTGTGGAAGTGGTTTTCAAGGGACTCAGATAATCACGGTCAAACTGGTTTGGGGGAAAACACACTGATTTCCTTGGTGAAGTGGATAAAAGCCATGTTGACAAATATAAATATCATGTTTGTTTGTAGCAATTGCTCTAGCTTTCTGCCTATAAAACAGGAATGTGTTGCGTTTGTGTCTCCATGTGGAAGTAATTAGTTTTTCCCAGCAGAAAAGAAAATATCGCCTGCTTAAATTCATTCAAAACCATAAAGTCCATGGATAATATCAAGAAAACACAAAGCAGAGCCTGTAGCATGATCTGGGATTGAGTTAGCCATAACACAAGAGGATATTTCTGGTTTCATCCAGTCATATCTGGACAAAGTGTTGTGGAACTGGTATGCAATGGACTCAGATAATCACGGTCACAGTGGATTTTGCGGAAAACAAACTCATTTTCTTGGTCACTTGGATAAGAAGCCTGTTTACAAATATAAATATCATGTTTGTTTGCAGCAATTGCTCTAGTTTTCTACATAGAAAACAGGAATGTGTTGAGTTTGTGTCTCCATGTGGAAGTAACTAGTTTTTCCCAGCACAAAAGAAAATAGTCCCTGCTTAAATTCATTCAAAACCATAAAGTCCATTGATAATATCTAAAAAACACAAAGCAGAGTCTATAGCACCAAGTGGGATTGAGTTAGCCATATCACAAGAGGATATTTCTGGTTTCATCCAGTCATATCCAGACAAGCTGTTGTGGAACTGGTAGGAAATGGACTCAGAAAATCACAGTCCAACTGGATCTAGAGAAAAGCAAAGTATTTTCTTAGGCAAGCGCATAAATGTCCTCTATACAAACACAAATATCAAGATTGCTTGCAGCAATTGCTCTAGCTTTCTGCCTAGAAAACGCGAATGTGTTGAGTTTGTGTCTCCATCTGAAAATAATTAGTGTTTCCCAGCACAAAAGAAAATATTCCCTGCTTAAATGCATTCAAAACCATAAAGGCCATTGATAATATCAAGAAAACAGAAAGCAGAACCTGTAGCACCATCTGAGATTGAGTTAGCCATTACACAAGAGGATATTTCTGGATTCATCCAGTCATATCCGGACAAAGTGTTGTGGAACTGGTATGCAATGGACTCACATAATCACCGTCAAACCACTTTTGGGGGAAAACACACTCATTTTCTTGGTCACGTGGATAAAATCATGTTTACAAATATGAATATCATGTTTGTTTGCACAATTGCTCTAGGTTTCTGCATAGAAAACAATAATGTGTTGATTTTGTGACTCCATGTGGAAATAATTAGTTTTTGCCAGCACAAAAGAAAATATTCCCTACTATAATGCATTGAAAACCATAAAGGCCATTGATAATATAAAGAAAACACAAAGCAGAGCCTGTAGCACCATTTGGGATAGTTTGCCATAACACAAGAGGATATTTCTGGATTCATCCAGTCATATCCGGACAAAGTGTTGTGGAACTGGTATGCCATGGACTCAGATAATCACGCTCAAACTGGTGTTGGAGGAAAGCGAACTCATTTTCTTGGTCACGTGGATAAAATCATGTTTACAAATATAAATATCATGTTAGTTTTCAGCAATTGCTCTAGCTTGCTGCCTAGAAAACACGTTTGTGTTGAGTTTGTGTCTCCATGTGGAACTAATTAGTGTTTGCCAGCACCAGCACAAAAAAAAAATATTCCCTGCTTAAATGCATTTAAAACCGTAAAGTCCATGGATAATATCAGTAAAACACAAAGCAGAGCCTTCAGCACCACCTGGGATTGAGTTAGTCAAAACACAAGAGGATATTTCTGGTTTCATCCAGTCATATCCGGACAAAGTGTTGTGGAGCTAGTATGCAATGGACTCAGATAATCACCGTCAAATTGGTTTTGGAGAAAAGGCAACTCATTTTCTTGTTCAAGTGGAAAAAAAGTCATGTTTACAAATATAAATATCGTGTTTTTTGCATCAATTGCTCTAGCTTTCTGCATAGAATACAGGAATCTGTTGAATTTGTGTCTCCATGGGGAACTAATTAGTGTTTGCCAGCACATAAGAAAATATTCCCTGCTTAAATGCATTCAAAACCATAAATTCCATTGATATTATCAAGAAAACTCAAAGCAGAGCCTGTAGCCCCATTTTGGATAGAGTTAGCCATAAAACAAGAGGATAGTTCTGGATTCATCCAGTCATATCCGGACAAAGTGTTGTGGAACTGGCATGCAATGGACTCAGATAATCACCGTCAAACAGTTTTGGAGGAAAGCAAACTCATTTTCTTGTCAAGTGGATAAAAAGCCATGGTTACAAATATAAATATCATGTTTGTTTGCAGCAATTGCTCTAGCTTTCTGCCTAAAAAACACGATTGTGTTGAGTTTGTGTCTCCATGTGGAAGTAATTAGTGTTTCCCAGCACAAAAGAAAATATTGCCTGCTTCAATTCATTCAAAACCATACAGGCCATTGATAATATCAAGGAAACCCAAAGCAGACCCTGTAACAGCATCTGGGATTGAGTTAGCCATAACAGAGGAGGACATTTCTGGTTTGATCCAGTCATTTCCGGAAAAAGTGTTGTGGAACTGGTGTGCAATGGACTCAGATAAGCACCGTAAACCTAGATTTAGAGAAAAGCAAAGTATTTTCTTAGGCAAGTGCATAAATGTCATCTATACAAACACAAATATCTAGTTAGTTTGCAGCAATTGCTCTAGCTTTCTGCCTAGAAAACACGAATGCGTTGAGTTTGTGTCTCCAATGGAAGTAATTAGTGTTTCCCTGCACAAAAGGAAATATCCCTTGCTTAAATACATTCAAAATGATAAACTCCATGGATAATATCAATAAAACACAAAGCAGGGCCTGCAGCAAGGTCTGGGATTGAGTTAGCCATAACACAAGAGGATATTTCTGGTTTCATCCAGTCATATCCTGACAAAGTGTTGTGGAAGTGGTTTTCAAGGGACTCAGATAATCACGGTCAAACTGGTTTGGGGGAAAACACACTGATTTCCTTGGTGAAGTGGATAAAAGCCATGTTGACAAATATAAATATCATGTTTGTTTGTAGCAATTGCTCTAGCTCTCTGCCTATAAAACAGGAATGTGTTGCGTTTGTGTCTCCATGTGGAAGTAATTAGTTTTTCCCAGCAGAAAAGAAAATATCGCCTGCTTAAATTCATTCAAAACCATAAAGTCCATGGATAATATCAAGAAAACACAAAGCAGAGCCTGTAGCATGATCTGGGATTGAGTTAGCCATAACACAAGAGGATATTTCTGGTTTCATCCAGTCATATCTGGACAAAGTGTTGTGGAACTGGTATGCAATGGACTCAGATAATCACGGTCACAGTGGATTTTGCGGAAAACAAACTCATTTTCTTGGTCACTTGGATAAGAAGCCTGTTTACAAATATAAATATCATGTTTGTTTGCAGCAATTGCTCTAGTTTTCTACATAGAAAACAGGAATGTGTTGAGTTTGTGTCTCCATGTGGAAGTAACTAGTTTTTCCCAGCACAAAAGAAAATAGTCCCTGCTTAAATTCATTCAAAACCATAAAGTCCATTGATAATATCTAAAAAACACAAAGCAGAGTCTATAGCACCAAGTGGGATTGAGTTAGCCATATCACAAGAGGATATTTCTGGTTTCATCCAGTCATATCCAGACAAGCTGTTGTGGAACTGGTAGGAAATGGACTCAGAAAATCACAGTCCAACTGGATCTAGAGAAAAGCAAAGTATTTTCTTAGGCAAGCGCATAAATGTCCTCTATACAAACACAAATATCAAGATTGCTTGCAGCAATTGCTCTAGCTTTCTGCCTAGAAAACGCGAATGTGTTGAGTTTGTGTCTCCATCTGAAAATAATTAGTGTTTCCCAGCACAAAAGAAAATATTCCCTGCTTAAATGCATTCAAAACCATAAAGGCCATTGATAATATCAAGAAAACAGAAAGCAGAACCTGTAGCACCATCTGAGATTGAGTTAGCCATTACACAAGAGGATATTTCTGGATTCATCCAGTCATATCCGGACAAAGTGTTGTGGAACTGGTATGCAATGGACTCACATAATCACCGTCAAACCACTTTTGGGGGAAAACACACTCATTTTCTTGGTCACGTGGATAAAATCATGTTTACAAATATGAATATCATGTTTGTTTGCACAATTGCTCTAGGTTTCTGCATAGAAAACAATAATGTGTTGATTTTGTGACTCCATGTGGAAATAATTCGTTTTTGCCAGCACAAAAGAAAATATTCCCTACTATAATGCATTGAAAACCATAAAGGCCATTGATAATATAAAGAAAACACAAAGCAGAGCCTGTAGCACCATTTGGGATAGTTTGCCATAACACAAGAGGATATTTCTGGATTCATCCAGTCATATCCGGACAAAGTGTTGTGGAACTGGTATGCCATGGACTCAGATAATCACGCTCAAACTGGTGTTGGAGGAAAGCGAACTCATTTTCTTGGTCACGTGGATAAAATCATGTTTACAAATATAAATATCATGTTAGTTTTCAGCAATTGCTCTAGCTTGCTGCCTAGAAAACACGTTTGTGTTGAGTTTGTGTCTCCATGTGGAACTAATTAGTGTTTGCCAGCACCAGCACAAAAAAAAAATATTCCCTGCTTAAATGCATTTAAAACCGTAAAGTCCATGGATAATATCAGTAAAACACAAAGCAGAGCCTTCAGCACCACCTGGGATTGAGTTAGTCAAAACACAAGAGGATATTTCTGGTTTCATCCAGTCATATCCGGACAAAGTGTTGTGGAGCTAGTATGCAATGGACTCAGATAATCACCGTCAAATTGGTTTTGGAGAAAAGGCAACTCATTTTCTTGTTCAAGTGGAAAAAAAGTCATGTTTACAAATATAAATATCGTGTTTTTTGCATCAATTGCTCTAGCTTTCTGCATAGAATACAGGAATCTGTTGAATTTGTGTCTCCATGGGGAACTAATTAGTGTTTGCCAGCACATAAGAAAATATTCCCTGCTTAAATGCATTCAAAACCATAAATTCCATTGATATTATCAAGAAAACTCAAAGCAGAGCCTGTAGCCCCATTTTGGATAGAGTTAGCCATAAAACAAGAGGATAGTTCTGGATTCATCCAGTCATATCCGGACAAAGTGTTGTGGAACTGGCATGCAATGGACTCAGATAATCACCGTCAAACAGTTTTGGAGGAAAGCAAACTCATTTTCTTGTCAAGTGGATAAAAAGCCATGGTTACAAATATAAATATCATGTTTGTTTGCAGCAATTGCTCTAGCTTTCTGCCTAAAAAACACGATTGTGTTGAGTTTGTGTCTCCATGTGGAAGTAATTAGTGTTTCCCAGCACAAAAGAAAATATTGCCTGCTTCAATTCATTCAAAACCATACAGGCCATTGATAATATCAAGGAAACCCAAAGCAGACCCTGTAACAGCATCTGGGATTGAGTTAGCCATAACAGAGGAGGACATTTCTGGTTTGATCCAGTCATTTCCGGAAAAAGTGTTGTGGAACTGGTGTGCAATGGACTCAGATAAGCACCGTAAACCTAGATTTAGAGAAAAGCAAAGTATTTTCTTAGGCAAGTGCATAAATGTCATCTATACAAACACAAATATCTAGTTAGTTTGCAGCAATTGCTCTAGCTTTCTGCCTAGAAAACACGAATGCGTTGAGTTTGTGTCTCCAATGGAAGTAATTAGTGTTTCCCTGCACAAAAGGAAATATCCCTTGCTTAAATACATTCAAAATGATAAACTCCATGGATAATATCAATAAAACACAAAGCAGGGCCTGCAGCAAGGTCTGGGATTGAGTTAGCCATAACACAAGAGGATATTTCTGGTTTCATCCAGTCATATCCTGACAAAGTGTTGTGGAAGTGGTTTTCAAGGGACTCAGATAATCACGGTCAAACTGGTTTGGGGGAAAACACACTGATTTCCTTGGTGAAGTGGATAAAAGCCATGTTGACAAATATAAATATCATGTTTGTTTGTAGCAATTGCTCTAGCTCTCTGCCTATAAAACAGGAATGTGTTGCGTTTGTGTCTCCATGTGGAAGTAATTAGTTTTTCCCAGCAGAAAAGAAAATATCGCCTGCTTAAATTCATTCAAAACCAGAAAGTCCATGGATAATATCAAGAAAACACAAAGCAGAGCCTGTAGCATGATCTGGGATTGAGTTAGCCATAACACAAGAGGATATTTCTGGTTTCATCCAGTCATATCTGGACAAAGTGTTGTGGAACTGGTATGCAATGGACTCAGATAATCACGGTCACAGTGGATTTTGCGGAAAACAAACTCATTTTCTTGGTCACTTGGATAAGAAGCCTGTTTACAAATATAAATATCATGTTTGTTTGCAGCAATTGCTCTAGTTTTCTACATAGAAAACAGGAATGTGTTGAGTTTGTGTCTCCATGTGGAAGTAACTAGTTTTTCCCAGCACAAAAGAAAATAGTCCCTGCTTAAATTCATTCAAAACCATAAAGTCCATTGATAATATCTAAAAAACACAAAGCAGAGTCTATAGCACCAAGTGGGATTGAGTTAGCCATATCACAAGAGGATATTTCTGGTTTCATCCAGTCATATCCAGACAAGCTGTTGTGGAACAGGTAGGAAATGGACTCAGAAAATCACAGTCAAACTGGATCTAGAGAAAAGCAAAGTATTTTCTTAGGCAAGCGCATAAATGTCCTCTATACAAACACAAATATCAAGATTGCTTGCAGCAATTGCTCTAGCTTTCTGCCTAGAAAACCTGAATGTGTTGAGTTTGTGTCTCCATCTGAAAATAATTAGTGTTTCCCAGCACAAAAGAAAATATTCCCTGCTTAAATGCATTCAAAACCATAAAGGCCATTGATAATATCAAGAAAACAGAAAGCAGAACCTGTAGCACCATCTGAGATTGAGTTAGCCATTACACAAGAGGATATTTCTGGATTCATCCAGTCATATCCGGACAAAGTGTTGTGGAACTGGTATGCAATGGACTCACATAATCACCGTCAAACCACTTTTGGGGGAAAACACACTCATTTTCTTGGTCACGTGGATAAAATCATGTTTACAAATATGAATATCATGTTTGTTTGCACAATTGCTCTAGGTTTCTGCATAGAAAACAATAATGTGTTGATTTTGTGACTCCATGTGGAAATAATTCGTTTTTGCCAGCACAAAAGAAAATATTCCCTACTATAATGCATTGAAAACCATAAAGGCCATTGATAATATAAAGAAAACACAAAGCAGAGCCTGTAGCACCATTTGGGATAGAGTTTGCCATAACACAAGAGGATATTTCTGGATTCATCCAGTCATATCCGGACAAAGTGTTGTGGAACTGGCATGCGATGGACTCAGATAATCACCGTCAAACAGTTTTGGAGGAAAGCAAACTCATTTTCTTGTCAAGTGGATAAAAAGCCATGGTTACAAATATAAATATCATGTTTGTTTGCAGCAATTGCTCTAGCTTTCTGCCTAAAAAACACGATTGTGTTGAGTTTGTGTCTCCATGTGGAAGTAATTAGTGTTTCCCAGCACAAAAGAAATTATTGCCTGCTTCAATTCATTCAAAACCATACAGGCCATTGATAATATCAAGGAAACCCAAAGCAGACCCTGTAACAGCATCTGGGATTGAGTTAGCCATAACAGAGGAGGACATTTCTGGTTTGATCCAGTCATTTCCGGAAAAAGTGTTGTGGAACTGGTGTGCAATGGACTCAGATAAGCACCGTAAAACTAGATTTAGAGAAAAGCAAAGTATTTTCTTAGGCAAGTGGATAAAAAGCCATGTTTACAAATACAATTATCATGTTAGTTTGCAGCAATTGGTCTAGCTTTCTGCCTAGAAAACACAAATGCGTTGAGTTTGTGTCTCCAATGGAAGTAATTAGTGTTTCCCTGCACAAAAGGAAATATCCCTTGCTTAAATACATTCAAAATGATAAACTCCATGGATAATATCAATAAAACACAAAGCAGGGCCTGCAGCAAGGTCTGGGATTGAGTTAGCCATAACACAAGAGGATATTTCTGGTTTCATCCAGTCATATCCTGACAAAGTGTTGTGGAAGTGGTTTTCAAGGGACTCAGATAATCACGGTCAAACTGGTTTGGGGGAAAACACACTGATTTCCTTGGTGAAGTGGATAAAAGCCATGTTGACAAATATAAATATCATGTTTGTTTGTAGCAATTGCTCTAGCTTTCTGCCTATAAAACAGGAATGTGTTGCGTTTGTGTCTCCATGTGGAAGTAATTAGTTTTTCCCAGCAGAAAAGAAAATATCGCCTGCTTAAATTCATTCAAAACCATAAAGTCCATGGATAATATCAAGAAAACACAAAGCAGAGCCTGTAGCATGATCTGGGATTGAGTTAGCCATAACACAAGAGGATATTTCTGGTTTCATCCAGTCATATCTGGACAAAGTGTTGTGGAACTGGTATGCAATGGACTCAGATAATCACGGTCACAGTGGATTTTGCGGAAAACAAACTCATTTTCTTGGTCACTTGGATAAGAAGCCTGTTTACAAATACAAATATCATGTTTGTTTGCAGCAATTGCTCTAGTTTTCTACATAGAAAACAGGAATGTGTTGAGTTTGTGTCTCCATGTGGAAGTAACTAGTTTTTCCCAGCACAAAAGAAAATAGTCCCTGCTTAAATTCATTCAAAACCATAAAGTCCATTGATAATATCTAAAAAACACAAAGCAGAGTCTATAGCACCAAGTGGGATTGAGTTAGCCATATCACAAGAGGATATTTCTGGTTTCATCCAGTCATATCCAGACAAGCTGTTGTGGAACAGGTAGGAAATGGACTCAGAAAATCACAGTCAAACTGGATCTAGAGAAAAGCAAAGTATTTTCTTAGGCAAGCGCATAAATGTCCTCTATACAAACACAAATATCAAGATTGCTTGCAGCAATTGCTCTAGCTTTCTGCCTAGAAAACCTGAATGTGTTGAGTTTGTGTCTCCATCTGAAAATAATTAGTGTTTCCCAGCACAAAAGAAAATATTCCCTGCTTAAATGCATTCAAAACCATAAAGGCCATTGATAATATCAAGAAAACAGAAAGCAGAACCTGTAGCACCATCTGAGATTGAGTTAGCCATTACACAAGAGGATATTTCTGGATTCATCCAGTCATATCCGGACAAAGTGTTGTGGAACTGGTATGCAATGGACTCACATAATCACCGTCAAACCACTTTTGGGGGAAAACACACTCATTTTCTTGGTCACGTGGATAAAATCATGTTTACAAATATGAATATCATGTTTGTTTGCACAATTGCTCTAGGTTTCTGCATAGAAAACAATAATGTGTTGATTTTGTGACTCCATGTGGAAATAATTCGTTTTTGCCAGCACAAAAGAAAATATTCCCTACTATAATGCATTGAAAACCATAAAGGCCATTGATAATATAAAGAAAACACAAAGCAGAGCCTGTAGCACCATTTGGGATAGAGTTTGCCATAACACAAGAGGATATTTCTGGATTCATCCAGTCATATCCGGACAAAGTGTTGTGGAACTGGCATGCAATGGACTCAGATAATCACCGTCAAACAGTTTTGGAGGAAAGCACTCATTTTCTTGTCAAGTGGATAAAAAGCCATGGTTACAAATATAAATATCATGTTTGTTTGCAGCAATTGCTCTAGCTTTCTGCCTAAAAAACACGATTGTGTTGAGTTTGTGTCTCCATGTGGAAGTAATTAGTGTTTCCCAGCACAAAAGAAATTATTGCCTGCTTCAATTCATTCAAAACCATACAGGCCATTGATAATATCAAGGAAACCCAAAGCAGACCCTGTAACAGCATCTGGGATTGAGTTAGCTATAACAGAGGAGGACATTTCTGGTTTGATCCAGTCATTTCCGGAAAAAGTGTTGTGGAACTGGTGTGCAATGGACTCAGATAAGCACCGTAAAACTAGATTTAGAGAAAAGCAAAGTATTTTCTTAGGCAAGTGGATAAAAAGCCATGTTTACAAATACAATTATCATGTTAGTTTGCAGCAATTGGTCTAGCTTTCTGCCTAGAAAACACAAATGCGTTGAGTTTGTGTCTCCAATGGAAGTAATTAGTGTTTCCCTGCACAAAAGGAAATATCCCTTGCTTAAATACATTCAAAATGATAAACTCCATGGATAATATCAATAAAACACAAAGCAGGGCCTGCAGCAAGGTCTGGGATTGAGTTAGCCATAACACAAGAGGATATTTCTGGTTTCATCCAGTCATATCCTGACAAAGTGTTGTGGAAGTGGTTTTCAAGGGACTCAGATAATCACGGTCAAACTGGTTTGGGGGAAAACACACTGATTTCCTTGGTGAAGTGGATAAAAGCCATGTTGACAAATATAAATATCATGTTTGTTTGTAGCAATTGCTCTAGCTTTCTGCCTATAAAACAGGAATGTGTTGCGTTTGTGTCTCCATGTGGAAGTAATTAGTTTTTCCCAGCAGAAAAGAAAATATCACCTGCTTAAATTCATTCAAAACCATAAAGTCCATGGATAATATCAAGAAAACACAAAGCAGAGCCTGTAGCATGATCTGGGATTGAGTTAGCCATAACACAAGAGGATATTTCTGGTTTCATCCAGTCATATCTGGACAAAGTGTTGTGGAACTGGTATGCAATGGACTCAGATAATCACGGTCACAGTGGATTTTGCGGAAAACAAACTCATTTTCTTGGTCACTTGGATAAGAAGCCTGTTTACAAATATAAATATCATGTTTGTTTGCAGCAATTGCTCTAGTTTTCTACATAGAAAACAGGAATGTGTTGAGTTTGTGTCTCCATGTGGAAGTAACTAGTTTTTCCCAGCACAAAAGAAAATAGTCCCTGCTTAAATTCATTCAAAACCATAAAGTCCATTGATAATATCTAAAAAACACAAAGCAGAGTCTATAGCACCAAGTGGGATTGAGTTAGCCATATCACAAGAGGATATTTCTGGTTTCATCCAGTCATATCCAGACAAGCTGTTGTGGAACAGGTAGGAAATGGACTCAGAAAATCACAGTCAAACTGGATCTAGAGAAAAGCAAAGTATTTTCTTAGGCAAGCGCATAAATGTCCTCTATACAAACACAAATATCAAGATTGCTTGCAGCAATTGCTCTAGCTTTCTGCCTAGAAAACCTGAATGTGTTGAGTTTGTGTCTCCATCTGAAAATAATTAGTGTTTCCCAGCACAAAAGAAAATATTCCCTGCTTAAATGCATTCAAGACCATAAAGGCCATTGATAATATCAAGAAAACAGAAAGCAGAACCTGTAGCACCATCTGAGATTGAGTTAGCCATTACACAAGAGGATATTTCTGGATTCATCCAGTCATATCCGGACAAAGTGTTGTGGAACTGGTATGCAATGGACTCACATAATCACCGTCAAACCACTTTTGGGGGAAAACACACTCATTTTCTTGGTCACGTGGATAAAATCATGTTTACAAATATGAATATCATGTTTGTTTGCACAATTGCTCTAGGTTTCTGCATAGAAAACAATAATGTGTTGATTTTGTGACTCCATGTGGAAATAATTAGTTTTTGCCAGCACAAAAGAAAATATTCCCTACTATAATGCATTGAAAACCATAAAGGCCATTGATAATATAAAGAAAACACAAAGCAGAGCCTGTAGCACCATTTGGGATAGTTTGCCATAACACAAGAGGATATTTCTGGATTCATCCAGTCATATCCGGACAAAGTGTTGTGGAACTGGCATGCAATGGACTCAGATAATCACCGTCAAACAGTTTTGGAGGAAAGCACTCATTTTCTTGTCAAGTGGATAAAAAGCCATGGTTACAAATATAAATATCATGTTTGTTTGCAGCAATTGCTCTAGCTTTCTGCCTAAAAAACACGATTGTGTTGAGTTTGTGTCTCCATGTGGAAGTAATTAGTGTTTCCCAGCACAAAAGAAATTATTGCCTGCTTCAATTCATTCAAAACCATACAGGCCATTGATAATATCAAGGAAAACTCAAAGCAGACCCTGTAACAGCATCTGGGATTGAGTTAGCCATAACAGAGGAGGACATTTCTGGTTTGATCCAGTCATTTCCGGAAAAAGTGTTGTGGAACTGGTGTGCAATGGACTCAGATAAGCACCGTAAAACTAGATTTAGAGAAAAGCAAAGTATTTTCTTAGGCAAGTGGATAAAAAGCCATGTTTACAAATACAATTATCATGTTAGTTTGCAGCAATTGGTCTAGCTTTCTGCCTAGAAAACACAAATGCGTTGAGTTTGTGTCTCCAATGGAAGTAATTAGTGTTTCCCTGCACAAAAGGAAATATCCCTTGCTTAAATACATTCAAAATGATAAACTCCATGGATAATATCAATAAAACACAAAGCAGGGCCTGCAGCAAGGTCTGGGATTGAGTTAGCCATAACACAAGAGGATATTTCTGGTTTCATCCAGTCATATCCTGACAAAGTGTTGTGGAAGTGGTTTTCAAGGGACTCAGATAATCACGGTCAAACTGGTTTGGGGGAAAACACACTGATTTCCTTGGTGAAGTGGATAAAAGCCATGTTGACAAATATAAATATCATGTTTGTTTGTAGCAATTGCTCTAGCTTTCTGCCTATAAAACAGGAATGTGTTGCGTTTGTGTCTCCATGTGGAAGTAATTAGTTTTTCCCAGCAGAAAAGAAAATATCGCCTGCTTAAATTCATTCAAAACCATAAAGTCCATGGATAATATCAAGAAAACACAAAGCAGAGCCTGTAGCATGATCTGGGATTGAGTTAGCCATAACACAAGAGGATATTTCTGGTTTCATCCAGTCATATCTGGACAAAGTGTTGTGGAACTGGTATGCAATGGACTCAGATAATCACGGTCACAGTGGATTTTGCGGAAAACAAACTCATTTTCTTGGTCACTTGGATAAGAAGCCTGTTTACAAATATAAATATCATGTTTGTTTGCAGCAATTGCTCTAGTTTTCTACATAGAAAACAGGAATGTGTTGAGTTTGTGTCTCCATGTGGAAGTAACTAGTTTTTCCCAGCACAAAAGAAAATAGTCCCTGCTTAAATTCATTCAAAACCATAAAGTCCATTGATAATATCTAAAAAACACAAAGCAGAGTCTATAGCACCAAGTGGGATTGAGTTAGCCATATCACAAGAGGATATTTCTGGTTTCATCCAGTCATATCCAGACAAGCTGTTGTGGAACAGGTAGGAAATGGACTCAGAAAATCACAGTCAAACTGGATCTAGAGAAAAGCAAAGTATTTTCTTAGGCAAGCGCATAAATGTCCTCTATACAAACACAAATATCAAGATTGCTTGCAGCAATTGCTCTAGCTTTCTGCCTAGAAAACCTGAATGTGTTGAGTTTGTGTCTCCATCTGAAAATAATTAGTGTTTCCCAGCACAAAAGAAAATATTCCCTGCTTAAATGCATTCAAGACCATAAAGGCCATTGATAATATCAAGAAAACAGAAAGCAGAACCTGTAGCACCATCTGAGATTGAGTTAGCCATTACACAAGAGGATATTTCTGGATTCATCCAGTCATATCCGGACAAAGTGTTGTGGAACTGGTATGCAATGGACTCACATAATCACCGTCAAACCACTTTTGGGGGAAAACACACTCATTTTCTTGGTCACGTGGATAAAATCATGTTTACAAATATGAATATCATGTTTGTTTGCACAATTGCTCTAGGTTTCTGCATAGAAAACAATAATGTGTTGATTTTGTGACTCCATGTGGAAATAATTAGTTTTTGCCAGCACAAAAGAAAATATTCCCTACTATAATGCATTGAAAACCATAAAGGCCATTGATAATATAAAGAAAACACAAAGCAGAGCCTGTAGCACCATTTGGGATAGTTTGCCATAACACAAGAGGATATTTCTGGATTCATCCAGTCATATCCGGACAAAGTGTTGTGGAACTGGCATGCAATGGACTCAGATAATCACCGTCAAACAGTTTTGGAGGAAAGCACTCATTTTCTTGTCAAGTGGATAAAAAGCCATGGTTACAAATATAAATATCATGTTTGTTTGCAGCAATTGCTCTAGCTTTCTGCCTAAAAAACACGATTGTGTTGAGTTTGTGTCTCCATGTGGAAGTAATTAGTGTTTCCCAGCACAAAAGAAATTATTGCCTGCTTCAATTCATTCAAAACCATACAGGCCATTGATAATATCAAGGAAACCCAAAGCAGACCCTGTAACAGCATCTGGGATTGAGTTAGCTATAACAGAGGAGGACATTTCTGGTTTGATCCAGTCATTTCCGGAAAAAGTGTTGTGGAACTGGTGTGCAATGGACTCAGATAAGCACCGTAAAACTAGATTTAGAGAAAAGCAAAGTATTTTCTTAGGCAAGTGGATAAAAAGCCATGTTTACAAATACAATTATCATGTTAGTTTGCAGCAATTGGTCTAGCTTTCTGCCTAGAAAACACAAATGCGTTGAGTTTGTGTCTCCAATGGAAGTAATTAGTGTTTCCCTGCACAAAAGGAAATATCCCTTGCTTAAATACATTCAAAATGATAAACTCCATGGATAATATCAATAAAACACAAAGCAGGGCCTGCAGCAAGGTCTGGGATTGAGTTAGCCATAACACAAGAGGATATTTCTGGTTTCATCCAGTCATATCCTGACAAAGTGTTGTGGAAGTGGTTTTCAAGGGACTCAGATAATCACGGTCAAACTGGTTTGGGGGAAAACACACTGATTTCCTTGGTGAAGTGGATAAAAGCCATGTTGACAAATATAAATATCATGTTTGTTTGTAGCAATTGCTCTAGCTTTCTGCCTATAAAACAGGAATGTGTTGCGTTTGTGTCTCCATGTGGAAGTAATTAGTTTTTCCCAGCAGAAAAGAAAATATCACCTGCTTAAATTCATTCAAAACCATAAAGTCCATGGATAATATCAAGAAAACACAAAGCAGAGCCTGTAGCATGATCTGGGATTGAGTTAGCCATAACACAAGAGGATATTTCTGGTTTCATCCAGTCATATCTGGACAAAGTGTTGTGGAACTGGTATGCAATGGACTCAGATAATCACGGTCACAGTGGATTTTGCGGAAAACAAACTCATTTTCTTGGTCACTTGGATAAGAAGCCTGTTTACAAATATAAATATCATGTTTGTTTGCAGCAATTGCTCTAGTTTTCTACATAGAAAACAGGAATGTGTTGAGTTTGTGTCTCCATGTGGAAGTAACTAGTTTTTCCCAGCACAAAAGAAAATAGTCCCTGCTTAAATTCATTCAAAACCATAAAGTCCATTGATAATATCTAAAAAACACAAAGCAGAGTCTATAGCACCAAGTGGGATTGAGTTAGCCATATCACAAGAGGATATTTCTGGTTTCATCCAGTCATATCCAGACAAGCTGTTGTGGAACAGGTAGGAAATGGACTCAGAAAATCACAGTCAAACTGGATCTAGAGAAAAGCAAAGTATTTTCTTAGGCAAGCGCATAAATGTCCTCTATACAAACACAAATATCAAGATTGCTTGCAGCAATTGCTCTAGCTTTCTGCCTAGAAAACCTGAATGTGTTGAGTTTGTGTCTCCATCTGAAAATAATTAGTGTTTCCCAGCACAAAAGAAAATATTCCCTGCTTAAATGCATTCAAGACCATAAAGGCCATTGATAATATCAAGAAAACAGAAAGCAGAACCTGTAGCACCATCTGAGATTGAGTTAGCCATTACACAAGAGGATATTTCTGGATTCATCCAGTCATATCCGGACAAAGTGTTGTGGAACTGGTATGCAATGGACTCACATAATCACCGTCAAACCACTTTTGGGGGAAAACACACTCATTTTCTTGGTCACGTGGATAAAATCATGTTTACAAATATGAATATCATGTTTGTTTGCACAATTGCTCTAGGTTTCTGCATAGAAAACAATAATGTGTTGATTTTGTGACTCCATGTGGAAATAATTAGTTTTTGCCAGCACAAAAGAAAATATTCCCTACTATAATGCATTGAAAACCATAAAGGCCATTGATAATATAAAGAAAACACAAAGCAGAGCCTGTAGCACCATTTGGGATAGTTTGCCATAACACAAGAGGATATTTCTGGATTCATCCAGTCATATCCGGACAAAGTGTTGTGGAACTGGCATGCAATGGACTCAGATAATCACCGTCAAACAGTTTTGGAGGAAAGCACTCATTTTCTTGTCAAGTGGATAAAAAGCCATGGTTACAAATATAAATATCATGTTTGTTTGCAGCAATTGCTCTAGCTTTCTGCCTAAAAAACACGATTGTGTTGAGTTTGTGTCTCCATGTGGAAGTAATTAGTGTTTCCCAGCACAAAAGAAATTATTGCCTGCTTCAATTCATTCAAAACCATACAGGCCATTGATAATATCAAGGAAAACTCAAAGCAGACCCTGTAACAGCATCTGGGATTGAGTTAGCCATAACAGAGGAGGACATTTCTGGTTTGATCCAGTCATTTCCGGAAAAAGTGTTGTGGAACTGGTGTGCAATGGACTCAGATAAGCACCGTAAAACTAGATTTAGAGAAAAGCAAAGTATTTTCTTAGGCAAGTGGATAAAAAGCCATGTTTACAAATACAATTATCATGTTAGTTTGCAGCAATTGGTCTAGCTTTCTGCCTAGAAAACACAAATGCGTTGAGTTTGTGTCTCCAATGGAAGTAATTAGTGTTTCCCTGCACAAAAGGAAATATCCCTTGCTTAAATACATTCAAAATGATAAACTCCATGGATAATATCAATAAAACACAAAGCAGGGCCTGCAGCAAGGTCTGGGATTGAGTTAGCCATAACACAAGAGGATATTTCTGGTTTCATCCAGTCATATCCTGACAAAGTGTTGTGGAAGTGGTTTTCAAGGGACTCAGATAATCACGGTCAAACTGGTTTGGGGGAAAACACACTGATTTCCTTGGTGAAGTGGATAAAAGCCATGTTGACAAATATAAATATCATGTTTGTTTGTAGCAATTGCTCTAGCTTTCTGCCTATAAAACAGGAATGTGTTGCGTTTGTGTCTCCATGTGGAAGTAATTAGTTTTTCCCAGCAGAAAAGAAAATATCGCCTGCTTAAATTCATTCAAAACCATAAAGTCCATGGATAATATCAAGAAAACACAAAGCAGAGCCTGTAGCATGATCTGGGATTGAGTTAGCCATAACACAAGAGGATATTTCTGGTTTCATCCAGTCATATCTGGACAAAGTGTTGTGGAACTGGTATGCAATGGACTCAGATAATCACGGTCACAGTGGATTTTGCGGAAAACAAACTCATTTTCTTGGTCACTTGGATAAGAAGCCTGTTTACAAATATAAATATCATGTTTGTTTGCAGCAATTGCTCTAGTTTTCTACATAGAAAACAGGAATGTGTTGAGTTTGTGTCTCCATGTGGAAGTAACTAGTTTTTCCCAGCACAAAAGAAAATAGTCCCTGCTTAAATTCATTCAAAACCATAAAGTCCATTGATAATATCTAAAAAACACAAAGCAGAGTCTATAGCACCAAGTGGGATTGAGTTAGCCATATCACAAGAGGATATTTCTGGTTTCATCCAGTCATATCCAGACAAGCTGTTGTGGAACAGGTAGGAAATGGACTCAGAAAATCACAGTCAAACTGGATCTAGAGAAAAGCAAAGTATTTTCTTAGGCAAGCGCATAAATGTCCTCTATACAAACACAAATATCAAGATTGCTTGCAGCAATTGCTCTAGCTTTCTGCCTAGAAAACCTGAATGTGTTGAGTTTGTGTCTCCATCTGAAAATAATTAGTGTTTCCCAGCACAAAAGAAAATATTCCCTGCTTAAATGCATTCAAGACCATAAAGGCCATTGATAATATCAAGAAAACAGAAAGCAGAACCTGTAGCACCATCTGAGATTGAGTTAGCCATTACACAAGAGGATATTTCTGGATTCATCCAGTCATATCCGGACAAAGTGTTGTGGAACTGGTATGCAATGGACTCACATAATCACCGTCAAACCACTTTTGGGGGAAAACACACTCATTTTCTTGGTCACGTGGATAAAATCATGTTTACAAATATGAATATCATGTTTGTTTGCACAATTGCTCTAGGTTTCTGCATAGAAAACAATAATGTGTTGATTTTGTGACTCCATGTGGAAATAATTAGTTTTTGCCAGCACAAAAGAAAATATTCCCTACTATAATGCATTGAAAACCATAAAGGCCATTGATAATATAAAGAAAACACAAAGCAGAGCCTGTAGCACCATTTGGGATAGTTTGCCATAACACAAGAGGATATTTCTGGATTCATCCAGTCATATCCGGACAAAGTGTTGTGGAACTGGCATGCAATGGACTCAGATAATCACCGTCAAACAGTTTTGGAGGAAAGCACTCATTTTCTTGTCAAGTGGATAAAAAGCCATGGTTACAAATATAAATATCATGTTTGTTTGCAGCAATTGCTCTAGCTTTCTGCCTAAAAAACACGATTGTGTTGAGTTTGTGTCTCCATGTGGAAGTAATTAGTGTTTCCCAGCACAAAAGAAATTATTGCCTGCTTCAATTCATTCAAAACCATACAGGCCATTGATAATATCAAGGAAAACTCAAAGCAGACCCTGTAACAGCATCTGGGATTGAGTTAGCCATAACAGAGGAGGACATTTCTGGTTTGATCCAGTCATTTCCGGAAAAAGTGTTGTGGAACTGGTGTGCAATGGACTCAGATAAGCACCGTAAAACTAGATTTAGAGAAAAGCAAAGTATTTTCTTAGGCAAGTGGATAAAAAGCCATGTTTACAAATACAATTATCATGTTAGTTTGCAGCAATTGGTCTAGCTTTCTGCCTAGAAAACACAAATGCGTTGAGTTTGTGTCTCCAATGGAAGTAATTAGTGTTTCCCTGCACAAAAGGAAATATCCCTTGCTTAAATACATTCAAAATGATAAACTCCATGGATAATATCAATAAAACACAAAGCAGGGCCTGCAGCAAGGTCTGGGATTGAGTTAGCCATAACACAAGAGGATATTTCTGGTTTCATCCAGTCATATCCTGACAAAGTGTTGTGGAAGTGGTTTTCAAGGGACTCAGATAATCACGGTCAAACTGGTTTGGGGGAAAACACACTGATTTCCTTGGTGAAGTGGATAAAAGCCATGTTGACAAATATAAATATCATGTTTGTTTGTAGCAATTGCTCTAGCTTTCTGCCTATAAAACAGGAATGTGTTGCGTTTGTGTCTCCATGTGGAAGTAATTAGTTTTTCCCAGCAGAAAAGAAAATATCGCCTGCTTAAATTCATTCAAAACCATAAAGTCCATGGATAATATCAAGAAAACACAAAGCAGAGCCTGTAGCATGATCTGGGATTGAGTTAGCCATAACACAAGAGGATATTTCTGGTTTCATCCAGTCATATCTGGACAAAGTGTTGTGGAACTGGTATGCAATGGACTCAGATAATCACGGTCACAGTGGATTTTGCGGAAAACAAACTCATTTTCTTGGTCACTTGGATAAGAAGCCTGTTTACAAATATAAATATCATGTTTGTTTGCAGCAATTGCTCTAGTTTTCTACATAGAAAACAGGAATGTGTTGAGTTTGTGTCTCCATGTGGAAGTAACTAGTTTTTCCCAGCACAAAAGAAAATAGTCCCTGCTTAAATTCATTCAAAACCATAAAGTCCATTGATAATATCTAAAAAACACAAAGCAGAGTCTATAGCACCAAGTGGGATTGAGTTAGCCATATCACAAGAGGATATTTCTGGTTTCATCCAGTCATATCCAGACAAGCTGTTGTGGAACAGGTAGGAAATGGACTCAGAAAATCACAGTCAAACTGGATCTAGAGAAAAGCAAAGTATTTTCTTAGGCAAGCGCATAAATGTCCTCTATACAAACACAAATATCAAGATTGCTTGCAGCAATTGCTCTAGCTTTCTGCCTAGAAAACCTGAATGTGTTGAGTTTGTGTCTCCATCTGAAAATAATTAGTGTTTCCCAGCACAAAAGAAAATATTCCCTGCTTAAATGCATTCAAGACCATAAAGGCCATTGATAATATCAAGAAAACAGAAAGCAGAACCTGTAGCACCATCTGAGATTGAGTTAGCCATTACACAAGAGGATATTTCTGGATTCATCCAGTCATATCCGGACAAAGTGTTGTGGAACTGGTATGCAATGGACTCACATAATCACCGTCAAACCACTTTTGGGGGAAAACACACTCATTTTCTTGGTCACGTGGATAAAATCATGTTTACAAATATGAATATCATGTTTGTTTGCACAATTGCTCTAGGTTTCTGCATAGAAAACAATAATGTGTTGATTTTGTGACTCCATGTGGAAATAATTAGTTTTTGCCAGCACAAAAGAAAATATTCCCTACTATAATGCATTGAAAACCATAAAGGCCATTGATAATATAAAGAAAACACAAAGCAGAGCCTGTAGCACCATTTGGGATAGTTTGCCATAACACAAGAGGATATTTCTGGATTCATCCAGTCATATCCGGACAAAGTGTTGTGGAACTGGCATGCAATGGACTCAGATAATCACCGTCAAACAGTTTTGGAGGAAAGCACTCATTTTCTTGTCAAGTGGATAAAAAGCCATGGTTACAAATATAAATATCATGTTTGTTTGCAGCAATTGCTCTAGCTTTCTGCCTAAAAAACACGATTGTGTTGAGTTTGTGTCTCCATGTGGAAGTAATTAGTGTTTCCCAGCACAAAAGAAATTATTGCCTGCTTCAATTCATTCAAAACCATACAGGCCATTGATAATATCAAGGAAACCCAAAGCAGACCCTGTAACAGCATCTGGGATTGAGTTAGCTATAACAGAGGAGGACATTTCTGGTTTGATCCAGTCATTTCCGGAAAAAGTGTTGTGGAACTGGTGTGCAATGGACTCAGATAAGCACCGTAAAACTAGATTTAGAGAAAAGCAAAGTATTTTCTTAGGCAAGTGGATAAAAAGCCATGTTTACAAATACAATTATCATGTTAGTTTGCAGCAATTGGTCTAGCTTTCTGCCTAGAAAACACAAATGCGTTGAGTTTGTGTCTCCAATGGAAGTAATTAGTGTTTCCCTGCACAAAAGGAAATATCCCTTGCTTAAATACATTCAAAATGATAAACTCCATGGATAATATCAATAAAACACAAAGCAGGGCCTGCAGCAAGGTCTGGGATTGAGTTAGCCATAACACAAGAGGATATTTCTGGTTTCATCCAGTCATATCCTGACAAAGTGTTGTGGAAGTGGTTTTCAAGGGACTCAGATAATCACGGTCAAACTGGTTTGGGGGAAAACACACTGATTTCCTTGGTGAAGTGGATAAAAGCCATGTTGACAAATATAAATATCATGTTTGTTTGTAGCAATTGCTCTAGCTTTCTGCCTATAAAACAGGAATGTGTTGCGTTTGTGTCTCCATGTGGAAGTAATTAGTTTTTCCCAGCAGAAAAGAAAATATCACCTGCTTAAATTCATTCAAAACCATAAAGTCCATGGATAATATCAAGAAAACACAAAGCAGAGCCTGTAGCATGATCTGGGATTGAGTTAGCCATAACACAAGAGGATATTTCTGGTTTCATCCAGTCATATCTGGACAAAGTGTTGTGGAACTGGTATGCAATGGACTCAGATAATCACGGTCACAGTGGATTTTGCGGAAAACAAACTCATTTTCTTGGTCACTTGGATAAGAAGCCTGTTTACAAATATAAATATCATGTTTGTTTGCAGCAATTGCTCTAGTTTTCTACATAGAAAACAGGAATGTGTTGAGTTTGTGTCTCCATGTGGAAGTAACTAGTTTTTCCCAGCACAAAAGAAAATAGTCCCTGCTTAAATTCATTCAAAACCATAAAGTCCATTGATAATATCTAAAAAACACAAAGCAGAGTCTATAGCACCAAGTGGGATTGAGTTAGCCATATCACAAGAGGATATTTCTGGTTTCATCCAGTCATATCCAGACAAGCTGTTGTGGAACAGGTAGGAAATGGACTCAGAAAATCACAGTCAAACTGGATCTAGAGAAAAGCAAAGTATTTTCTTAGGCAAGCGCATAAATGTCCTCTATACAAACACAAATATCAAGATTGCTTGCAGCAATTGCTCTAGCTTTCTGCCTAGAAAACCTGAATGTGTTGAGTTTGTGTCTCCATCTGAAAATAATTAGTGTTTCCCAGCACAAAAGAAAATATTCCCTGCTTAAATGCATTCAAGACCATAAAGGCCATTGATAATATCAAGAAAACAGAAAGCAGAACCTGTAGCACCATCTGAGATTGAGTTAGCCATTACACAAGAGGATATTTCTGGATTCATCCAGTCATATCCGGACAAAGTGTTGTGGAACTGGTATGCAATGGACTCACATAATCACCGTCAAACCACTTTTGGGGGAAAACACACTCATTTTCTTGGTCACGTGGATAAAATCATGTTTACAAATATGAATATCATGTTTGTTTGCACAATTGCTCTAGGTTTCTGCATAGAAAACAATAATGTGTTGATTTTGTGACTCCATGTGGAAATAATTAGTTTTTGCCAGCACAAAAGAAAATATTCCCTACTATAATGCATTGAAAACCATAAAGGCCATTGATAATATAAAGAAAACACAAAGCAGAGCCTGTAGCACCATTTGGGATAGTTTGCCATAACACAAGAGGATATTTCTGGATTCATCCAGTCATATCCGGACAAAGTGTTGTGGAACTGGCATGCAATGGACTCAGATAATCACCGTCAAACAGTTTTGGAGGAAAGCACTCATTTTCTTGTCAAGTGGATAAAAAGCCATGGTTACAAATATAAATATCATGTTTGTTTGCAGCAATTGCTCTAGCTTTCTGCCTAAAAAACACGATTGTGTTGAGTTTGTGTCTCCATGTGGAAGTAATTAGTGTTTCCCAGCACAAAAGAAATTATTGCCTGCTTCAATTCATTCAAAACCATACAGGCCATTGATAATATCAAGGAAAACTCAAAGCAGACCCTGTAACAGCATCTGGGATTGAGTTAGCCATAACAGAGGAGGACATTTCTGGTTTGATCCAGTCATTTCCGGAAAAAGTGTTGTGGAACTGGTGTGCAATGGACTCAGATAAGCACCGTAAAACTAGATTTAGAGAAAAGCAAAGTATTTTCTTAGGCAAGTGGATAAAAAGCCATGTTTACAAATACAATTATCATGTTAGTTTGCAGCAATTGGTCTAGCTTTCTGCCTAGAAAACACAAATGCGTTGAGTTTGTGTCTCCAATGGAAGTAATTAGTGTTTCCCTGCACAAAAGGAAATATCCCTTGCTTAAATACATTCAAAATGATAAACTCCATGGATAATATCAATAAAACACAAAGCAGGGCCTGCAGCAAGGTCTGGGATTGAGTTAGCCATAACACAAGAGGATATTTCTGGTTTCATCCAGTCATATCCTGACAAAGTGTTGTGGAAGTGGTTTTCAAGGGACTCAGATAATCACGGTCAAACTGGTTTGGGGGAAAACACACTGATTTCCTTGGTGAAGTGGATAAAAGCCATGTTGACAAATATAAATATCATGTTTGTTTGTAGCAATTGCTCTAGCTTTCTGCCTATAAAACAGGAATGTGTTGCGTTTGTGTCTCCATGTGGAAGTAATTAGTTTTTCCCAGCAGAAAAGAAAATATCGCCTGCTTAAATTCATTCAAAACCATAAAGTCCATGGATAATATCAAGAAAACACAAAGCAGAGCCTGTAGCATGATCTGGGATTGAGTTAGCCATAACACAAGAGGATATTTCTGGTTTCATCCAGTCATATCTGGACAAAGTGTTGTGGAACTGGTATGCAATGGACTCAGATAATCACGGTCACAGTGGATTTTGCGGAAAACAAACTCATTTTCTTGGTCACTTGGATAAGAAGCCTGTTTACAAATATAAATATCATGTTTGTTTGCAGCAATTGCTCTAGTTTTCTACATAGAAAACAGGAATGTGTTGAGTTTGTGTCTCCATGTGGAAGTAACTAGTTTTTCCCAGCACAAAAGAAAATAGTCCCTGCTTAAATTCATTCAAAACCATAAAGTCCATTGATAATATCTAAAAAACACAAAGCAGAGTCTATAGCACCAAGTGGGATTGAGTTAGCCATATCACAAGAGGATATTTCTGGTTTCATCCAGTCATATCCAGACAAGCTGTTGTGGAACAGGTAGGAAATGGACTCAGAAAATCACAGTCAAACTGGATCTAGAGAAAAGCAAAGTATTTTCTTAGGCAAGCGCATAAATGTCCTCTATACAAACACAAATATCAAGATTGCTTGCAGCAATTGCTCTAGCTTTCTGCCTAGAAAACCTGAATGTGTTGAGTTTGTGTCTCCATCTGAAAATAATTAGTGTTTCCCAGCACAAAAGAAAATATTCCCTGCTTAAATGCATTCAAGACCATAAAGGCCATTGATAATATCAAGAAAACAGAAAGCAGAACCTGTAGCACCATCTGAGATTGAGTTAGCCATTACACAAGAGGATATTTCTGGATTCATCCAGTCATATCCGGACAAAGTGTTGTGGAACTGGTATGCAATGGACTCACATAATCACCGTCAAACCACTTTTGGGGGAAAACACACTCATTTTCTTGGTCACGTGGATAAAATCATGTTTACAAATATGAATATCATGTTTGTTTGCACAATTGCTCTAGGTTTCTGCATAGAAAACAATAATGTGTTGATTTTGTGACTCCATGTGGAAATAATTAGTTTTTGCCAGCACAAAAGAAAATATTCCCTACTATAATGCATTGAAAACCATAAAGGCCATTGATAATATAAAGAAAACACAAAGCAGAGCCTGTAGCACCATTTGGGATAGTTTGCCATAACACAAGAGGATATTTCTGGATTCATCCAGTCATATCCGGACAAAGTGTTGTGGAACTGGCATGCAATGGACTCAGATAATCACCGTCAAACAGTTTTGGAGGAAAGCACTCATTTTCTTGTCAAGTGGATAAAAAGCCATGGTTACAAATATAAATATCATGTTTGTTTGCAGCAATTGCTCTAGCTTTCTGCCTAAAAAACACGATTGTGTTGAGTTTGTGTCTCCATGTGGAAGTAATTAGTGTTTCCCAGCACAAAAGAAATTATTGCCTGCTTCAATTCATTCAAAACCATACAGGCCATTGATAATATCAAGGAAAACTCAAAGCAGACCCTGTAACAGCATCTGGGATTGAGTTAGCCATAACAGAGGAGGACATTTCTGGTTTGATCCAGTCATTTCCGGAAAAAGTGTTGTGGAACTGGTGTGCAATGGACTCAGATAAGCACCGTAAAACTAGATTTAGAGAAAAGCAAAGTATTTTCTTAGGCAAGTGGATAAAAAGCCATGTTTACAAATACAAATATCATGTTAGTTTGCAGCAATTGGTCTAGCTTTCTGCCTAGAAAACACAAATGCGTTGAGTTTGTGTCTCCAATGGAAGTAATTAGTGTTTCCCTGCACAAAAGGAAATATCCCTTGCTTAAATACATTCAAAATGATAAACTCCATGGATAATATCAATAAAACACAAAGCAGGGCCTGCAGCAAGGTCTGGGATTGAGTTAGCCATAACACAAGAGGATATTTCTGGTTTCATCCAGTCATATCCTGACAAAGTGTTGTGGAAGTGGTTTTCAAGGGACTCAGATAATCACGGTCAAACTGGTTTGGGGGAAAACACACTGATTTCCTTGGTGAAGTGGATAAAAGCCATGTTGACAAATATAAATATCATGTTTGTTTGTAGCAATTGCTCTAGCTTTCTGCCTATAAAACAGGAATGTGTTGCGTTTGTGTCTCCATGTGGAAGTAATTAGTTTTTCCCAGCAGAAAAGAAAATATCGCCTGCTTAAATTCATTCAAAACCATAAAGTCCATGGATAATATCAAGAAAACACAAAGCAGAGCCTGTAGCATGATCTGGGATTGAGTTAGCCATAACACAAGAGGATATTTCTGGTTTCATCCAGTCATATCTGGACAAAGTGTTGTGGAACTGGTATGCAATGGACTCAGATAATCACGGTCACAGTGGATTTTGCGGAAAACAAACTCATTTTCTTGGTCACTTGGATAAGAAGCCTGTTTACAAATATAAATATCATGTTTGTTTGCAGCAATTGCTCTAGTTTTCTACATAGAAAACAGGAATGTGTTGAGTTTGTGTCTCCATGTGGAAGTAACTAGTTTTTCCCAGCACAAAAGAAAATAGTCCCTGCTTAAATTCATTCAAAACCATAAAGTCCATTGATAATATCTAAAAAACACAAAGCAGAGTCTATAGCACCAAGTGGGATTGAGTTAGCCATATCACAAGAGGATATTTCTGGTTTCATCCAGTCATATCCAGACAAGCTGTTGTGGAACTGGTAGGAAATGGACTCAGAAAATCACAGTCAAACTGGATCTAGAGAAAAGCAAAGTATTTTCTTAGGCAAGCGCATAAATGTCCTCTATACAAACACAAATATCAAGATTGCTTGCAGCAATTGCTCTAGCTTTCTGCCTAGAAAACGCGAATGTGTTGAGTTTGTGTCTCCATGTGGAACATATTAGTTTTTCACAGCACAAAAGAAAATATTCCCTGCTTAAATTCACTAAAAACCATAAAGTCCATGGCTAATTTCCAGAAAACACAAAAGAGGGCATGTAGCACGATCTGGGATTGAGTTAGTCACAACACAATAGGATATTTCTGGTTTCATCCAGTCATATCCGGACAAAGTGTTGTGGAGCTAGTATGCAATGCACTCAGGTAATCACCGTCAAACTGGTTTTGGAGTAAAGCAAACTCATTTTCTTGGTCAAGTTTATAAAATGTCATTTTTACAAATATAATATAATGTTTTTTGCAAAAATCGATCTAGCTTTCTGCCTAGAAAACAGGAATCTGTTGAGTTTGTGTCTCCATGTGGAACTAATTTGTTTTTCCCAGCACAAAAGAAAATACTTTCTGCTTAAATTCATTCAAAAGCATACAGTCCATGGATAATATCAAGAAAACACAAAAGAGGGCTTGTAGCACGATCTGGGATTGAGTTCGTCACAACACAAGAGGATATTTCTGGTTTCATTCAGTCATATCCAGACAAACTGTTGTGGAACTAGTATTGAATGGACTCAGAAAATCACCGTCAAACTTGTTTTGGAGGAAAGCAAACTCATATTCTTCGTCAAGTGGATAATAAGTCATGTTTACATATATAAATATCATGTTTGTTTGCAGCAATTGAACCAGCTTTCTGCCTAGAGAACACGATTGTGTTCAGTTTGTGTCTCCATGTGGAAGTAATTAGTGTTTCCCAGCACAAAAGGAAATATCCCCTGCTAAAATTCATTGAAAACTATAAAATCCATTCATAATATGAAGAAAACACAAAGCAGAGCCTGTAGCTCCATCTGGGATTGAGTTAGCCATAACACAAGAGGATATTTCTGGTTTCATCCAGTCATATCCTGACAAAGTGTTGTGGAAGTGGTTTTCAAGGGACTCAGATAATCACGGTCAAACTGGTTTGGGGGAAAACACACTGATTTCCTTGGTGAAGTGGATAAAAGCCATGTTGACAAATATAAATATCATGTTTGTTTGTAGCAATTGCTCTAGCTTTCTGCCTATAAAACAGGAATGTGTTGCGTTTGTGTCTCCATGTGGAAGTAATTAGTTTTTCCCAGCAGAAAAGAAAATATCGCCTGCTTAAATTCATTCAAAACCATAAAGTCCATGGATAATATCAAGAAAACACAAAGCAGAGCCTGTAGCATGATCTGGGATTGAGTTAGCCATAACACAAGAGGATATTTCTGGTTTCATCCAGTCATATCTGGACAAAGTGTTGTGGAACTGGTATGCAATGGACTCAGATAATCACGGTCACAGTGGATTTTGCGGAAAACAAACTCATTTTCTTGGTCACTTGGATAAGAAGCCTGTTTACAAATATAAATATCATGTTTGTTTGCAGCAATTGCTCTAGTTTTCTACATAGAAAACAGGAATGTGTTGAGTTTGTGTCTCCATGTGGAAGTAACTAGTTTTTCCCAGCACAAAAGAAAATAGTCCCTGCTTAAATTCATTCAAAACCATAAAGTCCATTGATAATATCTAAAAAACACAAAGCAGAGTCCATAGCACCAAGTGGGATTGAGTTAGCCATATCACAAGAGGATATTTCTGGTTTCATCCAGTCATATCCAGACAAGCTGTTGTGGAACTGGTAGGAAATGGACTCAGAAAATCACAGTCCAACTGGATCTAGAGAAAAGCAAAGTATTTTCTTAGGCAAGCGCATAAATGTCCTCTATACAAACACAAATATCAAGATTGCTTGCAGCAATTGCTCTAGCTTTCTGCCTAGAAAACGCGAATGTGTTGAGTTTGTGTCTCCATGTGGAACATATTAGTTTTTCACAGCACAAAAGAAAATATTCCCTGCTTAAATTCACTAAAAACCATAAAGTCCATGGCTAATTTCCAGAAAACACAAAAGAGGGCATGTAGCACGATCTGGGATTGAGTTAGTCACAACACAAGAGGATATTTCTGGTTTCATCCAGTCATATCCGGACAAAGTGTTGTGGAGCTAGTATGCAATGCACTCAGGTAATCACCGTCAAACTGGTTTTGGAGTAAAGCAAACTCATTTTCTTGGTCAAGTTTATAAAATGTCATTTTTACAAATATAATATAATGTTTTTTGCAAAAATCGATCTAGCTTTCTGCCTAGAAAACAGGAATCTGTTGAGTTTGTGTCTCCATGTGGAACTAATTTGTTTTTCCCAGCACAAAAGAAAATACTTTCTGCTTAAATTCATTCAAAAGCATACAGTCCATGGATAATATCAAGAAAACACAAAAGAGGGCTTGTAGCACGATCTGGGATTGAGTTCGTCACAACACAAGAGGATATTTCTGGTTTCATTCAGTCATATCCAGACAAACTGTTGTGGAACTAGTATTGAATGGACTCAGAAAATCACCGTCAAACTTGTTTTGGAGGAAAGCAAACTCATATTCTTCGTCAAGTGGATAATAAGTCATGTTTACATATATAAATATCATGTTTGTTTGCAGCAATTGAACCAGCTTTCTGCCTAGAGAACACGATTGTGTTCAGTTTGTGTCTCCATGTGGAAGTAATTAGTGTTTCCCAGCACAAAAGGAAATATCCCCTGCTAAAATTCATTGAAAACTATAAAATCCATTCATAATATGAAGAAAACACAAAGCAGAGCCTGTAGCTCCATCTGGGATTGAGTTAGCCATAACACAAGAGGATATTTCTGGTTTCATCCAGTCATATCCTGACAAAGTGTTGTGGAAGTGGTTTTCAAGGGACTCAGATAATCACGGTCAAACTGGTTTGGGGGAAAACACACTGATTTCCTTGGTGAAGTGGATAAAAGCCATGTTGACAAATATAAATATCATGTTTGTTTGTAGCAATTGCTCTAGCTTTCTGCCTATAAAACAGGAATGTGTTGCGTTTGTGTCTCCATGTGGAAGTAATTAGTTTTTCCCAGCAGAAAAGAAAATATCGCCTGCTTAAATTCATTCAAAACCATAAAGTCCATGGATAATATCAAGAAAACACAAAGCAGAGCCTGTAGCATGATCTGGGATTGAGTTAGCCATAACACAAGAGGATATTTCTGGTTTCATCCAGTCATATCTGGACAAAGTGTTGTGGAACTGGTATGCAATGGACTCAGATAATCACGGTCACAGTGGATTTTGCGGAAAACAAACTCATTTTCTTGGTCACTTGGATAAGAAGCCTGTTTACAAATATAAATATCATGTTTGTTTGCAGCAATTGCTCTAGTTTTCTACATAGAAAACAGGAATGTGTTGAGTTTGTGTCTCCATGTGGAAGTAACTAGTTTTTCCCAGCACAAAAGAAAATAGTCCCTGCTTAAATTCATTCAAAACCATAAAGTCCATTGATAATATCTAAAAAACACAAAGCAGAGTCCATAGCACCAAGTGGGATTGAGTTAGCCATATCACAAGAGGATATTTCTGGTTTCATCCAGTCATATCCAGACAAGCTGTTGTGGAACTGGTAGGAAATGGACTCAGAAAATCACAGTCCAACTGGATCTAGAGAAAAGCAAAGTATTTTCTTAGGCAAGCGCATAAATGTCCTCTATACAAACACAAATATCAAGATTGCTTGCAGCAATTGCTCTAGCTTTCTGCCTAGAAAACGCGAATGTGTTGAGTTTGTGTCTCCATGTGGAACATATTAGTTTTTCACAGCACAAAAGAAAATATTCCCTGCTTAAATTCACTAAAAACCATAAAGTCCATGGCTAATTTCCAGAAAACACAAAAGAGGGCATGTAGCACGATCTGGGATTGAGTTAGTCACAACACAAGAGGATATTTCTGGTTTCATCCAGTCATATCCGGACAAAGTGTTGTGGAGCTAGTATGCAATGCACTCAGGTAATCACCGTCAAACTGGTTTTGGAGTAAAGCAAACTCATTTTCTTGGTCAAGTTTATAAAATGTCATTTTTACAAATATAATATAATGTTTTTTGCAAAAATCGATCTAGCTTTCTGCCTAGAAAACAGGAATCTGTTGAGTTTGTGTCTCCATGTGGAACTAATTTGTTTTTCCCAGCACAAAAGAAAATACTTTCTGCTTAAATTCATTCAAAAGCATACAGTCCATGGATAATATCAAGAAAACACAAAAGAGGGCTTGTAGCACGATCTGGGATTGAGTTCGTCACAACACAAGAGGATATTTCTGGTTTCATTCAGTCATATCCAGACAAACTGTTGTGGAACTAGTATTGAATGGACTCAGAAAATCACCGTCAAACTTGTTTTGGAGGAAAGCAAACTCATATTCTTCGTCAAGTGGATAATAAGTCATGTTTACATATATAAATATCATGTTTGTTTGCAGCAATTGAACCAGCTTTCTGCCTAGAGAACACGATTGTGTTCAGTTTGTGTCTCCATGTGGAAGTAATTAGTGTTTCCCAGCACAAAAGGAAATATCCCCTGCTAAAATTCATTGAAAACTATAAAATCCATTCATAATATGAAGAAAACACAAAGCAGAGCCTGTAGCTCCATCTGGGATTGAGTTAGCCATAACACAAGAGGATATTTCTGGTTTCATCCAGTCATATCCTGACAAAGTGTTGTGGAAGTGGTTTTCAAGGGACTCAGATAATCACGGTCAAACTGGTTTGGGGGAAAACACACTGATTTCCTTGGTGAAGTGGATAAAAGCCATGTTGACAAATATAAATATCATGTTTGTTTGTAGCAATTGCTCTAGCTTTCTGCCTATAAAACAGGAATGTGTTGCGTTTGTGTCTCCATGTGGAAGTAATTAGTTTTTCCCAGCAGAAAAGAAAATATCGCCTGCTTAAATTCATTCAAAACCATAAAGTCCATGGATAATATCAAGAAAACACAAAGCAGAGCCTGTAGCATGATCTGGGATTGAGTTAGCCATAACACAAGAGGATATTTCTGGTTTCATCCAGTCATATCTGGACAAAGTGTTGTGGAACTGGTATGCAATGGACTCAGATAATCACGGTCACAGTGGATTTTGCGGAAAACAAACTCATTTTCTTGGTCACTTGGATAAGAAGCCTGTTTACAAATATAAATATCATGTTTGTTTGCAGCAATTGCTCTAGTTTTCTACATAGAAAACAGGAATGTGTTGCGTTTGTGTCTCCATGTGGAAGTAACTAGTTTTTCCCAGCACAAAAGAAAATAGTCCCTGCTTAAATTCATTCAAAACCATAAAGTCCATTGATAATATCTAAAAAACACAAAGCAGAGTCCATAGCACCAAGTGGGATTGAGTTAGCCATATCACAAGAGGATATTTCTGGTTTCATCCAGTCATATCCAGACAAGCTGTTGTGGAACTGGTAGGAAATGGACTCAGAAAATCACAGTCAAACTGGATCTAGAGAAAAGCAAAGTATTTTCTTAGGCAAGCGCATAAATGTCCTCTATACAAACACAAATATCAAGATTGCTTGCAGCAATTGCTCTAGCTTTCTGCCTAGAAAACGCGAATGTGTTGAGTTTGTGTCTCCATGTGGAACATATTAGTTTTTCACAGCACAAAAGAAAATATTCCCTGCTTAAATTCACTAAAAACCATAAAGTCCATGGCTAATTTCCAGAAAACACAAAAGAGGGCATGTAGCACGATCTGGGATTGAGTTAGTCACAACACAAGAGGATATTTCTGGTTTCATCCAGTCATATCCGGACAAAGTGTTGTGGAGCTAGTATGCAATGCACTCAGGTAATCACCGTCAAACTGGTTTTGGAGTAAAGCAAACTCATTTTCTTGGTCAAGTTTATAAAATGTCATTTTTACAAATATAATATAATGTTTTTTGCAAAAATCGATCTAGCTTTCTGCCTAGAAAACAGGAATCTGTTGAGTTTGTGTCTCCATGTGGAACTAATTTGTTTTTCCCAGTACAAAAGAAAATACTTTCTGCTTAAATTCATTCAAAAGCATACAGTCCATGGATAATATCAAGAAAACACAAAAGAGGGCTTGTAGCACGATCTGGGATTGAGTTCGTCACAACACAAGAGGATATTTCTGGTTTCATTCAGTCATATCCAGACAAACTGTTGTGGAACTAGTATTGAATGGACTCAGAAAATCACCGTCAAACTTGTTTTGGAGGAAAGCAAACTCATATTCTTCGTCAAGTGGATAATAAGTCATGTTTACATATATAAATATCATGTTTGTTTGCAGCAATTGAACCAGCTTTCTGCCTAGAGAACACGATTGTGTTCAGTTTGTGTCTCCATGTGGAAGTAATTAGTGTTTCCCAGCACAAAAGGAAATATCCCCTGCTAAAATTCATTGAAAACTATAAAATCCATTCATAATATGAAGAAAACACAAAGCAGAGCCTGTAGCTCCATCTGGGATTGAGTTAGCCATAACACAAGAGGATATTTCTGGTTTCATCCAGTCATATCCTGACAAAGTGTTGTGGAAGTGGTTTTCAAGGGACTCAGATAATCACGGTCAAACTGGTTTGGGGGAAAACACACTGATTTCCTTGGTGAAGTGGATAAAAGCCATGTTGACAAATATAAATATCATGTTTGTTTGTAGCAATTGCTCTAGCTTTCTGCCTATAAAACAGGAATGTGTTGCGTTTGTGTCTCCATGTGGAAGTAATTAGTTTTTCCCAGCAGAAAAGAAAATATCGCCTGCTTAAATTCATTCAAAACCATAAAGTCCATGGATAATATCAAGAAAACACAAAGCAGAGCCTGTAGCATGATCTGGGATTGAGTTAGCCATAACACAAGAGGATATTTCTGGTTTCATCCAGTCATATCTGGACAAAGTGTTGTGGAACTGGTATGCAATGGACTCAGATAATCACGGTCACAGTGGATTTTGCGGAAAACAAACTCATTTTCTTGGTCACTTGGATAAGAAGCCTGTTTACAAATATAAATATCATGTTTGTTTGCAGCAATTGCTCTAGTTTTCTACATAGAAAACAGGAATGTGTTGAGTTTGTGTCTCCATGTGGAAGTAACTAGTTTTTCCCAGCACAAAAGAAAATAGTCCCTGCTTAAATTCATTCAAAACCATAAAGTCCATTGATAATATCTAAAAAACACAAAGCAGAGTCTATAGCACCAAGTGGGATTGAGTTAGCCATATCACAAGAGGATATTTCTGGTTTCATCCAGTCATATCCAGACAAGCTGTTGTGGAACTGGTAGGAAATGGACTCAGAAAATCACAGTCCAACTGGATCTAGAGAAAAGCAAAGTATTTTCTTAGGCAAGCGCATAAATGTCCTCTATACAAACACAAATATCAAGATTGCTTGCAGCAATTGCTCTAGCTTTCTGCCTAGAAAACGCGAATGTGTTGAGTTTGTGTCTCCATGTGGAACATATTAGTGTTTCCCAGCACAAAAGAAAATATTCCCTGCTTAAATTCACTAAAAACCATAAAGTCCATGGCTAATTTCCAGAAAACACAAAAGAGGGCATGTAGCACGATCTGGGATTGAGTTAGTCACAACACAATAGGATATTTCTGGTTTCATCCAGTCATATCCGGACAAAGTGTTGTGGAGCTAGTATGCAATGCACTCAGGTAATCACCGTCAAACTGGTTTTGGAGTAAAGCAAACTCATTTTCTTGGTCAAGTTTATAAAATGTCATTTTTACAAATATAATATAATGTTTTTTGCAAAAATCGATCTAGCTTTCTGCCTAGAAAACAGGAATCTGTTGAGTTTGTGTCTCCATGTGGAACTAATTTGTTTTTCCCAGCACAAAAGAAAATACTTTCTGCTTAAATTCATTCAAAAGCATACAGTCCATGGATAATATCAAGAAAACACAAAAGAGGGCTTGTAGCACGATCTGGGATTGAGTTCGTCACAACACAAGAGGATATTTCTGGTTTCATTCAGTCATATCCAGACAAACTGTTGTGGAACTAGTATTGAATGGACTCAGAAAATCACCGTCAAACTTGTTTTGGAGGAAAGCAAACTCATATTCTTCGTCAAGTGGATAATAAGTCATGTTTACATATATAAATATCATGTTTGTTTGCAGCAATTGAACCAGCTTTCTGCCTAGAGAACACGATTGTGTTCAGTTTGTGTCTCCATGTGGAAGTAATTAGTGTTTCCCAGCACAAAAGGAAATATCCCCTGCTAAAATTCATTGAAAACTATAAAATCCATTCATAATATGAAGAAAACACAAAGCAGAGCCTGTAGCTCCATCTGGGATTGAGTTAGCCATAACACAAGAGGATATTTCTGGTTTCATCCAGTCATATCCTGACAAAGTGTTGTGGAAGTGGTTTTCAAGGGACTCAGATAATCACGGTCAAACTGGTTTGGGGGAAAACACACTGATTTCCTTGGTGAAGTGGATAAAAGCCATGTTGACAAATATAAATATCATGTTTGTTTGTAGCAATTGCTCTAGCTTTCTGCCTATAAAACAGGAATGTGTTGCGTTTGTGTCTCCATGTGGAAGTAATTAGTTTTTCCCAGCAGAAAAGAAAATATCGCCTGCTTAAATTCATTCAAAACCATAAAGTCCATGGATAATATCAAGAAAACACAAAGCAGAGCCTGTAGCATGATCTGGGATTGAGTTAGCCATAACACAAGAGGATATTTCTGGTTTCATCCAGTCATATCTGGACAAAGTGTTGTGGAACTGGTATGCAATGGACTCAGATAATCACGGTCACAGTGGATTTTGCGGAAAACAAACTCATTTTCTTGGTCACTTGGATAAGAAGCCTGTTTACAAATATAAATATCATGTTTGTTTGCAGCAATTGCTCTAGTTTTCTACATAGAAAACAGGAATGTGTTGAGTTTGTGTCTCCATGTGGAAGTAACTAGTTTTTCCCAGCACAAAAGAAAATAGTCCCTGCTTAAATTCATTCAAAACCATAAAGTCCATTGATAATATCTAAAAAACACAAAGCAGAGTCCATAGCACCAAGTGGGATTGAGTTAGCCATATCACAAGAGGATATTTCTGGTTTCATCCAGTCATATCCAGACAAGCTGTTGTGGAACTGGTAGGAAATGGACTCAGAAAATCACAGTCCAACTGGATCTAGAGAAAAGCAAAGTATTTTCTTAGGCAAGCGCATAAATGTCCTCTATACAAACACAAATATCAAGATTGCTTGCAGCAATTGCTCTAGCTTTCTGCCTAGAAAACGCGAATGTGTTGAGTTTGTGTCTCCATGTGGAACATATTAGTTTTTCACAGCACAAAAGAAAATATTCCCTGCTTAAATTCACTAAAAACCATAAAGTCCATGGCTAATTTCCAGAAAACACAAAAGAGGGCATGTAGCACGATCTGGGATTGAGTTAGTCACAACACAAGAGGATATTTCTGGTTTCATCCAGTCATATCCGGACAAAGTGTTGTGGAGCTAGTATGCAATGCACTCAGGTAATCACCGTCAAACTGGTTTTGGAGTAAAGCAAACTCATTTTCTTGGTCAAGTTTATAAAATGTCATTTTTACAAATATAATATAATGTTTTTTGCAAAAATCGATCTAGCTTTCTGCCTAGAAAACAGGAATCTGTTGAGTTTGTGTCTCCATGTGGAACTAATTTGTTTTTCCCAGCACAAAAGAAAATACTTTCTGCTTAAATTCATTCAAAAGCATACAGTCCATGGATAATATCAAGAAAACACAAAAGAGGGCTTGTAGCACGATCTGGGATTGAGTTCGTCACAACACAAGAGGATATTTCTGGTTTCATTCAGTCATATCCAGACAAACTGTTGTGGAACTAGTATTGAATGGACTCAGAAAATCACCGTCAAACTTGTTTTGGAGGAAAGCAAACTCATATTCTTCGTCAAGTGGATAATAAGTCATGTTTACATATATAAATATCATGTTTGTTTGCAGCAATTGAACCAGCTTTCTGCCTAGAGAACACGATTGTGTTCAGTTTGTGTCTCCATGTGGAAGTAATTAGTGTTTCCCAGCACAAAAGGAAATATCCCCTGCTAAAATTCATTGAAAACTATAAAATCCATTCATAATATGAAGA
Source organism: Lepus europaeus (assembly GCF_033115175.1). NCBI lineage: Eukaryota > Metazoa > Chordata > Mammalia > Lagomorpha > Leporidae > Lepus > Lepus europaeus. Next base: position 1,905,974 of record NW_026909213.1, on the reverse strand, counting down.
AAACACAAAGCAGAGCCTGTAGCTCCATCTGGGATTGAGTTAGCCATAACACAAGAGGATATTTCTGGTTTCATCCAGTCATATCCTGACAAAGTGTTGTGGAAGTGGTTTTCAAGGGACTCAGATAATCACGGTCAAACTGGTTTGGGGGAAAACACACTGATTTCCTTGGTGAAGTGGATAAAAGCCATGTTGACAAATATAAATATCATGTTTGTTTGTAGCAATTGCCCTAGCTTTCTGCCTATAAAACAGGAATGTGTTGCGTTTGTGTCTCCATGTGGAAGTAATTAGTTTTTCCCAGCAGAAAAGAAAATATCGCCTGCTTAAATTCATTCAAAACCATAAAGTCCATGGATAATATCAAGAAAACACAAAGCAGGGCCTGCAGCATGATCTGGGATTGAGTTAGCCATAACACAAGAGGATATTTCTGGTTTCATCCAGTCATATCTGGACAAAGTGTTGTGGAACTGGTATGCAATGGACTCAGATAATCACGGTCACAGTGGATTTTGCGGAAAACAAACTCATTTTCTTGGTCACTTGGATAAGAAGCCTGTTTACAAATATAAATATCATGTTTGTTTGCAGCAATTGCTCTAGTTTTCTACATAGAAAACAGGAATGTGTTGAGTTTGTGTCTCCATGTGGAAGTAACTAGTTTTTCCCAGCACAAAAGAAAATAGTCCCTGCTTAAATTCATTCAAAACCATAAAGTCCATTGATAATATCTAAAAAACACAAAGCAGAGTCTATAGCACCAAGTGGGATTGAGTTAGCCATATCACAAGAGGATATTTCTGGTTTCATCCAGTCATATCCAGACAAGCTGTTGTGGAACTGGTAGGAAATGGACTCAGAAAATCACAGTCAAACTGGATCTAGAGAAAAGCAAAGTATTTTCTTAGGCAAGCGCATAAATGTCCTCTATACAAACACAAATATCAAGATTGCTTGCAGCAATTGCTCTAGCTTTCTGCCTAGAAAACGCGAATGTGTTGAGTTTGTGTCTCCATGTGGAACATATTAGTGTTTCCCAGCACAAAAGAAAATATTCCCTGCTTAAATTCACTAAAAACCATAAAGTCCATGGCTAATTTCCAGAAAACACAAAAGAGGGCATGTAGCACGATCTGGGATTGAGTTAGTCACAACACAGGAGGATATTTCTGGTTTCATCCAGTCATATCCGGACAAAGTGTTGTGGAGCTAGTATGCAATGCACTCAGGTAATCACCGTCAAACTGGTTTTGGAGTAAAGCAAACTCATTTTCTTGGTCAAGTTTATAAAATGTCATTTTTACAAATATAATATAATGTTTTTTGCAAAAATCGATCTAGCTTTCTGCCTAGAAAACAGGAATCTGTTGAGTTTGTGTCTCCATGTGGAACTAATTTGTTTTTCCCAGCACAAAAGAAAATACTTTCTGCTTAAATTCATTCAAAAGCATACAGTCCATGGATAATATCAAGAAAACACAAAAGAGGGCTTGTAGCACGATCTGGGATTGAGTTCGTCACAACACAAGAGGATATTTCTGGTTTCATTCAGTCATATCCAGACAAACTGTTGTGGAACTAGTATTGAATGGACTCAGAAAATCACCGTCAAACTTGTTTTGGAGGAAAGCAAACTCATATTCTTCGTCAAGTGGATAATAAGTCATGTTTACATATATAAATATCATGTTTGTTTGCAGCAATTGAACCAGCTTTCTGCCTAGAGAACACGATTGTGTTCAGTTTGTGTCTCCATGTGGAAGTAATTAGTGTTTCCCAGCACAAAAGGAAATATCCCCTGCTAAAATTCATTGAAAACTATAAAATCCATTCATAATATGAAGAAAACACAAAGCAGAGCCTGTAGCTCCATCTGGGATTGAGTTAGCCATAACACAAGAGGATATTTCTGGTTTCATCCAGTCATATCCTGACAAAGTGTTGTGGAAGTGGTTTTCAAGGGACTCAGATAATCACGGTCAAACTGGTTTGGGGGAAAACACACTGATTTCCTTGGTGAAGTGGATAAAAGCCATGTTGACAAATATAAATATCATGTTTGTTTGTAGCAATTGCTCTAGCTTTCTGCCTATAAAACAGGAATGTGTTGCGTTTGTGTCTCCATGTGGAAGTAATTAGTTTTTCCCAGCAGAAAAGAAAATATCGCCTGCTTAAATTCATTCAAAACCATAAAGTCCATGGATAATATCAAGAAAACACAAAGCAGAGCCTGTAGCATGATCTGGGATTGAGTTAGCCATAACACAAGAGGATATTTCTGGTTTCATCCAGTCATATCTGGACAAAGTGTTGTGGAACTGGTATGCAATGGACTCAGATAATCACGGTCACAGTGGATTTTGCGGAAAACAAACTCATTTTCTTGGTCACTTGGATAAGAAGCCTGTTTACAAATATAAATATCATGTTTGTTTGCAGCAATTGCTCTAGTTTTCTACATAGAAAACAGGAATGTGTTGAGTTTGTGTCTCCATGTGGAAGTAACTAGTTTTTCCCAGCACAAAAGAAAATAGTCCCTGCTTAAATTCATTCAAAACCATAAAGTCCATTGATAATATCTAAAAAACACAAAGCAGAGTCTATAGCACCAAGTGGGATTGAGTTAGCCATATCACAAGAGGATATTTCTGGTTTCATCCAGTCATATCCAGACAAGCTGTTGTGGAACTGGTAGGAAATGGACTCAGAAAATCACAGTCAAACTGGATCTAGAGAAAAGCAAAGTATTTTCTTAGGCAAGCGCATAAATGTCCTCTATACAAACACAAATATCAAGATTGCTTGCAGCAATTGCTCTAGCTTTCTGCCTAGAAAACGCGAATGTGTTGAGTTTGTGTCTCCATGTGGAACATATTAGTTTTTCACAGCACAAAAGAAAATATTCCCTGCTTAAATTCACTAAAAACCATAAAGTCCATGGCTAATTTCCAGAAAACACAAAAGAGGGCATGTAGCACGATCTGGGATTGAGTTAGTCACAACACAAGAGGATATTTCTGGTTTCATCCAGTCATATCCGGACAAAGTGTTGTGGAGCTAGTATGCAATGCACTCAGGTAATCACCGTCAAACTGGTTTTGGAGTAAAGCAAACTCATTTTCTTGGTCAAGTTTATAAAATGTCATTTTTACAAATATAATATAATGTTTTTTGCAAAAATCGATCTAGCTTTCTGCCTAGAAAACAGGAATCTGTTGAGTTTGTGTCTCCATGTGGAACTAATTTGTTTTTCCCAGCACAAAAGAAAATACTTTCTGCTTAAATTCATTCAAAAGCATACAGTCCATGGATAATATCAAGAAAACACAAAAGAGGGCTTGTAGCACGATCTGGGATTGAGTTCGTCACAACACAAGAGGATATTTCTGGTTTCATTCAGTCATATCCAGACAAACTGTTGTGGAACTAGTATTGAATGGACTCAGAAAATCACCGTCAAACTTGTTTTGGAGGAAAGCAAACTCATATTCTTCGTCAAGTGGATAATAAGTCATGTTTACATATATAAATATCATGTTTGTTTGCAGCAATTGAACCAGCTTTCTGCCTAGAGAACACGATTGTGTTCAGTTTGTGTCTCCATGTGGAAATAATTAGTGTTTCCCAGCACAAAAGGAAATATCCCCTGCTAAAATTCATTGAAAACTATAAAATCCATTCATAATATGAAGAAAACACAAAGCAGAGCCTGTAGCTCCATCTGGGATTGAGTTAGCCATAACACAAGAGGATATTTCTGGTTTCATCCAGTCATATCCTGACAAAGTGTTGTGGAAGTGGTTTTCAAGGGACTCAGATAATCACGGTCAAACTGGTTTGGGGGAAAACACACTGATTTCCTTGGTGAAGTGGATAAAAGCCATGTTGACAAATATAAATATCATGTTTGTTTGTAGCAATTGCTCTAGCTTTCTGCCTATAAAACAGGAATGTGTTGCGTTTGTGTCTCCATGTGGAAGTAATTAGTTTTTCCCAGCAGAAAAGAAAATATCGCCTGCTTAAATTCATTCAAAACCATAAAGTCCATGGATAATATCAAGAAAACACAAAGCAGAGCCTGTAGCATGATCTGGGATTGAGTTAGCCATAACACAAGAGGATATTTCTGGTTTCATCCAGTCATATCTGGACAAAGTGTTGTGGAACTGGTATGCAATGGACTCAGATAATCACGGTCACAGTGGATTTTGCGGAAAACAAACTCATTTTCTTGGTCACTTGGATAAGAAGCCTGTTTACAAATATAAATATCATGTTTGTTTGCAGCAATTGCTCTAGTTTTCTACATAGAAAACAGGAATGTGTTGAGTTTGTGTCTCCATGTGGAAGTAACTAGTTTTTCCCAGCACAAAAGAAAATAGTCCCTGCTTAAATTCATTCAAAACCATAAAGTCCATTGATAATATCTAAAAAACACAAAGCAGAGTCTATAGCACCAAGTGGGATTGAGTTAGCCATATCACAAGAGGATATTTCTGGTTTCATCCAGTCATATCCAGACAAGCTGTTGTGGAACTGGTAGGAAATGGACTCAGAAAATCACAGTCAAACTGGATCTAGAGAAAAGCAAAGTATTTTCTTAGGCAAGCGCATAAATGTCCTCTATACAAACACAAATATCAAGATTGCTTGCAGCAATTGCTCTAGCTTTCTGCCTAGAAAACGCGAATGTGTTGAGTTTGTGTCTCCATGTGGAACATATTAGTTTTTCACAGCACAAAAGAAAATATTCCCTGCTTAAATTCACTAAAAACCATAAAGTCCATGGCTAATTTCCAGAAAACACAAAAGAGGGCATGTAGCACGATCTGGGATTGAGTTAGTCACAACACAAGAGGATATTTCTGGTTTCATCCAGTCATATCCGGACAAAGTGTTGTGGAGCTAGTATGCAATGCACTCAGGTAATCACCGTCAAACTGGTTTTGGAGTAAAGCAAACTCATTTTCTTGGTCAAGTTTATAAAATGTCATTTTTACAAATATAATATAATGTTTTTTGCAAAAATCGATCTAGCTTTCTGCCTAGAAAACAGGAATCTGTTGAGTTTGTGTCTCCATGTGGAACTAATTTGTTTTTCCCAGCACAAAAGAAAATACTTTCTGCTTAAATTCATTCAAAAGCATACAGTCCATGGATAATATCAAGAAAACACAAAAGAGGGCTTGTAGCACGATCTGGGATTGAGTTCGTCACAACACAAGAGGATATTTCTGGTTTCATTCAGTCATATCCAGACAAACTGTTGTGGAACTAGTATTGAATGGACTCAGAAAATCACCGTCAAACTTGTTTTGGAGGAAAGCAAACTCATATTCTTCGTCAAGTGGATAATAAGTCATGTTTACATATATAAATATCATGTTTGTTTGCAGCAATTGAACCAGCTTTCTGCCTAGAGAACACGATTGTGTTCAGTTTGTGTCTCCATGTGGAAATAATTAGTGTTTCCCAGCACAAAAGGAAATATCCCCTGCTAAAATTCATTGAAAACTATAAAATCCATTCATAATATGAAGAAAACACAAAGCAGAGCCTGTAGCTCCATCTGGGATTGAGTTAGCCATAACACAAGAGGATATTTCTGGTTTCATCCAGTCATATCCTGACAAAGTGTTGTGGAAGTGGTTTTCAAGGGACTCAGATAATCACGGTCAAACTGGTTTGGGGGAAAACACACTGATTTCCTTGGTGAAGTGGATAAAAGCCATGTTGACAAATATAAATATCATGTTTGTTTGTAGCAATTGCCCTAGCTTTCTGCCTATAAAACAGGAATGTGTTGCGTTTGTGTCTCCATGTGGAAGTAATTAGTTTTTCCCAGCAGAAAAGAAAATATCGCCTGCTTAAATTCATTCAAAACCATGAAGGCCATTGATAATATCAAGAAAACACAAAGCAGAGCCTGTAGCACCATCTGGGATCGAGTAGCCATAACACAAGAGGATATTACTCGTTTCATCCAGTCATATCCATACAAGATGTTGTGGAACTGGTATGAAATGGACTCAGATAAGCACCGTAAAACTAGATTTAGAGAAAAGCAAAGTATTTTCTTAGGCAAGTGGATAAAAAGCCATGTTTACAAATATAAATATCATGTTAGTTTGCAGCATTTGAACCAGCTTTCTGCCTAGAAAACACGATTGTGTTCAGTTTGTGTCTCCATGTGGAAGTAATTAGTGTTCCCCAGCACAAAAGGAAATATCCCCTGCTAAAATTCATTGAAAACTATAAAATCCATTCATAATATGAAGAAAACACAAAGCAGAGCCTGTAGCTCCATCTGGGATTGAGTTAGCCATAACACAAGAGGATATTTCTGGTTTCATCCAGTCATATCCTGACAAAGTGTTGTGGAAGTGGTTTTCAAGGGACTCAGATAATCACGGTCAAACTGGTTTGGGGGAAAACACACTGATTTCCTTGGTGAAGTGGATAAAAGCCATGTTGACAAATATAAATATCATGTTTGTTTGTAGCAATTGCTCTAGCTTTCTGCCTATAAAACAGGAATGTGTTGCGTTTGTGTCTCCATGTGGAAGTAATTAGTTTTTCCCAGCAGAAAAGAAAATATCGCCTGCTTAAATTCATTCAAAACCATAAAGTCCATGGATAATATCAAGAAAACACAAAGCAGAGCCTGTAGCATGATCTGGGATTGAGTTAGCCATAACACAAGAGGATATTTCTGGTTTCATCCAGTCATATCTGGACAAAGTGTTGTGGAACTGGTATGCAATGGACTCAGATAATCACGGTCACAGTGGATTTTGCGGAAAACAAACTCATTTTCTTGGTCACTTGGATAAGAAGCCTGTTTACAAATATAAATATCATGTTTGTTTGCAGCAATTGCTCTAGTTTTCTACATAGAAAACAGGAATGTGTTGAGTTTGTGTCTCCATGTGGAAGTAACTAGTTTTTCCCAGCACAAAAGAAAATAGTCCCTGCTTAAATTCATTCAAAACCATAAAGTCCATTGATAATATCTAAAAAACACAAAGCAGAGTCTATAGCACCAAGTGGGATTGAGTTAGCCATATCACAAGAGGATATTTCTGGTTTCATCCAGTCATATCCAGACAAGCTGTTGTGGAACTGGTAGGAAATGGACTCAGAAAATCACAGTCAAACTGGATCTAGAGAAAAGCAAAGTATTTTCTTAGGCAAGCGCATAAATGTCCTCTATACAAACACAAATATCAAGATTGCTTGCAGCAATTGCTCTAGCTTTCTGCCTAGAAAACGCGAATGTGTTGAGTTTGTGTCTCCATGTGGAACATATTAGTTTTTCACAGCACAAAAGAAAATATTCCCTGCTTAAATTCACTAAAAACCATAAAGTCCATGGCTAATTTCCAGAAAACACAAAAGAGGGCATGTAGCACGATCTGGGATTGAGTTAGTCACAACACAAGAGGATATTTCTGGTTTCATCCAGTCATATCCGGACAAAGTGTTGTGGAGCTAGTATGCAATGCACTCAGGTAATCACCGTCAAACTGGTTTTGGAGTAAAGCAAACTCATTTTCTTGGTCAAGTTTATAAAATGTCATTTTTACAAATATAATATAATGTTTTTTGCAAAAATCGATCTAGCTTTCTGCCTAGAAAACAGGAATCTGTTGAGTTTGTGTCTCCATGTGGAACTAATTTGTTTTTCCCAGCACAAAAGAAAATACTTTCTGCTTAAATTCATTCAAAAGCATACAGTCCATGGATAATATCAAGAAAACACAAAAGAGGGCTTGTAGCACGATCTGGGATTGAGTTCGTCACAACACAAGAGGATATTTCTGGTTTCATTCAGTCATATCCAGACAAACTGTTGTGGAACTAGTATTGAATGGACTCAGAAAATCACCGTCAAACTTGTTTTGGAGGAAAGCAAACTCATATTCTTCGTCAAGTGGATAATAAGTCATGTTTACATATATAAATATCATGTTTGTTTGCAGCAATTGAACCAGCTTTCTGCCTAGAGAACACGATTGTGTTCAGTTTGTGTCTCCATGTGGAAATAATTAGTGTTTCCCAGCACAAAAGGAAATATCCCCTGCTAAAATTCATTGAAAACTATAAAATCCATTCATAATATGAAGAAAACACAAAGCAGAGCCTGTAGCTCCATCTGGGATTGAGTTAGCCATAACACAAGAGGATATTTCTGGTTTCATCCAGTCATATCCTGACAAAGTGTTGTGGAAGTGGTTTTCAAGGGACTCAGATAATCACGGTCAAACTGGTTTGGGGGAAAACACACTGATTTCCTTGGTGAAGTGGATAAAAGCCATGTTGACAAATATAAATATCATGTTTGTTTGTAGCAATTGCCCTAGCTTTCTGCCTATAAAACAGGAATGTGTTGCGTTTGTGTCTCCATGTGGAAGTAATTAGTTTTTCCCAGCAGAAAAGAAAATATCGCCTGCTTAAATTCATTCAAAACCATAAAGTCCATGGATAATATCAAGAAAACACAAAGCAGGGCCTGCAGCATGATCTGGGATTGAGTTAGCCATAACACAAGAGGATATTTCTGGTTTCATCCAGTCATATCTGGACAAAGTGTTGTGGAACTGGTATGCAATGGACTCAGATAATCACGGTCACAGTGGATTTTGCGGAAAACAAACTCATTTTCTTGGTCACTTGGATAAGAAGCCTGTTTACAAATATAAATATCATGTTTGTTTGCAGCAATTGCTCTAGTTTTCTACATAGAAAACAGGAATGTGTTGAGTTTGTGTCTCCATGTGGAAGTAACTAGTTTTTCCCAGCACAAAAGAAAATAGTCCCTGCTTAAATTCATTCAAAACCATAAAGTCCATTGATAATATCTAAAAAACACAAAGCAGAGTCTATAGCACCAAGTGGGATTGAGTTAGCCATATCACAAGAGGATATTTCTGGTTTCATCCAGTCATATCCAGACAAGCTGTTGTGGAACTGGTAGGAAATGGACTCAGAAAATCACAGTCAAACTGGATCTAGAGAAAAGCAAAGTATTTTCTTAGGCAAGCGCATAAATGTCCTCTATACAAACACAAATATCAAGATTGCTTGCAGCAATTGCTCTAGCTTTCTGCCTAGAAAACGCGAATGTGTTGAGTTTGTGTCTCCATGTGGAACATATTAGTGTTTCCCAGCACAAAAGAAAATATTCCCTGCTTAAATTCACTAAAAACCATAAAGTCCATGGCTAATTTCCAGAAAACACAAAAGAGGGCATGTAGCACGATCTGGGATTGAGTTAGTCACAACACAAGAGGATATTTCTGGTTTCATCCAGTCATATCCGGACAAAGTGTTGTGGAGCTAGTATGCAATGCACTCAGGTAATCACCGTCAAACTGGTTTTGGAGTAAAGCAAACTCATTTTCTTGGTCAAGTTTATAAAATGTCATTTTTACAAATATAATATAATGTTTTTTGCAAAAATCGATCTAGCTTTCTGCCTAGAAAACAGGAATCTGTTGAGTTTGTGTCTCCATGTGGAACTAATTTGTTTTTCCCAGCACAAAAGAAAATACTTTCTGCTTAAATTCATTCAAAAGCATACAGTCCATGGATAATATCAAGAAAACACAAAAGAGGGCTTGTAGCACGATCTGGGATTGAGTTCGTCACAACACAAGAGGATATTTCTGGTTTCATTCAGTCATATCCAGACAAACTGTTGTGGAACTAGTATTGAATGGACTCAGAAAATCACCGTCAAACTTGTTTTGGAGGAAAGCAAACTCATATTCTTCGTCAAGTGGATAATAAGTCATGTTTACATATATAAATATCATGTTTGTTTGCAGCAATTGAACCAGCTTTCTGCCTAGAGAACACGATTGTGTTCAGTTTGTGTCTCCATGTGGAAGTAATTAGTGTTTCCCAGCACAAAAGGAAATATCCCCTGCTAAAATTCATTGAAAACTATAAAATCCATTCATAATATGAAGAAAACACAAAGCAGAGCCTGTAGCTCCATCTGGGATTGAGTTAGCCATAACACAAGAGGATATTTCTGGTTTCATCCAGTCATATCCTGACAAAGTGTTGTGGAAGTGGTTTTCAAGGGACTCAGATAATCACGGTCAAACTGGTTTGGGGGAAAACACACTGATTTCCTTGGTGAAGTGGATAAAAGCCATGTTGACAAATATAAATATCATGTTTGTTTGTAGCAATTGCTCTAGCTTTCTGCCTATAAAACAGGAATGTGTTGCGTTTGTGTCTCCATGTGGAAGTAATTAGTTTTTCCCAGCAGAAAAGAAAATATCGCCTGCTTAAATTCATTCAAAACCATAAAGTCCATGGATAATATCAAGAAAACACAAAGCAGAGCCTGTAGCATGATCTGGGATTGAGTTAGCCATAACACAAGAGGATATTTCTGGTTTCATCCAGTCATATCTGGACAAAGTGTTGTGGAACTGGTATGCAATGGACTCAGATAATCACGGTCACAGTGGATTTTGCGGAAAACAAACTCATTTTCTTGGTCACTTGGATAAGAAGCCTGTTTGCAAATATAAATATCATGTTTGTTTGCAGCAATTGCTCTAGTTTTCTACATAGAAAACAGGAATGTGTTGAGTTTGTGTCTCCATGTGGAAGTAACTAGTTTTTCCCAGCAGAAAAGAAAATAGTCCCTGCTTAAATTCATTCAAAACCATAAAGTCCATTGATAATATCTAAAAAACACAAAGCAGAGTCTATAGCACCAAGTGGGATTGAGTTAGCCATATCACAAGAGGATATTTCTGGTTTCATCCAGTCATATCCAGACAAGCTGTTGTGGAACTGGTAGGAAATGGACTCAGAAAATCACAGTCCAACTGGATCTAGAGAAAAGCAAAGTATTTTCTTAGGCAAGCGCATAAATGTCCTCTATACAAACACAAATATCAAGATTGCTTGCAGCAATTGCTCTAGCTTTCTGCCTAGAAAACGCGAATGTGTTGAGTTTGTGTCTCCATGTGGAACATATTAGTGTTTCCCAGCACAAAAGAAAATATTCCCTGCTTAAATTCACTAAAAACCATAAAGTCCATGGCTAATTTCCAGAAAACACAAAAGAGGGCATGTAGCACGATCTGGGATTGAGTTAGTCACAACACAAGAGGATATTTCTGGTTTCATCCAGTCATATCCGGACAAAGTGTTGTGGAGCTAGTATGCAATGCACTCAGGTAATCACCGTCAAACTGGTTTTGGAGTAAAGCAAACTCATTTTCTTGGTCAAGTTTATAAAATGTCATTTTTACAAATATAATATAATGTTTTTTGCAAAAATCGATCTAGCTTTCTGCCTAGAAAACAGGAATCTGTTGAGTTTGTGTCTCCATGTGGAACTAATTTGTTTTTCCCAGCACAAAAGAAAATACTTTCTGCTTAAATTCATTCAAAAGCATACAGTCCATGGATAATATCAAGAAAACACAAAAGAGGGCTTGTAGCACGATCTGGGATTGAGTTCGTCACAACACAAGAGGATATTTCTGGTTTCATTCAGTCATATCCAGACAAACTGTTGTGGAACTAGTATTGAATGGACTCAGAAAATCACCGTCAAACTTGTTTTGGAGGAAAGCAAACTCATATTCTTCGTCAAGTGGATAATAAGTCATGTTTACATATATAAATATCATGTTTGTTTGCAGCAATTGAACCAGCTTTCTGCCTAGAGAACACGATTGTGTTCAGTTTGTGTCTCCATGTGGAAGTAATTAGTGTTTCCCAGCACAAAAGGAAATATCCCCTGCTAAAATTCATTGAAAACTATAAAATCCATTCATAATATGAAGAAAACACAAAGCAGAGCCTGTAGCTCCATCTGGGATTGAGTTAGCCATAACACAAGAGGATATTTCTGGTTTCATCCAGTCATATCCTGACAAAGTGTTGTGGAAGTGGTTTTCAAGGGACTCAGATAATCACGGTCAAACTGGTTTGGGGGAAAACACACTGATTTCCTTGGTGAAGTGGATAAAAGCCATGTTGACAAATATAAATATCATGTTTGTTTGTAGCAATTGCTCTAGCTTTCTGCCTATAAAACAGGAATGTGTTGCGTTTGTGTCTCCATGTGGAAGTAATTAGTTTTTCCCAGCAGAAAAGAAAATATCGCCTGCTTAAATTCATTCAAAACCATAAAGTCCATGGATAATATCAAGAAAACACAAAGCAGAGCCTGTAGCATGATCTGGGATTGAGTTAGCCATAACACAAGAGGATATTTCTGGTTTCATCCAGTCATATCTGGACAAAGTGTTGTGGAACTGGTATGCAATGGACTCAGATAATCACGGTCACAGTGGATTTTGCGGAAAACAAACTCATTTTCTTGGTCACTTGGATAAGAAGCCTGTTTACAAATATAAATATCATGTTTGTTTGCAGCAATTGCTCTAGTTTTCTACATAGAAAACAGGAATGTGTTGAGTTTGTGTCTCCATGTGGAAGTAACTAGTTTTTCCCAGCACAAAAGAAAATAGTCCCTGCTTAAATTCATTCAAAACCATAAAGTCCATTGATAATATCTAAAAAACACAAAGCAGAGTCTATAGCACCAAGTGGGATTGAGTTAGCCATATCACAAGAGGATATTTCTGGTTGCATCCAGTCATATCCAGACAAGCTGTTGTGGAACTGGTAGGAAATGGACTCAGAAAATCACAGTCAAACTGGATCTAGAGAAAAGCAAAGTATTTTCTTAGGCAAGCGCATAAATGTCCTCTATACAAACACAAATATCAAGATTGCTTGCAGCAATTGCTCTAGCTTTCTGCCTAGAAAACGCGAATGTGTTGAGTTTGTGTCTCCATGTGGAACATATTAGTGTTTCCCAGCACAAAAGAAAATATTCCCTGCTTAAATTCACTAAAAACCATAAAGTCCATGGCTAATTTCCAGAAAACACAAAAGAGGGCATGTAGCACGATCTGGGATTGAGTTAGTCACAACACAAGAGGATATTTCTGGTTTCATCCAGTCATATCCGGACAAAGTGTTGTGGAGCTAGTATGCAATGCACTCAGGTAATCACCGTCAAACTGGTTTTGGAGTAAAGCAAACTCATTTTCTTGGTCAAGTTTATAAAATGTCATTTTTACAAATATAATATAATGTTTTTTGCAAAAATCGATCTAGCTTTCTGCCTAGAAAACAGGAATCTGTTGAGTTTGTGTCTCCATGTGGAACTAATTTGTTTTTCCCAGCACAAAAGAAAATACTTTCTGCTTAAATTCATTCAAAAGCATACAGTCCATGGATAATATCAAGAAAACACAAAAGAGGGCTTGTAGCACGATCTGGGATTGAGTTCGTCACAACACAAGAGGATATTTCTGGTTTCATTCAGTCATATCCAGACAAACTGTTGTGGAACTAGTATTGAATGGACTCAGAAAATCACCGTCAAACTTGTTTTGGAGGAAAGCAAACTCATATTCTTCGTCAAGTGGATAATAAGTCATGTTTACATATATAAATATCATGTTTGTTTGCAGCAATTGAACCAGCTTTCTGCCTAGAGAACACGATTGTGTTCAGTTTGTGTCTCCATGTGGAAGTAATTAGTGTTTCCCAGCACAAAAGGAAATATCCCCTGCTAAAATTCATTGAAAACTATAAAATCCATTCATAATATGAAGAAAACACAAAGCAGAGCCTGTAGCTCCATCTGGGATTGAGTTAGCCATAACACAAGAGGATATTTCTGGTTTCATCCAGTCATATCCTGACAAAGTGTTGTGGAAGTGGTTTTCAAGGGACTCAGATAATCACGGTCAAACTGGTTTGGGGGAAAACACACTGATTTCCTTGGTGAAGTGGATAAAAGCCATGTTGACAAATATAAATATCATGTTTGTTTGTAGCAATTGCTCTAGCTTTCTGCCTATAAAACAGGAATGTGTTGCGTTTGTGTCTCCATGTGGAAGTAATTAGTTTTTCCCAGCAGAAAAGAAAATATCGCCTGCTTAAATTCATTCAAAACCATAAAGTCCATGGATAATATCAAGAAAACACAAAGCAGAGCCTGTAGCATGATCTGGGATTGAGTTAGCCATAACACAAGAGGATATTTCTGGTTTCATCCAGTCATATCTGGACAAAGTGTTGTGGAACTGGTATGCAATGGACTCAGATAATCACGGTCACAGTGGATTTTGCGGAAAACAAACTCATTTTCTTGGTCACTTGGATAAGAAGCCTGTTTACAAATATAAATATCATGTTTGTTTGCAGCAATTGCTCTAGTTTTCTACATAGAAAACAGGAATGTGTTGAGTTTGTGTCTCCATGTGGAAGTAACTAGTTTTTCCCAGCACAAAAGAAAATAGTCCCTGCTTAAATTCATTCAAAACCATAAAGTCCATTGATAATATCTAAAAAACACAAAGCAGAGTCTATAGCACCAAGTGGGATTGAGTTAGCCATATCACAAGAGGATATTTCTGGTTTCATCCAGTCATATCCAGACAAGCTGTTGTGGAACTGGTAGGAAATGGACTCAGAAAATCACAGTCCAACTGGATCTAGAGAAAAGCAAAGTATTTTCTTAGGCAAGCGCATAAATGTCCTCTATACAAACACAAATATCAAGATTGCTTGCAGCAATTGCTCTAGCTTTCTGCCTAGAAAACGCGAATGTGTTGAGTTTGTGTCTCCATGTGGAACATATTAGTGTTTCCCAGCACAAAAGAAAATATTCCCTGCTTAAATTCACTAAAAACCATAAAGTCCATGGCTAATTTCCAGAAAACACAAAAGAGGGCATGTAGCACGATCTGGGATTGAGTTAGTCACAACACAAGAGGATATTTCTGGTTTCATCCAGTCATATCCGGACAAAGTGTTGTGGAGCTAGTATGCAATGCACTCAGGTAATCACCGTCAAACTGGTTTTGGAGTAAAGCAAACTCATTTTCTTGGTCAAGTTTATAAAATGTCATTTTTACAAATATAATATAATGTTTTTTGCAAAAATCGATCTAGCTTTCTGCCTAGAAAACAGGAATCTGTTGAGTTTGTGTCTCCATGTGGAACTAATTTGTTTTTCCCAGCACAAAAGAAAATACTTTCTGCTTAAATTCATTCAAAAGCATACAGTCCATGGATAATATCAAGAAAACACAAAAGAGGGCTTGTAGCACGATCTGGGATTGAGTTCGTCACAACACAAGAGGATATTTCTGGTTTCATTCAGTCATATCCAGACAAACTGTTGTGGAACTAGTATTGAATGGACTCAGAAAATCACCGTCAAACTTGTTTTGGAGGAAAGCAAACTCATATTCTTCGTCAAGTGGATAATAAGTCATGTTTACATATATAAATATCATGTTTGTTTGCAGCAATTGAACCAGCTTTCTGCCTAGAGAACATGATTGTGTTCAGTTTGTGTCTCCATGTGGAAGTAATTAGTGTTTCCCAGCACAAAAGGAAATATCCCCTGCTAAAATTCATTGAAAACTATAAAATCCATTCATAATATGAAGAAAACACAAAGCAGAGCCTGTAGCTCCATCTGGGATTGAGTTAGCCATAACACAAGAGGATATTTCTGGTTTCATCCAGTCATATCCTGACAAAGTGTTGTGGAAGTGGTTTTCAAGGGACTCAGATAATCACGGTCAAACTGGTTTGGGGGAAAACACACTGATTTCCTTGGTGAAGTGGATAAAAGCCATGTTGACAAATATAAATATCATGTTTGTTTGTAGCAATTGCTCTAGCTTTCTGCCTATAAAACAGGAATGTGTTGCGTTTGTGTCTCCATGTGGAAGTAATTAGTTTTTCCCAGCAGAAAAGAAAATATCGCCTGCTTAAATTCATTCAAAACCATAAAGTCCATGGATAATATCAAGAAAACACAAAGCAGAGCCTGTAGCATGATCTGGGATTGAGTTAGCCATAACACAAGAGGATATTTCTGGTTTCATCCAGTCATATCTGGACAAAGTGTTGTGGAACTGGTATGCAATGGACTCAGATAATCACGGTCACAGTGGATTTTGCGGAAAACAAACTCATTTTCTTGGTCACTTGGATAAGAAGCCTGTTTACAAATATAAATATCATGTTTGTTTGCAGCAATTGCTCTAGTTTTCTACATAGAAAACAGGAATGTGTTGAGTTTGTGTCTCCATGTGGAAGTAACTAGTTTTTCCCAGCACAAAAGAAAATAGTCCCTGCTTAAATTCATTCAAAACCATAAAGTCCATTGATAATATCTAAAAAACACAAAGCAGAGTCTATAGCGCCAAGTGGGATTGAGTTAGCCATATCACAAGAGGATATTTCTGGTTTCATCCAGTCATATCCAGACAAGCTGTTGTGGAACTGGTAGGAAATGGACTCAGAAAATCACAGTCCAACTGGATCTAGAGAAAAGCAAAGTATTTTCTTAGGCAAGCGCATAAATGTCCTCTATACAAACACAAATATCAAGATTGCTTGCAGCAATTGCTCTAGCTTTCTGCCTAGAAAACGCGAATGTGTTGAGTTTGTGTCTCCATGTGGAACATATTAGTGTTTCCCAGCACAAAAGAAAATATTCCCTGCTTAAATTCACTAAAAACCATAAAGTCCATGGCTAATTTCCAGAAAACACAAAAGAGGGCATGTAGCACGATCTGGGATTGAGTTAGTCACAACACAAGAGGATATTTCTGGTTTCATCCAGTCATATCCGGACAAAGTGTTGTGGAGCTAGTATGCAATGCACTCAGGTAATCACCGTCAAACTGGTTTTGGAGTAAAGCAAACTCATTTTCTTGGTCAAGTTTATAAAATGTCATTTTTACAAATATAATATAATGTTTTTTGCAAAAATCGATCTAGCTTTCTGCCTAGAAAACAGGAATCTGTTGAGTTTGTGTCTCCATGTGGAACTAATTTGTTTTTCCCAGCACAAAAGAAAATACTTTCTGCTTAAATTCATTCAAAAGCATACAGTCCATGGATAATATCAAGAAAACACAAAAGAGGGCTTGTAGCACGATCTGGGATTGAGTTCGTCACAACACAAGAGGATATTTCTGGTTTCATTCAGTCATATCCAGACAAACTGTTGTGGAACTAGTATTGAATGGACTCAGAAAATCACCGTCAAACTTGTTTTGGAGGAAAGCAAACTCATATTCTTCGTCAAGTGGATAATAAGTCATGTTTACATATATAAATATCATGTTTGTTTGCAGCAATTGAACCAGCTTTCTGCCTAGAGAACACGATTGTGTTCAGTTTGTGTCTCCATGTGGAAGTAATTAGTGTTTCCCAGCACAAAAGGAAATATCCCCTGCTAAAATTCATTGAAAACTATAAAATCCATTCATAATATGAAGAAAACACAAAGCAGAGCCTGTAGCTCCATCTGGGATTGAGTTAGCCATAACACAAGAGGATATTTCTGGTTTCATCCAGTCATATCCTGACAAAGTGTTGTGGAAGTGGTTTTCAAGGGACTCAGATAATCACGGTCAAACTGGTTTGGGGGAAAACACACTGATTTCCTTGGTGAAGTGGATAAAAGCCATGTTGACAAATATAAATATCATGTTTGTTTGTAGCAATTGCTCTAGCTTTCTGCCTATAAAACAGGAATGTGTTGCGTTTGTGTCTCCATGTGGAAGTAATTAGTTTTTCCCAGCAGAAAAGAAAATATCGCCTGCTTAAATTCATTCAAAACCATAAAGTCCATGGATAATATCAAGAAAACACAAAGCAGAGCCTGTAGCATGATCTGGGATTGAGTTAGCCATAACACAAGAGGATATTTCTGGTTTCATCCAGTCATATCTGGACAAAGTGTTGTGGAACTGGTATGCAATGGACTCAGATAATCACGGTCACAGTGGATTTTGCGGAAAACAAACTCATTTTCTTGGTCACTTGGATAAGAAGCCTGTTTACAAATATAAATATCATGTTTGTTTGCAGCAATTGCTCTAGTTTTCTACATAGAAAACAGGAATGTGTTGCGTTTGTGTCTCCATGTGGAAGTAACTAGTTTTTCCCAGCACAAAAGAAAATAGTCCCTGCTTAAATTCATTCAAAACCATAAAGTCCATTGATAATATCTGAAAAACACAAAGCAGAGTCTATAGCACCAAGTGGGATTGAGTTAGCCATATCACAAGAGGATATTTCTGGTTTCATCCAGTCATATCCAGACAAGCTGTTGTGGAACTGGTAGGAAATGGACTCAGAAAATCACAGTCAAACTGGATCTAGAGAAAAGCAAAGTATTTTCTTAGGCAAGCGCATAAATGTCCTCTATACAAACACAAATATCAAGATTGCTTGCAGCAATTGCTCTAGCTTTCTGCCTAGAAAACGCGAATGTGTTGAGTTTGTGTCTCCATGTGGAACATATTAGTTTTTCACAGCACAAAAGAAAATAGTCCCTGCTTAAATTCACTAAAAACCATAAAGTCCATGGCTAATTTCCAGAAAACACAAAAGAGGGCATGTAGCACGATCTGGGATTGAGTTAGTCACAACACAAGAGGATATTTCTGGTTTCATCCAGTCATATCCGGACAAAGTGTTGTGGAGCTAGTATGCAATGCACTCAGGTAATCACCGTCAAACTGGTTTTGGAGTAAAGCAAACTCATTTTCTTGGTCAAGTTTATAAAATGTCATTTTTACAAATATAATATAATGTTTTTTGCAAAAATCGATCTAGCTTTCTGCCTAGAAAACAGGAATCTGTTGAGTTTGTGTCTCCATGTGGAACTAATTTGTTTTTCCCAGCACAAAAGAAAATACTTTCTGCTTAAATTCATTCAAAAGCATACAGTCCATGGATAATATCAAGAAAACACAAAAGAGGGCTTGTAGCACGATCTGGGATTGAGTTCGTCACAACACAAGAGGATATTTCTGGTTTCATTCAGTCATATCCAGACAAACTGTTGTGGAACTAGTATTGAATGGACTCAGAAAATCACCGTCAAACTTGTTTTGGAGGAAAGCAAACTCATATTCTTCGTCAAGTGGATAATAAGTCATGTTTACATATATAAATATCATGTTTGTTTGCAGCAATTGAACCAGCTTTCTGCCTAGAGAACACGATTGTGTTCAGTTTGTGTCTCCATGTGGAAGTAATTAGTGTTTCCCAGCACAAAAGGAAATATCCCCTGCTAAAATTCATTGAAAACTATAAAATCCATTCATAATATGAAGAAAACACAAAGCAGAGCCTGTAGCTCCATCTGGGATTGAGTTAGCCATAACACAAGAGGATATTCCTGGTTTCATCCAGTCATAACAGGACAATGTTTTGTGGAACTGTTATGCAATGAACTCAGAAAATAACCCTCAATCGTGTTTTGTAGAAAACCAAACTCGTATTCTTGGTCACTTGGATAAGAAGCCTGTTTACAAATATAAATATCATGTTTGTTTGAAGCAATTGCTCTAGATATCTGCCTAGAAAATAGCATTGTGTTGAGTTTGTGTCTCCATGTGTAAGTAATTAGTGTTTCCCAGCACAAAAGAAAATATTCCCTGCTTAAATTCATTCAAAACCATATAGTCCATGTATAATATCCAGAAAACCCAAAAGAGGATTTGTAGCATGATCTGGGATGGAGTTAGTCACAACACAAGAGGAGATTTCTGGTTTCATCCAGTCATATCCGGACAAAGTGTTGTGGAACTAGTATGGAATGGACTCAGATAATCACTGTGAAACTGGTTTTGGGGGATAACAAACTCATTTTCCTGGTCAAGTGGATAAAAAGCGATGTTCACAAACATAAATATCATGTGTGTTTGCAGCAATTGCTCTCGCTTTCTGCCAAGAGAACACAAATGTGTTGAGTCTGTGTCTCCATGTTCAATAATTAGTGTTTGCCAGCACAAAAGAAAATATTCCCTGCTTAAATGCATTCAAAACCATGAAGGCCATTGATAATATCAAGAAAACACAAAGCAGAGCCTGTAGCACCATCTGGGATCGAGTAGCCATAACACAAGAGGATATTACTCGTTTCATCCAGTCATATCCATACAAGATGTTGTGGAACTGGTATGAAATGGACTCAGATAAGCACCGTAAAACTAGATTTAGAGAAAAGCAAAGTATTTTCTTAGGCAAGTGGATAAAAAGCCATGTTTACAAATATAAATATCATGTTAGTTTGCAGCAATTGCTCTAGCTTTCTGCCTAGAAAACACGAATGCGTTGAGTTTGTGTCTCCAATGGAAGTAATTAGTGTTTCCCAGCACAAAAGGAAATATCCCTTGCTTAAATACATTCAAAATGATAAACTCCATGGATAATATCAATAAAACACAAAGCAGGGCCTGCAGCAAGGTCTGGGATTGAGTTAGCCATAACACAAGAGGATATTTCTGGTTTCATCCAGTCATATCCTGACAAAGTGTTGTGGAAGTGGTTTTCAAGGGACTCAGATAATCACGGTCAAACTGGTTTGGGGGAAAACACACTGATTTCCTTGGTGAAGTGGATAAAAGCCATGTTGACAAATATAAATATCATGTTTGTTTGTAGCAATTGCCCTAGCTTTCTGCCTATAAAACAGGAATGTGTTGCGTTTATGTCTCCATGTGGAAGTAATTAGTTTTTCCCAGCAGAAAAGAAAATATCGCCTGCTTAAATTCATTCAAAACCATAAAGTCCATGGATAATATCAAGAAAACACAAAGCAGAGCCTGTAGCATGATCTGGGATTGAGTTAGCCATAACACAAGAGGATATTTCTGGTTTCATCCAGTCATATCCGGACAAAGTGTTGTGGAACTGGTATGCAATGGACTCAGATAATCATGGTCACAGTGGATTTTGCGGAAAACAAACTCATTTTCTTGGTCACTTGGATAAGAAGCCTGTTTACAAATATAAATATCATGTTTGTTTGCAGCAATTGCTCTAGTTTTCTACATAGAAAACAGGAGTGTGTTGAGTTTGTGTCTCCATGTGGAAGTAACTAGTTTTTCCCAGCAGAAAAGAAAATAGTCCCTGCTTAAATTCATTCAAAACCATAAAGTCCATTGATAATATCTAAAAAACACAAAGCAGAGTCTATAGCACCAAGTGGGATTGAGTTAGCCATATCACAAGAGGATATTTCTGGTTTCATCCAGTCATATCCAGACAAGCTGTTGTGGAACTGGTAGGAAATGGACTCAGAAAATCACAGTCCAACTGGATCTAGAGAAAAGCAAAGTATTTTCTTAGGCAAGCGCATAAATGTCCTCTATACAAACACAAATATCAAGATTGCTTGCAGCAATTGCTCTAGCTTTCTGCCTAGAAAACGCGAATGTGTTGAGTTTGTGTCTCCATGTGGAACATATTAGTTTTTCACAGCACAAAAGAAAATATTCCCTGCTTAAATTCACTAAAAACCATAAAGTCCATGGTAATTTCCAGAAAACACAAAAGAGGGCATGTAGCACGATCTGGGATTGAGTTAGTCACAACACAATAGGATATTTCTGGTTTCATCCAGTCATATCCGGACAAAGTGTTGTGGAGCTAGTATGCAATGCACTCAGGTAATCACCGTCAAACTGGTTTTGGAGTAAAGCAAACTCATTTTCTTGGTCAAGTTTATAAAATGTCATTTTTACAAATGTAATATAATGTTTTTTGCAAAAATTGATCTAGCTTTCTGCCTAGAAAACGCGAATGTGTTGAGTTTGTGTCTCCATGTGGAACATATTAGTTTTTCACAGCAGAAAAGAAAATACTTTCTGCTTAAATTCATTCAAAAGCATACAGTCCATGGATAATATCAAGAAAACACAAAAGAGGGCTTGTAGCACGATCTGGGATTGAGTTCGTCACAACACAAGAGGATATTTCTGGTTTCATTCAATCATATCCAGACAAACTGTTGTGGAACTAGTATTGAATGGACTCAGAAAATCACCGTCAAACTTGTTTTGGAGGAAAGCAAACTCATATTCTTCGTCAAGTGGATAATAAGTCATGTTTACATATATAAATATCATGTTTGTTTGCAGCAATTGAACCAGCTTTCTGCCTAGAGAACACGATTGTGTTCAGTTTGTGTCTCCATGTGGAAGTAATTAGTGTTTCCCAGCACAAAAGGAAATATCCCCTGCTAAAATTCATTGAAAACTATAAAATCCATTCATAATATGAAGAAAACACAAAGCAGAGCCTGTAGCTCCATCTGGGATTGAGTTAGCCATAACACAAGAGGATATTTCTGGTTTCATCCAGTCATATCCTGACAAAGTGTTGTGGAAGTGGTTTTCAAGGGACTCAGATAATCACGGTCAAACTGGTTTGGGGGAAAACACACTGATTTCCTTGGTGAAGTGGATAAAAGCCATGTTGACAAATATAAATATCATGTTTGTTTGTAGCAATTGCTCTAGCTTTCTGCCTATAAAACAGGAATGTGTTGCGTTTGTGTCTCCATGTGGAAGTAATTAGTTTTTCCCAGCAGAAAAGAAAATATCGCCTGCTTAAATTCATTCAAAACCATAAAGTCCATGGATAATATCAAGAAAACACAAAGCAGAGCCTGTAGCATGATCTGGGATTGAGTTAGCCATAACACAAGAGGATATTTCTGGTTTCATCCAGTCATATCTGGACAAAGTGTTGTGGAACTGGTATGCAATGGACTCAGATAATCACGGTCACAGTGGATTTTGCGGAAAACAAACTCATTTTCTTGGTCACTTGGATAAGAAGCCTGTTTACAAATATAAATATCATGTTTGTTTGCAGCAATTGCTCTAGTTTTCTACATAGAAAACAGGAATGTGTTGAGTTTGTGTCTCCATGTGGAAGTAACTAGTTTTTCCCAGCAGAAAAGAAAATAGTCCCTGCTTAAATTCATTCAAAACCATAAAGTCCATTGATAATATCTAAAAAACACAAAGCAGAGTCTATAGCACCAAGTGGGATTGAGTTAGCCATATCACAAGAGGATATTTCTGGTTTCATCCAGTCATATCCAGACAAGCTGTTGTGGAACTGGTAGGAAATGGACTCAGAAAATCACAGTCCAACTGGATCTAGAGAAAAGCAAAGTATTTTCTTAGGCAAGCGCATAAATGTCCTCTATACAAACACAAATATCAAGATTGCTTGCAGCAATTGCTCTAGCTTTCTGCCTAGAAAACGCGAATGTGTTGAGTTTGTGTCTCCATGTGGAACATATTAGTTTTTCACAGCACAAAAGAAAATATTCCCTGCTTAAATTCACTAAAAACCATAAAGTCCATGGCTAATTTCCAGAAAACACAAAAGAGGGCATGTAGCACGATCTGGGATTGAGTTAGTCACAACACAAGAGGATATTTCTGGTTTCATCCAGTCATATCCGGACAAAGTGTTGTGGAGCTAGTATGCAATGCACTCAGGTAATCACCGTCAAACTGGTTTTGGAGTAAAGCAAACTCATTTTCTTGGTCAAGTTTATAAAATGTCATTTTTACAAATATAATATAATGTTTTTTGCAAAAATCGATCTAGCTTTCTGCCTAGAAAACAGGAATCTGTTGAGTTTGTGTCTCCATGTGGAACTAATTTGTTTTTCCCAGCACAAAAGAAAATACTTTCTGCTTAAATTCATTCAAAAGCATACAGTCCATGGATAATATCAAGAAAACACAAAAGAGGGCTTGTAGCACGATCTGGGATTGAGTTCGTCACAACACAAGAGGATATTTCTGGTTTCATTCAGTCATATCCAGACAAACTGTTGTGGAACTAGTATTGAATGGACTCAGAAAATCACCGTCAAACTTGTTTTGGAGGAAAGCAAACTCATATTCTTCGTCAAGTGGATAATAAGTCATGTTTACATATATAAATATCATGTTTGTTTGCAGCAATTGAACCAGCTTTCTGCCTAGAGAACACGATTGTGTTCAGTTTGTGTCTCCATGTGGAAGTAATTAGTGTTTCCCAGCACAAAAGGAAATATCCCCTGCTAAAATTCATTGAAAACTATAAAATCCATTCATAATATGAAGAAAACACAAAGCAGAGCCTGTAGCTCCATCTGGGATTGAGTTAGCCATAACACAAGAGGATATTTCTGGTTTCATCCAGTCATATCCTGACAAAGTGTTGTGGAAGTGGTTTTCAAGGGACTCAGATAATCACGGTCAAACTGGTTTGGGGGAAAACACACTGATTTCCTTGGTGAAGTGGATAAAAGCCATGTTGACAAATATAAATATCATGTTTGTTTGTAGCAATTGCTCTAGCTTTCTGCCTATAAAACAGGAATGTGTTGCGTTTGTGTCTCCATGTGGAAGTAATTAGTTTTTCCCAGCAGAAAAGAAAATATCGCCTGCTTAAATTCATTCAAAACCATAAAGTCCATGGATAATATCAAGAAAACACAAAGCAGAGCCTGTAGCATGATCTGGGATTGAGTTAGCCATAACACAAGAGGATATTTCTGGTTTCATCCAGTCATATCTGGACAAAGTGTTGTGGAACTGGTATGCAATGGACTCAGATAATCACGGTCACAGTGGATTTTGCGGAAAACAAACTCATTTTCTTGGTCACTTGGATAAGAAGCCTGTTTACAAATATAAATATCATGTTTGTTTGCAGCAATTGCTCTAGTTTTCTACATAGAAAACAGGAATGTGTTGAGTTTGTGTCTCCATGTGGAAGTAACTAGTTTTTCCCAGCACAAAAGAAAATAGTCCCTGCTTAAATTCATTCAAAACCATAAAGTCCATTGATAATATCTAAAAAACACAAAGCAGAGTCTATAGCACCAAGTGGGATTGAGTTAGCCATATCACAAGAGGATATTTCTGGTTTCATCCAGTCATATCCAGACAAGCTGTTGTGGAACTGGTAGGAAATGGACTCAGAAAATCACAGTCAAACTGGATCTAGAGAAAAGCAAAGTATTTTCTTAGGCAAGCGCATAAATGTCCTCTATACAAACACAAATATCAAGATTGCTTGCAGCAATTGCTCTAGCTTTCTGCCTAGAAAACGCGAATGTGTTGAGTTTGTGTCTCCATGTGGAACATATTAGTTTTTCACAGCACAAAAGAAAATATTCCCTGCTTAAATTTACTAAAAACCATAAAGTCCATGGCTAATTTCCAGAAAACACAAAAGAGGGCATGTAGCACGATCTGGGATTGAGTTAGTCACAACACAAGAGGATATTTCTGGTTTCATCCAGTCATATCCGGACAAAGTGTTGTGGAGCTAGTATGCAATGCACTCAGGTAATCACCGTCAAACTGGTTTTGGAGTAAAGCAAACTCATTTTCTTGGTCAAGTTTATAAAATGTCATTTTTACAAATATAATATAATGTTTTTTGCAAAAATCGATCTAGCTTTCTGCCTAGAAAACAGGAATCTGTTGAGTTTGTGTCTCCATGTGGAACTAATTTGTTTTTCCCAGCACAAAAGAAAATACTTTCTGCTTAAATTCATTCAAAAGCATACAGTCCATGGATAATATCAAGAAAACACAAAAGAGGGCTTGTAGCACGATCTGGGATTGAGTTCGTCACAACACAAGAGGATATTTCTGGTTTCATTCAGTCATATCCAGACAAACTGTTGTGGAACTAGTATTGAATGGACTCAGAAAATCACCGTCAAACTTGTTTTGGAGGAAAGCAAACTCATATTCTTCGTCAAGTGGATAATAAGTCATGTTTACATATATAAATATCATGTTTGTTTGCAGCAATTGAACCAGCTTTCTGCCTAGAGAACACGATTGTGTTCAGTTTGTGTCTCCATGTGGAAGTAATTAGTGTTCCCCAGCACAAAAGGAAATATCCCCTGCTAAAATTCATTGAAAACTATAAAATCCATTCATAATATGAAGAAAACACAAAGCAGAGCCTGTAGCTCCATCTGGGATTGAGTTAGCCATAACACAAGAGGATATTCCTGGTTTCATCCAGTCATAACAGGACAATGTTTTGTGGAACTGTTATGCAATGAACTCAGAAAATAACCCTCAATCGTGTTTTGTAGAAAACCAAACTCGTATTCTTGGTCACTTGGATAAGAAGCCTGTTTACAAATATAAATATCATGTTTGTTTGAAGCAATTGCTCTAGATATCTGCCTAGAAAATAGCATTGTGTTGAGTTTGTGTCTCCATGTGTAAGTAATTAGTGTTTCCCAGCACAAAAGAAAATATTCCCTGCTTAAATTCATTCAAAACCATATAGTCCATGTATAATATCCAGAAAACCCAAAAGAGGATTTGTAGCATGATCTGGGATGGAGTTAGTCACAACACAAGAGGAGATTTCTGGTTTCATCCAGTCATATCCGGACAAAGTGTTGTGGAACTAGTATGGAATGGACTCAGATAATCACTGTGAAACTGGTTTTGGGGGATAACAAACTCATTTTCCTGGTCAAGTGGATAAAAAGCGATGTTCACAAACATAAATATCATGTGTGTTTGCAGCAATTGCTCTCGCTTTCTGCCAAGAGAACACAAATGTGTTGAGTCTGTGTCTCCATGTTCAATAATTAGTGTTTGCCAGCACAAAAGAAAATATTCCCTGCTTAAATGCATTCAAAACCATGAAGGCCATTGATAATATCAAGAAAACACAAAGCAGAGCCTGTAGCACCATCTGGGATCGAGTAGCCATAACACAAGAGGATATTACTCGTTTCATCCAGTCATATCCATACAAGATGTTGTGGAACTGGTATGAAATGGACTCAGATAAGCACCGTAAAACTAGATTTAGAGAAAAGCAAAGTATTTTCTTAGGCAAGTGGATAAAAAGCCATGTTTACAAATATAAATATCATGTTAGTTTGCAGCAATTGCTCTAGCTTTCTGCCTAGAAAACACGAATGCGTTGAGTTTGTGTCTCCAATGGAAGTAATTAGTGTTTCCCAGCACAAAAGGAAATATCCCTTGCTTAAATACATTCAAAATGATAAACTCCATGGATAATATCAAGAAAACACAAAGCAGGGCCTGCAGCAAGGTCTGGGATTGAGTTAGCCATAACACAAGAGGATATTTCTGGTTTCATCCAGTCATATCCTGACAAAGTGTTGTGGAAGTGGTTTTCAAGGGACTCAGATAATCACGGTCAAACTGGTTTGGGGGAAAACACACTGATTTCCTTGGTGAAGTGGATAAAAGCCATGTTGACAAATATAAATATCATGTTTGTTTGTAGCAATTGCCCTAGCTTTCTGCCTATAAAACAGGAATGTGTTGCGTTTGTGTCTCCATGTGGAAGTAATTAGTTTTTCCCAGCAGAAAAGAAAATATCGCCTGCTTAAATTCATTCAAAACCATAAAGTCCATGGATAATATCAAGAAAACACAAAGCAGAGCCTGTAGCATGATCTGGGATTGAGTTAGCCATAACACAAGAGGATATTTCTGGTTTCATCCAGTCATATCCGGACAAAGTGTTGTGGAACTGGTATGCAATGGACTCAGATAATCACGGTCACAGTGGATTTTGCGGAAAACAAACTCATTTTCTTGGTCACTTGGATAAGAAGCCTGTTTACAAATATAAATATCATGTTTGTTTGCAGCAATTGCTCTAGTTTTCTACATAGAAAACAGGAGTGTGTTGAGTTTGTGTCTCCATGTGGAAGTAACTAGTTTTTCCCAGCAGAAAAGAAAATAGTCCCTGCTTAAATTCATTCAAAACCATAAAGTCCATTGATAATATCTAAAAAACACAAAGCAGAGTCTATAGCACCAAGTGGGATTGAGTTAGCCATATCACAAGAGGATATTTCTGGTTTCATCCAGTCATATCCAGACAAGCTGTTGTGGAACTGGTAGGAAATGGACTCAGAAAATCACAGTCCAACTGGATCTAGAGAAAAGCAAAGTATTTTCTTAGGCAAGCGCATAAATGTCCTCTATACAAACACAAATATCAAGATTGCTTGCAGCAATTGCTCTAGCTTTCTGCCTAGAAAACGCGAATGTGTTGAGTTTGTGTCTCCATGTGGAACATATTAGTTTTTCACAGCACAAAAGAAAATATTCCCTGCTTAAATTCACTAAAAACCATAAAGTCCATGGTAATTTCCAGAAAACACAAAAGAGGGCATGTAGCACGATCTGGGATTGAGTTAGTCACAACACAATAGGATATTTCTGGTTTCATCCAGTCATATCCGGACATAGTGTTGTGGAGCTAGTATGCAATGCACTCAGGTAATCACCGTCAAACTGGTTTTGGAGTAAAGCAAACTCATTTTCTTGGTCAAGTTTATAAAATGTCATTTTTACAAATGTAATATAATGTTTTTTGCAAAAATTGATCTAGCTTTCTGCCTAGAAAACGCGAATGTGTTGAGTTTGTGTCTCCATGTGGAACATATTAGTTTTTCACAGCACAAAAGAAAATACTTTCTGCTTAAATTCATTCAAAAGCATACAGTCCATGGATAATATCAAGAAAACACAAAAGAGGGCTTGTAGCACGATCTGGGATTGAGTTAGTCACAACACAAGAGGATATTTCTGGTTTCATTCAATCATATCCAGACAAACTGTTGTGGAACTAGTATTGAATGGACTCAGAAAATCACCGTCAAACTTGTTTTGGAGGAAAGCAAACTCATATTCTTCATCAAGTGGATAATAAGTCATGTTTACATATATAAATATCATGTTTGTTTGCAGCAATTGAACCAGCTTTCTGCCTAGAGAACACGATTGTGTTCAGTTTGTGTCTCCATGTGGAAGTAATTAATGTTCCCCAGCACAAAAGGAAATATCCCCTGCTAAAATTCATTGAAAACTATAAAATCCATTCATAATATGAAGAAAACACAAAGCAGAGCCTGTAGCTCCATCTGGGATTGAGTTAGCCATAACACAAGAGGATATTCCTGGTTTCATCCAGTCATAACAGGACAATGTTTTGTGGAACTGTTATGCAATGAACTCAGAAAATAACCCTCAATCGTGTTATGTAGAAAACCAAACTCGTATGCTTGGGCAAGTGGATAAAAAGTCATGTTTACAAATATAAATATCATGTTTGTTTGAAGCAATTGCTCTAGATATCTGCCTAGAAAATACCATTGTGTTGAGTTTGTGTCTCCATGTGTAAGTAATTAGTGTTTCCCAGCACAAAAAAAATATTCCCTGCTTAAATTCATTCAAAACCATATAGTCCATGTATAATATCCAGAAAACCCAAAAGAGGATTTGTAGCATGATCTGGGATGGAGTTAGTCACAACACAAGAGGAGATTTCTGGTTTCATCCAGTCATATCCAGACAAAGTGTTGTGGAACTAGTATGGAATGGACTCAGATAATCACTGTGAAACTGGTTTTGGGGGATAACAAACTCATTTTCCTGGTCAAGTGGATAAAAAGCGATGTTCACAAACATAAATATCATGTTTGTTTGCAGCAATTGCTCTCGCTTTCTGCCAAGAGAACACAAATGTGTTGAGTCTGTGTCTCCATGTTCAATAATTAGTGTTTGCCAGCACAAAAGAAAATATTCCCTGCTTAAATGCATTCAAAACCATGAAGGCCATTGATAATATCAAGAAAACACAAAGCAGAGCCTGTAGCACCATCTGGGATCGAGTAGCCATAACACAAGAGGATATTACTCGTTTCATCCAGTCATATCCATACAAGATGTTGTGGAACTGGTATGAAATGGACTCAGATAAGCACCGTAAAACTAGATTTAGAGAAAAGCAAAGTATTTTCTTAGGCAAGTGGATAAAAAGCCATGTTTACAAATATAAATATCATGTTAGTTTGCAGCAATTGCTCTAGCTTTCTGCCTAGAAAACACGAATGCGTTGAGTTTGTGTCTCCAATGGAAGTAATTAGTGTTTCCCAGCACAAAAGGAAATATCCCTTGCTTAAATACATTCAAAATGATAAACTCCATGGATAATATCAATAAAACACAAAGCAGGGCCTGCAGCAAGGTCTGGGATTGAGTTAGCCATAACACAAGAGGATATTTCTGGTTTCATCCAGTCATATCCTGACAAAGTGTTGTGGAAGTGGTTTTCAAGGGACTCAGATAATCACGGTCAAACTGGTTTGGGGGAAAACACACTGATTTCCTTGGTGAAGTGGATAAAAGCCATGTTGACAAATATAAATATCATGTTTGTTTGTAGCAATTGCTCTAGCTCTCTGCCTATAAAACAGGAATGTGTTGCGTTTATGTCTCCATGTGGAAGTAATTAGTTTTTCCCAGCAGAAAAGAAAATATCACCTGCTTAAATTCATTCAAAACCATAAAGTCCATGGATAATATCAAGAAAACACAAAGCAGAGCCTGTAGCATGATCTGGGATTGAGTTAGCCATAACACAAGAGGATATTTCTGGTTTCATCCAGTCATATCCGGACAAAGTGTTGTGGAACTGGTATGCAATGGACTCAGATAATCATGGTCACAGTGGATTTTGCGGAAAACAAACTCATTTTCTTGGTCACTTGGATAAGAAGCCTGTTTACAAATATAAATATCATGTTTGTTTGCAGCAATTGCTCTAGTTTTCTACATAGAAAACAGGAGTGTGTTGAGTTTGTGTCTCCATGTGGAAGTAACTAGTTTTTCCCAGCAGAAAAGAAAATAGTCCCTGCTTAAATTCATTCAAAACCATAAAGTCCATTGATAATATCTAAAAAACACAAAGCAGAGTCTATAGCACCAAGTGGGATTGAGTTAGCCATATCACAAGAGGATATTTCTGGTTGCATCCAGTCATATCCAGACAAGCTGTTGTGGAACTGGTAGGAAATGGACTCAGAAAATCACAGTCCAACTGGATCTAGAGAAAAGCAAAGTATTTTCTTAGGCAAGCGCATAAATGTCCTCTATACAAACACAAATATCAAGATTGCTTGCAGCAATTGCTCTAGCTTTCTGCCTAGAAAACGCGAATGTGTTGAGTTTGTGTCTCCATGTGGAACATATTAGTTTTTCACAGCACAAAAGAAAATATTCCCTGCTTAAATTCACTAAAAACCATAAAGTCCATGGTAATTTCCAGAAAACACAAAAGAGGGCATGTAGCACGATCTGGGATTGAGTTAGTCACAACACAATAGGATATTTCTGGTTTCATCCAGTCATATCCGGACAAAGTGTTGTGGAGCTAGTATGCAATGCACTCAGGTAATCACCGTCAAACTGGTTTTGGAGTAAAGCAAACTCATTTTCTTGGTCAAGTTTATAAAATGTCATTTTTACAAATTTAATATAATGTTTTTTGCAAAAATTGATCTAGCTTTCTGCCTAGAAAACGCGAATGTGTTGAGTTTGTGTCTCCATGTGGAACATATTAGTTTTTCACAGCACAAAAGAAAATACTTTCTGCTTAAATTCATTCAAAAGCATACAGTCCATGGATAATATCAAGAAAACACAAAAGAGGGCTTGTAGCACGATCTGGGATTGAGTTCGTCACAACACAAGAGGATATTTCTGGTTTCATTCAATCATATCCAGACAAACTGTTGTGGAACTAGTATTGAATGGACTCAGAAAATCACCGTCAAACTTGTTTTGGAGGAAAGCAAACTCATATTCTTCATCAAGTGGATAATAAGTCATGTTTACATATATAAATATCATGTTTGTTTGCAGCAATTGAACCAGCTTTCTGCCTAGAGAACACGATTGTGTTCAGTTTGTGTCTCCATGTGGAAGTAATTAATGTTCCCCAGCACAAAAGGAAATATCCCCTGCTAAAATTCATTGAAAACTATAAAATCCATTCATAATATGAAGAAAACACAAAGCAGAGCCTGTAGCTCCATCTGGGATTGAGTTAGCCATAACACAAGAGGATATTCCTGGTTTCATCCAGTCATAACAGGACAATGTTTTGTGGAACTGTTATGCAATGAACTCAGAAAATAACCCTCAATCGTGTTATGTAGAAAACCAAACTCGTATGCTTGGGCAAGTGGATAAAAAGTCATGTTTACAAATATAAATATCATGTTTGTTTGAAGCAATTGCTCTAGATATCTGCCTAGAAAATACCATTGTGTTGAGTTTGTGTCTCCATGTGTAAGTAATTAGTGTTTCCCAGCACAAAAAAAATATTCCCTGCTTAAATTCATTCAAAACCATATAGTCCATGTATAATATCCAGAAAACCCAAAAGAGGATTTGTAGCATGATCTGGGATGGAGTTAGTCACAACACAAGAGGAGATTTCTGGTTTCATCCAGTCATATCCGGACAAAGTGTTGTGGAACTAGTATGGAATGGACTCAGATAATCACTGTGAAACTGGTTTTGGGGGATAACAAACTCATTTTCCTGGTCAAGTGGATAAAAAGCGATGTTCACAAACATAAATATCATGTTTGTTTGCAGCAATTGCTCTCGCTTTCTGCCAAGAGAACACAAATGTGTTGAGTCTGTGTCTCCATGTTCAATAATTAGTGTTTGCCAGCACAAAAGAAAATATTCCCTGCTTAAATGCATTCAAAACCATGAAGGCCATTGATAATATCAAGAAAACACAAAGCAGAGCCTGTAGCACCATCTGGGATCGAGTAGCCATAACACAAGAGGATATTACTCGTTTCATCCAGTCATATCCATACAAGATGTTGTCGAACTGGTATGAAATGGACTCAGATAAGCACCGTCAAACTAGATTTAGAGAAAAGCAAAGTATTTTCTTAGGCAAGTGGATAAAAAGCCATGTTTACAAATATAAATATCATGTTAGTTTGCAGCAATTGCTCTAGCTTTCTGCCTAGAAAACACGAATGCGTTGAGTTTGTGTCTCCAATGGAAGTAATTAGTGTTTCCCAGCACAAAAGGAAATATCCCTTGCTTAAATACATTCAAAATGATAAACTCCATGGATAATATCAATAAAACACAAAGCAGGGCCTGCAGCAAGGTCTGGGATTGAGTTAGCCATAACACAAGAGGATATTTCTGGTTTCATCCAGTCATATCCTGACAAAGTGTTGTGGAAGTGGTTTTCAAGGGACTCAGATAATCACGGTCAAACTGGTTTGGGGGAAAACACACTGATTTCCTTGGTGAAGTGGATAAAAGCCATGTTGACAAATATAAATATCATGTTTGTTTGTAGCAATTGCCCTAGCTCTCTGCCTATAAAACAGGAATGTGTTGCGTTTGTGTCTCCATGTGGAAGTAATTAGTTTTTCCCAGCAGAAAAGAAAATATCGCCTGCTTAAATTCATTCAAAACCATAAAGTCCATGGATAATATCAAGAAAACACAAAGCAGAGCCTGTAGCATGATCTGGGATTGAGTTAGCCATAACACAAGAGGATATTTCTGGTTTCATCCAGTCATATCTGGACAAAGTGTTGTGGAACTGGTATGCAATGGACTCAGATAATCACGGTCACAGTGGATTTTGCGGAAAACAAACTCATTTTCTTGGTCACTTGGATAAGAAGCCTGTTTACAAATATAAATATCATGTTTGTTTGCAGCAATTGCTCTAGTTTTCTACATAGAAAACAGGAATGTGTTGAGTTTGTGTCTCCATGTGGAAGTAACTAGTTTTTCCCAGCAGAAAAGAAAATAGTCCCTGCTTAAATTCATTCAAAACCATAAAGTCCATTGATAATATCTAAAAAACACAAAGCAGAGTCTATAGCACCAAGTGGGATTGAGTTAGCCATATCACAAGAGGATATTTCTGGTTGCATCCAGTCATATCCAGACAAGCTGTTGTGGAACTGGTAGGAAATGGACTCAGAAAATCACAGTCCAACTGGATCTAGAGAAAAGCAAAGTATTTTCTTAGGCAAGCGCATAAGTGTCCTCTATACAAACACAAATATCAAGATTGCTTGCAGCAATTGCTCTAGCTTTCTGCCTAGAAAACGCGAATGTGTTGAGTTTGTGTCTCCATGTGGAACATATTAGTTTTTCACAGCACAAAAGAAAATATTCCCTGCTTAAATTCACTAAAAACCATAAAGTCCATGGTAATTTCCAGAAAACACAAAAGAGGGCATGTAGCACGATCTGGGATTGAGTTAGTCACAACACAATAGGATATTTCTGGTTTCATCCAGTCATATCCGGACAAAGTGTTGTGGAGCTAGTATGCAATGCACTCAGGTAATCACCGTCAAACTGGTTTTGGAGTAAAGCAAACTCATTTTCTTGGTCAAGTTTATAAAATGTCATTTTTACAAATATAATATAATGTTTTTTGCAAAAATCGATCTAGCTTTCTGCCTAGAAAACAGGAATCTGTTGAGTTTGTGTCTCCATGTGGAACTAATTTGTTTTTCCCAGCACAAAAGAAAATACTTTCTGCTTAAATTCATTCAAAAGCATACAGTCCATGGATAATATCAAGAAAACACAAAAGAGGGCTTGTAGCACGATCTGGGATTGAGTTCGTCACAACACAAGAGGATATTTCTGGTTTCATTCAGTCATATCCAGACAAACTGTTGTGGAACTAGTATTGAATGGACTCAGAAAATCACCGTCAAACTTGTTTTGGAGGAAAGCAAACTCATATTCTTCGTCAAGTGGATAATAAGTCATGTTTACATATATAAATATCATGTTTGTTTGCAGCAATTGAACCAGCTTTCTGCCTAGAGAACACGATTGTGTTCAGTTTGTGTCTCCATGTGGAAGTAATTAGTGTTCCCCAGCACAAAAGGAAATATCCCCTGCTAAAATTCATTGAAAACTATAAAATCCATTCATAATATGAAGAAAACACAAAGCAGAGCCTGTAGCTCCATCTGGGATTGAGTTAGCCATAACACAAGAGGATATTCCTGGTTTCATCCAGTCATAACAGGACAATGTTTTGTGGAACTGTTATGCAATGAACTCAGAAAATAACCCTCAATCGTGTTTTGTAGAAAACCAAACTCGTATTCTTGGTCACTTGGATAAGAAGCCTGTTTACAAATATAAATATCATGTTTGTTTGAAGCAATTGCTCTAGATATCTGCCTAGAAA
Source organism: Lepus europaeus (assembly GCF_033115175.1). NCBI lineage: Eukaryota > Metazoa > Chordata > Mammalia > Lagomorpha > Leporidae > Lepus > Lepus europaeus. The sequence continues at coordinate 1,870,988 of NW_026909213.1, read as the reverse complement.
ATAGCATTGTGTTGAGTTTGTGTCTCCATGTGTAAGTAATTAGTGTTTCCCAGCACAAAAGAAAATATTCCCTGCTTAAATTCATTCAAAACCATATAGTCCATGTATAATATCCAGAAAACCCAAAAGAGGATTTGTAGCATGATCTGGGATGGAGTTAGTCACAACACAAGAGGAGATTTCTGGTTTCATCCAGTCATATCCGGACAAAGTGTTGTGGAACTAGTATGGAATGGACTCAGATAATCACTGTGAAACTGGTTTTGGGGGATAACAAACTCATTTTCCTGGTCAAGTGGATAAAAAGCGATGTTCACAAACATAAATATCATGTGTGTTTGCAGCAATTGCTCTCGCTTTCTGCCAAGAGAACACAAATGTGTTGAGTCTGTGTCTCCATGTTCAATAATTAGTGTTTGCCAGCACAAAAGAAAATATTCCCTGCTTAAATGCATTCAAAACCATGAAGGCCATTGATAATATCAAGAAAACACAAAGCAGAGCCTGTAGCACCATCTGGGATCGAGTAGCCATAACACAAGAGGATATTACTCGTTTCATCCAGTCATATCCATACAAGATGTTGTGGAACTGGTATGAAATGGACTCAGATAAGCACCGTAAAACTAGATTTAGAGAAAAGCAAAGTATTTTCTTAGGCAAGTGGATAAAAAGCCATGTTTACAAATATAAATATCATGTTAGTTTGCAGCAATTGCTCTAGCTTTCTGCCTAGAAAACACGAATGCTTTGAGTTTGTGTCTCCAATGGAAGTAATTAGTGTTTCCCAGCACAAAAGGAAATATCCCTTGCTTAAATACATTCAAAATGATAAACTCCATGGATAATATCAATAAAACACAAAGCAGGGCCTGCAGCAAGGTCTGGGATTGAGTTAGCCATAACACAAGAGGATATTTCTGGTTTCATCCAGTCATATCCTGACAAAGTGTTGTGGAAGTGGTTTTCAAGGGACTCAGATAATCACGGTCAAACTGGTTTGGGGGAAAACACACTGATTTCCTTGGTGAAGTGGATAAAAGCCATGTTGACAAATATAAATATCATGTTTGTTTGTAGCAATTGCCCTAGCTCTCTGCCTATAAAACAGGAATGTGTTGCGTTTGTGTCTCCATGTGGAAGTAATTAGTTTTTCCCAGCAGAAAAGAAAATATCGCCTGCTTAAATTCATTCAAAACCATAAAGTCCATGGATAATATCAAGAAAACACAAAGCAGAGCCTGTAGCATGATCTGGGATTGAGTTAGCCATAACACAAGAGGATATTTCTGGTTTCATCCAGTCATATCTGGACAAAGTGTTGTGGAACTGGTATGCAATGGACTCAGATAATCACGGTCACAGTGGATTTTGCGGAAAACAAACTCATTTTCTTGGTCACTTGGATAAGAAGCCTGTTTACAAATATAAATATCATGTTTGTTTGCAGCAATTGCTCTAGTTTTCTACATAGAAAACAGGAATGTGTTGCGTTTGTGTCTCCATGTGGAAGTAACTAGTTTTTCCCAGCAGAAAAGAAAATAGTCCCTGCTTAAATTCATTCAAAACCATAAAGTCCATTGATAATATCTAAAAAACACAAAGCAGAGTCTATAGCACCAAGTGGGATTGAGTTAGCCATATCACAAGAGGATATTTCTGGTTGCATCCAGTCATATCCAGACAAGCTGTTGTGGAACTGGTAGGAAATGGACTCAGAAAATCACAGTCCAACTGGATCTAGAGAAAAGCAAAGTATTTTCTTAGGCAAGCGCATAAGTGTCCTCTATACAAACACAAATATCAAGATTGCTTGCAGCAATTGCTCTAGCTTTCTGCCTAGAAAACGCGAATGTGTTGAGTTTGTGTCTCCATGTGGAACATATTAGTTTTTCACAGCACAAAAGAAAATATTCCCTGCTTAAATTCACTAAAAACCATAAAGTCCATGGTAATTTCCAGAAAACACAAAAGAGGGCATGTAGCACGATCTGGGATTGAGTTAGTCACAACACAATAGGATATTTCTGGTTTCATCCAGTCATATCCGGACAAAGTGTTGTGGAGCTAGTATGCAATGCACTCAGGTAATCACCGTCAAACTGGTTTTGGAGTAAAGCAAACTCATTTTCTTGGTCAAGTTTATAAAATGTCATTTTTACAAATATAATATAATGTTTTTTGCAAAAATCGATCTAGCTTTCTGCCTAGAAAACAGGAATCTGTTGAGTTTGTGTCTCCATGTGGAACTAATTTGTTTTTCCCAGCACAAAAGAAAATACTTTCTGCTTAAATTCATTCAAAAGCATACAGTCCATGGATAATATCAAGAAAACACAAAAGAGGGCTTGTAGCACGATCTGGGATTGAGTTCGTCACAACACAAGAGGATATTTCTGGTTTCATTCAGTCATATCCAGACAAACTGTTGTGGAACTAGTATTGAATGGACTCAGAAAATCACCGTCAAACTTGTTTTGGAGGAAAGCAAACTCATATTCTTCGTCAAGTGGATAATAAGTCATGTTTACATATATAAATATCATGTTTGTTTGCAGCAATTGAACCAGCTTTCTGCCTAGAGAACACGATTGTGTTCAGTTTGTGTCTCCATGTGGAAGTAATTAGTGTTCCCCAGCACAAAAGGAAATATCCCCTGCTAAAATTCATTGAAAACTATAAAATCCATTCATAATATGAAGAAAACACAAAGCAGAGCCTGTAGCTCCATCTGGGATTGAGTTAGCCATAACACAAGAGGATATTCCTGGTTTCATCCAGTCATAACAGGACAATGTTTTGTGGAACTGTTATGCAATGAACTCAGAAAATAACCCTCAATCGTGTTTTGTAGAAAACCAAACTCGTATTCTTGGTCACTTGGATAAGAAGCCTGTTTACAAATATAAATATCATGTTTGTTTGAAGCAATTGCTCTAGATATCTGCCTAGAAAATAGCATTGTGTTGAGTTTGTGTCTCCATGTGTAAGTAATTAGTGTTTCCCAGCACAAAAGAAAATATTCCCTGCTTAAATTCATTCAAAACCATATAGTCCATGTATAATATCCAGAAAACCCAAAAGAGGATTTGTAGCATGATCTGGGATGGAGTTAGTCACAACACAAGAGGAGATTTCTGGTTTCATCCAGTCATATCCGGACAAAGTGTTGTGGAACTAGTATGGAATGGACTCAGATAATCACTGTGAAACTGGTTTTGGGGGATAACAAACTCATTTTCCTGGTCAAGTGGATAAAAAGCGATGTTCACAAACATAAATATCATGTGTGTTTGCAGCAATTGCTCTCGCTTTCTGCCAAGAGAACACAAATGTGTTGAGTCTGTGTCTCCATGTTCAATAATTAGTGTTTGCCAGCACAAAAGAAAATATTCCCTGCTTAAATGCATTCAAAACCATGAAGGCCATTGATAATATCAAGAAAACACAAAGCAGAGCCTGTAGCACCATCTGGGATCGAGTAGCCATAACACAAGAGGATATTACTCGTTTCATCCAGTCATATCCATACAAGATGTTGTGGAACTGGTATGAAATGGACTCAGATAAGCACCGTAAAACTAGATTTAGAGAAAAGCAAAGTATTTTCTTAGGCAAGTGGATAAAAAGCCATGTTTACAAATATAAATATCATGTTAGTTTGCAGCAATTGCTCTAGCTTTCTGCCTAGAAAACACGAATGCTTTGAGTTTGTGTCTCCAATGGAAGTAATTAGTGTTTCCCAGCACAAAAGGAAATATCCCTTGCTTAAATACATTCAAAATGATAAACTCCATGGATAATATCAATAAAACACAAAGCAGGGCCTGCAGCAAGGTCTGGGATTGAGTTAGCCATAACACAAGAGGATATTTCTGGTTTCATCCAGTCATATCCTGACAAAGTGTTGTGGAAGTGGTTTTCAAGGGACTCAGATAATCACGGTCAAACTGGTTTGGGGGAAAACACACTGATTTCCTTGGTGAAGTGGATAAAAGCCATGTTGACAAATATAAATATCATGTTTGTTTGTAGCAATTGCCCTAGCTCTCTGCCTATAAAACAGGAATGTGTTGCGTTTGTGTCTCCATGTGGAAGTAATTAGTTTTTCCCAGCAGAAAAGAAAATATCGCCTGCTTAAATTCATTCAAAACCATAAAGTCCATGGATAATATCAAGAAAACACAAAGCAGAGCCTGTAGCATGATCTGGGATTGAGTTAGCCATAACACAAGAGGATATTTCTGGTTTCATCCAGTCATATCTGGACAAAGTGTTGTGGAACTGGTATGCAATGGACTCAGATAATCACGGTCACAGTGGATTTTGCGGAAAACAAACTCATTTTCTTGGTCACTTGGATAAGAAGCCTGTTTACAAATATAAATATCATGTTTGTTTGCAGCAATTGCTCTAGTTTTCTACATAGAAAACAGGAATGTGTTGCGTTTGTGTCTCCATGTGGAAGTAACTAGTTTTTCCCAGCAGAAAAGAAAATAGTCCCTGCTTAAATTCATTCAAAACCATAAAGTCCATTGATAATATCTAAAAAACACAAAGCAGAGTCTATAGCACCAAGTGGGATTGAGTTAGCCATATCACAAGAGGATATTTCTGGTTGCATCCAGTCATATCCAGACAAGCTGTTGTGGAACTGGTAGGAAATGGACTCAGAAAATCACAGTCAAACTGGATCTAGAGAAAAGCAAAGTATTTTCTTAGGCAAGCGCATAAGTGTCCTCTATACAAACACAAATATCAAGATTGCTTGCAGCAATTGCTCTAGCTTTCTGCCTAGAAAACGCGAATGTGTTGAGTTTGTGTCTCCATGTGGAACATATTAGTTTTTCACAGCACAAAAGAAAATATTCCCTGCTTAAATTCACTAAAAACCATAAAGTCCATGGTAATTTCCAGAAAACACAAAAGAGGGCATGTAGCACGATCTGGGATTGAGTTAGTCACAACACAATAGGATATTTCTGGTTTCATCCAGTCATATCCGGACAAAGTGTTGTGGAGCTAGTATGCAATGCACTCAGGTAATCACCGTCAAACTGGTTTTGGAGTAAAGCAAACTCATTTTCTTGGTCAAGTTTATAAAATGTCATTTTTACAAATATAATATAATGTTTTTTGCAAAAATCGATCTAGCTTTCTGCCTAGAAAACAGGAATCTGTTGAGTTTGTGTCTCCATGTGGAACTAATTTGTTTTTCCCAGCACAAAAGAAAATACTTTCTGCTTAAATTCATTCAAAAGCATACAGTCCATGGATAATATCAAGAAAACACAAAAGAGGGCTTGTAGCACGATCTGGGATTGAGTTCGTCACAACACAAGAGGATATTTCTGGTTTCATTCAGTCATATCCAGACAAACTGTTGTGGAACTAGTATTGAATGGACTCAGAAAATCACCGTCAAACTTGTTTTGGAGGAAAGCAAACTCATATTCTTCGTCAAGTGGATAATAAGTCATGTTTACATATATAAATATCATGTTTGTTTGCAGCAATTGAACCAGCTTTCTGCCTAGAAAACACGATTGTGTTCAGTTTGTGTCTCCATGTGGAAGTAATTAGTGTTCCCCAGCACAAAAGGAAATATCCCCTGCTAAAATTCATTGAAAACTATAAAATCCATTCATAATATGAAGAAAACACAAAGCAGAGCCTGTAGCTCCATCTGGGATTGAGTTAGCCATAACACAAGAGGATATTCCTGGTTTCATCCAGTCATAACAGGACAATGTTTTGTGGAACTGTTATGCAATGAACTCAGAAAATAACCCTCAATCGTGTTTTGTAGAAAACCAAACTCGTATTCTTGGTCACTTGGATAAGAAGCCTGTTTACAAATATAAATATCATGTTTGTTTGAAGCAATTGCTCTAGATATCTGCCTAGAAAATAGCATTGTGTTGAGTTTGTGTCTCCATGTGTAAGTAATTAGTGTTTCCCAGCACAAAAGAAAATATTCCCTGCTTAAATTCATTCAAAACCATATAGTCCATGTATAATATCCAGAAAACCCAAAAGAGGATTTGTAGCATGATCTGGGATGGAGTTAGTCACAACACAAGAGGAGATTTCTGGTTTCATCCAGTCATATCCGGACAAAGTGTTGTGGAACTAGTATGGAATGGACTCAGATAATCACTGTGAAACTGGTTTTGGGGGATAACAAACTCATTTTCCTGGTCAAGTGGATAAAAAGCGATGTTCACAAACATAAATATCATGTGTGTTTGCAGCAATTGCTCTCGCTTTCTGCCAAGAGAACACAAATGTGTTGAGTCTGTGTCTCCATGTTCAATAATTAGTGTTTGCCAGCACAAAAGAAAATATTCCCTGCTTAAATGCATTCAAAACCATGAAGGCCATTGATAATATCAAGAAAACACAAAGCAGAGCCTGTAGCACCATCTGGGATCGAGTAGCCATAACACAAGAGGATATTACTCGTTTCATCCAGTCATATCCATACAAGATGTTGTGGAACTGGTATGAAATGGACTCAGATAAGCACCGTAAAACTAGATTTAGAGAAAAGCAAAGTATTTTCTTAGGCAAGTGGATAAAAAGCCATGTTTACAAATATAAATATCATGTTAGTTTGCAGCAATTGCTCTAGCTTTCTGCCTAGAAAACACGAATGCGTTGAGTTTGTGTCTCCAATGGAAGTAATTAGTGTTTCCCAGCACAAAAGGAAATATCCCTTGCTTAAATACATTCAAAATGATAAACTCCATGGATAATATCAATAAAACACAAAGCAGGGCCTGCAGCAAGGTCTGGGATTGAGTTAGCCATAACACAAGAGGATATTTCTGGTTTCATCCAGTCATATCCTGACAAAGTGTTGTGGAAGTGGTTTTCAAGGGACTCAGATAATCACGGTCAAACTGGTTTGGGGGAAAACACACTGATTTCCTTGGTGAAGTGGATAAAAGCCATGTTGACAAATATAAATATCATGTTTGTTTGTAGCAATTGCTCTAGCTCTCTGCCTATAAAACAGGAATGTGTTGCGTTTGTGTCTCCATGTGGAAGTAATTAGTTTTTCCCAGCAGAAAAGAAAATATCGCCTGCTTAAATTCATTCAAAACCATAAAGTCCATGGATAATATCAAGAAAACACAAAGCAGAGCCTGTAGCATGATCTGGGATGGAGTTAGCCATAACACAAGAGGATATTTCTGGTTTCATCCAGTCATATCTGGACAAAGTGTTGTGGAACTGGTATGCAATGGACTCAGATAATCACTGTGAAACTGGTTTTGGGGGATAACAAACTCATTTTCCTGGTCAAGTGGATAAAAAGCGATGTTCACAAACATAAATATCATGTGTGTTTGCAGCAATTGCTCTCGCTTTCTGCCAAGAGAACACAAATGTGTTGAGTCTGTGTCTCCATGTTCAATAATTAGTGTTTGCCAGCACAAAAGAAAATATTCCCTGCTTAAATGCATTCAAAACCATGAAGGCCATTGATAATATCAAGAAAACACAAAGCAGAGCCTGTAGCACCATCTGGGATCGAGTAGCCATAACACAAGAGGATATTACTCGTTTCATCCAGTCATATCCATACAAGATGTTGTGGAACTGGTATGAAATGGACTCAGATAAGCACCGTAAAACTAGATTTAGAGAAAAGCAAAGTATTTTCTTAGGCAAGTGGATAAAAAGCCATGTTTACAAATATAAATATCATGTTAGTTTGCAGCAATTGCTCTAGCTTTCTGCCTAGAAAACATGAATGCGTTGAGTTTGTGTCTCCAATGGAAGTAATTAGTGTTTCCCAGCACAAAAGGAAATATCCCTTGCTTAAATACATTCAAAATGATAAACTCCATGGATAATATCAATAAAACACAAAGCAGGGCCTGCAGCAAGGTCTGGGATTGAGTTAGCCATAACACAAGAGGATATTTCTGGTTTCATCCAGTCATATCCTGACAAAGTGTTGTGGAAGTGGTTTTCAAGGGACTCAGATAATCACGGTCAAACTGGTTTGGGGGAAAACACACTGATTTCCTTGGTGAAGTGGATAAAAGCCATGTTGACAAATATAAATATCATGTTTGTTTGTAGCAATTGCTCTAGCTTTCTGCCTATAAAACAGGAATGTGTTGCGTTTGTGTCTCCATGTGGAAGTAATTAGTTTTTCCCAGCAGAAAAGAAAATATCGCCTGCTTAAATTCATTCAAAACCATAAAGTCCATGGATAATATCAAGAAAACACAAAGCAGAGCCTGTAGCATGATCTGGGATTGAGTTAGCCATAACACAAGAGGATATTTCTGGTTTCATCCAGTCATATCCGGACAAAGTGTTGTGGAACTGGTATGCAATGGACTCAGATAATCACGGTCACAGTGGATTTTGCGGAAAACAAACTCATTTTCTTGGTCACTTGGATAAGAAGCCTGTTTACAAATATAAATATCATGTTTGTTTGCAGCAATTGCTCTAGTTTTCTACATAGAAAACAGGAGTGTGTTGAGTTTGTGTCTCCATGTGGAAGTAACTAGTTTTTCCCAGCACAAAAGAAAATAGTCCCTGCTTAAATTCATTCAAAACCATAAAGTCCATTGATAATATCTAAAAAACACAAAGCAGAGTCTATAGCACCAAGTGGGATTGAGTTAGCCATATCACAAGAGGATATTTCTGGTTGCATCCAGTCATATCCAGACAAGCTGTTGTGGAACTGGTAGGAAATGGACTCAGAAAATCACAGTCCAACTGGATCTAGAGAAAAGCAAAGTATTTTCTTAGGCAAGCGCATAAATGTCCTCTATACAAACACAAATATCAAGATTGCTTGCAGCAATTGCTCTAGCTTTCTGCCTAGAAAACGCGAATGTGTTGAGTTTGTGTCTCCATGTGGAACATATTAGTTTTTCACAGCACAAAAGAAAATATTCCCTGCTTAAATTCACTAAAAACCATAAAGTCCATGGCTAATTTCCAGAAAACACAAAAGAGGGCATGTAGCACGATCTGGGATTGAGTTAGTCACAACACAATAGGATATTTCTGGTTTCATCCAGTCATATCCGGACAAAGTGTTGTGGAGCTAGTATGCAATGCACTCAGGTAATCACCGTCAAACTGGTTTTGGAGTAAAGCAAACTCATTTTCTTGGTCAAGTTTATAAAATGTCATTTTTACAAATGTAATATAATGTTTTTTGCAAAAATTGATCTAGCTTTCTGCCTAGAAAACAGGAATCTGTTGAGTTTGTGTCTCCATGTGGAACTAATTTGTTTTTCCCAGCACAAAAGAAAATACTTTCTGCTTAAATTCATTCAAAAGTATACAGTCCATGGATAATATCAAGAAAACACAAAAGAGGGCTTGTAGCACGATCTGGGATTGAGTTAGTCACAACACAAGAGGATATTTCTGGTTTCATTCAGTCATATCCAGACAAACTGTTGTGGAACTAGTATTGAATGGACTCAGAAAATCACCGTCAAACTTGTTTTGGAGGAAAGCAAACTCATATTCTTCGTCAAGTGGATAATAAGTCATGTTTACATATATAAATATCATGTTTGTTTGCAGCAATTGAACCAGCTTTCTGCCTAGAGAACACGATTGTGTTCAGTTTGTGTCTCCATGTGGAAGTAATTAGTGTTCCCCAGCACAAAAGGAAATATCCCCTGCTAAAATTCATTGAAAACTGTAAAATCCATTCATAATATGAAGAAAACACAAAGCAGAGCCTGTAGCTCCATCTGGGATTGAGTTAGCCATAACACAAGAGGATATTCCTGGTTTCATCCAGTCATAACAGGACAATGTTTTGTGGAACTGTTATGCAATGAACTCAGAAAATAACCCTCAATCGTGTTTTGTAGAAAACCAAACTCGTATGCTTGGGCAAGTGGATAAAAAGTCATGTTTACAAATATAAATATCATGTTTGTTTGAAGCAATTGCTCTAGATATCTGCCTAGAAAATACCATTGTGTTGAGTTTGTGTCTCCATGTGTAAGTAATTAGTGTTTCCCAGCACAAAAGAAAATATTCCCTGCTTAAATTCATTCAAAACCATATAGTCCATGTATAATATCCAGAAAACCCAAAAGAGGATTTGTACCATGATCTGGGATGGAGTTAGTCATAACACAAGAGGAGATTTCTGGTTTCATCCAGTCATATCCGGACAAAGTGTTGTGGAACTAGTATGGAATGGACTCAGATAATCACTGTGAAACTGGTTTTGGGGGATAACAAACTCATTTTCCTGGTCAAGTGGATAAAAAGCGATGTTCACAAACATAAATATCATGTGTGTTTGCAGCAATTGCTCTCGCTTTCTGCCAAGAGAACACAAATGTGTTGAGTCTGTGTCTCCATGTTCAATAATTAGTGTTTGCCAGCACAAAAGAAAATATTCCCTGCTTAAATGCATTCAAAACCATGAAGGCCATTGATAATATCAAGAAAACACAAAGCAGAGCCTGTAGCACCATCTGGGATCGAGTAGCCATAACACAAGAGGATATTACTGGTTTCATCCAGTCATATCCATACAAGATGTTGTGGAACTGGTATGAAATGGACTCAGATAAGCACCGTAAAACTAGATTTAGAGAAAAGCAAAGTATTTTCTTAGGCAAGTGGATAAAAAGCCATGTTTACAAATATAAATATCATGTTAGTTTGCAGCAATTGCTCTAGCTTTCTGCCTAGAAAACACGAATGCGTTGAGTTTGTGTCTCCAATGGAAGTAATTAGTGTTTCCCAGCACAAAAGGAAATATCCCTTGCTTAAATACATTCAAAATGATAAACTCCATGGATAATATCAATAAAACACAAAGCAGGGCCTGCAGCAAGGTCTGGGATTGAGTTAGCCATAACACAAGAGGATATTTCTGGTTTCATCCAGTCATATCCTGACAAAGTGTTGTGGAAGTGGTTTTCAAGGGACTCAGATAATCACGGTCAAACTGGTTTGGGGGAAAACACACTGATTTCCTTGGTGAAGTGGATAAAAGCCATGTTGACAAATATAAATATCATGTTTGTTTGTAGCAATTGCTCTAGCTTTCTGCCTATAAAACAGGAATGTGTTGCGTTTGTGTCTCCATGTGGAAGTAATTAGTTTTTCCCAGCAGAAAAGAAAATATCGCCTGCTTAAATTCATTCAAAACCATAAAGTCCATGGATAATATCAAGAAAACACAAAGCAGAGCCTGTAGCATGATCTGGGATTGAGTTAGCCATAACACAAGAGGATATTTCTGGTTTCATCCAGTCATATCCGGACAAAGTGTTGTGGAACTGGTATGCAATGGACTCAGATAATCACGGTCACAGTGGATTTTGCGGAAAACAAACTCATTTTCTTGGTCACTTGGATAAGAAGCCTGTTTACAAATATAAATATCATGTTTGTTTGCAGCAATTGCTCTAGTTTTCTACATAGAAAACAGGAATGTGTTGAGTTTGTGTCTCCATGTGGAAGTAACTAGTTTTTCCCAGCACAAAAGAAAATAGTCCCTGCTTAAATTCATTCAAAACCATAAAGTCCATTGATAATATCTAAAAAACACAAAGCAGAGTCCATAGCACCAAGTGGGATTGAGTTAGCCATATCACAAGAGGATATTTCTGGTTGCATCCAGTCATATCCAGACAAGCTGTTGTGGAACTGGTAGGAAATGGACTCAGAAAATCACAGTCCAACTGGATCTAGAGAAAAGCAAAGTATTTTCTTAGGCAAGCGCATAAATGTCCTCTATACAAACACAAATATCAAGATTGCTTGCAGCAATTGCTCTAGCTTTCTGCCTAGAAAACGCGAATGTGTTGAGTTTGTGTCTCCATGTGGAACATATTAGTTTTTCACAGCACAAAAGAAAATATTCCCTGCTTAAATTCACTAAAAACCATAAAGTCCATGGCTAATTTCCAGAAAACACAAAAGAGGGCATGTAGCACGATCTGGGATTGAGTTAGTCACAACACAAGAGGATATTTCTGGTTTCATCCAGTCATATCCGGACAAAGTGTTGTGGAGCTAGTATGCAATGTACTCAGGTAATCACCGTCAAACTGGTTTTGGAGTAAAGCAAACTCATTTTCTTGGTCAAGTTTATAAAATGTCATTTTTACAAATGTAATATAATGTTTTTTGCAAAAATTGATCTAGCTTTCTGCCTAGAAAACAGGAATCTGTTGAGTTTGTGTCTCCATGTGGAACTAATTTGTTTTTCCCAGCACAAAAGAAAATACTTTCTGCTTAAATTCATTCAAAAGTATACAGTCCATGGATAATATCAAGAAAACACAAAAGAGGGCTTGTAGCACGATCTGGGATTGAGTTAGTCACAACACAAGAGGATATTTCTGGTTTCATTCAGTCATATCCAGACAAACTGTTGTGGAACTAGTATTGAATGGACTCAGAAAATCACCGTCAAACTTGTTTTGGAGGAAAGCAAACTCATATTCTTCGTCAAGTGGATAATAAGTCATGTTTACATATATAAATATCATGTTTGTTTGCAGCAATTGAACCAGCTTTCTGCCTAGAGAACACGATTGTGTTCAGTTTGTGTCTCCATGTGGAAGTAATTAGTGTTCCCCAGCACAAAAGGAAATATCCCCTGCTAAAATTCATTGAAAACTGTAAAATCCATTCATAATATGAAGAAAACACAAAGCAGAGCCTGTAGCTCCATCTGGGATTGAGTTAGCCATAACACAAGAGGATATTCCTGGTTTCATCCAGTCATAACAGGACAATGTTTTGTGGAACTGTTATGCAATGAACTCAGAAAATAACCCTCAATCGTGTTATGTAGAAAACCAAACTCGTATGCTTGGGCAAGTGGATAAAAAGTCATGTTTACAAATATAAATATCATGTTTGTTTGAAGCAATTGCTCTAGATATCTGACTAGAAAATACCATTGTGTTGAGTTTGTGTCTCCATGTGTAAGTAATTAGTGTTTCCCAGCACAAAAGAAAATATTCCCTGCTTAAATTCATTCAAAACCATATAGTCCATGTATAATATCCAGAAAACCCAAAAGAGGATTTGTAGCATGATCTGGGATGGAGTTAGTCATAACACAAGAGGAGATTTCTGGTTTCATCCAGTCATATCCGGACAAAGTGTTGTGGAACTAGTATGGAATGGACTCAGATAATCACTGTGAAACTGGTTTTGGGGGATAACAAACTCATTTTCCTGGTCAAGTGGATAAAAAGCGATGTTCACAAACATAAATATCATGTGTGTTTGCAGCAATTGCTCTCGCTTTCTGCCAAGAGAACACAAATGTGTTGAGTCTGTGTCTCCATGTTCAATAATTAGTGTTTGCCAGCACAAAAGAAAATATTCCCTGCTTAAATGCATTCAAAACCATGAAGGCCATTGATAATATCAAGAAAACACAAAGCAGAGCCTGTAGCACCATCTGGGATCGAGTAGCCATAACACAAGAGGATATTACTCGTTTCATCCAGTCATATCCATACAAGATGTTGTGGAACTGGTATGAAATGGACTCAGATAAGCACCGTAAAACTAGATTTAGAGAAAAGCAAAGTATTTTCTTAGGCAAGTGGATAAAAAGCCATGTTTACAAATATAAATATCATGTTAGTTTGCAGCAATTGCTCTAGCTTTCTGCCTAGAAAACACGAATGCGTTGAGTTTGTGTCTCCAATGGAAGTAATTAGTGTTTCCCAGCACAAAAGGAAATATCCCTTGCTTAAATACATTCAAAATGATAAACTCCATGGATAATATCAATAAAACACAAAGCAGGGCCTGCAGCAAGGTCTGGGATTGAGTTAGCCATAACACAAGAGGATATTTCTGGTTTCATCCAGTCATATCCTGACAAAGTGTTGTGGAAGTGGTTTTCAAGGGACTCAGATAATCACGGTCAAACTGGTTTGGGGGAAAACACACTGATTTCCTTGGTGAAGTGGATAAAAGCCATGTTGACAAATATAAATATCATGTTTGTTTGTAGCAATTGCCCTAGCTTTCTGCCTATAAAACAGGAATGTGTTGCGTTTGTGTCTCCATGTGGAAGTAATTAGTTTTTCCCAGCAGAAAAGAAAATATCGCCTGCTTAAATTCATTCAAAACCATAAAGTCCATGGATAATATCAAGAAAACACAAAGCAGAGCCTGTAGCATGATCTGGGATTGAGTTAGCCATAACACAAGAGGATATTTCTGGTTTCATCCAGTCATATCTGGACAAAGTGTTGTGGAACTGGTATGCAATGGACTCAGATAATCATGGTCACAGTGGATTTTGCGGAAAACAAACTCATTTTCTTGGTCACTTGGATAAGAAGCCTGTTTACAAATATAAATATCATGTTTGTTTGCAGCAATTGCTCTAGTTTTCTACATAGAAAACAGGAGTGTGTTGAGTTTGTGTCTCCATGTGGAAGTAACTAGTTTTTCCCAGCAGAAAAGAAAATAGTCCCTGCTTAAATTCATTCAAAACCATAAAGTCCATTGATAATATCTAAAAAACACAAAGCAGAGTCTATAGCACCAAGTGGGATTGAGTTAGCCATATCACAAGAGGATATTTCTGGTTTCATCCAGTCATATCCAGACAAGCTGTTGTGGAACTGGTAGGAAATGGACTCAGAAAATCACAGTCCAACTGGATCTAGAGAAAAGCAAAGTATTTTCTTAGGCAAGCGCATAAATGTCCTCTATACAAACACAAATATCAAGATTGCTTGCAGCAATTGCTCTAGCTTTCTGCCTAGAAAACGCGAATGTGTTGAGTTTGTGTCTCCATGTGGAACATATTAGTTTTTCACAGCACAAAAGAAAATATTCCCTGCTTAAATTCACTAAAAACCATAAAGTCCATGGCTAATTTCCAGAAAACACAAAAGAGGGCATGTAGCACGATCTGGGATTGAGTTAGTCACAACACAAGAGGATATTTCTGGTTTCATCCAGTCATATCCGGACAAAGTGTTGTGGAGCTAGTATGCAATGCACTCAGGTAATCACCGTCAAACTGGTTTTGGAGTAAAGCAAACTCATTTTCTTGGTCAAGTTTATAAAATGTCATTTTTACAAATGTAATATAATGTTTTTTGCAAAAATTGATCTAGCTTTCTGCCTAGAAAACAGGAATCTGTTGAGTTTGTGTCTCCATGTGGAACTAATTTGTTTTTCCCAGCACAAAAGAAAATACTTTCTGCTTAAATTCATTCAAAAGCATACAGTCCATGGATAATATCAAGAAAACACAAAAGAGGGCTTGTAGCACGATCTGGGATTGAGTTCGTCACAACACAAGAGGATATTTCTGGTTTCATTCAGTCATATCCAGACAAACTGTTGTGGAACTAGTATTGAATGGACTCAGAAAATCACCGTCAAACTTGTTTTGGAGGAAAGCAAACTCATATTCTTCGTCAAGTGGATAATAAGTCATGTTTACATATATAAATATCATGTTTGTTTGCAGCAATTGAACCAGCTTTCTGCCTAGAGAACACGATTGTGTTCAGTTTGTGTCTCCATGTGGAAGTAATTAGTGTTCCCCAGCACAAAAGGAAATATCCCCTGCTAAAATTCATTGAAAACTGTAAAATCCATTCATAATATGAAGAAAACACAAAGCAGAGCCTGTAGCTCCATCTGGGATTGAGTTAGCCATAACACAAGAGGATATTCCTGGTTTCATCCAGTCATAACAGGACAATGTTTTGTGGAACTGTTATGCAATGAACTCAGAAAATAACCCTCAATCGTGTTATGTAGAAAACCAAACTCGTATGCTTGGGCAAGTGGATAAAAAGTCATGTTTACAAATATAAATATCATGTTTGTTTGAAGCAATTGCTCTAGATATCTGACTAGAAAATACCATTGTGTTGAGTTTGTGTCTCCATGTGTAAGTAATTAGTGTTTCCCAGCACAAAAGAAAATATTCCCTGCTTAAATTCATTCAAAACCATATAGTCCATGTATAATATCCAGAAAACCCAAAAGAGGATTTGTAGCATGATCTGGGATGGAGTTAGTCATAACACAAGAGGAGATTTCTGGTTTCATCCAGTCATATCCGGACAAAGTGTTGTGGAACTAGTATGGAATGGACTCAGATAATCACTGTGAAACTGGTTTTGGGGGATAACAAACTCATTTTCCTGGTCAAGTGGATAAAAAGCGATGTTCACAAACATAAATATCATGTGTGTTTGCAGCAATTGCTCTCGCTTTCTGCCAAGAGAACACAAATGTGTTGAGTCTGTGTCTCCATGTTCAATAATTAGTGTTTGCCAGCACAAAAGAAAATATTCCCTGCTTAAATGCATTCAAAACCATGAAGGCCATTGATAATATCAAGAAAACACAAAGCAGAGCCTGTAGCACCATCTGGGATCGAGTAGCCATAACACAAGAGGATATTACTCGTTTCATCCAGTCATATCCATACAAGATGTTGTGGAACTGGTATGAAATGGACTCAGATAAGCACCGTAAAACTAGATTTAGAGAAAAGCAAAGTATTTTCTTAGGCAAGTGGATAAAAAGCCATGTTTACAAATATAAATATCATGTTAGTTTGCAGCAATTGCTCTAGCTTTCTGCCTAGAAAACACGAATGCGTTGAGTTTGTGTCTCCAATGGAAGTAATTAGTGTTTCCCAGCACAAAAGGAAATATCCCTTGCTTAAATACATTCAAAATGATAAACTCCATGGATAATATCAATAAAACACAAAGCAGGGCCTGCAGCAAGGTCTGGGATTGAGTTAGCCATAACACAAGAGGATATTTCTGGTTTCATCCAGTCATATCCTGACAAAGTGTTGTGGAAGTGGTTTTCAAGGGACTCAGATAATCACGGTCAAACTGGTTTGGGGGAAAACACACTGATTTCCTTGGTGAAGTGGATAAAAGCCATGTTGACAAATATAAATATCATGTTTGTTTGTAGCAATTGCTCTAGCTTTCTGCCTATAAAACAGGAATGTGTTGCGTTTGTGTCTCCATGTGGAAGTAATTAGTTTTTCCCAGCAGAAAAGAAAATATCGCCTGCTTAAATTCATTCAAAACCATAAAGTCCATGGATAATATCAAGAAAACACAAAGCAGAGCCTGTAGCATGATCTGGGATTGAGTTAGCCATAACACAAGAGGATATTTCTGGTTTCATCCAGTCATATCTGGACAAAGTGTTGTGGAACTGGTATGCAATGGACTCAGATAATCATGGTCACAGTGGATTTTGCGGAAAACAAACTCATTTTCTTGGTCACTTGGATAAGAAGCCTGTTTACAAATATAAATATCATGTTTGTTTGCAGCAATTGCTCTAGTTTTCTACATAGAAAACAGGAGTGTGTTGAGTTTGTGTCTCCATGTGGAAGTAACTAGTTTTTCCCAGCAGAAAAGAAAATAGTCCCTGCTTAAATTCATTCAAAACCATAAAGTCCATTGATAATATCTAAAAAACACAAAGCAGAGTCTATAGCACCAAGTGGGATTGAGTTAGCCATATCACAAGAGGATATTTCTGGTTGCATCCAGTCATATCCAGACAAGCTGTTGTGGAACTGGTAGGAAATGGACTCAGAAAATCACAGTCCAACTGGATCTAGAGAAAAGCAAAGTATTTTCTTAGGCAAGCGCATAAATGTCCTCTATACAAACACAAATATCAAGATTGCTTGCAGCAATTGCTCTAGCTTTCTGCCTAGAAAACGCGAATGTGTTGAGTTTGTGTCTCCATGTGGAACATATTAGTTTTTCACAGCACAAAAGAAAATATTCCCTGCTTAAATTCACTAAAAACCATAAAGTCCATGGCTAATTTCCAGAAAACACAAAAGAGGGCATGTAGCACGATCTGGGATTGAGTTAGTCACAACACAAGAGGATATTTCTGGTTTCATCCAGTCATATCCGGACAAAGTGTTGTGGAGCTAGTATGCAATGCACTCAGGTAATCACCGTCAAACTGGTTTTGGAGTAAAGCAAACTCATTTTCTTGGTCAAGTTTATAAAATGTCATTTTTACAAATGTAATATAATGTTTTTTGCAAAAATTGATCTAGCTTTCTGCCTAGAAAACAGGAATCTGTTGAGTTTGTGTCTCCATGTGGAACTAATTTGTTTTTCCCAGCACAAAAGAAAATACTTTCTGCTTAAATTCATTCAAAAGCATACAGTCCATGGATAATATCAAGAAAACACAAAAGAGGGCTTGTAGCACGATCTGGGATTGAGTTCGTCACAACACAAGAGGATATTTCTGGTTTCATTCAGTCATATCCAGACAAACTGTTGTGGAACTAGTATTGAATGGACTCAGAAAATCACCGTCAAACTTGTTTTGGAGGAAAGCAAACTCATATTCTTCGTCAAGTGGATAATAAGTCATGTTTACATATATAAATATCATGTTTGTTTGCAGCAATTGAACCAGCTTTCTGCCTAGAAAACACGATTGTGTTCAGTTTGTGTCTCCATGTGGAAGTAATTAGTGTTCCCCAGCACAAAAGGAAATATCCCCTGCTAAAATTCATTGAAAACTGTAAAATCCATTCATAATATGAAGAAAACACAAAGCAGAGCCTGTAGCTCCATCTGGGATTGAGTTAGCCATAACACAAGAGGATATTCCTGGTTTCATCCAGTCATAACAGGACAATGTTTTGTGGAACTGTTATGCAATGAACTCAGAAAATAACCCTCAATCGTGTTTTGTAGAAAACCAAACTCGTATGCTTGGGCAAGTGGATAAAAAGTCATGTTTACAAATATAAATATCATGTTTGTTTGAAGCAATTGCTCTAGATATCTGCCTAGAAAATACCATTGTGTTGAGTTTGTGTCTCCATGTGTAAGTAATTAGTGTTTCCCAGCACAAAAGAAAATATTCCCTGCTTAAATTCATTCAAAACCATATAGTCCATGTATAATATCCAGAAAACCCAAAAGAGGATTTGTAGCATGATCTGGGATGGAGTTAGTCATAACACAAGAGGAGATTTCTGGTTTCATCCAGTCATATCCGGACAAAGTGTTGTGGAACTAGTATGGAATGGACTCAGATAATCACTGTGAAACTGGTTTTGGGGGATAACAAACTCATTTTCCTGGTCAAGTGGATAAAAAGCGATGTTCACAAACATAAATATCATGTGTGTTTGCAGCAATTGCTCTCGCTTTCTGCCAAGAGAACACAAATGTGTTGAGTCTGTGTCTCCATGTTCAATAATTAGTGTTTGCCAGCACAAAAGAAAATATTCCCTGCTTAAATGCATTCAAAACCATGAAGGCCATTGATAATATCAAGAAAACACAAAGCAGAGCCTGTAGCACCATCTGGGATCGAGTAGCCATAACACAAGAGGATATTACTCGTTTCATCCAGTCATATCCATACAAGATGTTGTGGAACTGGTATGAAATGGACTCAGATAAGCACCGTAAAACTAGATTTAGAGAAAAGCAAAGTATTTTCTTAGGCAAGTGGATAAAAAGCCATGTTTACAAATATAAATATCATGTTAGTTTGCAGCAATTGCTCTAGCTTTCTGCCTAGAAAACACGAATGCGTTGAGTTTGTGTCTCCAATGGAAGTAATTAGTGTTTCCCAGCACAAAAGGAAATATCCCTTGCTTAAATACATTCAAAATGATAAACTCCATGGATAATATCAATAAAACACAAAGCAGGGCCTGCAGCAAGGTCTGGGATTGAGTTAGCCATAACACAAGAGGATATTTCTGGTTTCATCCAGTCATATCCTGACAAAGTGTTGTGGAAGTGGTTTTCAAGGGACTCAGATAATCACGGTCAAACTGGTTTGGGGGAAAACACACTGATTTCCTTGGTGAAGTGGATAAAAGCCATGTTGACAAATATAAATATCATGTTTGTTTGTAGCAATTGCTCTAGCTTTCTGCCTATAAAACAGGAATGTGTTGCGTTTGTGTCTCCATGTGGAAGTAATTAGTTTTTCCCAGCAGAAAAGAAAATATCGCCTGCTTAAATTCATTCAAAACCATAAAGTCCATGGATAATATCAAGAAAACACAAAGCAGAGCCTGTAGCATGATCTGGGATTGAGTTAGCCATAACACAAGAGGATATTTCTGGTTTCATCCAGTCATATCTGGACAAAGTGTTGTGGAACTGGTATGCAATGGACTCAGATAATCATGGTCACAGTGGATTTTGCGGAAAACAAACTCATTTTCTTGGTCACTTGGATAAGAAGCCTGTTTACAAATATAAATATCATGTTTGTTTGCAGCAATTGCTCTAGTTTTCTACATAGAAAACAGGAGTGTGTTGAGTTTGTGTCTCCATGTGGAAGTAACTAGTTTTTCCCAGCAGAAAAGAAAATAGTCCCTGCTTAAATTCATTCAAAACCATAAAGTCCATTGATAATATCTAAAAAACACAAAGCAGAGTCTATAGCACCAAGTGGGATTGAGTTAGCCATATCACAAGAGGATATTTCTGGTTTCATCCAGTCATATCCAGACAAGCTGTTGTGGAACTGGTAGGAAATGGACTCAGAAAATCACAGTCCAACTGGATCTAGAGAAAAGCAAAGTATTTTCTTAGGCAAGCGCATAAATGTCCTCTATACAAACACAAATATCAAGATTGCTTGCAGCAATTGCTCTAGCTTTCTGCCTAGAAAACGCGAATGTGTTGAGTTTGTGTCTCCATGTGGAACATATTAGTTTTTCACAGCACAAAAGAAAATATTCCCTGCTTAAATTCACTAAAAACCATAAAGTCCATGGCTAATTTCCAGAAAACACAAAAGAGGGCATGTAGCACGATCTGGGATTGAGTTAGTCACAACACAAGAGGATATTTCTGGTTTCATCCAGTCATATCCGGACAAAGTGTTGTGGAGCTAGTATGCAATGCACTCAGGTAATCACCGTCAAACTGGTTTTGGAGTAAAGCAAACTCATTTTCTTGGTCAAGTTTATAAAATGTCATTTTTACAAATGTAATATAATGTTTTTTGCAAAAATTGATCTAGCTTTCTGCCTAGAAAACAGGAATCTGTTGAGTTTGTGTCTCCATGTGGAACTAATTTGTTTTTCCCAGCACAAAAGAAAATACTTTCTGCTTAAATTCATTCAAAAGCATACAGTCCATGGATAATATCAAGAAAACACAAAAGAGGGCTTGTAGCACGATCTGGGATTGAGTTCGTCACAACACAAGAGGATATTTCTGGTTTCATTCAGTCATATCCAGACAAACTGTTGTGGAACTAGTATTGAATGGACTCAGAAAATCACCGTCAAACTTGTTTTGGAGGAAAGCAAACTCATATTCTTCGTCAAGTGGATAATAAGTCATGTTTACATATATAAATATCATGTTTGTTTGCAGCAATTGAACCAGCTTTCTGCCTAGAAAACACGATTGTGTTCAGTTTGTGTCTCCATGTGGAAGTAATTAGTGTTCCCCAGCACAAAAGGAAATATCCCCTGCTAAAATTCATTGAAAACTGTAAAATCCATTCATAATATGAAGAAAACACAAAGCAGAGCCTGTAGCTCCATCTGGGATTGAGTTAGCCATAACACAAGAGGATATTCCTGGTTTCATCCAGTCATAACAGGACAATGTTTTGTGGAACTGTTATGCAATGAACTCAGAAAATAACCCTCAATCGTGTTTTGTAGAAAACCAAACTCGTATGCTTGGGCAAGTGGATAAAAAGTCATGTTTACAAATATAAATATCATGTTTGTTTGAAGCAATTGCTCTAGATATCTGCCTAGAAAATACCATTGTGTTGAGTTTGTGTCTCCATGTGTAAGTAATTAGTGTTTCCCAGCACAAAAGAAAATATTCCCTGCTTAAATTCATTCAAAACCATATAGTCCATGTATAATATCCAGAAAACCCAAAAGAGGATTTGTAGCATGATCTGGGATGGAGTTAGTCATAACACAAGAGGAGATTTCTGGTTTCATCCAGTCATATCCGGACAAAGTGTTGTGGAACTAGTATGGAATGGACTCAGATAATCACTGTGAAACTGGTTTTGGGGGATAACAAACTCATTTTCCTGGTCAAGTGGATAAAAAGCGATGTTCACAAACATAAATATCATGTGTGTTTGCAGCAATTGCTCTCGCTTTCTGCCAAGAGAACACAAATGTGTTGAGTCTGTGTCTCCATGTTCAATAATTAGTGTTTGCCAGCACAAAAGAAAATATTCCCTGCTTAAATGCATTCAAAACCATGAAGGCCATTGATAATATCAAGAAAACACAAAGCAGAGCCTGTAGCACCATCTGGGATCGAGTAGCCATAACACAAGAGGATATTACTCGTTTCATCCAGTCATATCCATACAAGATGTTGTGGAACTGGTATGAAATGGACTCAGATAAGCACCGTAAAACTAGATTTAGAGAAAAGCAAAGTATTTTCTTAGGCAAGTGGATAAAAAGCCATGTTTACAAATATAAATATCATGTTAGTTTGCAGCAATTGCTCTAGCTTTCTGCCTAGAAAACACGAATGCGTTGAGTTTGTGTCTCCAATGGAAGTAATTAGTGTTTCCCAGCACAAAAGGAAATATCCCTTGCTTAAATACATTCAAAATGATAAACTCCATGGATAATATCAATAAAACACAAAGCAGGGCCTGCAGCAAGGTCTGGGATTGAGTTAGCCATAACACAAGAGGATATTTCTGGTTTCATCCAGTCATATCCTGACAAAGTGTTGTGGAAGTGGTTTTCAAGGGACTCAGATAATCACGGTCAAACTGGTTTGGGGGAAAACACACTGATTTCCTTGGTGAAGTGGATAAAAGCCATGTTGACAAATATAAATATCATGTTTGTTTGTAGCAATTGCTCTAGCTTTCTGCCTATAAAACAGGAATGTGTTGCGTTTGTGTCTCCATGTGGAAGTAATTAGTTTTTCCCAGCAGAAAAGAAAATATCGCCTGCTTAAATTCATTCAAAACCATAAAGTCCATGGATAATATCAAGAAAACACAAAGCAGAGCCTGTAGCATGATCTGGGATTGAGTTAGCCATAACACAAGAGGATATTTCTGGTTTCATCCAGTCATATCTGGACAAAGTGTTGTGGAACTGGTATGCAATGGACTCAGATAATCACGGTCACAGTGGATTTTGCGGAAAACAAACTCATTTTCTTGGTCACTTGGATAAGAAGCCTGTTTACAAATATAAATATCATGTTTGTTTGCAGCAATTGCTCTAGTTTTCTACATAGAAAACAGGAGTGTGTTGAGTTTGTGTCTCCATGTGGAAGTAACTAGTTTTTCCCAGCAGAAAAGAAAATAGTCCCTGCTTAAATTCATTCAAAACCATAAAGTCCATTGATAATATCTAAAAAACACAAAGCAGAGTCTATAGCACCAAGTGGGATTGAGTTAGCCATATCACAAGAGGATATTTCTGGTTTCATCCAGTCATATCCAGACAAGCTGTTGTGGAACTGGTAGGAAATGGACTCAGAAAATCACAGTCCAACTGGATCTAGAGAAAAGCAAAGTATTTTCTTAGGCAAGCGCATAAATGTCCTCTATACAAACACAAATATCAAGATTGCTTGCAGCAATTGCTCTAGCTTTCTGCCTAGAAAACGCGAATGTGTTGAGTTTGTGTCTCCATGTGGAACATATTAGTTTTTCACAGCACAAAAGAAAATATTCCCTGCTTAAATTCACTAAAAACCATAAAGTCCATGGCTAATTTCCAGAAAACACAAAAGAGGGCATGTAGCACGATCTGGGATTGAGTTAGTCACAACACAAGAGGATATTTCTGGTTTCATCCAGTCATATCCGGACAAAGTGTTGTGGAGCTAGTATGCAATGCACTCAGGTAATCACCGTCAAACTGGTTTTGGAGTAAAGCAAACTCATTTTCTTGGTCAAGTTTATAAAATGTCATTTTTACAAATGTAATATAATGTTTTTTGCAAAAATTGATCTAGCTTTCTGCCTAGAAAACAGGAATCTGTTGAGTTTGTGTCTCCATGTGGAACTAATTTGTTTTTCCCAGCACAAAAGAAAATACTTTCTGCTTAAATTCATTCAAAAGCATACAGTCCATGGATAATATCAAGAAAACACAAAAGAGGGCTTGTAGCACGATCTGGGATTGAGTTCGTCACAACACAAGAGGATATTTCTGGTTTCATTCAGTCATATCCAGACAAACTGTTGTGGAACTAGTATTGAATGGACTCAGAAAATCACCGTCAAACTTGTTTTGGAGGAAAGCAAACTCATATTCTTCGTCAAGTGGATAATAAGTCATGTTTACATATATAAATATCATGTTTGTTTGCAGCAATTGAACCAGCTTTCTGCCTAGAAAACACGATTGTGTTCAGTTTGTGTCTCCATGTGGAAGTAATTAGTGTTCCCCAGCACAAAAGGAAATATCCCCTGCTAAAATTCATTGAAAACTATAAAATCCATTCATAATATGAAGAAAACACAAAGCAGAGCCTGTAGCTCCATCTGGGATTGAGTTAGCCATAACACAAGAGGATATTCCTGGTTTCATCCAGTCATAACAGGACAATGTTTTGTGGAACTGTTATGCAATGAACTCAGAAAATAACCCTCAATCGTGTTTTGTAGAAAACCAAACTCGTATGCTTGGGCAAGTGGATAAAAAGTCGTGTTTACAAATATAAATATCATGTTTGTTTGAAGCAATTGCTCTAGATATCTGACTAGAAAATACCATTGTGTTGAGTTTGTGTCTCCATGTGTAAGTAATTAGTGTTTCCCAGCACAAAAGAAAATATTCCCTGCTTAAATTCATTCAAAACCATATAGTCCATGTATAATATCCAGAAAACCCAAAAGAGGATTTGTAGCATGATCTGGGATGGAGTTAGTCATAACACAAGAGGAGATTTCTGGTTTCATCCAGTCATATCCGGACAAAGTGTTGTGGAACTAGTATGGAATGGACTCAGATAATCACTGTGAAACTGGTTTTGGGGGATAACAAACTCATTTTCCTGGTCAAGTGGATAAAAAGCGATGTTCACAAACATAAATATCATGTGTGTTTGCAGCAATTGCTCTCGCTTTCTGCCAGGAGAACACAAATGTGTTGAGTCTGTGTCTCCATGTTCAATAATTAGTGTTTGCCAGCACAAAAGAAAATATTCCCTGCTTAAATGCATTCAAAACCATGAAGGCCATTGATAATATCAAGAAAACACAAAGCAGAGCCTGTAGCACCATCTGGGATCGAGTAGCCATAACACAAGAGGATATTACTCGTTTCATCCAGTCATATCCATACAAGATGTTGTGGAACTGGTATGAAATGGACTCAGATAAGCACCATAAAACTAGATTTAGAGAAAAGCAAAGTATTTTCTTAGGCAAGTGGATAAAAAGCCATGTTTACAAATATAAATATCATGTTAGTTTGCAGCAATTGCTCTAGCTTTCTGCCTAGAAAACACGAATGCGTTGAGTTTGTGTCTCCAATGGAAGTAATTAGTGTTTCCCAGCACAAAAGGAAATATCCCTTGCTTAAATACATTCAAAATGATAAACTCCATGGATAATATCAATAAAACACAAAGCAGGGCCTGCAGCAAGGTCTGGGATTGAGTTAGCCATAACACAAGAGGATATTTCTGGTTTCATCCAGTCATATCCTGACAAAGTGTTGTGGAAGTGGTTTTCAAGGGACTCAGATAATCACGGTCAAACTGGTTTGGGGGAAAACACACTGATTTCCTTGGTGAAGTGGATAAAAGCCATGTTGACAAATATAAATATCATGTTTGTTTGTAGCAATTGCTCTAGCTTTCTGCCTATAAAACAGGAATGTGTTGCGTTTGTGTCTCCATGTGGAAGTAATTAGTTTTTCCCAGCAGAAAAGAAAATATCGCCTGCTTAAATTCATTCAAAACCATAAAGTCCATGGATAATATCAAGAAAACACAAAGCAGAGCCTGTAGCATGATCTGGGATTGAGTTAGCCATAACACAAGAGGATATTTCTGGTTTCATCCAGTCATATCTGGACAAAGTGTTGTGGAACTGGTATGCAATGGACTCAGATAATCACGGTCACAGTGGATTTTGCGGAAAACAAACTCATTTTCTTGGTCACTTGGATAAGAAGCCTGTTTACAAATATAAATATCATGTTTGTTTGCAGCAATTGCTCTAGTTTTCTACATAGAAAACAGGAGTGTGTTGAGTTTGTGTCTCCATGTGGAAGTAACTAGTTTTTCCCAGCAGAAAAGAAAATAGTCCCTGCTTAAATTCATTCAAAACCATAAAGTCCATTGATAATATCTAAAAAACACAAAGCAGAGTCTATAGCACCAAGTGGGATTGAGTTAGCCATATCACAAGAGGATATTTCTGGTTTCATCCAGTCATATCCAGACAAGCTGTTGTGGAACTGGTAGGAAATGGACTCAGAAAATCACAGTCCAACTGGATCTAGAGAAAAGCAAAGTATTTTCTTAGGCAAGCGCATAAATGTCCTCTATACAAACACAAATATCAAGATTGCTTGCAGCAATTGCTCTAGCTTTCTGCCTAGAAAACGCGAATGTGTTGAGTTTGTGTCTCCATGTGGAACATATTAGTTTTTCACAGCACAAAAGAAAATATTCCCTGCTTAAATTCACTAAAAACCATAAAGTCCATGGCTAATTTCCAGAAAACACAAAAGAGGGCATGTAGCACGATCTGGGATTGAGTTAGTCACAACACAAGAGGATATTTCTGGTTTCATCCAGTCATATCCGGACAAAGTGTTGTGGAGCTAGTATGCAATGCACTCAGGTAATCACCGTCAAACTGGTTTTGGAGTAAAGCAAACTCATTTTCTTGGTCAAGTTTATAAAATGTCATTTTTACAAATGTAATATAATGTTTTTTGCAAAAATTGATCTAGCTTTCTGCCTAGAAAACAGGAATCTGTTGAGTTTGTGTCTCCATGTGGAACTAATTTGTTTTTCCCAGCACAAAAGAAAATACTTTCTGCTTAAATTCATTCAAAAGCATACAGTCCATGGATAATATCAAGAAAACACAAAAGAGGGCTTGTAGCACGATCTGGGATTGAGTTCGTCACAACACAAGAGGATATTTCTGGTTTCATTCAGTCATATCCAGACAAACTGTTGTGGAACTAGTATTGAATGGACTCAGAAAATCACCGTCAAACTTGTTTTGGAGGAAAGCAAACTCATATTCTTCGTCAAGTGGATAATAAGTCATGTTTACATATATAAATATCATGTTTGTTTGCAGCAATTGAACCAGCTTTCTGCCTAGAAAACACGATTGTGTTCAGTTTGTGTCTCCATGTGGAAGTAATTAGTGTTCCCCAGCACAAAAGGAAATATCCCCTGCTAAAATTCATTGAAAACTATAAAATCCATTCATAATATGAAGAAAACACAAAGCAGAGCCTGTAGCTCCATCTGGGATTGAGTTAGCCATAACACAAGAGGATATTCCTGGTTTCATCCAGTCATAACAGGACAATGTTTTGTGGAACTGTTATGCAATGAACTCAGAAAATAACCCTCAATCGTGTTTTGTAGAAAACCAAACTCGTATGCTTGGGCAAGTGGATAAAAAGTCGTGTTTACAAATATAAATATCATGTTTGTTTGAAGCAATTGCTCTAGATATCTGACTAGAAAATACCATTGTGTTGAGTTTGTGTCTCCATGTGTAAGTAATTAGTGTTTCCCAGCACAAAAGAAAATATTCCCTGCTTAAATTCATTCAAAACCATATAGTCCATGTATAATATCCAGAAAACCCAAAAGAGGATTTGTAGCATGATCTGGGATGGAGTTAGTCATAACACAAGAGGAGATTTCTGGTTTCATCCAGTCATATCCGGACAAAGTGTTGTGGAACTAGTATGGAATGGACTCAGATAATCACTGTGAAACTGGTTTTGGGGGATAACAAACTCATTTTCCTGGTCAAGTGGATAAAAAGCGATGTTCACAAACATAAATATCATGTGTGTTTGCAGCAATTGCTCTCGCTTTCTGCCAGGAGAACACAAATGTGTTGAGTCTGTGTCTCCATGTTCAATAATTAGTGTTTGCCAGCACAAAAGAAAATATTCCCTGCTTAAATGCATTCAAAACCATGAAGGCCATTGATAATATCAAGAAAACACAAAGCAGAGCCTGTAGCACCATCTGGGATCGAGTAGCCATAACACAAGAGGATATTACTCGTTTCATCCAGTCATATCCATACAAGATGTTGTGGAACTGGTATGAAATGGACTCAGATAAGCACCATAAAACTAGATTTAGAGAAAAGCAAAGTATTTTCTTAGGCAAGTGGATAAAAAGCCATGTTTACAAATATAAATATCATGTTAGTTTGCAGCAATTGCTCTAGCTTTCTGCCTAGAAAACACGAATGCGTTGAGTTTGTGTCTCCAATGGAAGTAATTAGTGTTTCCCAGCACAAAAGGAAATATCCCTTGCTTAAATACATTCAAAATGATAAACTCCATGGATAATATCAATAAAACACAAAGCAGGGCCTGCAGCAAGGTCTGGGATTGAGTTAGCCATAACACAAGAGGATATTTCTGGTTTCATCCAGTCATATCCTGACAAAGTGTTGTGGAAGTGGTTTTCAAGGGACTCAGATAATCACGGTCAAACTGGTTTGGGGGAAAACACACTGATTTCCTTGGTGAAGTGGATAAAAGCCATGTTGACAAATATAAATATCATGTTTGTTTGTAGCAATTGCTCTAGCTTTCTGCCTATAAAACAGGAATGTGTTGCGTTTGTGTCTCCATGTGGAAGTAATTAGTTTTTCCCAGCAGAAAAGAAAATATCGCCTGCTTAAATTCATTCAAAACCATAAAGTCCATGGATAATATCAAGAAAACACAAAGCAGAGCCTGTAGCATGATCTGGGATTGAGTTAGCCATAACACAAGAGGATATTTCTGGTTTCATCCAGTCATATCTGGACAAAGTGTTGTGGAACTGGTATGCAATGGACTCAGATAATCACGGTCACAGTGGATTTTGCGGAAAACAAACTCATTTTCTTGGTCACTTGGATAAGAAGCCTGTTTACAAATATAAATATCATGTTTGTTTGCAGCAATTGCTCTAGTTTTCTACATAGAAAACAGGAGTGTGTTGAGTTTGTGTCTCCATGTGGAAGTAACTAGTTTTTCCCAGCAGAAAAGAAAATAGTCCCTGCTTAAATTCATTCAAAACCATAAAGTCCATTGATAATATCTAAAAAACACAAAGCAGAGTCTATAGCACCAAGTGGGATTGAGTTAGCCATATCACAAGAGGATATTTCTGGTTTCATCCAGTCATATCCAGACAAGCTGTTGTGGAACTGGTAGGAAATGGACTCAGAAAATCACAGTCCAACTGGATCTAGAGAAAAGCAAAGTATTTTCTTAGGCAAGCGCATAAATGTCCTCTATACAAACACAAATATCAAGATTGCTTGCAGCAATTGCTCTAGCTTTCTGCCTAGAAAACGCGAATGTGTTGAGTTTGTGTCTCCATGTGGAACATATTAGTTTTTCACAGCACAAAAGAAAATATTCCCTGCTTAAATTCACTAAAAACCATAAAGTCCATGGCTAATTTCCAGAAAACACAAAAGAGGGCATGTAGCACGATCTGGGATTGAGTTAGTCACAACACAAGAGGATATTTCTGGTTTCATCCAGTCATATCCGGACAAAGTGTTGTGGAGCTAGTATGCAATGCACTCAGGTAATCACCGTCAAACTGGTTTTGGAGTAAAGCAAACTCATTTTCTTGGTCAAGTTTATAAAATGTCATTTTTACAAATGTAATATAATGTTTTTTGCAAAAATTGATCTAGCTTTCTGCCTAGAAAACAGGAATCTGTTGAGTTTGTGTCTCCATGTGGAACTAATTTGTTTTTCCCAGCACAAAAGAAAATACTTTCTGCTTAAATTCATTCAAAAGCATACAGTCCATGGATAATATCAAGAAAACACAAAAGAGGGCTTGTAGCACGATCTGGGATTGAGTTCGTCACAACACAAGAGGATATTTCTGGTTTCA
This sequence comes from Lepus europaeus, assembly GCF_033115175.1. NCBI lineage: Eukaryota > Metazoa > Chordata > Mammalia > Lagomorpha > Leporidae > Lepus > Lepus europaeus. Next base: position 1,840,866 of record NW_026909213.1, on the reverse strand, counting down.
TTCAGTCATATCCAGACAAACTGTTGTGGAAATAGTATTGAATGGACTCAGAAAATCACCGTCAAACTTGTTTTGGAGGAAAGCAAACTCATATTCTTCGTCAAGTGGATAATAAGTCATGTTTACATATATAAATATCATGTTTGTTTGCAGCAATTGAACCAGCTTTCTGCCTAGAAAACACGATTGTGTTCAGTTTGTGTCTCCATGTGGAAGTAATTAGTGTTCCCCAGCACAAAAGGAAATATCCCCTGCTAAAATTCATTGAAAACTATAAAATCCATTCATAATATGAAGAAAACACAAAGCAGAGCCTGTAGCTCCATCTGGGATTGAGTTAGCCATAACACAAGAGGATATTTCTGGTTTCATCCAGTCATATCCTGACAAAGTGTTGTGGAAGTGGTTTTCAAGGGACTCAGATAATCACGGTCAAACTGGTTTGGGGGAAAACACACTGATTTCCTTGGTGAAGTGGATAAAAGCCATGTTGACAAATATAAATATCATGTTTGTTTGTAGCAATTGCTCTAGCTTTCTGCCTATAAAACAGGAATGTGTTGCGTTTGTGTCTCCATGTGGAAGTAATTAGTTTTTCCCAGCAGAAAAGAAAATATCGCCTGCTTAAATTCATTCAAAACCATAAAGTCCATGGATAATATCAAGAAAACACAAAGCAGAGCCTGTAGCATGATCTGGGATTGAGTTAGCCATAACACAAGAGGATATTTCTGGTTTCATCCAGTCATATCTGGACAAAGTGTTGTGGAACTGGTATGCAATGGACTCAGATAATCATGGTCACAGTGGATTTTGCGGAAAACAAACTCATTTTCTTGGTCACTTGGATAAGAAGCCTGTTTACAAATATAAATATCATGTTTGTTTGCAGCAATTGCTCTAGTTTTCTACATAGAAAACAGGAGTGTGTTGAGTTTGTGTCTCCATGTGGAAGTAACTAGTTTTTCCCAGCAGAAAAGAAAATAGTCCCTGCTTAAATTCATTCAAAACCATAAAGTCCATTGATAATATCTAAAAAACACAAAGCAGAGTCTATAGCACCAAGTGGGATTGAGTTAGCCATATCACAAGAGGATATTTCTGGTTGCATCCAGTCATATCCAGACAAGCTGTTGTGGAACTGGTAGGAAATGGACTCAGAAAATCACAGTCCAACTGGATCTAGAGAAAAGCAAAGTATTTTCTTAGGCAAGCGCATAAATGTCCTCTATACAAACACAAATATCAAGATTGCTTGCAGCAATTGCTCTAGCTTTCTGCCTAGAAAACGCGAATGTGTTGAGTTTGTGTCTCCATGTGGAACATATTAGTTTTTCACAGCACAAAAGAAAATATTCCCTGCTTAAATTCACTAAAAACCATAAAGTCCATGGCTAATTTCCAGAAAACACAAAAGAGGGCATGTAGCACGATCTGGGATTGAGTTAGTCACAACACAAGAGGATATTTCTGGTTTCATCCAGTCATATCCGGACAAAGTGTTGTGGAGCTAGTATGCAATGCACTCAGGTAATCACCGTCAAACTGGTTTTGGAGTAAAGCAAACTCATTTTCTTGGTCAAGTTTATAAAATGTCATTTTTACAAATATAATATAATGTTTTTTGCAAAAATTGATCTAGCTTTCTGCCTAGAAAACAGGAATCTGTTGAGTTTGTGTCTCCATGTGGAACTAATTTGTTTTTCCCAGCACAAAAGAAAATACTTTCTGCTTAAATTCATTCAAAAGCATACAGTCCATGGATAATATCAAGAAAACACAAAAGAGGGCTTGTAGCACGATCTGGGATTGAGTTCGTCACAACACAAGAGGATATTTCTGGTTTCATTCAGTCATATCCAGACAAACTGTTGTGGAACTAGTATTGAATGGACTCAGAAAATCACCGTCAAACTTGTTTTGGAGGAAAGCAAACTCATATTCTTCGTCAAGTGGATAATAAGTCATGTTTACATATATAAATATCATGTTTGTTTGCAGCAATTGAACCAGCTTTCTGCCTAGAAAACACGATTGTGTTCAGTTTGTGTCTCCATGTGGAAGTAATTAGTGTTCCCCAGCACAAAAGGAAATATCCCCTGCTAAAATTCATTGAAAACTGTAAAATCCATTCATAATATGAAGAAAACACAAAGCAGAGCCTGTAGCTCCATCTGGGATTGAGTTAGCCATAACACAAGAGGATATTCCTGGTTTCATCCAGTCATAACAGGACAATGTTTTGTGGAACTGTTATGCAATGAACTCAGAAAATAACCCTCAATCGTGTTTTGTAGAAAACCAAACTCGTATGCTTGGGCAAGTGGATAAAAAGTCATGTTTACAAATATAAATATCATGTTTGTTTGAAGCAATTGCTCTAGATATCTGCCTAGAAAATAGCATTGTGTTGAGTTTGTGTCTCCATGTGTAAGTAATTAGTGTTTCCCAGCACAAAAGAAAATATTCCCTGCTTAAATTCATTCAAAACCATATAGTCCATGTATAATATCCAGAAAACCCAAAAGAGGATTTGTAGCATGATCTGGGATGGAGTTAGTCACAACACAAGAGGAGATTTCTGGTTTCATCCAGTCATATCCGGACAAAGTGTTGTGGAACTAGTATGGAATGGACTCAGATAATCACTGTGAAACTGGTTTTGGGGGATAACAAACTCATTTTCCTGGTCAAGTGGATAAAAAGCGATGTTCACAAACATAAATATCATGTGTGTTTGCAGCAATTGCTCTCGCTTTCTGCCAAGAGAACACAAATGTGTTGAGTCTGTGTCTCCATGTTCAATAATTAGTGTTTGCCAGCACAAAAGAAAATATTCCCTGCTTAAATGCATTCAAAACCATGAAGGCCATTGATAATATCAAGAAAACACAAAGCAGAGCCTGTAGCACCATCTGGGATCGAGTAGCCATAACACAAGAGGATATTACTCGTTTCATCCAGTCATATCCATACAAGATGTTGTGGAACTGGTATGAAATGGACTCAGATAAGCACCGTAAAACTAGATTTAGAGAAAAGCAAAGTATTTTCTTAGGCAAGTGGATAAAAAGCCATGTTTACAAATATAAATATCATGTTAGTTTGCAGCATTTGAACCAGCTTTCTGCCTAGAAAACACGATTGTGTTCAGTTTGTGTCTCCATGTGGAAGTAATTAGTGTTCCCCAGCACAAAAGGAAATATCCCCTGCTAAAATTCATTGAAAACTATAAAATCCATTCATAATATGAAGAAAACACAAAGCAGAGCCTGTAGCTCCATCTGGGATTGAGTTAGCCATAACACAAGAGGATATTTCTGGTTTCATCCAGTCATATCCTGACAAAGTGTTGTGGAAGTGGTTTTCAAGGGACTCAGATAATCACGGTCAAACTGGTTTGGGGGAAAACACACTGATTTCCTTGGTGAAGTGGATAAAAGCCATGTTGACAAATATAAATATCATGTTTGTTTGTAGCAATTGCTCTAGCTTTCTGCCTATAAAACAGGAATGTGTTGCGTTTGTGTCTCCATGTGGAAGTAATTAGTTTTTCCCAGCAGAAAAGAAAATATCGCCTGCTTAAATTCATTCTAAACCATAAAGTCCATGGATAATATCAAGAAAACACAAAGCAGAGCCTGTAGCATGATCTGGGATTGAGTTAGCCATAACACAAGAGGATATTTCTGGTTTCATCCAGTCATATCTGGACAAAGTGTTGTGGAACTGGTATGCAATGGACTCAGATAATCATGGTCACAGTGGATTTTGCGGAAAACAAACTCATTTTCTTGGTCACTTGGATAAGAAGCCTGTTTACAAATATAAATATCATGTTTGTTTGCAGCAATTGCTCTAGTTTTCTACATAGAAAACAGGAGTGTGTTGAGTTTGTGTCTCCATGTGGAAGTAACTAGTTTTTCCCAGCAGAAAAGAAAATAGTCCCTGCTTAAATTCATTCAAAACCATAAAGTCCATTGATAATATCTAAAAAACACAAAGCAGAGTCTATAGCACCAAGTGGGATTGAGTTAGCCATATCACAAGAGGATATTTCTGGTTGCATCCAGTCATATCCAGACAAGCTGTTGTGGAACTGGTAGGAAATGGACTCAGAAAATCACAGTCCAACTGGATCTAGAGAAAAGCAAAGTATTTTCTTAGGCAAGCGCATAAGTGTCCTCTATACAAACACAAATATCAAGATTGCTTGCAGCAATTGCTCTAGCTTTCTGCCTAGAAAACGCGAATGTGTTGAGTTTGTGTCTCCATGTGGAACATATTAGTTTTTCACAGCACAAAAGAAAATATTCCCTGCTTAAATTCACTAAAAACCATAAAGTCCATGGTAATTTCCAGAAAACACAAAAGAGGGCATGTAGCACGATCTGGGATTGAGTTAGTCACAACACAATAGGATATTTCTGGTTTCATCCAGTCATATCCGGACAAAGTGTTGTGGAGCTAGTATGCAATGCACTCAGGTAATCACCGTCAAACTGGTTTTGGAGTAAAGCAAACTCATTTTCTTGGTCAAGTTTATAAAATGTCATTTTTACAAATGTAATATAATGTTTTTTGCAAAAATTGATCTAGCTTTCTGCCTAGAAAACAGGAATCTGTTGAGTTTGTGTCTCCATGTGGAACTAATTTGTTTTTCCCAGCACAAAAGAAAATACTTTCTGCTTAAATTCATTCAAAAGCATACAGTCCATGGATAATATCAAGAAAACACAAAAGAGGGCTTGTAGCACGATCTGGGATTGAGTTAGTCACAACACAAGAGGATATTTCTGGTTTCATTCAGTCATATCCAGACAAACTGTTGTGGAACTAGTATTGAATGGACTCAGAAAATCACCGTCAAACTTGTTTTGGAGGAAAGCAAACTCATATTCTTCGTCAAGTGGATAATAAGTCATGTTTACATATATAAATATCATGTTTGTTTGCAGCAATTGAACCAGCTTTCTGCCTAGAAAACACGATTGTGTTCAGTTTGTGTCTCCATGTGGAAGTAATTAGTGTTCCCCAGCACAAAAGGAAATATCCCCTGCTAAAATTCATTGAAAACTGTAAAATCCATTCATAATATGAAGAAAACACAAAGCAGAGCCTGTAGCTCCATCTGGGATTGAGTTAGCCATAACACAAGAGGATATTCCTGGTTTCATCCAGTCATAACAGGACAATGTTTTGTGGAACTGTTATGCAATGAACTCAGAAAATAACCCTCAATCGTGTTTTGTAGAAAACCAAACTCGTATGCTTGGGCAAGTGGATAAAAAGTCATGTTTACAAATATAAATATCATGTTTGTTTGAAGCAATTGCTCTAGATATCTGCCTAGAAAATACCATTGTGTTGAGTTTGTGTCTCCATGTGTAAGTAATTAGTGTTTCCCAGCACAAAAGAAAATATTCCCTGCTTAAATTCATTCAAAACCATATAGTCCATGTATAATATCCAGAAAACCCAAAAGAGGATTTGTAGCATGATCTGGGATGGAGTTAGTCATAACACAAGGGGAGATTTCTGGTTTCATCCAGTCATATCCGGACAAAGTGTTGTGGAACTAGTATGGAATGGACTCAGATAATCACTGTGAAACTGGTTTTGGGGGATAACAAACTCATTTTCCTGGTCAAGTGGATAAAAAGCGATGTTCACAAACATAAATATCATGTGTGTTTGCAGCAATTGCTCTCGCTTTCTGCCAAGAGAACACAAATGTGTTGAGTCTGTGTCTCCATGTTCAATAATTAGTGTTTGCCAGCACAAAAGAAAATATTCCCTGCTTAAATGCATTCAAAACCATGAAGGCCATTGATAATATCAAGAAAACACAAAGCAGAGCCTGTAGCACCATCTGGGATCGAGTAGCCATAACACAAGAGGATATTACTCGTTTCATCCAGTCATATCCATACAAGATGTTGTGGAACTGGTATGAAATGGACTCAGATAAGCACCGTAAAACTAGATTTAGAGAAAAGCAAAGTATTTTCTTAGGCAAGTGGATAAAAAGCCATGTTTACAAATATAAATATCATGTTAGTTTGCAGCAATTGCTCTAGCTTTCTGCCTAGAAAACACGAATGCGTTGAGTTTGTGTCTCCAATGGAAGTAATTAGTGTTTCCCAGCACAAAAGGAAATATCCCTTGCTTAAATACATTCAAAATGATAAACTCCATGGATAATATCAATAAAACACAAAGCAGGGCCTGCAGCAAGGTCTGGGATTGAGTTAGCCATAACACAAGAGGATATTTCTGGTTTCATCCAGTCATATCCTGACAAAGTGTTGTGGAAGTGGTTTTCAAGGGACTCAGATAATCACGGTCAAACTGGTTTGGGGGAAAACACACTGATTTCCTTGGTGAAGTGGATAAAAGCCATGTTGACAAATATAAATATCATGTTTGTTTGTAGCAATTGCTCTAGCTCTCTGCCTATAAAACAGGAATGTGTTGCGTTTGTGTCTCCATGTGGAAGTAATTAGTTTTTCCCAGCAGAAAAGAAAATATCGCCTGCTTAAATTCATTCAAAACCATAAAGTCCATGGATAATATCAAGAAAACACAAAGCAGAGCCTGTAGCATGATCTGGGATTGAGTTAGCCATAACACAAGAGGATATTTCTGGTTTCATCCAGTCATATCTGGACAAAGTGTTGTGGAACTGGTATGCAATGGACTCAGATAATCACGGTCACAGTGGATTTTGCGGAAAACAAACTCATTTTCTTGGTCACTTGGATAAGAAGCCTGTTTACAAATATAAATATCATGTTTGTTTGCAGCAATTGCTCTAGTTTTCTACATAGAAAACAGGAGTGTGTTGAGTTTGTGTCTCCATGTGGAAGTAACTAGTTTTTCCCAGCAGAAAAGAAAATAGTCCCTGCTTAAATTCATTCAAAACCATAAAGTCCATTGATAATATCTAAAAAACACAAAGCAGAGTCTATAGCACCAAGTGGGATTGAGTTAGCCATATCACAAGAGGATATTTCTGGTTGCATCCAGTCATATCCAGACAAGCTGTTGTGGAACTGGTAGGAAATGGACTCAGAAAATCACAGTCAAACTGGATCTAGAGAAAAGCAAAGTATTTTCTTAGGCAAGCGCATAAATGTCCTCTATACAAACACAAATATCAAGATTGCTTGCAGCAATTGCTCTAGCTTTCTGCCTAGAAAACGCGAATGTGTTGAGTTTGTGTCTCCATGTGGAACATATTAGTTTTTCACAGCACAAAAGAAAATATTCCCTGCTTAAATTCACTAAAAACCATAAAGTCCATGGCTAATTTCCAGAAAACACAAAAGAGGGCATGTAGCACGATCTGGGATTGAGTTAGTCACAACACAAGAGGATATTTCTGGTTTCATCCAGTCATATCCGGACAAAGTGTTGTGGAGCTAGTATGCAATGCACTCAGGTAATCACCGTCAAACTGGTTTTGGAGTAAAGCAAACTCATTTTCTTGGTCAAGTTTATAAAATGTCATTTTTACAAATGTAATATAATGTTTTTTGCAAAAATTGATCTAGCTTTCTGCCTAGAAAACAGGAATCTGTTGAGTTTGTGTCTCCATGTGGAACTAATTTGTTTTTCCCAGCACAAAAGAAAATACTTTCTGCTTAAATTCATTCAAAAGCATACAGTCCATGGATAATATCAAGAAAACACAAAAGAGGGCTTGTAGCACGATCTGGGATTGAGTTCGTCACAACACAAGAGGATATTTCTGGTTTCATTCAGTCATATCCAGACAAACTGTTGTGGAACTAGTATTGAATGGACTCAGAAAATCACCGTCAAACTTGTTTTGGAGGAAAGCAAACTCATATTCTTCGTCAAGTGGATAATAAGTCATGTTTACATATATAAATATCATGTTTGTTTGCAGCAATTGAACCAGCTTTCTGCCTAGAGAACACGATTGTGTTCAGTTTGTGTCTCCATGTGGAAGTAATTAGTGTTCCCCAGCACAAAAGGAAATATCCCCTGCTAAAATTCATTGAAAACTGTAAAATCCATTCATAATATGAAGAAAACACAAAGCAGAGCCTGTAGCTCCATCTGGGATTGAGTTAGCCATAACACAAGAGGATATTCCTGGTTTCATCCAGTCATAACAGGACAATGTTTTGTGGAACTGTTATGCAATGAACTCAGAAAATAACCCTCAATCGTGTTTTGTAGAAAACCAAACTCGTATGCTTGGGCAAGTGGATAAAAAGTCATGTTTACAAATATAAATATCATGTTTGTTTGAAGCAATTGCTCTAGATATCTGCCTAGAAAATACCATTGTGTTGAGTTTGTGTCTCCATGTGTAAGTAATTAGTGTTTCCCAGCACAAAAGAAAATATTCCCTGCTTAAATTCATTCAAAACCATATAGTCCATGTATAATATCCAGAAAACCCAAAAGAGGATTTGTAGCATGATCTGGGATGGAGTTAGTCACAACACAAGAGGAGATTTCTGGTTTCATCCAGTCATATCCGGACAAAGTGTTGTGGAACTAGTATGGAATGGACTCAGATAATCACTGTGAAACTGGTTTTGGGGGATAACAAACTCATTTTCCTGGTCAAGTGGATAAAAAGCGATGTTCACAAACATAAATATCATGTGTGTTTGCAGCAATTGCTCTCGCTTTCTGCCAAGAGAACACAAATGTGTTGAGTCTGTGTCTCCATGTTCAATAATTAGTGTTTGCCAGCACAAAAGAAAATATTCCCTGCTTAAATGCATTCAAAACCATGAAGGCCATTGATAATATCAAGAAAACACAAAGCAGAGCCTGTAGCACCATCTGGGATCGAGTAGCCATAACACAAGAGGATATTACTCGTTTCATCCAGTCATATCCATACAAGATGTTGTGGAACTGGTATGAAATGGACTCAGAGAAGCACCGTAAAACTAGATTTAGAGAAAAGCAAAGTATTTTCTTAGGCAAGTGGATAAAAAGCCATGTTTACAAATATAAATATCATGTTAGTTTGCAGCAATTGCTCTAGCTTTCTGCCCAGAAAACACGAATGCGTTGAGTTTGTGTCTCCAATGGAAGTAATTAGTGTTTCCCAGCACAAAAGGAAATATCCCTTGCTTAAATACATTCAAAATGATAAACTCCATGGATAATATCAATAAAACACAAAGCAGGGCCTGCAGCAAGGTCTGGGATTGAGTTAGCCATAACACAAGAGGATATTTCTGGTTTCATCCAGTCATATCTGGACAAAGTGTTGTGGAACTGGTATGCAATGGACTCAGATAATCACGGTCACAGTGGATTTTGCGGAAAACAAACTCATTTTCTTGGTCACTTGGATAAGAAGCCTGTTTACAAATATAAATATCATGTTTGTTTGCAGCAATTGCTCTAGTTTTCTACATAGAAAACAGGAATGTGTTGAGTTTGTGTCTCCATGTGGAAGTAACTAGTTTTTCCCAGCAGAAAAGAAAATAGTCCCTGCTTAAATTCATTCAAAACCATAAAGTCCATTGATAATATCTAAAAAACACAAAGCAGAGTCTATAGCACCAAGTGGGATTGAGTTAGCCATATCACAAGAGGATATTTCTGGTTGCATCCAGTCATATCCAGACAAGCTGTTGTGGAACTGGTAGGAAATGGACTCAGAAAATCACAGTCCAACTGGATCTAGAGAAAAGCAAAGTATTTTCTTAGGCAAGCGCATAAATGTCCTCTATACAAACACAAATATCAAGATTGCTTGCAGCAATTGCTCTAGCTTTCTGCCTAGAAAACGCGAATGTGTTGAGTTTGTGTCTCCATGTGGAACATATTAGTTTTTCACAGCACAAAAGAAAATATTCCCTGCTTAAATTCACTAAAAACCATAAAGTCCATGGCTAATTTCCAGAAAACACAAAAGAGGGCATGTAGCACGATCTGGGATTGAGTTAGTCACAACACAATAGGATATTTCTGGTTTCATCCAGTCATATCCGGACAAAGTGTTGTGGAGCTAGTATGCAATGCACTCAGGTAATCACCGTCAAACTGGTTTTGGAGTAAAGCAAACTCATTTTCTTGGTCAAGTTTATAAAATGTCATTTTTACAAATATAATATAATGTTTTTTGCAAAAATCGATCTAGCTTTCTGCCTAGAAAACAGGAATCTGTTGAGTTTGTGTCTCCATGTGGAACTAATTTGTTTTTCCCAGCACAAAAGAAAATACTTTCTGCTTAAATTCATTCAAAAGCATACAGTCCATGGATAATATCAAGAAAACACAAAAGAGGGCTTGTAGCACGATCTGGGATTGAGTTCGTCACAACACAAGAGGATATTTCTGGTTTCATTCAGTCATATCCAGACAAACTGTTGTGGAACTAGTATTGAATGGACTCAGAAAATCACCGTCAAACTTGTTTTGGAGGAAAGCAAACTCATATTCTTCGTCAAGTGGATAATAAGTCATGTTTACATATATAAATATCATGTTTGTTTGCAGCAATTGAACCAGCTTTCTGCCTAGAGAACACGATTGTGTTCAGTTTGTGTCTCCATGTGGAAGTAATTAGTGTTTCCCAGCACAAAAGGAAATATCCCCTGCTAAAATTCATTGAAAACTATAAAATCCATTCATAATATGAAGAAAACACAAAGCAGAGCCTGTAGCTCCATCTGGGATTGAGTTAGCCATAACACAAGAGGATATTCCTGGTTTCATCCAGTCATAACAGGACAATGTTTTGTGGAACTGTTATGCAATGAACTCAGAAAATAACCCTCAATCGTGTTTTGTAGAAAACCAAACTCATATTCTTGGGCAAGTGGATAAAAAGTCATGTTTACAAATATAAATATCATGTTTGTTTGAAGCAATTGCTCTAGATATCTGCCTAGAAAATACCATTGTGTTGAGTTTGTGTCTCCATGTGTAAGTAATTAGTGTTTCCCAGCACAAAAGAAAATATTCCCTGCTTAAATTCATTCAAAACCATATAGTCCATGTATAATATCCAGAAAACCCAAAAGAGGATTTGTAGCATGATCTGGGATGGAGTTAGTCACAACACAAGAGGAGATTTCTGGTTTCATCCAGTCATATCCGGACAAAGTGTTGTGGAACTAGTATGGAATGGACTCAGATAATCACTGTGAAACTGGTTTTGGGGGATAACAAACTCATTTTCCTGGTCAAGTGGATAAAAAGCGATGTTCACAAACATAAATATCATGTGTGTTTGCAGCAATTGCTCTCGCTTTCTGCCAAGAGAACACAAATGTGTTGAGTCTGTGTCTCCATGTTCAATAATTAGTGTTTGCCAGCACAAAAGAAAATATTCCCTGCTTAAATGCATTCAAAACCATGAAGGCCATTGATAATATCAAGAAAACACAAAGCAGAGCCTGTAGCACCATCTGGGATCGAGTAGCCATAACACAAGAGGATATTACTCGTTTCATCCAGTCATATCCATACAAGATGTTGTGGAACTGGTATGAAATGGACTCAGAGAAGCACCGTAAAACTAGATTTAGAGAAAAGCAAAGTATTTTCTTAGGCAAGTGGATAAAAAGCCATGTTTACAAATATAAATATCATGTTAGTTTGCAGCAATTGCTCTAGCTTTCTGCCCAGAAAACACGAATGCGTTGAGTTTGTGTCTCCAATGGAAGTAATTAGTGTTTCCCAGCACAAAAGGAAATATCCCTTGCTTAAATACATTCAAAATGATAAACTCCATGGATAATATCAATAAAACACAAAGCAGGGCCTGCAGCAAGGTCTGGGATTGAGTTAGCCATAACACAAGAGGATATTTCTGGTTTCATCCAGTCATATCTGGACAAAGTGTTGTGGAACTGGTATGCAATGGACTCAGATAATCACGGTCACAGTGGATTTTGCGGAAAACAAACTCATTTTCTTGGTCACTTGGATAAGAAGCCTGTTTACAAATATAAATATCATGTTTGTTTGCAGCAATTGCTCTAGTTTTCTACATAGAAAACAGGAATGTGTTGAGTTAGTGTCTCCATGTGGAAGTAACTAGTTTTTCCCAGCAGAAAAGAAAATAGTCCCTGCTTAAATTCATTCAAAACCATAAAGTCCATTGATAATATCTAAAAAACACAAAGCAGAGTCTATAGCACCAAGTGGGATTGAGTTAGCCATATCACAAGAGGATATTTCTGGTTGCATCCAGTCATATCCAGACAAGCTGTTGTGGAACTGGTAGGAAATGGACTCAGAAAATCACAGTCTAACTGGATCTAGAGAAAAGCAAAGTATTTTCTTAGGCAAGCGCATAAATGTCCTCTATACAAACACAAATATCAAGATTGCTTGCAGCAATTGCTCTAGCTTTCTGCCTAGAAAACGCGAATGTGTTGAGTTTGTGTCTCCATGTGGAACATATTAGTTTTTCACAGCACAAAAGAAAATATTCCCTGCTTAAATTCACTAAAAACCATAAAGTCCATGGCTAATTTCCAGAAAACACAAAAGAGGGCATGTAGCACGATCTGGGATTGAGTTAGTCACAACACAATAGGATATTTCTGGTTTCATCCAGTCATATCCGGACAAAGTGTTGTGGAGCTAGTATGCAATGCACTCAGGTAATCACCGTCAAACTGGTTTTGGAGTAAAGCAAACTCATTTTCTTGGTCAAGTTTATAAAATGTCATTTTTACAAATATAATATAATGTTTTTTGCAAAAATCGATCTAGCTTTCTGCCTAGAAAACAGGAATCTGTTGAGTTTGTGTCTCCATGTGGAACTAATTTGTTTTTCCCAGCACAAAAGAAAATACTTTCTGCTTAAATTCATTCAAAAGCATACAGTCCATGGATAATATCAAGAAAACACAAAAGAGGGCTTGTAGCACGATCTGGGATTGAGTTCGTCACAACACAAGAGGATATTTCTGGTTTCATTCAGTCATATCCAGACAAACTGTTGTGGAACTAGTATTGAATGGACTCAGAAAATCACCGTCAAACTTGTTTTGGAGGAAAGCAAACTCATATTCTTCGTCAAGTGGATAATAAGTCATGTTTACATATATAAATATCATGTTTGTTTGCAGCAATTGAACCAGCTTTCTGCCTAGAGAACACGATTGTGTTCAGTTTGTGTCTCCATGTGGAAGTAATTAGTGTTTCCCAGCACAAAAGGAAATATCCCCTGCTAAAATTCATTGAAAACTATAAAATCCATTCATAATATGAAGAAAACACAAAGCAGAGCCTGTAGCTCCATCTGGGATTGAGTTAGCCATAACACAAGAGGATATTCCTGGTTTCATCCAGTCATAACAGGACAATGTTTTGTGGAACTGTTATGCAATGAACTCAGAAAATAACCCTCAATCGTGTTTTGTAGAAAACCAAACTCATATTCTTGGGCAAGTGGATAAAAAGTCATGTTTACAAATATAAATATCATGTTTGTTTGAAGCAATTGCTCTAGATATCTGCCTAGAAAATACCATTAGGTTGAGTTTGTGTCTCCATGTGTAAGTAATTAGTGTTTCCCAGCACAAAAGAAAATATTCCCTGCTTAAATTCATTCAAAACCATATAGTCCATGTATAATATCAAGAAAACCCAAAAGAGGATTTGTAGCATGATCTGGGATGGAGTTAGTCACAACACAAGAGGAGATTTCTGGTTTCATCCAGTCATATCCGGACAAAGTGTTGTGGAACTAGTATGGAATGGACTCAGATAATCACTGTGAAACTGGTTTTGGGGGATAACAAACTCATTTTCCTGGTCAAGTGGATAAAAAGCGATGTTCACAAACATAAATATCATGTGTGTTTGCAGCAATTGCTCTCGCTTTCTGCCAAGAGAACACAAATGTGTTGAGTCTGTGTCTCCATGTTCAATAATTAGTGTTTGCCAGCACAAAAGAAAATATTCCCTGCTTAAATGCATTCAAAACCATGAAGGCCATTGATAATATCAAGAAAACACAAAGCAGAGCCTGTAGCACCATCTGGGATCGAGTAGCCATAACACAAGAGGATATTACTCGTTTCATCCAGTCATATCCATACAAGATGTTGTGGAACTGGTATGAAATGGACTCAGAGAAGCACCGTAAAACTAGATTTAGAGAAAAGCAAAGTATTTTCTTAGGCAAGTGGATAAAAAGCCATGTTTACAAATATAAATATCATGTTAGTTTGCAGCAATTGCTCTAGCTTTCTGCCCAGAAAACACGAATGCATTGAGTTTGTGTCTCCAATGGAAGTAATTAGTGTTTCCCAGCACAAAAGGAAATATCCCTTGCTTAAATACATTCAAAATGATAAACTCCATGGATAATATCAAGAAAACACAAAGCAGGGCCTGCAGCAAGGTCTGGGATTGAGTTAGCCATAACACAAGAGGATATTTCTGGTTTCATCCAGTCATATCCTGACAAAGTGTTGTGGAAGTGGTTTTCAAGGGACTCAGATAATCACGGTCAAACTGGTTTGGGGGAAAACACACTGATTTCCTTGGTGAAGTGGATAAAAGCCATGTTGACAAATATAAATATCATGTTTGTTTGTAGCAATTGCTCTAGCTTTCTGCCTATAAAACAGGAATGTGTTGCGTTTGTGTCTCCATGTGGAAGTAATTAGTTTTTCCCAGCAGAAAAGAAAATATCGCCTGCTTAAATTCATTCAAAACCATAAAGTCCATGGATAATATCAAGAAAACACAAAGCAGAGCCTGTAGCATGATCTGGGATTGAGTTAGCCATAACACAAGAGGATATTTCTGGTTTCATCCAGTCATATCTGGACAAAGTGTTGTGGAACTGGTATGCAATGGACTCAGATAATCACGGTCACAGTGGATTTTGCGGAAAACAAACTCATTTTCTTGGTCACTTGGATAAGAAGCCTGTTTACAAATATAAATATCATGTTTGTTTGCAGCAATTGCTCTAGTTTTCTACATAGAAAACAGGAATGTGTTGCGTTTGTGTCTCCATGTGGAAGTAACTAGTTTTTCCCAGCAGAAAAGAAAATAGTCCCTGCTTAAATTCATTCAAAACCATAAAGTCCATTGATAATATCTAAAAAACACAAAGCAGAGTCTATAGCACCAAGTGGGATTGAGTTAGCCATATCACAAGAGGATATTTCTGGTTGCATCCAGTCATATCCAGACAAGCTGTTGTGGAACTGGTAGGAAATGGACTCAGAAAATCACAGTCAAGCTGGATCTAGAGAAAAGCAAAGTATTTTCTTAGGCAAGCGCATAAATGTCCTCTATACAAACACAAATATCAAGATTGCTTGCAGCAATTGCTCTAGCTTTCTGCCTAGAAAACGCGAATGTGTTGAGTTTGTGTCTCCATGTGGAACATATTAGTTTTTCACAGCACAAAAGAAAATATTCCCTGCTTAAATTCACTAAAAACCATAAAGTCCATGGCTAATTTCCAGAAAACACAAAAGAGGGCATGTAGCACGATCTGGGATTGAGTTAGTCACAACACAATAGGATATTTCTGGTTTCATCCAGTCATATCCGGACAAAGTGTTGTGGAGCTAGTATGCAATGCACTCAGGTAATCACCGTCAAACTGGTTTTGGAGTAAAGCAAACTCATTTTCTTGGTCAAGTTTATAAAATGTCATTTTTACAAATATAATATAATGTTTTTTGCAAAAATCGATCTAGCTTTCTGCCTAGAAAACAGGAATCTGTTGAGTTTGTGTCTCCATGTGGAACTAATTTGTTTTTCCCAGCACAAAAGAAAATACTTTCTGCTTAAATTCATTCAAAAGCATACAGTCCATGGATAATATCAAGAAAACACAAAAGAGGGCTTGTAGCACGATCTGGGATTGAGTTCGTCACAACACAAGAGGATATTTCTGGTTTCATTCAGTCATATCCAGACAAACTGTTGTGGAACTAGTATTGAATGGACTCAGAAAATCACCGTCAAACTTGTTTTGGAGGAAAGCAAACTCATATTCTTCGTCAAGTGGATAATAAGTCATGTTTACATATATAAATATCATGTTTGTTTGCAGCAATTGAACCAGCTTTCTGCCTAGAGAACACGATTGTGTTCAGTTTGTGTCTCCATGTGGAAGTAATTAGTGTTTCCCAGCACAAAAGGAAATATCCCCTGCTAAAATTCATTGAAAACTATAAAATCCATTCATAATATGAAGAAAACACAAAGCAGAGCCTGTAGCTCCATCTGGGATTGAGTTAGCCATAACACAAGAGGATATTCCTGGTTTCATCCAGTCATAACAGGACAATGTTTTGTGGAACTGTTATGCAATGAACTCAGAAAATAACCCTCAATCGTGTTTTGTAGAAAACCAAACTCGTATTCTTGGGCAAGTGGATAAAAAGTCATGTTTACAAATATAAATATCATGTTTGTTTGAAGCAATTGCTCTAGATATCTGCCTAGAAAATACCATTAGGTTGAGTTTGTGTCTCCATGTGTAAGTAATTAGTGTTTCCCAGCACAAAAGAAAATATTCCCTGCTTAAATTCATTCAAAACCATATAGTCCATGTATAATATCCAGAAAACCCAAAAGAGGATTTGTAGCATGATCTGGGATGGAGTTAGTCACAACACAAGAGGAGATTTCTGGTTTCATCCAGTCATATCCGGACAAAGTGTTGTGGAACTAGTATGGAATGGACTCAGATAATCACTGTGAAACTGGTTTTGGGGGATAACAAACTCATTTTCCTGGTCAAGTGGATAAAAAGCGATGTTCACAAACATAAATATCATGTGTGTTTGCAGCAATTGCTCTCGCTTTCTGCCAAGAGAACACAAATGTGTTGAGTCTGTGTCTCCATGTTCAATAATTAGTGTTTGCCAGCACAAAAGAAAATATTCCCTGCTTAAATGCATTCAAAACCATGAAGGCCATTGATAATATCAAGAAAACACAAAGCAGAGCCTGTAGCACCATCTGGGATCGAGTAGCCATAACACAAGAGGATATTACTCGTTTCATCCAGTCATATCCATACAAGATGTTGTGGAACTGGTATGAAATGGACTCAGATAAGCACCGTAAAACTAGATTTAGAGAAAAGCAAAGTATTTTCTTAGGCAAGTGGATAAAAAGCCATGTTTACAAATATAAATATCATGTTAGTTTGCAGCAATTGCTCTAGCTTTCTGCCCAGAAAACACGAATGCGTTGAGTTTGTGTCTCCAATGGAAGTAATTAGTGTTTCCCAGCACAAAAGGAAATATCCCTTGCTTAAATACATTCAAAATGATAAACTCCATGGATAATATCAAGAAAACACAAAGCAGGGCCTGCAGCAAGGTCTGGGATTGAGTTAGCCATAACACAAGAGGATATTTCTGGTTTCATCCAGTCATATCCTGACAAAGTGTTGTGGAAGTGGTTTTCAAGGGACTCAGATAATCACGGTCAAACTGGTTTGGGGGAAAACACACTGATTTCCTTGGTGAAGTGGATAAAAGCCATGTTGACAAATATAAATATCATGTTTGTTTGTAGCAATTGCTCTAGCTTTCTGCCTATAAAACAGGAATGTGTTGCGTTTGTGTCTCCATGTGGAAGTAATTAGTTTTTCCCAGCAGAAAAGAAAATATCGCCTGCTTAAATTCATTCAAAACCATAAAGTCCATGGATAATAT
The DNA here is from genome assembly GCF_033115175.1 of Lepus europaeus. Classification (NCBI taxonomy): domain Eukaryota; kingdom Metazoa; phylum Chordata; class Mammalia; order Lagomorpha; family Leporidae; genus Lepus; species Lepus europaeus. Next base: position 1,823,200 of record NW_026909213.1, on the reverse strand, counting down.
CAAGAAAACACAAAGCAGAGCCTGTAGCATGATCTGGGATTGAGTTAGCCATAACACAAGAGGATATTTCTGGTTTCATCCAGTCATATCTGGACAAAGTGTTGTGGAACTGGTATGCAATGGACTCAGATAATCACGGTCACAGTGGATTTTGCGGAAAACAAACTCATTTTCTTGGTCACTTGGATAAGAAGCCTGTTTACAAATATAAATATCATGTTTGTTTGCAGCAATTGCTCTAGTTTTCTACATAGAAAACAGGAATGTGTTGAGTTTGTGTCTCCATGTGGAAGTAACTAGTTTTTCCCAGCAGAAAAGAAAATAGTCCCTGCTTAAATTCATTCAAAACCATAAAGTCCATTGATAATATCTAAAAAACACAAAGCAGAGTCTATAGCACCAAGTGGGATTGAGTTAGCCATATCACAAGAGGATATTTCTGGTTGCATCCAGTCATATCCAGACAAGCTGTTGTGGAACTGGTAGGAAATGGACTCAGAAAATCACAGTCAAGCTGGATCTAGAGAAAAGCAAAGTATTTTCTTAGGCAAGCGCATAAATGTCCTCTATACAAACACAAATATCAAGATTGCTTGCAGCAATTGCTCTAGCTTTCTGCCTAGAAAACGCGAATGTGTTGAGTTTGTGTCTCCATGTGGAACATATTAGTTTTTCACAGCACAAAAGAAAATATTCCCTGCTTAAATTCACTAAAAACCATAAAGTCCATGGCTAATTTCCAGAAAACACAAAAGAGGGCATGTAGCACGATCTGGGATTGAGTTAGTCACAACACAATAGGATATTTCTGGTTTCATCCAGTCATATCCGGACAAAGTGTTGTGGAGCTAGTATGCAATGCACTCAGGTAATCACCGTCAAACTGGTTTTGGAGTAAAGCAAACTCATTTTCTTGGTCAAGTTTATAAAATGTCATTTTTACAAATATAATATAATGTTTTTTGCAAAAATCGATCTAGCTTTCTGCCTAGAAAACAGGAATCTGTTGAGTTTGTGTCTCCATGTGGAACTAATTTGTTTTTCCCAGCACAAAAGAAAATACTTTCTGCTTAAATTCATTCAAAAGCATACAGTCCATGGATAATATCAAGAAAACACAAAAGAGGGCTTGTAGCACGATCTGGGATTGAGTTCGTCACAACACAAGAGGATATTTCTGGTTTCATTCAGTCATATCCAGACAAACTGTTGTGGAACTAGTATTGAATGGACTCAGAAAATCACCGTCAAACTTGTTTTGGAGGAAAGCAAACTCATATTCTTCGTCAAGTGGATAATAAGTCATGTTTACATATATAAATATCATGTTTGTTTGCAGCAATTGAACCAGCTTTCTGCCTAGAGAACAAGATTGTGTTCAGTTTGTGTCTCCATGTGGAAGTAATTAGTGTTCCCCAGCACAAAAGGAAATATCCCCTGCTAAAATTCATTGAAAACTATAAAATCCATTCATAATATGAAGAAAACACAAAGCAGAGCCTGTAGCTCCATCTGGGATTGAGTTAGCCATAACACAAGAGGATATTCCTGGTTTCATCCAGTCATAACAGGACAATGTTTTGTGGAACTGTTATGCAATGAACTCAGAAAATAACCCTCAATCGTGTTTTGTAGAAAACCAAACTCGTATGCTTGGGCAAGTGGATAAAAAGTCATGTTTACAAATATAAATATCATGTTTGTTTGAAGCAATTGCTCTAGATATCTGCCTAGAAAATACCATTGTGTTGAGTTTGTGTCTCCATGTGTAAGTAATTAGTGTTTCCCAGCACAAAAGAAAATATTCCCTGCTTAAATTCATTCAAAACCATATAGTCCATGTATAATATCCAGAAAACCCAAAAGAGGATTTGTAGCATGATCTGGGATGGAGTTAGTCACAACACAAGAGGAGATTTCTGGTTTCATCCAGTCATATCCGGACAAAGTGTTGTGGAACTAGTATGGAATGGACTCAGATAATCACTGTGAAACTGGTTTTGGGGGATAACAAACTCATTTTCCTGGTCAAGTGGATAAAAAGCGATGTTCACAAACATAAATATCATGTGTGTTTGCAGCAATTGCTCTCGCTTTCTGCCAAGAGAACACAAATGTGTTGAGTCTGTGTCTCCATGTTCAATAATTAGTGTTTGCCAGCACAAAAGAAAATATTCCCTGCTTAAATGCATTCAAAACCATGAAGGCCATTGATAATATCAAGAAAACACAAAGCAGAGCCTGTAGCACCATCTGGGATCGAGTAGCCATAACACAAGAGGATATTACTCGTTTCATCCAGTCATATCCATACAAGATGTTGTGGAACTGGTATGAAATGGACTCAGATAAGCACCGTAAAACTAGATTTAGAGAAAAGCAAAGTATTTTCTTAGGCAAGTGGATAAAAAGCCATGTTTACAAATATAAATATCATGTTAGTTTGCAGCATTTGAACCAGCTTTCTGCCTAGAAAACACGATTGTGTTCAGTTTGTGTCTCCATGTGGAAGTAATTAGTGTTCCCCAGCACAAAAGGAAATATCCCCTGCTAAAATTCATTGAAAACTATAAAATCCATTCATAATATGAAGAAAACACAAAGCAGAGCCTGTAGCTCCATCTGGGATTGAGTTAGCCATAACACAAGAGGATATTTCTGGTTTCATCCAGTCATATCCTGACAAAGTGTTGTGGAAGTGGTTTTCAAGGGACTCAGATAATCACGGTCAAACTGGTTTGGGGGAAAACACACTGATTTCCTTGGTGAAGTGGATAAAAGCCATGTTGACAAATATAAATATCATGTTTGTTTGTAGCAATTGCTCTAGCTTTCTGCCTATAAAACAGGAATGTGTTGCGTTTGTGTCTCCATGTGGAAGTAATTAGTTTTTCCCAGCAGAAAAGAAAATATCGCCTGCTTAAATTCATTCAAAACCATAAAGTCCATGGATAATATCAAGAAAACACAAAGCAGAGCCTGTAGCATGATCTGGGATTGAGTTAGCCATAACACAAGAGGATATTTCTGGTTTCATCCAGTCATATCTGGACAAAGTGTTGTGGAACTGGTATGCAATGGACTCAGATAATCATGGTCACAGTGGATTTTGCGGAAAACAAACTCATTTTCTTGGTCACTTGGATAAGAAGCCTGTTTACAAATATAAATATCATGTTTGTTTGCAGCAATTGCTCTAGTTTTCTACATAGAAAACAGGAGTGTGTTGAGTTTGTGTCTCCATGTGGAAGTAACTAGTTTTTCCCAGCAGAAAAGAAAATAGTCCCTGCTTAAATTCATTCAAAACCATAAAGTCCATTGATAATATCTAAAAAACACAAAGCAGAGTCTATAGCACCAAGTGGGATTGAGTTAGCCATATCACAAGAGGATATTTCTGGTTGCATCCAGTCATATCCAGACAAGCTGTTGTGGAACTGGTAGGAAATGGACTCAGAAAATCACAGTCCAACTGGATCTAGAGAAAAGCAAAGTATTTTCTTAGGCAAGCGCATAAATGTCCTCTATACAAACACAAATATCAAGATTGCTTGCAGCAATTGCTCTAGCTTTCTGCCTAGAAAACGCGAATGTGTTGAGTTTGTGTCTCCATGTGGAACATATTAGTTTTTCACAGCACAAAAGAAAATATTCCCTGCTTAAATTCACTAAAAACCATAAAGTCCATGGCTAATTTCCAGAAAACACAAAAGAGGGCATGTAGCACGATCTGGGATTGAGTTAGTCACAACACAAGAGGATATTTCTGGTTTCATCCAGTCATATCCGGACAAAGTGTTGTGGAGCTAGTATGCAATGCACTCAGGTAATCACCGTCAAACTGGTTTTGGAGTAAAGCAAACTCATTTTCTTGGTCAAGTTTATAAAATGTCATTTTTACAAATATAATATAATGTTTTTTGCAAAAATTGATCTAGCTTTCTGCCTAGAAAACAGGAATCTGTTGAGTTTGTGTCTCCATGTGGAACTAATTTGTTTTTCCCAGCACAAAAGAAAATACTTTCTGCTTAAATTCATTCAAAAGCATACAGTCCATGGATAATATCAAGAAAACACAAAAGAGGGCTTGTAGCACGATCTGGGATTGAGTTCGTCACAACACAAGAGGATATTTCTGGTTTCATTCAGTCATATCCAGACAAACTGTTGTGGAACTAGTATTGAATGGACTCAGAAAATCACCGTCAAACTTGTTTTGGAGGAAAGCAAACTCATATTCTTCGTCAAGTGGATAATAAGTCATGTTTACATATATAAATATCATGTTTGTTTGCAGCAATTGAACCAGCTTTCTGCCTAGAAAACACGATTGTGTTCAGTTTGTGTCTCCATGTGGAAGTAATTAGTGTTCCCCAGCACAAAAGGAAATATCCCCTGCTAAAATTCATTGAAAACTGTAAAATCCATTCATAATATGAAGAAAACACAAAGCAGAGCCTGTAGCTCCATCTGGGATTGAGTTAGCCATAACACAAGAGGATATTCCTGGTTTCATCCAGTCATAACAGGACAATGTTTTGTGGAACTGTTATGCAATGAACTCAGAAAATAACCCTCAATCGTGTTTTGTAGAAAACCAAACTCGTATGCTTGGGCAAGTGGATAAAAAGTCATGTTTACAAATATAAATATCATGTTTGTTTGAAGCAATTGCTCTAGATATCTGCCTAGAAAATAGCATTGTGTTGAGTTTGTGTCTCCATGTGTAAGTAATTAGTGTTTCCCAGCACAAAAGAAAATATTCCCTGCTTAAATTCATTCAAAACCATATAGTCCATGTATAATATCCAGAAAACCCAAAAGAGGATTTGTAGCATGATCTGGGATGGAGTTAGTCACAACACAAGAGGAGATTTCTGGTTTCATCCAGTCATATCCGGACAAAGTGTTGTGGAACTAGTATGGAATGGACTCAGATAATCACTGTGAAACTGGTTTTGGGGGATAACAAACTCATTTTCCTGGTCAAGTGGATAAAAAGCGATGTTCACAAACATAAATATCATGTGTGTTTGCAGCAATTGCTCTCGCTTTCTGCCAAGAGAACACAAATGTGTTGAGTCTGTGTCTCCATGTTCAATAATTAGTGTTTGCCAGCACAAAAGAAAATATTCCCTGCTTAAATGCATTCAAAACCATGAAGGCCATTGATAATATCAAGAAAACACAAAGCAGAGCCTGTAGCACCATCTGGGATCGAGTAGCCATAACACAAGAGGATATTACTCGTTTCATCCAGTCATATCCATACAAGATGTTGTGGAACTGGTATGAAATGGACTCAGATAAGCACCGTAAAACTAGATTTAGAGAAAAGCAAAGTATTTTCTTAGGCAAGTGGATAAAAAGCCATGTTTACAAATATAAATATCATGTTAGTTTGCAGCATTTGAACCAGCTTTCTGCCTAGAAAACACGATTGTGTTCAGTTTGTGTCTCCATGTGGAAGTAATTAGTGTTCCCCAGCACAAAAGGAAATATCCCCTGCTAAAATTCATTGAAAACTATAAAATCCATTCATAATATGAAGAAAACACAAAGCAGAGCCTGTAGCTCCATCTGGGATTGAGTTAGCCATAACACAAGAGGATATTTCTGGTTTCATCCAGTCATATCCTGACAAAGTGTTGTGGAAGTGGTTTTCAAGGGACTCAGATAATCACGGTCAAACTGGTTTGGGGGAAAACACACTGATTTCCTTGGTGAAGTGGATAAAAGCCATGTTGACAAATATAAATATCATGTTTGTTTGTAGCAATTGCTCTAGCTTTCTGCCTATAAAACAGGAATGTGTTGCGTTTGTGTCTCCATGTGGAAGTAATTAGTTTTTCCCAGCAGAAAAGAAAATATCGCCTGCTTAAATTCATTCTAAACCATAAAGTCCATGGATAATATCAAGAAAACACAAAGCAGAGCCTGTAGCATGATCTGGGATTGAGTTAGCCATAACACAAGAGGATATTTCTGGTTTCATCCAGTCATATCTGGACAAAGTGTTGTGGAACTGGTATGCAATGGACTCAGATAATCATGGTCACAGTGGATTTTGCGGAAAACAAACTCATTTTCTTGGTCACTTGGATAAGAAGCCTGTTTACAAATATAAATATCATGTTTGTTTGCAGCAATTGCTCTAGTTTTCTACATAGAAAACAGGAGTGTGTTGAGTTTGTGTCTCCATGTGGAAGTAACTAGTTTTTCCCAGCAGAAAAGAAAATAGTCCCTGCTTAAATTCATTCAAAACCATAAAGTCCATTGATAATATCTAAAAAACACAAAGCAGAGTCTATAGCACCAAGTGGGATTGAGTTAGCCATATCACAAGAGGATATTTCTGGTTGCATCCAGTCATATCCAGACAAGCTGTTGTGGAACTGGTAGGAAATGGACTCAGAAAATCACAGTCCAACTGGATCTAGAGAAAAGCAAAGTATTTTCTTAGGCAAGCGCATAAATGTCCTCTATACAAACACAAATATCAAGATTGCTTGCAGCAATTGCTCTAGCTTTCTGCCTAGAAAACGCGAATGTGTTGAGTTTGTGTCTCCATGTGGAACATATTAGTTTTTCACAGCACAAAAGAAAATATTCCCTGCTTAAATTCACTAAAAACCATAAAGTCCATGGTAATTTCCAGAAAACACAAAAGAGGGCATGTAGCACGATCTGGGATTGAGTTAGTCACAACACAAGAGGATATTTCTGGTTTCATCCAGTCATATCCGGACAAAGTGTTGTGGAGCTAGTATGCAATGCACTCAGGTAATCACCGTCAAACTGGTTTTGGAGTAAAGCAAACTCATTTTCTTGGTCAAGTTTATAAAATGTCATTTTTACAAATGTAATATAATGTTTTTTGCAAAAATTGATCTAGCTTTCTGCCTAGAAAACAGGAATCTGTTGAGTTTGTGTCTCCATGTGGAACTAATTTGTTTTTCCCAGCACAAAAGAAAATACTTTCTGCTTAAATTCATTCAAAAGCATACAGTCCATGGATAATATCAAGAAAACACAAAAGAGGGCTTGTAGCACGATCTGGGATTGAGTTAGTCACAACACAAGAGGATATTTCTGGTTTCATTCAGTCATATCCAGACAAACTGTTGTGGAACTAGTATTGAATGGACTCAGAAAATCACCGTCAAACTTGTTTTGGAGGAAAGCAAACTCATATTCTTCGTCAAGTGGATAATAAGTCATGTTTACATATATAAATATCATGTTTGTTTGCAGCAATTGAACCAGCTTTCTGCCTAGAAAACACGATTGTGTTCAGTTTGTGTCTCCATGTGGAAGTAATTAGTGTTCCCCAGCACAAAAGGAAATATCCCCTGCTAAAATTCATTGAAAACTGTAAAATCCATTCATAATATGAAGAAAACACAAAGCAGAGCCTGTAGCTCCATCTGGGATTGAGTTAGCCATAACACAAGAGGATATTCCTGGTTTCATCCAGTCATAACAGGACAATGTTTTGTGGAACTGTTATGCAATGAACTCAGAAAATAACCCTCAATCGTGTTTTGTAGAAAACCAAACTCGTATGCTTGGGCAAGTGGATAAAAAGTCATGTTTACAAATATAAATATCATGTTTGTTTGAAGCAATTGCTCTAGATATCTGCCTAGAAAATACCATTGTGTTGAGTTTGTGTCTCCATGTGTAAGTAATTAGTGTTTCCCAGCACAAAAGAAAATATTCCCTGCTTAAATTCATTCAAAACCATATAGTCCATGTATAATATCCAGAAAACCCAAAAGAGGATTTGTAGCATGATCTGGGATGGAGTTAGTCATAACACAAGGGGAGATTTCTGGTTTCATCCAGTCATATCCGGACAAAGTGTTGTGGAACTAGTATGGAATGGACTCAGATAATCACTGTGAAACTGGTTTTGGGGGATAACAAACTCATTTTCCTGGTCAAGTGGATAAAAAGCGATGTTCACAAACATAAATATCATGTGTGTTTGCAGCAATTGCTCTCGCTTTCTGCCAAGAGAACACAAATGTGTTGAGTCTGTGTCTCCATGTTCAATAATTAGTGTTTGCCAGCACAAAAGAAAATATTCCCTGCTTAAATGCATTCAAAACCATGAAGGCCATTGATAATATCAAGAAAACACAAAGCAGAGCCTGTAGCACCATCTGGGATCGAGTAGCCATAACACAAGAGGATATTACTCGTTTCATCCAGTCATATCCATACAAGATGTTGTGGAACTGGTATGAAATGGACTCAGATAAGCACCGTAAAACTAGATTTAGAGAAAAGCAAAGTATTTTCTTAGGCAAGTGGATAAAAAGCCATGTTTACAAATATAAATATCATGTTAGTTTGCAGCAATTGCTCTAGCTTTCTGCCTAGAAAACACGAATGCGTTGAGTTTGTGTCTCCAATGGAAGTAATTAGTGTTTCCCAGCACAAAAGGAAATATCCCTTGCTTAAATACATTCAAAATGATAAACTCCATGGATAATATCAATAAAACACAAAGCAGGGCCTGCAGCAAGGTCTGGGATTGAGTTAGCCATAACACAAGAGGATATTTCTGGTTTCATCCAGTCATATCCTGACAAAGTGTTGTGGAAGTGGTTTTCAAGGGACTCAGATAATCACGGTCAAACTGGTTTGGGGGAAAACACACTGATTTCCTTGGTGAAGTGGATAAAAGCCATGTTGACAAATATAAATATCATGTTTGTTTGTAGCAATTGCTCTAGCTCTCTGCCTATAAAACAGGAATGTGTTGCGTTTGTGTCTCCATGTGGAAGTAATTAGTTTTTCCCAGCAGAAAAGAAAATATCGCCTGCTTAAATTCATTCAAAACCATAAAGTCCATGGATAATATCAAGAAAACACAAAGCAGAGCCTGTAGCATGATCTGGGATTGAGTTAGCCATAACACAAGAGGATATTTCTGGTTTCATCCAGTCATATCTGGACAAAGTGTTGTGGAACTGGTATGCAATGGACTCAGATAATCACGGTCACAGTGGATTTTGCGGAAAACAAACTCATTTTCTTGGTCACTTGGATAAGAAGCCTGTTTACAAATATAAATATCATGTTTGTTTGCAGCAATTGCTCTAGTTTTCTACATAGAAAACAGGAGTGTGTTGAGTTTGTGTCTCCATGTGGAAGTAACTAGTTTTTCCCAGCAGAAAAGAAAATAGTCCCTGCTTAAATTCATTCAAAACCATAAAGTCCATTGATAATATCTAAAAAACACAAAGCAGAGTCTATAGCACCAAGTGGGATTGAGTTAGCCATATCACAAGAGGATATTTCTGGTTGCATCCAGTCATATCCAGACAAGCTGTTGTGGAACTGGTAGGAAATGGACTCAGAAAATCACAGTCAAACTGGATCTAGAGAAAAGCAAAGTATTTTCTTAGGCAAGCGCATAAATGTCCTCTATACAAACACAAATATCAAGATTGCTTGCAGCAATTGCTCTAGCTTTCTGCCTAGAAAACGCGAATGTGTTGAGTTTGTGTCTCCATGTGGAACATATTAGTTTTTCACAGCACAAAAGAAAATATTCCCTGCTTAAATTCACTAAAAACCATAAAGTCCATGGCTAATTTCCAGAAAACACAAAAGAGGGCATGTAGCACGATCTGGGATTGAGTTAGTCACAACACAAGAGGATATTTCTGGTTTCATCCAGTCATATCCGGACAAAGTGTTGTGGAGCTAGTATGCAATGCACTCAGGTAATCACCGTCAAACTGGTTTTGGAGTAAAGCAAACTCATTTTCTTGGTCAAGTTTATAAAATGTCATTTTTACAAATGTAATATAATGTTTTTTGCAAAAATTGATCTAGCTTTCTGCCTAGAAAACAGGAATCTGTTGAGTTTGTGTCTCCATGTGGAACTAATTTGTTTTTCCCAGCACAAAAGAAAATACTTTCTGCTTAAATTCATTCAAAAGCATACAGTCCATGGATAATATCAAGAAAACACAAAAGAGGGCTTGTAGCACAGCCTGGGATTGAGTTCGTCACAACACAAGAGGATATTTCTGGTTTCATTCAGTCATATCCAGACAAACTGTTGTGGAACTAGTATTGAATGGACTCAGAAAATCACCGTCAAACTTGTTTTGGAGGAAAGCAAACTCATATTCTTCGTCAAGTGGATAATAAGTCATGTTTACATATATAAATATCATGTTTGTTTGCAGCAATTGAACCAGCTTTCTGCCTAGAGAACACGATTGTGTTCAGTTTGTGTCTCCATGTGGAAGTAATTAGTGTTCCCCAGCACAAAAGGAAATATCCCCTGCTAAAATTCATTGAAAACTGTAAAATCCATTCATAATATGAAGAAAACACAAAGCAGAGCCTGTAGCTCCATCTGGGATTGAGTTAGCCATAACACAAGAGGATATTCCTGGTTTCATCCAGTCATAACAGGACAATGTTTTGTGGAACTGTTATGCAATGAACTCAGAAAATAACCCTCAATCGTGTTTTGTAGAAAACCAAACTCGTATGCTTGGGCAAGTGGATAAAAAGTCATGTTTACAAATATAAATATCATGTTTGTTTGAAGCAATTGCTCTAGATATCTGCCTAGAAAATACCATTGTGTTGAGTTTGTGTCTCCATGTGTAAGTAATTAGTGTTTCCCAGCACAAAAGAAAATATTCCCTGCTTAAATTCATTCAAAACCATATAGTCCATGTATAATATCCAGAAAACCCAAAAGAGGATTTGTAGCATGATCTGGGATGGAGTTAGTCACAACACAAGAGGAGATTTCTGGTTTCATCCAGTCATATCCGGACAAAGTGTTGTGGAACTAGTATGGAATGGACTCAGATAATCACTGTGAAACTGGTTTTGGGGGATAACAAACTCATTTTCCTGGTCAAGTGGATAAAAAGCGATGTTCACAAACATAAATATCATGTGTGTTTGCAGCAATTGCTCTCGCTTTCTGCCAAGAGAACACAAATGTGTTGAGTCTGTGTCTCCATGTTCAATAATTAGTGTTTGCCAGCACAAAAGAAAATATTCCCTGCTTAAATGCATTCAAAACCATGAAGGCCATTGATAATATCAAGAAAACACAAAGCAGAGCCTGTAGCACCATCTGGGATCGAGTAGCCATAACACAAGAGGATATTACTCGTTTCATCCAGTCATATCCATACAAGATGTTGTGGAACTGGTATGAAATGGACTCAGAGAAGCACCGTAAAACTAGATTTAGAGAAAAGCAAAGTATTTTCTTAGGCAAGTGGATAAAAAGCCATGTTTACAAATATAAATATCATGTTAGTTTGCAGCAATTGCTCTAGCTTTCTGCCCAGAAAACACGAATGCGTTGAGTTTGTGTCTCCAATGGAAGTAATTAGTGTTTCCCAGCACAAAAGGAAATATCCCTTGCTTAAATACATTCAAAATGATAAACTCCATGGATAATATCAAGAAAACACAAAGCAGGGCCTGCAGCAAGGTCTGGGATTGAGTTAGCCATAACACAAGAGGATATTTCTGGTTTCATCCAGTCATATCTGGACAAAGTGTTGTGGAACTGGTATGCAATGGACTCAGATAATCACGGTCACAGTGGATTTTGCGGAAAACAAACTCATTTTCTTGGTCACTTGGATAAGAAGCCTGTTTACAAATATAAATATCATGTTTGTTTGCAGCAATTGCTCTAGTTTTCTACATAGAAAACAGGAATGTGTTGAGTTTGTGTCTCCATGTGGAAGTAACTAGTTTTTCCCAGCAGAAAAGAAAATAGTCCCTGCTTAAATTCATTCAAAACCATAAAGTCCATTGATAATATCTAAAAAACACAAAGCAGAGTCTATAGCACCAAGTGGGATTGAGTTAGCCATATCACAAGAGGATATTTCTGGTTGCATCCAGTCATATCCAGACAAGCTGTTGTGGAACTGGTAGGAAATGGACTCAGAAAATCACAGTCCAACTGGATCTAGAGAAAAGCAAAGTATTTTCTTAGGCAAGCGCATAAATGTCCTCTATACAAACACAAATATCAAGATTGCTTGCAGCAATTGCTCTAGCTTTCTGCCTAGAAAACGCGAATGTGTTGAGTTTGTGTCTCCATGTGGAACATATTAGTTTTTCACAGCACAAAAGAAAATATTCCCTGCTTAAATTCACTAAAAACCATAAAGTCCATGGCTAATTTCCAGAAAACACAAAAGAGGGCATGTAGCACGATCTGGGATTGAGTTAGTCACAACACAATAGGATATTTCTGGTTTCATCCAGTCATATCCGGACAAAGTGTTGTGGAGCTAGTATGCAATGCACTCAGGTAATCACCGTCAAACTGGTTTTGGAGTAAAGCAAACTCATTTTCTTGGTCAAGTTTATAAAATGTCATTTTTACAAATATAATATAATGTTTTTTGCAAAAATCGATCTAGCTTTCTGCCTAGAAAACAGGAATCTGTTGAGTTTGTGTCTCCATGTGGAACTAATTTGTTTTTCCCAGCACAAAAGAAAATACTTTCTGCTTAAATTCATTCAAAAGCATACAGTCCATGGATAATATCAAGAAAACACAAAAGAGGGCTTGTAGCACGATCTGGGATTGAGTTCGTCACAACACAAGAGGATATTTCTGGTTTCATTCAGTCATATCCAGACAAACTGTTGTGGAACTAGTATTGAATGGACTCAGAAAATCACCGTCAAACTTGTTTTGGAGGAAAGCAAACTCATATTCTTCGTCAAGTGGATAATAAGTCATGTTTACATATATAAATATCATGTTTGTTTGCAGCAATTGAACCAGCTTTCTGCCTAGAGAACACGATTGTGTTCAGTTTGTGTCTCCATGTGGAAGTAATTAGTGTTTCCCAGCACAAAAGGAAATATCCCCTGCTAAAATTCATTGAAAACTATAAAATCCATTCATAATATGAAGAAAACACAAAGCAGAGCCTGTAGCTCCATCTGGGATTGAGTTAGCCATAACACAAGAGGATATTCCTGGTTTCATCCAGTCATAACAGGACAATGTTTTGTGGAACTGTTATGCAATGAACTCAGAAAATAACCCTCAATCGTGTTTTGTAGAAAACCAAACTCATATTCTTGGGCAAGTGGATAAAAAGTCATGTTTACAAATATAAATATCATGTTTGTTTGAAGCAATTGCTCTAGATATCTGCCTAGAAAATACCATTGTGTTGAGTTTGTGTCTCCATGTGTAAGTAATTAGTGTTTCCCAGCACAAAAGAAAATATTCCCTGCTTAAATTCATTCAAAACCATATAGTCCATGTATAATATCCAGAAAACCCAAAAGAGGATTTGTAGCATGATCTGGGATGGAGTTAGTCACAACACAAGAGGAGATTTCTGGTTTCATCCAGTCATATCCGGACAAAGTGTTGTGGAACTAGTATGGAATGGACTCAGATAATCACTGTGAAACTGGTTTTGGGGGATAACAAACTCATTTTCCTGGTCAAGTGGATAAAAAGCGATGTTCACAAACATAAATATCATGTGTGTTTGCAGCAATTGCTCTCGCTTTCTGCCAAGAGAACACAAATGTGTTGAGTCTGTGTCTCCATGTTCAATAATTAGTGTTTGCCAGCACAAAAGAAAATATTCCCTGCTTAAATGCATTCAAAACCATGAAGGCCATTGATAATATCAAGAAAACACAAAGCAGAGCCTGTAGCACCATCTGGGATCGAGTAGCCATAACACAAGAGGATATTACTCGTTTCATCCAGTCATATCCATACAAGATGTTGTGGAACTGGTATGAAATGGACTCAGAGAAGCACCGTAAAACTAGATTTAGAGAAAAGCAAAGTATTTTCTTAGGCAAGTGGATAAAAAGCCATGTTTACAAATATAAATATCATGTTAGTTTGCAGCAATTGCTCTAGCTTTCTGCCCAGAAAACACGAATGCGTTGAGTTTGTGTCTCCAATGGAAGTAATTAGTGTTTCCCAGCACAAAAGGAAATATCCCTTGCTTAAATACATTCAAAATGATAAACTCCATGGATAATATCAATAAAACACAAAGCAGGGCCTGCAGCAAGGTCTGGGATTGAGTTAGCCATAACACAAGAGGATATTTCTGGTTTCATCCAGTCATATCTGGACAAAGTGTTGTGGAACTGGTATGCAATGGACTCAGATAATCACGGTCACAGTGGATTTTGCGGAAAACAAACTCATTTTCTTGGTCACTTGGATAAGAAGCCTGTTTACAAATATAAATATCATGTTTGTTTGCAGCAATTGCTCTAGTTTTCTACATAGAAAACAGGAATGTGTTGAGTTAGTGTCTCCATGTGGAAGTAACTAGTTTTTCCCAGCAGAAAAGAAAATAGTCCCTGCTTAAATTCATTCAAAACCATAAAGTCCATTGATAATATCTAAAAAACACAAAGCAGAGTCTATAGCACCAAGTGGGATTGAGTTAGCCATATCACAAGAGGATATTTCTGGTTGCATCCAGTCATATCCAGACAAGCTGTTGTGGAACTGGTAGGAAATGGACTCAGAAAATCACAGTCTAACTGGATCTAGAGAAAAGCAAAGTATTTTCTTAGGCAAGCGCATAAATGTCCTCTATACAAACACAAATATCAAGATTGCTTGCAGCAATTGCTCTAGCTTTCTGCCTAGAAAACGCGAATGTGTTGAGTTTGTGTCTCCATGTGGAACATATTAGTTTTTCACAGCACAAAAGAAAATATTCCCTGCTTAAATTCACTAAAAACCATAAAGTCCATGGCTAATTTCCAGAAAACACAAAAGAGGGCATGTAGCACGATCTGGGATTGAGTTAGTCACAACACAATAGGATATTTCTGGTTTCATCCAGTCATATCCGGACAAAGTGTTGTGGAGCTAGTATGCAATGCACTCAGGTAATCACCGTCAAACTGGTTTTGGAGTAAAGCAAACTCATTTTCTTGGTCAAGTTTATAAAATGTCATTTTTACAAATATAATATAATGTTTTTTGCAAAAATCGATCTAGCTTTCTGCCTAGAAAACAGGAATCTGTTGAGTTTGTGTCTCCATGTGGAACTAATTTGTTTTTCCCAGCACAAAAGAAAATACTTTCTGCTTAAATTCATTCAAAAGCATACAGTCCATGGATAATATCAAGAAAACACAAAAGAGGGCTTGTAGCACGATCTGGGATTGAGTTCGTCACAACACAAGAGGATATTTCTGGTTTCATTCAGTCATATCCAGACAAACTGTTGTGGAACTAGTATTGAATGGACTCAGAAAATCACCGTCAAACTTGTTTTGGAGGAAAGCAAACTCATATTCTTCGTCAAGTGGATAATAAGTCATGTTTACATATATAAATATCATGTTTGTTTGCAGCAATTGAACCAGCTTTCTGCCTAGAGAACACGATTGTGTTCAGTTTGTGTCTCCATGTGGAAGTAATTAGTGTTTCCCAGCACAAAAGGAAATATCCCCTGCTAAAATTCATTGAAAACTATAAAATCCATTCATAATATGAAGAAAACACAAAGCAGAGCCTGTAGCTCCATCTGGGATTGAGTTAGCCATAACACAAGAGGATATTCCTGGTTTCATCCAGTCATAACAGGACAATGTTTTGTGGAACTGTTATGCAATGAACTCAGAAAATAACCCTCAATCGTGTTTTGTAGAAAACCAAACTCATATTCTTGGGCAAGTGGATAAAAAGTCATGTTTACAAATATAAATATCATGTTTGTTTGAAGCAATTGCTCTAGATATCTGCCTAGAAAATACCATTAGGTTGAGTTTGTGTCTCCATGTGTAAGTAATTAGTGTTTCCCAGCACAAAAGAAAATATTCCCTGCTTAAATTCATTCAAAACCATATAGTCCATGTATAATATCAAGAAAACCCAAAAGAGGATTTGTAGCATGATCTGGGATGGAGTTAGTCACAACACAAGAGGAGATTTCTGGTTTCATCCAGTCATATCCGGACAAAGTGTTGTGGAACTAGTATGGAATGGACTCAGATAATCACTGTGAAACTGGTTTTGGGGGATAACAAACTCATTTTCCTGGTCAAGTGGATAAAAAGCGATGTTCACAAACATAAATATCATGTGTGTTTGCAGCAATTGCTCTCGCTTTCTGCCAAGAGAACACAAATGTGTTGAGTCTGTGTCTCCATGTTCAATAATTAGTGTTTGCCAGCACAAAAGAAAATATTCCCTGCTTAAATGCATTCAAAACCATGAAGGCCATTGATAATATCAAGAAAACACAAAGCAGAGCCTGTAGCACCATCTGGGATCGAGTAGCCATAACACAAGAGGATATTACTCGTTTCATCCAGTCATATCCATACAAGATGTTGTGGAACTGGTATGAAATGGACTCAGATAAGCACCGTAAAACTAGATTTAGAGAAAAGCAAAGTATTTTCTTAGGCAAGTGGATAAAAAGCCATGTTTACAAATATAAATATCATGTTAGTTTGCAGCAATTGCTCTAGCTTTCTGCCCAGAAAACACGAATGCATTGAGTTTGTGTCTCCAATGGAAGTAATTAGTGTTTCCCAGCACAAAAGGAAATATCCCTTGCTTAAATACATTCAAAATGATAAACTCCATGGATAATATCAAGAAAACACAAAGCAGGGCCTGCAGCAAGGTCTGGGATTGAGTTAGCCATAACACAAGAGGATATTTCTGGTTTCATCCAGTCATATCCTGACAAAGTGTTGTGGAAGTGGTTTTCAAGGGACTCAGATAATCACGGTCAAACTGGTTTGGGGGAAAACACACTGATTTCCTTGGTGAAGTGGATAAAAGCCATGTTGACAAATATAAATATCATGTTTGTTTGTAGCAATTGCTCTAGCTTTCTGCCTATAAAACAGGAATGTGTTGCGTTTGTGTCTCCATGTGGAAGTAATTAGTTTTTCCCAGCAGAAAAGAAAATATCGCCTGCTTAAATTCATTCAAAACCATAAAGTCCATGGATAATATCAAGAAAACACAAAGCAGAGCCTGTAGCATGATCTGGGATTGAGTTAGCCATAACACAAGAGGATATTTCTGGTTTCATCCAGTCATATCTGGACAAAGTGTTGTGGAACTGGTATGCAATGGACTCAGATAATCACGGTCACAGTGGATTTTGCGGAAAACAAACTCATTTTCTTGGTCACTTGGATAAGAAGCCTGTTTACAAATATAAATATCATGTTTGTTTGCAGCAATTGCTCTAGTTTTCTACATAGAAAACAGGAATGTGTTGCGTTTGTGTCTCCATGTGGAAGTAACTAGTTTTTCCCAGCAGAAAAGAAAATAGTCCCTGCTTAAATTCATTCAAAACCATAAAGTCCATTGATAATATCTAAAAAACACAAAGCAGAGTCTATAGCACCAAGTGGGATTGAGTTAGCCATATCACAAGAGGATATTTCTGGTTGCATCCAGTCATATCCAGACAAGCTGTTGTGGAACTGGTAGGAAATGGACTCAGAAAATCACAGTCAAGCTGGATCTAGAGAAAAGCAAAGTATTTTCTTAGGCAAGCGCATAAATGTCCTCTATACAAACACAAATATCAAGATTGCTTGCAGCAATTGCTCTAGCTTTCTGCCTAGAAAACGCGAATGTGTTGAGTTTGTGTCTCCATGTGGAACATATTAGTTTTTCACAGCACAAAAGAAAATATTCCCTGCTTAAATTCACTAAAAACCATAAAGTCCATGGCTAATTTCCAGAAAACACAAAAGAGGGCATGTAGCACGATCTGGGATTGAGTTAGTCACAACACAATAGGATATTTCTGGTTTCATCCAGTCATATCCGGACAAAGTGTTGTGGAGCTAGTATGCAATGCACTCAGGTAATCACCGTCAAACTGGTTTTGGAGTAAAGCAAACTCATTTTCTTGGTCAAGTTTATAAAATGTCATTTTTACAAATATAATATAATGTTTTTTGCAAAAATCGATCTAGCTTTCTGCCTAGAAAACAGGAATCTGTTGAGTTTGTGTCTCCATGTGGAACTAATTTGTTTTTCCCAGCACAAAAGAAAATACTTTCTGCTTAAATTCATTCAAAAGCATACAGTCCATGGATAATATCAAGAAAACACAAAAGAGGGCTTGTAGCACGATCTGGGATTGAGTTCGTCACAACACAAGAGGATATTTCTGGTTTCATTCAGTCATATCCAGACAAACTGTTGTGGAACTAGTATTGAATGGACTCAGAAAATCACCGTCAAACTTGTTTTGGAGGAAAGCAAACTCATATTCTTCGTCAAGTGGATAATAAGTCATGTTTACATATATAAATATCATGTTTGTTTGCAGCAATTGAACCAGCTTTCTGCCTAGAGAACACGATTGTGTTCAGTTTGTGTCTCCATGTGGAAGTAATTAGTGTTTCCCAGCACAAAAGGAAATATCCCCTGCTAAAATTCATTGAAAACTATAAAATCCATTCATAATATGAAGAAAACACAAAGCAGAGCCTGTAGCTCCATCTGGGATTGAGTTAGCCATAACACAAGAGGATATTCCTGGTTTCATCCAGTCATAACAGGACAATGTTTTGTGGAACTGTTATGCAATGAACTCAGAAAATAACCCTCAATCGTGTTTTGTAGAAAACCAAACTCGTATGCTTGGGCAAGTGGATAAAAAGTCATGTTTACAAATATAAATATCATGTTTGTTTGAAGCAATTGCTCTAGATATCTGCCTAGAAAATACCATTAGGTTGAGTTTGTGTCTCCATGTGTAAGTAATTAGTGTTTCCCAGCACAAAAGAAAATATTCCCTGCTTAAATTCATTCAAAACCATATAGTCCATGTATAATATCCAGAAAACCCAAAAGAGGATTTGTAGCATGATCTGGGATGGAGTTAGTCACAACACAAGAGGAGATTTCTGGTTTCATCCAGTCATATCCGGACAAAGTGT
Organism: Lepus europaeus; assembly: GCF_033115175.1. Lineage (NCBI taxonomy): Eukaryota > Metazoa > Chordata > Mammalia > Lagomorpha > Leporidae > Lepus > Lepus europaeus. Next base: position 1,804,243 of record NW_026909213.1, on the reverse strand, counting down.
TGTGGAACTAGTATGGAATGGACTCAGATAATCACTGTGAAACTGGTTTTGGGGGATAACAAACTCATTTTCCTGGTCAAGTGGATAAAAAGCGATGTTCACAAACATAAATATCATGTGTGTTTGCAGCAATTGCTCTCGCTTTCTGCCAAGAGAACACAAATGTGTTGAGTCTGTGTCTCCATGTTCAATAATTAGTGTTTGCCAGCACAAAAGAAAATATTCCCTGCTTAAATGCATTCAAAACCATGAAGGCCATTGATAATATCAAGAAAACACAAAGCAGAGCCTGTAGCACCATCTGGGATCGAGTAGCCATAACACAAGAGGATATTACTCGTTTCATCCAGTCATATCCATACAAGATGTTGTGGAACTGGTATGAAATGGACTCAGATAAGCACCGTAAAACTAGATTTAGAGAAAAGCAAAGTATTTTCTTAGGCAAGTGGATAAAAAGCCATGTTTACAAATATAAATATCATGTTAGTTTGCAGCAATTGCTCTAGCTTTCTGCCCAGAAAACACGAATGCGTTGAGTTTGTGTCTCCAATGGAAGTAATTAGTGTTTCCCAGCACAAAAGGAAATATCCCTTGCTTAAATACATTCAAAATGATAAACTCCATGGATAATATCAAGAAAACACAAAGCAGGGCCTGCAGCAAGGTCTGGGATTGAGTTAGCCATAACACAAGAGGATATTTCTGGTTTCATCCAGTCATATCCTGACAAAGTGTTGTGGAAGTGGTTTTCAAGGGACTCAGATAATCACGGTCAAACTGGTTTGGGGGAAAACACACTGATTTCCTTGGTGAAGTGGATAAAAGCCATGTTGACAAATATAAATATCATGTTTGTTTGTAGCAATTGCTCTAGCTCTCTGCCTATAAAACAGGAATGTGTTGCGTTTGTGTCTCCATGTGGAAGTAATTAGTTTTTCCCAGCAGAAAAGAAAATATCGCCTGCTTAAATTCATTCAAAACCATAAAGTCCATGGATAATATCAAGAAAACACAAAGCAGAGCCTGTAGCATGATCTGGGATTGAGTTAGCCATAACACAAGAGGATATTTCTGGTTTCATCCAGTCATATCTGGACAAAGTGTTGTGGAACTGGTATGCAATGGACTCAGATAATCACGGTCACAGTGGATTTTGCGGAAAACAAACTCATTTTCTTGGTCACTTGGATAAGAAGCCTGTTTACAAATATAAATATCATGTTTGTTTGCAGCAATTGCTCTAGTTTTCTACATAGAAAACAGGAATGTGTTGAGTTTGTGTCTCCATGTGGAAGTAACTAGTTTTTCCCAGCAGAAAAGAAAATAGTCCCTGCTTAAATTCATTCAAAACCATAAAGTCCATTGATAATATCTAAAAAACACAAAGCAGAGTCTATAGCACCAAGTGGGATTGAGTTAGCCATATCACAAGAGGATATTTCTGGTTGCATCCAGTCATATCCAGACAAGCTGTTGTGGAACTGGTAGGAAATGGACTCAGAAAATCACAGTCAAGCTGGATCTAGAGAAAAGCAAAGTATTTTCTTAGGCAAGCGCATAAATGTCCTCTATACAAACACAAATATCAAGATTGCTTGCAGCAATTGCTCTAGCTTTCTGCCTAGAAAACGCGAATGTGTTGAGTTTGTGTCTCCATGTGGAACATATTAGTTTTTCACAGCACAAAAGAAAATATTCCCTGCTTAAATTCACTAAAAACCATAAAGTCCATGGCTAATTTCCAGAAAACACAAAAGAGGGCATGTAGCACGATCTGGGATTGAGTTAGTCACAACACAATAGGATATTTCTGGTTTCATCCAGTCATATCCGGACAAAGTGTTGTGGAGCTAGTATGCAATGCACTCAGGTAATCACCGTCAAACTGGTTTTGGAGTAAAGCAAACTCATTTTCTTGGTCAAGTTTATAAAATGTCATTTTTACAAATATAATATAATGTTTTTTGCAAAAATCGATCTAGCTTTCTGCCTAGAAAACAGGAATCTGTTGAGTTTGTGTCTCCATGTGGAACTAATTTGTTTTTCCCAGCACAAAAGAAAATACTTTCTGCTTAAATTCATTCAAAAGCATACAGTCCATGGATAATATCAAGAAAACACAAAAGAGGGCTTGTAGCACGATCTGGGATTGAGTTCGTCACAACACAAGAGGATATTTCTGGTTTCATTCAGTCATATCCAGACAAACTGTTGTGGAACTAGTATTGAATGGACTCAGAAAATCACCGTCAAACTTGTTTTGGAGGAAAGCAAACTCATATTCTTCGTCAAGTGGATAATAAGTCATGTTTACATATATAAATATCATGTTTGTTTGCAGCAATTGAACCAGCTTTCTGCCTAGAAAACAAGATTGTGTTCAGTTTGTGTCTCCATGTGGAAGTAATTAGTGTTCCCCAGCACAAAAGGAAATATCCCCTGCTAAAATTCATTGAAAACTATAAAATCCATTCATAATATGAAGAAAACACAAAGCAGAGCCTGTAGCTCCATCTGGGATTGAGTTAGCCATAACACAAGAGGATATTCCTGGTTTCATCCAGTCATAACAGGACAATGTTTTGTGGAACTGTTATGCAATGAACTCAGAAAATAACCCTCAATCGTGTTTTGTAGAAAACCAAACTCGTATGCTTGGGCAAGTGGATAAAAAGTCATGTTTACAAATATAAATATCATGTTTGTTTGAAGCAATTGCTCTAGATATCTGCCTAGAAAATACCATTGTGTTGAGTTTGTGTCTCCATGTGTAAGTAATTAGTGTTTCCCAGCACAAAAGAAAATATTCCCTGCTTAAATTCATTCAAAACCATATAGTCCATGTATAATATCCAGAAAACCCAAAAGAGGATTTGTAGCATGATCTGGGATGGAGTTAGTCACAACACAAGAGGAGATTTCTGGTTTCATCCAGTCATATCCGGACAAAGTGTTGTGGAACTAGTATGGAATGGACTCAGATAATCACTGTGAAACTGGTTTTGGGGGATAACAAACTCATTTTCCTGGTCAAGTGGATAAAAAGCGATGTTCACAAACATAAATATCATGTGTGTTTGCAGCAATTGCTCTCGCTTTCTGCCAAGAGAACACAAATGTGTTGAGTCTGTGTCTCCATGTTCAATAATTAGTGTTTGCCAGCACAAAAGAAAATATTCCCTGCTTAAATGCATTCAAAACCATGAAGGCCATTGATAATATCAAGAAAACACAAAGCAGAGCCTGTAGCACCATCTGGGATCGAGTAGCCATAACACAAGAGGATATTACTCGTTTCATCCAGTCATATCCATACAAGATGTTGTGGAACTGGTATGAAATGGACTCAGATAAGCACCGTAAAACTAGATTTAGAGAAAAGCAAAGTATTTTCTTAGGCAAGTGGATAAAAAGCCATGTTTACAAATATAAATATCATGTTAGTTTGCAGCAATTGCTCTAGCTTTCTGCCCAGAAAACACGAATGCGTTGAGTTTGTGTCTCCAATGGAAGTAATTAGTGTTTCCCAGCACAAAAGGAAATATCCCTTGCTTAAATACATTCAAAATGATAAACTCCATGGATAATATCAAGAAAACACAAAGCAGGGCCTGCAGCAAGGTCTGGGATTGAGTTAGCCATAACACAAGAGGATATTTCTGGTTTCATCCAGTCATATCCTGACAAAGTGTTGTGGAAGTGGTTTTCAAGGGACTCAGATAATCACGGTCAAACTGGTTTGGGGGAAAACACACTGATTTCCTTGGTGAAGTGGATAAAAGCCATGTTGACAAATATAAATATCATGTTTGTTTGTAGCAATTGCTCTAGCTTTCTGCCTATAAAACAGGAATGTGTTGCGTTTGTGTCTCCATGTGGAAGTAATTAGTTTTTCCCAGCAGAAAAGAAAATATCGCCTGCTTAAATTCATTCAAAACCATAAAGTCCATGGATAATATCAAGAAAACACAAAGCAGAGCCTGTAGCATGATCTGGGATTGAGTTAGCCATAACACAAGAGGATATTTCTGGTTTCATCCAGTCATATCTGGACAAAGTGTTGTGGAACTGGTATGCAATGGACTCAGATAATCACGGTCACAGTGGATTTTGCGGAAAACAAACTCATTTTCTTGGTCACTTGGATAAGAAGCCTGTTTACAAATATAAATATCATGTTTGTTTGCAGCAATTGCTCTAGTTTTCTACATAGAAAACAGGAATGTGTTGAGTTTGTGTCTCCATGTGGAAGTAACTAGTTTTTCCCAGCAGAAAAGAAAATAGTCCCTGCTTAAATTCATTCAAAACCATAAAGTCCATTGATAATATCTAAAAAACACAAAGCAGAGTCTATAGCACCAAGTGGGATTGAGTTAGCCATATCACAAGAGGATATTTCTGGTTGCATCCAGTCATATCCAGACAAGCTGTTGTGGAACTGGTAGGAAATGGACTCAGAAAATCACAGTCAAGCTGGATCTAGAGAAAAGCAAAGTATTTTCTTAGGCAAGCGCATAAATGTCCTCTATACAAACACAAATATCAAGATTGCTTGCAGCAATTGCTCTAGCTTTCTGCCTAGAAAACGCGAATGTGTTGAGTTTGTGTCTCCATGTGGAACATATTAGTTTTTCACAGCACAAAAGAAAATATTCCCTGCTTAAATTCACTAAAAACCATAAAGTCCATGGCTAATTTCCAGAAAACACAAAAGAGGGCATGTAGCACGATCTGGGATTGAGTTAGTCACAACACAATAGGATATTTCTGGTTTCATCCAGTCATATCCGGACAAAGTGTTGTGGAGCTAGTATGCAATGCACTCAGGTAATCACCGTCAAACTGGTTTTGGAGTAAAGCAAACTCATTTTCTTGGTCAAGTTTATAAAATGTCATTTTTACAAATATAATATAATGTTTTTTGCAAAAATCGATCTAGCTTTCTGCCTAGAAAACAGGAATCTGTTGAGTTTGTGTCTCCATGTGGAACTAATTTGTTTTTCCCAGCACAAAAGAAAATACTTTCTGCTTAAATTCATTCAAAAGCATACAGTCCATGGATAATATCAAGAAAACACAAAAGAGGGCTTGTAGCACGATCTGGGATTGAGTTCGTCACAACACAAGAGGATATTTCTGGTTTCATTCAGTCATATCCAGACAAACTGTTGTGGAACTAGTATTGAATGGACTCAGAAAATCACCGTCAAACTTGTTTTGGAGGAAAGCAAACTCATATTCTTCGTCAAGTGGATAATAAGTCATGTTTACATATATAAATATCATGTTTGTTTGCAGCAATTGAACCAGCTTTCTGCCTAGAAAACAAGATTGTGTTCAGTTTGTGTCTCCATGTGGAAGTAATTAGTGTTCCCCAGCACAAAAGGAAATATCCCCTGCTAAAATTCATTGAAAACTATAAAATCCATTCATAATATGAAGAAAACACAAAGCAGAGCCTGTAGCTCCATCTGGGATTGAGTTAGCCATAACACAAGAGGATATTCCTGGTTTCATCCAGTCATAACAGGACAATGTTTTGTGGAACTGTTATGCAATGAACTCAGAAAATAACCCTCAATCGTGTTTTGTAGAAAACCAAACTCGTATGCTTGGGCAAGTGGATAAAAAGTCATGTTTACAAATATAAATATCATGTTTGTTTGAAGCAATTGCTCTAGATATCTGCCTAGAAAATACCATTGTGTTGAGTTTGTGTCTCCATGTGTAAGTAATTAGTGTTTCCCAGCACAAAAGAAAATATTCCCTGCTTAAATTCATTCAAAACCATATAGTCCATGTATAATATCCAGAAAACCCAAAAGAGGATTTGTAGCATGATCTGGGATGGAGTTAGTCACAACACAAGAGGAGATTTCTGGTTTCATCCAGTCATATCCGGACAAAGTGTTGTGGAACTAGTATGGAATGGACTCAGATAATCACTGTGAAACTGGTTTTGGGGGATAACAAACTCATTTTCCTGGTCAAGTGGATAAAAAGCGATGTTCACAAACATAAATATCATGTGTGTTTGCAGCAATTGCTCTCGCTTTCTGCCAAGAGAACACAAATGTGTTGAGTCTGTGTCTCCATGTTCAATAATTAGTGTTTGCCAGCACAAAAGAAAATATTCCCTGCTTAAATGCATTCAAAACCATGAAGGCCATTGATAATATCAAGAAAACACAAAGCAGAGCCTGTAGCACCATCTGGGATCGAGTAGCCATAACACAAGAGGATATTACTCGTTTCATCCAGTCATATCCATACAAGATGTTGTGGAACTGGTATGAAATGGACTCAGAGAAGCACCGTAAAACTAGATTTAGAGAAAAGCAAAGTATTTTCTTAGGCACGTGGATAAAAAGCCATGTTTACAAATATAAATATCATGTTAGTTTGCAGCAATTGCTCTAGCTTTCTGCCCAGAAAACACGAATGCGTTGAGTTTGTGTCTCCAATGGAAGTAATTAGTGTTTCCCAGCACAAAAGGAAATATCCCTTGCTTAAATACATTCAAAATGATAAACTCCATGGATAATATCAAGAAAACACAAAGCAGGGCCTGCAGCAAGGTCTGGGATTGAGTTAGCCATAACACAAGAGGATATTTCTGGTTTCATCCAGTCATATCCTGACAAAGTGTTGTGGAAGTGGTTTTCAAGGGACTCAGATAATCACGGTCAAACTGGTTTGGGGGAAAACACACTGATTTCCTTGGTGAAGTGGATAAAAGCCATGTTGACAAATATAAATATCATGTTTGTTTGTAGCAATTGCCCTAGCTTTCTGCCTATAAAACAGGAATGTGTTGCGTTTGTGTCTCCATGTGGAAGTAATTAGTTTTTCCCAGCAGAAAAGAAAATATCGCCTGCTTAAATTCATTCAAAACCATAAAGTCCATGGATAATATCAAGAAAACACAAAGCAGGGCCTGCAGCATGATCTGGGATTGAGTTAGCCATAACACAAGAGGATATTTCTGGTTTCATCCAGTCATATCTGGACAAAGTGTTGTGGAACTGGTATGCAATGGACTCAGATAATCACGGTCACAGTGGATTTTGCGGAAAACAAACTCATTTTCTTGGTCACTTGGATAAGAAGCCTGTTTACAAATATAAATATCATGTTTGTTTGCAGCAATTGATCTAGATTTCTACATAGAAAACAGGAATGTGTTGCGTTTGTGTCTCCATGTGGAAGTAACTAGTTTTTCCCAGCAGAAAAGAAAATAGTCCCTGCTTAAATTCATTCAAAACCATAAAGTCCATTGATAATATCTAAAATACACAAAGCAGAGTCTATAGCACCAAGTGGGATTGAGTTAGCCATATCACAAGAGGATATTTCTGGTTGCATCCAGTCATATCCAGACAAGCTGTTGTGGAACTGGTAGGAAATGGACTCAGAAAATCACAGTCCAACTGGATCTAGAGAAAAGCAAAGTATTTTCTTAGGCAAGCGCATAAATGTCCTCTATACAAACACAAATATCAAGATTGCTTGCAGCAATTGCTCTAGCTTTCTGCCTAGAAAACGCGAATGTGTTGAGTTTGTGTCTCCATGTGGAACATATTAGTTTTTCACAGCACAAAAGAAAATATTCCCTGCTTAAATTCACTAAAAACCATAAAGTCCATGGCTAATTTCCAGAAAACACAAAAGAGGGCATGTAGCACGATCTGGGATTGAGTTAGTCACAACACAATAGGATATTTCTGGTTTCATCCAGTCATATCCGGACAAAGTGTTGTGGAGCTAGTATGCAATGCACTCAGGTAATCACCGTCAAACTGGTTTTGGAGTAAAGCAAACTCATTTTCTTGGTCAAGTTTATAAAATGTCATTTTTACAAATATAATATAATGTTTTTTGCAAAAATCGATCTAGCTTTCTGCCTAGAAAACAGGAATCTGTTGAGTTTGTGTCTCCATGTGGAACTAATTTGTTTTTCCCAGCACAAAAGAAAATACTTTCTGCTTAAATTCATTCAAAAGCATACAGTCCATGGATAATATCAAGAAAACACAAAAGAGGGCTTGTAGCACGATCTGGGATTGAGTTCGTCACAACACAAGAGGATATTTCTGGTTTCATTCAGTCATATCCAGACAAACTGTTGTGGAACTAGTATTGAATGGACTCAGAAAATCACCGTCAAACTTGTTTTGGAGGAAAGCAAACTCATATTCTTCGTCAAGTGGATAATAAGTCATGTTTACATATATAAATATCATGTTTGTTTGCAGCAATTGAACCAGCTTTCTGCCTAGAGAACACGATTGTGTTCAGTTTGTGTCTCCATGTGGAAGTAATTAGTGTTTCCCAGCACAAAAGGAAATATCCCCTGCTAAAATTCATTGAAATCTGTAAAATCCATTCATAATATGAAGAAAACACAAAGCAGAGCCTGTAGCTCCATCTGGGATTGAGTTAGCCATAACACAAGAGGATATTCCTGGTTTCATCCAGTCATAACAGGACAATGTTTTGTGGAACTGTTATGCAATGAACTCAGAAAATAACCCTCAATCGTGTTTTGTAGAAAACCAAACTCGTATTCTTGGGCAAGTGGATAAAAGTCATGTTTACAAATATAAATATCATGTTTGTTTGAAGCAATTGCTCTAGATATCTGCCTAGAAAATACCATTGTGTTGAGTTTGTGTCTCCATGTGTAAGTAATTAGTGTTTCCCAGCACAAAAGAAAATATTCCCTGCTTAAATTCATTCAAAACCATATAGTCCATGTATAATATCCAGAAAACCCAAAAGAGGATTTGTAGCATGATCTGGGATGGAGTTAGTCACAACACAAGAGGAGATTTCTGGTTTCATCCAGTCATATCCGGACAAAGTGTTGTGGAACTAGTATGGAATGGACTCAGATAATCACTGTGAAACTGGTTTTGGGGGATAACAAACTCATTTTCCTGGTCAAGTGGATAAAAAGCGATGTTCACAAACATAAATATCATGTGTGTTTGCAGCAATTGCTCTCGCTTTCTGCCAAGAGAACACAAATGTGTTGAGTCTGTGTCTCCATGTTCAATAATTAGTGTTTGCCAGCACAAAAGAAAATATTCCCTGCTTAAATGCATTCAAAACCATGAAGGCCATTGATAATATCAAGAAAACACAAAGCAGAGCCTGTAGCACCATCTGGGATCGAGTAGCCATAACACAAGAGGATATTACTCGTTTCATCCAGTCATATCCATACAAGATGTTGTGGAACTGGTATGAAATGGACTCAGAGAAGCACCGTAAAACTAGATTTAGAGAAAAGCAAAGTATTTTCTTAGGCAAGTGGATAAAAAGCCATGTTTACAAATATAAATATCATGTTAGTTTGCAGCAATTGCTCTAGCTTTTTGCCCAGAAAACACGAATGCGTTGAGTTTGTGTCTCCAATGGAAGTAATTAGTGTTTCCCAGCACAAAAGGAAATATCCCTTGCTTAAATACATTCAAAATGATAAACTCCATGGATAATATCAATAAAACACAAAGCAGGGCCTGCAGCAAGGTCTGGGATTGAGTTAGCCATAACACAAGAGGATATTTCTGGTTTCATCCAGTCATATCCTGACAAAGTGTTGTGGAAGTGGTTTTCAAGGGACTCAGATAATCACGGTCAAACTGGTTTGGGGGAAAACACACTGATTTCCTTGGTGAAGTGGATAAAAGCCATGTTGACAAATATAAATATCATGTTTGTTTGTAGCAATTGCTCTAGCTTTCTGCCTATAAAACAGGAATGTGTTGCGTTTGTGTCTCCATGTGGAAGTAATTAGTTTTTCCCAGCAGAAAAGAAAATATCGCCTGCTTAAATTCATTCAAAACCATAAAGTCCATGGATAATATCAAGAAAACACAAAGCAGAGCCTGTAGCATGATCTGGGATTGAGTTAGCCATAACACAAGAGGATATTTCTGGTTTCATCCAGTCATATCTGGACAAAGTGTTGTGGAACTGGTATGCAATGGACTCAGATAATCACGGTCACAGTGGATTTTGCGGAAAACAAACTCATTTTCTTGGTCACTTGGATAAGAAGCCTGTTTACAAATATAAATATCATGTTTGTTTGCAGCAATTGCTCTAGTTTTCTACATAGAAAACAGGAATGTGTTGAGTTTGTGTCTCCATGTGGAAGTAACTAGTTTTTCCCAGCAGAAAAGAAAATAGTCCCTGCTTAAATTCATTCAAAACCATAAAGTCCATTGATAATATCTAAAAAACACAAAGCAGAGTCTATAGCACCAAGTGGGATTGAGTTAGCCATATCACAAGAGGATATTTCTGGTTGCATCCAGTCATATCCAGACAAGCTGTTGTGGAACTGGTAGGAAATGGACTCAGAAAATCACAGTCAAACTGGATCTAGAGAAAAGCAAAGTATTTTCTTAGGCAAGCGCATAAGTGTCCTCTATACAAACACAAATATCAAGATTGCTTGCAGCAATTGCTCTAGCTTTCTGCCTAGAAAACGCGAATGTGTTGAGTTTGTGTCTCCATGTGGAACATATTAGTTTTTCACAGCACAAAAGAAAATATTCCCTGCTTAAATTCACTAAAAACCATAAAGTCCATGGTAATTTCCAGAAAACACAAAAGAGGGCATGTAGCACGATCTGGGATTGAGTTAGTCACAACACAATAGGATATTTCTGGTTTCATCCAGTCATATCCGGACAAAGTGTTGTGGAGCTAGTATGCAATGCACTCAGGTAATCACCGTCAAACTGGTTTTGGAGTAAAGCAAACTCATTTTCTTGGTCAAGTTTATAAAATGTCATTTTTACAAATATAATATAATGTTTTTTGCAAAAATCGATCTAGCTTTCTGCCTAGAAAACAGGAATCTGTTGAGTTTGTGTCTCCATGTGGAACTAATTTGTTTTTCCCAGCACAAAAGAAAATACTTTCTGCTTAAATTCATTCAAAAGCATACAGTCCATGGATAATATCAAGAAAACACAAAAGAGGGCTTGTAGCACGATCTGGGATTGAGTTTGTCACAACACAAGAGGATATTTCTGGTTTCATTCAGTCATATCCAGACAAACTGTTGTGGAACTAGTATTGAATGGACTCAGAAAATCACCGTCAAACTTGTTTTGGAGGAAAGCAAACTCATATTCTTCGTCAAGTGGATAATAAGTCATGTTTACATATATAAATATCATGTTTGTTTGCAGCAATTGAACCAGCTTTCTGCCTAGAGAACACGATTGTGTTCAGTTTGTGTCTCCATGTGGAAGTAATTAGTGTTTCCCAGCACAAAAGGAAATATCCCCTGCTAAAATTCATTGAAAACTGTAAAATCCATTCATAATATGAAGAAAACACAAAGCAGAGCCTGTAGCTCCATCTGGGATTGAGTTAGCCATAACACAAGAGGATATTCCTGGTTTCATCCAGTCATAACAGGACAATGTTTTGTGGAACTGTTATGCAATGAACTCAGAAAATAACCCTCAATCGTGTTTTGTAGAAAACCAAACTCGTATTCTTGGGCAAGTGGATAAAAGTCATGTTTACAAATATAAATATCATGTTTGTTTGAAGCAATTGCTCTAGATATCTGCCTAGAAAATACCATTGTGTTGAGTTTGTGTCTCCATGTGTAAGTAATTAGTGTTTCCCAGCACAAAAGAAAATATTCCCTGCTTAAATTCATTCAAAACCATATAGTCCATGTATAATATCCAGAAAACCCAAAAGAGGATTTGTAGCATGATCTGGGATGGAGTTAGTCACAACACAAGAGGAGATTTCTGGTTTCATCCAGTCATATCCGGACAAAGTGTTGTGGAACTAGTATGGAATGGACTCAGATAATCACTGTGAAACTGGTTTTGGGGGATAACAAACTCATTTTCCTGGTCAAGTGGATAAAAAGCGATGTTCACAAACATAAATATCATGTGTGTTTGCAGCAATTGCTCTCGCTTTCTGCCAAGAGAACACAAATGTGTTGAGTCTGTGTCTCCATGTTCAATAATTAGTGTTTGCCAGCACAAAAGAAAATATTCCCTGCTTAAATGCATTCAAAACCATGAAGGCCATTGATAATATCAAGAAAACACAAAGCAGAGCCTGTAGCACCATCTGGGATCGAGTAGCCATAACACAAGAGGATATTACTCGTTTCATCCAGTCATATCCATACAAGATGTTGTGGAACTGGTATGAAATGGACTCAGAGAAGCACCGTCAAACTAGATTTAGAGAAAAGCAAAGTATTTTCTTAGGCAAGTGGATAAAAAGCCATGTTTACAAATATAAATATCATGTTAGTTTGCAGCAATTGCTCTAGCTTTCTGCCCAGAAAACACGAATGCGTTGAGTTTGTGACTCCAATGGAAGTAATTAGTGTTTCCCAGCACAAAAGGAAATATCCCTTGCTTAAATACATTCAAAATGATAAACTCCATGGATAATATCAAGAAAACACAAAGCAGGGCCTGCAGCAAGGTCTGGGATTGAGTTAGCCATAACACAAGAGGATATTTCTGGTTTCATCCAGTCATATCCTGACAAAGTGTTGTGGAAGTGGTTTTCAAGGGACTCAGATAATCACGGTCAAACTGGTTTGGGGGAAAACACACTGATTTCCTTGGTGAAGTGGATAAAAGCCATGTTGACAAATATAAATATCATGTTTGTTTGTAGCAATTGCTCTAGCTTTCTGCCTATAAAACAGGAATGTGTTGCGTTTGTGTCTCCATGTGGAAGTAATTAGTTTTTCCCAGCAGAAAAGAAAATATCGCCTGCTTAAATTCATTCAAAACCATAAAGTCCATGGATAATATCAAGAAAACACAAAGCAGAGCCTGTAGCATGATCTGGGATTGAGTTAGCCATAACACAAGAGGATATTTCTGGTTTCATCCAGTCATATCTGGACAAAGTGTTGTGGAACTGGTATGCAATGGACTCAGATAATCACGGTCACAGTGGATTTTGCGGAAAACAAACTCATTTTCTTGGTCACTTGGATAAGAAGCCTGTTTACAAATATAAATATCATGTTTGTTTGCAGCAATTGCTCTAGTTTTCTACATAGAAAACAGGAATGTGTTGAGTTTGTGTCTCCATGTGGAAGTAACTAGTTTTTCCCAGCAGAAAAGAAAATAGTCCCTGCTTAAATTCATTCAAAACCATAAAGTCCATTGATAATATCTAAAAAACACAAAGCAGAGTCTATAGCACCAAGTGGGATTGAGTTAGCCATATCACAAGAGGATATTTCTGGTTGCATCCAGTCATATCCAGACAAGCTGTTGTGGAACTGGTAGGAAATGGACTCAGAAAATCACAGTCCAACTGGATCTAGAGAAAAGCAAAGTATTTTCTTAGGCAAGCGCATAAATGTCCTCTATACAAACACAAATATCAAGATTGCTTGCAGCAATTGCTCTAGCTTTCTGCCTAGAAAACGCGAATGTGTTGAGTTTGTGTCTCCATGTGGAACATATTAGTTTTTCACAGCACAAAAGAAAATATTCCCTGCTTAAATTCACTAAAAACCATAAAGTCCATGGCTAATTTCCAGAAAACACAAAAGAGGGCATGTAGCACGATCTGGGATTGAGTTAGTCACAACACAATAGGATATTTCTGGTTTCATCCAGTCATATCCGGACAAAGTGTTGTGGAGCTTGTATGCAATGCACTCAGATAATCACCGTCAAACTGGTTTTGGAGTAAAGCAAACTCATTTTCTTGGTCAAGTTTATAAAATGTCATTTTTACAAATATAATATAATGTTTTTTGCAAAAATTGATCTAGCTTTCTGCCTAGAAAACAGGAATCTGTTGAGTTTGTGTCTCCATGTGGAACTAATTTGTTTTTCCCAGCACAAAAGAAAATACTTTCTGCTTAAATTCATTCAAAAGCATACAGTCCATGGATAATATCAAGAAAACACAAAAGAGGGCTTGTAGCACGATCTGGGATTGAGTTCGTCACAACACAAGAGGATATTTCTGGTTTCATTCAGTCATATCCAGACAAACTGTTGTGGAACTAGTATTGAATGGACTCAGAAAATCACCGTCAAACTTGTTTTGGAGGAAAGCAAACTCATATTCTTCGTCAAGTGGATAATAAGTCATGTTTACATATATAAATATCATGTTTGTTTGCAGCAATTGAACCAGCTATCTGCCTAGAAAACACGATTGTGTTCAGTTTGTGTCTCCATGTGGAAGTAATTAGTGTTCCCCTGCACAAAAGGAAATATCCCCTGCTAAAATTCATTGAAAACTATAAAATCCATTCATAATATGAAGAAAACACAAAGCAGAGCCTGTAGCTCCATCTGGGATTGAGTTAGCCATAACACAAGAGGATATTCCTGGTTTCATCCAGTCATAACAGGACAATGTTTTGTGGAACTGTTATGCAATGAACTCAGAAAATAACCCTCAATCGTGTTTTGTAGAAAACCAAACTCGTATTCTTGGGCAAGTGGATAAAAGTCATGTTTACAAATATAAATATCATGTTTGTTTGAAGCAATTGCTCTAGATATCTGCCTAGAAAATACCATTGTGTTGAGTTTGTGTCTCCATGTGTAAGTAATTAGTGTTTCCCAGCACAAAAGAAAATATTCCCTGCTTAAATTCATTCAAAACCATATAGTCCATGTATAATATCCAGAAAACCCAAAAGAGGATTTGTAGCATGATCTGGGATGGAGTTAGTCACAACACAAGAGGAGATTTCTGGTTTCATCCAGTCATATCCGGACAAAGTGTTGTGGAACTAGTATGGAATGGACTCAGATAATCACTGTGAAACTGGTTTTGGGGGATAACAAACTCATTTTCCTGGTCAAGTGGATAAAAAGCGATGTTCACAAACATAAATATCATGTGTGTTTGCAGCAATTGCTCTCGCTTTCTGCCAAGAGAACACAAATGTGTTGAGTCTGTGTCTCCATGTTCAATAATTAGTGTTTGCCAGCACAAAAGAAAATATTTCCTGCTTAAATGCATTCAAAACCATGAAGGCCATTGATAATATCAAGAAAACACAAAGCAGAGCCTGTAGCACCATCTGGGATCGAGTAGCCATAACACAAGAGGATATTACTCGTTTCATCCAGTCATATCCATACAAGATGTTGTGGAACTGGTATGAAATGGACTCAGAGAAGCACCGTAAAACTAGATTTAGAGAAAAGCAAAGTATTTTCTTAGGCACGTGGATAAAAAGCCATGTTTACAAATATAAATATCATGTTAGTTTGCAGCAATTGCTCTAGCTTTCTGCCTAGAAAACACGAATGCGTTGAGTTTGTGTCTCCAATGGAAGTAATTAGTGTTTCCCAGCACAAAAGGAAATATCCCTTGCTTAAATACATTCAAAATGATAAACTCCATGGATAATATCAATAAAACACAAAGCAGGGCCTGCAGCAAGGTCTGGGATTGAGTTAGCCATAACACAAGAGGATATTTCTGGTTTCATCCAGTCATATCCTGACAAAGTGTTGTGGAAGTGGTTTTCAAGGGACTCAGATAATCACGGTCAAACTGGTTTGGGGGAAAACACACTGATTTCCTTGGTGAAGTGGATAAAAGCCATGTTGACAAATATAAATATCATGTTTGTTTGTAGCAATTGCTCTAGCTTTCTGCCTATAAAACAGGAATGTGTTGCGTTTGTGTCTCCATGTGGAAGTAATTAGTTTTTCCCAGCAGAAAAGAAAATATCGCCTGCTTAAATTCATTCAAAACCATAAAGTCCATGGATAATATCAAGAAAACACAAAGCAGGGCCTGCAGCATGATCTGGGATTGAGTTAGCCATAACACAAGAAGATATTTCTGGTTTCATCCAGTCATATCTGGACAAAGTGTTGTGGAACTGGTATGCAATGGACTCAGATAATCACGGTCACAGTGGATTTTGCGGAAAACAAACTCATTTTCTTGGTCACTTGGATAAGAAGCCTGTTTACAAATATAAATATCATGTTTGTTTGCAGCAATTGCTCTAGTTTTCTACATAGAAAACAGGAATGTGTTGAGTTTGTGTCTCCATGTGGAAGTAACTAGTTTTTCCCAGCAGAAAAGAAAATAGTCCCTGCTTAAATTCATTCAAAACCATAAAGTCCATTGATAATATCTAATAAACACAAAGCAGAGTCTATAGCACCAAGTGGGATTGAGTTAGCCATATCACAAGAGGATATTTCTGGTTGCATCCAGTCATATCCAGACAAGCTGTTGTGGAACTGGTAGGAAATGGACTCAGAAAATCACAGTCAAGCTGGATCTAGAGAAAAGCAAAGTATTTTCTTAGGCAAGTGCATAAATGTCCTCTATACAAACACAAATATCAAGATTGCTTGCAGCAATTGCTCTAGCTTTCTGCCTAGAAAACGCGAATGTGTTGAGTTTGTGTCTCCATGTGGAACATATTAGTTTTTCACAGCACAAAAGAAAATATTCCCTGCTTAAATTCACTAAAAACCATAAAGTCCATGGCTAATTTCCAGAAAACACAAAAGAGGGCATGTAGCACGATCTGGGATTGAGTTAGTCACAACACAATAGGATATTTCTGGTTTCATCCAGTCATATCCGGACAAAGTGTTGTGGAGCTAGTATGCAATGCACTCAGGTAATCACCGTCAAACTGGTTTTGGAGTAAAGCAAACTCATTTTCTTGGTCAAGTTTATAAAATGTCATTTTTACAAATATAATATAATGTTTTTTGCAAAAATTGATCTAGCTTTCTGCCTAGAAAACAGGAATCTGTTGAGTTTGTGTCTCCATGTGGAACTAATTTGTTTTTCCCAGCACAAAAGAAAATACTTTCTGCTTAAATTCATTCAAAAGCATACAGTCCATGGATAATATCAAGAAAACACAAAAGAGGGCTTGTAGCACGATCTGGGATTGAGTTAGTCACAACACAAGAGGATATTTCTGGTTTCATTCAGTCATATCCAGACAAACTGTTGTGGAACTAGTATTGAATGGACTCAGAAAATCACCGTCAAACTTGTTTTGGAGGAAAGCAAACTCATATTCTTCGTCAAGTGGATAATAAGTCATGTTTACATATATAAATATCATGTTTGTTTGCAGCAATTGAACCAGCTATCTGCCTAGAAAACACGATTGTGTTCAGTTTGTGTCTCCATGTGGAAGTAATTAGTGTTCCCCTGCACAAAAGGAAATATCCCCTGCTAAAATTCATTGAAAACTATAAAATCCATTCATAATATGAAGAAAACACAAAGCAGAGCCTGTAGCTCCATCTGGGATTGAGTTAGCCATAACACAAGAGGATATTCCTGGTTTCATCCAGTCATAACAGGACAATGTTTTGTGGAACTGTTATGCAATGAACTCAGAAAATAACCCTCAATCGTGTTTTGTAGAAAACCAAACTCGTATTCTTGGGCAAGTGGATAAAAAGTCATGTTTACAAATACAAATATCATGTTTGTTTGAAGCAATTGCTCTAGATATCTGCCTAGAAAATACCATTGTGTTGAGTTTGTGTCTCCATGTGTAAGTAATTAGTGTTTCCCAGCACAAAAGAAAATATTCCCTGCTTAAATTCATTCAAAACCATATAGTCCATGTATAATATCCAGAAAACCCAAAAGAGGATTTGTAGCATGATCTGGGATGGAGTTAGTCACAACACAAGAGGAGATTTCTGGTTTCATCCAGTCATATCCGGACAAAGTGTTGTGGAACTAGTATGGAATGGACTCAGATAATCACTGTGAAACTGGTTTTGGGGGATAACAAACTCATTTTCCTGGTCAAGTGGATAAAAAGCGATGTTCACAAACATAAATATCATGTGTGTTTGCAGCAATTGCTCTCGCTTTCTGCCAAGAGAACACAAATGTGTTGAGTCTGTGTCTCCATGTTCAATAATTAGTGTTTGCCAGCACAAAAGAAAATATTCCCTGCTTAAATGCATTCAAAACCATGAAGGCCATTGATAATATCAAGAAAACACAAAGCAGAGCCTGTAGCACCATCTGGGATCGAGTAGCCATAACACAAGAGGATATTACTCGTTTCATCCAGTCATATCCATACAAGATGTTGTGGAACTGGTATGAAATGGACTCAGATAAGCACCGTCAAACTAGATTTAGAGAAAAGCAAAGTATTTTCTTAGGCACGTGGATAAAAAGCCATGTTTACAAATATAAATATCATGTTAGTTTGCAGCAATTGCTCTAGCTTTCTGCCCAGAAAACACGAATGCGTTGAGTTTGTGTCTCCAATGGAAGTAATTAGTGTTTCCCAGCACAAAAGGAAATATCCCTTGCTTAAATACATTCAAAATGATAAACTCCATGGATAATATCAAGAAAACACAAAGCAGGGCCTGCAGCAAGGTCTGGGATTGAGTTAGCCATAACACAAGAGGATATTTCTGGTTTCATCCAGTCATATCCTGACAAAGTGTTGTGGAAGTGGTTTTCAAGGGACTCAGATAATCACGGTCAAACTGGTTTGGGGGAAAACACACTGATTTCCTTGGTGAAGTGGATAAAAGCCATGTTGACAAATATAAATATCATGTTTGTTTGTAGCAATTGCCCTAGCTTTCTGCCTATAAAACAGGAATGTGTTGCGTTTGTGTCTCCATGTGGAAGTAATTAGTTTTTCCCAGCAGAAAAGAAAATATCGCCTGCTTAAATTCATTCAAAACCATAAAGTCCATGGATAATATCAAGAAAACACAAAGCAGGGCCTGCAGCATGATCTGGGATTGAGTTAGCCATAACACAAGAAGATATTTCTGGTTTCATCCAGTCATATCTGGACAAAGTGTTGTGGAACTGGTATGCAATGGACTCAGATAATCACGGTCACAGTGGATTTTGCGGAAAACAAACTCATTTTCTTGGTCACTTGGATAAGAAGCCTGTTTACAAATATAAATATCATGTTTGTTTGCAGCAATTGCTCTAGTTTTCTACATAGAAAACAGGAATGTGTTGCGTTTGTGTCTCCATGTGGAAGTAACTAGTTTTTCCCAGCACAAAAGAAAATAGTCCCTGCTTAAATTCATTCAAAACCATAAAGTCCATTGATAATATCTAAAAAACACAAAGCAGAGTCTATAGCACCAAGTGGGATTGAGTTAGCCATATCACAAGAGGATATTTCTGGTTGCATCCAGTCATATCCAGACAAGCTGTTGTGGAACTGGTAGGAAATGGACTCAGAAAATCACAGTCAAGCTGGATCTAGAGAAAAGCAAAGTATTTTCTTAGGCAAGCGCATAAATGTCCTCTATACAAACACAAATATCAAGATTGCTTGCAGCAATTGCTCTAGCTTTCTGCCTAGAAAACGCGAATGTGTTGAGTTTGTGTCTCCATGTGGAACATATTAGTTTTTCACAGCACAAAAGAAAATATTCCCTGCTTAAATTCACTAAAAACCATAAAGTCCATGGCTAATTTCCAGAAAACACAAAAGAGGGCATGTAGCACGATCTGGGATTGAGTTAGTCACAACACAAGAGGATATTTCTGGTTTCATCCAGTCATATCCGGACAAAGTGTTGTGGAGCTAGTATGCAATGCACTCAGGTAATCACCGTCAAACTGGTTTTGGAGTAAAGCAAACTCATTTTCTTGGTCAAGTTTATAAAATGTCATTTTTACAAATATAATATAATGTTTTTTGCAAAAATCGATCTAGCTTTCTGCCTAGAAAACAGGAATCTGTTGAGTTTGTGTCTCCATGTGGAACTAATTTGTTTTTCCCAGCACAAAAGAAAATACTTTCTGCTTAAATTCATTCAAAAGCATACAGTCCATGGATAATATCAAGAAAACACAAAAGAGGGCTTGTAGCACGATCTGGGATTGAGTTCGTCACAACACAAGAGGATATTTCTGGTTTCATTCAGTCATATCCAGACAAACTGTTGTGGAACTAGTATTGAATGGACTCAGAAAATCACCGTCAAACTTGTTTTGGAGGAAAGCAAACTCATATTCTTCGTCAAGTGGATAATAAGTCATGTTTACATATATAAATATCATGTTTGTTTGCAGCAATTGAACCAGCTTTCTGCCTAGAGAACACGATTGTGTTCAGTTTGTGTCTCCATGTGGAAGTAATTAGTGTTTCCCAGCACAAAAGGGAATATCCCCTGCTAAAATTCATTGAAAACTATAAAATCCATTCATAATATGAAGAAAACACAAAGCAGAGCCTGTAGCTCCATCTGGGATTGAGTTAGCCATAACACAAGAGGATATTCCTGGTTTCATCCAGTCATAACAGGACAATGTTTTGTGGAACTGTTATGCAATGAACTCAGAAAATAACCCTCAATCGTGTTTTGTAGAAAACCAAACTCGTATTCTTGGGCAAGTGGATAAAAAGTCATGTTTACAAATACAAATATCATGTTTGTTTGAAGCAATTGCTCTAGATATCTGCCTAGAAAATACCATTGTGTTGAGTTTGTGTCTCCATGTGTAAGTAATTAGTGTTTCCCAGCACAAAAGAAAATATTCCCTGCTTAAATTCATTCAAAACCATATAGTCCATGTATAATATCCAGAAAACCCAAAAGAGGATTTGTAGCATGATCTGGGATGGAGTTAGTCACAACACAAGAGGAGATTTCTGGTTTCATCCAGTCATATCCGGACAAAGTGTTGTGGAACTAGTATGGAATGGACTCAGATAATCACTGTGAAACTGGTTTTGGGGGATAACAAACTCATTTTCCTGGTCAAGTGGATAAAAAGCGATGTTCACAAACATAAATATCATGTGTGTTTGCAGCAATTGCTCTCGCTTTCTGCCAAGAGAACACAAATGTGTTGAGTCTGTGTCTCCATGTTCAATAATTAGTGTTTGCCAGCACAAAAGAAAATATTCCCTGCTTAAATGCATTCAAAACCATGAAGGCCATTGATAATATCAAGAAAACACAAAGCAGAGCCTGTAGCACCATCTGGGATCGAGTAGCCATAACACAAGAGGATATTACTCGTTTCATCCAGTCATATCCATACAAGATGTTGTGGAACTGGTATGAAATGGACTCAGATAAGCACCGTCAAACTAGATTTAGAGAAAAGCAAAGTATTTTCTTAGGCACGTGGATAAAAAGCCATGTTTACAAATATAAATATCATGTTAGTTTGCAGCAATTGCTCTAGCTTTCTGCCCAGAAAACACGAATGCGTTGAGTTTGTGTCTCCAATGGAAGTAATTAGTGTTTCCCAGCACAAAAGGAAATATCCCTTGCTTAAATACATTCAAAATGATAAACTCCATGGATAATATCAAGAAAACACAAAGCAGGGCCTGCAGCAAGGTCTGGGATTGAGTTAGCCATAACACAAGAGGATATTTCTGGTTTCATCCAGTCATATCCTGACAAAGTGTTGTGGAAGTGGTTTTCAAGGGACTCAGATAATCACGGTCAAACTGGTTTGGGGGAAAACACACTGATTTCCTTGGTGAAGTGGATAAAAGCCATGTTGACAAATATAAATATCATGTTTGTTTGTAGCAATTGCCCTAGCTTTCTGCCTATAAAACAGGAATGTGTTGCGTTTGTGTCTCCATGTGGAAGTAATTAGTTTTTCCCAGCAGAAAAGAAAATATCGCCTGCTTAAATTCATTCAAAACCATAAAGTCCATGGATAATATCAAGAAAACACAAAGCAGGGCCTGCAACATGATCTGGGATTGAGTTAGCCATAACACAAGAGGATATTTCTGGTTTCATCCAGTCATATCTGGACAAAGTGTTGTGGAACTGGTATGCAATGGACTCAGATAATCACGGTCACAGTGGATTTTGCGGAAAACAAACTCATTTTCTTGGTCACTTGGATAAGAAGCCTGTTTACAAATATAAATATCATGTTTGTTTGCAGCAATTGCTCTAGTTTTCTACATAGAAAACAGGAATGTGTTGCGTTTGTGTCTCCATGTGGAAGTAACTAGTTTTTCCCAGCAGAAAAGAAAATAGTCCCTGCTTAAATTCATTCAAAACCATAAAGTCCATTGATAATATCTAAAAAACACAAAGCAGAGTCTATAGCACCAAGTGGGATTGAGTTAGCCATATCACAAGAGGATATTTCTGGTTGCATCCAGTCATATCCAGACAAGCTGTTGTGGAACTGGTAGGAAATGGACTCAGAAAATCACAGTCCAACTGGATCTAGAGAAAAGCAAAGTATTTTCTTAGGCAAGCGCATAAATGTCCTCTATACAAACACAAATATCAAGATTGCTTGCAGCAATTGCTCTAGCTTTCTGCCTAGAAAACGCGAATGTGTTGAGTTTGTGTCTCCATGTGGAACATATTAGTTTTTCACAGCACAAAAGAAAATAGTCCCTGCTTAAATTCACTAAAAACCATAAAGTCCATGGCTAATTTCCAGAAAACACAAAAGAGGGCATGTAGCACGATCTGGGATTGAGTTAGTCACAACACAATAGGATATTTCTGGTTTCATCCAGTCATATCCGGACAAAGTGTTGTGGAGCTAGTATGCAATGCACTCAGGTAATCACCGTCAAACTGGTTTTGGAGTAAAGCAAACTCATTTTCTTGGTCAAGTTTATAAAATGTCATTTTTACAAATATAATATAATGTTTTTTGCAAAAATCGATCTAGCTTTCTGCCTAGAAAACAGGAATCTGTTGAGTTTGTGTCTCCATGTGGAACTAATTTGTTTTTCCCAGCACAAAAGAAAATACTTTCTGCTTAAATTCATTCAAAAGCATACAGTCCATGGATAATATCAAGAAAACACAAAAGAGGGCTTGTAGCACGATCTGGGATTGAGTTCGTCACAACACAAGAGGATATTTCTGGTTTCATTCAGTCATATCCAGACAAACTGTTGTGGAACTAGTATTGAATGGACTCAGAAAATCACCGTCAAACTTGTTTTGGAGGAAAGCAAACTCATATTCTTCGTCAAGTGGATAATAAGTCATGTTTACATATATAAATATCATGTTTGTTTGCAGCAATTGAACCAGCTTTCTGCCTAGAGAACACGATTGTGTTCAGTTTGTGTCTCCATGTGGAAGTAATTAGTGTTTCCCAGCACAAAAGGAAATATCCCCTGCTAAAATTCATTGAAAACTATAAAATCCATTCATAATATGAAGAAAACACAAAGCAGAGCCTGTAGCTCCATCTGGGATTGAGTTAGCCATAACACAAGAGGATATTCCTGGTTTCATCCAGTCATAACAGGACAATGTTTTGTGGAACTGTTATGCAATGAACTCAGAAAATAACCCTCAATCGTGTTTTGTAGAAAACCAAACTCGTATTCTTGGGCAAGTGGATAAAAAGTCATGTTTACAAATATAAATATCATGTTTGTTTGAAGCAATTGCTCTAGATATCTGCCTAGAAAATACCATTGTGTTGAGTTTGTGTCTCCATGTGTAAGTAATTAGTGTTTCCCAGCACAAAAGAAAATATTCCCTGCTTAAATTCATTCAAAACCATATAGTCCATGTATAATATCAAGAAAACCCAAAAGAGGATTTGTAGCATGATCTGGGATGGAGTTAGTCACAACACAAGAGGAGATTTCTGGTTTCATCCAGTCATATCCGGACAAAGTGTTGTGGAACTAGTATGGAATGGACTCAGATAATCACTGTGAAACTGGTTTTGGGGGATAACAAACTCATTTTCCTGGTCAAGTGGATAAAAAGCGATGTTCACAAACATAAATATCATGTGTGTTTGCAGCAATTGCTCTCGCTTTCTGCCAAGAGAACACAAATGTGTTGAGTCTGTGTCTCCATGTTCAATAATTAGTGTTTGCCAGCACAAAAGAAAATATTCCCTGCTTAAATGCATTCAAAACCATGAAGGCCATTGATAATATCAAGAAAACACAAAGCAGAGCCTGTAGCACCATCTGGGATCGAGTAGCCATAACACAAGAGGATATTACTCGTTTCATCCAGTCATATCCATACAAGATGTTGTGGAACTGGTATGAAATGGACTCAGATAAGCACCGTAAAACTAGATTTAGAGAAAAGCAAAGTATTTTCTTAGGCACGTGGATAAAAAGCCATGTTTACAAATATAAATATCATGTTAGTTTGCAGCAATTGCTCTAGCTTTCTGCCCAGAAAACACGAATGCGTTGAGTTTGTGTCTCCAATGGAAGTAATTAGTGTTTCCCAGCACAAAAGGAAATATCCCTTGCTTAAATACATTCAAAATGATAAACTCCATGGATAATATCAAGAAAACACAAAGCAGGGCCTGCAGCAAGGTCTGGGATTGAGTTAGCCATAACACAAGAGGATATTTCTGGTTTCATCCAGTCATATCCTGACAAAGTGTTGTGGAAGTGGTTTTCAAGGGACTCAGATAATCACGGTCAAACTGGTTTGGGGGAAAACACACTGATTTCCTTGGTGAAGTGGATAAAAGCCATGTTGACAAATATAAATATCATGTTTGTTTGTAGCAATTGCCCTAGCTTTCTGCCTATAAAACAGGAATGTGTTGCGTTTGTGTCTCCATGTGGAAGTAATTAGTTTTTCCCAGCAGAAAAGAAAATATCGCCTGCTTAAATTCATTCAAAACCATAAAGTCCATGGATAATATCAAGAAAACACAAAGCAGGGCCTGCAGCATGATCTGGGATTGAGTTAGCCATAACACAAGAGGATATTTCTGGTTTCATCCAGTCATATCTGGACAAAGTGTTGTGGAACTGGTATGCAATGGACTCAGATAATCACGGTCACAGTGGATTTTGCGGAAAACAAACTCATTTTCTTGGTCACTTGGATAAGAAGCCTGTTTACAAATATAAATATCATGTTTGTTTGCAGCAATTGCTCTAGTTTTCTACATAGAAAACAGGAATGTGTTGCGTTTGTGTCTCCATGTGGAAGTAACTAGTTTTTCCCAGCACAAAAGAAAATAGTCCCTGCTTAAATTCATTCAAAACCATAAAGTCCATTGATAATATCTAAAAAACACAAAGCAGAGTCTATAGCACCAAGTGGGATTGAGTTAGCCATATCACAAGAGGATATTTCTGGTTGCATCCAGTCATATCCAGACAAGCTGTTGTGGAACTGGTAGGAAATGGACTCAGAAAATCACAGTCCAACTGGATCTAGAGAAAAGCAAAGTATTTTCTTAGGCAAGCGCATAAATGTCCTCTATACAAACACAAATATCAAGATTGCTTGCAGCAATTGCTCTAGCTTTCTGCCTAGAAAACGCGAATGTGTTGAGTTTGTGTCTCCATGTGGAACATATTAGTTTTTCACAGCACAAAAGAAAATAGTCCCTGCTTAAATTCACTAAAAACCATAAAGTCCATGGCTAATTTCCAGAAAACACAAAAGAGGGCATGTAGCACGATCTGGGATTGAGTTAGTCACAACACAATAGGATATTTCTGGTTTCATCCAGTCATATCCGGACAAAGTGTTGTGGAGCTAGTATGCAATGCACTCAGGTAATCACCGTCAAACTGGTTTTGGAGTAAAGCAAACTCATTTTCTTGGTCAAGTTTATAAAATGTCATTTTTACAAATATAATATAATGTTTTTTGCAAAAATCGATCTAGCTTTCTGCCTAGAAAACAGGAATCTGTTGAGTTTGTGTCTCCATGTGGAACTAATTTGTTTTTCCCAGCACAAAAGAAAATACTTTCTGCTTAAATTCATTCAAAAGCATACAGTCCATGGATAATATCAAGAAAACACAAAAGAGGGCTTGTAGCACGATCTGGGATTGAGTTCGTCACAACACAAGAGGATATTTCTGGTTTCATTCAGTCATATCCAGACAAACTGTTGTGGAACTAGTATTGAATGGACTCAGAAAATCACCGTCAAACTTGTTTTGGAGGAAAGCAAACTCATATTCTTCGTCAAGTGGATAATAAGTCATGTTTACATATATAAATATCATGTTTGTTTGCAGCAATTGAACCAGCTTTCTGCCTAGAGAACACGATTGTGTTCAGTTTGTGTCTCCATGTGGAAGTAATTAGTGTTTCCCAGCACAAAAGGAAATATCCCCTGCTAAAATTCATTGAAAACTATAAAATCCATTCATAATATGAAGAAAACACAAAGCAGAGCCTGTAGCTCCATCTGGGATTGAGTTAGCCATAACACAAGAGGATATTCCTGGTTTCATCCAGTCATAACAGGACAATGTTTTGTGGAACTGTTATGCAATGAACTCAGAAAATAACCCTCAATCGTGTTTTGTAGAAAACCAAACTCGTATTCTTGGGCAAGTGGATAAAAAGTCATGTTTACAAATACAAATATCATGTTTGTTTGAAGCAATTGCTCTAGATATCTGCCTAGAAAATACCATTGTGTTGAGTTTGTGTCTCCATGTGTAAGTAATTAGTGTTTCCCAGCACAAAAGAAAATATTCCCTGCTTAAATTCATTCAAAACCATATAGTCCATGTATAATATCAAGAAAACCCAAAAGAGGATTTGTAGCATGATCTGGGATGGAGTTAGTCACAACACAAGAGGAGATTTCTGGTTTCATCCAGTCATATCCGGACAAAGTGTTGTGGAACTAGTATGGAATGGACTCAGATAATCACTGTGAAACTGGTTTTGGGGGATAACAAACTCATTTTCCTGGTCAAGTGGATAAAAAGCGATGTTCACAAACATAAATATCATGTGTGTTTGCAGCAATTGCTCTCGCTTTCTGCCAAGAGAACACAAATGTGTTGAGTCTGTGTCTCCATGTTCAATAATTAGTGTTTGCCAGCACAAAAGAAAATATTCCCTGCTTAAATGCATTCAAAACCATGAAGGCCATTGATAATATCAAGAAAACACAAAGCAGAGCCTGTAGCACCATCTGGGATCGAGTAGCCATAACACAAGAGGATATTACTCGTTTCATCCAGTCATATCCATACAAGATGTTGTGGAACTGGTATGAAATGGACTCAGATAAGCACCGTAAAACTAGATTTAGAGAAAAGCAAAGTATTTTCTTAGGCACGTGGATAAAAAGCCATGTTTACAAATATAAATATCATGTTAGTTTGCAGCAATTGCTCTAGCTTTCTGCCCAGAAAACACGAATGCGTTGAGTTTGTGTCTCCAATGGAAGTAATTAGTGTTTCCCAGCACAAAAGGAAATATCCCTTGCTTAAATACATTCAAAATGATAAACTCCATGGATAATATCAATAAAACACAAAGCAGGGCCTGCAGCAAGGTCTGGGATTGAGTTAGCCATAACACAAGAGGATATTTCTGGTTTCATCCAGTCATATCCTGACAAAGTGTTGTGGAAGTGGTTTTCAAGGGACTCAGATAATCACGGTCAAACTGGTTTGGGGGAAAACACACTGATTTCCTTGGTGAAGTGGATAAAAGCCATGTTGACAAATATAAATATCATGTTTGTTTGTAGCAATTGCCCTAGCTTTCTGCCTATAAAACAGGAATGTGTTGCGTTTGTGTCTCCATGTGGAAGTAATTAGTTTTTCCCAGCAGAAAAGAAAATATCGCCTGCTTAAATTCATTCAAAACCATAAAGTCCATGGATAATATCAAGAAAACACAAAGCAGGGCCTGCAGCATGATCTGGGATTGAGTTAGCCATAACACAAGAGGATATTTCTGGTTTCATCCAGTCATATCTGGACAAAGTGTTGTGGAACTGGTATGCAATGGACTCAGATAATCACGGTCACAGTGGATTTTGCGGAAAACAAACTCATTTTCTTGGTCACTTGGATAAGAAGCCTGTTTACAAATATAAATATCATGTTTGTTTGCAGCAATTGCTCCAGTTTTCTACATAGAAAACAGGAATGTGTTGAGTTTGTGTCTCCATGTGGAAGTAACTAGTTTTTCCCAGCACAAAAGAAAATAGTCCCTGCTTAAATTCATTCAAAACCATAAAGTCCATTGATAATATCTAAAAAACACAAAGCAGAGTCTATAGCACCAAGTGGGATTGAGTTAGCCATATCACAAGAGGATATTTCTGGTTGCATCCAGTCATATCCAGACAAGCTGTTGTGGAACTGGTAGGAAATGGACTCAGAAAATCACAGTCCAACTGGATCTAGAGAAAAGCAAAGTATTTTCTTAGGCAAGCGCATAAATGTCCTCTATACAAACACAAATATCAAGATTGCTTGCAGCAATTGCTCTAGCTTTCTGCCTAGAAAACGCGAATGTGTTGAGTTTGTGTCTCCATGTGGAACATATTAGTTTTTCACAGCACAAAAGAAAATAGTCCCTGCTTAAATTCACTAAAAACCATAAAGTCCATGGCTAATTTCCAGAAAACACAAAAGAGGGCATGTAGCACGATCTGGGATTGAGTTAGTCACAACACAATAGGATATTTCTGGTTTCATCCAGTCATATCCGGACAAAGTGTTGTGGAGCTAGTATGCAATGCACTCAGGTAATCACCGTCAAACTGGTTTTGGAGTAAAGCAAACTCATTTTCTTGGTCAAGTTTATAAAATGTCATTTTTACAAATATAATATAATGTTTTTTGCAAAAATCGATCTAGCTTTCTGCCTAGAAAACAGGAATCTGTTGAGTTTGTGTCTCCATGTGGAACTAATTTGTTTTTCCCAGCACAAAAGAAAATACTTTCTGCTTAAATTCATTCAAAAGCATACAGTCCATGGATAATATCAAGAAAACACAAAAGAGGGCTTGTAGCACGATCTGGGATTGAGTTCGTCACAACACAAGAGGATATTTCTGGTTTCATTCAGTCATATCCAGACAAACTGTTGTGGAACTAGTATTGAATGGACTCAGAAAATCACCGTCAAACTTGTTTTGGAGGAAAGCAAACTCATATTCTTCGTCAAGTGGATAATAAGTCATGTTTACATATATAAATATCATGTTTGTTTGCAGCAATTGAACCAGCTTTCTGCCTAGAGAACACGATTGTGTTCAGTTTGTGTCTCCATGTGGAAGTAATTAGTGTTTCCCAGCACAAAAGGGAATATCCCCTGCTAAAATTCATTGAAAACTATAAAATCCATTCATAATATGAAGAAAACACAAAGCAGAGCCTGTAGCTCCATCTGGGATTGAGTTAGCCATAACACAAGAGGATATTCCTGGTTTCATCCAGTCATAACAGGACAATGTTTTGTGGAACTGTTATGCAATGAACTCAGAAAATAACCCTCAATCGTGTTTTGTAGAAAACCAAACTCGTATTCTTGGGCAAGTGGATAAAAAGTCATGTTTACAAATATAAATATCATGTTTGTTTGAAGCAATTGCTCTAGATATCTGCCTAGAAAATACCATTGTGTTGAGTTTGTGTCTCCATGTGTAAGTAATTAGTGTTTCCCAGCACAAAAGAAAATATTCCCTGCTTAAATTCATTCAAAACCATATAGTCCATGTATAATATCAAGAAAACCCAAAAGAGGATTTGTAGCATGATCTGGGATGGAGTTAGTCACAACACAAGAGGAGATTTCTGGTTTCATCCAGTCATATCCGGACAAAGTGTTGTGGAACTAGTATGGAATGGACTCAGATAATCACTGTGAAACTGGTTTTGGGGGATAACAAACTCATTTTCCTGGTCAAGTGGATAAAAAGCGATGTTCACAAACATAAATATCATGTGTGTTTGCAGCAATTGCTCTCGCTTTCTGCCAAGAGAACACAAATGTGTTGAGTCTGTGTCTCCATGTTCAATAATTAGTGTTTGCCAGCACAAAAGAAAATATTCCCTGCTTAAATGCATTCAAAACCATGAAGGCCATTGATAATATCAAGAAAACACAAAGCAGAGCCTGTAGCACCATCTGGGATCGAGTAGCCATAACACAAGAGGATATTACTCGTTTCATCCAGTCATATCCATACAAGATGTTGTGGAACTGGTATGAAATGGACTCAGATAAGCACCGTAAAACTAGATTTAGAGAAAAGCAAAGTATTTTCTTAGGCACGTGGATAAAAAGCCATGTTTACAAATATAAATATCATGTTAGTTTGCAGCAATTGCTCTAGCTTTCTGCCCAGAAAACACGAATGCGTTGAGTTTGTGTCTCCAATGGAAGTAATTAGTGTTTCCCAGCACAAAAGGAAATATCCCTTGCTTAAATACATTCAAAATGATAAACTCCATGGATAATATCAAGAAAACACAAAGCAGGGCCTGCAGCAAGGTCTGGGATTGAGTTAGCCATAACACAAGAGGATATTTCTGGTTTCATCCAGTCATATCCTGACAAAGTGTTGTGGAAGTGGTTTTCAAGGGACTCAGATAATCACGGTCAAACTGGTTTGGGGGAAAACACACTGATTTCCTTGGTGAAGTGGATAAAAGCCATGTTGACAAATATAAATATCATGTTTGTTTGTAGCAATTGCCCTAGCTTTCTGCCTATAAAACAGGAATGTGTTGCGTTTGTGTCTCCATGTGGAAGTAATTAGTTTTTCCCAGCAGAAAAGAAAATATCGCCTGCTTAAATTCATTCAAAACCATAAAGTCCATGGATAATATCAAGAAAACACAAAGCAGAGCCTGCAGCATGATCTGGGATTGAGTTAGCCATAACACAAGAGGATATTTCTGGTTTCATCCAGTCATATCTGGACAAAGTGTTGTGGAACTGGTATGCAATGGACTCAGATAATCACGGTCACAGTGGATTTTGCGGAAAACAAACTCATTTTCTTGGTCACTTGGATAAGAAGCCTGTTTACAAATATAAATATCATGTTTGTTTGCAGCAATTGCTCTAGTTTTCTACATAGAAAACAGGAATGTGTTGCGTTTGTGTCTCCATGTGGAAGTAACTAGTTTTTCCCAGCACAAAAGAAAATAGTCCCTGCTTAAATTCATTCAAAACCATAAAGTCCATTGATAATATCTAAAAAACACAAAGCAGAGTCTATAGCACCAAGTGGGATTGAGTTAGCCATATCACAAGAGGATATTTCTGGTTGCATCCAGTCATATCCAGACAAGCTGTTGTGGAACTGGTAGGAAATGGACTCAGAAAATCACAGTCAAGCTGGATCTAGAGAAAAGCAAAGTATTTTCTTAGGCAAGCGCATAAATGTCCTCTATACAAACACAAATATCAAGATTGCTTGCAGCAATTGCTCTAGCTTTCTGCCTAGAAAACGCGAATGTGTTGAGTTTGTGTCTCCATGTGGAACATATTAGTTTTTCACAGCACAAAAGAAAATATTCCCTGCTTAAATTCACTAAAAACCATAAAGTCCATGGCTAATTTCCAGAAAACACAAAAGAGGGCATGTAGCACGATCTGGGATTGAGTTAGTCACAACACAATAGGATATTTCTGGTTTCATCCAGTCATATCCGGACAAAGTGTTGTGGAGCTAGTATGCAATGCACTCAGGTAATCACCGTCAAACTGGTTTTGGAGTAAAGCAAACTCATTTTCTTGGTCAAGTTTATAAAATGTCATTTTTACAAATATAATATAATGTTTTTTGCAAAAATCGATCTAGCTTTCTGCCTAGAAAACAGGAATCTGTTGAGTTTGTGTCTCCATGTGGAACTAATTTGTTTTTCCCAGCACAAAAGAAAATACTTTCTGCTTAAATTCATTCAAAAGCATACAGTCCATGGATAATATCAAGAAAACACAAAAGAGGGCTTGTAGCACGATCTGGGATTGAGTTCGTCACAACACAAGAGGATATTTCTGGTTTCATTCAGTCATATCCAGACAAACTGTTGTGGAACTAGTATTGAATGGACTCAGAAAATCACCGTCAAACTTGTTTTGGAGGAAAGCAAACTCATATTCTTCGTCAAGTGGATAATAAGTCATGTTTACATATATAAATATCATGTTTGTTTGCAGCAATTGAACCAGCTTTCTGCCTAGAGAACACGATTGTGTTCAGTTTGTGTCTCCATGTGGAAGTAATTAGTGTTTCCCAGCACAAAAGGAAATATCCCCTGCTAAAATTCATTGAAAACTATAAAATCCATTCATAATATGAAGAAAACACAAAGCAGAGCCTGTAGCTCCATCTGGGATTGAGTTAGCCATAACACAAGAGGATATTCCTGGTTTCATCCAGTCATAACAGGACAATGTTTTGTGGAACTGTTATGCAATGAACTCAGAAAATAACCCTCAATCGTGTTTTGTAGAAAACCAAACTCGTATTCTTGGGCAAGTGGATAAAAAGTCATGTTTACAAATATAAATATCATGTTTGTTTGAAGCAATTGCTCTAGATATCTGCCTAGAAAATACCATTGTGTTGAGTTTGTGTCTCCATGTGTAAGTAATTAGTGTTTCCCAGCACAAAAGAAAATATTCCCTGCTTAAATTCATTCAAAACCATATAGTCCATGTATAATATCCAGAAAACCCAAAAGAGGATTTGTAGCATGATCTGGGATGGAGTTAGTCACAACACAAGAGGAGATTTCTGGTTTCATCCAGTCATATCCGGACAAAGTGTTGTGGAACTAGTATGGAATGGACTCAGATAATCACTGTGAAACTGGTTTTGGGGGATAACAAACTCATTTTCCTGGTCAAGTGGATAAAAAGCGATGTTCACAAACATAAATATCATGTGTGTTTGCAGCAATTGCTCTCGCTTTCTGCCAAGAGAACACAAATGTGTTGAGTCTGTGTCTCCATGTTCAATAATTAGTGTTTGCCAGCACAAAAGAAAATATTCCCTGCTTAAATGCATTCAAAACCATGAAGGCCATTGATAATATCAAGAAAACACAAAGCAGAGCCTGTAGCACCATCTGGGATCGAGTAGCCATAACACAAGAGGATATTACTCGTTTCATCCAGTCATATCCATACAAGATGTTGTGGAACTGGTATGAAATGGACTCAGATAAGCACCGTCAAACTAGATTTAGAGAAAAGCAAAGTATTTTCTTAGGCAAGTGGATAAAAAGCCATGTTTACAAATATAAATATCATGTTAGTTTGCAGCAATTGCTCTAGCTTTCTGCCCAGAAAACACGAATGCGTTGAGTTTGTGTCTCCAATGGAAGTAATTAGTGTTTCCCAGCACAAAAGGAAATATCCCTTGCTTAAATACATTCAAAATGATAAACTCCATGGATAATATCAAGAAAACACAAAGCAGGGCCTGCAGCAAGGTCTGGGATTGAGTTAGCCATAACACAAGAGGATATTTCTGGTTTCATCCAGTCATATCCTGACAAAGTGTTGTGGAAGTGGTTTTCAAGGGACTCAGATAATCACGGTCAAACTGGTTTGGGGGAAAACACACTGATTTCCTTGGTGAAGTGGATAAAAGCCATGTTGACAAATATAAATATCATGTTTGTTTGTAGCAATTGCCCTAGCTTTCTGCCTATAAAACAGGAATGTGTTGCGTTTGTGTCTCCATGTGGAAGTAATTAGTTTTTCCCAGCAGAAAAGAAAATATCGCCTGCTTAAATTCATTCAAAACCATAAAGTCCATGGATAATATCAAGAAAACACAAAGCAGGGCCTGCAGCATGATCTGGGATTGAGTTAGCCATAACACAAGAGGATATTTCTGGTTTCATCCAGTCATATCTGGACAAAGTGTTGTGGAACTGGTATGCAATGGACTCAGATAATCACGGTCACAGTGGATTTTGCGGAAAACAAACTCATTTTCTTGGTCACTTGGATAAGAAGCCTGTTTACAAATATAAATATCATGTTTGTTTGCAGCAATTGCTCTAGTTTTCTACATAGAAAACAGGAATGTGTTGCGTTTGTGTCTCCATGTGGAAGTAACTAGTTTTTCCCAGCAGAAAAGAAAATAGTCCCTGCTTAAATTCATTCAAAACCATAAAGTCCATTGATAATATCTAAAAAACACAAAGCAGAGTCTATAGCACCAAGTGGGATTGAGTTAGCCATATCACAAGAGGATATTTCTGGTTGCATCCAGTCATATCCAGACAAGCTGTTGTGGAACTGGTAGGAAATGGACTCAGAAAATCACAGTCCAACTGGATCTAGAGAAAAGCAAAGTATTTTCTTAGGCAAGCGCATAAATGTCCTCTATACAAACACAAATATCAAGATTGCTTGCAGCAATTGCTCTAGCTTTCTGCCTAGAAAACGCGAATGTGTTGAGTTTGTGTCTCCATGTGGAACATATTAGTTTTTCACAGCACAAAAGAAAATAGTCCCTGCTTAAATTCACTAAAAACCATAAAGTCCATGGCTAATTTCCAGAAAACACAAAAGAGGGCATGTAGCACGATCTGGGATTGAGTTAGTCACAACACAATAGGATATTTCTGGTTTCATCCAGTCATATCCGGACAAAGTGTTGTGGAGCTAGTATGCAATGCACTCAGGTAATCACCGTCAAACTGGTTTTGGAGTAAAGCAAACTCATTTTCTTGGTCAAGTTTATAAAATGTCATTTTTACAAATATAATATAATGTTTTTTGCAAAAATCGATCTAGCTTTCTGCCTAGAAAACAGGAATCTGTTGAGTTTGTGTCTCCATGTGGAACTAATTTGTTTTTCCCAGCACAAAAGAAAATACTTTCTGCTTAAATTCATTCAAAAGCATACAGTCCATGGATAATATCAAGAAAACACAAAAGAGGGCTTGTAGCACGATCTGGGATTGAGTTCGTCACAACACAAGAGGATATTTCTGGTTTCATTCAGTCATATCCAGACAAACTGTTGTGGAACTAGTATTGAATGGACTCAGAAAATCACCGTCAAACTTGTTTTGGAGGAAAGCAAACTCATATTCTTCGTCAAGTGGATAATAAGTCATGTTTACATATATAAATATCATGTTTGTTTGCAGCAATTGAACCAGCTTTCTGCCTAGAGAACACGATTGTGTTCAGTTTGTGTCTCCATGTGGAAGTAATTAGTGTTTCCCAGCACAAAAGGAAATATCCCCTGCTAAAATTCATTGAAAACTATAAAATCCATTCATAATATGAAGAAAACACAAAGCAGAGCCTGTAGCTCCATCTGGGATTGAGTTAGCCATAACACAAGAGGATATTCCTGGTTTCATCCAGTCATAACAGGACAATGTTTTGTGGAACTGTTATGCAATGAACTCAGAAAATAACCCTCAATCGTGTTTTGTAGAAAACCAAACTCGTATTCTTGGGCAAGTGGATAAAAAGTCATGTTTACAAATATAAATATCATGTTTGTTTGAAGCAATTGCTCTAGATATCTGCCTAGAAAATACCATTGTGTTGAGTTTGTGTCTCCATGTGTAAGTAATTAGTGTTTCCCAGCACAAAAGAAAATATTCCCTGCTTAAATTCATTCAAAACCATATAGTCCATGTATAATATCAAGAAAACCCAAAAGAGGATTTGTAGCATGATCTGGGATGGAGTTAGTCACAACACAAGAGGAGATTTCTGGTTTCATCCAGTCATATCCGGACAAAGTGTTGTGGAACTAGTATGGAATGGACTCAGATAATCACTGTGAAACTGGTTTTGGGGGATAACAAACTCATTTTCCTGGTCAAGTGGATAAAAAGCGATGTTCACAAACATAAATATCATGTGTGTTTGCAGCAATTGCTCTCGCTTTCTGCCAAGAGAACACAAATGTGTTGAGTCTGTGTCTCCATGTTCAATAATTAGTGTTTGCCAGCACAAAAGAAAATATTCCCTGCTTAAATGCATTCAAAACCATGAAGGCCATTGATAATATCAAGAAAACACAAAGCAGAGCCTGTAGCACCATCTGGGATCGAGTAGCCATAACACAAGAGGATATTACTCGTTTCATCCAGTCATATCCATACAAGATGTTGTGGAACTGGTATGAAATGGACTCAGAGAAGCACCGTCAAACTAGATTTAGAGAAAAGCAAAGTATTTTCTTAGGCACGTGGATAAAAAGCCATGTTTACAAATATAAATATCATGTTAGTTTGCAGCAATTGCTCTAGCTTTCTGCCCAGAAAACACGAATGCGTTGAGTTTGTGTCTCCAATGGAAGTAATTAGTGTTTCCCAGCACAAAAGGAAATATCCCTTGCTTAAATACATTCAAAATGATAAACTCCATGGATAATATCAAGAAAACACAAAGCAGGGCCTGCAGCAAGGTCTGGGATTGAGTTAGCCATAACACAAGAGGATATTTCTGGTTTCATCCAGTCATATCCTGACAAAGTGTTGTGGAAGTGGTTTTCAAGGGACTCAGATAATCACGGTCAAACTGGTTTGGGGGAAAACACACTGATTTCCTTGGTGAAGTGGATAAAAGCCATGTTGACAAATATAAATATCATGTTTGTTTGTAGCAATTGCCCTAGCTTTCTGCCTATAAAACAGGAATGTGTTGCGTTTGTGTCTCCATGTGGAAGTAATTAGTTTTTCCCAGCAGAAAAGAAAATATCGCCTGCTTAAATTCATTCAAAACCATAAAGTCCATGGATAATATCAAGAAAACACAAAGCAGGGCCTGCAGCATGATCTGGGATTGAGTTAGCCATAACACAAGAGGATATTTCTGGTTTCATCCAGTCATATCTGGACAAAGTGTTGTGGAACTGGTATGCAATGGACTCAGATAATCACGGTCACAGTGGATTTTGCGGAAAACAAACTCATTTTCTTGGTCACTTGGATAAGAAGCCTGTTTACAAATATAAATATCATGTTTGTTTGCAGCAATTGCTCTAGTTTTCTACATAGAAAACAGGAATGTGTTGCGTTTGTGTCTCCATGTGGAAGTAACTAGTTTTTCCCAGCAGAAAAGAAAATAGTCCCTGCTTAAATTCATTCAAAACCATAAAGTCCATTGATAATATCTAAAAAACACAAAGCAGAGTCTATAGCACCAAGTGGGATTGACTTAGCCATATCACAAGAGGGTATTTCTGGTTGCATCCAGTCATATCCAGACAAGCTGTTGTGGAACTGGTAGGAAATGGACTCAGAAAATCACAGTCAAACTGGATCTAGAGAAAAGCAAAGTATTTTCTTAGGCAAGCGCATAAATGTCCTCTATACAAACACAAATATCAAGATTGCTTGCAGCAATTGCTCTAGCTTTCTGCCTAGAAAACGCGAATGTGTTGAGTTTGTGTCTCCATGTGGAACATATTAGTTTTTCACAGCACAAAAGAAAATATTCCCTGCTTAAATTCACTAAAAACCATAAAGTCCATGGCTAATTTCCAGAAAACACAAAAGAGGGCATGTAGCACGATCTGGGATTGAGTTAGTCACAACACAATAGGATATTTCTGGTTTCATCCAGTCATATCCGGACAAAGTGTTGTGGAGCTAGTATGCAATGCACTCAGGTAATCACCGTCAAACTGGTTTTGGAGTAAAGCAAACTCATTTTCTTGGTCAAGTTTATAAAATGTCATTTTTACAAATATAATATAATGTTTTTTGCAAAAAT
Source organism: Lepus europaeus (assembly GCF_033115175.1). Lineage (NCBI taxonomy): Eukaryota > Metazoa > Chordata > Mammalia > Lagomorpha > Leporidae > Lepus > Lepus europaeus. The sequence goes on along the minus strand of NW_026909213.1, from coordinate 1,766,786 downwards.
CGATCTAGCTTTCTGCCTAGAAAACAGGAATCTGTTGAGTTTGTGTCTCCATGTGGAACTAATTTGTTTTTCCCAGCACAAAAGAAAATACTTTCTGCTTAAATTCATTCAAAAGCATACAGTCCATGGATAATATCAAGAAAACACAAAAGAGGGCTTGTAGCACGATCTGGGATTGAGTTCGTCACAACACAAGAGGATATTTCTGGTTTCATTCAGTCATATCCAGACAAACTGTTGTGGAACTAGTATTGAATGGACTCAGAAAATCACCGTCAAACTTGTTTTGGAGGAAAGCAAACTCATATTCTTCGTCAAGTGGATAATAAGTCATGTTTACATATATAAATATCATGTTTGTTTGCAGCAATTGAACCAGCTTTCTGCCTAGAGAACACGATTGTGTTCAGTTTGTGTCTCCATGTGGAAGTAATTAGTGTTTCCCAGCACAAAAGGAAATATCCCCTGCTAAAATTCATTGAAAACTATAAAATCCATTCATAATATGAAGAAAACACAAAGCAGAGCCTGTAGCTCCATCTGGGATTGAGTTAGCCATAACACAAGAGGATATTCCTGGTTTCATCCAGTCATAACAGGACAATGTTTTGTGGAACTGTTATGCAATGAACTCAGAAAATAACCCTCAATCGTGTTTTGTAGAAAACCAAACTCGTATTCTTGGGCAAGTGGATAAAAAGTCATGTTTACAAATATAAATATCATGTTTGTTTGAAGCAATTGCTCTAGATATCTGCCTAGAAAATACCATTGTGTTGAGTTTGTGTCTCCATGTGTAAGTAATTAGTGTTTCCCAGCACAAAAGAAAATATTCCCTGCTTAAATTCATTCAAAACCATATAGTCCATGTATAATATCAAGAAAACCCAAAAGAGGATTTGTAGCATGATCTGGGATGGAGTTAGTCACAACACAAGAGGAGATTTCTGGTTTCATCCAGTCATATCCGGACAAAGTGTTGTGGAACTAGTATGGAATGGACTCAGATAATCACTGTGAAACTGGTTTTGGGGGATAACAAACTCATTTTCCTGGTCAAGTGGATAAAAAGCGATGTTCACAAACATAAATATCATGTGTGTTTGCAGCAATTGCTCTCGCTTTCTGCCAAGAGAACACAAATGTGTTGAGTCTGTGTCTCCATGTTCAATAATTAGTGTTTGCCAGCACAAAAGAAAATATTCCCTGCTTAAATGCATTCAAAACCATGAAGGCCATTGATAATATCAAGAAAACACAAAGCAGAGCCTGTAGCACCATCTGGGATCGAGTAGCCATAACACAAGAGGATATTACTCGTTTCATCCAGTCATATCCATACAAGATGTTGTGGAACTGGTATGAAATGGACTCAGATAAGCACCGTAAAACTAGATTTAGAGAAAAGCAAAGTATTTTCTTAGGCACGTGGATAAAAAGCCATGTTTACAAATATAAATATCATGTTAGTTTGCAGCAATTGCTCTAGCTTTCTGCCCAGAAAACACGAATGCGTTGAGTTTGTGTCTCCAATGGAAGTAATTAGTGTTTCCCAGCACAAAAGGAAATATCCCTTGCTTAAATACATTCAAAATGATAAACTCCATGGATAATATCAATAAAACACAAAGCAGGGCCTGCAGCAAGGTCTGGGATTGAGTTAGCCATAACACAAGAGGATATTTCTGGTTTCATCCAGTCATATCCTGACAAAGTGTTGTGGAAGTGGTTTTCAAGGGACTCAGATAATCACGGTCAAACTGGTTTGGGGGAAAACACACTGATTTCCTTGGTGAAGTGGATAAAAGCCATGTTGACAAATATAAATATCATGTTTGTTTGTAGCAATTGCCCTAGCTTTCTGCCTATAAAACAGGAATGTGTTGCGTTTGTGTCTCCATGTGGAAGTAATTAGTTTTTCCCAGCAGAAAAGAAAATATCGCCTGCTTAAATTCATTCAAAACCATAAAGTCCATGGATAATATCAAGAAAACACAAAGCAGGGCCTGCAGCATGATCTGGGATTGAGTTAGCCATAACACAAGAGGATATTTCTGGTTTCATCCAGTCATATCTGGACAAAGTGTTGTGGAACTGGTATGCAATGGACTCAGATAATCACGGTCACAGTGGATTTTGCGGAAAACAAACTCATTTTCTTGGTCACTTGGATAAGAAGCCTGTTTACAAATATAAATATCATGTTTGTTTGCAGCAATTGCTCTAGTTTTCTACATAGAAAACAGGAATGTGTTGCGTTTGTGTCTCCATGTGGAAGTAACTAGTTTTTCCCAGCACAAAAGAAAATAGTCCCTGCTTAAATTCATTCAAAACCATAAAGTCCATTGATAATATCTAAAAAACACAAAGCAGAGTCTATAGCACCAAGTGGGATTGAGTTAGCCATATCACAAGAGGATATTTCTGGTTGCATCCAGTCATATCCAGACAAGCTGTTGTGGAACTGGTAGGAAATGGACTCAGAAAATCACAGTCAAACTGGATCTAGAGAAAAGCAAAGTATTTTCTTAGGCAAGCGCATAAATGTCCTCTATACAAACACAAATATCAAGATTGCTTGCAGCAATTGCTCTAGCTTTCTGCCTAGAAAACGCGAATGTGTTGAGTTTGTGTCTCCATGTGGAACATATTAGTTTTTCACAGCACAAAAGAAAATATTCCCTGCTTAAATTCACTAAAAACCATAAAGTCCATGGCTAATTTCCAGAAAACACAAAAGAGGGCATGTAGCACGATCTGGGATTGAGTTAGTCACAACACAATAGGATATTTCTGGTTTCATCCAGTCATATCCGGACAAAGTGTTGTGGAGCTAGTATGCAATGCACTCAGGTAATCACCGTCAAACTGGTTTTGGAGTAAAGCAAACTCATTTTCTTGGTCAAGTTTATAAAATGTCATTTTTACAAATATAATATAATGTTTTTTGCAAAAATCGATCTAGCTTTCTGCCTAGAAAACAGGAATCTGTTGAGTTTGTGTCTCCATGTGGAACTAATTTGTTTTTCCCAGCACAAAAGAAAATACTTTCTGCTTAAATTCATTCAAAAGCATACAGTCCATGGATAATATCAAGAAAACACAAAAGAGGGCTTGTAGCACGATCTGGGATTGAGTTCGTCACAACACAAGAGGATATTTCTGGTTTCATTCAGTCATATCCAGACAAACTGTTGTGGAACTAGTATTGAATGGACTCAGAAAATCACCGTCAAACTTGTTTTGGAGGAAAGCAAACTCATATTCTTCGTCAAGTGGATAATAAGTCATGTTTACATATATAAATATCATGTTTGTTTGCAGCAATTGAACCAGCTTTCTGCCTAGAGAACACGATTGTGTTCAGTTTGTGTCTCCATGTGGAAGTAATTAGTGTTTCCCAGCACAAAAGGAAATATCCCCTGCTAAAATTCATTGAAAACTATAAAATCCATTCATAATATGAAGAAAACACAAAGCAGAGCCTGTAGCTCCATCTGGGATTGAGTTAGCCATAACACAAGAGGATATTCCTGGTTTCATCCAGTCATAACAGGACAATGTTTTGTGGAACTGTTATGCAATGAACTCAGAAAATAACCCTCAATCGTGTTTTGTAGAAAACCAAACTCGTATTCTTGGGCAAGTGGATAAAAAGTCATGTTTACAAATATAAATATCATGTTTGTTTGAAGCAATTGCTCTAGATATCTGCCTAGAAAATAGCATTGTGTTGAGTTTGTGTCTCCATGTGTAAGTAATTAGTGTTTCCCAGCACAAAAGAAAATATTCCCTGCTTAAATTCATTCAAAACCATATAGTCCATGTATAATATCCAGAAAACCCAAAAGAGGATTTGTAGCATGATCTGGGATGGAGTTAGTCACAACACAAGAGGAGATTTCTGGTTTCATCCAGTCATATCCGGACAAAGTGTTGTGGAACTAGTATGGAATGGACTCAGATAATCACTGTGAAACTGGTTTTGGGGGATAACAAACTCATTTTCCTGGTCAAGTGGATAAAAAGCGATGTTCACAAACATAAATATCATGTGTGTTTGCAGCAATTGCTCTCGCTTTCTGCCAAGAGAACACAAATGTGTTGAGTCTGTGTCTCCATGTTCAATAATTAGTGTTTGCCAGCACAAAAGAAAATATTCCCTGCTTAAATGCATTCAAAACCATGAAGGCCATTGATAATATCAAGAAAACACAAAGCAGAGCCTGTAGCACCATCTGGGATCGAGTAGCCATAACACAAGAGGATATTACTCGTTTCATCCAGTCATATCCATACAAGATGTTGTGGAACTGGTATGAAATGGACTCAGATAAGCACCGTCAAACTAGATTTAGAGAAAAGCAAAGTATTTTCTTAGGCAAGTGGATAAAAAGCCATGTTTACAAATATAAATATCATGTTAGTTTGCAGCAATTGCTCTAGCTTTCTGCCCAGAAAACAGGAATGCGTTGAGTTTGTGTCTCCAATGGAAGTAATTAGTGTTTCCCAGCACAAAAGGAAATATCCCTTGCTTAAATACATTCAAAATGATAAACTCCATGGATAATATCAAGAAAACACAAAGCAGGGCCTGCAGCAAGGTCTGGGATTGAGTTAGCCATAACACAAGAGGATATTTCTGGTTTCATCCAGTCATATCCTGACAAAGTGTTGTGGAAGTGGTTTTCAAGGGACTCAGATAATCACGGTCAAACTGGTTTGGGGGAAAACACACTGATTTCCTTGGTGAAGTGGATAAAAGCCATGTTGACAAATATAAATATCATGTTTGTTTGTAGCAATTGCCCTAGCTTTCTGCCTATAAAACAGGAATGTGTTGCGTTTGTGTCTCCATGTGGAAGTAATTAGTTTTTCCCAGCAGAAAAGAAAATATCGCCTGCTTAAATTCATTCAAAACCATAAAGTCCATGGATAATATCAAGAAAACACAAAGCAGGGCCTGCAGCATGATCTGGGATTGAGTTAGCCATAACACAAGAGGATATTTCTGGTTTCATCCAGTCATATCTGGACAAAGTGTTGTGGAACTGGTATGCAATGGACTCAGATAATCACGGTCACAGTGGATTTTGCGGAAAACAAACTCATTTTCTTGGTCACTTGGATAAGAAGCCTGTTTACAAATATAAATATCATGTTTGTTTGCAGCAATTGCTCTAGTTTTCTACATAGAAAACAGGAATGTGTTGCGTTTGTGTCTCCATGTGGAAGTAACTAGTTTTTCCCAGCACAAAAGAAAATAGTCCCTGCTTAAATTCATTCAAAACCATAAAGTCCATTGATAATATCTAAAAAACACAAAGCAGAGTCTATAGCACCAAGTGGGATTGAGTTAGCCATATCACAAGAGGATATTTCTGGTTGCATCCAGTCATATCCAGACAAGCTGTTGTGGAACTGGTAGGAAATGGACTCAGAAAATCACAGTCCAACTGGATCTAGAGAAAAGCAAAGTATTTTCTTAGGCAAGCGCATAAATGTCCTCTATACAAACACAAATATCAAGATTGCTTGCAGCAATTGCTCTAGCTTTCTGCCTAGAAAACGCGAATGTGTTGAGTTTGTGTCTCCATGTGGAACATATTAGTTTTTCACAGCACAAAAGAAAATAGTCCCTGCTTAAATTCACTAAAAACCATAAAGTCCATGGCTAATTTCCAGAAAACACAAAAGAGGGCATGTAGCACGATCTGGGATTGAGTTAGTCACAACACAATAGGATATTTCTGGTTTCATCCAGTCATATCCGGACAAAGTGTTGTGGAGCTAGTATGCAATGCACTCAGGTAATCACCGTCAAACTGGTTTTGGAGTAAAGCAAACTCATTTTCTTGGTCAAGTTTATAAAATGTCATTTTTACAAATATAATATAATGTTTTTTGCAAAAATCGATCTAGCTTTCTGCCTAGAAAACAGGAATCTGTTGAGTTTGTGTCTCCATGTGGAACTAATTTGTTTTTCCCAGCACAAAAGAAAATACTTTCTGCTTAAATTCATTCAAAAGCATACAGTCCATGGATAATATCAAGAAAACACAAAAGAGGGCTTGTAGCACGATCTGGGATTGAGTTCGTCACAACACAAGAGGATATTTCTGGTTTCATTCAGTCATATCCAGACAAACTGTTGTGGAACTAGTATTGAATGGACTCAGAAAATCACCGTCAAACTTGTTTTGGAGGAAAGCAAACTCATATTCTTCGTCAAGTGGATAATAAGTCATGTTTACATATATAAATATCATGTTTGTTTGCAGCAATTGAACCAGCTTTCTGCCTAGAGAACACGATTGTGTTCAGTTTGTGTCTCCATGTGGAAGTAATTAGTGTTTCCCAGCACAAAAGGAAATATCCCCTGCTAAAATTCATTGAAAACTATAAAATCCATTCATAATATGAAGAAAACACAAAGCAGAGCCTGTAGCTCCATCTGGGATTGAGTTAGCCATAACACAAGAGGATATTCCTGGTTTCATCCAGTCATAACAGGACAATGTTTTGTGGAACTGTTATGCAATGAACTCAGAAAATAACCCTCAATCGTGTTTTGTAGAAAACCAAACTCGTATTCTTGGGCAAGTGGATAAAAAGTCATGTTTACAAATATAAATATCATGTTTGTTTGAAGCAATTGCTCTAGATATCTGCCTAGAAAATACCATTGTGTTGAGTTTGTGTCTCCATGTGTAAGTAATTAGTGTTTCCCAGCACAAAAGAAAATATTCCCTGCTTAAATTCATTCAAAACCATATAGTCCATGTATAATATCAAGAAAACCCAAAAGAGGATTTGTAGCATGATCTGGGATGGAGTTAGTCACAACACAAGAGGAGATTTCTGGTTTCATCCAGTCATATCCGGACAAAGTGTTGTGGAACTAGTATGGAATGGACTCAGATAATCACTGTGAAACTGGTTTTGGGGGATAACAAACTCATTTTCCTGGTCAAGTGGATAAAAAGCGATGTTCACAAACATAAATATCATGTGTGTTTGCAGCAATTGCTCTCGCTTTCTGCCAAGAGAACACAAATGTGTTGAGTCTGTGTCTCCATGTTCAATAATTAGTGTTTGCCAGCACAAAAGAAAATATTCCCTGCTTAAATGCATTCAAAACCATGAAGGCCATTGATAATATCAAGAAAACACAAAGCAGAGCCTGTAGCACCATCTGGGATCGAGTAGCCATAACACAAGAGGATATTACTCGTTTCATCCAGTCATATCCATACAAGATGTTGTGGAACTGGTATGAAATGGACTCAGAGAAGCACCGTCAAACTAGATTTAGAGAAAAGCAAAGTATTTTCTTAGGCACGTGGATAAAAAGCCATGTTTACAAATATAAATATCATGTTAGTTTGCAGCAATTGCTCTAGCTTTCTGCCCAGAAAACACGAATGCGTTGAGTTTGTGTCTCCAATGGAAGTAATTAGTGTTTCCCAGCACAAAAGGAAATATCCCTTGCTTAAATACATTCAAAATGATAAACTCCATGGATAATATCAAGAAAACACAAAGCAGGGCCTGCAGCAAGGTCTGGGATTGAGTTAGCCATAACACAAGAGGATATTTCTGGTTTCATCCAGTCATATCCTGACAAAGTGTTGTGGAAGTGGTTTTCAAGGGACTCAGATAATCACGGTCAAACTGGTTTGGGGGAAAACACACTGATTTCCTTGGTGAAGTGGATAAAAGCCATGTTGACAAATATAAATATCATGTTTGTTTGTAGCAATTGCTCTAGCTTTCTGCCTATAAAACAGGAATGTGTTGCGTTTGTGTCTCCATGTGGAAGTAATTAGTTTTTCCCAGCAGAAAAGAAAATATCGCCTGCTTAAATTCATTCAAAACCATAAAGTCCATGGATAATATCAAGAAAACACAAAGCAGGGCCTGCAGCATGATCTGGGATTGAGTTAGCCATAACACAAGAGGATATTTCTGGTTTCATCCAGTCATATCTGGACAAAGTGTTGTGGAACTGGTATGCAATGGACTCAGATAATCACGGTCACAGTGGATTTTGCGGAAAACAAACTCATTTTCTTGGTCACTTGGATAAGAAGCCTGTTTACAAATATAAATATCATGTTTGTTTGCAGCAATTGCTCTAGTTTTCTACATAGAAAACAGGAATGTGTTGCGTTTGTGTCTCCATGTGGAAGTAACTAGTTTTTCCCAGCAGAAAAGAAAATAGTCCCTGCTTAAATTCATTCAAAACCATAAAGTCCATTGATAATATCTAAAAAACACAAAGCAGAGTCTATAGCACCAAGTGGGATTGACTTAGCCATATCACAAGAGGGTATTTCTGGTTGCATCCAGTCATATCCAGACAAGCTGTTGTGGAACTGGTAGGAAATGGACTCAGAAAATCACAGTCAAACTGGATCTAGAGAAAAGCAAAGTATTTTCTTAGGCAAGCGCATAAATGTCCTCTATACAAACACAAATATCAAGATTGCTTGCAGCAATTGCTCTAGCTTTCTGCCTAGAAAACGCGAATGTGTTGAGTTTGTGTCTCCATGTGGAACATATTAGTTTTTCACAGCACAAAAGAAAATATTCCCTGCTTAAATTCACTAAAAACCATAAAGTCCATGGCTAATTTCCAGAAAACACAAAAGAGGGCATGTAGCACGATCTGGGATTGAGTTAGTCACAACACAATAGGATATTTCTGGTTTCATCCAGTCATATCCGGACAAAGTGTTGTGGAGCTAGTATGCAATGCACTCAGGTAATCACCGTCAAACTGGTTTTGGAGTAAAGCAAACTCATTTTCTTGGTCAAGTTTATAAAATGTCATTTTTACAAATATAATATAATGTTTTTTGCAAAAATCGATCTAGCTTTCTGCCTAGAAAACAGGAATCTGTTGAGTTTGTGTCTCCATGTGGAACTAATTTGTTTTTCCCAGCACAAAAGAAAATACTTTCTGCTTAAATTCATTCAAAAGCATACAGTCCATGGATAATATCAAGAAAACACAAAAGAGGGCTTGTAGCACGATCTGGGATTGAGTTCGTCACAACACAAGAGGATATTTCTGGTTTCATTCAGTCATATCCAGACAAACTGTTGTGGAACTAGTATTGAATGGACTCAGAAAATCACCGTCAAACTTGTTTTGGAGGAAAGCAAACTCATATTCTTCGTCAAGTGGATAATAAGTCATGTTTACATATATAAATATCATGTTTGTTTGCAGCAATTGAACCAGCTTTCTGCCTAGAGAACACGATTGTGTTCAGTTTGTGTCTCCATGTGGAAGTAATTAGTGTTTCCCAGCACAAAAGGAAATATCCCCTGCTAAAATTCATTGAAAACTATAAAATCCATTCATAATATGAAGAAAACACAAAGCAGAGCCTGTAGCTCCATCTGGGATTGAGTTAGCCATAACACAAGAGGATATTCCTGGTTTCATCCAGTCATAACAGGACAATGTTTTGTGGAACTGTTATGCAATGAACTCAGAAAATAACCCTCAATCGTGTTTTGTAGAAAACCAAACTCGTATTCTTGGGCAAGTGGATAAAAAGTCATGTTTACAAATATAAATATCATGTTTGTTTGAAGCAATTGCTCTAGATATCTGCCTAGAAAATACCATTAGGTTGAGTTTGTGTCTCCATGTGTAAGTAATTAGTGTTTCCCAGCACAAAAGAAAATATTCCCTGCTTAAATTCATTCAAAACCATATAGTCCATGTATAATATCCAGAAAACCCAAAAGAGGATTTGTAGCATGATCTGGGATGGAGTTAGTCACAACACAAGAGGAGATTTCTGGTTTCATCCAGTCATATCCGGACAAAGTGTTGTGGAACTAGTATGGAATGGACTCAGATAATCACTGTGAAACTGGTTTTGGGGGATAACAAACTCATTTTCCTGGTCAAGTGGATAAAAAGCGATGTTCACAAACATAAATATCATGTGTGTTTGCAGCAATTGCTCTCGCTTTCTGCCAAGAGAACACAAATGTGTTGAGTCTGTGTCTCCATGTTCAATAATTAGTGTTTGCCAGCACAAAAGAAAATATTCCCTGCTTAAATGCATTCAAAACCATGAAGGCCATTGATAATATCAAGAAAACACAAAGCAGAGCCTGTAGCACCATCTGGGATCGAGTAGCCATAACACAAGAGGATATTACTCGTTTCATCCAGTCATATCCATACAAGATGTTGTGGAACTGGTATGAAATGGACTCAGAGAAGCACCGTCAAACTAGATTTAGAGAAAAGCAAAGTATTTTCTTAGGCAAGTGGATAAAAAGCCATGTTTACAAATATAAATATCATGTTAGTTTGCAGCAATTGCTCTAGCTTTCTGCCCAGAAAACACGAATGCGTTGAGTTTGTGTCTCCAATGGAAGTAATTAGTGTTTCCCAGCACAAAAGGAAATATCCCTTGCTTAAATACATTCAAAATGATAAACTCCATGGATAATATCAAGAAAACACAAAGCAGGGCCTGCAGCAAGGTCTGGGATTGAGTTAGCCATAACACAAGAGGATATTTCTGGTTTCATCCAGTCATATCCTGACAAAGTGTTGTGGAAGTGGTTTTCAAGGGACTCAGATAATCACGGTCAAACTGGTTTGGGGGAAAACACACTGATTTCTTTGGTGAAGTGGATAAAAGCCATGTTGACAAATATAAATATCATGTTTGTTTGTAGCAATTGCCCTAGCTTTCTGCCTATAAAACAGGAATGTGTTGCGTTTGTGTCTCCATGTGGAAGTAATTAGTTTTTCCCAGCAGAAAAGAAAATATCGCCTGCTTAAATTCATTCAAAACCATAAAGTCCATGGATAATATCAAGAAAACACAAAGCAGGGCCTGCAGCATGATCTGGGATTGAGTTAGCCATAACACAAGAGGATATTTCTGGTTTCATCCAGTCATATCTGGACAAAGTGTTGTGGAACTGGTATGCAATGGACTCAGATAATCACGGTCACAGTGGATTTTGCGGAAAACAAACTCATTTTCTTGGTCACTTGGATAAGAAGCCTGTTTACAAATATAAATATCATGTTTGTTTGCAGCAATTGCTCTAGTTTTCTACATAGAAAACAGGAATGTGTTGCGTTTGTGTCTCCATGTGGAAGTAACTAGTTTTTCCCAGCACAAAAGAAAATAGTCCCTGCTTAAATTCATTCAAAACCATAAAGTCCATTGATAATATCTAAAAAACACAAAGCAGAGTCTATAGCACCAAGTGGGATTGAGTTAGCCATATCACAAGAGGATATTTCTGGTTGCATCCAGTCATATCCAGACAAGCTGTTGTGGAACTGGTAGGAAATGGACTCAGAAAATCACAGTCCAACTGGATCTAGAGAAAAGCAAAGTATTTTCTTAGGCAAGCGCATAAATGTCCTCTATACAAACACAAATATCAAGATTGCTTGCAGCAATTGCTCTAGCTTTCTGCCTAGAAAACGCGAATGTGTTGAGTTTGTGTCTCCATGTGGAACATATTAGTTTTTCACAGCACAAAAGAAAATAGTCCCTGCTTAAATTCACTAAAAACCATAAAGTCCATGGCTAATTTCCAGAAAACACAAAAGAGGGCATGTAGCACGATCTGGGATTGAGTTAGTCACAACACAATAGGATATTTCTGGTTTCATCCAGTCATATCCGGACAAAGTGTTGTGGAGCTAGTATGCAATGCACTCAGGTAATCACCGTCAAACTGGTTTTGGAGTAAAGCAAACTCATTTTCTTGGTCAAGTTTATAAAATGTCATTTTTACAAATATAATATAATGTTTTTTGCAAAAATCGATCTAGCTTTCTGCCTAGAAAACAGGAATCTGTTGAGTTTGTGTCTCCATGTGGAACTAATTTGTTTTTCCCAGCACAAAAGAAAATACTTTCTGCTTAAATTCATTCAAAAGCATACAGTCCATGGATAATATCAAGAAAACACAAAAGAGGGCTTGTAGCACGATCTGGGATTGAGTTCGTCACAACACAAGAGGATATTTCTGGTTTCATTCAGTCATATCCAGACAAACTGTTGTGGAACTAGTATTGAATGGACTCAGAAAATCACCGTCAAACTTGTTTTGGAGGAAAGCAAACTCATATTCTTCGTCAAGTGGATAATAAGTCATGTTTACATATATAAATATCATGTTTGTTTGCAGCAATTGAACCAGCTTTCTGCCTAGAGAACACGATTGTGTTCAGTTTGTGTCTCCATGTGGAAGTAATTAGTGTTTCCCAGCACAAAAGGAAATATCCCCTGCTAAAATTCATTGAAAACTATAAAATCCATTCATAATATGAAGAAAACACAAAGCAGAGCCTGTAGCTCCATCTGGGATTGAGTTAGCCATAACACAAGAGGATATTCCTGGTTTCATCCAGTCATAACAGGACAATGTTTTGTGGAACTGTTATGCAATGAACTCAGAAAATAACCCTCAATCGTGTTTTGTAGAAAACCAAACTCGTATTCTTGGGCAAGTGGATAAAAAGTCATGTTTACAAATATAAATATCATGTTTGTTTGAAGCAATTGCTCTAGATATCTGCCTAGAAAATACCATTAGGTTGAGTTTGTGTCTCCATGTGTAAGTAATTAGTGTTTCCCAGCACAAAAGAAAATATTCCCTGCTTAAATTCATTCAAAACCATATAGTCCATGTATAATATCCAGAAAACCCAAAAGAGGATTTGTAGCATGATCTGGGATGGAGTTAGTCACAACACAAGAGGAGATTTCTGGTTTCATCCAGTCATATCCGGACAAAGTGTTGTGGAACTAGTATGGAATGGACTCAGATAATCACTGTGAAACTGGTTTTGGGGGATAACAAACTCATTTTCCTGGTCAAGTGGATAAAAAGCGATGTTCACAAACATAAATATCATGTGTGTTTGCAGCAATTGCTCTCGCTTTCTGCCAAGAGAACACAAATGTGTTGAGTCTGTGTCTCCATGTTCAATAATTAGTGTTTGCCAGCACAAAAGAAAATATTCCCTGCTTAAATGCATTCAAAACCATGAAGGCCATTGATAATATCAAGAAAACACAAAGCAGAGCCTGTAGCACCATCTGGGATCGAGTAGCCATAACACAAGAGGATATTACTCGTTTCATCCAGTCATATCCATACAAGATGTTGTGGAACTGGTATGAAATGGACTCAGAGAAGCACCGTCAAACTAGATTTAGAGAAAAGCAAAGTATTTTCTTAGGCACGTGGATAAAAAGCCATGTTTACAAATATAAATATCATGTTAGTTTGCAGCAATTGCTCTAGCTTTCTGCCCAGAAAACACGAATGCGTTGAGTTTGTGTCTCCAATGGAAGTAATTAGTGTTTCCCAGCACAAAAGGAAATATCCCTTGCTTAAATACATTCAAAATGATAAACTCCATGGATAATATCAAGAAAACACAAAGCAGGGCCTGCAGCAAGGTCTGGGATTGAGTTAGCCATAACACAAGAGGATATTTCTGGTTTCATCCAGTCATATCCTGACAAAGTGTTGTGGAAGTGGTTTTCAAGGGACTCAGATAATCACGGTCAAACTGGTTTGGGGGAAAACACACTGATTTCCTTGGTGAAGTGGATAAAAGCCATGTTGACAAATATAAATATCATGTTTGTTTGTAGCAATTGCTCTAGCTTTCTGCCTATAAAACAGGAATGTGTTGCGTTTGTGTCTCCATGTGGAAGTAATTAGTTTTTCCCAGCAGAAAAGAAAATATCGCCTGCTTAAATTCATTCAAAACCATAAAGTCCATGGATAATATCAAGAAAACACAAAGCAGGGCCTGCAGCATGATCTGGGATTGAGTTAGCCATAACACAAGAGGATATTTCTGGTTTCATCCAGTCATATCTGGACAAAGTGTTGTGGAACTGGTATGCAATGGACTCAGATAATCACGGTCACAGTGGATTTTGCGGAAAACAAACTCATTTTCTTGGTCACTTGGATAAGAAGCCTGTTTACAAATATAAATATCATGTTTGTTTGCAGCAATTGCTCTAGTTTTCTACATAGAAAACAGGAATGTGTTGCATTTGTGTCTCCATGTGGAAGTAACTAGTTTTTCCCAGCAGAAAAGAAAATAGTCCCTGCTTAAATTCATTCAAAACCATAAAGTCCATTGATAATATCTAAAAAACACAAAGCAGAGTCTATAGCACCAAGTGGGATTGACTTAGCCATATCACAAGAGGGTATTTCTGGTTGCATCCAGTCATATCCAGACAAGCTGTTGTGGAACTGGTAGGAAATGGACTCAGAAAATCACAGTCAAACTGGATCTAGAGAAAAGCAAAGTATTTTCTTAGGCAAGCGCATAAATGTCCTCTATACAAACACAAATATCAAGATTGCTTGCAGCAATTGCTCTAGCTTTCTGCCTAGAAAACGCGAATGTGTTGAGTTTGTGTCTCCATGTGGAACATATTAGTTTTTCACAGCACAAAAGAAAATATTCCCTGCTTAAATTCACTAAAAACCATAAAGTCCATGGCTAATTTCCAGAAAACACAAAAGAGGGCATGTAGCACGATCTGGGATTGAGTTAGTCACAACACAATAGGATATTTCTGGTTTCATCCAGTCATATCCGGACAAAGTGTTGTGGAGCTAGTATGCAATGCACTCAGGTAATCACCGTCAAACTGGTTTTGGAGTAAAGCAAACTCATTTTCTTGGTCAAGTTTATAAAATGTCATTTTTACAAATATAATATAATGTTTTTTGCAAAAATCGATCTAGCTTTCTGCCTAGAAAACAGGAATCTGTTGAGTTTGTGTCTCCATGTGGAACTAATTTGTTTTTCCCAGCACAAAAGAAAATACTTTCTGCTTAAATTCATTCAAAAGCATACAGTCCATGGATAATATCAAGAAAACACAAAAGAGGGCTTGTAGCACGATCTGGGATTGAGTTCGTCACAACACAAGAGGATATTTCTGGTTTCATTCAGTCATATCCAGACAAACTGTTGTGGAACTAGTATTGAATGGACTCAGAAAATCACCGTCAAACTTGTTTTGGAGGAAAGCAAACTCATATTCTTCGTCAAGTGGATAATAAGTCATGTTTACATATATAAATATCATGTTTGTTTGCAGCAATTGAACCAGCTTTCTGCCTAGAGAACACGATTGTGTTCAGTTTGTGTCTCCATGTGGAAGTAATTAGTGTTCCCCAGCACAAAAGGAAATATCCCCTGCTAAAATTCATTGAAAACTATAAAATCCATTCATAATATGAAGAAAACACAAAGCAGAGCCTGTAGCTCCATCTGGGATTGAGTTAGCCATAACACAAGAGGATATTCCTGGTTTCATCCAGTCATAACAGGACAATGTTTTGTGGAACTGTTATGCAATGAACTCAGAAAATAACCCTCAATCGTGTTTTGTAGAAAACCAAACTCGTATTCTTGGGCAAGTGGATAAAAAGTCATGTTTACAAATATAAATATCATGTTTGTTTGAAGCAATTGCTCTAGATATCTGCCTAGAAAATACCATTGTGTTGAGTTTGTGTCTCCATGTGTAAGTAATTAGTGTTTCCCAGCACAAAAGAAAATATTCCCTGCTTAAATTCATTCAAAACCATATAGTCCATGTATAATATCAAGAAAACCCAAAAGAGGATTTGTAGCATGATCTGGGATGGAGTTAGTCACAACACAAGAGGAGATTTCTGGTTTCATCCAGTCATATCCGGACAAAGTGTTGTGGAACTAGTATGGAATGGACTCAGATAATCACTGTGAAACTGGTTTTGGGGGATAACAAACTCATTTTCCTGGTCAAGTGGATAAAAAGCGATGTTCACAAACATAAATATCATGTGTGTTTGCAGCAATTGCTCTCGCTTTCTGCCAAGAGAACACAAATGTGTTGAGTCTGTGTCTCCATGTTCAATAATTAGTGTTTGCCAGCACAAAAGAAAATATTCCCTGCTTAAATGCATTCAAAACCATGAAGGCCATTGATAATATCAAGAAAACACAAAGCAGAGCCTGTAGCACCATCTGGGATCGAGTAGCCATAACACAAGAGGATATTACTCGTTTCATCCAGTCATATCCATACAAGATGTTGTGGAACTGGTATGAAATGGACTCAGATAAGCACCGTCAAACTAGATTTAGAGAAAAGCAAAGTATTTTCTTAGGCACGTGGATAAAAAGCCATGTTTACAAATATAAATATCATGTTAGTTTGCAGCAATTGCTCTAGCTTTCTGCCCAGAAAACACGAATGCGTTGAGTTTGTGTCTCCAATGGAAGTAATTAGTGTTTCCCAGCACAAAAGGAAATATCCCTTGCTTAAATACATTCAAAATGATAAACTCCATGGATAATATCAAGAAAACACAAAGCAGGGCCTGCAGCAAGGTCTGGGATTGAGTTAGCCATAACACAAGAGGATATTTCTGGTTTCATCCAGTCATATCCTGACAAAGTGTTGTGGAAGTGGTTTTCAAGGGACTCAGATAATCACGGTCAAACTGGTTTGGGGGAAAACACACTGATTTCCTTGGTGAAGTGGATAAAAGCCATGTTGACAAATATAAATATCATGTTTGTTTGTAGCAATTGCCCTAGCTTTCTGCCTATAAAACAGGAATGTGTTGCGTTTGTGTCTCCATGTGGAAGTAATTAGTTTTTCCCAGCAGAAAAGAAAATATCGCCTGCTTAAATTCATTCAAAACCATAAAGTCCATGGATAATATCAAGAAAACACAAAGCAGGGCCTGCAGCATGATCTGGGATTGAGTTAGCCATAACACAAGAGGATATTTCTGGTTTCATCCAGTCATATCTGGACAAAGTGTTGTGGAACTGGTATGCAATGGACTCAGATAATCACGGTCACAGTGGATTTTGCGGAAAACAAACTCATTTTCTTGGTCACTTGGATAAGAAGCCTGTTTACAAATATAAATATCATGTTTGTTTGCAGCAATTGCTCTAGTTTTCTACATAGAAAACAGGAATGTGTTGCGTTTGTGTCTCCATGTGGAAGTAACTAGTTTTTCCCAGCAGAAAAGAAAATAGTCCCTGCTTAAATTCATTCAAAACCATAAAGTCCATTGATAATATCTAAAAAACACAAAGCAGAGTCTATAGCACCAAGTGGGATTGAGTTAGCCATATCACAAGAGGATATTTCTGGTTGCATCCAGTCATATCCAGACAAGCTGTTGTGGAACTGGTAGGAAATGGACTCAGAAAATCACAGTCAAACTGGATCTAGAGAAAAGCAAAGTATTTTCTTAGGCAAGCGCATAAATGTCCTCTATACAAACACAAATATCAAGATTGCTTGCAGCAATTGCTCTAGCTTTCTGCCTAGAAAACGCGAATGTGTTGAGTTTGTGTCTCCATGTGGAACATATTAGTTTTTCACAGCACAAAAGAAAATATTCCCTGCTTAAATTCACTAAAAACCATAAAGTCCATGGCTAATTTCCAGAAAACACAAAAGAGGGCATGTAGCACGATCTGGGATTGAGTTAGTCACAACACAATAGGATATTTCTGGTTTCATCCAGTCATATCCGGACAAAGTGTTGTGGAGCTAGTATGCAATGCACTCAGGTAATCACCGTCAAACTGGTTTTGGAGTAAAGCAAACTCATTTTCTTGGTCAAGTTTATAAAATGTCATTTTTACAAATATAATATAATGTTTTTTGCAAAAATCGATCTAGCTTTCTGCCTAGAAAACAGGAATCTGTTGAGTTTGTGTCTCCATGTGGAACTAATTTGTTTTTCCCAGCACAAAAGAAAATACTTTCTGCTTAAATTCATTCAAAAGCATACAGTCCATGGATAATATCAAGAAAACACAAAAGAGGGCTTGTAGCACGATCTGGGATTGAGTTCGTCACAACACAAGAGGATATTTCTGGTTTCATTCAGTCATATCCAGACAAACTGTTGTGGAACTAGTATTGAATGGACTCAGAAAATCACCGTCAAACTTGTTTTGGAGGAAAGCAAACTCATATTCTTCGTCAAGTGGATAATAAGTCATGTTTACATATATAAATATCATGTTTGTTTGCAGCAATTGAACCAGCTTTCTGCCTAGAGAACACGATTGTGTTCAGTTTGTGTCTCCATGTGGAAGTAATTAGTGTTTCCCAGCACAAAAGGAAATATCCCCTGCTAAAATTCATTGAAAACTATAAAATCCATTCATAATATGAAGAAAACACAAAGCAGAGCCTGTAGCTCCATCTGGGATTGAGTTAGCCATAACACAAGAGGATATTCCTGGTTTCATCCAGTCATAACAGGACAATGTTTTGTGGAACTGTTATGCAATGAACTCAGAAAATAACCCTCAATCGTGTTTTGTAGAAAACCAAACTCGTATTCTTGGGCAAGTGGATAAAAAGTCATGTTTACAAATATAAATATCATGTTTGTTTGAAGCAATTGCTCTAGATATCTGCCTAGAAAATACCATTGTGTTGAGTTTGTGTCTCCATGTGTAAGTAATTAGTGTTTCCCAGCACAAAAGAAAATATTCCCTGCTTAAATTCATTCAAAACCATATAGTCCATGTATAATATCCAGAAAACCCAAAAGAGGATTTGTAGCATGATCTGGGATGGAGTTAGTCACAACACAAGAGGAGATTTCTGGTTTCATCCAGTCATATCCGGACAAAGTGTTGTGGAACTAGTATGGAATGGACTCAGATAATCACTGTGAAACTGGTTTTGGGGGATAACAAACTCATTTTCCTGGTCAAGTGGATAAAAAGCGATGTTCACAAACATAAATATCATGTGTGTTTGCAGCAATTGCTCTCGCTTTCTGCCAAGAGAACACAAATGTGTTGAGTCTGTGTCTCCATGTTCAATAATTAGTGTTTGCCAGCACAAAAGAAAATATTCCCTGCTTAAATGCATTCAAAACCATGAAGGCCATTGATAATATCAAGAAAACACAAAGCAGAGCCTGTAGCACCATCTGGGATCGAGTAGCCATAACACAAGAGGATATTACTCGTTTCATCCAGTCATATCCATACAAGATGTTGTGGAACTGGTATGAAATGGACTCAGAGAAGCACCGTCAAACTAGATTTAGAGAAAAGCAAAGTATTTTCTTAGGCACGTGGATAAAAAGCCATGTTTACAAATATAAATATCATGTTAGTTTGCAGCAATTGCTCTAGCTTTCTGCCCAGAAAACACGAATGCGTTGAGTTTGTGTCTCCAATGGAAGTAATTAGTGTTTCCCAGCACAAAAGGAAATATCCCTTGCTTAAATACATTCAAAATGATAAACTCCATGGATAATATCAAGAAAACACAAAGCAGGGCCTGCAGCAAGGTCTGGGATTGAGTTAGCCATAACACAAGAGGATATTTCTGGTTTCATCCAGTCATATCCTGACAAAGTGTTGTGGAAGTGGTTTTCAAGGGACTCAGATAATCACGGTCAAACTGGTTTGGGGGAAAACACACTGATTTCCTTGGTGAAGTGGATAAAAGCCATGTTGACAAATATAAATATCATGTTTGTTTGTAGCAATTGCCCTAGCTTTCTGCCTATAAAACAGGAATGTGTTGCGTTTGTGTCTCCATGTGGAAGTAATTAGTTTTTCCCAGCAGAAAAGAAAATATCGCCTGCTTAAATTCATTCAAAACCATAAAGTCCATGGATAATATCAAGAAAACACAAAGCAGGGCCTGCAGCATGATCTGGGATTGAGTTAGCCATAACACAAGAGGATATTTCTGGTTTCATCCAGTCATATCTGGACAAAGTGTTGTGGAACTGGTATGCAATGGACTCAGATAATCACGGTCACAGTGGATTTTGCGGAAAACAAACTCATTTTCTTGGTCACTTGGATAAGAAGCCTGTTTACAAATATAAATATCATGTTTGTTTGCAGCAATTGCTCTAGTTTTCTACATAGAAAACAGGAATGTGTTGCGTTTGTGTCTCCATGTGGAAGTAACTAGTTTTTCCCAGCACAAAAGAAAATAGTCCCTGCTTAAATTCATTCAAAACCATAAAGTCCATTGATAATATCTAAAAAACACAAAGCAGAGTCTATAGCACCAAGTGGGATTGAGTTAGCCATATCACAAGAGGATATTTCTGGTTGCATCCAGTCATATCCAGACAAGCTGTTGTGGAACTGGTAGGAAATGGACTCAGAAAATCACAGTCCAACTGGATCTAGAGAAAAGCAAAGTATTTTCTTAGGCAAGCGCATAAATGTCCTCTATACAAACACAAATATCAAGATTGCTTGCAGCAATTGCTCTAGCTTTCTGCCTAGAAAACGCGAATGTGTTGAGTTTGTGTCTCCATGTGGAACATATTAGTTTTTCACAGCACAAAAGAAAATAGTCCCTGCTTAAATTCACTAAAAACCATAAAGTCCATGGCTAATTTCCAGAAAACACAAAAGAGGGCATGTAGCACGATCTGGGATTGAGTTAGTCACAACACAAGAGGATATTTCTGGTTTCATCCAGTCATATCCGGACAAAGTGTTGTGGAGCTAGTATGCAATGCACTCAGGTAATCACCGTCAAACTGGTTTTGGAGTAAAGCAAACTCATTTTCTTGGTCAAGTTTATAAAATGTCATTTTTACAAATATAATATAATGTTTTTTGCAAAAATCGATCTAGCTTTCTGCCTAGAAAACAGGAATCTGTTGAGTTTGTGTCTCCATGTGGAACTAATTTGTTTTTCCCAGCACAAAAGAAAATACTTTCTGCTTAAATTCATTCAAAAGCATACAGTCCATGGATAATATCAAGAAAACACAAAAGAGGGCTTGTAGCACGATCTGGGATTGAGTTCGTCACAACACAAGAGGATATTTCTGGTTTCATTCAGTCATATCCAGACAAACTGTTGTGGAACTAGTATTGAATGGACTCAGAAAATCACCGTCAAACTTGTTTTGGAGGAAAGCAAACTCATATTCTTCGTCAAGTGGATAATAAGTCATGTTTACATATATAAATATCATGTTTGTTTGCAGCAATTGAACCAGCTTTCTGCCTAGAGAACACGATTGTGTTCAGTTTGTGTCTCCATGTGGAAGTAATTAGTGTTTCCCAGCACAAAAGGGAATATCCCCTGCTAAAATTCATTGAAAACTATAAAATCCATTCATAATATGAAGAAAACACAAAGCAGAGCCTGTAGCTCCATCTGGGATTGAGTTAGCCATAACACAAGAGGATATTCCTGGTTTCATCCAGTCATAACAGGACAATGTTTTGTGGAACTGTTATGCAATGAACTCAGAAAATAACCCTCAATCGTGTTTTGTAGGAAACCAAACTCGTATTCTTGGGCAAGTGGATAAAAAGTCATGTTTACAAATATAAATATCATGTTTGTTTGAAGCAATTGCTCTAGATATCTGCCTAGAAAATACCATTGTGTTGAGTTTGTGTCTCCATGTGTAAGTAATTAGTGTTTCCCAGCACAAAAGAAAATATTCCCTGCTTAAATTCATTCAAAACCATATAGTCCATGTATAATATCCAGAAAACCCAAAAGAGGATTTGTAGCATGATCTGGGATGGAGTTAGTCACAACACAAGAGGAGATTTCTGGTTTCATCCAGTCATATCCGGACAAAGTGTTGTGGAACTAGTATGGAATGGACTCAGATAATCACTGTGAAACTGGTTTTGGGGGATAACAAACTCATTTTCCTGGTCAAGTGGATAAAAAGCGATGTTCACAAACATAAATATCATGTGTGTTTGCAGCAATTGCTCTCGCTTTCTGCCAAGAGAACACAAATGTGTTGAGTCTGTGTCTCCATGTTCAATAATTAGTGTTTGCCAGCACAAAAGAAAATATTCCCTGCTTAAATGCATTCAAAACCATGAAGGCCATTGATAATATCAAGAAAACACAAAGCAGAGCCTGTAGCACCATCTGGGATCGAGTAGCCATAACACAAGAGGATATTACTCGTTTCATCCAGTCATATCCATACAAGATGTTGTGGAACTGGTATGAAATGGACTCAGAGAAGCACCGTAAAACTAGATTTAGAGAAAAGCAAAGTATTTTCTTAGGCACGTGGATAAAAAGCCATGTTTACAAATATAAATATCATGTTAGTTTGCAGCAATTGCTCTAGCTTTCTGCCCAGAAAACACGAATGCGTTGAGTTTGTGTCTCCAATGGAAGTAATTAGTGTTTCCCAGCACAAAAGGAAATATCCCTTGCTTAAATACATTCAAAATGATAAACTCCATGGATAATATCAATAAAACACAAAGCAGGGCCTGCAGCAAGGTCTGGGATTGAGTTAGCCATAACACAAGAGGATATTTCTGGTTTCATCCAGTCATATCCTGACAAAGTGTTGTGGAAGTGGTTTTCAAGGGACTCAGATAATCACGGTCAAACTGGTTTGGGGGAAAACACACTGATTTCCTTGGTGAAGTGGATAAAAGCCATGTTGACAAATATAAATATCATGTTTGTTTGTAGCAATTGCCCTAGCTTTCTGCCTATAAAACAGGAATGTGTTGCGTTTGTGTCTCCATGTGGAAGTAATTAGTTTTTCCCAGCAGAAAAGAAAATATCGCCTGCTTAAATTCATTCAAAACCATAAAGTCCATGGATAATATCAAGAAAACACAAAGCAGGGCCTGCAGCATGATCTGGGATTGAGTTAGCCATAACACAAGAGGATATTTCTGGTTTCATCCAGTCATATCTGGACAAAGTGTTGTGGAACTGGTATGCAATGGACTCAGATAATCACGGTCACAGTGGATTTTGCGGAAAACAAACTCATTTTCTTGGTCACTTGGATAAGAAGCCTGTTTACAAATATAAATATCATGTTTGTTTGCAGCAATTGCTCTAGTTTTCTACATAGAAAACAGGAATGTGTTGCGTTTGTGTCTCCATGTGGAAGTAACTAGTTTTTCCCAGCACAAAAGAAAATAGTCCCTGCTTAAATTCATTCAAAACCATAAAGTCCATTGATAATATCTAAAAAACACAAAGCAGAGTCTATAGCACCAAGTGGGATTGACTTAGCCATATCACAAGAGGGTATTTCTGGTTGCATCCAGTCATATCCAGACAAGCTGTTGTGGAACTGGTAGGAAATGGACTCAGAAAATCACAGTCAAACTGGATCTAGAGAAAAGCAAAGTATTTTCTTAGGCAAGCGCATAAATGTCCTCTATACAAACACAAATATCAAGATTGCTTGCAGCAATTGCTCTAGCTTTCTGCCTAGAAAACGCGAATGTGTTGAGTTTGTGTCTCCATGTGGAACATATTAGTTTTTCACAGCACAAAAGAAAATAGTCCCTGCTTAAATTCACTAAAAACCATAAAGTCCATGGCTAATTTCCAGAAAACACAAAAGAGGGCATGTAGCACGATCTGGGATTGAGTTAGTCACAACACAATAGGATATTTCTGGTTTCATCCAGTCATATCCGGACAAAGTGTTGTGGAGCTAGTATGCAATGCACTCAGGTAATCACCGTCAAACTGGTTTTGGAGTAAAGCAAACTCATTTTCTTGGTCAAGTTTATAAAATGTCATTTTTACAAATATAATATAATGTTTTTTGCAAAAATCGATCTAGCTTTCTGCCTAGAAAACAGGAATCTGTTGAGTTTGTGTCTCCATGTGGAACTAATTTGTTTTTCCCAGCACAAAAGAAAATACTTTCTGCTTAAATTCATTCAAAAGCATACAGTCCATGGATAATATCAAGAAAACACAAAAGAGGGCTTGTAGCACGATCTGGGATTGAGTTCGTCACAACACAAGAGGATATTTCTGGTTTCATTCAGTCATATCCAGACAAACTGTTGTGGAACTAGTATTGAATGGACTCAGAAAATCACCGTCAAACTTGTTTTGGAGGAAAGCAAACTCATATTCTTCGTCAAGTGGATAATAAGTCATGTTTACATATATAAATATCATGTTTGTTTGCAGCAATTGAACCAGCTTTCTGCCTAGAGAACACGATTGTGTTCAGTTTGTGTCTCCATGTGGAAGTAATTAGTGTTTCCCAGCACAAAAGGAAATATCCCCTGCTAAAATTCATTGAAAACTATAAAATCCATTCATAATATGAAGAAAACACAAAGCAGAGCCTGTAGCTCCATCTGGGATTGAGTTAGCCATAACACAAGAGGATATTCCTGGTTTCATCCAGTCATAACAGGACAATGTTTTGTGGAACTGTTATGCAATGAACTCAGAAAATAACCCTCAATCGTGTTTTGTAGAAAACCAAACTCGTATTCTTGGGCAAGTGGATAAAAAGTCATGTTTACAAATATAAATATCATGTTTGTTTGAAGCAATTGCTCTAGATATCTGCCTAGAAAATACCATTGTGTTGAGTTTGTGTCTCCATGTGTAAGTAATTAGTGTTTCCCAGCACAAAAGAAAATATTCCCTGCTTAAATTCATTCAAAACCATATAGTCCATGTATAATATCAAGAAAACCCAAAAGAGGATTTGTAGCATGATCTGGGATGGAGTTAGTCACAACACAAGAGGAGATTTCTGGTTTCATCCAGTCATATCCGGACAAAGTGTTGTGGAACTAGTATGGAATGGACTCAGATAATCACTGTGAAACTGGTTTTGGGGGATAACAAACTCATTTTCCTGGTCAAGTGGATAAAAAGCGATGTTCACAAACATAAATATCATGTGTGTTTGCAGCAATTGCTCTCGCTTTCTGCCAAGAGAACACAAATGTGTTGAGTCTGTGTCTCCATGTTCAATAATTAGTGTTTGCCAGCACAAAAGAAAATATTCCCTGCTTAAATGCATTCAAAACCATGAAGGCCATTGATAATATCAAGAAAACACAAAGCAGAGCCTGTAGCACCATCTGGGATCGAGTAGCCATAACACAAGAGGATATTACTCGTTTCATCCAGTCATATCCATACAAGATGTTGTGGAACTGGTATGAAATGGACTCAGATAAGCACCGTAAAACTAGATTTAGAGAAAAGCAAAGTATTTTCTTAGGCACGTGGATAAAAAGCCATGTTTACAAATATAAATATCATGTTAGTTTGCAGCAATTGCTCTAGCTTTCTGCCCAGAAAACACGAATGCGTTGAGTTTGTGTCTCCAATGGAAGTAATTAGTGTTTCCCAGCACAAAAGGAAATATCCCTTGCTTAAATACATTCAAAATGATAAACTCCATGGATAATATCAAGAAAACACAAAGCAGGGCCTGCAGCAAGGTCTGGGATTGAGTTAGCCATAACACAAGAGGATATTTCTGGTTTCATCCAGTCATATCCTGACAAAGTGTTGTGGAAGTGGTTTTCAAGGGACTCAGATAATCACGGTCAAACTGGTTTGGGGGAAAACACACTGATTTCCTTGGTGAAGTGGATAAAAGCCATGTTGACAAATATAAATATCATGTTTGTTTGTAGCAATTGCCCTAGCTTTCTGCCTATAAAACAGGAATGTGTTGCGTTTGTGTCTCCATGTGGAAGTAATTAGTTTTTCCCAGCAGAAAAGAAAATATCGCCTGCTTAAATTCATTCAAAACCATAAAGTCCATGGATAATATCAAGAAAACACAAAGCAGGGCCTGCAGCATGATCTGGGATTGAGTTAGCCATAACACAAGAGGATATTTCTGGTTTCATCCAGTCATATCTGGACAAAGTGTTGTGGAACTGGTATGCAATGGACTCAGATAATCACGGTCACAGTGGATTTTGCGGAAAACAAACTCATTTTCTTGGTCACTTGGATAAGAAGCCTGTTTACAAATATAAATATCATGTTTGTTTGCAGCAATTGCTCTAGTTTTCTACATAGAAAACAGGAATGTGTTGCGTTTGTGTCTCCATGTGGAAGTAACTAGTTTTTCCCAGCACAAAAGAAAATAGTCCCTGCTTAAATTCATTCAAAACCATAAAGTCCATTGATAATATCTAAAAAACACAAAGCAGAGTCTATAGCACCAAGTGGGATTGAGTTAGCCATATCACAAGAGGATATTTCTGGTTGCATCCAGTCATATCCAGACAAGCTGTTGTGGAACTGGTAGGAAATGGACTCAGAAAATCACAGTCAAACTGGATCTAGAGAAAAGCAAAGTATTTTCTTAGGCAAGCGCATAAATGTCCTCTATACAAACACAAATATCAAGATTGCTTGCAGCAATTGCTCTAGCTTTCTGCCTAGAAAACGCGAATGTGTTGAGTTTGTGTCTCCATGTGGAACATATTAGTTTTTCACAGCACAAAAGAAAATAGTCCCTGCTTAAATTCACTAAAAACCATAAAGTCCATGGCTAATTTCCAGAAAACACAAAAGAGGGCATGTAGCACGATCTGGGATTGAGTTAGTCACAACACAATAGGATATTTCTGGTTTCATCCAGTCATATCCAGACAAAGTGTTGTGGAGCTAGTATGCAATGCACTCAGGTAATCACCGTCAAACTGGTTTTGGAGTAAAGCAAACTCATTTTCTTGGTCAAGTTTATAAAATGTCATTTTTACAAATATAATATAATGTTTTTTGCAAAAATCGATCTAGCTTTCTGCCTAGAAAACAGGAATCTGTTGAGTTTGTGTCTCCATGTGGAACTAATTTGTTTTTCCCAGCACAAAAGAAAATACTTTCTGCTTAAATTCATTCAAAAGCATACAGTCCATGGATAATATCAAGAAAACACAAAAGAGGGCTTGTAGCACGATCTGGGATTGAGTTCGTCACAACACAAGAGGATATTTCTGGTTTCATTCAGTCATATCCAGACAAACTGTTGTGGAACTAGTATTGAATGGACTCAGAAAATCACCATCAAACTTGTTTTGGAGGAAAGCAAACTCATATTCTTCGTCAAGTGGATAATAAGTCATGTTTACATATATAAATATCATGTTTGTTTGCAGCAATTGAACCAGCTTTCTGCCTAGAGAACACGATTGTGTTCAGTTTGTGTCTCCATGTGGAAGTAATTAGTGTTTCCCAGCACAAAAGGGAATATCCCCTGCTAAAATTCATTGAAAACTATAAAATCCATTCATAATATGAAGAAAACACAAAGCAGAGCCTGTAGCTCCATCTGGGATTGAGTTAGCCATAACACAAGAGGATATTCCTGGTTTCATCCAGTCATAACAGGACAATGTTTTGTGGAACTGTTATGCAATGAACTCAGAAAATAACCCTCAATCGTGTTTTGTAGGAAACCAAACTCGTATTCTTGGGCAAGTGGATAAAAAGTCATGTTTACAAATATAAATATCATGTTTGTTTGAAGCAATTGCTCTAGATATCTGCCTAGAAAATACCATTGTGTTGAGTTTGTGTCTCCATGTGTAAGTAATTAGTGTTTCCCAGCACAAAAGAAAATATTCCCTGCTTAAATTCATTCAAAACCATATAGTCCATGTATAATATCAAGAAAACCCAAAAGAGGATTTGTAGCATGATCTGGGATGGAGTTAGTCACAACACAAGAGGAGATTTCTGGTTTCATCCAGTCATATCCGGACAAAGTGTTGTGGAACTAGTATGGAATGGACTCAGATAATCACTGTGAAACTGGTTTTGGGGGATAACAAACTCATTTTCCTGGTCAAGTGGATAAAAAGCGATGTTCACAAACATAAATATCATGTGTGTTTGCAGCAATTGCTCTCGCTTTCTGCCAAGAGAACACAAATGTGTTGAGTCTGTGTCTCCATGTTCAATAATTAGTGTTTGCCAGCACAAAAGAAAATATTCCCTGCTTAAATGCATTCAAAACCATGAAGGCCATTGATAATATCAAGAAAACACAAAGCAGAGCCTGTAGCACCATCTGGGATCGAGTAGCCATAACACAAGAGGATATTACTCGTTTCATCCAGTCATATCCATACAAGATGTTGTGGAACTGGTATGAAATGGACTCAGATAAGCACCGTAAAACTAGATTTAGAGAAAAGCAAAGTATTTTCTTAGGCACGTGGATAAAAAGCCATGTTTACAAATATAAATATCATGTTAGTTTGCAGCAATTGCTCTAGCTTTCTGCCCAGAAAACACGAATGCGTTGAGTTTGTGTCTCCAATGGAAGTAATTAGTGTTTCCCAGCACAAAAGGAAATATCCCTTGCTTAAATACATTCAAAATGATAAACTCCATGGATAATATCAATAAAACACAAAGCAGGGCCTGCAGCAAGGTCTGGGATTGAGTTAGCCATAACACAAGAGGATATTTCTGGTTTCATCCAGTCATATCCTGACAAAGTGTTGTGGAAGTGGTTTTCAAGGGACTCAGATAATCACGGTCAAACTGGTTTGGGGGAAAACACACTGATTTCCTTGGTGAAGTGGATAAAAGCCATGTTGACAAATATAAATATCATGTTTGTTTGTAGCAATTGCCCTAGCTTTCTGCCTATAAAACAGGAATGTGTTGCGTTTGTGTCTCCATGTGGAAGTAATTAGTTTTTCCCAGCAGAAAAGAAAATATCGCCTGCTTAAATTCATTCAAAACCATAAAGTCCATGGATAATATCAAGAAAACACAAAGCAGGGCCTGCAGCATGATCTGGGATTGAGTTAGCCATAACACAAGAGGATATTTCTGGTTTCATCCAGTCATATCTGGACAAAGTGTTGTGGAACTGGTATGCAATGGACTCAGATAATCACGGTCACAGTGGATTTTGCGGAAAACAAACTCATTTTCTTGGTCACTTGGATAAGAAGCCTGTTTACAAATATAAATATCATGTTTGTTTGCAGCAATTGCTCTAGTTTTCTACATAGAAAACAGGAATGTGTTGCGTTTGTGTCTCCATGTGGAAGTAACTAGTTTTTCCCAGCACAAAAGAAAATAGTCCCTGCTTAAATTCATTCAAAACCATAAAGTCCATTGATAATATCTAAAAAACACAAAGCAGAGTCTATAGCACCAAGTGGGATTGAGTTAGCCATATCACAAGAGGATATTTCTGGTTGCATCCAGTCATATCCAGACAAGCTGTTGTGGAACTGGTAGGAAATGGACTCAGAAAATCACAGTCCAACTGGATCTAGAGAAAAGCAAAGTATTTTCTTAGGCAAGCGCATAAATGTCCTCTATACAAACACAAATATCAAGATTGCTTGCAGCAATTGCTCTAGCTTTCTGCCTAGAAAACGCGAATGTGTTGAGTTTGTGTCTCCATGTGGAACATATTAGTTTTTCACAGCACAAAAGAAAATAGTCCCTGCTTAAATTCACTAAAAACCATAAAGTCCATGGCTAATTTCCAGAAAACACAAAAGAGGGCATGTAGCACGATCTGGGATTGAGTTAGTCACAACACAAGAGGATATTTCTGGTTTCATCCAGTCATATCCGGACAAAGTGTTGTGGAGCTAGTATGCAATGCACTCAGGTAATCACCGTCAAACTGGTTTTGGAGTAAAGCAAACTCATTTTCTTGGTCAAGTTTATAAAATGTCATTTTTACAAATATAATATAATGTTTTTTGCAAAAATCGATCTAGCTTTCTGCCTAGAAAACAGGAATCTGTTGAGTTTGTGTCTCCATGTGGAACTAATTTGTTTTTCCCAGCACAAAAGAAAATACTTTCTGCTTAAATTCATTCAAAAGCATACAGTCCATGGATAATATCAAGAAAACACAAAAGAGGGCTTGTAGCACGATCTGGGATTGAGTTCGTCACAACACAAGAGGATATTTCTGGTTTCATTCAGTCATATCCAGACAAACTGTTGTGGAACTAGTATTGAATGGACTCAGAAAATCACCGTCAAACTTGTTTTGGAGGAAAGCAAACTCATATTCTTCGTCAAGTGGATAATAAGTCATGTTTACATATATAAATATCATGTTTGTTTGCAGCAATTGAACCAGCTTTCTGCCTAGAGAACACGATTGTGTTCAGTTTGTGTCTCCATGTGGAAGTAATTAGTGTTTCCCAGCACAAAAGGAAATATCCCCTGCTAAAATTCATTGAAAACTATAAAATCCATTCATAATATGAAGAAAACACAAAGCAGAGCCTGTAGCTCCATCTGGGATTGAGTTAGCCATAACACAAGAGGATATTCCTGGTTTCATCCAGTCATAACAGGACAATGTTTTGTGGAACTGTTATGCAATGAACTCAGAAAATAACCCTCAATCGTGTTTTGTAGAAAACCAAACTCGTATTCTTGGGCAAGTGGATAAAAAGTCATGTTTACAAATATAAATATCATGTTTGTTTGAAGCAATTGCTCTAGATATCTGCCTAGAAAATACCATTGTGTTGAGTTTGTGTCTCCATGTGTAAGTAATTAGTGTTTCCCAGCACAAAAGAAAATATTCCCTGCTTAAATTCATTCAAAACCATATAGTCCATGTATAATATCCAGAAAACCCAAAAGAGGATTTGTAGCATGATCTGGGATGGAGTTAGTCACAACACAAGAGGAGATTTCTGGTTTCATCCAGTCATATCCGGACAAAGTGTTGTGGAACTAGTATGGAATGGACTCAGATAATCACTGTGAAACTGGTTTTGGGGGATAACAAACTCATTTTCCTGGTCAAGTGGATAAAAAGCGATGTTCACAAACATAAATATCATGTGTGTTTGCAGCAATTGCTCTCGCTTTCTGCCAAGAGAACACAAATGTGTTGAGTCTGTGTCTCCATGTTCAATAATTAGTGTTTGCCAGCACAAAAGAAAATATTCCCTGCTTAAATGCATTCAAAACCATGAAGGCCATTGATAATATCAAGAAAACACAAAGCAGAGCCTGTAGCACCATCTGGGATCGAGTAGCCATAACACAAGAGGATATTACTCGTTTCATCCAGTCATATCCATACAAGATGTTGTGGAACTGGTATGAAATGGACTCAGAT
Source organism: Lepus europaeus (assembly GCF_033115175.1). Lineage (NCBI taxonomy): Eukaryota > Metazoa > Chordata > Mammalia > Lagomorpha > Leporidae > Lepus > Lepus europaeus. Next base: position 1,735,838 of record NW_026909213.1, on the reverse strand, counting down.
AAGCACCGTCAAACTAGATTTAGAGAAAAGCAAAGTATTTTCTTAGGCACGTGGATAAAAAGCCATGTTTACAAATATAAATATCATGTTAGTTTGCAGCAATTGCTCTAGCTTTCTGCCCAGAAAACACGAATGCGTTGAGTTTGTGTCTCCAATGGAAGTAATTAGTGTTTCCCAGCACAAAAGGAAATATCCCTTGCTTAAATACATTCAAAATGATAAACTCCATGGATAATATCAAGAAAACACAAAGCAGGGCCTGCAGCAAGGTCTGGGATTGAGTTAGCCATAACACAAGAGGATATTTCTGGTTTCATCCAGTCATATCCTGACAAAGTGTTGTGGAAGTGGTTTTCAAGGGACTCAGATAATCACGGTCAAACTGGTTTGGGGGAAAACACACTGATTTCCTTGGTGAAGTGGATAAAAGCCATGTTGACAAATATAAATATCATGTTTGTTTGTAGCAATTGCCCTAGCTTTCTGCCTATAAAACAGGAATGTGTTGCGTTTGTGTCTCCATGTGGAAGTAATTAGTTTTTCCCAGCAGAAAAGAAAATATCGCCTGCTTAAATTCATTCAAAACCATAAAGTCCATGGATAATATCAAGAAAACACAAAGCAGGGCCTGCAGCATGATCTGGGATTGAGTTAGCCATAACACAAGAGGATATTTCTGGTTTCATCCAGTCATATCTGGACAAAGTGTTGTGGAACTGGTATGCAATGGACTCAGATAATCACGGTCACAGTGGATTTTGCGGAAAACAAACTCATTTTCTTGGTCACTTGGATAAGAAGCCTGTTTACAAATATAAATATCATGTTTGTTTGCAGCAATTGCTCTAGTTTTCTACATAGAAAACAGGAATGTGTTGCGTTTGTGTCTCCATGTGGAAGTAACTAGTTTTTCCCAGCACAAAAGAAAATAGTCCCTGCTTAAATTCATTCAAAACCATAAAGTCCATTGATAATATCTAAAAAACACAAAGCAGAGTCTATAGCACCAAGTGGGATTGAGTTAGCCATATCACAAGAGGATATTTCTGGTTGCATCCAGTCATATCCAGACAAGCTGTTGTGGAACTGGTAGGAAATGGACTCAGAAAATCACAGTCAAGCTGGATCTAGAGAAAAGCAAAGTATTTTCTTAGGCAAGCGCATAAATGTCCTCTATACAAACACAAATATCAAGATTGCTTGCAGCAATTGCTCTAGCTTTCTGCCTAGAAAACGCGAATGTGTTGAGTTTGTGTCTCCATGTGGAACATATTAGTTTTTCACAGCACAAAAGAAAATAGTCCCTGCTTAAATTCACTAAAAACCATAAAGTCCATGGCTAATTTCCAGAAAACACAAAAGAGGGCATGTAGCACGATCTGGGATTGAGTTAGTCACAACACAATAGGATATTTCTGGTTTCATCCAGTCATATCCGGACAAAGTGTTGTGGAGCTAGTATGCAATGCACTCAGGTAATCACCGTCAAACTGGTTTTGGAGTAAAGCAAACTCATTTTCTTGGTCAAGTTTATAAAATGTCATTTTTACAAATATAATATAATGTTTTTTGCAAAAATCGATCTAGCTTTCTGCCTAGAAAACAGGAATCTGTTGAGTTTGTGTCTCCATGTGGAACTAATTTGTTTTTCCCAGCACAAAAGAAAATACTTTCTGCTTAAATTCATTCAAAAGCATACAGTCCATGGATAATATCAAGAAAACACAAAAGAGGGCTTGTAGCACGATCTGGGATTGAGTTCGTCACAACACAAGAGGATATTTCTGGTTTCATTCAGTCATATCCAGACAAACTGTTGTGGAACTAGTATTGAATGGACTCAGAAAATCACCGTCAAACTTGTTTTGGAGGAAAGCAAACTCATATTCTTCGTCAAGTGGATAATAAGTCATGTTTACATATATAAATATCATGTTTGTTTGCAGCAATTGAACCAGCTTTCTGCCTAGAGAACACGATTGTGTTCAGTTTGTGTCTCCATGTGGAAGTAATTAGTGTTCCCCAGCACAAAAGGAAATATCCCCTGCTAAAATTCATTGAAAACTATAAAATCCATTCATAATATGAAGAAAACACAAAGCAGAGCCTGTAGCTCCATCTGGGATTGAGTTAGCCATAACACAAGAGGATATTCCTGGTTTCATCCAGTCATAACAGGACAATGTTTTGTGGAACTGTTATGCAATGAACTCAGAAAATAACCCTCAATCGTGTTTTGTAGAAAACCAAACTCGTATTCTTGGGCAAGTGGATAAAAAGTCATGTTTACAAATATAAATATCATGTTTGTTTGAAGCAATTGCTCTAGATATCTGCCTAGAAAATACCATTGTGTTGAGTTTGTGTCTCCATGTGTAAGTAATTAGTGTTTCCCAGCACAAAAGAAAATATTCCCTGCTTAAATTCATTCAAAACCATATAGTCCATGTATAATATCCAGAAAACCCAAAAGAGGATTTGTAGCATGATCTGGGATGGAGTTAGTCACAACACAAGAGGAGATTTCTGGTTTCATCCAGTCATATCCGGACAAAGTGTTGTGGAACTAGTATGGAATGGACTCAGATAATCACTGTGAAACTGGTTTTGGGGGATAACAAACTCATTTTCCTGGTCAAGTGGATAAAAAGCGATGTTCACAAACATAAATATCATGTGTGTTTGCAGCAATTGCTCTCGCTTTCTGCCAAGAGAACACAAATGTGTTGAGTCTGTGTCTCCATGTTCAATAATTAGTGTTTGCCAGCACAAAAGAAAATATTCCCTGCTTAAATGCATTCAAAACCATGAAGGCCATTGATAATATCAAGAAAACACAAAGCAGAGCCTGTAGCACCATCTGGGATCGAGTAGCCATAACACAAGAGGATATTACTCGTTTCATCCAGTCATATCCATACAAGATGTTGTGGAACTGGTATGAAATGGACTCAGATAAGCACCGTCAAACTAGATTTAGAGAAAAGCAAAGTATTTTCTTAGGCACGTGGATAAAAAGCCATGTTTACAAATATAAATATCATGTTAGTTTGCAGCAATTGCTCTAGCTTTCTGCCCAGAAAACACGAATGCGTTGAGTTTGTGTCTCCAATGGAAGTAATTAGTGTTTCCCAGCACAAAAGGAAATATCCCTTGCTTAAATACATTCAAAATGATAAACTCCATGGATAATATCAAGAAAACACAAAGCAGGGCCTGCAGCAAGGTCTGGGATTGAGTTAGCCATAACACAAGAGGATATTTCTGGTTTCATCCAGTCATATCCTGACAAAGTGTTGTGGAAGTGGTTTTCAAGGGACTCAGATAATCACGGTCAAACTGGTTTGGGGGAAACCACACTGATTTCCTTGGTGAAGTGGATAAAAGCCATGTTGACAAATATAAATATCATGTTTGTTTGTAGCAATTGCCCTAGCTTTCTGCCTATAAAACAGGAATGTGTTGCGTTTGTGTCTCCATGTGGAAGTAATTAGTTTTTCCCAGCAGAAAAGAAAATATCGCCTGCTTAAATTCATTCAAAACCATAAAGTCCATGGATAATATCAAGAAAACACAAAGCAGGGCCTGCAGCATGATCTGGGATTGAGTTAGCCATATCACAAGAGGATATTTCTGGTTTCATCCAGTCATATCTGGACAAAGTGTTGTGGAACTGGTATGCAATGGACTCAGATAATCACGGTCACAGTGGATTTTGCGGAAAACAAACTCATTTTCTTGGTCACTTGGATAAGAAGCCTGTTTACAAATATAAATATCATGTTTGTTTGCAGCAATTGCTCTAGTTTTCTACATAGAAAACAGGAATGTGTTGAGTTTGTGTCTCCATGTGGAAGTAACTAGTTTTTCCCAGCACAAAATAAAATAGTCCCTGCTTAAATTCATTCAAAACCATAAAGTCCATTGATAATATCTAAAAAACACAAAGCAGAGTCTATAGCACCAAGTGGGATTGAGTTAGCCATATCACAAGAGGATATTTCTGGTTGCATCCAGTCATATCCAGACAAGCTGTTGTGGAACTGGTAGGAAATGGACTCAGAAAATCACAGTCAAGCTGGATCTAGAGAAAAGCAAAGTATTTTCTTAGGCAAGCGCATAAATGTCCTCTATACAAACACAAATATCAAGATTGCTTGCAGCAATTGCTCTAGCTTTCTGCCTAGAAAACGCGAATGTGTTGAGTTTGTGTCTCCATGTGGAACATATTAGTTTTTCACAGCACAAAAGAAAATAGTCCCTGCTTAAATTCACTAAAAACCATAAAGTCCATGGCTAATTTCCAGAAAACACAAAAGAGGGCATGTAGCACGATCTGGGATTGAGTTAGTCACAACACAATAGGATATTTCTGGTTTCATCCAGTCATATCCGGACAAAGTGTTGTGGAGCTAGTATGCAATGCACTCAGGTAATCACCGTCAAACTGGTTTTGGAGTAAAGCAAACTCATTTTCTTGGTCAAGTTTATAAAATGTCATTTTTACAAATATAATATAATGTTTTTTGCAAAAATCGATCTAGCTTTCTGCCTAGAAAACAGGAATCTGTTGAGTTTGTGTCTCCATGTGGAACTAATTTGTTTTTCCCAGCACAAAAGAAAATACTTTCTGCTTAAATTCATTCAAAAGCATACAGTCCATGGATAATATCAAGAAAACACAAAAGAGGGCTTGTAGCACGATCTGGGATTGAGTTCGTCACAACACAAGAGGATATTTCTGGTTTCATTCAGTCATATCCAGACAAACTGTTGTGGAACTAGTATTGAATGGACTCAGAAAATCACCGTCAAACTTGTTTTGGAGGAAAGCAAACTCATATTCTTCGTCAAGTGGATAATAAGTCATGTTTACATATATAAATATCATGTTTGTTTGCAGCAATTGAACCAGCTTTCTGCCTAGAGAACACGATTGTGTTCAGTTTGTGTCTCCATGTGGAAGTAATTAGTGTTCCCCAGCACAAAAGGAAATATCCCCTGCTAAAATTCATTGAAAACTATAAAATCCATTCATAATATGAAGAAAACACAAAGCAGAGCCTGTAGCTCCATCTGGGATTGAGTTAGCCATAACACAAGAGGATATTCCTGGTTTCATCCAGTCATAACAGGACAATGTTTTGTGGAACTGTTATGCAATGAACTCAGAAAATAACCCTCAATCGTGTTTTGTAGAAAACCAAACTCGTATTCTTGGGCAAGTGGATAAAAAGTCATGTTTACAAATATAAATATCATGTTTGTTTGAAGCAATTGCTCTAGATATCTGCCTAGAAAATACCATTGTGTTGAGTTTGTGTCTCCATGTGTAAGTAATTAGTGTTTCCCAGCACAAAAGAAAATATTCCCTGCTTAAATTCATTCAAAACCATATAGTCCATGTATAATATCAAGAAAACCCAAAAGAGGATTTGTAGCATGATCTGGGATGGAGTTAGTCACAACACAAGAGGAGATTTCTGGTTTCATCCAGTCATATCCGGACAAAGTGTTGTGGAACTAGTATGGAATGGACTCAGATAATCACTGTGAAACTGGTTTTGGGGGATAACAAACTCATTTTCCTGGTCAAGTGGATAAAAAGCGATGTTCACAAACATAAATATCATGTGTGTTTGCAGCAATTGCTCTCGCTTTCTGCCAAGAGAACACAAATGTGTTGAGTCTGTGTCTCCATGTTCAATAATTAGTGTTTGCCAGCACAAAAGAAAATATTCCCTGCTTAAATGCATTCAAAACCATGAAGGCCATTGATAATATCAAGAAAACACAAAGCAGAGCCTGTAGTACCATCTGGGATCGAGTAGCCATAACACAAGAGGATATTACTCGTTTCATCCAGTCATATCCATACAAGATGTTGTGGAACTGGTATGAAATGGACTCAGATAAGCACCGTAAAACTAGATTTAGAGAAAAGCAAAGTATTTTCTTAGGCACGTGGATAAAAAGCCATGTTTACAAATATAAATATCATGTTAGTTTGCAGCAATTGCTCTAGCTTTCTGCCCAGAAAACACGAATGCGTTGAGTTTGTGTCTCCAATGGAAGTAATTAGTGTTTCCCAGCACAAAAGGAAATATCCCTTGCTTAAATACATTCAAAATGATAAACTCCATGGATAATATCAATAAAACACAAAGCAGGGCCTGCAGCAAGGTCTGGGATTGAGTTAGCCATAACACAAGAGGATATTTCTGGTTTCATCCAGTCATATCCTGACAAAGTGTTGTGGAAGTGGTTTTCAAGGGACTCAGATAATCACGGTCAAACTGGTTTGGGGGAAAACACACTGATTTCCTTGGTGAAGTGGATAAAAGCCATGTTGACAAATATAAATATCATGTTTGTTTGTAGCAATTGCTCTAGCTTTCTGCCTATAAAACAGGAATGTGTTGTGTTTGTGTCTCCATGTGGAAGTAATTAGTTTTTCCCAGCAGAAAAGAAAATATCGCCTGCTTAAATTCATTCAAAACCATAAAGTCCATGGATAATATCAAGAAAACACAAAGCAGGGCCTGCAGCATGATCTGGGATTGAGTTAGCCATAACACAAGAGGATATTTCTGGTTTCATCCAGTCATATCTGGACAAAGTGTTGTGGAACTGGTATGCAATGGACTCAGATAATCACGGTCACAGTGGATTTTGCGGAAAACAAACTCATTTTCTTGGTCACTTGGATAAGAAGCCTGTTTACAAATATAAATATCATGTTTGTTTGCAGCAATTGCTCTAGTTTTCTACATAGAAAACAGGAATGTGTTGCGTTTGTGTCTCCATGTGGAAGTAACTAGTTTTTCCCAGCACAAAATAAAATAGTCCCTGCTTAAATTCATTCAAAACCATAAAGTCCATTGATAATATCTAAAAAACACAAAGCAGAGTCTATAGCACCAAGTGGGATTGAGTTAGCCATATCACAAGAGGATATTTCTGGTTGCATCCAGTCATATCCAGACAAGCTGTTGTGGAACTGGTAGGAAATGGACTCAGAAAATCACAGTCAAGCTGGATCTAGAGAAAAGCAAAGTATTTTCTTAGGCAAGCGCATAAATGTCCTCTATACAAACACAAATATCAAGATTGCTTGCAGCAATTGCTCTAGCTTTCTGCCTAGAAAACGCGAATGTGTTGAGTTTGTGTCTCCATGTGGAACATATTAGTTTTTCACAGCACAAAAGAAAATAGTCCCTGCTTAAATTCACTAAAAACCATAAAGTCCATGGCTAATTTCCAGAAAACACAAAAGAGGGCATGTAGCACGATCTGGGATTGAGTTAGTCACAACACAATAGGATATTTCTGGTTTCATCCAGTCATATCCGGACAAAGTGTTGTGGAGCTAGTATGCAATGCACTCAGGTAATCACCGTCAAACTGGTTTTGGAGTAAAGCAAACTCATTTTCTTGGTCAAGTTTATAAAATGTCATTTTTACAAATATAATATAATGTTTTTTGCAAAAATCGATCTAGCTTTCTGCCTAGAAAACAGGAATCTGTTGAGTTTGTGTCTCCATGTGGAACTAATTTGTTTTTCCCAGCACAAAAGAAAATACTTTCTGCTTAAATTCATTCAAAAGCATACAGTCCATGGATAATATCAAGAAAACACAAAAGAGGGCTTGTAGCACGATCTGGGATTGAGTTCGTCACAACACAAGAGGATATTTCTGGTTTCATTCAGTCATATCCAGACAAACTGTTGTGGAACTAGTATTGAATGGACTCAGAAAATCACCGTCAAACTTGTTTTGGAGGAAAGCAAACTCATATTCTTCGTCAAGTGGATAATAAGTCATGTTTACATATATAAATATCATGTTTGTTTGCAGCAATTGAACCAGCTTTCTGCCTAGAGAACACGATTGTGTTCAGTTTGTGTCTCCATGTGGAAGTAATTAGTGTTCCCCAGCACAAAAGGAAATATCCCCTGCTAAAATTCATTGAAAACTATAAAATCCATTCATAATATGAAGAAAACACAAAGCAGAGCCTGTAGCTCCATCTGGGATTGAGTTAGCCATAACACAAGAGGATATTCCTGGTTTCATCCAGTCATAACAGGACAATGTTTTGTGGAACTGTTATGCAATGAACTCAGAAAATAACCCTCAATCGTGTTTTGTAGAAAACCAAACTCGTATTCTTGGGCAAGTGGATAAAAAGTCATGTTTACAAATATAAATATCATGTTTGTTTGAAGCAATTGCTCTAGATATCTGCCTAGAAAATACCATTGTGTTGAGTTTGTGTCTCCATGTGTAAGTAATTAGTGTTTCCCAGCACAAAAGAAAATATTCCCTGCTTAAATTCATTCAAAACCATATAGTCCATGTATAATATCAAGAAAACCCAAAAGAGGATTTGTAGCATGATCTGGGATGGAGTTAGTCACAACACAAGAGGAGATTTCTGGTTTCATCCAGTCATATCCGGACAAAGTGTTGTGGAACTAGTATGGAATGGACTCAGATAATCACTGTGAAACTGGTTTTGGGGGATAACAAACTCATTTTCCTGGTCAAGTGGATAAAAAGCGATGTTCACAAACATAAATATCATGTGTGTTTGCAGCAATTGCTCTCGCTTTCTGCCAAGAGAACACAAATGTGTTGAGTCTGTGTCTCCATGTTCAATAATTAGTGTTTGCCAGCACAAAAGAAAATATTCCCTGCTTAAATGCATTCAAAACCATGAAGGCCATTGATAATATCAAGAAAACACAAAGCAGAGCCTGTAGTACCATCTGGGATCGAGTAGCCATAACACAAGAGGATATTACTCGTTTCATCCAGTCATATCCATACAAGATGTTGTGGAACTGGTATGAAATGGACTCAGATAAGCACCGTAAAACTAGATTTAGAGAAAAGCAAAGTATTTTCTTAGGCACGTGGATAAAAAGCCATGTTTACAAATATAAATATCATGTTAGTTTGCAGCAATTGCTCTAGCTTTCTGCCCAGAAAACACGAATGCGTTGAGTTTGTGTCTCCAATGGAAGTAATTAGTGTTTCCCAGCACAAAAGGAAATATCCCTTGCTTAAATACATTCAAAATGATAAACTCCATGGATAATATCAAGAAAACACAAAGCAGGGCCTGCAGCAAGGTCTGGGATTGAGTTAGCCATAACACAAGAGGATATTTCTGGTTTCATCCAGTCATATCCTGACAAAGTGTTGTGGAAGTGGTTTTCAAGGGACTCAGATAATCACGGTCAAACTGGTTTGGGGGAAAACACACTGATTTCCTTGGTGAAGTGGATAAAAGCCATGTTGACAAATATAAATATCATGTTTGTTTGTAGCAATTGCTCTAGCTTTCTGCCTATAAAACAGGAATGTGTTGCGTTTGTGTCTCCATGTGGAAGTAATTAGTTTTTCCCAGCAGAAAAGAAAATATCGCCTGCTTAAATTCATTCAAAACCATAAAGTCCATGGATAATATCAAGAAAACACAAAGCAGGGCCTGCAGCATGATCTGGGATTGAGTTAGCCATAACACAAGAGGATATTTCTGGTTTCATCCAGTCATATCTGGACAAAGTGTTGTGGAACTGGTATGCAATGGACTCAGATAATCACGGTCACAGTGGATTTTGCGGAAAACAAACTCATTTTCTTGGTCACTTGGATAAGAAGCCTGTTTACAAATATAAATATCATGTTTGTTTGCAGCAATTGCTCTAGTTTTCTACATAGAAAACAGGAATGTGTTGCGTTTGTGTCTCCATGTGGAAGTAACTAGTTTTTCCCAGCAGAAAAGAAAATAGTCCCTGCTTAAATTCATTCAAAACCATAAAGTCCATTGATAATATCTAAAAAACACAAAGCAGAGTCTATAGCACCAAGTGGGATTGAGTTAGCCATATCACAAGAGGATATTTCTGGTTGCATCCAGTCATATCCAGACAAGCTGTTGTGGAACTGGTAGGAAATGGACTCAGAAAATCACAGTCCAACTGGATCTAGAGAAAAGCAAAGTATTTTCTTAGGCAAGCGCATAAATGTCCTCTATACAAACACAAATATCAAGATTGCTTGCAGCAATTGCTCTAGCTTTCTGCCTAGAAAACGCGAATGTGTTGAGTTTGTGTCTCCATGTGGAACATATTAGTTTTTCACAGCACAAAAGAAAATAGTCCCTGCTTAAATTCACTAAAAACCATAAAGTCCATGGCTAATTTCCAGAAAACACAAAAGAGGGCATGTAGCACGATCTGGGATTGAGTTAGTCACAACACAATAGGATATTTCTGGTTTCATCCAGTCATATCCGGACAAAGTGTTGTGGAGCTAGTATGCAATGCACTCAGGTAATCACCGTCAAACTGGTTTTGGAGTAAAGCAAACTCATTTTCTTGGTCAAGTTTATAAAATGTCATTTTTACAAATATAATATAATGTTTTTTGCAAAAATCGATCTAGCTTTCTGCCTAGAAAACAGGAATCTGTTGAGTTTGTGTCTCCATGTGGAACTAATTTGTTTTTCCCAGCACAAAAGAAAATACTTTCTGCTTAAATTCATTCAAAAGCATACAGTCCATGGATAATATCAAGAAAACACAAAAGAGGGCTTGTAGCACGATCTGGGATTGAGTTCGTCACAACACAAGAGGATATTTCTGGTTTCATTCAGTCATATCCAGACAAACTGTTGTGGAACTAGTATTGAATGGACTCAGAAAATCACCGTCAAACTTGTTTTGGAGGAAAGCAAACTCATATTCTTCGTCAAGTGGATAATAAGTCATGTTTACATATATAAATATCATGTTTGTTTGCAGCAATTGAACCAGCTTTCTGCCTAGAGAACACGATTGTGTTCAGTTTGTGTCTCCATGTGGAAGTAATTAGTGTTTCCCAGCACAAAAGGAAATATCCCCTGCTAAAATTCATTGAAAACTATAAAATCCATTCATAATATGAAGAAAACACAAAGCAGAGCCTGTAGCTCCATCTGGGATTGAGTTAGCCATAACACAAGAGGATATTCCTGGTTTCATCCAGTCATAACAGGACAATGTTTTGTGGAACTGTTATGCAATGAACTCAGAAAATAACCCTCAATCGTGTTTTGTAGAAAACCAAACTCGTATTCTTGGGCAAGTGGATAAAAAGTCATGTTTACAAATATAAATATCATGTTTGTTTGAAGCAATTGCTCTAGATATCTGCCTAGAAAATACCATTGTGTTGAGTTTGTGTCTCCATGTGTAAGTAATTAGTGTTTCCCAGCACAAAAGAAAATATTCCCTGCTTAAATTCATTCAAAACCATATAGTCCATGTATAATATCCAGAAAACCCAAAAGAGGATTTGTAGCATGATCTGGGATGGAGTTAGTCACAACACAAGAGGAGATTTCTGGTTTCATCCAGTCATATCCGGACAAAGTGTTGTGGAACTAGTATGGAATGGACTCAGATAATCACTGTGAAACTGGTTTTGGGGGATAACAAACTCATTTTCCTGGTCAAGTGGATAAAAAGCGATGTTCACAAACATAAATATCATGTGTGTTTGCAGCAATTGCTCTCGCTTTCTGCCAAGAGAACACAAATGTGTTGAGTCTGTGTCTCCATGTTCAATAATTAGTGTTTGCCAGCACAAAAGAAAATATTCCCTGCTTAAATGCATTCAAAACCATGAAGGCCATTGATAATATCAAGAAAACACAAAGCAGAGCCTGTAGCACCATCTGGGATCGAGTAGCCATAACACAAGAGGATATTACTCGTTTCATCCAGTCATATCCATACAAGATGTTGTGGAACTGGTATGAAATGGACTCAGATAAGCACCGTAAAACTAGATTTAGAGAAAAGCAAAGTATTTTCTTAGGCACGTGGATAAAAAGCCATGTTTACAAATATAAATATCATGTTAGTTTGCAGCAATTGCTCTAGCTTTCTGCCCAGAAAACACGAATGCGTTGAGTTTGTGTCTCCAATGGAAGTAATTAGTGTTTCCCAGCACAAAAGGAAATATCCCTTGCTTAAATACATTCAAAATGATAAACTCCATGGATAATATCAAGAAAACACAAAGCAGGGCCTGCAGCAAGGTCTGGGATTGAGTTAGCCATAACACAAGAGGATATTTCTGGTTTCATCCAGTCATATCCTGACAAAGTGTTGTGGAAGTGGTTTTCAAGGGACTCAGATAATCACGGTCAAACTGGTTTGGGGGAAAACACACTGATTTCCTTGGTGAAGTGGATAAAAGCCATGTTGACAAATATAAATATCATGTTTGTTTGTAGCAATTGCCCTAGCTTTCTGCCTATAAAACAGGAATGTGTTGCGTTTGTGTCTCCATGTGGAAGTAATTAGTTTTTCCCAGCAGAAAAGAAAATATCGCCTGCTTAAATTCATTCAAAACCATAAAGTCCATGGATAATATCAAGAAAACACAAAGCAGGGCCTGCAGCATGATCTGGGATTGAGTTAGCCATAACACAAGAGGATATTTCTGGTTTCATCCAGTCATATCTGGACAAAGTGTTGTGGAACTGGTATGCAATGGACTCAGATAATCACGGTCACAGTGGATTTTGCGGAAAACAAACTCATTTTCTTGGTCACTTGGATAAGAAGCCTGTTTACAAATATAAATATCATGTTTGTTTGCAGCAATTGCTCTAGTTTTCTACATAGAAAACAGGAATGTGTTGCGTTTGTGTCTCCATGTGGAAGTAACTAGTTTTTCCCAGCAGAAAAGAAAATAGTCCCTGCTTAAATTCATTCAAAACCATAAAGTCCATTGATAATATCTAAAAAACACAAAGCAGAGTCTATAGCACCAAGTGGGATTGAGTTAGCCATATCACAAGAGGATATTTCTGGTTGCATCCAGTCATATCCAGACAAGCTGTTGTGGAACTGGTAGGAAATGGACTCAGAAAATCACAGTCCAACTGGATCTAGAGAAAAGCAAAGTATTTTCTTAGGCAAGCGCATAAATGTCCTCTATACAAACACAAATATCAAGATTGCTTGCAGCAATTGCTCTAGCTTTCTGCCTAGAAAACGCGAATGTGTTGAGTTTGTGTCTCCATGTGGAACATATTAGTTTTTCACAGCACAAAAGAAAATAGTCCCTGCTTAAATTCACTAAAAACCATAAAGTCCATGGCTAATTTCCAGAAAACACAAAAGAGGGCATGTAGCACGATCTGGGATTGAGTTAGTCACAACACAATAGGATATTTCTGGTTTCATCCAGTCATATCCGGACAAAGTGTTGTGGAGCTAGTATGCAATGCACTCAGGTAATCACCGTCAAACTGGTTTTGGAGTAAAGCAAACTCATTTTCTTGGTCAAGTTTATAAAATGTCATTTTTACAAATATAATATAATGTTTTTTGCAAAAATCGATCTAGCTTTCTGCCTAGAAAACAGGAATCTGTTGAGTTTGTGTCTCCATGTGGAACTAATTTGTTTTTCCCAGCACAAAAGAAAATACTTTCTGCTTAAATTCATTCAAAAGCATACAGTCCATGGATAATATCAAGAAAACACAAAAGAGGGCTTGTAGCACGATCTGGGATTGAGTTCGTCACAACACAAGAGGATATTTCTGGTTTCATTCAGTCATATCCAGACAAACTGTTGTGGAACTAGTATTGAATGGACTCAGAAAATCACCGTCAAACTTGTTTTGGAGGAAAGCAAACTCATATTCTTCGTCAAGTGGATAATAAGTCATGTTTACATATATAAATATCATGTTTGTTTGCAGCAATTGAACCAGCTTTCTGCCTAGAGAACACGATTGTGTTCAGTTTGTGTCTCCATGTGGAAGTAATTAGTGTTTCCCAGCACAAAAGGAAATATCCCCTGCTAAAATTCATTGAAAACTATAAAATCCATTCATAATATGAAGAAAACACAAAGCAGAGCCTGTAGCTCCATCTGGGATTGAGTTAGCCATAACACAAGAGGATATTCCTGGTTTCATCCAGTCATAACAGGACAATGTTTTGTGGAACTGTTATGCAATGAACTCAGAAAATAACCCTCAATCGTGTTTTGTAGAAAACCAAACTCGTATTCTTGGGCAAGTGGATAAAAAGTCATGTTTACAAATATAAATATCATGTTTGTTTGAAGCAATTGCTCTAGATATCTGCCTAGAAAATACCATTGTGTTGAGTTTGTGTCTCCATGTGTAAGTAATTAGTGTTTCCCAGCACAAAAGAAAATATTCCCTGCTTAAATTCATTCAAAACCATATAGTCCATGTATAATATCCAGAAAACCCAAAAGAGGATTTGTAGCATGATCTGGGATGGAGTTAGTCACAACACAAGAGGAGATTTCTGGTTTCATCCAGTCATATCCGGACAAAGTGTTGTGGAACTAGTATGGAATGGACTCAGATAATCACTGTGAAACTGGTTTTGGGGGATAACAAACTCATTTTCCTGGTCAAGTGGATAAAAAGCGATGTTCACAAACATAAATATCATGTGTGTTTGCAGCAATTGCTCTCGCTTTCTGCCAAGAGAACACAAATGTGTTGAGTCTGTGTCTCCATGTTCAATAATTAGTGTTTGCCAGCACAAAAGAAAATATTCCCTGCTTAAATGCATTCAAAACCATGAAGGCCATTGATAATATCAAGAAAACACAAAGCAGAGCCTGTAGCACCATCTGGGATCGAGTAGCCATAACACAAGAGGATATTACTCGTTTCATCCAGTCATATCCATACAAGATGTTGTGGAACTGGTATGAAATGGACTCAGATAAGCACCGTAAAACTAGATTTAGAGAAAAGCAAAGTATTTTCTTAGGCACGTGGATAAAAAGCCATGTTTACAAATATAAATATCATGTTAGTTTGCAGCAATTGCTCTAGCTTTCTGCCCAGAAAACACGAATGCGTTGAGTTTGTGTCTCCAATGGAAGTAATTAGTGTTTCCCAGCACAAAAGGAAATATCCCTTGCTTAAATACATTCAAAATGATAAACTCCATGGATAATATCAAGAAAACACAAAGCAGGGCCTGCAGCAAGGTCTGGGATTGAGTTAGCCATAACACAAGAGGATATTTCTGGTTTCATCCAGTCATATCCTGACAAAGTGTTGTGGAAGTGGTTTTCAAGGGACTCAGATAATCACGGTCAAACTGGTTTGGGGGAAAACACACTGATTTCCTTGGTGAAGTGGATAAAAGCCATGTTGACAAATATAAATATCATGTTTGTTTGTAGCAATTGCCCTAGCTTTCTGCCTATAAAACAGGAATGTGTTGCGTTTGTGTCTCCATGTGGAAGTAATTAGTTTTTCCCAGCAGAAAAGAAAATATCGCCTGCTTAAATTCATTCAAAACCATAAAGTCCATGGATAATATCAAGAAAACACAAAGCAGGGCCTGCAGCATGATCTGGGATTGAGTTAGCCATAACACAAGAGGATATTTCTGGTTTCATCCAGTCATATCTGGACAAAGTGTTGTGGAACTGGTATGCAATGGACTCAGATAATCACGGTCACAGTGGATTTTGCGGAAAACAAACTCATTTTCTTGGTCACTTGGATAAGAAGCCTGTTTACAAATATAAATATCATGTTTGTTTGCAGCAATTGCTCTAGTTTTCTACATAGAAAACAGGAATGTGTTGCGTTTGTGTCTCCATGTGGAAGTAACTAGTTTTTCCCAGCACAAAAGAAAATAGTCCCTGCTTAAATTCATTCAAAACCATAAAGTCCATTGATAATATCTAAAAAACACAAAGCAGAGTCTATAGCACCAAGTGGGATTGAGTTAGCCATATCACAAGAGGATATTTCTGGTTGCATCCAGTCATATCCAGACAAGCTGTTGTGGAACTGGTAGGAAATGGACTCAGAAAATCACAGTCAAACTGGATCTAGAGAAAAGCAAAGTATTTTCTTAGGCAAGCGCATAAATGTCCTCTATACAAACACAAATATCAAGATTGCTTGCAGCAATTGCTCTAGCTTTCTGCCTAGAAAACGCGAATGTGTTGAGTTTGTGTCTCCATGTGGAACATATTAGTTTTTCACAGCACAAAAGAAAATATTCCCTGCTTAAATTCACTAAAAACCATAAAGTCCATGGCTAATTTCCAGAAAACACAAAAGAGGGCATGTAGCACGATCTGGGATTGAGTTAGTCACAACACAATAGGATATTTCTGGTTTCATCCAGTCATATCCGGACAAAGTGTTGTGGAGCTAGTATGCAATGCACTCAGGTAATCACCGTCAAACTGGTTTTGGAGTAAAGCAAACTCATTTTCTTGGTCAAGTTTATAAAATGTCATTTTTACAAATATAATATAATGTTTTTTGCAAAAATCGATCTAGCTTTCTGCCTAGAAAACAGGAATCTGTTGAGTTTGTGTCTCCATGTGGAACTAATTTGTTTTTCCCAGCACAAAAGAAAATACTTTCTGCTTAAATTCATTCAAAAGCATACAGTCCATGGATAATATCAAGAAAACACAAAAGAGGGCTTGTAGCACGATCTGGGATTGAGTTCGTCACAACACAAGAGGATATTTCTGGTTTCATTCAGTCATATCCAGACAAACTGTTGTGGAACTAGTATTGAATGGACTCAGAAAATCACCGTCAAACTTGTTTTGGAGGAAAGCAAACTCATATTCTTCGTCAAGTGGATAATAAGTCATGTTTACATATATAAATATCATGTTTGTTTGCAGCAATTGAACCAGCTTTCTGCCTAGAGAACACGATTGTGTTCAGTTTGTGTCTCCATGTGGAAGTAATTAGTGTTTCCCAGCACAAAAGGAAATATCCCCTGCTAAAATTCATTGAAAACTATAAAATCCATTCATAATATGAAGAAAACACAAAGCAGTGCCTGTAGCTCCATCTGGGATTGAGTTAGCCATAACACAAGAGGATATTCCTGGTTTCATCCAGTCATAACAGGACAATGTTTTGTGGAACTGTTATGCAATGAACTCAGAAAATAACCCTCAATCGTGTTTTGTAGAAAACCAAACTCGTATTCTTGGGCAAGTGGATAAAGTCATGTTTACAAATATAAATATCATGTTTGTTTGAAGCAATTGCTCTAGATATCTGCCTAGAAAATACCATTGTGTTGAGTTTGTGTCTCCATGTGTAAGTAATTAGTGTTTCCCAGCACAAAAGAAAATATTCCCTGCTTAAATTCATTCAAAACCATATAGTCCATGTATAATATCCAGAAAACCCAAAAGAGGATTTGTAGCATGATCTGGGATGGAGTTAGTCACAACACAAGAGGAGATTTCTGGTTTCATCCAGTCATATCCGGACAAAGTGTTGTGGAACTAGTATGGAATGGACTCAGATAATCACTGTGAAACTGGTTTTGGGGGATAACAAACTCATTTTCCTGGTCAAGTGGATAAAAAGCGATGTTCACAAACATAAATATCATGTGTGTTTGCAGCAATTGCTCTCGCTTTCTGCCAAGAGAACACAAATGTGTTGAGTCTGTGTCTCCATGTTCAATAATTAGTGTTTGCCAGCACAAAAGAAAATATTCCCTGCTTAAATGCATTCAAAACCATGAAGGCCATTGATAATATCAAGAAAACACAAAGCAGAGCCTGTAGCACCATCTGGGATCGAGTAGCCATAACACAAGAGGATATTACTCGTTTCATCCAGTCATATCCATACAAGATGTTGTGGAACTGGTATGAAATGGACTCAGATAAGCACCGTAAAACTAGATTTAGAGAAAAGCAAAGTATTTTCTTAGGCACGTGGATAAAAAGCCATGTTTACAAATATAAATATCATGTTAGTTTGCAGCAATTGCTCTAGCTTTCTGCCCAGAAAACACGAATGTGTTGAGTTTGTGTCTCCAATGGAAGTAATTAGTGTTTCCCAGCACAAAAGGAAATATCCCTTGCTTAAATACATTCAAAATGATAAACTCCATGGATAATATCAAGAAAACACAAAGCAGGGCCTGCAGCAAGGTCTGGGATTGAGTTAGCCATAACACAAGAGGATATTTCTGGTTTCATCCAGTCATATCCTGACAAAGTGTTGTGGAAGTGGTTTTCAAGGGACTCAGATAATCACGGTCAAACTGGTTTGGGGGAAAACACACTGATTTCCTTGGTGAAGTGGATAAAAGCCATGTTGACAAATATAAATATCATGTTTGTTTGTAGCAATTGCCCTAGCTTTCTGCCTATAAAACAGGAATGTGTTGCGTTTGTGTCTCCATGTGGAAGTAATTAGTTTTTCCCAGCAGAAAAGAAAATATCGCCTGCTTAAATTCATTCAAAACCATAAAGTCCATGGATAATATCAAGAAAACACAAAGCAGGGCCTGCAGCATGATCTGGGATTGAGTTAGCCATAACACAAGAGGATATTTCTGGTTTCATCCAGTCATATCTGGACAAAGTGTTGTGGAACTGGTATGCAATGGACTCAGATAATCACGGTCACAGTGGATTTTGCGGAAAACAAACTCATTTTCTTGGTCACTTGGATAAGAAGCCTGTTTACAAATATAAATATCATGTTTGTTTGCAGCAATTGCTCTAGTTTTCTACATAGAAAACAGGAATGTGTTGCGTTTGTGTCTCCATGTGGAAGTAACTAGTTTTTCCCAGCAGAAAAGAAAATAGTCCCTGCTTAAATTCATTCAAAACCATAAAGTCCATTGATAATATCTAAAAAACACAAAGCAGAGTCTATAGCACCAAGTGGGATTGAGTTAGCCATATCACAAGAGGATATTTCTGGTTGCATCCAGTCATATCCAGACAAGCTGTTGTGGAACTGGTAGGAAATGGACTCAGAAAATCACAGTCCAACTGGATCTAGAGAAAAGCAAAGTATTTTCTTAGGCAAGCGCATAAATGTCCTCTATACAAACACAAATATCAAGATTGCTTGCAGCAATTGCTCTAGCTTTCTGCCTAGAAAACGCGAATGTGTTGAGTTTGTGTCTCCATGTGGAACATATTAGTTTTTCACAGCACAAAAGAAAATAGTCCCTGCTTAAATTCACTAAAAACCATAAAGTCCATGGCTAATTTCCAGAAAACACAAAAGAGGGCATGTAGCACGATCTGGGATTGAGTTAGTCACAACACAAGAGGATATTTCTGGTTTCATCCAGTCATATCCGGACAAAGTGTTGTGGAGCTAGTATGCAATGCACTCAGGTAATCACCGTCAAACTGGTTTTGGAGTAAAGCAAACTCATTTTCTTGGTCAAGTTTATAAAATGTCATTTTTACAAATATAATATAATGTTTTTTGCAAAAATCGATCTAGCTTTCTGCCTAGAAAACAGGAATCTGTTGAGTTTGTGTCTCCATGTGGAACTAATTTGTTTTTCCCAGCACAAAAGAAAATACTTTCTGCTTAAATTCATTCAAAAGCATACAGTCCATGGATAATATCAAGAAAACACAAAAGAGGGCTTGTAGCACGATCTGGGATTGAGTTCGTCACAACACAAGAGGATATTTCTGGTTTCATTCAGTCATATCCAGACAAACTGTTGTGGAACTAGTATTGAATGGACTCAGAAAATCACCGTCAAACTTGTTTTGGAGGAAAGCAAACTCATATTCTTCGTCAAGTGGATAATAAGTCATGTTTACATATATAAATATCATGTTTGTTTGCAGCAATTGAACCAGCTTTCTGCCTAGAGAACACGATTGTGTTCAGTTTGTGTCTCCATGTGGAAGTAATTAGTGTTTCCCAGCACAAAAGGAAATATCCCCTGCTAAAATTCATTGAAAACTATAAAATCCATTCATAATACGAAGAAAACACAAAGCAGAGCCTGTAGCTCCATCTGGGATTGAGTTAGCCATAACACAAGAGGATATTCCTGGTTTCATCCAGTCATAACAGGACAATGTTTTGTGGAACTGTTATGCAATGAACTCAGAAAATAACCCTCAATCGTGTTTTGTAGAAAACCAAACTCGTATTCTTGGGCAAGTGGATAAAAAGTCATGTTTACAAATATAAATATCATGTTTGTTTGAAGCAATTGCTCTAGATATCTGCCTAGAAAATACCATTGTGTTGAGTTTGTGTCTCCATGTGTAAGTAATTAGTGTTTCCCAGCACAAAAGAAAATATTCCCTGCTTAAATTCATTCAAAACCATATAGTCCATGTATAATATCCAGAAAACCCAAAAGAGGATTTGTAGCATGATCTGGGATGGAGTTAGTCACAACACAAGAGGAGATTTCTGGTTTCATCCAGTCATATCCGGACAAAGTGTTGTGGAACTAGTATGGAATGGACTCAGATAATCACTGTGAAACTGGTTTTGGGGGATAACAAACTCATTTTCCTGGTCAAGTGGATAAAAAGCGATGTTCACAAACATAAATATCATGTGTGTTTGCAGCAATTGCTCTCGCTTTCTGCCAAGAGAACACAAATGTGTTGAGTCTGTGTCTCCATGTTCAATAATTAGTGTTTGCCAGCACAAAAGAAAATATTCCCTGCTTAAATGCATTCAAAACCATGAAGGCCATTGATAATATCAAGAAAACACAAAGCAGAGCCTGTAGCACCATCTGGGATCGAGTAGCCATAACACAAGAGGATATTACTCGTTTCATCCAGTCATATCCATACAAGATGTTGTGGAACTGGTATGAAATGGACTCAGAGAAGCACCGTCAAACTAGATTTAGAGAAAAGCAAAGTATTTTCTTAGGCACGTGGATAAAAAGCCATGTTTACAAATATAAATATCATGTTAGTTTGCAGCAATTGCTCTAGCTTTCTGCCTAGAAAACACGAATGCGTTGAGTTTGTGTCTCCAATGGAAGTAATTAGTGTTTCCCAGCACAAAAGGAAATATCCCTTGCTTAAATACATTCAAAATGATAAACTCCATGGATAATATCAATAAAACACAAAGCAGGGCCTGCAGCAAGGTCTGGGATTGAGTTAGCCATAACACAAGAGGATATTTCTGGTTTCATCCAGTCATATCCTGACAAAGTGTTGTGGAAGTGGTTTTCAAGGGACTCAGATAATCACGGTCAAACTGGTTTGGGGGAAAACACACTGATTTCCTTGGTGAAGTGGATAAAAGCCATGTTGACAAATATAAATATCATGTTTGTTTGTAGCAATTGCCCTAGCTTTCTGCCTATAAAACAGGAATGTGTTGCGTTTGTGTCTCCATGTGGAAGTAATTAGTTTTTCCCAGCAGAAAAGAAAATATCGCCTGCTTAAATTCATTCAAAACCATAAAGTCCATGGATAATATCAAGAAAACACAAAGCAGGGCCTGCAGCATGATCTGGGATTGAGTTAGCCATAACACAAGAGGATATTTCTGGTTTCATCCAGTCATATCTGGACAAAGTGTTGTGGAACTGGTATGCAATGGACTCAGATAATCACGGTCACAGTGGATTTTGCGGAAAACAAACTCATTTTCTTGGTCACTTGGATAAGAAGCCTGTTTACAAATATAAATATCATGTTTGTTTGCAGCAATTGCTCTAGTTTTCTACATAGAAAACAGGAATGTGTTGCGTTTGTGTCTCCATGTGGAAGTAACTAGTTTTTCCCAGCAGAAAAGAAAATAGTCCCTGCTTAAATTCATTCAAAACCATAAAGTCCATTGATAATATCTAAAAAACACAAAGCAGAGTCTATAGCACCAAGTGGGATTGAGTTAGCCATATCACAAGAGGATATTTCTGGTTGCATCCAGTCATATCCAGACAAGCTGTTGTGGAACTGGTAGGAAATGGACTCAGAAAATCACAGTCCAACTGGATCTAGAGAAAAGCAAAGTATTTTCTTAGGCAAGCGCATAAATGTCCTCTATACAAACACAAATATCAAGATTGCTTGCAGCAATTGCTCTAGCTTTCTGCCTAGAAAACGCGAATGTGTTGAGTTTGTGTCTCCATGTGGAACATATTAGTTTTTCACAGCACAAAAGAAAATAGTCCCTGCTTAAATTCACTAAAAACCATAAAGTCCATGGCTAATTTCCAGAAAACACAAAAGAGGGCATGTAGCACGATCTGGGATTGAGTTAGTCACAACACAATAGGATATTTCTGGTTTCATCCAGTCATATCCGGACAAAGTGTTGTGGAGCTAGTATGCAATGCACTCAGGTAATCACCGTCAAACTGGTTTTGGAGTAAAGCAAACTCATTTTCTTGGTCAAGTTTATAAAATGTCATTTTTACAAATATAATATAATGTTTTTTGCAAAAATCGATCTAGCTTTCTGCCTAGAAAACAGGAATCTGTTGAGTTTGTGTCTCCATGTGGAACTAATTTGTTTTTCCCAGCACAAAAGAAAATACTTTCTGCTTAAATTCATTCAAAAGCATACAGTCCATGGATAATATCAAGAAAACACAAAAGAGGGCTTGTAGCACGATCTGGGATTGAGTTCGTCACAACACAAGAGGATATTTCTGGTTTCATTCAGTCATATCCAGACAAACTGTTGTGGAACTAGTATTGAATGGACTCAGAAAATCACCGTCAAACTTGTTTTGGAGGAAAGCAAACTCATATTCTTCGTCAAGTGGATAATAAGTCATGTTTACATATATAAATATCATGTTTGTTTGCAGCAATTGAACCAGCTTTCTGCCTAGAGAACACGATTGTGTTCAGTTTGTGTCTCCATGTGGAAGTAATTAGTGTTTCCCAGCACAAAAGGAAATATCCCCTGCTAAAATTCATTGAAAACTATAAAATCCATTCATAATACGAAGAAAACACAAAGCAGAGCCTGTAGCTCCATCTGGGATTGAGTTAGCCATAACACAAGAGGATATTCCTGGTTTCATCCAGTCATAACAGGACAATGTTTTGTGGAACTGTTATGCAATGAACTCAGAAAATAACCCTCAATCGTGTTTTGTAGAAAACCAAACTCGTATTCTTGGGCAAGTGGATAAAAAGTCATGTTTACAAATATAAATATCATGTTTGTTTGAAGCAATTGCTCTAGATATCTGCCTAGAAAATACCATTGTGTTGAGTTTGTGTCTCCATGTGTAAGTAATTAGTGTTTCCCAGCACAAAAGAAAATATTCCCTGCTTAAATTCATTCAAAACCATATAGTCCATGTATAATATCCAGAAAACCCAAAAGAGGATTTGTAGCATGATCTGGGATGGAGTTAGTCACAACACAAGAGGAGATTTCTGGTTTCATCCAGTCATATCCGGACAAAGTGTTGTGGAACTAGTATGGAATGGACTCAGATAATCACTGTGAAACTGGTTTTGGGGGATAACAAACTCATTTTCCTGGTCAAGTGGATAAAAAGCGATGTTCACAAACATAAATATCATGTGTGTTTGCAGCAATTGCTCTCGCTTTCTGCCAAGAGAACACAAATGTGTTGAGTCTGTGTCTCCATGTTCAATAATTAGTGTTTGCCAGCACAAAAGAAAATATTCCCTGCTTAAATGCATTCAAAACCATGAAGGCCATTGATAATATCAAGAAAACACAAAGCAGAGCCTGTAGCACCATCTGGGATCGAGTAGCCATAACACAAGAGGATATTACTCGTTTCATCCAGTCATATCCATACAAGATGTTGTGGAACTGGTATGAAATGGACTCAGATAAGCACCGTAAAACTAGATTTAGAGAAAAGCAAAGTATTTTCTTAGGCACGTGGATAAAAAGCCATGTTTACAAATATAAATATCATGTTAGTTTGCAGCAATTGCTCTAGCTTTCTGCCCAGAAAACACGAATGCGTTGAGTTTGTGTCTCCAATGGAAGTAATTAGTGTTTCCCAGCACAAAAGGAAATATCCCTTGCTTAAATACATTCAAAATGATAAACTCCATGGATAATATCAAGAAAACACAAAGCAGGGCCTGCAGCAAGGTCTGGGATTGAGTTAGCCATAACACAAGAGGATATTTCTGGTTTCATCCAGTCATATCCTGACAAAGTGTTGTGGAAGTGGTTTTCAAGGGACTCAGATAATCACGGTCAAACTGGTTTGGGGGAAAACACACTGATTTCCTTGGTGAAGTGGATAAAAGCCATGTTGACAAATATAAATATCATGTTTGTTTGTAGCAATTGCCCTAGCTTTCTGCCTATAAAACAGGAATGTGTTGCGTTTGTGTCTCCATGTGGAAGTAATTAGTTTTTCCCAGCAGAAAAGAAAATATCGCCTGCTTAAATTCATTCAAAACCATAAAGTCCATGGATAATATCAAGAAAACACAAAGCAGGGCCTGCAGCATGATCTGGGATTGAGTTAGCCATAACACAAGAGGATATTTCTGGTTTCATCCAGTCATATCTGGACAAAGTGTTGTGGAACTGGTATGCAATGGACTCAGATAATCACGGTCACAGTGGATTTTGCGGAAAACAAACTCATTTTCTTGGTCACTTGGATAAGAAGCCTGTTTACAAATATAAATATCATGTTTGTTTGCAGCAATTGCTCTAGTTTTCTACATAGAAAACAGGAATGTGTTGCGTTTGTGTCTCCATGTGGAAGTAACTAGTTTTTCCCAGCAGAAAAGAAAATAGTCCCTGCTTAAATTCATTCAAAACCATAAAGTCCATTGATAATATCTAAAAAACACAAAGCAGAGTCTATAGCACCAAGTGGGATTGAGTTAGCCATATCACAAGAGGATATTTCTGGTTGCATCCAGTCATATCCAGACAAGCTGTTGTGGAACTGGTAGGAAATGGACTCAGAAAATCACAGTCCAACTGGATCTAGAGAAAAGCAAAGTATTTTCTTAGGCAAGCGCATAAATGTCCTCTATACAAACACAAATATCAAGATTGCTTGCAGCAATTGCTCTAGCTTTCTGCCTAGAAAACGCGAATGTGTTGAGTTTGTGTCTCCATGTGGAACATATTAGTTTTTCACAGCACAAAAGAAAATATTCCCTGCTTAAATTCACTAAAAACCATAAAGTCCATGGCTAATTTCCAGAAAACACAAAAGAGGGCATGTAGCACGATCTGGGATTGAGTTAGTCACAACACAATAGGATATTTCTGGTTTCATCCAGTCATATCCGGACAAAGTGTTGTGGAGCTAGTATGCAATGCACTCAGGTAATCACCGTCAAACTGGTTTTGGAGTAAAGCAAACTCATTTTCTTGGTCAAGTTTATAAAATGTCATTTTTACAAATATAATATAATGTTTTTTGCAAAAATCGATCTAGCTTTCTGCCTAGAAAACAGGAATCTGTTGAGTTTGTGTCTCCATGTGGAACTAATTTGTTTTTCCCAGCACAAAAGAAAATACTTTCTGCTTAAATTCATTCAAAAGCATACAGTCCATGGATAATATCAAGAAAACACAAAAGAGGGCTTGTAGCACGATCTGGGATTGAGTTCGTCACAACACAAGAGGATATTTCTGGTTTCATTCAGTCATATCCAGACAAACTGTTGTGGAACTAGTATTGAATGGACTCAGAAAATCACCGTCAAACTTGTTTTGGAGGAAAGCAAACTCATATTCTTCGTCAAGTGGATAATAAGTCATGTTTACATATATAAATATCATGTTTGTTTGCAGCAATTGAACCAGCTTTCTGCCTAGAGAACACGATTGTGTTCAGTTTGTGTCTCCATGTGGAAGTAATTAGTGTTTCCCAGCACAAAAGGAAATATCCCCTGCTAAAATTCATTGAAAACTATAAAATCCATTCATAATATGAAGAAAACACAAAGCAGAGCCTGTAGCTCCATCTGGGATTGAGTTAGCCATAACACAAGAGGATATTCCTGGTTTCATCCAGTCATAACAGGACAATGTTTTGTGGAACTGTTATGCAATGAACTCAGAAAATAACCCTCAATCGTGTTTTGTAGAAAACCAAACTCGTATTCTTGGGCAAGTGGATAAAAAGTCATGTTTACAAATATAAATATCATGTTTGTTTGAAGCAATTGCTCTAGATATCTGCCTAGAAAATACCATTGTGTTGAGTTTGTGTCTCCATGTGTAAGTAATTAGTGTTTCCCAGCACAAAAGAAAATATTCCCTGCTTAAATTCATTCAAAACCATATAGTCCATGTATAATATCAAGAAAACCCAAAAGAGGATTTGTAGCATGATCTGGGATGGAGTTAGTCACAACACAAGAGGAGATTTCTGGTTTCATCCAGTCATATCCGGACAAAGTGTTGTGGAACTAGTATGGAATGGACTCAGATAATCACTGTGAAACTGGTTTTGGGGGATAACAAACTCATTTTCCTGGTCAAGTGGATAAAAAGCGATGTTCACAAACATAAATATCATGTGTGTTTGCAGCAATTGCTCTCGCTTTCTGCCAAGAGAACACAAATGTGTTGAGTCTGTGTCTCCATGTTCAATAATTAGTGTTTGCCAGCACAAAAGAAAATATTCCCTGCTTAAATGCATTCAAAACCATGAAGGCCATTGATAATATCAAGAAAACACAAAGCAGAGCCTGTAGCACCATCTGGGATCGAGTAGCCATAACACAAGAGGATATTACTCGTTTCATCCAGTCATATCCATACAAGATGTTGTGGAACTGGTATGAAATGGACTCAGATAAGCACCGTAAAACTAGATTTAGAGAAAAGCAAAGTATTTTCTTAGGCACGTGGATAAAAAGCCATGTTTACAAATATAAATATCATGTTAGTTTGCAGCAATTGCTCTAGCTTTCTGCCCAGAAAACACGAATGCGTTGAGTTTGTGTCTCCAATGGAAGTAATTAGTGTTTCCCAGCACAAAAGGAAATATCCCTTGCTTAAATACATTCAAAATGATAAACTCCATGGATAATATCAATAAAACACAAAGCAGGGCCTGCAGCATGATCTGGGATTGAGTTAGCCATAACACAAGAGGATATTTCTGGTTTCATCCAGTCATATCTGGACAAAGTGTTGTGGAACTGGTATGCAATGGACTCAGATAATCACGGTCACAGTGGATTTTGCGGAAAACAAACTCATTTTCTTGGTCACTTGGATAAGAAGCCTGTTTACAAATATAAATATCATGTTTGTTTGCAGCAATTGCTCTAGTTTTCTACATAGAAAACAGGAATGTGTTGCGTTTGTGTCTCCATGTGGAAGTAACTAGTTTTTCCCAGCAGAAAAGAAAATAGTCCCTGCTTAAATTCATTCAAAACCATAAAGTCCATTGATAATATCTAAAAAACACAAAGCAGAGTCTATAGCACCAAGTGGGATTGAGTTAGCCATATCACAAGAGGATATTTCTGGTTGCATCCAGTCATATCCAGACAAGCTGTTGTGGAACTGGTAGGAAATGGACTCAGAAAATCACAGTCCAACTGGATCTAGAGAAAAGCAAAGTATTTTCTTAGGCAAGCGCATAAATGTCCTCTATACAAACACAAATATCAAGATTGCTTGCAGCAATTGCTCTAGCTTTCTGCCTAGAAAATGCGAATGTGTTGAGTTTGTGTCTCCATGTGGAACATATTAGTTTTTCACAGCACAAAAGAAAATATTCCCTGCTTAAATTCACTAAAAACCATAAAGTCCATGGCTAATTTCCAGAAAACACAAAAGAGGGCATGTAGCACGATCTGGGATTGAGTTAGTCACAACACAATAGGATATTTCTGGTTTCATCCAGTCATATCCGGACAAAGTGTTGTGGAGCTAGTATGCAATGCACTCAGGTAATCACCATCAAACTGGTTTTGGAGTAAAGCAAACTCATTTTCTTGGTCAAGTTTATAAAATGTCATTTTTACAAATATAATATAATGTTTTTTGCAAAAATCGATCTAGCTTTCTGCCTAGAAAACAGGAATCTGTTGAGTTTGTGTCTCCATGTGGAACTAATTTGTTTTTCCCAGCACAAAAGAAAATACTTTCTGCTTAAATTCATTCAAAAGCATACAGTCCATGGATAATATCAAGAAAACACAAAAGAGGGCTTGTAGCACGATCTGGGATTGAGTTCGTCACAACACAAGAGGATATTTCTGGTTTCATTCAGTCATATCCAGACAAACTGTTGTGGAACTAGTATTGAATGGACTCAGAAAATCACCGTCAAACTTGTTTTGGAGGAAAGCAAACTCATATTCTTCGTCAAGTGGATAATAAGTCATGTTTACATATATAAATATCATGTTTGTTTGCAGCAATTGAACCAGCTTTCTGCCTAGAGAACACGATTGTGTTCAGTTTGTGTCTCCATGTGGAAGTAATTAGTGTTTCCCAGCACAAAAGGAAATATCCCCTGCTAAAATTCATTGAAAACTATAAAATCCATTCATAATATGAAGAAAACACAAAGCAGAGCCTGTAGCTCCATCTGGGATTGAGTTAGCCATAACACAAGAGGATATTCCTGGTTTCATCCAGTCATAACAGGACAATGTTTTGTGGAACTGTTATGCAATGAACTCAGAAAATAACCCTCAATCGTGTTTTGTAGAAAACCAAACTCGTATTCTTGGTCACTTGGATAAGAAGCCTGTTTACAAATATAAATATCATGTTTGTTTGAAGCAATTGCTCTAGATATCTGCCTAGAAAATAGCATTGTGTTGAGTTTGTGTCTCCATGTGTAAGTAATTAGTGTTTCCCAGCACAAAAGAAAATATTCCCTGCTTAAATTCATTCAAAACCATATAGTCCATGTATAATATCCAGAAAACCCAAAAGAGGATTTGTAGCATGATCTGGGATGGAGTTAGTCACAACACAAGAGGAGATTTCTGGTTTCATCCAGTCATATCCGGACAAAGTGTTGTGGAACTAGTATGGAATGGACTCAGATAATCACTGTGAAACTGGTTTTGGGGGATAACAAACTCATTTTCCTGGTCAAGTGGATAAAAAGCGATGTTCACAAACATAAATATCATGTGTGTTTGCAGCAATTGCTCTCGCTTTCTGCCAAGAGAACACAAATGTGTTGAGTCTGTGTCTCCATGTTCAATAATTAGTGTTTGCCAGCACAAAAGAAAATATTCCCTGCTTAAATGCATTCAAAACCATGAAGGCCATTGATAATATCAAGAAAACACAAAGCAGAGCCTGTAGCACCATCTGGGATCGAGTAGCCATAACACAAGAGGATATTACTCGTTTCATCCAGTCATATCCATACAAGATGTTGTGGAACTGGTATGAAATGGACTCAGATAAGCACCGTAAAACTAGATTTAGAGAAAAGCAAAGTATTTTCTTAGGCACGTGGATAAAAAGCCATGTTTACAAATATAAATATCATGTTAGTTTGCAGCAATTGCTCTAGCTTTCTGCCCAGAAAACACGAATGCGTTGAGTTTGTGTCTCCAATGGAAGTAATTAGTGTTTCCCAGCACAAAAGGAAATATCCCTTGCTTAAATACATTCAAAATGATAAACTCCATGGATAATATCAAGAAAACACAAAGCAGGGCCTGCAGCAAGGTCTGGGATTGAGTTAGCCATAACACAAGAGGATATTTCTGGTTTCATCCAGTCATATCCTGACAAAGTGTTGTGGAAGTGGTTTTCAAGGGACTCAGATAATCACGGTCAAACTGGTTTGGGGGAAAACACACTGATTTCCTTGGTGAAGTGGATAAAAGCCATGTTGACAAATATAAATATCATGTTTGTTTGTAGCAATTGCCCTAGCTTTCTGCCTATAAAACAGGAATGTGTTGCGTTTGTGTCTCCATGTGGAAGTAATTAGTTTTTCCCAGCAGAAAAGAAAATATCGCCTGCTTAAATTCATTCAAAACCATAAAGTCCATGGATAATATCAAGAAAACACAAAGCAGGGCCTGCAGCATGATCTGGGATTGAGTTAGCCATAACACAAGAGGATATTTCTGGTTTCATCCAGTCATATCTGGACAAAGTGTTGTGGAACTGGTATGCAATGGACTCAGATAATCACGGTCACAGTGGATTTTGCGGAAAACAAACTCATTTTCTTGGTCACTTGGATAAGAAGCCTGTTTACAAATATAAATATCATGTTTGTTTGCAGCAATTGCTCTAGTTTTCTACATAGAAAACAGGAATGTGTTGCGTTTGTGTCTCCATGTGGAAGTAACTAGTTTTTCCCAGCACAAAAGAAAATAGTCCCTGCTTAAATTCATTCAAAACCATAAAGTCCATTGATAATATCTAAAAAACACAAAGCAGAGTCTATAGCACCAAGTGGGATTGAGTTAGCCATATCACAAGAGGATATTTCTGGTTGCATCCAGTCATATCCAGACAAGCTGTTGTGGAACTGGTAGGAAATGGACTCAGAAAATCACAGTCCAACTGGATCTAGAGAAAAGCAAAGTATTTTCTTAGGCAAGCGCATAAATGTCCTCTATACAAACACAAATATCAAGATTGCTTGCAGCAATTGCTCTAGCTTTCTGCCTAGAAAACGCGAATGTGTTGAGTTTGTGTCTCCATGTGGAACATATTAGTTTTTCACAGCACAAAAGAAAATATTCCCTGCTTAAATTCACTAAAAACCATAAAGTCCATGGCTAATTTCCAGAAAACACAAAAGAGGGCATGTAGCACGATCTGGGATTGAGTTAGTCACAACACAATAGGATATTTCTGGTTTCATCCAGTCATATCCGGACAAAGTGTTGTGGAGCTAGTATGCAATGCACTCAGGTAATCACCGTCAAACTGGTTTTGGAGTAAAGCAAACTCATTTTCTTGGTCAAGTTTATAAAATGTCATTTTTACAAATATAATATAATGTTTTTTGCAAAAATCGATCTAGCTTTCTGCCTAGAAAACAGGAATCTGTTGAGTTTGTGTCTCCATGTGGAACTAATTTGTTTTTCCCAGCACAAAAGAAAATACTTTCTGCTTAAATTCATTCAAAAGCATACAGTCCATGGATAATATCAAGAAAACACAAAAGAGGGCTTGTAGCACGATCTGGGATTGAGTTCGTCACAACACAAGAGGATATTTCTGGTTTCATTCAGTCATATCCAGACAAACTGTTGTGGAACTAGTATTGAATGGACTCAGAAAATCACCGTCAAACTTGTTTTGGAGGAAAGCAAACTCATATTCTTCGTCAAGTGGATAATAAGTCATGTTTACATATATAAATATCATGTTTGTTTGCAGCAATTGAACCAGCTTTCTGCCTAGAGAACACGATTGTGTTCAGTTTGTGTCTCCATGTGGAAGTAATTAGTGTTTCCCAGCACAAAAGGAAATATCCCCTGCTAAAATTCATTGAAAACTATAAAATCCATTCATAATATGAAGAAAACACAAAGCAGAGCCTGTAGCTCCATCTGGGATTGAGTTAGCCATAACACAAGAGGATATTCCTGGTTTCATCCAGTCATAACAGGACAATGTTTTGTGGAACTGTTATGCAATGAACTCAGAAAATAACCCTCAATCGTGTTTTGTAGAAAACCAAACTCGTATTCTTGGGCAAGTGGATATAAAGTCATGTTTACAAATATAAATATCATGTTTGTTTGAAGCAATTGCTCTAGATATCTGCCTAGAAAATACCATTGTGTTGAGTTTGTGTCTCCATGTGTAAGTAATTAGTGTTTCCCAGCACAAAAGAAAATATTCCCTGCTTAAATTCATTCAAAACCATATAGTCCATGTATAATATCCAGAAAACCCAAAAGAGGATTTGTAGCATGATCTGGGATGGAGTTAGTCACAACACAAGAGGAGATTTCTGGTTTCATCCAGTCATATCCGGACAAAGTGTTGTGGAACTAGTATGGAATGGACTCAGATAATCACTGTGAAACTGGTTTTGGGGGATAACAAACTCATTTTCCTGGTCAAGTGGATAAAAAGCGATGTTCACAAACATAAATATCATGTGTGTTTGCAGCAATTGCTCTCGCTTTCTGCCAAGAGAACACAAATGTGTTGAGTCTGTGTCTCCATGTTCAATAATTAGTGTTTGCCAGCACAAAAGAAAATATTCCCTGCTTAAATGCATTCAAAACCATGAAGGCCATTGATAATATCAAGAAAACACAAAGCAGAGCCTGTAGCACCATCTGGGATCGAGTAGCCATAACACAAGAGGATATTACTCGTTTCATCCAGTCATATCCATACAAGATGTTGTGGAACTGGTATGAAATGGACTCAGATAAGCACCGTAAAACTAGATTTAGAGAAAAGCAAAGTATTTTCTTAGGCACGTGGATAAAAAGCCATGTTTACAAATATAAATATCATGTTAGTTTGCAGCAATTGCTCTAGCTTTCTGCCCAGAAAACACGAATGCGTTGAGTTTGTGTCTCCAATGGAAGTAATTAGTGTTTCCCAGCACAAAAGGAAATATCCCTTGCTTAAATACATTCAAAATGATAAACTCCATGGATAATATCAAGAAAACACAAAGCAGGGCCTGCAGCAAGGTCTGGGATTGAGTTAGCCATAACACAAGAGGATATTTCTGGTTTCATCCAGTCATATCCTGACAAAGTGTTGTGGAAGTGGTTTTCAAGGGACTCAGATAATCACGGTCAAACTGGTTTGGGGGAAAACACACTGATTTCCTTGGTGAAGTGGATAAAAGCCATGTTGACAAATATAAATATCATGTTTGTTTGTAGCAATTGCCCTAGCTTTCTGCCTATAAAACAGGAATGTGTTGCGTTTGTGTCTCCATGTGGAAGTAATTAGTTTTTCCCAGCAGAAAAGAAAATATCGCCTGCTTAAATTCATTCAAAACCATAAAGTCCATGGATAATATCAAGAAAACACAAAGCAGGGCCTGCAGCATGATCTGGGATTGAGTTAGCCATAACACAAGAGGATATTTCTGGTTTCATCCAGTCATATCTGGACAAAGTGTTGTGGAACTGGTATGCAATGGACTCAGATAATCACGGTCACAGTGGATTTTGCGGAAAACAAACTCATTTTCTTGGTCACTTGGATAAGAAGCCTGTTTACAAATATAAATATCATGTTTGTTTGCAGCAATTGCTCTAGTTTTCTACATAGAAAACAGGAATGTGTTGCGTTTGTGTCTCCATGTGGAAGTAACTAGTTTTTCCCAGCAGAAAAGAAAATAGTCCCTGCTTAAATTCATTCAAAACCATAAAGTCCATTGATAATATCTAAAAAACACAAAGCAGAGTCTATAGCACCAAGTGGGATTGAGTTAGCCATATCACAAGAGGATATTTCTGGTTGCATCCAGTCATATCCAGACAAGCTGTTGTGGAACTGGTAGGAAATGGACTCAGAAAATCACAGTCCAACTGGATCTAGAGAAAAGCAAAGTATTTTCTTAGGCAAGCGCATAAATGTCCTCTATACAAACACAAATATCAAGATTGCTTGCAGCAATTGCTCTAGCTTTCTGCCTAGAAAACGCGAATGTGTTGAGTTTGTGTCTCCATGTGGAACATATTAGTTTTTCACAGCACAAAAGAAAATATTCCCTGCTTAAATTCACTAAAAACCATAAAGTCCATGGCTAATTTCCAGAAAACACAAAAGAGGGCATGTAGCACGATCTGGGATTGAGTTAGTCACAACACAATAGGATATTTCTGGTTTCATCCAGTCATATCCGGACAAAGTGTTGTGGAGCTAGTATGCAATGCACTCAGGTAATCACCGTCAAACTGGTTTTGGAGTAAAGCAAACTCATTTTCTTGGTCAAGTTTATAAAATGTCATTTTTACAAATATAATATAATGTTTTTTGCAAAAATCGATCTAGCTTTCTGCCTAGAAAACAGGAATCTGTTGAGTTTGTGTCTCCATGTGGAACTAATTTGTTTTTCCCAGCACAAAAGAAAATACTTTCTGCTTAAATTCATTCAAAAGCATACAGTCCATGGATAATATCAAGAAAACACAAAAGAGGGCTTGTAGCACGATCTGGGATTGAGTTCGTCACAACACAAGAGGATATTTCTGGTTTCATTCAGTCATATCCAGACAAACTGTTGTGGAACTAGTATTGAATGGACTCAGAAAATCACCGTCAAACTTGTTTTGGAGGAAAGCAAACTCATATTCTTCGTCAAGTGGATAATAAGTCATGTTTACATATATAAATATCATGTTTGTTTGCAGCAATTGAACCAGCTTTCTGCCTAGAGAACACGATTGTGTTCAGTTTGTGTCTCCATGTGGAAGTAATTAGTGTTTCCCAGCACAAAAGGAAATATCCCCTGCTAAAATTCATTGAAAACTATAAAATCCATTCATAATATGAAGAAAACACAAAGCAGAGCCTGTAGCTCCATCTGGGATTGAGTTAGCCATAACACAAGAGGATATTCCTGGTTTCATCCAGTCATAACAGGACAATGTTTTGTGGAACTGTTATGCAATGAACTCAGAAAATAACCCTCAATCGTGTTTTGTAGAAAACCAAACTCGTATTCTTGGGCAAGTGGATAAAAAGTCATGTTTACAAATATAAATATCATGTTTGTTTGAAGCAATTGCTCTAGATATCTGCCTAGAAAATACCATTGTGTTGAGTTTGTGTCTCCATGTGTAAGTAATTAGTGTTTCCCAGCACAAAAGAAAATATTCCCTGCTTAAATTCATTCAAAACCATATAGTCCATGTATAATATCCAGAAAACCCAAAAGAGGATTTGTAGCATGATCTGGGATGGAGTTAGTCACAACACAAGAGGAGATTTCTGGTTTCATCCAGTCATATCCGGACAAAGTGTTGTGGAACTAGTATGGAATGGACTCAGATAATCACTGTGAAACTGGTTTTGGGGGATAACAAACTCATTTTCCTGGTCAAGTGGATAAAAAGCGATGTTCACAAACATAAATATCATGTGTGTTTGCAGCAATTGCTCTCGCTTTCTGCCAAGAGAACACAAATGTGTTGAGTCTGTGTCTCCATGTTCAATAATTAGTGTTTGCCAGCACAAAAGAAAATATTCCCTGCTTAAATGCATTCAAAACCATGAAGGCCATTGATAATATCAAGAAAACACAAAGCAGAGCCTGTAGCACCATCTGGGATCGAGTAGCCATAACACAAGAGGATATTACTCGTTTCATCCAGTCATATCCATACAAGATGTTGTGGAACTGGTATGAAATGGACTCAGATAAGCACCGTAAAACTAGATTTAGAGAAAAGCAAAGTATTTTCTTAGGCACGTGGATAAAAAGCCATGTTTACAAATATAAATATCATGTTAGTTTGCAGCAATTGCTCTAGCTTTCTGCCCAGAAAACACGAATGCGTTGAGTTTGTGTCTCCAATGGAAGTAATTAGTGTTTCCCAGCACAAAAGGAAATATCCCTTGCTTAAATACATTCAAAATGATAAACTCCATGGATAATATCAAGAAAACACAAAGCAGGGCCTGCAGCAAGGTCTGGGATTGAGTTAGCCATAACACAAGAAGATATTTCTGGTTTCATCCAGTCATATCCTGACAAAGTGTTGTGGAAGTGGTTTTCAAGGGACTCAGATAATCACGGTCAAACTGGTTTGGGGGAAAACACACTGATTTCCTTGGTGAAGTGGATAAAAGCCATGTTGACAAATATAAATATCATGTTTGTTTGTAGCAATTGCCCTAGCTTTCTGCCTATAAAACAGGAATGTGTTGCGTTTGTGTCTCCATGTGGAAGTAATTAGTTTTTCCCAGCAGAAAAGAAAATATCGCCTGCTTAAATTCATTCAAAACCATAAAGTCCATGGATAATATCAAGAAAACACAAAGCAGGGCCTGCAGCATGATCTGGGATTGAGTTAGCCATAACACAAGAGGATATTTCTGGTTTCATCCAGTCATATCTGGACAAAGTGTTGTGGAACTGGTATGCAATGGACTCAGATAATCACGGTCACAGTGGATTTTGCGGAAAACAAACTCATTTTCTTGGTCACTTGGATAAGAAGCCTGTTTACAAATATAAATATCATGTTTGTTTGCAGCAATTGCTCTAGTTTTCTACATAGAAAACAGGAATGTGTTGCGTTTGTGTCTCCATGTGGAAGTAACTAGTTTTTCCCAGCAGAAAAGAAAATAGTCCCTGCTTAAATTCATTCAAAACCATAAAGTCCATTGATAATATCTAAAAAACACAAAGCAGAGTCTATAGCACCAAGTGGGATTGAGTTAGCCATATCACAAGAGGATATTTCTGGTTGCATCCAGTCATATCCAGACAAGCTGTTGTGGAACTGGTAGGAAATGGACTCAGAAAATCACAGTCCAACTGGATCTAGAGAAAAGCAAAGTATTTTCTTAGGCAAGCGCATAAATGTCCTCTATACAAACACAAATATCAAGATTGCTTGCAGCAATTGCTCTAGCTTTCTGCCTAGAAAACGCGAATGTGTTGAGTTTGTGTCTCCATGTGGAACATATTAGTTTTTCACAGCACAAAAGAAAATATTCCCTGCTTAAATTCACTAAAAACCATAAAGTCCATGGCTAATTTCCAGAAAACACAAAAGAGGGCATGTAGCACGATCTGGGATTGAGTTAGTCACAACACAATAGGATATTTCTGGTTTCATCCAGTCATATCCGGACAAAGTGTTGTGGAGCTAGTATGCAATGCACTCAGGTAATCACCGTCAAACTGGTTTTGGAGTAAAGCAAACTCATTTTCTTGGTCAAGTTTATAAAATGTCATTTTTACAAATATAATATAATGTTTTTTGCAAAAATCGATCTAGCTTTCTGCCTAGAAAACAGGAATCTGTTGAGTTTGTGTCTCCATGTGGAACTAATTTGTTTTTCCCAGCACAAAAGAAAATACTTTCTGCTTAAATTCATTCAAAAGCATACAGTCCATGGATAATATCAAGAAAACACAAAAGAGGGCTTGTAGCACGATCTGGGATTGAGTTCGTCACAACACAAGAGGATATTTCTGGTTTCATTCAGTCATATCCAGACAAACTGTTGTGGAACTAGTATTGAATGGACTCAGAAAATCACCGTCAAACTTGTTTTGGAGGAAAGCAAACTCATATTCTTCGTCAAGTGGATAATAAGTCATGTTTACATATATAAATATCATGTTTGTTTGCAGCAATTGAACCAGCTTTCTGCCTAGAGAACACGATTGTGTTCAGTTTGTGTCTCCATGTGGAAGTAATTAGTGTTTCCCAGCACAAAAGGAAATATCCCCTGCTAAAATTCATTGAAAACTATAAAATCCATTCATAATATGAAGAAAACACAAAGCAGAGCCTGTAGCTCCATCTGGGATTGAGTTAGCCATAACACAAGAGGATATTCCTGGTTTCATCCAGTCATAACAGGACAATGTTTTGTGGAACTGTTATGCAATGAACTCAGAAAATAACCCTCAATCGTGTTTTGTAGAAAACCAAACTCGTATTCTTGGGCAAGTGGATAAAAAGTCATGTTTACAAATATAAATATCATGTTTGTTTGAAGCAATTGCTCTAGATATCTGCCTAGAAAATAGCATTGTGTTGAGTTTGTGTCTCCATGTGTAAGTAATTAGTGTTTCCCAGCACAAAAGAAAATATTCCCTGCTTAAATTCATTCAAAACCATATAGTCCATGTATAATATCCAGAAAACCCAAAAGAGGATTTGTAGCATGATCTGGGATGGAGTTAGTCACAACACAAGAGGAGATTTCTGGTTTCATCCAGTCATATCCGGACAAAGTGTTGTGGAACTAGTATGGAATGGACTCAGATAATCACTGTGAAACTGGTTTTGGGGGATAACAAACTCATTTTCCTGGTCAAGTGGATAAAAAGCGATGTTCACAAACATAAATATCATGTGTGTTTGCAGCAATTGCTCTCGCTTTCTGCCAAGAGAACACAAATGTGTTGAGTCTGTGTCTCCATGTTCAATAATTAGTGTTTGCCAGCACAAAAGAAAATATTCCCTGCTTAAATGCATTCAAAACCATGAAGGCCATTGATAATATCAAGAAAACACAAAGCAGAGCCTGTAGCACCATCTGGGATCGAGTAGCCATAACACAAGAGGATATTACTCGTTTCATCCAGTCATATCCATACAAGATGTTGTGGAACTGGTATGAAATGGACTCAGATAAGCACCGTCAAACTAGATTTAGAGAAAAGCAAAGTATTTTCTTAGGCAAGTGGATAAAAAGCCATGTTTACAAATATAAATATCATGTTAGTTTGCAGCAATTGCTCTAGCTTTCTGCCCAGAAAACACGAATGCGTTGAGTTTGTGTCTCCAATGGAAGTAATTAGTGTTTCCCAGCACAAAAGGAAATATCCCTTGCTTAAATACATTCAAAATGATAAACTCCATGGATAATATCAAGAAAACACAAAGCAGGGCCTGCAGCAAGGTCTGGGATTGAGTTAGCCATAACACAAGAGGATATTTCTGGTTTCATCCAGTCATATCCTGACAAAGTGTTGTGGAAGTGGTTTTCAAGGGACTCAGATAATCACGGTCAAACTGGTTTGGGGGAAAACACACTGATTTCCTTGGTGAAGTGGATAAAAGCCATGTTGACAAATATAAATATCATGTTTGTTTGTAGCAATTGCCCTAGCTTTCTGCCTATAAAACAGGAATGTGTTGCGTTTGTGTCTCCATGTGGAAGTAATTAGTTTTTCCCAGCAGAAAAGAAAATATCGCCTGCTTAAATTCATTCAAAACCATAAAGTCCATGGATAATATCAAGAAAACACAAAGCAGGGCCTGCAGCATGATCTGGGATTGAGTTAGCCATAACACAAGAGGATATTTCTGGTTTCATCCAGTCATATCTGGACAAAGTGTTGTGGAACTGGTATGCAATGGACTCAGATAATCACGGTCACAGTGGATTTTGCGGAAAACAAACTCATTTTCTTGGTCACTTGGATAAGAAGCCTGTTTACAAATATAAATATCATGTTTGTTTGCAGCAATTGCTCTAGTTTTCTACATAGAAAACAGGAATGTGTTGCGTTTGTGTCTCCATGTGGAAGTAACTAGTTTTTCCCAGCACAAAAGAAAATAGTCCCTGCTTAAATTCATTCAAAACCATAAAGTCCATTGATAATATCTAAAAAACACAAAGCAGAGTCTATAGCACCAAGTGGGATTGAGTTAGCCATATCACAAGAGGATATTTCTGGTTGCATCCAGTCATATCCAGACAAGCTGTTGTGGAACTGGTAGGAAATGGACTCAGAAAATCACAGTCCAACTGGATCTAGAGAAAAGCAAAGTATTTTCTTAGGCAAGCGCATAAATGTCCTCTATACAAACACAAATATCAAGATTGCTTGCAGCAATTGCTCTAGCTTTCTGCCTAGAAAACGCGAATGTGTTGAGTTTGTGTCTCCATGTGGAACATATTAGTTTTTCACAGCACAAAAGAAAATATTCCCTGCTTAAATTCACTAAAAACCATAAAGTCCATGGCTAATTTCCAGAAAACACAAAAGAGGGCATGTAGCACGATCTGGGATTGAGTTAGTCACAACACAATAGGATATTTCTGGTTTCATCCAGTCATATCCGGACAAAGTGTTGTGGAGCTAGTATGCAATGCACTCAGGTAATCACCGTCAAACTGGTTTTGGAGTAAAGCAAACTCATTTTCTTGGTCAAGTTTATAAAATGTCATTTTTACAAATATAATATAATGTTTTTTGCAAAAATCGATCTAGCTTTCTGCCTAGAAAACAGGAATCTGTTGAGTTTGTGTCTCCATGTGGAACTAATTTGTTTTTCCCAGCACAAAAGAAAATACTTTCTGCTTAAATTCATTCAAAAGCATACAGTCCATGGATAATATCAAGAAAACACAAAAGAGGGCTTGTAGCACGATCTGGGATTGAGTTCGTCACAACACAAGAGGATATTTCTGGTTTCATTCAGTCATATCCAGACAAACTGTTGTGGAACTAGTATTGAATGGACTCAGAAAATCACCGTCAAACTTGTTTTGGAGGAAAGCAAACTCATATTCTTCGTCAAGTGGATAATAAGTCATGTTTACATATATAAATATCATGTTTGTTTGCAGCAATTGAACCAGCTTTCTGCCTAGAGAACACGATTGTGTTCAGTTTGTGTCTCCATGTGGAAGTAATTAGTGTTCCCCAGCACAAAAGGAAATATCCCCTGCTAAAATTCATTGAAAACTATAAAATCCATTCATAATATGAAGAAAACACAAAGCAGAGCCTGTAGCTCCATCTGGGATTGAGTTAGCCATAACACAAGAGGATATTCCTGGTTTCATCCAGTCATAACAGGACAATGTTTTGTGGAACTGTTATGCAATGAACTCAGAAAATAACCCTCAATCGTGTTTTGTAGAAAACCAAACTCGTATTCTTGGGCAAGTGGATAAAAAGTCATGTTTACAAATATAAATATCATGTTTGTTTGAAGCAATTGCTCTAGATATCTGCCTAGAAAATACCATTGTGTTGAGTTTGTGTCTCCATGTGTAAGTAATTAGTGTTTCCCAGCACAAAAGAAAATATTCCCTGCTTAAATTCATTCAAAACCATATAGTCCATGTATAATATCCAGAAAACCCAAAAGAGGATTTGTAGCATGATCTGGGATGGAGTTAGTCACAACACAAGAGGAGATTTCTGGTTTCATCCAGTCATATCCGGACAAAGTGTTGTGGAACTAGTATGGAATGGACTCAGATAATCACTGTGAAACTGGTTTTGGGGGATAACAAACTCATTTTCCTGGTCAAGTGGATAAAAAGCGATGTTCACAAACATAAATATCATGTGTGTTTGCAGCAATTGCTCTCGCTTTCTGCCAAGAGAACACAAATGTGTTGAGTCTGTGTCTCCATGTTCAATAATTAGTGTTTGCCAGCACAAAAGAAAATATTCCCTGCTTAAATGCATTCAAAACCATGAAGGCCATTGATAATATCAAGAAAACACAAAGCAGAGCCTGTAGCACCATCTGGGATCGAGTAGCCATAACACAAGAGGATATTACTCGTTTCATCCAGTCATATCCATACAAGATGTTGTGGAACTGGTATGAAATGGACTCAGATAAGCACCGTAAAACTAGATTTAGAGAAAAGCAAAGTATTTTCTTAGGCACGTGGATAAAAAGCCATGTTTACAAATATAAATATCATGTTAGTTTGCAGCAATTGCTCTAGCTTTCTGCCCAGAAAACACGAATGCGTTGAGTTTGTGTCTCCAATGGAAGTAATTAGTGTTTCCCAGCACAAAAGGAAATATCCCTTGCTTAAATACATTCAAAATGATAAACTCCATGGATAATATCAAGAAAACACAAAGCAGGGCCTGCAGCAAGGTCTGGGATTGAGTTAGCCATAACACAAGAGGATATTTCTGGTTTCATCCAGTCATATCCTGACAAAGTGTTGTGGAAGTGGTTTTCAAGGGACTCAGATAATCACGGTCAAACTGGTTTGGGGGAAAACACACTGATTTCCTTGGTGAAGTGGATAAAAGCCATGTTGACAAATATAAATATCATGTTTGTTTGTAGCAATTGCCCTAGCTTTCTGCCTATAAAACAGGAATGTGTTGCGTTTGTGTCTCCATGTGGAAGTAATTAGTTTTTCCCAGCAGAAAAGAAAATATCGCCTGCTTAAATTCATTCAAAACCATAAAGTCCATGGATAATATCAAGAAAACACAAAGCAGGGCCTGCAGCATGATCTGGGATTGAGTTAGCCATAACACAAGAGGATATTTCTGGTTTCATCCAGTCATATCTGGACAAAGTGTTGTGGAACTGGTATGCAATGGACTCAGATAATCACGGTCACAGTGGATTTTGCGGAAAACAAACTCATTTTCTTGGTCACTTGGATAAGAAGCCTGTTTACAAATATAAATATCATGTTTGTTTGCAGCAATTGCTCTAGTTTTCTACATAGAAAACAGGAATGTGTTGCGTTTGTGTCTCCATGTGGAAGTAACTAGTTTTTCCCAGCAGAAAAGAAAATAGTCCCTGCTTAAATTCATTCAAAACCATAAAGTCCATTGATAATATCTAAAAAACACAAAGCAGAGTCTATAGCACCAAGTGGGATTGAGTTAGCCATATCACAAGAGGATATTTCTGGTTGCATCCAGTCATATCCAGACAAGCTGTTGTGGAACTGGTAGGAAATGGACTCAGAAAATCACAGTCCAACTGGATCTAGAGAAAAGCAAAGTATTTTCTTAGGCAAGCGCATAAATGTCCTCTATACAAACACAAATATCAAGATTGCTTGCAGCAATTGCTCTAGCTTTCTGCCTAGAAAACGCGAATGTGTTGAGTTTGTGTCTCCATGTGGAACATATTAGTTTTTCACAGCACAAAAGAAAATAGTCCCTGCTTAAATTCACTAAAAACCATAAAGTCCATGGCTAATTTCCAGAAAACACAAAAGAGGGCATGTAGCACGATCTGGGATTGAGTTAGTCACAACACAATAGGATATTTCTGGTTTCATCCAGTCATATCCGGACAAAGTGTTGTGGAGCTAGTATGCAATGCACTCAGGTAATCACCGTCAAACTGGTTTTGGAGTAAAGCAAACTCATTTTCTTGGTCAAGTTTATAAAATGTCATTTTTACAAATATAATATAATGTTTTTTGCAAAAATCGATCTAGCTTTCTGCCTAGAAAACAGGAATCTGTTGAGTTTGTGTCTCCATGTGGAACTAATTTGTTTTTCCCAGCACAAAAGAAAATACTTTCTGCTTAAATTCATTCAAAAGCATACAGTCCATGGATAATATCAAGAAAACACAAAAGAGGGCTTGTAGCACGATCTGGGATTGAGTTCGTCACAACACAAGAGGATATTTCTGGTTTCATTCAGTCATATCCAGACAAACTGTTGTGGAACTAGTATTGAATGGACTCAGAAAATCACCGTCAAACTTGTTTTGGAGGAAAGCAAACTCATATTCTTCGTCAAGTGGATAATAAGTCATGTTTACATATATAAATATCATGTTTGTTTGCAGCAATTGAACCAGCTTTCTGCCTAGAGAACACGATTGTGTTCAGTTTGTGTCTCCATGTGGAAGTAATTAGTGTTCCCCAGCACAAAAGGAAATATCCCCTGCTAAAATTCATTGAAAACTATAAAATCCATTCATAATATGAAGAAAACACAAAGCAGAGCCTGTAGCTCCATCTGGGATTGAGTTAGCCATAACACAAGAGGATATTCCTGGTTTCATCCAGTCATAACAGGACAATGTTTTGTGGAACTGTTATGCAATGAACTCAGAAAATAACCCTCAATCGTGTTTTGTAGAAAACCAAACTCGTATTCTTGGGCAAGTGGATAAAAAGTCATGTTTACAAATATAAATATCATGTTTGTTTGAAGCAATTGCTCTAGATATCTGCCTAGAAAATACCATTGTGTTGAGTTTGTGTCTCCATGTGTAAGTAATTAGTGTTTCCCAGCACAAAAGAAAATATTCCCTGCTTAAATTCAT
The DNA here is from genome assembly GCF_033115175.1 of Lepus europaeus. NCBI lineage: Eukaryota > Metazoa > Chordata > Mammalia > Lagomorpha > Leporidae > Lepus > Lepus europaeus. Next base: position 1,692,383 of record NW_026909213.1, on the reverse strand, counting down.
TCAAAACCATATAGTCCATGTATAATATCCAGAAAACCCAAAAGAGGATTTGTAGCATGATCTGGGATGGAGTTAGTCACAACACAAGAGGAGATTTCTGGTTTCATCCAGTCATATCCGGACAAAGTGTTGTGGAACTAGTATGGAATGGACTCAGATAATCACTGTGAAACTGGTTTTGGGGGATAACAAACTCATTTTCCTGGTCAAGTGGATAAAAAGTGATGTTCACAAACATAAATATCATGTGTGTTTGCAGCAATTGCTCTCGCTTTCTGCCAAGAGAACACAAATGTGTTGAGTCTGTGTCTCCATGTTCAATAATTAGTGTTTGCCAGCACAAAAGAAAATATTCCCTGCTTAAATGCATTCAAAACCATGAAGGCCATTGATAATATCAATAAAACACAAAGCAGAGCCTGTAGCACCATCTGGGATCGAGTAGCCATAACAAAAGAGGATATTACTCGTTTCATCCAGTCATATCCATACAAGATGTTGTGGAACTGGTATGAAATGGACTCAGATAAGCACCGTAAAACTAGATTTAGAGAAAAGCAAAGTATTTTCTTAGGCACGTGGATAAAAAGCCATGTTTACAAATATAAATATCACGTTAGTTTGCAGCAATTGCTCTAGCTTTCTGCCCAGAAAACACGAATGCGTTGAGTTTGTGTCTCCAATGGAAGTAATTAGTGTTTCCCAGCACAAAAGGAAATATCCCTTGCTTAAATACATTCAAAATGATAAACTCCATGGATAATATCAAGAAAACACAAAGCAGGGCCTGCAGCAAGGTCTGGGATTGAGTTAGCCATAACACAAGAGGATATTTCTGGTTTCATCCAGTCATATCCTGACAAAGTGTTGTGGAAGTGGTTTTCAAGGGACTCAGATAATCACGGTCAAACTGGTTTGGGGGAAAACACACTGATTTCCTTGGTGAAGTGGATAAAAGCCATGTTGACAAATATAAATATCATGTTTGTTTGTAGCAATTGCCCTAGCTTTCTGCCTATAAAACAGGAATGTGTTGCGTTTGTGTCTCCATGTGGAAGTAATTAGTTTTTCCCAGCAGAAAAGAAAATATCGCCTGCTTAAATTCATTCAAAACCATAAAGTCCATGGATAATATCAAGAAAACACAAAGCAGGGCCTGCAGCATGATCTGGGATTGAGTTAGCCATAACACAAGAGGATATTTCTGGTTTCATCCAGTCATATCTGGACAAAGTGTTGTGGAACTGGTATGCAATGGACTCAGATAATCACGGTCACAGTGGATTTTGCGGAAAACAAACTCATTTTCTTGGTCACTTGGATAAGAAGCCTGTTTACAAATATAAATATCATGTTTGTTTGCAGCAATTGCTCTAGTTTTCTACATAGAAAACAGGAATGTGTTGCGTTTGTGTCTCCATGTGGAAGTAACTAGTTTTTCCCAGCAGAAAAGAAAATAGTCCCTGCTTAAATTCATTCAAAACCATAAAGTCCATTGATAATATCTAAAAAACACAAAGCAGAGTCTATAGCACCAAGTGGGATTGAGTTAGCCATATCACAAGAGGATATTTCTGGTTGCATCCAGTCATATCCAGACAAGCTGTTGTGGAACTGGTAGGAAATGGACTCAGAAAATCACAGTCCAACTGGATCTAGAGAAAAGCAAAGTATTTTCTTAGGCAAGCGCATAAATGTCCTCTATACAAACACAAATATCAAGATTGCTTGCAGCAATTGCTCTAGCTTTCTGCCTAGAAAACGCGAATGTGTTGAGTTTGTGTCTCCATGTGGAACATATTAGTTTTTCACAGCACAAAAGAAAATATTCCCTGCTTAAATTCACTAAAAACCATAAAGTCCATGGCTAATTTCCAGAAAACACAAAAGAGGGCATGTAGCACGATCTGGGATTGAGTTAGTCACAACACAATAGGATATTTCTGGTTTCATCCAGTCATATCCGGACAAAGTGTTGTGGAGCTAGTATGCAATGCACTCAGGTAATCACCGTCAAACTGGTTTTGGAGTAAAGCAAACTCATTTTCTTGGTCAAGTTTATAAAATGTCATTTTTACAAATATAATATAATGTTTTTTGCAAAAATCGATCTAGCTTTCTGCCTAGAAAACAGGAATCTGTTGAGTTTGTGTCTCCATGTGGAACTAATTTGTTTTTCCCAGCACAAAAGAAAATACTTTCTGCTTAAATTCATTCAAAAGCATACAGTCCATGGATAATATCAAGAAAACACAAAAGAGGGCTTGTAGCACGATCTGGGATTGAGTTCGTCACAACACAAGAGGATATTTCTGGTTTCATTCAGTCATATCCAGACAAACTGTTGTGGAACTAGTATTGAATGGACTCAGAAAATCACCGTCAAACTTGTTTTGGAGGAAAGCAAACTCATATTCTTCGTCAAGTGGATAATAAGTCATGTTTACATATATAAATATCATGTTTGTTTGCAGCAATTGAACCAGCTTTCTGCCTAGAGAACACGATTGTGTTCAGTTTGTGTCTCCATGTGGAAGTAATTAGTGTTTCCCAGCACAAAAGGAAATATCCCCTGCTAAAATTCATTGAAAACTATAAAATCCATTCATAATATGAAGAAAACACAAAGCAGAGCCTGTAGCTCCATCTGGGATTGAGTTAGCCATAACACAAGAGGATATTCCTGGTTTCATCCAGTCATAACAGGACAATGTTTTGTGGAACTGTTATGCAATGAACTCAGAAAATAACCCTCAATCGTGTTTTGTAGAAAACCAAACTCGTATTCTTGGGCAAGTGGATAAAAAGTCATGTTTACAAATATAAATATCATGTTTGTTTGAAGCAATTGCTCTAGATATCTGCCTAGAAAATACCATTGTGTTGAGTTTGTGTCTCCATGTGTAAGTAATTAGTGTTTCCCAGCACAAAAGAAAATATTCCCTGCTTAAATTCATTCAAAACCATATAGTCCATGTATAATATCCAGAAAACCCAAAAGAGGATTTGTAGCATGATCTGGGATGGAGTTAGTCACAACACAAGAGGAGATTTCTGGTTTCATCCAGTCATATCCGGACAAAGTGTTGTGGAACTAGTATGGAATGGACTCAGATAATCACTGTGAAACTGGTTTTGGGGGATAACAAACTCATTTTCCTGGTCAAGTGGATAAAAAGCGATGTTCACAAACATAAATATCATGTGTGTTTGCAGCAATTGCTCTCGCTTTCTGCCAAGAGAACACAAATGTGTTGAGTCTGTGTCTCCATGTTCAATAATTAGTGTTTGCCAGCACAAAAGAAAATATTCCCTGCTTAAATGCATTCAAAACCATGAAGGCCATTGACAATATCAAGAAAACACCAAGCAGAGCCTGTAGCACCATCTGGGATCGAGTAGCCATAACACAAGAGGATATTACTCGTTTCATCCAGTCATATCCATACAAGATGTTGTGGAACTGGTATGAAATGGACTCAGATAAGCACCGTCAAACTAGATTTAGAGAAAAGCAAAGTATTTTCTTAGGCACGTGGATAAAAAGCCATGTTTACAAATATAAATATCATGTTAGTTTGCAGCAATTGCTCTAGCTTTCTGCCCAGAAAACACGAATGCGTTGAGTTTGTGTCTCCAATGGAAGTAATTAGTGTTTCCCAGCACAAAAGGAAATATCCCTTGCTTAAATACATTCAAAACGATAAACTCCATGGATAATATCAATAAAACACAAAGCAGGGCCTGCAGCAAGGTCTGGGATTGAGTTAGCCATAACACAAGAGGATATTTCTGGTTTCATCCAGTCATATCCTGACAAAGTGTTGTGGAAGTGGTTTTCAAGGGACTCAGATAATCACGGTCAAACTGGTTTGGGGGAAAACACACTGATTTCCTTGGTGAAGTGGATAAAAGCCATGTTGACAAATATAAATATCATGTTTGTTTGTAGCAATTGCCCTAGCTTTCTGCCTATAAAACAGGAATGTGTTGCGTTTGTGTCTCCATGTGGAAGTAATTAGTTTTTCCCAGCAGAAAAGAAAATATCGCCTGCTTAAATTCATTCAAAACCATAAAGTCCATGGATAATATCAAGAAAACACAAAGCAGAGCCTGTAGCATGATCTGGGATTGAGTTAGCCATAACACAAGAGGATATTTCTGGTTTCATCCAGTCATATCTGGACAAAGTGTTGTGGAACTGGTATGCAATGGACTCAGATAATCACGGTCACAGTGGATTTTGCGGAAAACAAACTCATTTTCTTGGTCACTTGGATAAGAAGCCTGTTTACAAATATAAATATCATGTTTGTTTGCAGCAATTGCTCTAGTTTTCTACATAGAAAACAGGAATGTGTTGAGTTTGTGTCTCCATGTGGAAGTAACTAGTTTTTCCCAGCACAAAAGAAAATAGTCCCTGCTTAAATTCATTCAAAACCATAAAGTCCATTGATAATATCTAAAAAACACAAAGCAGAGTCTATAGCACCAAGTGGGATTGAGTTAGCCATATCACAAGAGGATATTTCTGGTTGCATCCAGTCATATCCAGACAAGCTGTTGTGGAACTGGTAGGAAATGGACTCAGAAAATCACAGTCCAACTGGATCTAGAGAAAAGCAAAGTATTTTCTTAGGCAAGCGCATAAATGTCCTCTATACAAACACAAATATCAAGATTGCTTGCAGCAATTGCTCTAGCTTTCTGCCTAGAAAACGCGAATGTGTTGAGTTTGTGTCTCCATGTGGAACATATTAGTTTTTCACAGCACAAAAGAAAATATTCCCTGCTTAAATTCACTAAAAACCATAAAGTCCATGGCTAATTTCCAGAAAACACAAAAGAGGGCATGTAGCACGATCTGGGATTGAGTTAGTCACAACACAATAGGATATTTCTGGTTTCATCCAGTCATATCCGGACAAAGTGTTGTGGAGCTAGTATGCAATGCACTCAGGTAATCACCGTCAAACTGGTTTTGGAGTAAAGCAAACTCATTTTCTTGGTCAAGTTTATAAAATGTCATTTTTACAAATATAATATAATGTTTTTTGCAAAAATTGATCTAGCTTTCTGCCTAGAAAACAGGAATCTGTTGAGTTTGTGTCTCCATGTGGAACTAATTTGTTTTTCCCAGCACAAAAGAAAATACTTTCTGCTTAAATTCATTCAAAAGCATACAGTCCATGGATAATATCAAGAAAACACAAAAGAGGGCTTGTAGCACGATCTGGGATTGAGTTCGTCACAACACAAGAGGATATTTCTGGTTTCATTCAGTCATATCCAGACAAACTGTTGTGGAACTAGTATTGAATGGACTCAGAAAATCACCGTCAAACTTGTTTTGGAGGAAAGCAAACTCATATTCTTCGTCAAGTGGATAATAAGTCATGTTTACATATATAAATATCATGTTTGTTTGCAGCAATTGAACCAGCTTTCTGCCTAGAGAACACGATTGTGTTCAGTTTGTGTCTCCATGTGGAAGTAATTAGTGTTTCCCAGCACAAAAGGAAATATCCCCTGCTAAAATTCATTGAAAACTATAAAATCCATTCATAATATGAAGAAAACACAAAGCAGAGCCTGTAGCATGATCTGGGATTGAGTTAGCCATAACACAAGAGGATATTCCTGGTTTCATCCAGTCATAACAGGACAATGTTTTGTGGAACTGTTATGCAATGAACTCAGAAAATAACCCTCAATCGTGTTTTGTAGAAAACCAAACTCGTATTCTTGGGCAAGTGGATAAAAAGTCATGTTTACAAATATAAATATCATGTTTGTTTGAAGCAATTGCTCTAGATATCTGCCTAGAAAATACCATTGTGTTGAGTTTGTGTCTCCATGTGTAAGTAATTAGTGTTTCCCAGCACAAAAGAAAATATTCCCTGCTTAAATTCATTCAAAACCATATAGTCCATGTATAATATCCAGAAAACCCAAAAGAGGATTTGTAGCATGATCTGGGATGGAGTTAGTCACAACACAAGAGGAGATTTCTGGTTTCATCCAGTCATATCCGGACAAAGTGTTGTGGAACTAGTATGGAATGGACTCAGATAATCACTGTGAAACTGGTTTTGGGGGATAACAAACTCATTTTCCTGGTCAAGTGGATAAAAAGCGATGTTCACAAACATAAATATCATGTGTGTTTGCAGCAATTGCTCTCGCTTTCTGCCAAGAGAACACAAATGTGTTGAGTCTGTGTCTCCATGTTCAATAATTAGTGTTTGCCAGCACAAAAGAAAATATTCCCTGCTTAAATGCATTCAAAACCATGAAGGCCATTGATAATATCAAGAAAACACAAAGCAGAGCCTGTAGCACCATCTGGGATCGAGTAGCCATAACACAAGAGGATATTACTCGTTTCATCCAGTCATATCCATACAAGATGTTGTGGAACTGGTATGAAATGGACTCAGATAAGCACCGTAAAACTAGATTTAGAGAAAAGCAAAGTATTTTCTTAGGCACGTGGATAAAAAGCCATGTTTACAAATATAAATATCATGTTAGTTTGCAGCAATTGCTCTAGCTTTCTGCCTAGAAAACACGAATGCGTTGAGTTTGTGTCTCCAATGGAAGTAATTAGTGTTTCCCAGCACAAAAGGAAATATCCCTTGCTTAAATACATTCAAAATGATAAACTCCATGGATAATATCAATAAAACACAAAGCAGGGCCTGCAGCAAGGTCTGGGATTGAGTTAGCCATAACACAAGAGGATATTTCTGGTTTCATCCAGTCATATCCTGACAAAGTGTTGTGGAAGTGGTTTTCAAGGGACTCAGATAATCACGGTCAAACTGGTTTGGGGGAAAACACACTGATTTCCTTTTTGAAGTGGATAAAAGCCATGTTGACAAATATAAATATCATGTTTGTTTGTAGCAATTGCTCTAGCTTTCTGCCTATAAAACAGGAATGTGTTGCGTTTGTGTCTCCATGTGGAAGTAATTAGTTTTTCCCAGCAGAAAAGAAAATATCGCCTGCTTAAATTCATGCAAAACCATAAAGTCCATGGATAATATCAAGAAAACACAAAGCAGAGCCTATAGCATGATCTGGGATTGAGTTAGCCATAACACAAGAGGATATTTCTGGTTTCATCCAGTCATATCTGGACAAAGTGTTGTGGAACTGGTATGCAATGGACTCAGATAATCACGGTCACAGTGGATTTTGCGGAAAACAAACTCATTTTCTTGGTCACTTGGATAAGAAGCCTGTTTACAAATATAAATATCATGTTTGTTTGCAGCAATTGCTCTAGTTTTCTACATAGAAAACAGGAATGTGTTGCGTTTGTGTCTCCATGTGGAAGTAACTAGTTTTTCCCAGCAGAAAAGAAAATAGTCCCTGCTTAAATTCATTCAAAACCATAAAGTCCATTGATAATATCTAAAAAACACAAAGCAGAGTCTATAGCACCAAGTGGGATTGAGTTAGCCATATCACAAGAGGATATTTCTGGTTGCATCCAGTCATATCCAGACAAGCTGTTGTGGAACTGGTAGGAAATGGACTCAGAAAATCACAGTCCAACTGGATCTAGAGAAAAGCAAAGTATTTTCTTAGGCAAGCGCATAAATGTCCTCTATACAAACACAAATATCAAGATTGCTTGCAGCAATTGCTCTAGCTTTCTGCCTAGAAAACGCGAATGTGTTGAGTTTGTGTCTCCATGTGGAACATATTAGTTTTTCACAGCACAAAAGAAAATAGTCCCTGCTTAAATTCACTAAAAACCATAAAGTCCATGGCTAATTTCCAGAAAACACAAAAGAGGGCATGTAGCACGATCTGGGATTGAGTTAGTCACAACACAATAGGATATTTCTGGTTTCATCCAGTCATATCCGGACAAAGTGTTGTGGAGCTAGTATGCAATGCACTCAGGTAATCACCGTCAAACTGGTTTTGGAGTAAAGCAAACTCATTTTCTTGGTCAAGTTTATAAAATGTCATTTTTACAAATATAATATAATGTTTTTTGCAAAAATTGATCTAGCTTTCTGCCTAGAAAACAGGAATCTGTTGAGTTTGTGTCTCCATGTGGAACTAATTTGTTTTTCCCAGCACAAAAGAAAATACTTTCTGCTTAAATTCATTCAAAAGCATACAGTCCATGGATAATATCAAGAAAACACAAAAGAGGGCTTGTAGCACGATCTGGGATTGAGTTCGTCACAACACAAGAGGATATTTCTGGTTTCATTCAGTCATATCCAGACAAACTGTTGTGGAACTAGTATTGAATGGACTCAGAAAATCACCGTCAAACTTGTTTTGGAGGAAAGCAAACTCATATTCTTCGTCAAGTGGATAATAAGTCATGTTTACATATATAAATATCATGTTTGTTTGCAGCAATTGAACCAGCTTTCTGCCTAGAGAACACGATTGTGTTCAGTTTGTGTCTCCATGTGGAAGTAATTAGTGTTCCCCAGCACAAAAGGAAATATCCCCTGCTAAAATTCATTGAAAACTATAAAATCCATTCATAATATGAAGAAAACACAAAGCAGAGCCTGTAGCTCCATCTGGGATTGAGTTAGCCATAACACAAGAGGATATTCCTGGTTTCATCCAGTCATAACAGGACAATGTTTTGTGGAACTGTTATGCAATGAACTCAGAAAATAACCCTCAATCGTGTTTTGTAGAAAACCAAACTCGTATTCTTGGGCAAGTGGATAAAAAGTCATGTTTACAAATATAAATATCATGTTTGTTTGAAGCAATTGCTCTAGATATCTGCCTAGAAAATACCATTGTGTTGAGTTTGTGTCTCCATGTGTAAGTAATTAGTGTTTCCCAGCACAAAAGAAAATATTCCCTGCTTAAATTCATTCAAAACCATATAGTCCATGTATAATATCAAGAAAACCCAAAAGAGGATTTGTAGCATGATCTGGGATGGAGTTAGTCACAACACAAGAGGAGATTTCTGGTTTCATCCAGTCATATCCGGACAAAGTGTTGTGGAACTAGTATGGAATGGACTCAGATAATCACTGTGAAACTGGTTTTGGGGGATAACAAACTCATTTTCCTGGTCAAGTGGATAAAAAGCGATGTTCACAAACATAAATATCATGTGTGTTTGCAGCAATTGCTCTCGCTTTCTGCCAAGAGAACACAAATGTGTTGAGTCTGTGTCTCCATGTTCAATAATTAGTGTTTGCCAGCACAAAAGAAAATATTCCCTGCTTAAATGCATTCAAAACCATGAAGGCCATTGATAATATCAAGAAAACACAAAGCAGAGCCTGTAGCACCATCTGGGATCGAGTAGCCATAACACAAGAGGATATTACTCGTTTCATCCAGTCATATCCATACAAGATGTTGTGGAACTGGTATGAAATGGACTCAGAGAAGCACCGTCAAACTAGATTTAGAGAAAAGCAAAGTATTTTCTTAGGCAAGTGGATAAAAAGCCATGTTTACAAATATAAATATCATGTTAGTTTGCAGCAATTGCTCTAGCTTTCTGCCTAGAAAACACGAATGCGTTGAGTTTGTGTCTCCAATGGAAGTAATTAGTGTTTCCCAGCACAAAAGGAAATATCCCTTGCTTAAATACATTCAAAATGATAAACTCCATGGATAATATCAATAAAACACAAAGCAGGGCCTGCAGCAAGGTCTGGGATTGAGTTAGCCATAACACAAGAGGATATTTCTGGTTTCATCCAGTCATATCCTGACAAAGTGTTGTGGAAGTGGTTTTCAAGGGACTCAGAAAATCACGGTCAAACTGGTTTGGGGGAAAACACACTGATTTCCTTGGTGAAGTGGATAAAAGCCATGTTGACAAATATAAATATCATGTTTGTTTGTAGCAATTGCTCTAGCTTTCTGCCTATAAAACAGGAATGTGTTGCGTTTGTGTCTCCATGTGGAAGTAATTAGTTTTTCCCAGCAGAAAAGAAAATATCGCCTGCTTAAATTCATTCAAAACCACAAAGTCCATGGATAATACAAGAAAACACAAAGCAGAGCCTGTAGCATGATCTGGGATTGAGTTAGCCATAACACAAGAGGATATTTCTGGTTTCATCCAGTCATATCTGGACAAAGTGTTGTGGAACTGGTATGCAATGGACTCAGATAATCACGGTCACAGTGGATTTTGCGGAAAACAAACTCATTTTCTTGGTCACTTGGATAAGAAGCCTGTTTACAAATATAAATATCATGTTTGTTTGCAGCAATTGCTCTAGTTTTCTACATAGAAAACAGGAATGTGTTGCGTTTGTGTCTCCATGTGGAAGTAACTAGTTTTTCCCAGCAGAAAAGAAAATAGTCCCTGCTTAAATTCATTCAAAACCATAAAGTCCATTGATAATATCTAAAAAACACAAAGCAGAGTCTATAGCACCAAGTGGGATTGAGTTAGCCATATCACAAGAGGATATTTCTGGTTTCATCCAGTCATATCCAGACAAGCTGTTGTGGAACTGGTAGGAAATGGACTCAGAAAATCACAGTCCAACTGGATCTAGAGAAAAGCAAAGTATTTTCTTAGGCAAGCGCATAAATGTCCTCTATACAAACACAAATATCAAGATTGCTTGCAGCAATTGCTCTAGCTTTCTGCCTAGAAAACGCGAATGTGTTGAGTTTGTGTCTCCATGTGGAACATATTAGTTTTTCACAGCACAAAAGAAAATAGTCCCTGCTTAAATTCACTAAAAACCATAAAGTCCATGGCTAATTTCCAGAAAACACAAAAGAGGGCATGTAGCACGATCTGGGATTGAGTTAGTCACAACACAATAGGATATTTCTGGTTTCATCCAGTCATATCCGGACAAAGTGTTGTGGAGCTAGTATGCAATGCACTCAGGTAATCACCGTCAAACTGGTTTTGGAGTAAAGCAAACTCATTTTCTTGGTCAAGTTTATAAAATGTCATTTTTACAAATATAATATAATGTTTTTTGCAAAAATTGATCTAGCTTTCTGCCTAGAAAACAGGAATCTGTTGAGTTTGTGTCTCCATGTGGAACTAATTTGTTTTTCCCAGCACAAAAGAAAATACTTTCTGCTTAAATTCATTCAAAAGCATACAGTCCATGGATAATATCAAGAAAACACAAAAGAGGGCTTGTAGCACGATCTGGGATTGAGTTCGTCACAACACAAGAGGATATTTCTGGTTTCATTCAGTCATATCCAGACAAACTGTTGTGGAACTAGTATTGAATGGACTCAGAAAATCACCGTCAAACTTGTTTTGGAGGAAAGCAAACTCATATTCTTCGTCAAGTGGATAATAAGTCATGTTTACATATATAAATATCATGTTTGTTTGCAGCAATTGAACCAGCTTTCTGCCTAGAAAACACGATTGTGTTCAGTTTGTGTCTCCATGTGGAAGTAATTAGTGTTCCCCAGCACAAAAGGAAATATCCCCTGCTAAAATTCATTGAAAACTATAAAATCCATTCATAATATGAAGAAAACACAAAGCAGAGCCTGTAGCTCCATCTGGGATTGAGTTAGCCATAACACAAGAGGATATTCCTGGTTTCATCCAGTCATAACAGGACAATGTTTTGTGGAACTGTTATGCAATGAACTCAGAAAATAACCCTCAATCGTGTTTTGTAGAAAACCAAACTCGTATTCTTGGGCAAGTGGATAAAAAGTCATGTTTACAAATATAAATATCATGTTTGTTTGAAGCAATTGCTCTAGATATCTGCCTAGAAAATACCATTGTGTTGAGTTTGTGTCTCCATGTGTAAGTAATTAGTGTTTCCCAGCACAAAAGAAAATATTCCCTGCTTAAATTCATTCAAAACCATATAGTCCATGTATAATATCAAGAAAACCCAAAAGAGGATTTGTAGCATGATCTGGGATGGAGTTAGTCACAACACAAGAGGAGATTTCTGGTTTCATCCAGTCATATCCGGACAAAGTGTTGTGGAACTAGTATGGAATGGACTCAGATAATCACTGTGAAACTGGTTTTGGGGGATAACAAACTCATTTTCCTGGTCAAGTGGATAAAAAGCGATGTTCACAAACATAAATATCATGTGTGTTTGCAGCAATTGCTCTCGCTTTCTGCCAAGAGAACACAAATGTGTTGAGTCTGTGTCTCCATGTTCAATAATTAGTGTTTGCCAGCACAAAAGAAAATATTCCCTGCTTAAATGCATTCAAAACCATGAAGGCCATTGATAATATCAAGAAAACACAAAGCAGAGCCTGTAGCACCATCTGGGATCGAGTAGCCATAACACAAGAGGATATTACTCGTTTCATCCAGTCATATCCATACAAGATGTTGTGGAACTGGTATGAAATGGACTCAGAGAAGCACCGTCAAACTAGATTTAGAGAAAAGCAAAGTATTTTCTTAGGCAAGTGGATAAAAAGCCATGTTTACAAATATAAATATCATGTTAGTTTGCAGCAATTGCTCTAGTTTTCTGCCTAGAAAACACGAATGCGTTGAGTTTGTGTCTCCAATGGAAGTAATTAGTGTTTCCCAGCACAAAAGGAAATATCCCTTGCTTAAATACATTCAAAATGATAAACTCCATGGATAAGATCAAGAAAACACAAAGCAGGGCCTGCAGCAAGGTCTGGGATTGAGTTAGCCATAACACAAGAGGATATTTCTGGTTTCATCCAGTCATATCCTGACAAAGTGTTGTGGAAGTGGTTTTCAAGGGACTCAGATAATCACGGTCAAACTGGTTTGGGCAAAAACACACTGATTTCCTTGGTGAAGTGGATAAAAGCCATGTTGACAAATATAAATATCATGTTTGTTTGTAGCAATTGCTCTAGCTTTCTGCCTATAAAACAGGAATGTGTTGCGTTTGTGTCTCCATGTGGAAGTAATTAGTTTTTCCCAGCAGAAAAGAAAATATCGCCTGCTTAAATTCATTCAAAACCATAAAGTCCATGGATAATATCAAGAAAACACAAAGCAGAGCCTGTAGCATGATCTGGGATTGAGTTAGCCATAACACAAGAGGATATTTCTGGTTTCATCCAGTCATATCTGGACAAAGTGTTGTGGAACTGGTATGCAATGGACTCAGATAATCACGGTCACAGTGGATTTTGCGGAAAACAAACTCATTTTCTTGGTCACTTGGATAAGAAGCCTGTTTACAAATATAAATATCATGTTTGTTTGCAGCAATTGCTCTAGTTTTCTACATAGAAAACAGGAATGTGTTGCGTTTGTGTCTCCATGTGGAAGTAACTAGTTTTTCCCAGCAGAAAAGAAAATAGTCTCTGCTTAAATTCATTCAAAACCATAAAGTCCATTGATAATATCTAAAAAACACAAAGCAGAGTCTATAGCACCAAGTGGGATTGAGTTAGCCATATCACAAGAGGATATTTCTGGTTGCATCCAGTCATATCCAGACAAGCTGTTGTGGAACTGGTAGGAAATGGACTCAGAAAATCACAGTCCAACTGGATCTAGAGAAAAGCAAAGTATTTTCTTAGGCAAGCGCATAAATGTCCTCTATACAAACACAAATATCAAGATTGCTTGCAGCAATTGCTCTAGCTTTCTGCCTAGAAAACGCGAATGTGTTGAGTTTGTGTCTCCATGTGGAACATATTAGTTTTTCACAGCACAAAAGAAAATATTCCCTGCTTAAATTCACTAAAAACCATAAAGTCCATGGCTAATTTCCAGAAAACACAAAAGAGGGCATGTAGCACGATCTGGGATTGAGTTAGTCACAACACAATAGGATATTTCTGGTTTCATCCAGTCATATCCGGACAAAGTGTTGTGGAGCTAGTATGCAATGCACTCAGGTAATCACCGTCAAACTGGTTTTGGAGTAAAGCAAACTCATTTTCTTGGTCAAGTTTATAAAATGTCATTTTTACAAATATAATGTTTTTTGCAAAAATTGATCTAGCTTTCTGCCTAGAAAACAGGAATCTGTTGAGTTTGTGTCTCCATGTGGAACTTATTTGTTTTTCCCAGCACAAAAGAAAATACTTTCTGCTTAAATTCATTCAAAAGCATACAGTCCATGGATAATATCAAGAAAACACAAAAGAGGGCTTGTAGCACGATCTGGGATTGAGTTCGTCACAACACAAGAGGATATTTCTGGTTTCATTCAGTCATATCCAGACAAACTGTTGTGGAACTAGTATTGAATGGACTCAGAAAATCACCGTCAAACTTGTTTTGGAGGAAAGCAAACTCATATTCTTCGTCAAGTGGATAATAAGTCATGTTTACATATATAAATATCATGTTTGTTTGCAGCAATTGAACCAGCTTTCTGCCTAGAAAACACGATTGTGTTCAGTTTGTGTCTCCATGTGGAAGTAATTAGTGTTCCCCAGCACAAAAGGAAATATCCCCTGCTAAAATTCATTGAAAACTATAAAATCCATTCATAATATGAAGAAAACACAAAGCAGAGCCTGTAGCTCCATCTGGGATTGAGTTAGCCATAACACAAGAGGATATTCCTGGTTTCATCCAGTCATAACAGGACAATGTTTTGTGGAACTGTTATGCAATGAACTCAGAAAATAACCCTCAATCATGTTTTGTAGAAAACCAAACTCGTATTCTTGGGCAAGTGGATAAAAAGTCATGTTTACAAATATAAATATCATGTTTGTTTGAAGCAATTGCTCTAGATATCTGCCTAGAAAATACCATTGTGTTGAGTTTGTGTCTCCATGTGTAAGTAATTAGTGTTTCCCAGCACAAAAGAAAATATTCCCTGCTTAAATTCATTCAAAACCATATAGTCCATGTATAATATCAAGAAAACCCAAAAGAGGATTTGTAGCATGATCTGGGATGGAGTTAGTCACAACACAAGAGGAGATTTCTGGTTTCATCCAGTCATATCCGGACAAAGTGTTGTGGAACTAGTATGGAATGGACTCAGATAATCACTGTGAAACTGGTTTTGGGGGATAACAAACTCATTTTCCTGGTCAAGTGGATAAAAAGCGATGTTCACAAACATAAATATCATGTGTGTTTGCAGCAATTGCTCTCGCTTTCTGCCAAGAGAACACAAATGTGTTGAGTCTGTGTCTCCATGTTCAATAATTAGTGTTTGCCAGCAGAAAAGAAAATATTCCCTGCTTAAATGCATTCAAAACCATGAAGGCCATTGATAATATCAAGAAAACACAAAGCAGAGCCTGTAGCACCATCTGGGATCGAGTAGCCATAACACAAGAGGATATTACTCGTTTCATCCAGTCATATCCATACAAGATGTTGTGGAACTGGTATGAAATGGACTCAGAGAAGCACCGTCAAACTAGATTTAGAGAAAAGCAAAGTATTTTCTTAGGCAAGTGGATAAAAAGCCATGTTTACAAATATAAATATCATGTTAGTTTGCAGCAATTGCTCTAGCTTTCTGCCTAGAAAACACGAATGCGTTGAGTTTGTGTCTCCAATGGAAGTAATTAGTGTTTCCCAGCACAAAAGGAAATATCCCTTGCTTAAATACATTCAAAATGATAAACTCCATGGATAATATCAAGAAAACACAAAGCAGGGCCTGCAGCAAGGTCTGGGATTGAGTTAGCCATAACACAAGAGGATATTTCTGGTTTCATCCAGTCATATCCTGACAAAGTGTTGTGGAAGTGGTTTTCAAGGGACTCAGATAATCACGGTCACAGTGGATTTTGCGGAAAACAAACTCATTTTCTTGGTCACTTGGATAAGAAGCCTGTTTACAAATATAAATATCATGTTTGTTTGCAGCAATTGCTCTAGTTTTCTACATAGAAAACAGGAATGTGTTGCGTTTGTGTCTCCATGTGGAAGTAACTAGTTTTTCCCAGCAGAAAAGAAAATAGTCTCTGCTTAAATTCATTCAAAACCATAAAGTCCATTGATAATATCTAAAAAACACAAAGCAGAGTCTATAGCACCAAGTGGGATTGAGTTAGCCATATCACAAGAGGATATTTCTGGTTGCATCCAGTCATATCCAGACAAGCTGTTGTGGAACTGGTAGGAAATGGACTCAGAAAATCACAGTCAAACTGGATCTAGAGAAAAGCAAAGTATTTTCTTAGGCAAGCGCATAAATGTCCTCTATACAAACACAAATATCAAGATTGCTTGCAGCAATTGCTCTAGCTTTCTGCCTAGAAAACGCGAATGTGTTGAGTTTGTGTCTCCATGTGGAACATATTAGTTTTTCACAGCACAAAAGAAAATATTCCCTGCTTAAATTCACTAAAAACCATAAAGTCCATGGCTAATTTCCAGAAAACACAAAAGAGGGCATGTAGCACGATCTGGGATTGAGTTAGTCACAACACAATAGGATATTTCTGGTTTCATCCACTCATATCCAGACAAAGTGTTGTGGAGCTAGTATGCAATGCACTCAGGTAATCACCGTCAAACTGGTTTTGGAGTAAAGCAAACTCATTTTCTTGGTCAAGTTTATAAAATGTCATTTTTACAAATATAATATAATGTTTTTTGCAAAAATTGATCTAGCTTTCTGCCTAGAAAACAGGAATCTGTTGAGTTTGTGTCTCCATGTGGAACTAATTTGTTTTTCCCAGCACAAAAGAAAATACTTTCTGCTTAAATTCATTCAAAAGCATACAGTCCATGGATAATATCAAGAAAACACAAAAGAGGGCTTGTAGCACGATCTGGGATTGAGTTCGTCACAACACAAGAGGATATTTCTGGTTTCATTCAGTCATATCCAGACAAACTGTTGTGGAACTAGTATTGAATGGACTCAGAAAATCACCGTCAAACTTGTTTTGGAGGAAAGCAAACTCATATTCTTCGTCAAGTGGATAATAAGTCATGTTTACATATATAAATATCATGTTTGTTTGCAGCAATTGAACCAGCTTTCTGCCTAGAGAACACGATTGTGTTCAGTTTGTGTCTCCATGTGGAAGTAATTAGTGTTTCCCAGCACAAAAGGAAATATCCCCTGCTAAAATTCATTGAAAACTATAAAATCCATTCATAATATGAAGAAAACACAAAGCAGAGCCTGTAGCTCCATCTGGGATTGAGTTAGCCATAACACAAGAGGATATTCCTGGTTTCATCCAGTCATAACAGGACAATGTTTTGTGGAACTGTTATGCAATGAACTCAGAAAATAACCCTCAATCGTGTTTTGTAGAAAACCAAACTCGTATTCTTGGGCAAGTGGATAAAAAGTCATGTTTACAAATATAAATATCATGTTTGTTTGAAGCAATTGCTCTAGATATCTGCCTAGAAAATACCATTGTGTTGAGTTTGTGTCTCCATGTGTAAGTAATTAGTGTTTCCCAGCACAAAAGAAAATATTCCCTGCTTAAATTCATTCAAAACCATATAGTCCATGTATAATATCAAGAAAACCCAAAAGAGGATTTGTAGCATGATCTGGGATGGAGTTAGTCACAACACAAGAGGAGATTTCTGGTTTCATCCAGTCATATCCGGACAAAGTGTTGTGGAACTAGTATGGAATGGACTCAGATAATCACTGTGAAACTGGTTTTGGGGGATAACAAACTCATTTTCCTGGTCAAGTGGATAAAAAGCGATGTTCACAAACATAAATATCATGTGTGTTTGCAGCAATTGCTCTCGCTTTCTGCCAAGAGAACACAAATGTGTTGAGTCTGTGTCTCCATGTTCAATAATTAGTGTTTGCCAGCACAAAAGAAAATATTCCCTGCTTAAATGCATTCAAAACCATGAAGGCCATTGATAATATCAAGAAAACACAAAGCAGAGCCTGTAGCACCATCTGGGATCGAGTAGCCATAACACAAGAGGATATTACTCGTTTCATCCAGTCATATCCATACAAGATGTTGTGGAACTGGTATGAAATGGACTCAGAGAAGCACCGTCAAACTAGATTTAGAGAAAAGCAAAGTATTTTCTTAGGCAAGTGGATAAAAAGCCATGTTTACAAATATAAATATCATGTTAGTTTGCAGCAATTGCTCTAGCTTTCTGCCTAGAAAACACGAATGCGTTGAGTTTGTGTCTCCAATGGAAGTAATTAGTGTTTCCCAGCACAAAAGGAAATATCCCTTGCTTAAATACATTCAAAATGATAAACTCCATGGATAATATCAATAAAACACAAAGCAGAGCCTGTAGCATGATCTGGGATTGAGTTAGCCATAACACAAGAGGATATTTCTGGTTTCATCCAGTCATATCTGGACAAAGTGTTGTGGAACTGGTATGCAATGGACTCAGATAATCACGGTCACAGTGGATTTTGCGGAAAACAAACTCATTTTCTTGGTCACTTGGATAAGAAGCCTGTTCACAAATATAAATATCATGTTTGTTTGCAGCAATTGCTCTAGTTTTCTACATAGAAAACAGGAATGTGTTGAGTTTGTGTCTCCATGTGGAAGTAACTAGTTTTTCCCAGCACAAAAGAAAATAGTCCCTGCTTAAATTCATTCAAAACCATAAAGTCCATTGATAATATCTAAAAAACACAAAGCAGAGTCTATAGCACCAAGTGGGATTGAGTTAGCCATATCACAAGAGGATATTTCTGGTTTCATCCAGTCATATCCAGACAAGCTGTTGTGGAACTGGTAGGAAATGGACTCAGAAAATCACAGTCCAACTGGATCTAGAGAAAAGCAAAGTATTTTCTTAGGCAAGCGCATAAATGTCCTCTATACAAACACAAATATCAAGATTGCTTGCAGCAATTGCTCTAGCTTTCTGCCTAGAAAACGCGAATGTGTTGAGTTTGTGTCTCCATGTGGAACATATTAGTTTTTCACAGCACAAAAGAAAATATTCCCTGCTTAAATTCACTAAAAACGATAAAGTCCATGGATAATATCAGTAAAACACAAAGCAGAGCCTTCGGCACCACCTGGGATTGAGTTAGTCACAACACAAGAGGATATTTCTGGTTTCATCCAGTCATATCCGGACAAAGTGTTGTGGAGCTAGTATGCAATGCACTCAGATAATCACCGTCAAACTGGTTTTGGAGAAAAGGCAAATCATTTTCTTGTTCAAGTGGATAAAAAGTCATGTTTACAAATATAAATATCGTGGTTTTTGCATCAATTGCTCTAGCTTTCTGCATAGAATACAGGAATCTGTTGAATTTGTGTCTCCATGGGGAACTAATTAGTGTTTGCCAGCACATAAGAAAATATTCCCTGCTTAAATGCATTCAAAACCATAAATTCCATTGATATTATCAAGAAAACTCAAAGCAGAGCCTGTAGCCCCATTTTGGATAGAGTTAGCCATAAAACAAGAGGATAGTTCTGGATTCATCCAGTCATATCCGGACAAAGTGTTGTGGAACTGGCATGCAATGGACTCAGATAATCACCGTCAAACAGTTTTGGAGGAAAGCAAACTCATTTTCTTGTCAAGTGGATAAAAAGCCATGGTTACAAATATAAATATCATGTTTGTTTGCAGCAATTGCTCTAGCTTTCTGCCTAAAAAACACGATTGTGTTGAGTTTGTGTCTCCATGTGGAAGTAATTAGTGTTTCCCAGCACAAAAGAAAATATTCCCTGCTTAAATTCATTCAAAAGCATACAGTCCATGGATAATATCAAGAAAACACAAAAGAGGGCTTGTAGCACGATCTGGGATTGAGTTCGTCACAACACAAGAGGATATTTCTGGTTTCATTCAGTCATATCCAGACAAACTGTTGTGGAACTAGTATTGAATGGACTCAGAAAATCACCCTCAAACTTGTTTTGGAGGAAAGCAAACTCATATTCTTCGTCAAGTGGATAATAAGTCATGTTTACATATATAAATATCATGTTTGTTTGCAGCAATTGAACCAGCTTTCTGCCTAGAAAACACGATTGTGTTCAGTTTGTGTCTCCATGTGGAAGTAATTAGTGTTCCCCAGCACAAAAGGAAATATCCCCTGCTAAAATTCATTGAAAACTATAAAATCCATTCATAATATGAAGAAAACACAAAGCAGAGCCTGTAGCTCCATCTGGGATTGAGTTAGCCATAACACAAGAGGATATTCCTGGTTTCATCCAGTCATAACAGGACAATGTTTTGTGGAACTGTTATGCAATGAACTCAGAAAATAACCCTCAATCATGTTTTGTAGAAAACCAAACTCGTATTCTTGGGCAAGTGGATAAAAAGTCATGTTTACAAATATAAATATCATGTTTGTTTGAAGCAATTGCTCTAGATATCTGCCTAGAAAATACCATTGTGTTGAGTTTGTGTCTCCATGTGTAAGTAATTAGTGTTTCCCAGCACAAAAGAAAATATTCCCTGCTTAAATTCATTCAAAACCATATAGTCCATGTATAATATCAAGAAAACCCAAAAGAGGATTTGTAGCATGATCTGGGATGGAGTTAGTCACAACACAAGAGGAGATTTCTGGTTTCATCCAGTCATATCCGGACAAAGTGTTGTGGAACTAGTATGGAATGGACTCAGATAATCACTGTGAAACTGGTTTTGGGGGATAACAAACTCATTTTCCTGGTCAAGTGGATAAAAAGCGATGTTCACAAACATAAATATCATGTGTGTTTGCAGCAATTGCTCTCGCTTTCTGCCAAGAGAACACAAATGTGTTGAGTCTGTGTCTCCATGTTCAATAATTAGTGTTTGCCAGCACAAAAGAAAATATTCCCTGCTTAAATGCATTCAAAACCATGAAGGCCATTGATAATATCAAGAAAACACAAAGCAGAGCCTGTAGCACCATCTGGGATCGAGTAGCCATAACACAAGAGGATATTACTCGTTTCATCCAGTCATATCCATACAAGATGTTGTGGAACTGGTATGAAATGGACTCAGAGAAGCACCGTCAAACTAGATTTAGAGAAAAGCAAAGTATTTTCTTAGGCAAGTGGATAAAAAGCCATGTTTACAAATATAAATATCATGTTAGTTTGCAGCAATTGCTCTAGCTTTCTGCCTAGAAAACACGAATGCGTTGAGTTTGTGTCTCCAATGGAAGTAATTAGTGTTTCCCAGCACAAAA
Source organism: Lepus europaeus (assembly GCF_033115175.1). Taxonomy (NCBI): domain Eukaryota; kingdom Metazoa; phylum Chordata; class Mammalia; order Lagomorpha; family Leporidae; genus Lepus; species Lepus europaeus. The sequence goes on along the minus strand of NW_026909213.1, from coordinate 1,671,345 downwards.
GGAAATATCCCTTGCTTAAATACATTCAAAATGATAAACTCCATGGATAATATCAAGAAAACACAAAGCAGGGCCTGCAGCAAGGTCTGGGATTGAGTTAGCCATAACACAAGAGGATATTTCTGGTTTCATCCAGTCATATCCTGACAAAGTGTTGTGGAACTGGTATGCAATGGACTCAGATAATCACGGTCACAGTGGATTTTGCGGAAAACAAACTCATTTTCTTGGTCACTTGGATAAGAAGCCTGTTTACAAATATAAATATCATGTTTGTTTGCAGCAATTGCTCTAGTTTTCTACATAGAAAACAGGAATGTGTTGCGTTTGTGTCTCCATGTGGAAGTAACTAGTTTTTCCCAGCAGAAAAGAAAATAGTCTCTGCTTAAATTCATTCAAAACCATAAAGTCCATTGATAATATCTAAAAAACACAAAGCAGAGTCTATAGCACCAAGTGGGATTGAGTTAGCCATATCACAAGAGGATATTTCTGGTTGCATCCAGTCATATCCAGACAAGCTGTTGTGGAACTGGTAGGAAATGGACTCAGAAAATCACAGTCAAACTGGATCTAGAGAAAAGCAAAGTATTTTCTTAGGCAAGCGCATAAATGTCCTCTATACAAACACAAATATCAAGATTGCTTGCAGCAATTGCTCTAGCTTTCTGCCTAGAAAACGCGAATGTGTTGAGTTTGTGTCTCCATGTGGAACATATTAGTTTTTCACAGCACAAAAGAAAATATTCCCTGCTTAAATTCACTAAAAACCATAAAGTCCATGGCTAATTTCCAGAAAACACAAAAGAGGGCATGTAGCACGATCTGGGATTGAGTTAGTCACAACACAATAGGATATTTCTGGTTTCATCCACTCATATCCAGACAAAGTGTTGTGGAGCTAGTATGCAATGCACTCAGGTAATCACCGTCAAACTGGTTTTGGAGTAAAGCAAACTCATTTTCTTGGTCAAGTTTATAAAATGTCATTTTTACAAATATAATATAATGTTTTTTGCAAAAATTGATCTAGCTTTCTGCCTAGAAAACAGGAATCTGTTGAGTTTGTGTCTCCATGTGGAACTAATTTGTTTTTCCCAGCACAAAAGAAAATACTTTCTGCTTAAATTCATTCAAAAGCATACAGTCCATGGATAATATCAAGAAAACACAAAAGAGGGCTTGTAGCACGATCTGGGATTGAGTTCGTCACAACACAAGAGGATATTTCTGGTTTCATTCAGTCATATCCAGACAAACTGTTGTGGAACTAGTATTGAATGGACTCAGAAAATCACCGTCAAACTTGTTTTGGAGGAAAGCAAACTCATATTCTTCGTCAAGTGGATAATAAGTCATGTTTACATATATAAATATCATGTTTGTTTGCAGCAATTGAACCAGCTTTCTGCCTAGAGAACACGATTGTGTTCAGTTTGTGTCTCCATGTGGAAGTAATTAGTGTTTCCCAGCACAAAAGGAAATATCCCCTGCTAAAATTCATTGAAAACTATAAAATCCATTCATAATATGAAGAAAACACAAAGCAGAGCCTGTAGCTCCATCTGGGATTGAGTTAGCCATAACACAAGAGGATATTCCTGGTTTCATCCAGTCATAACAGGACAATGTTTTGTGGAACTGTTATGCAATGAACTCAGAAAATAACCCTCAATCGTGTTTTGTAGAAAACCAAACTCGTATTCTTGGGCAAGTGGATAAAAAGTCATGTTTACAAATATAAATATCATGTTTGTTTGAAGCAATTGCTCTAGATATCTGCCTAGAAAATACCATTGTGTTGAGTTTGTGTCTCCATGTGTAAGTAATTAGTGTTTCCCAGCACAAAAGAAAATATTCCCTGCTTAAATTCATTCAAAACCATATAGTCCATGTATAATATCAAGAAAACCCAAAAGAGGATTTGTAGCATGATCTGGGATGGAGTTAGTCACAACACAAGAGGAGATTTCTGGTTTCATCCAGTCATATCCGGACAAAGTGTTGTGGAACTAGTATGGAATGGACTCAGATAATCACTGTGAAACTGGTTTTGGGGGATAACAAACTCATTTTCCTGGTCAAGTGGATAAAAAGCGATGTTCACAAACATAAATATCATGTGTGTTTGCAGCAATTGCTCTCGCTTTCTGCCAAGAGAACACAAATGTGTTGAGTCTGTGTCTCCATGTTCAATAATTAGTGTTTGCCAGCACAAAAGAAAATATTCCCTGCTTAAATGCATTCAAAACCATGAAGGCCATTGATAATATCAAGAAAACACAAAGCAGAGCCTGTAGCACCATCTGGGATCGAGTAGCCATAACACAAGAGGATATTACTCGTTTCATCCAGTCATATCCATACAAGATGTTGTGGAACTGGTATGAAATGGACTCAGAGAAGCACCGTCAAACTAGATTTAGAGAAAAGCAAAGTATTTTCTTAGGCAAGTGGATAAAAAGCCATGTTTACAAATATAAATATCATGTTAGTTTGCAGCAATTGCTCTAGCTTTCTGCCTAGAAAACACGAATGCGTTGAGTTTGTGTCTCCAATGGAAGTAATTAGTGTTTCCCAGCACAAAAGGAAATATCCCTTGCTTAAATACATTCAAAATGATAAACTCCATGGATAATATCAATAAAACACAAAGCAGAGCCTGTAGCATGATCTGGGATTGAGTTAGCCATAACACAAGAGGATATTTCTGGTTTCATCCAGTCATATCTGGACAAAGTGTTGTGGAACTGGTATGCAATGGACTCAGATAATCACGGTCACAGTGGATTTTGCGGAAAACAAACTCATTTTCTTGGTCACTTGGATAAGAAGCCTGTTCACAAATATAAATATCATGTTTGTTTGCAGCAATTGCTCTAGTTTTCTACATAGAAAACAGGAATGTGTTGAGTTTGTGTCTCCATGTGGAAGTAACTAGTTTTTCCCAGCACAAAAGAAAATAGTCCCTGCTTAAATTCATTCAAAACCATAAAGTCCATTGATAATATCTAAAAAACACAAAGCAGAGTCTATAGCACCAAGTGGGATTGAGTTAGCCATATCACAAGAGGATATTTCTGGTTTCATCCAGTCATATCCAGACAAGCTGTTGTGGAACTGGTAGGAAATGGACTCAGAAAATCACAGTCCAACTGGATCTAGAGAAAAGCAAAGTATTTTCTTAGGCAAGCGCATAAATGTCCTCTATACAAACACAAATATCAAGATTGCTTGCAGCAATTGCTCTAGCTTTCTGCCTAGAAAACGCGAATGTGTTGAGTTTGTGTCTCCATGTGGAACATATTAGTTTTTCACAGCACAAAAGAAAATATTCCCTGCTTAAATTCACTAAAAACGATAAAGTCCATGGATAATATCAGTAAAACACAAAGCAGAGCCTTCGGCACCACCTGGGATTGAGTTAGTCACAACACAAGAGGATATTTCTGGTTTCATCCAGTCATATCCGGACAAAGTGTTGTGGAGCTAGTATGCAATGCACTCAGATAATCACCGTCAAACTGGTTTTGGAGAAAAGGCAAATCATTTTCTTGTTCAAGTGGATAAAAAGTCATGTTTACAAATATAAATATCGTGGTTTTTGCATCAATTGCTCTAGCTTTCTGCATAGAATACAGGAATCTGTTGAATTTGTGTCTCCATGGGGAACTAATTAGTGTTTGCCAGCACATAAGAAAATATTCCCTGCTTAAATGCATTCAAAACCATAAATTCCATTGATATTATCAAGAAAACTCAAAGCAGAGCCTGTAGCCCCATTTTGGATAGAGTTAGCCATAAAACAAGAGGATAGTTCTGGATTCATCCAGTCATATCCGGACAAAGTGTTGTGGAACTGGCATGCAATGGACTCAGATAATCACCGTCAAACAGTTTTGGAGGAAAGCAAACTCATTTTCTTGTCAAGTGGATAAAAAGCCATGGTTACAAATATAAATATCATGTTTGTTTGCAGCAATTGCTCTAGCTTTCTGCCTAAAAAACACGATTGTGTTGAGTTTGTGTCTCCATGTGGAAGTAATTAGTGTTTCCCAGCACAAAAGAAAATATTCCCTGCTTAAATTCATTCAAAAGCATACAGTCCATGGATAATATCAAGAAAACACAAAAGAGGGCTTGTAGCACGATCTGGGATTGAGTTCGTCACAACACAAGAGGATATTTCTGGTTTCATTCAGTCATATCCAGACAAACTGTTGTGGAACTAGTATTGAATGGACTCAGAAAATCACCCTCAAACTTGTTTTGGAGGAAAGCAAACTCATATTCTTCGTCAAGTGGATAATAAGTCATGTTTACATATATAAATATCATGTTTGTTTGCAGCAATTGAACCAGCTTTCTGCCTAGAAAACACGATTGTGTTCAGTTTGTGTCTCCATGTGGAAGTAATTAGTGTTTCCCAGCACAAAAGGAAATATCCCCTGCTAAAATTCATTGAAAACTATAAAATCCATTCATAATATGAAGAAAACACAAAGCAGAGCCTGTAGCTCCATCTGGGATTGAGTTAGCCATAACACAAGAGGATATTCCTGGTTTCATCCAGTCATAACAGGACAATGTTTTGTGGAACTGTTATGCAATGAACTCAGAAAATAACCCTCAATCATGTTTTGTAGAAAACCAAACTCGTATTCTTGGGCAAGTGGATAAAAAGTCATGTTTACAAATATAAATATCATGTTTGTTTGAAGCAATTGCTCTAGATATCTGCCTAGAAAATACCATTGTGTTGAGTTTGTGTCTCCATGTGTAAGTAATTAGTGTTTCCCAGCACAAAAGAAAATATTCCCTGCTTAAATTCATTCAAAACCATATAGTCCATGTATAATATCAAGAAAACCCAAAAGAGGATTTGTAGCATGATCTGGGATGGAGTTAGTCACAACACAAGAGGAGATTTCTGGTTTCATCCAGTCATATCCGGACAAAGTGTTGTGGAACTAGTATGGAATGGACTCAGATAATCACTGTGAAACTGGTTTTGGGGGATAACAAACTCATTTTCCTGGTCAAGTGGATAAAAAGCGATGTTCACAAACACAAATATCATGTGTGTTTGCAGCAATTGCTCTCGCTTTCTGCCAAGAGAACACAAATGTGTTGAGTCTGTGTCTCCATGTTCAATAATTAGTGTTTGCCAGCACAAAAGAAAATATTCCCTGCTTAAATGCATTCAAAACCATGAAGGCCATTGATAATATCAAGAAAACACAAAGCAGAGCCTGTAGCACCATCTGGGATCGAGTAGCCATAACACAAGAGGATATTACTCGTTTCATCCAGTCATATCCATACAAGATGTTGTGGAACTGGTATGAAATGGACTCAGAGAAGCACCGTCAAACTAGATTTAGAGAAAAGCAAAGTATTTTCTTAGGCAAGTGGATAAAAAGCCATGTTTACAAATATAAATATCATGTTAGTTTGCAGCAATTGCTCTAGCTTTCTGCCTAGAAAACACGAATGCGTTGAGTTTGTGTCTCCAATGGAAGTAATTAGTGTTTCCCAGCACAAAAGGAAATATCCCTTGCTTAAATACATTCAAAATGATAAACTCCATGGATAATATCAAGAAAACACAAAGCAGAGCCTGTAGCATGATCTGGGATTGAGTTAGCCATAACACAAGAGGATATTTCTGGTTTCATCCAGTCATATCTGGACAAAGTGTTGTGGAACTGGTATGCAATGGACTCAGATAATCACGGTCACAGTGGATTTTGCGGAAAACAAACTCATTTTCTTGGTCACTTGGATAAGAAGCCTGTTCACAAATATAAATATCATGTTTGTTTGCAGCAATTGCTCTAGTTTTCTACATAGAAAACAGGAATGTGTTGCGTTTGTGTCTCCATGTGGAAGTAACTAGTTTTTCCCAGCAGAAAAGAAAATAGTCCCTGCTTAAATTCATTCAAAACCATAAAGTCCATTGATAATATCTAAAAAACACAAAGCAGAGTCTATAGCACCAAGTGGGATTGAGTTAGCCATATCACAAGAGGATATTTCTGGTTGCATCCAGTCATATCCAGACAAGCTGTTGTGGAACTGGTAGGAAATGGACTCAGAAAATCACAGTCCAACTGGATCTAGAGAAAAGCAAAGTATTTTCTTAGGCAAGCGCATAAATGTCCTCTATACAAACACAAATATCAAGATTGCTTGCAGCAATTGCTCTAGCTTTCTGCCTAGAAAACGCGAATGTGTTGAGTTTGTGTCTCCATGTGGAACATATTAGTTTTTCACAGCACAAAAGAAAATATTCCCTGCTTAAATTCACTAAAAACCATAAAGTCCATGGATAATATCAGTAAAACACAAAGCAGAGCCTTCGGCACCACCTGGGATTGAGTTAGTCACAACACAAGAGGATATTTCTGGTTTCATCCAGTCATATCCGGACAAAGTGTTGTGGAGCTAGTATGCAATGCACTCAGATAATCACCGTCAAACTGGTTTTGGAGAAAAGGCAAATCATTTTCTTGTTCAAGTGGATAAAAAGTCATGTTTACAAATATAAATATCGTGGTTTTTGCATCAATTGCTCTAGCTTTCTGCATAGAATACAGGAATCTGTTGAATTTGTGTCTCCATGGGGAACTAATTAGTGTTTGCCAGCACATAAGAAAATATTCCCTGCTTAAATGCATTCAAAACCATAAATTCCATTGATATTATCAAGAAAACTCAAAGCAGAGCCTGTAGCCCCATTTTGGATAGAGTTAGCCATAAAACAAGAGGATAGTTCTGGATTCATCCAGTCATATCCGGACAAAGTGTTGTGGAACTGGCATGCAATGGACTCAGATAATCACCGTCAAACAGTTTTGGAGGAAAGCCAACTCATTTTCTTGTCAAGTGGATAAAAAGCCATGGTTACAAATATAAATATCATGTTTGTTTGCAGCAATTGCTCTAGCTTTCTGCCTAAAAAACACGATTGTGTTGAGTTTGTGTCTCCATGTGGAAGTAATTAGTGTTTCCCAGCACAAAAGAAATTATTGCCTGCTTCAATTCATTCAAAACCATACAGGCCATTGATAATATCAAGGAAACCCAAAGCAGACCCTGTAACAGCATCTGGGATTGAGTTAGCCATAACAGAGGAGGACATTTCTGGTTTGATCCAGCCATTTCCGGAAAAAGTGTTGTGGAACTGGTGTGCAATGGACTCAGATAAGCACCGTAAAACTAGATTTAGAGAAAAGCAAAGTATTTTCTTAGGCAAGTGCATAAATGTCATCTATACAAACACAAATATCTAGTTTGTTTGCAGCAATTGCTCGAGCTTTCTGACTAGAAAACACGAATGAGTTGAGTTTGTGTCTTCATGTGGAACTAATTAGTATTTCCCAGCACAAAAGAAGATATTGCCTGCTTAAATTCATTCAAAAGCATAAACTCCATGGATAATATCAATAAAACACAAAGCAGGGCCTGCAGCAAGGTCTGGGATTGAGTTAGCCATAACACAAGAGGATATTTCTGGTTTCATCCAGTCATATCCTGACAAAGTGTTGTGGAAGTGGTTTTCAAGGGACTCAGATAATCACGGTCAAACTGGTTTGGGGGAAAACACACTGATTTCCTTGGTGAAGTGGATAAAAGCCATGTTGACAAATATAAATATCATGTTTGTTTGTAGCAATTGCTCTAGCTTTCTGCCTATAAAACAGGAATGTGTTGAGTTTGTGTCTCCATGTGGAAGTAATTAGTTTTTCCCAGCAGAAAAGAAAATATCACCTGCTTAAATTCATTCAAAACCATAAAGTCCATGGATAATATCAAGAAAACACAAAGCAGAGCCTGTAGCATGATCTGGGATTGAGTTAGCCATAACACAAGAGGATATTTCTGGTTTCATCCAGTCATATCTGGACAAAGTGTTGTGGAACTGGTATGCAATGGACTCAGATAATCACGGTCACAGTGGATTTTGCGGAAAACAAACTCATTTTCTTGGTCACTTGGATAAGAAGCCTGTTTACAAATATAAATATCATGTTTGTTTGCAGCAATTGCTCTAGTTTTCTACATAAGAAAACAGGAATCTGTTGAGTTTGTGTCTCCATGTGGAAGTAACTAGTTTTTCCCAGCACAAAAGAAAATAGTCCCGCTTAAATTCATTCAAAACCATATAGTCCATGTATAATATCAAGAAAACCCAAAAGAGGATTTGTAGCATGATCTGGGATGGAGTTAGTCACAACACAAGAGGAGATTTCTGGTTTCATCCAGTCATATCCGGACAAAGTGTTGTGGAACTAGTATGGAATGGACTCAGATAATCACTGTGAAACTGGTTTTGGGGGATAACAAACTCATTTTCCTGGTCAAGTGGATAAAAAGCGATGTTCACAAACATAAATATCATGTGTGTTTGCAGCAATTGCTCTCGCTTTCTGCCAAGAGAACACAAATGTGTTGAGTCTGTGTCTCCATGTTCAATAATTAGTGTTTGCCAGCACAAAAGAAAATATTCCCTGCTTAAATGCATTCAAAACCATGAAGGCCATTGATAATATCAAGAAAACACAAAGCAGAGCCTGTAGCACCATCTGGGATCGAGTAGCCATAACACAAGAGGATATTACTCGTTTCATCCAGTCATATCCATACAAGATGTTGTGGAACTGGTATGAAATGGACTCAGAGAAGCACCGTCAAACTAGATTTAGAGAAAAGCAAAGTATTTTCTTAGGCAAGTGGATAAAAAGCCATGTTTACAAATATAAATATCATGTTAGTTTGCAGCAATTGCTCTAGCTTTCTGCCTAGAAAACACGAATGCGTTGAGTTTGTGTCTCCAATGGAAGTAATTAGTGTTTCCCAGCACAAAAGGAAATATCCCTTGCTTAAATACATTCAAAATGATAAACTCCATGGATAATATCAAGAAAACACAAAGCAGGGCCTGCAGCAAGGTCTGGGATTGAGTTAGCCATAACACAAGAGGATATTTCTGGTTTCATCCAGTCATATCCTGACAAAGTGTTGTGGAAGTGGTTTTCAAGGGACTCAGATAATCACGGTCAAACTGGTTTGGGGGAAAACACACTGATTTCCTTGGTGAAGTGGATAAAAGCCATGTTGACAAATATAAATATCATGTTTGTTTGTAGCAATTGCTCTAGCTTTCTGCCTATAAAACAGGAATGTGTTGCGTTTGTGTCTCCATGTGGAAGTAATTAGTTTTTCCCAGCAGAAAAGAAAATATCGCCTGCTTAAATTCATTCAAAACCATAAAGTCCATGGATAATATCAAGAAAACACAAAGCAGAGCCTGTAGCATGATCTGGGATTGAGTTAGCCATAACACAAGAGGATATTTCTGGTTTCATCCAGTCATATCTGGACAAAGTGTTGTGGAACTGGTATGCAATGGACTCAGATAATCACGGTCACAGTGGATTTTGCGGAAAACAAACTCATTTTCTTGGTCACTTGGATAAGAAGCCTGTTTACAAATATAAATATCATGTTTGTTTGCAGCAATTGCTCTAGTTTTCTACATAGAAAACAGGAATGTGTTGCGTTTGTGTCTCCATGTGGAAGTAACTAGTTTTTCCCAGCAGAAAAGAAAATAGTCCCTGCTTAAATTCATTCAAAACCATAAAGTCCATTGATAATATCTAAAAAACACAAAGCAGAGTCTATAGCACCAAGTGGGATTGAGTTAGCCATATCACAAGAGGATATTTCTGGTTGCATCCAGTCATATCCAGACAAGCTGTTGTGGAACTGGTAGGAAATGGACTCAGAAAATCACAGTCCAACTGGATCTAGAGAAAAGCAAAGTATTTTCTTAGGCAAGCGCATAAATGTCCTCTATACAAACACAAATATCAAGATTGCTTGCAGCAATTGCTCTAGCTTTCTGCCTAGAAAACGCGAATGTGTTGAGTTTGTGTCTCCATGTGGAACATATTAGTTTTTCACAGCACAAAAGAAAATATTCCCTGCTTAAATTCACTAAAAACCATAAAGTCCATGGCTAATTTCCAGAAAACACAAAAGAGGGCATGTAGCACGATCTGGGATTGAGTTAGTTACAACACAATAGGATATTTCTGGTTTCATCCAGTCATATCCGGACAAAGTGTTGTGGAGCTAGTATGCAATGCACTCAGATAATCACCGTCAAACTGGTTTTGGAGTAAAGCAAACTCATTTTCTTGGTCAAGTTTATAAAATGTCATTTTTACAAATATAATATAATGTTTTTTGCAAAAATTGATCTAGCTTTCTGCCTAGAAAACAGGAATCTGTTGAGTTTGTGTCTCCATGTGGAACTAATTTGTTTTTCCCAGCACAAAAGAAAATACTTTCTGCTTAAATTCATTCAAAAGCATACAGTCCATGGATAATATCAAGAAAACACAAAAGAGGGCTTGTAGCACGATCTGGGATTGAGTTCGTCACAACACAAGAGGATATTTCTGGTTTCATTCAGTCATATCCAGACAAACTGTTGTGGAACTAGTATTGAATGGACTCAGAAAATCACCGTCAAACTTGTTTTGGAGGAAAGCAAACTCATATTCTTCGTCAAGTGGATAATAAGTCATGTTTACATATATAAATATCATGTTTGTTTGCAGCAATTGAACCAGCTTTCTGCCTAGAAAACACGATTGTGTTCAGTTTGTGTCTCCATGTGGAAGTAATTAGTGTTCCCCAGCACAAAAGGAAATATCCCCTGCTAAAATTCATTGAAAACTATAAAATCCATTCATAATATGAAGAAAACACAAAGCAGAGCCTGTAGCTCCATCTGGGATTGAGTTAGCCATAACACAAGAGGATATTCCTGGTTCCATCCAGTCATAACAGGACAATGTTTTGTGGAACTGTTATGCAATGAACTCAGAAAATAACCCTCAATCGTGTTTTGTAGAAAACCAAACTCGTATTCTTGGGCAAGTGGATAAAAAGTCATGTTTACAAATATAAATATCATGTTTGTTTGAAGCAATTGCTCTAGATATCTGCCTAGAAAATACCATTGTGTTGAGTTTGTGTCTCCATGTGTAAGTAATTAGTGTTTCCCAGCACAAAAGAAAATATTCCCTGCTTAAATTCATTCAAAACCATATAGTCCATGTATAATATCAAGAAAACCCAAAAGAGGATTTGTAGCATGATCTGGGATGGAGTTAGTCACAACACAAGAGGAGATTTCTGGTTTCATCCAGTCATATCCGGACAAAGTGTGTGGAACTAGTATGGAATGGACTCAGATAATCACTGTGAAACTGGTTTTGGGGGATAACAAACTCATTTTCCTGGTCAAGTGGATAAAAAGCGATGTTCACAAACACAAATATCATGTGTGTTTGCAGCAATTGCTCTCGCTTTCTGCCAAGAGAACACAAATGTGTTGAGTCTGTGTCTCCATGTTCAATAATTAGTGTTTGCCAGCACAAAAGAAAATATTCCCTGCTTAAATGCATTCAAAACCATGAAGGCCATTGATAATATCAAGAAAACACAAAGCAGAGCCTGTAGCACCATCTGGGATCGAGTAGCCATAACACAAGAGGATATTACTCGTTTCATCCAGTCATATCCATACAAGATGTTGTGGAACTGGTATGAAATGGACTCAGAGAAGCACCGTCAAACTAGATTTAGAGAAAAGCAAAGTATTTTCTTAGGCAAGTGGATAAAAAGCCATGTTTACAAATATAAATATCATGTTAGTTTGCAGCAATTGCTCTAGCTTTCTGCCTAGAAAACACGAATGCGTTGAGTTTGTGTCTCCAATGGAAGTAATTAGTGTTTCCCAGCACAAAAGGAAATATCCCTTGCTTAAATACATTCAAAATGATAAACTCCATGGATAATATCAATAAAACACAAAGCAGAGCCTGTAGCATGATCTGGGATTGAGTTAGCCATAACACAAGAGGATATTTCTGGTTTCATCCAGTCATATCTGGACAAAGTGTTGTGGAACTGGTATGCAATGGACTCAGATAATCACGGTCACAGTGGATTTTGCGGAAAACAAACTCATTTTCTTGGTCACTTGGATAAGAAGCCTGTTCACAAATATAAATATCATGTTTGTTTGCAGCAATTGCTCTAGTTTTCTACATAGAAAACAGGAATGTGTTGCGTTTGTGTCTCCATGTGGAAGTAACTAGTTTTTCCCAGCAGAAAAGAAAATAGTCCCTGCTTAAATTCATTCAAAACCATAAAGTCCATTGATAATATCTAAAAAACACAAAGCAGAGTCTATAGCACCAAGTGGGATTGAGTTAGCCATATCACAAGAGGATATTTCTGGTTGCATCCAGTCATATCCAGACAAGCTGTTGTGGAACTGGTAGGAAATGGACTCAGAAAATCACAGTCCAACTGGATCTAGAGAAAAGCAAAGTATTTTCTTAGGCAAGCGCATAAATGTCCTCTATACAAACACAAATATCAAGATTGCTTGCAGCAATTGCTCTAGCTTTCTGCCTAGAAAACGCGAATGTGTTGAGTTTGTGTCTCCATGTGGAACATATTAGTTTTTCACAGCACAAAAGAAAATATTCCCTGCTTAAATTCACTAAAAACCATAAAGTCCATGGATAATATCAGTAAAACAGAGCCTTCGGCACCACCTGGGATTGAGTTAGTCACAACACAAGAGGATATTTCTGGTTTCATCCAGTCATATCCGGACAAAGTGTTGTGGAGCTAGTATGCAATGGACTCAGATAATCACCGTCAAACTGGTTTTGGAGAAAAGGCAAATCATTTTCTTGTTCAAGTGGATAAAAAGTCATGTTTACAAATATAAATATCGTGGTTTTTGCATCAATTGCTCTAGCTTTCTGCATAGAATACAGGAATCTGTTGAATTTGTGTCTCCATGGGGAACTAATTAGTGTTTGCCAGCACATAAGAAAATATTCCCTGCTTAAATGCATTCAAAACCATAAATTCCATTGATATTATCAAGAAAACTCAAAGCAGAGCCTGTAGCCCCATTTTGGATAGAGTTAGCCATAAAACAAGAGGATAGTTCTGGATTCATCCAGTCATATCCGGACAAAGTGTTGTGGAACTGGCATGCAATGGACTCAGATAATCACCGTCAAACAGTTTTGGAGGAAAGCCAACTCATTTTCTTGTCAAGTGGATAAAAAGCCATGGTTACAAATATAAATATCATGTTTGTTTGCAGCAATTGCTCTAGCTTTCTGCCTAAAAAACACGATTGTGTTGAGTTTGTGTCTCCATGTGGAAGTAATTAGTGTTTCCCAGCACAAAAGAAATTATTGCCTGCTTCAATTCATTCAAAACCATACAGGCCATTGATAATATCAAGGAAACCCAAAGCAGACCCTGTAACAGCATCTGGGATTGAGTTAGCCATAACAGAGGAGGACATTTCTGGTTTGATCCAGCCATTTCCGGAAAAAGTGTTGTGGAACTGGTGTGCAATGGACTCAGATAAGCACCGTAAAACTAGATTTAGAGAAAAGCAAAGTATTTTCTTAGGCAAGTGCATAAATGTCATCTATACAAACACAAATATCTAGTTTGTTTGCAGCAATTGCTCGAGCTTTCTGACTAGAAAACACGAATGAGTTGAGTTTGTGTCTTCATGTGGAACTAATTAGTATTTCCCAGCACAAAAGAAGATATTGCCTGCTTAAATTCATTCAAAAGCATAAACTCCATGGATAATATCAATAAAACACAAAGCAGGGCCTGCAGCAAGGTCTGGGATTGAGTTAGCCATAACACAAGAGGATATTTCTGGTTTCATCCAGTCATATCCTGACAAAGTGTTGTGGAAGTGGTTTTCAAGGGACTCAGATAATCACGGTCAAACTGGTTTGGGGGAAAACACACTGATTTCCTTGGTGAAGTGGATAAAAGCCATGTTGACAAATATAAATATCATGTTTGTTTGTAGCAATTGCTCTAGCTTTCTGCCTATAAAACAGGAATGTGTTGAGTTTGTGTCTCCATGTGGAAGTAATTAGTTTTTCCCAGCAGAAAAGAAAATATCACCTGCTTAAATTCATTCAAAACCATAAAGTCCATGGATAATATCAAGAAAACACAAAGCAGAGCCTGTAGCATGATCTGGGATTGAGTTAGCCATAACACAAGAGGATATTTCTGGTTTCATCCAGTCATATCTGGACAAAGTGTTGTGGAACTGGTATGCAATGGACTCAGATAATCACGGTCACAGTGGATTTTGCGGAAAACAAACTCATTTTCTTGGTCACTTGGATAAGAAGCCTGTTTACAAATATAAATATCATGTTTGTTTGCAGCAATTGCTCTAGTTTTCTACATAAGAAAACAGGAATCTGTTGAGTTTGTGTCTCCATGTGGAAGTAACTAGTTTTTCCCAGCACAAAAGAAAATAGTCCCGCTTAAATTCATTCAAAACCATATAGTCCATGTATAATATCAAGAAAACCCAAAAGAGGATTTGTAGCATGATCTGGGATGGAGTTAGTCACAACACAAGAGGAGATTTCTGGTTTCATCCAGTCATATCCGGACAAAGTGTTGTGGAACTAGTATGGAATGGACTCAGATAATCACTGTGAAACTGGTTTTGGGGGATAACAAACTCATTTTCCTGGTCAAGTGGATAAAAAGCGATGTTCACAAACATAAATATCATGTGTGTTTGCAGCAATTGCTCTCGCTTTCTGCCAAGAGAACACAAATGTGTTGAGTCTGTGTCTCCATGTTCAATAATTAGTGTTTGCCAGCACAAAAGAAAATATTCCCTGCTTAAATGCATTCAAAACCATGAAGGCCATTGATAATATCAAGAAAACACAAAGCAGAGCCTGTAGCACCATCTGGGATCGAGTAGCCATAACACAAGAGGATATTACTCGTTTCATCCAGTCATATCCATACAAGATGTTGTGGAACTGGTATGAAATGGACTCAGAGAAGCACCGTCAAACTAGATTTAGAGAAAAGCAAAGTATTTTCTTAGGCAAGTGGATAAAAAGCCATGTTTACAAATATAAATATCATGTTAGTTTGCAGCAATTGCTCTAGCTTTCTGCCTAGAAAACACGAATGCGTTGAGTTTGTGTCTCCAATGGAAGTAATTAGTGTTTCCCAGCACAAAAGGAAATATCCCTTGCTTAAATACATTCAAAATGATAAACTCCATGGATAATATCAATAAAACACAAAGCAGGGCCTGCAGCAAGGTCTGGGATTGAGTTAGCCATAACACAAGAGGATATTTCTGGTTTCATCCAGTCATATCCTGACAAAGTGTTGTGGAAGTGGTTTTCAAGGGACTCAGATAATCACGGTCAAACTGGTTTGGGGGAAAACACACTGATTTCCTTGGTGAAGTGGATAAAAGCCATGTTGACAAATATAAATATCATGTTTGTTTGTAGCAATTGCCCTAGCTTTCTGCCTATAAAACAGGAATGTGTTGCGTTTGTGTCTCCATGTGGAAGTAATTAGTTTTTCCCAGCAGAAAAGAAAATATCGCCTGCTTAAATTCATTCAAAACCATAAAGTCCATGGATAATATCAAGAAAACACAAAGCAGGGCCTGCAGCATGATCTGGGATTGAGTTAGCCATAACACAAGAGGATATTTCTGGTTTCATCCAGTCATATCTGGACAAAGTGTTGTGGAACTGGTATGCAATGGACTCAGATAATCACGGTCACAGTGGATTTTGCGGAAAACAAACTCATTTTCTTGGTCACTTGGATAAGAAGCCTGTTCACAAATATAAATATCATGTTTGTTTGCAGCAATTGCTCTAGTTTTCTACATAGAAAACAGGAATGTGTTGCGTTTGTGTCTCCATGTGGAAGTAACTAGTTTTTCCCAGCAGAAAAGAAAATAGTCCCTGCTTAAATTCATTCAAAACCATAAAGTCCATTGATAATATCTAAAAAACACAAAGCAGAGTCTATAGCACCAAGTGGGATTGAGTTAGCCATATCACAAGAGGATATTTCTGGTTGCATCCAGTCATATCCAGACAAGCTGTTGTGGAACTGGTAGGAAATGGACTCAGAAAATCACAGTCCAACTGGATCTAGAGAAAAGCAAAGTATTTTCTTAGGCAAGCGCATAAATGTCCTCTATACAAACACAAATATCAAGATTGCTTGCAGCAATTGCTCTAGCTTTCTGCCTAGAAAACGCGAATGTGTTGAGTTTGTGTCTCCATGTGGAACATATTAGTTTTTCACAGCACAAAAGAAAATATTCCCTGCTTAAATTCACTAAAAACCATAAAGTCCATGGATAATATCAGTAAAACACAAAGCAGAGCCTTCGGCACCACCTGGGATTGAGTTAGTCACAACACAAGAGGATATTTCTGGTTTCATCCAGTCATATCCGGACAAAGTGTTGTGGAGCTAGTATGCAATGGACTCAGATAATCACCGTCAAACTGGTTTTGGAGAAAAGGCAAATCATTTTCTTGTTCAAGTGGATAAAAAGTCATGTTTACAAATATAAATATCGTGGTTTTTGCATCAATTGCTCTAGCTTTCTGCATAGAATACAGGAATCTGTTGAATTTGTGTCTCCATGGGGAACTAATTAGTGTTTGCCAGCACATAAGAAAATATTCCCTGCTTAAATGCATTCAAAACCATAAATTCCATTGATATTATCAAGAAAACTCAAAGCAGAGCCTGTAGCCCCATTTTGGATAGAGTTAGCCATAAAACAAGAGGATAGTTCTGGATTCATCCAGTCATATCCGGACAAAGTGTTGTGGAACTGGCATGCAATGGACTCAGATAATCACCGTCAAACAGTTTTGGAGGAAAGCAAACTCATTTTCTTGTCAAGTGGATAAAAAGCCATGGTTACAAATATAAATATCATGTTTGTTTGCAGCAATTGCTCTAGCTTTCTGCCTAAAAAACACGATTGTGTTGAGTTTGTGTCTCCATGTGGAAGTAATTAGTGTTTCCCAGCACAAAAGAAATTATTGCCTGCTTCAATTCATTCAAAACCATACAGGCCATTGATAATATCAAGGAAACCCAAAGCAGACCCTGTAACAGCATCTGGGATTGAGTTAGCCATAACAGAGGAGGACATTTCTGGTTTGATCCAGCCATTTCCGGAAAAAGTGTTGTGGAACTGGTGTGCAATGGACTCAGATAAGCACCGTAAAACTAGATTTAGAGAAAAGCAAAGTATTTTCTTAGGCAAGTGCATAAATGTCATCTATACAAACACAAATATCTAGTTTGTTTGCAGCAATTGCTCGAGCTTTCTGACTAGAAAACAAGAATGAGTTGAGTTTGTGTCTTCATGTGGAACTAATTAGTATTTCCCAGCACAAAAGAAGATATTGCCTGCTTAAATTCATTCAAAATGATAAACTCCATGGATAATATCAATAAAACACAAAGCAGGGCCTGCAGCAAGGTCTGGGATTGAGTTAGCCATAACACAAGAGGATATTTCTGGTTTCATCCAGTCATATCCTGACAAAGTGTTGTGGAAGTGGTTTTCAAGGGACTCAGATAATCACGGTCAAACTGGTTTGGGGGAAAACACACTGATTTCCTTGGTGAAGTGGATAAAAGCCATGTTGACAAATATAAATATCATGTTTGTTTGTAGCAATTGCTCTAGCTTTCTGCCTATAAAACAGGAATGTGTTGAGTTTGTGTCTCCATGTGGAAGTAATTAGTTTTTCCCAGCAGAAAAGAAAATATCACCTGCTTAAATTCATTCAAAACCATAAAGTCCATGGATAATATCAAGAAAACACAAAGCAGAGCCTGTAGCATGATCTGGGATTGAGTTAGCCATAACACAAGAGGATATTTCTGGTTTCATCCAGTCATATCTGGACAAAGTGTTGTGGAACTGGTATGCAATGGACTCAGATAATCACGGTCACAGTGGATTTTGCGGAAAACAAACTCATTTTCTTGGTCACTTGGATAAGAAGCCTGTTTACAAATATAAATATCATGTTTGTTTGCAGCAATTGCTCTAGTTTTCTACATAAGAAAACAGGAATCTGTTGAGTTTGTGTCTCCATGTGGAAGTAACTAGTTTTTCCCAGCACAAAAGAAAATAGTCCCGCTTAAATTCATTCAAAACCATATAGTCCATGTATAATATCAAGAAAACCCAAAAGAGGATTTGTAGCATGATCTGGGATGGAGTTAGTCACAACACAAGAGGAGATTTCTGGTTTCATCCAGTCATATCCGGACAAAGTGTTGTGGAACTAGTATGGAATGGACTCAGATAATCACTGTGAAACTGGTTTTGGGGGATAACAAACTCATTTTCCTGGTCAAGTGGATAAAAAGCGATGTTCACAAACATAAATATCATGTGTGTTTGCAGCAATTGCTCTCGCTTTCTGCCAAGAGAACACAAATGTGTTGAGTCTGTGTCTCCATGTTCAATAATTAGTGTTTGCCAGCACAAAAGAAAATATTCCCTGCTTAAATGCATTCAAAACCATGAAGGCCATTGATAATATCAAGAAAACACAAAGCAGAGCCTGTAGCACCATCTGGGATCGAGTAGCCATAACACAAGAGGATATTACTCGTTTCATCCAGTCATATCCATACAAGATGTTGTGGAACTGGTATGAAATGGACTCAGAGAAGCACCGTCAAACTAGATTTAGAGAAAAGCAAAGTATTTTCTTAGGCAAGTGGATAAAAAGCCATGTTTACAAATATAAATATCATGTTAGTTTGCAGCAATTGCTCTAGCTTTCTGCCTAGAAAACACGAATGCGTTGAGTTTGTGTCTCCAATGGAAGTAATTAGTGTTTCCCAGCACAAAAGGAAATATCCCTTGCTTAAATACATTCAAAATGATAAACTCCATGGATAATATCAATAAAACACAAAGCAGGGCCTGCAGCAAGGTCTGGGATTGAGTTAGCCATAACACAAGAGGATATTTCTGGTTTCATCCAGTCATATCCTGACAAAGTGTTGTGGAAGTGGTTTTCAAGGGACTCAGATAATCACGGTCAAACTGGTTTGGGGGAAAAAACACTGATTTCCTTGGTGAAGTGGATAAAAGCCATGTTGACAAATATAAATATCATGTTTGTTTGTAGCAATTGCTCTAGCTTTCTGCCTATAAAACAGGAATGTGTTGCGTTTGTGTCTCCATGTGGAAGTAATTAGTTTTTCCCAGCAGAAAAGAAAATATCGCCTGCTTAAATTCATTCAAAACCATAAAGTCCATGGATAATATCAAGAAAACACAAAGCAGAGCCTGTAGCATGATCTGGGATTGAGTTAGCCATAACACAAGAGGATATTTCTGGTTTCATCCAGTCATATCTGGACAAAGTGTTGTGGAACTGGTATGCAATGGACTCAGATAATCACGGTCACAGTGGATTTTGCGGAAAACAAACTCATTTTCTTGGTCACTTGGATAAGAAGCCTGTTTACAAATATAAATATCATGTTTGTTTGCAGCAATTGCTCTAGTTTTCTACATAGAAAACAGGAATGTGTTGCGTTTGTGTCTCCATGTGGAAGTAACTAGTTTTTCCCAGCAGAAAAGAAAATAGTCCCTGCTTAAATTCATTCAAAACCATAAAGTCCATTGATAATATCTAAAAAACACAAAGCAGAGTCTATAGCACCAAGTGGGATTGAGTTAGCCATATCACAAGAGGATATTTCTGGTTGCATCCAGTCATATCCAGACAAGCTGTTGTGGAACTGGTAGGAAATGGACTCAGAAAATCACAGTCAAACTGGATCTAGAGAAAAGCAAAGTATTTTCTTAGGCAAGCGCATAAATGTCCTCTATACAAACACAAATATCAAGATTGCTTGCAGCAATTGCTCTAGCTTTCTGCCTAGAAAACGCGAATGTGTTGAGTTTGTGTCTCCATGTGGAACATATTAGTTTTTCACAGCACAAAAGAAAATATTCCCTGCTTAAATTCACTAAAAACCATAAAGTCCATGGCTAATTTCCAGAAAACACAAAAGAGGGCATGTAGCACGATCTGGGATTGAGTTAGTTACAACACAATAGGATATTTCTGGTTTCATCCAGTCATATCCGGACAAAGTGTTGTGGAGCTAGTATGCAATGCACTCAGATAATCACCGTCAAACTGGTTTTGGAGTAAAGCAAACTCATTTTCTTGGTCAAGTTTATAAAATGTCATTTTTACAAATATAATATAATGTTTTTTGCAAAAATTGATCTAGCTTTCTGCCTAGAAAACAGGAATCTGTTGAGTTTGTGTCTCCATGTGGAACTAATTTGTTTTTCCCAGCACAAAAGAAAATACTTTCTGCTTAAATTCATTCAAAAGCATACAGTCCATGGATAATATCAAGAAAACACAAAAGAGGGCTTGTAGCACGATCTGGGATTGAGTTCGTCACAACACAAGAGGATATTTCTGGTTTCATTCAGTCATATCCAGACAAACTGTTGTGGAACTAGTATTGAATGGACTCAGAAAATCACCGTCAAACTTGTTTTGGAGGAAAGCAAACTCATATTCTTCGTCAAGTGGATAATAAGTCATGTTTACATATATAAATATCATGTTTGTTTGCAGCAATTGAACCAGCTTTCTGCCTAGAAAACACGATTGTGTTCAGTTTGTGTCTCCATGTGGAAGTAATTAGTGTTCCCCAGCACAAAAGGAAATATCCCCTGCTAAAATTCATTGAAAACTATAAAATCCATTCATAATATGAAGAAAACACAAAGCAGAGCCTGTAGCTCCATCTGGGATTGAGTTAGCCATAACACAAGAGGATATTCCTGGTTTCATCCAGTCATAACAGGACAATGTTTTGTGGAACTGTTATGCAATGAACTCAGAAAATAACCCTCAATCGTGTTTTGTAGAAAACCAAACTCGTATTCTTGGGCAAGTGGATAAAAAGTCATGTTTACAAATATAAATATCATGTTTGTTTGAAGCAATTGCTCTAGATATCTGCCTAGAAAATACCATTGTGTTGAGTTTGTGTCTCCATGTGTAAGTAATTAGTGTTTCCCAGCACAAAAGAAAATATTCCCTGCTTAAATTCATTCAAAACCATATAGTCCATGTATAATATCCAGAAAACCCAAAAGAGGATTTGTAGCATGATCTGGGATGGAGTTAGTCACAACACAAGAGGAGATTTCTGGTTTCATCCAGTCATATCCGGACAAAGTGTGTGGAACTAGTATGGAATGGACTCAGATAATCACTGTGAAACTGGTTTTGGGGGATAACAAACTCATTTTCCTGGTCAAGTGGATAAAAAGCGATGTTCACAAACATAAATATCATGTGTGTTTGCAGCAATTGCTCTCGCTTTCTGCCAAGAGAACACAAATGTGTTGAGTCTGTGTCTCCATGTTCAATAATTAGTGTTTGCCAGCACAAAAGAAAATATTCCCTGCTTAAATGCATTCAAAACCATGAAGGCCATTGATAATATCAAGAAAACACAAAGCAGAGCCTGTAGCACCATCTGGGATCGAGTAGCCATAACACAAGAGGATATTACTCGTTTCATCCAGTCATATCCATACAAGATGTTGTGGAACTGGTATGAAATGGACTCAGAGAAGCACCGTCAAACTAGATTTAGAGAAAAGCAAAGTATTTTCTTAGGCAAGTGGATAAAAAGCCATGTTTACAAATATAAATATCATGTTAGTTTGCAGCAATTGCTCTAGCTTTCTGCCTAGAAAACACGAATGCGTTGAGTTTGTGTCTCCAATGGAAGTAATTAGTGTTTCCCAGCACAAAAGGAAATATCCCTTGCTTAAATACATTCAAAATGATAAACTCCATGGATAATATCAATAAAACACAAAGCAGGGCCTGCAGCAAGGTCTGGGATTGAGTTAGCCATAACACAAGAGGATATTTCTGGTTTCATCCAGTCATATCCTGACAAAGTGTTGTGGAAGTGGTTTTCAAGGGACTCAGATAATCACGGTCAAACTGGTTTGGGGGAAAACACACTGATTTCCTTGGTGAAGTGGATAAAAGCCATGTTGACAAATATAAATATCATGTTTGTTTGTAGCAATTGCTCTAGCTTTCTGCCTATAAAACAGGAATGTGTTGCGTTTGTGTCTCCATGTGGAAGTAATTAGTTTTTCCCAGCAGAAAAGAAAATATCGCCTGCTTAAATTCATTCAAAACCACAAAGTCCATGGATAATATCAAGAAAACACAAAGCAGAGCCTGTAGCATGATCTGGGATTGAGTTAGCCATAACACAAGAGGATATTTCTGGTTTCATCCAGTCATATCTGGACAAAGTGTTGTGGAACTGGTATGCAATGGACTCAGATAATCACGGTCACAGTGGATTTTGCGGAAAACAAACTCATTTTCTTGGTCACTTGGATAAGAAGCCTGTTTACAAATATAAATATCATGTTTGTTTGCAGCAATTGCTCTAGTTTTCTACATAGAAAACAGGAATGTGTTGCGTTTGTGTCTCCATGTGGAAGTAACTAGTTTTTCCCAGCAGAAAAGAAAATAGTCCCTGCTTAAATTCATTCAAAACCATAAAGTCCATTGATAATATCTAAAAAACACAAAGCAGAGTCTATAGCACCAAGTGGGATTGAGTTAGCCATATCACAAGAGGATATTTCTGGTTGCATCCAGTCATATCCAGACAAGCTGTTGTGGAACTGGTAGGAAATGGACTCAGAAAATCACAGTCAAACTGGATCTAGAGAAAAGCAAAGTATTTTCTTAGGCAAGCGCATAAATGTCCTCTATACAAACACAAATATCAAGATTGCTTGCAGCAATTGCTCTAGCTTTCTGCCTAGAAAACGCGAATGTGTTGAGTTTGTGTCTCCATGTGGAACATATTAGTTTTTCACAGCACAAAAGAAAATATTCCCTGCTTAAATTCACTAAAAACCATAAAGTCCATGGCTAATTTCCAGAAAACACAAAAGAGGGCATGTAGCACGATCTGGGATTGAGTTAGTCACAACACAATAGGATATTTCTGGTTTCATCCAGTCATATCCGGACAAAGTGTTGTGGAGCTAGTATGCAATGCACTCAGGTAATCACCGTCAAACTGGTTTTGGAGTAAAGCAAACTCATTTTCTTGGTCAAGTTTATAAAATGTCATTTTTACAAATGTAATATAATGTTTTTTGCAAAAATTGATCTAGCTTTCTGCCTAGAAAACAGGAATCTGTTGAGTTTGTGTCTCCATGTGGAACTAATTTGTTTTTCCCAGCACAAAAGAAAATACTTTCTGCTTAAATTCATTCAAAAGCATACAGTCCATGGATAATATCAAGAAAACACAAAAGAGGGCTTGTAGCACGATCTGGGATTGAGTTCGTCACAACACAAGAGGATATTTCTGGTTTCATTCAGTCATATCCAGACAAACTGTTGTGGAACTAGTATTGAATGGACTCAGAAAATCACCGTCAAACTTGTTTTGGAGGAAAGCAAACTCATATTCTTCGTCAAGTGGATAATAAGTCATGTTTACATATATAAATATCATGTTTGTTTGCAGCAATTGAACCAGCTTTCTGCCTAGAGAACACGATTGTGTTCAGTTTGTGTCTCCATGTGGAAGTAATTAGTGTTCCCCAGCACAAAAGGAAATATCCCCTGCTAAAATTCATTGAAAACTATAAAATCCATTCATAATATGAAGAAAACACAAAGCAGAGCCTGTAGCTCCATCTGGGATTGAGTTAGCCATAACACAAGAGGATATTCCTGGTTTCATCCAGTCATAACAGGGCAATGTTTTGTGGAACTGTTATGCAATGAACTCAGAAAATAACCCTCAATCGTGTTTTGTAGAAAACCAAACTCGTATTCTTGGGCAAGTGGATAAAATGTCATGTTTACAAATATAAATATCATGTTTGTTTGAAGCAATTGCTCTAGATATCTGCCTAGAAAATACCATTGTGTTGAGTTTGTGTCTCCATGTGTAAGTAATTAGTGTTTCCCAGCACAAAAGAAAATATTCCCTGCTTAAATTCATTCAAAACCATATAGTCCATGTATAATATCAAGAAAACCCAAAAGAGGATTTGTAGCATGATCTGGGATGGAGTTAGTCACAACACAAGAGGAGATTTCTGGTTTCATCCAGTCATATCCGGACAAAGTGTGTGGAACTAGTATGGAATGGACTCAGATAATCACTGTGAAACTGGTTTTGGGGGATAACAAACTCATTTTCCTGGTCAAGTGGATAAAAAGCGATGTTCACAAACATAAATATCATGTGTGTTTGCAGCAATTGCTCTCGCTTTCTGCCAAGAGAACACAAATGTGTTGAGTCTGTGTCTCCATGTTCAATAATTAGTGTTTGCCAGCACAAAAGAAAATATTCCCTGCTTAAATGCATTCAAAACCATGAAGGCCATTGATAATATCAAGAAAACACAAAGCAGAGCCTGTAGCACCATCTGGGATCGAGTAGCCATAACACAAGAGGATATTACTCGTTTCATCCAGTCATATCCATACAAGATGTTGTGGAACTGGTATGAAATGGACTCAGAGAAGCACCGTAAAACTAGATTTAGAGAAAAGCAAAGTATTTTCTTTGGCAAGTGGATAAAAAGCCATGTTTACAAATATAAATATCATGTTAGTTTGCAGCAATTGCTCTAGCTTTCTGCCTAGAAAACACGAATGCGTTGAGTTTGTGTCTCCAATGGAAGTAATTAGTGTTTCCCAGCACAAAAGGAAATATCCCTTGCTTAAATACATTCAAAATGATAAAGTCCATTGATAATATCAAGAAAACACAATGTAGAGCCTGTAGCACGATCTGGCATTGAATTAGCCATAACACAAGAGGATATTTCTGGTTTCATCCAGTCATATCCTGACAAAGTGTTGTGGAAGTGGTTTTCAAGGGACTCAGATAATCATGGTCAAACTGGTTTTGGAGTAAAACAAACTCATTTTCTTCTTCTAGTGGTTAAAAGTTATATTTACAAATATAAATATTATGTTGGTTTGCAGCAATTTCTCTAGCTTTCTGCCTAGAAAACATGGATGTGTTGAGTTTGTGTCTCCATGTGGAACTACCTATTTTTTCCCAGCACAAAAGAATATATTCCCTGCTTAAATATATTCAAAACCATAAAGTCCATGGATAATATCAAGAAAACACAAAGCAGCGCCTGTAGCACGATCTGGGATTCAGTTAGCCATAATACAAGAGGATATTTCTGGTTTCATCCAGTCATATCCGGACAAAGTGTGGTGGAACTAGTATGCAATGGACTCAGATAATCACCATCAAACTGGTTTTGGGTGAAAACTAAGTCATTTTCTTAGTCACATGGATAAAAAGTCATGTTTACATATATAAATATCATGTTTGTTTGCAGCAATTGCTCTAACTTTCTGCATAGAAAACAGGAATGTGTTGAGTTTGTGTCTCCATGTGGAACTATTTAATGTTTCCCAGCACAAAAGGAAATATCCCCTGCTTAATTTTATTCAAAACCATAAAATCCATTGATAATATCAAGAAAACACAAAGCAGAGCCTGTAGCACCGTCTGCGATTGAATTAACCATAACACAAGAGGATATTTCTGGTTTCATACAGTCATATCCTGACAAAGTGTTGTGGAACTTGTATGCACTGGAATCAGATAATCACCATCAAACTGGATTTGAGGGAAAGCACATCCATTTGCTTAGTCATTGGATATAAAGTCATATTTACAAATATAAATATCATGTTTGTTTGCAGCAATAGCTCTAGCTTTCTGCCTAGAAACACGAATGATCTGAGTTAGTGTCTCCATGTGGAACTAACTAGTTTTTCCCAGCACAAAAGAAAATATTCCCTGCTTAAATAATTCAAATCCATAAACTCCATGCATAATATCAAGAAAACACAAAACAGGGCCTGTAGCAAGATCTGGGATTGAGTTAGTCACAACACAAGAGGATATTTCTGGTTTCATCCAGTCATATCCAGACAAAGTGTTGTGAAACTAGTACCCAATGAACTCAGATAATCACTATCAAACTGGTTTTGGGAGAAAACAAACTCATTTTCTTGGTCACGTGGATAAAAAGTCATGTTTTCAAATATAAATATCATGTTTGTTTGCAGCAATTGGTCTAGCTTTCTGCTTAGAAAACACTAATGTGTTTATCTTGTGTCTCCATGTGGAAGTAATTAGTGTTTGCCAGCACAAAAGAAAATATTTCCTGCTTCAATTCATTGAAAACCATGAAGGCCATTGATAATGTCAAGAAAACACAAAGCAGAGCCTGTAGCTCCATCTGGGATTGAGTTAGCCATAACACAAAGGATATTTCTGCTTTCATCCAGTCATATCTGGGCAAAGTGTTGTGGAACTGCTATGCAATGGACTCAGATAATCACCCTCAAACTGGTTTTGAAGTAAAGCAAACTCATTTTCTTTGTCAAGTGGATAAAAAGCCATGGTTACAAATGTAAATATCATCTTTGTTTGCAGCAAATGCTCTAGCTTTCTGCCTAGAAAACATGAATGTGTTGAGTTTTGTTGTACCTGAGCGAGTATGAACAAAGGAACTCCACACATTGATAAAATTTGAGGGTCCTTTATTTGCCAGCGGTGCAGACTGGGCTCATTCCCTAAAGAACTCTCGACCGTGAAGCCTAAAGCAACAGGGTTTATAAAGGCAAAAAGCACAAAATCAGGAGGGGAATTCATGGTTGCTAGTAACAGGGGCGAATACATGGTTACCGGGGTCAAGCCGACCTAAAACCTATGCGAAACTAGTATCAATTATAATCTTGACAATACCAGTTACAATCTTATAATCCTGACATTAATCCAGGTATTGGTTTTAATTATATGTAGGACATAGACATATTACATTTTTATCATTAACCCAGGTGCAACCTTTCTACTTTCAAGCTTGAACAATTATGCTAGGGGGTTCCTATGCTCTGCCAAGTGTGATGTAGTAGACTGCTATTGTTCTACTGTTTTAGATCATAGTTTCAGACCAGAGTCTCACAGTGGGGGGGGGGGTGCTTTCCCAGAATGGAGTCTTAAGTGCTCCAAAATGGAGTCCATACTGTCAAGGTGCTACTTCATTCCCCCCTTTTTCTTTTGAGACTAATCAAATCCTTGATTTAGTCACATCATATGGATCAGGAAGGATATTCACAGTAGAGTAATAGGTAACAGATTTGGCACTGGCTGATATTGGCATATGGGAAGTACTTAGCTCACCCAGAACCAAGGCTGCTGTGCTGAGGGCAGCAGTGCCTGCCACAATGAACCCAACTAGGACCAGAAGTAACCCAGGGCCTTTTGGTGACAAATGGAATGGGAGGTGCTCAGAGCTGATGTTTGCTTTGATGGACCCAGCCCCCCTATTGCTAGTTTTGGGTGCAGAATATCACAGTGGGAAGAGTTGGGATCAGGTCTCAGAGTAAATCTTTTGTTTACAGCTTACAGTCTGTATGTACAAGACATTTTGTTAAAGCCTGAGAGGCCCACAGACACTTAGCCCAACCAGAGAGCCTCAGTCCTTCCCCGCTTTAAATCCACACCCTACTATTGTAGGGACCCAGGGCATCGATCTCATCTTGGCTACTTCCTGCTGACAGGGGGTCATTGTCCTGGGGGCCCCTTAGGGTGTGGAGTAGGGAGTGGCAGTCAAAACAGGGTTCCAACAGGAGGTTGTCTCTTGAGGAGGCTGCAGTGTCAGCTTGTAGAAACTGTTTTCATCCAAGGTTTTATGTGTATGGCAATTAAGAGTTGTACTGCTTTAAATCTGGAGAAAACAAATCTAACAAGCAGATTAAATACACAGGGTCTAAGACAAAGGACAGGGTCGTTATTAATTACATGGGGTACAGGAAGACACATCATAAAGGAGGTGTGAACCTCCTTAGGGCAGGCACCCTGTTGACTCCCAGTTTCTAACTGGCCTGGGAGCAGAGCTGGACTGAATAGGAGGTCAGTATGGAAAAGGCAGAATCTCTGAAAGCAAATCTATAACTTTGTCTACAATGTTACTGACCCTGGGCTGTCCCCCTGATGGCGGTGGTTACTTTGGAAGCTGAGCAGAGGGAAGGGCTTTTCAGCTTAGAGCCAACAAGGTCTGCGGCTCTGACCTAGGAGTCCTTCGACTCCAGGGCAGTTCCGTTTCTAGTGACCCAGCTCTTAGCTGGCAGAGCTGCTGGAGCTCTTTAGAGCCTGGCTTCTGTTGTGACTGCTGTCTGTCCAAAGCCCTGGCTTTCCACATCAAAAACCAATGCCATTTAGGGTGGACTGGCCTGTTGGGTCTCCTTGATGGCAGATCGCTGTGTACAGCTGTTATTTTTTGGCTGTCACCTGTCCTTACGTTGCTCCTGTTGTCCAGCTCACTCCTTTTACCTGTCCTTGTTGAAGTAGACCACAGAGGCTTTAGGATGTTAGCCAAGGGGGTGCTCAATCTGATCACTAAGCTTTGGTGGCCTGGGCTAGAAATGTGTTGTCACAGGCATGTATAAGATCAAACATGAAGACCACTTCATCCAAACCATTTTTAACCAATTAGCATTTCTACATTAGTTTGGTTTGAAAAGGGAGGATTTGCCTGTTTACTGTATTCATGGCAAAATAAATCTAGCAGTTTATTTTGTGGCCAGGCACAATGAAAAATGTTAGCCATTACTTTTATAAGTTTTGAAGATCAAACTGTATGTCCTGATGGAGAATTTAAAATAGAATCAGTTTCTCATCTTGAAGAGAATACAGGCTTTTTAGATTACTTACTGTTAATAAGTAGTTTTAATTGTTAAATAACAACTTATGAAAGTATTTACCAAAAAGTTTAAAGTCTTTTTTTAATTATAAGAGTAACTTATTTGACGAGCCAACCCAAGCATAAACATGTCAATGACTTTAAAAATTTTTGATTTCTCTGAAACACCAAGTTTAAAACACCTGAGACAGAGATTTATTTAGGTCAAAAATGTATTTTGGGTTACCTAGTAGTTTAAATTATGAGCAATCTTAATAAAGGTAGGAAAAAGAAGTCCTTTGAAACCTAAAAGAGAACACATTTAAACACACAACCAACAATGTTTTAATTTTTATGAGTAGTAACTGTGACTGACAAAAGGCTTTAAGTGGTCATGGTTAAAATTATAAAACTTACTAGACAACAAGAAGAGGCACTTATTTACTTTACACACTATTTTAGAAAGTACCTGTAAGATTTTATCAATCATTTATTTCTTTTTTAGTTCTCTGGGCCTCCTTTTATTAAGATAGCCATCGTGACTGATAACACAGCAAAATTATTAGACTTTTGTAACTTTTGCACATTTGTATGAGTAGACCAGATTTTACTGTTACAAAGTGAACATCTGAATGTTTTAGAATGAGTATATATTTAAACCATAATTTTTAATAAGAACACAGCTGTTTTTAAACTATCAGAATTAAAAGAGAGACAGAACACTAATAGGATACAAAATTGATGTTTCTTTGTCAATAAAATGGGAAATAAAATCCTTAAATACAAGTTAGCACATGGAATCATCCCATAACTTGGAACAATTGTAACAGAGTCAGAACCAGGAAAGAGAAGAGAGCTTACTGGATACACCTTGAAAATGGCAGAGTCACCAATTAAATAAAAACTATTAAAAGAATATTTTAATTAATAGTTTTTGTATTTAGAAAATTTTTTATTACCTTTTGTGACCTTTTTACACTTTTTACAACTTAAACTTAAAAACCTCTTTTTACAATTGAAACCTGTTTTTTTTGTTTTTTTTTTCTTACCAAGAACAGTTTTATACTTGTGGCCTTTTTATTTGCTGAATTCAGGGTTTATATTAAAATAATCCTTTAAAATTTGTAAATTAAGACAACATTTTTAGAATAAGATAACACATCAAATTTTAACCTTAGTTACTTTTAAGTAGTCTTGAATTTTTTTTTATATATGAACTCTAATGAAGACATTTTTGTTAGACACATTTATCTCATTTACCCAATTTATAATTAGCAGTTATACCTCAGTGACTTAACATGTTGATATTGTATCATACCTTTGTCTGAATTAAGGTCAAAATTACATTTACATGGAATTTTACTCTTTTTATAAATCTCCAGCTAGAAATCAATGACATAAACCAGAGATTGAAAAATCCACATCAGGGCTGATCACCTGTTGTTATCCAGATCTGTAAAAACCAAGCCACAAAACGTTGGCAAGTTACAGGCAATTTTTAAGGCAGCAATCTTGTTAGATTTAAAAGAGAGAAAATTTACATTGAAAAGGTGTCCCTTGGACTGAGCAGAGCCCATGCTCAGGGAAGGGACAGAGACTCCAGAGACAAGGGAATAAAGGAGACAAACAAGCAGGACAGGGAGAAGAGTTTACCTCCCAGGATTATGGATGCAGACGGTGCATCAGAAAGTAGCCACAAGACAGGAACAGAAACCAGTACATCCAGGACAGGCCTTTCCTTAACCAGACCAGAGTCTCCCATCCTAACACTATCGCAATCAAACAGAATAGAGACTGTATTGGCGTCTCATCAGACCTCCAATACCCAGAAGGCGACACCAGAAAACAGGAGTCGACTTACCAGAGGACCTAAGGTCAATTGGTCGGTGAAGAGGACAGTAGAGGAAATTTCGTTTTGTGCCTGAAATGCTAATAGGTTCAAAATACAGATAAAACCTCTACATATTTGTGTTTTCTAGGCAGAAAGCTAGAGCAATTGCTGCAAACATGATATTTATATTTGTAAACATGACTTTTATCCACTTGACCAAGTAAAGGAGTTTGCTTTCCTCCAAAACCAGTTTGAGGGTGATTATCTGAGCCCATTGCATACCAGTTCCACAACACTTTGTCCGGATATGACTGGATGAAAACAGAAATAACCTCTTGTGTTATGGTAACTCAATCCCAGATCTTGCTACAGACTCTGCTTGTGGTTTCTGGATATTATCAGTGGACTTTATATTTTGGAATGAATTTCAGTAGAGGAAATTTCATTTTGCCTGGAAATGCTAATTAGTTCCATATGCAGACAAAACCTCTACACATTCATGTTTTCTTGGGAGAAATCTAGAGCAACTGTGGCAAACAAACATGATATTTACATATGTAAACCTGATATTTTCTTGTACTTGCCCAAGAATACGAGTTTGGTTTTCTACAAAACAAGTTTGAGTGTGATTTTCTGAGTCCATTGCATACCAGTAGCACAACACTTTGTCCAGATATGTGGATGAAACAAGAAATATCTTCTTGTGTTATGGCTAACTCAATCCCAGATCGTGCTACAGGCTCTGCTTTGGTTTTCTTGATGTTATCAATTGACATCATGGTTTTGAATGAATTTAAGCAGGGAATATTTTCTTTTGTGCTGGGAAACACTAATTAGTTCCACATGGAGACACAAACTCAACACATTCGTGTTTTCTAGGCAGAAAGCTAGAGCAATTGCTGCAAACAAACATGATATTTATATGTGTAAATATGACTTTTTATCCACTTGAATAAGAAAATGAGTTTGCTTTCCCCCAAAACCAGTTTTACAGTGATTATGTGAGTCCATTGCATACCAGTTCCACAACACTTTGTCCGGATATGACTGGATGAAAGCAGAAATATTCTATTATGTTATGGCCAACTCAATCCCAGATCATGCTACAGGCTCTGCTTTGTGTTTTCTTGATATTATCAATGGACTTTATGGTTTTGAATGAATTTCAGTAGAGGAAATATCATTTTGTGCCTGAAATGCTAATTAGTTCGAAATGCAGACAAAACCTCTACACATTAGTGTTGTCTAGGTAGATATCTAGAGAAATTGTTGCAAACAAACATGATATTTATATGTGTAAGCATAACTTTTTATCCACGTGACCAAGAAAATGAGTTTGCTTTACTCCAAAACCAGTTTGAGGGTGATTATCTGAGTCCATTGCATACCAGTTCCACAACACTTTGTCCAGATATGACTGGATGAAACCAGAAATATCCTCTTGTGTTATGGCTAACTCAATCCCACATCCTGCTACAGGCTCTGTGTTTGTGGTTTCTGGATATTATTAATGGACTTTATGTTTTGGAATGAATTTCAGTAGAGGAAATTTCGTATTGTGCTGGAAATGCTATTAGTTCCATGTGTAGACAAAACATCTACACATTCGTATCTTCTTGAGAGAAATCTAGAGCAACTGTGGTAAACAATCATGGTATTTATATATGTAAACATGATTTTTTTTGTACTTCCAAACAACTCAAAACAATCGTGTTTTCTAGGGAGAAAGCTCGAGCAATTCCTGCAAACCTGGCTTTTTATCCACTTGACCAAGAAAATGTGTTTGCTTTACTCCTAAACCAGTTTGACGGTGATTATCCGAGTCCAGTGCATACCAGTCCCAAAATACTTTGTTCGGATATGACTGGATGAAACCAGAAATATCCTCTTGTGTTACAGCTAACTCAATCCCAGATCTTCCTACAGGCTCTGCTTTGTGTTTTCTTGATATTATCAATGGACTTTATGGTTTTGAATGAATTTAAGCAGGGAATATTTTCTTTTGTGGTGGGAAACACTAATTACTTCCACATGGAGACACAATTCAACACATTCCTGTTTTCTAGGCAGAAAGCTAGAGCAATTGCTGCAATAAGATGATATTTATAGTTGAAAACATGAATTTTCATCCACGTGACCAATAAAATGAGTGTGTTTTCACCCAAAACTAGTTTGACAGTGATTATCTGAGTCAAGTCCATACTAGTTCCACAACAATTTGTCCGGATTCGACTGGATGAAACCAGAAATATCCTCTTGTGTTATGGCTAACTGAATCCCAGATGGTGCTACAGGCTCTGCTTTGTGTTTTCTTGATATTATCAATGGAATTTATGGTTTTGAATGGGTTTAAGCAGGGAATATTTTCTTTTGTGCTGAGAAAATCTAATTAGTTCCACATGGAGACACAAACTCAACTAATTCATATTTTCTAGACAGAAAGCTAGAGCAATTGCTGCAAACAAACATGATATTTATGTTTGTAAACATCACTTTTTATCCACTTGACCAAGAAAATGAGTTTGTTTTCCCTGAAAACCAGTTTTGAGGTGATTATCTGAGTCCATTTCCTAGCAGTTCCACAACACTTTGTCCGGATATGACTGGATGAAACCAGAAATATCCACTTGTGTTTTGACTAACTCAATCCCAGATGATGCTGCAGGCCCTGCTTTGTGTTTTCTTGATATTATCCATGGATTTTATGGTTTTGAATGCATTTAAGCAGGGAATATTTTTTTTTCTGCTGGAAAACACTAATTAGTTCCACATGGAGACACAAACTCAAATCATTCGTATTTTTTAGGCAGAAATTTAGAGCAAATGCTGCAAACAAGCATGATATTTACATTTGTAAACATGGCTTTTTATCCACTTGCCCAAGAAAATGAGTTTGCTTTCCTCCAAAACCAGTTTTACGATGTTTTTGAGTCCACTGTATACCAGTTCCACAACACTTTGTCCAGATATGACTGGATGAAACCAGAAATATCCTCTTGTGTTATGGCTAATTCAATCCCAGATTGTGCTACAGGCTCTGCTTTGTGTTTTCTTGATATTATCCATGGCTTTATGGTTTTCAATCAATTTAAGCAGGGGATATTTCCTTTTGTGCTGGGAAACACTAATTACTTCCACATGGAGATACAAACTCAACACAATCGTGTTTTAAGCAAGAAAGCTAGAGCAATTGCTGCAAACAAACATGATATTTATATTTGTGAACATGAATTTTTATCCACTTGACCAAGAAAATGGGTTTGGTTTACTCCAAAAACAGTTTGACGGTGATTGTCTGAGTCCATTGCATACCAGTAGCACAACACTTTGTCCGGATATGACTGGATGAAACCAGAAATATCCTCTTGTGTTGTGACTAACTCAATCCTAGATCTTGCTAAAGGCCCTGTTTTATGTTTTCTTGAAATTATCCTGGACTTCATGGTTTTGAATGAATTTAAGCCCGGAATATTTTCTTTTGTGCTGGGAAACACTAATTAGTTCCACATGGAGACAAAAACTCAACATATTCCTGTTTTCTAGGCAGAAAGCTAGAGCAATTAATGCAAACAAACATGATATTTATATATGTAAACATGACTTTTTATCCACTTGAACAAGAAAATGAGTTTGTTTTACTCCAAATCCAGTTTGACGGTGATTATCTGAGTCCATTGCATACCAGTTCCACAACAGTTTGTCCGGATATGACTGGATGAAACCAGAAATATCCACTTGTGTTTTGACTAACTCAATACCAGATGATGCTTCAGGCCCTACTTTGTGTTTTCTTGATATTATCCATGGATTTTATGGTTTTGAATGCATTTAAGCAGGGAATATTTTTTTTCTGCTGGAAAACCCTAACTACTTCCACATGGAGACACAAACTCAAAACATTCGTATTTTTTAGGCAGAAATTTAGAGCAAATGCTGCAAAAAAACATGATATTTACATTTGTAAACATGGCTTTTTATCCACTTGACCAAGAAAATGAGTTTGCTTTCCTCCAAAACCAGTTTGACGGTGTTTTTCTGAGTCCATTGTATACCAGTTCCACAACACTTTGTCTGGATGTGACTGGATGAAACCAGAAATACCCTCTTGTGTTATGGCAAACTCTGTCCCAAATGGGTCTTCAGCCTCTGCTTTGTGTTTTCTTGATATTATCCATGGCCTTTATGGTTTTGAATGAATTTAGGCAGGGAATATTTTCTTTTGTGCTGGCAAACACTAATTATGTCCTCATGGAGACACAAATTCAAGACATTCGTGTTTTCTAGAAAGAAAGCTATAGCAATTTGTTGGACCTCTCAGTTGTAGAGATGCCCACTTGCTCGAGAGGACGCCCAAAAATCCAGACTCCAGACCAGTTGATGCAAAAAGCATGAGGTATTTATTGTACGTTTGCGCAAACGGGCCCCCACCTAAGGCGGTGAGGAGCCCTGAGCGGTAGTTTCACACAGGTTATATAGTCAACAAATTAGCATATGGGATTGGCCGGTTCGGAGGGACAATTAGCATACCGGAGAGTGCTGAGGAGAGTGCTGAGGGAACCAGCTGAAGAGAATGCTGAGGAGAGTGCTGAGGGAACCAGCTGAAGAGAATGCTGAGGAGAGTGCTGAGACTCTCCGAAGGGGAGTGGCAGCTCTGCTCTGGGCATGCCTAGAGGTTCTCTAAAGGGGATAGACTTTTCCTTCCCAGAGAACGTGCCCGCTGGACCCTGGGGAACATCTAACCTCTTAAGAAGCCCCTGATATCTGCCCAGGCCTAGTTTCTTGTCCCTCTCCCCCCATAAGGGTCCTTCAATTGATGCAAACAAACATGATATTTATATTTGTAACCATGGCTTTTTATACACTTGACCAAGACAATGAGTTTGTTTTCCCTCAAAACCAGTTTTGAGGTGATTATCTGAGTCCATTGCCTACCAGTTCCACAACACTTTGTCCAGATATGACTGGATGAAACCAGAAATATCCCCTTGTGTTGTGACTAACTCAATCCTAGATCTTGCTACAGGCCCTGTTTTATGTTTTCTTGATATTATACCTGGACTTTATGGTTTTGAATGAATTTAAGCAGGGAATATTTTCTTTTGTGCTGGGAAACACTAATTAGTTCCACATGGAGACAAAAACTCAACACATTCATGTTTTCTAGGCAGAAAGCTAGAGCAATTGCTGCAAACAAACATGATATTTATATATGTAAACATGACTTTTTATCCACTTGAACAAGAAAATGAGTTTGGTTTACTCCAAAACCAGTTTGACAGTGATTATCTGAGTCCATTGCATACTAGTTCCACAACATTTTGTCCGGATATGACTGGATGAAACCAGAAATATCCTCTTGTGTTGTGACTAACTCAATCCCAGGTGGTGCTGAAGGCTCTGCTTTGTGTTTTACTGATATTATCCATGGACTTTATGGTTTTAAATGCATTTAAGCAGGGAATATTTTTTTTTGTGCTGGCAAACAGTAATTAGTTCCACATGGAGACACAAACTCAACACAAACGTGTTTTCTAGGCAGAAAGCTAGAGCAATTGCTGAAAACTAACATATTTATATTTGTAAACATCATTTTTATCCACTTGACCAAGAAAATGAGTTTGGTTTCCTCCAACACCAGTCTGACGGTGTTTTTCTGAGTCCATTTCCTACCAGTTCCACAACACTTTGTTTGGATATGACTGGATGAACCTAGAAATATCCTCTTGTGTTATGGCAAACTATCCCAAATGAGTCTTCAGCCTCTGCTTTGTGTTTTCATGATATTATCAATGGCCTTCATGGTTTTGAATGAATTTAGGCAGGGAATATTTTCTTTTGTGCTGGCAAACACTAATTATGTCCTCATGGAGACACAAATTCAAGACATTCGTGTTTTCTAGAAAGAAAGCTATAGCAATTGATGCAAACAAACATGATATTTATATTTGTAACCATGGCTTTTTATCCACTTGACCAAGACAATGAGTTTGTTTTCCCCCAAAACCAGTTTGATGGTGATTATCTGACTCCATTGCATGCCAGTTCCACAACACTTTGTCCTGATATGACTGGATGAATCCAGAAATATCCTCTCGTGTTATGGGTAACGTAATCTCATGTCGTGCTACAGGCTCTGCTGTGTTTTTTCTTGATATTATCCCTGGACTTTATGGTTTTGAATGGGTTTAAGCAGGGAATATTCTCTTTTGTGCTGGGAAAAACTAATTAGTTCCACAAACTCAACACAATCGTGATTTCTAGGCAGAAAGTGAGAGCAATTGCTGCAAACAAACTAGATATTTGTGTTTGTATAGATGACATTTATGCACATGCCTAAGAAAATACTTTGCTTTTCTCTAAATCCAGTTTGACTGTGATTTTTTGAGTCCATTTCATACCAATTCCACAAATCCTTGTCCAGATATGACTGGATGAAACTAGAAATATCCATTGTGTTATGGCTTACTGAATCCCACATCGTGCTACAGGCTCTGCTTTGTGTTTTGTTGATACTATCAATGGCCTTTATGGTTTGAATGCTTTTAAGCAGGGAATATTTTCTTTTGTGCTGGGAAACACTAATTACTTCCACTTGGAGACACAAACTCAGCACAATCGTGTTTTCTAGGCAGAAAGCTAGAGCAATTGCTGCAAACAAACAAGATATTTATATTTTTTAATTAAACTTTTATTTAATGTATATAAATTTCCAAAGTACAGCTTATGGGTTACAATGGCTTTTCCCTCCCAAAACTTCCCTCCCACCCGCAACCCTCCCCTCTCCCGCTCCCTCTCCCCTTCCCTTTGCCTCAAGATTCCTTTTCACTTCTCTTTATATTCAGAAGATCAATTTAGTATAAAGATCTCAACAGTTTGCACCCACATAGAAACACAAAGTGAAACACACTGTTTGAGTACTAGTTATAGCATTAAATCAAAATGTACAGCACATTAAGGACAGAGATCCCACATGAGGAGCAAGTGCACAGTGGCTCCTGTTGTTGAGCCAACAAATTGACACTCTAGTTTATGGCGCCAGTAACCACCCTAGGCTGTCGTCATGAGTTGCCAAGGCTATGGAAGCCTTCCAAGTTTGCCGATTCTGATCATATTTAGACAAGGTCATAAAAGACAGAGTGAGGATAGAAACCAGTGATCCTAAGAGTGGCATTTACCAGGTTTGAACAATTATACAGCATTAAGTGGGGAAGAGGACCATCAATACACATAAGTTGGGAGTAGAGCCATTGGTGGTAGAGTAGAGGTTATGATTACAAAGGAATGAGGCCCAAGTACGCTAGACAGGGACTAGAACAAAGGACAGAGTCATTATTAGAGGAGCTGAGAAAGGTGTTGTCTAAGCTACAATTAAGTTTTCTGATTGAGAGGCAAATAGAACCTGATAGAAGGGGCTTGATAATAATCTGGTGGGCTTTAGGCCTTGTAAGTTAAGAGGCGCAGACCTATCTATGTCTTCATATGGGGTATATCCTAAGGGAGGTGTGAACCTCCTAGGGGAAGGCACTCTGTTGACTTTCATTACTTGGCTGGCCTGGGAGGAGAGCTAGCCAGGTAAAGGCAGGGGGCATCTCTAACAAGAAATTGACAGTTCTGCCTGCAATGTTGCTGACCCTACTTGACCATCCCCTCAGCTGCAGTGGTCACTTTGGAAGTTGGGCTGAGTGAAGGGCTTTTCAGCTTAGAGCAAATAAGATCTGTGGCTCTGACCTGGGCATCCTTCGACTCCAGGGCAGGTCCATTTCCAGTGATCCAACTCTTGGCAGAGCTGCCAGGGCTCTTCACAAGCTGACTTCTGCTGAAGCCCAGGCTTACCACATTGAAAGCCACTGCAGTGGACTGGCCTGTTGGGTCTCCTTGAGGGCAGATCACTGTACAGATCAGCCATTAATAGGCCTGCCACCCCATGCTTCTGATGCCGAGCTTTCTTTTCCTCCTGGTTTGTGTTAAAGCAGACCAGAGGATGCAAGTCAAGGGAGTGCCCGTGTCCCATCTCTAATCTTCTGAGGCCTGAACTACAAGTCTATAGTTACAGGCACGCTCTGTAGCAGTTTTTCTAAGGTAGACAATGCTCATGAGGAAAAGTATATTCTCACTTTAAAACTTTCTTTCCCTTTGGTCTGAAAGGGAGGTTTTTTCTACTTACTGTATACTTCGCTGATGGCGAAGAGAATCTAGCTATGAGATTATTATTTAAGTTCTTATTTTGGCTATGCTATTCCAGAAAAATGTTAGCCATCTCTTTTATAAGGTCTAAAGATTAAATTGTGTGTCCTACAGTTTCCTACCTTGAAGAGAATAGAGAAATGAGGGAGCAAGTCCTAGATCGCTTGCTGACAATAGCAATATCACATGAATACTTAGCAAACAGCTTCAACCATTAGATAACAACTTAAGAAAACATTTACCATAAAGTCCGATGCCTTCTATAAATTTTAAGAATCATGTATTTGAAAACACTTCTTAAATATCCAACATGGTGTATTTGTTTAACCAGTAAACTTAAGCACAACCATATAAAATGTGTTTAGTTTCTTTCTACCAACCAGTTTAAAACATATGATACACAGGTTCAGGTCACACAAAATAAAATGTATCTTTGATTGATTTTAGCAGCTTAAATTTATGGACAATCTTATCTATAAGCCATTTAAAATAAAATTATTAATAAAATTTTCCCATGTGGGCATACAATATATAACATAGCATAGTAGACCAATATACCAATTTTAATAATAGCTTTTAAAATCTTTAACTCTTTTTGTAGATTACCAATTGATTTGATTTGTTTTTTGTTTTTAGTAACCTCAGTTAACCATACTTTCTCTCAGTTGGTACTGTTAATACATTATTGGCTTCATCTGTTTACAGAGCCATCCCAAAGTACTGAATACAATAGAAGTGGCTGGAAAAAGTCCATAGGAACCTATAAGGAGGACAGCTAAACACAGAACCAACAACGCTTTAGTTTTATGAGCAGCAAATCATATATAACTGTGGATGACAAAAGACTTTAAGTCGCCATGTTGAAAATTATAAACTCATCAACCAACAAGAGGCACTTGCTTACTTCACAGTATTTTTGAAAGCACCTGTAGGATTTTACAATTATTTAACCCTTTAGGCCTCTGGGACTTTCTCATTAATATAACTATCATGTCTAGTAACACAAGATCATTAGACTTTTTAATTCTCAAACATTTGTATTAATAGCATTTTCCATTATAGAAACTTAAAGTTTGGTACCACATCACATCTTGACAGTACTTCTAATATAATCCAAATAGCCTGATTAGTTGGTGTCTCTATAATATGAGAGACATAGGTCTTTCAATTTTTTCAGTTGGGCCCAAACTGGAAAAACCAAAGTCCAGGATTTACTGGAAATTTTAGAGTCCAGATTGTTTGAAACTTTGATTTTTTGAATGCCTGTCAAGAATGCCAAGAAGGCTCAAAATCCAAAATATCTGGTTGAAATAAGATTTCTTAAAATCATGACATAATATAGACCAAATTTGATCATTGTTACAAGGTGATTATTCAAATCTTTGAAAATAAGCACATATTTAAATAACCCATAGCTCTTAATAAAAATTCAGCTGTTTTTGAACAATTAGAATTTAACAGACATCAAGAGAATGTGATAGTTTTCTTTAACACATTGCTTTAGCAGAGCATCAGAGTTTAATTCTATGTCAAAGAGAAACTGAGCTTCCTGTGATCTTTTGCTGTGAGGTTTCCTTCCTTTACCTTCTTTCATATTGGTGACCATGTTTCTGTGTTTCTGTGTGTAACACATCTTTAAGCATCTTTTGCAGGGCAGGATGAGTGGCAAGAAATTCTTTCAGTTTCTGTTTGCTATGTAAAGTCTTAATTTCACCTTCATTCGCAAATGAGAGCTTTGCAGGATATAGTATTCTGGGCTGGCAGTTTTTCTCTCTTAGTACCTGGGCTATGTCTTGCCATTCCCTTATAGCTTGTAGGGTTTCTGATTAGAAGTCTGCTGTGAGTCTAATTGGAGATCCTCTAAGAGTAATCTGACATTTCTCTCTTGCACATTTTAGGATCTTTTCTTTCTGTTTCACTGTGGTGAGTTTGATTACAACATGTCGTGGTGAGGATCTCTTTTGTTCATGTTTACTAGGGGTTCTATGAGCTTCCTGTACTAAGATGCCTCTGTCCTTCTCCAAACCTGGGAAATTTTCTGCTAGTATCTCACTGAAAATGCCTTCTAATCCTTTCTCCCTCTCCATGCCTTCAGGAACTCCTAGAACCCAAATGTTGGGTTTTTTAATAGTATCCTATAGATTCCCGACAATATTTTTTAGATTTCTGATTTCTTCTTCTTTTCTTTGGTTTGCCTGTTTCCTTTCCTGTTCTCTGTCTTCTAAGTCTGATATTCTCTCTTCTGCTTTGCCCATTCTGTTTTTAAGGCTCTCTAATGTGTTTGTCATTTGATCTATTGAATTCTTCATTTCATTATGATTTCTCATCACTATCACAGTTTCTTGTTCTACTAGTTGTTTCATTTCATTTTGATTCCTCCTTAATATTTCATTTTCACGAGAGAGATTTTCTATCTTGTCCATTAGGGATTTCTGTAGTTCAAGAATTTGTTTTTGAGAACTTCTTAGTGTTCTTATCAATTTTTTGAGATCCGCTTCTTGCATTTCTTCTATCTCATCATCTTCATAATCTTGAATTGGGGTGTCTTTTTCATTTGGGGGTGTCATAGTATCTTCCTTGTTCTTGTTACCTTGGTTTTTGCATTTGTTGTTTGGCATGTTGGAGATATTTGGTTTCTTCACTGTGGTGTTTTTTCTTGTTACACTATGGCTCTATATTAAGTGGACTGTCTGCTTTCAGTGGAGCCTTAGAGGCTTGAGATGAGTGTGGACTGAGAGCTGTGTTTGGTTCCTCAGGGTTGAGGGTGTGTCAAAGATGACACTCCCAGGTTAGGTGTGGTAAATCTCTCTCTCTTTCTTTTTTTGATTCAAAAGGGAAGTGATTCTGCACAGCTGAACATAATTGGAGGTAGTTAGCAGGCAAATGATATACCCACAGGATCCAGAGATCGGAAGCTCTTTCCCAAGGACCACACAGGGAATCTGTGCTGCCCTCAGTGTGGGCTCCAATTCTCCTGCAGTCTCCCACTGGGTTGTCAAGTTAGATGCTAATCTCCTGTTATTTCACCCCTCCCCCCCAGAGTCAGGTTTTTCCGCTAGGCTCAGGGCCGGTGCAGACCTGAGGTCGCCCTGCTTATGACGTATGTCCAAAATGGCACCTGCTCTTTGTCTTTCTCACCTTTGAGGGGTGAGCAGAGAGAGAGAAACTCGTGTCCGTATCGGTCCCTTTTTTTTTTTCCTCTCTCTCTTCTAGTTAGCCTGGTGAACTTTTCCCCACAGAGTTTCAAGCCTCATTCCCTCTAGTCTCCTCTTTCCTTCTACCCACTGGTGTTTCGGGCTATTGAGGTTTGGCTCACCTCGCGTTCCAGCGCTGGTGTGTTGAGTCTGCCGCTGGTGTCCCGAACTTGGGCTCCCATGCTCTCCACGCAGGTACACAGTGAATCACTAGTTCCAGAAGAGTTTCCTCTGCTGTTTTTTCCCCTACTCTTCCTTGATCCTGCAGTATCTCCACTTTTATTAACCTGTCTCTCGCCCGGACTAATAGTGTGCTCCCTTCCTATTCCGCCATCTTGCTGCTCTGATATTTATATTTGTAAACATGACTTTTTATCGACTTGAACAAGAAAATGAGTTTGCTTTCCTCCAAAACCAGTTTGCCGTTGATTTTCTGAGTGCAATGCATACGAGTTCCACAACACTTGGTCCGGATATGACTGGATGAAAGCAGAAATATCCTCTTGTGTTATGGCAAACTCTATCCCAAATGGTGCTACAGGCTCTGCATCGTGTTTTCATGATATTATCAATGTCCTTTATGGTTTTGAATGCATTTAAGCAGGGATTATTTTTTTGTGCTGGCAAATGCTAATTATTTCCACATGCAGACAGAAACTCAACACATTCGTGTTTTCTAGGCAGAAAGCTAGAGCAATTGCTGCAAACAAACATGATATTTATATTTGTAAACATGACTTTTTATCCACGTGACCAAGAAAATGAGTTTGTTTTCCCCCAAAACCAGTTTGATGGTGATTATCTGACTCCATTGCATACTAGTTCCACAACACTTTGTACAGATATGACTGAATGAAACCAGAAATATCCTCTTGTGTTGTGACTAACTCAATCCCAGATGGTGCTGCAGGCCCTTTTTTGTGTTTTCTTGATATTATCCATGGACATTATGGTTTTGAATGAATTTAAGCAGGGAATGTTTTCTTTTGTGC
This sequence comes from Lepus europaeus, assembly GCF_033115175.1. Taxonomy (NCBI): domain Eukaryota; kingdom Metazoa; phylum Chordata; class Mammalia; order Lagomorpha; family Leporidae; genus Lepus; species Lepus europaeus. The sequence continues at coordinate 1,628,385 of NW_026909213.1, read as the reverse complement.
TGGGAATCACTAATTAGTTCCACATGGAGACACAAACTCAACACCTTCGTGTTTTCTAGGCAGAAAGTGAGAGCAATTGCTGCAAACAATAGTGATATTTCTGTTTGTATAGATGACATTTATGCACTGCCTAAGAAAATACTTTGCTTTTCTCTAAATCCAGTTCAAGTGTGATTTTCTGAGTCTACTTCATACCAATTCCAAAAATCCTTGTCCGTATATGACTGGATGAAGCCATTGTATTATGGCTTACTGAATCCCACATCGTGCTACAGGCTCTGCTTTGTGTTTTCTTGATACTATCAATGGCCTTTATGGTTTGAATGCATTTAAGCAGGGAATATTTACTTTTGTGCTGAGAAACACTAATTAGTTCCACGTGGAGACACAAACTCCACACAATCGTGTTTTCTAGGCAGAAAGCTAGAGCAATTGCTGTAAACAAACAAGATATTTAGATTTGTAAACATGACTTTTAACCACGTGACCAAGCAAATGAGTTTGTTTTCCCCCAAAACCAGTTTGACGGTGATTATCTGAATCCAGCGCATACCAGTTCCACAACACTTTGTCCGGATATGACTGGATGAAACCAGAAATATCCTCTTGTGTTATGACTAACTCAATCCCAGTTGGTGCTACAGGCTCCGCTTTGTGTTTTCTTGATATTATCCATAGCCTTTATGGTTTGAATGCTTTTAAGCAGGGAATATTTTCTGTTGTGCTGGGAAATACTAACTAGTTCCACATGGAGACACAAACTCAACACATTCGTGTTTTCTAGGCAAAAAGCTAGAGCAATGCTGCAAACAATCTTGATATTTATATTTTAAAAGTCACTTATTATCCACTTGGCCAAGAAAATGAGTTGTTTTCCCTCAAAACCAGTTTGACGGTGATTATCTGAGTCCATGTCTGCCAGTTCCACAACACTTAGTCCGGATATGACTGGATGAAACCAGAAATATCCTCTTGTGTTATGGCTAACTCAATCCCAGATCTTGCTACAGGCTCTGCTTTGTGTTTTGTTGATATTATCAATGGCCTTTATGGTTTTGAATGCATTTAAGCAGGGAACACTTTCTTTTGTGCTAGGAAAAACTAATTAGTTCCACATGGAGACATAAACTCAACACAATAGTGTTTTCTAGGCAGAAAGCTAGAGCAATTGCTGCAAACAAGCATGATAGTTATATTTGTAAACATGGATTTTTATCCACTTGACCAAGAAAATGAGTTTGTTTTACTCCAAATCCAGTTTGACTGTGATGATCTGAGTCCAGTGGATACCAGTTCCACAACACTTTGTCCGGATATGACTGGATGAAACCACAAATATCCTCTTTGTTATGGCTAACTCAATTCCAGATCGTGTTACAGGCTCTGCTTTGTGTTTTCTTGATATTATCAATAACTTTATGCTTTTGAATGAATTTAAGCAGGGAATAATTTATTTTGTGCTGGGAAACACTAACTAGTTACACATGGAGACACAAACTCAACACATTCATGTTTTCTAGGCAGAAAGCTAGGGCAATTGCTGCAAATAAACATGATATTTATATGTGTTAACATGACTTTTTATACACTTGACAAGAAAATGAGTTTGTTTTCCTCCAAAACCAGTTTGACGGTGATTATCTGAGTCCATTGCATACCAGTTCCACAACACTTTGTCCGGATGTGACTGGATGAAACCAGAAATATCCTCCTGTGTTATGGCTAACTCAATCCCAGATCTTGCTGCAGACTCTGTGTTTGTGGTTTTCAGATATCTCAATGGACTTTATGTTTTGGAATGACTTTCAATAGAAAATTTATTTTGTGCTGGAAATGCTAATTAGTTCCATATGTAGACAAAACCTCTACACATTCGTGTTTTCTTGGAAGATATCTAGAGCAACTATGGCAAACAACCATGATATTTATATGTGTAAACATGACATTTTTTGCACTTGCCCACAAATACGAGTTTGGTTTTGTACAAAATCAGTTTGACGGCGCTTATCTGAGTCCATTGCATACCAGTTTCACAACACTTTTTCCAGATGTGACTGGATGAAACCAGAAATATCCTCCTGTGTTATGGCTAACTCAATCACAGATCGTGCTACTGGCTCTACTTTGCGTTTTCTTGATATTATCAGTGGACTTTCTGGTTTTGAATGAATTTCAGTAGATGAAATTTTGTTTTGTGCTGGAAATGCTAATTAGTTCGATATGCAGACAAAACCACTACACATTTGTGTTTTCCAGGCAGAAAGCTGGAGCAATTGCTGCAAACAAACATGATATTTATATTTGTAAACATGACTTTTTATCCACTTGACCAAGAAAATGTCTTTGCTTTACTCCAAAACCAGTTTGACAGTGATTATCTGAGTACAGTGCATACCAGTTCCACAACACTTTCTGCGGATATGACTGGACAGACCAGAAACATCCTCTTGTGTTATGGCTAACTCAAGCCCAGATCTTGCTACAAGCTCTGCTTTGTGTTTTCTGATATTATCAATGGCCTTTATGGTTTTGAATGCATTTAAGTAGGGAATATTTTCTTTAGTGCTGGGAAACACTTATTAGTTCCACATGAAGACACAAACTCAACACATTCGTGTTTTCTAGGCATAAAGCTAGAGCAATTGCTGCAAATAAACATGATATTTATATATGTGTAAACATGACTTTTTATACACTAGCCCAAGAATACGAGTTTGGTTTTCTAGAAAACCATTTTGACAGCGATTTTCTGAGTCCATTGCATACCAGTTCCACAACACTTTGTACGGATTTGACTGGTTGAAACTGGAAATATCATCCAGTGTTATGGCTAACTCAATCCCAGATTTTGCTACAGGCTCTGCTTTGCATTTTCTTGATATTATCAATGGACTTTATGGTTTGAATGCATTTAAGCAAGGAATATTTTCTTTTGGCTGGGAAACACTAATTAGTTCCACATGGAGACACTGACTCAGCACATTCGTGTTTATATGCAGAAAGCTGTAGCAATTGCTGCAAACAAACATGATATTTATATGTGTAAACATGACATTTTTTGTACTCGCCTTAGCTTATAGTTTGTTTTTCTACAAAACAAGTTAGAGGGTGATTTTCTGAGTCCATTGCATATTAGCTCCACAACACTTTGTCCGGATATGACTGGATGAAACCAGAAATATCCTCTTGTGTTATGGCTAACTCAATCTAAGATGGTGCTACAAGCTCTGCTTTGTGTTTTCTTGATATTATCAATGGTCTTTATGGTTTTTAATGAATTTCAGTAGAGGCTAATTCATTTTGTGCTGGAAATGCTAATTAGTTTGATATGCAGACAAAATCTCTACACATTTGTGTATTCTAGGCAGAATGCTAGAGCAATTGCTGCAAACAAACATGATATTTATATGTATAAACTTGACTTTTTAACCACTTGACAAACAAAATGAGTTTGCTTTCCTCCAAAACCAGTTTGACTGTGATTATCTGATCCATTGCATACCACTTCAACAACACTTTCTCCGGATATGACTAAATGAAACCAGAAATATCCTCTTGTGTTGTGGCTAACTCAATTCCAGATCATGCTGCAGGCCGTGCTTTGTGTTTTCTTGATATTATCAATGGACTTTATGGTTTTGAATGAATTTAAGCAGGGAATATTTTCTTTTGTGCTAGGAAACACTAATTACTTCACATGCAGACACAAACGCAACACATTCGTGTTTTCTAGGCAGAAAGGTAGAGCAATTGCTGCAAACATGATATTTATATTCATAAACATGACTTTTTATCCACTTGACCAGGAAAATGAGTTTGCTTTACTCCAAATCCAGTTTGACTGTGATGATCTGAGTCCAGTGGATACCAGTTCCACAACACTTTGTCCGGATATGACTGGATGAAACCACAAATATCCTCTTTGTTATGGCAAACTCAATCCCAGATTGTGTTACAGGCTCTGCTTTGTGTTTTCATGATATTATCCATGGACTTTATGCTTTTGAATGAATTTAAGCAGGGAATATTTTATTTTGTTCTGTGAAATTCTAATTAGTTCCACATGGAGACACAAACTCAACACATTCATGTTTTCTAGGCAGAAAGCTAGGCAATTGCTGCTAATAAACATGATATTTATATGTGTAAACATGACTTTTTATCCACTTGACCAAGAAAATGAGCTTGCTTTCCTCCAAAACCAGTTTCACAGTGATTATCTGAGTCCATTGCATATCAGTTCCACAATACTTTCACCGAATATGACAGGATGAAACCAGAAATATCCTCTTGTGTTATGGCTAACTCAATGCCAGATCTTGTTACAGGCTCTGCTTTGTGCTTTCTTTATATTATCCATGGACTTTATGGTTTTGAGTGAATTTCAGAAGAGGAATTTTCATTTTCTGCTGGAAATGCTAATTAGTTCCAAATGTTTACAAAACCTCTACACATTTGTGTATTCTAGGTAGAATGCTAGAGCAATTGCTTTCAACAAACATGATATTTATATTTGTAAACATGATTTTTATCCACTTGATGAAGAAAATGAGTTTGCTTTCCTCCAAAACCAGTTTGACGGTGATTATCTGAGTCCATTGCATACCAGTTCCACAACACTTTTTCTGTATTTGACTGGATGAAACTAGAAATGTCCTCTTGTGTTATGGCTAACTCAATCCCAGATCTTGCTACAGACTCTGTGTTTGTTGTTTCTTGATATTATCAATGGATTTTATGTTTTGGAACAAATTATAGTAGAGGAAATTTCGTTTTGTGCTGGAAATGCTAAATACTTCCATATGCAGACAAAACATCTACACATTCTTGTTTTCTTGGGAGAAATCTAGAGCAACTATGGAAAAGGAACATGATATTTATATATGTAAACATGATATTTTTTGTACTTGCCAAGAATACGAGTTTGGTTTTCTACAAAACAAGTTTGAGGGTTATTTTCTGATTTTCTGAGTCCATTGCATACCAGTTCCACAACACTTTGTCCTGATATGACGGTATGAAACCAGAAATATCCTCTTGTGTTATGGTAACTAAATCCCAGTTCGTGCTACATGTTCTGATTTGTGTTTTCTTGATATTATCAATGGACTTTATGATTTTGAATGAATTTAAGAAGGCAATATTTTTTTTGTGCTGGGAAACACTGATTAGTTCCACATGGAGAGACAAACTCAACACAATCGTGTTTTCTAGGCAGAAAGCTAGAGCAATTGCTTCAAACAAACATGATATTGATATGTGTAAATATGACTTTGCACCCACTTGACCAAGAAAATGAGTTTGGTTTTCTACAAAACAAGTTTGAGGGTGATTTTCTGAATCCATTGCATACCAGTTCCACAACACATTGTCCGGATATGACTGGATGAATCCAGAAATATCCTCTTGTGTTATGGCTAACTCAATCCCAGATCTTGCTACATACTCTGTGTTTGTGGTTTCTGGATATTATCAATGGAGTTTATGTTTTTGAATGCATTTAAGCAGGGAATATTTTCTTTTGTGTTGGGAATCACTAATTACTTCCACATGGAGACACAAACTCAACACAATGGTATTTTCTAGGCAGAAAGCTAGAGCAATTGTGCAAACAAACATGATATTGATATTTGTAAATATGACTTTGTATCCACTTGACCAAGGAAATGAGTTTGGTTTTCTACAAAACAAGTTTGAGGGTGATTTTCTGAATCCATTGCATACCAGTTCCACAACACATTGTCCGGATATGACTGGATGAAACCAGAAATATCCTCTTGTGTTATGGCTAACTCAATCCCAGATCGTGCTACAGGCTCTGCTTTGTGATTGCTTGATATTATCCATGGCCTTTATGATTTTGAATGAATTTAAGCAGGGAATATTTTCTTTTGTGCTGGGAAACACTAACTAGTTACACATGGAGACACAAACTCAACACATTAGTGTTTTCTAGGCAGAAAGCTAGAGCAATTGCTGCAAACAAACTTGATATTTATATAGCTGTACACAGGGACCTGTGATCAAAAAAGACCTAACAGGCCAGTCCCACCCTAAATGGGATTGGTTTTTGATGTGGAAAGCCAGGGCTTTGGACAGACAGCAGTCATGACAGAAGTCAGCCTATAAAGAGCTCCAGCAGCTCTTCCAGCTAAGAGCTGGGTCACTAAAAACAGAACTGCCCTGGAGTCGAAGGACTCCTAGGTCAGAGCCACAGACCTTGTTGGCTCTAAGCTGAAAAGCCCTTCCCTCTGCTCAGCTTCCAAAGTAACCACCGCCATCAGGGGGACAGCCCAGGGTCAGTAACATTGTAGACAAAGTTATAGATTTGCTTTCAGAGATTCTGCCTTTTCCATACTGACCTCCTATTCAGTCCAGCTCTGCTCCCAGGCCAGTTAGAAACTGAGAGTCAACAGGGTGCCTGCCCTAAGGAGGTTCACACCTCCTTTATGATGTGTCTTCCTATACCCCATGTAATTAATAACGACCCTGTCCTTTGTCTTAGACCCTGTGTATTTAATCTGCTTGTTAGATTTGTTTTCTCCAGATTAAAACAGTACAACTCTTGATGGCAATGCACGTAAAATCTTGGATGGAAGCAGTTTCTACAAGCTGACACTGCAGCCTCCTCAAAGACCACCTCCTGTTGGAACCCTGTTTCGACTGCCACTCCCCACTCCACACCCTAAGGGGCCCCCAGGACAACGACCCCCTGTCAGCAGGAAGTAGCCAAGATGAAATCCACGCCCTGGGTCCCTACAATAGTAGGGTGTGGATTTAAAGCGGGGAAGGACTGAGGCTCTCTGGTTGGGCTAAGTGTCTGTGGGCCTCTCAGGCTTTAACAAAATGTCTTGTACATACAGACTGTAAGCTGTAAACAAAAGATTTACTCTGAGACCTGATCCCAACTCTTCCCACTGTGATATTCTGTACTCAAAACTAGCAATGGGGGGCTGGGTCCATCAAAGCAAACATCAGCTCTGAGCACCTCCCATTCCTCACCAATAGGCCCCAGGTTAGTTCTGGTCCAGGTTGGGTTCAGTGTGGCAGACACTGCTGCCCTCAGCACAGCAGCCTTGGTTCTGGGTGAGCTAAGTACTTCCCATATGCCAATATCAGCCAGTGCCAAATCTGTTACCTATTACTCTACTGTGAATATCCTTCCTGATCCATATGATGTGACTAAATCAAGGATTTGATTAGTCTCAAAAGAAAAAGGGGGGAATGAAGTAGCACCTTGACAGTATGGACTCCATTTTGGAGCACTTGAGACTCCACTCTGGGAAAGCACCCCCCACCCCATGAGACTCTGGTCTGAAACTATGATCTAAAACAGTAGAACAATAGCAGTCTACTACATCACACTTGGCAGAGCATAGGAACCCCCTAGCATAATTGTTCAAGCTTGAAAGTAAAAAGGTTGCACCTGGGTTAATGATAAAAATGTAATTTGTCTATGTCCTACATATAATTAAAACCAATACCTGGATTAATGTCAGGATTATAAGATTGTAACTGGTATTGTCAAGATTATAATTGATAGTAGTTTCCCATAGGTTTTAGGTCAGCTTGACCCCGGTAACCATGTATTCGCCCCTGTTCCTAGCAACCTTAAATTCCCCTCCCGATTTTGTGCTTTTTACCTTTATAAACCCTGTTACTTTAGGCTTCAGGGTTGAGAGTTCTTTAGGGAATGAGCCCAGTCTCCACCGCTGGCAAATAAAGGACCTTCAAATTTTATCAATGTGTGGAGCTCCTTTGTCCATACTCACTCAGATACAACAATATTTGTAAACATGGCTTTTTATCCACTTGACCAAGAAAATGAGTTTTCTTTACTCCAAAACCAGTCTGACGGAGATTATCTGAGTCCAGTGCATACCAGTTCCACAAAACTTTGTCCAGATATGACTGGATGAAACCAGAAATATCCTCTTGGGTTGTGACTAACTCAATCACAGATGGTGCTACAGCCCCTGCTTTGTGTTTTCTTGATATTATCCATGGACTTTATGCTTTGGAATGAATTTAAGCAGGCAATATTTTATTTTGTGCTGGGAAAAACTAATTAGTTCCACATGGAGACACAAACTCAACACATTCGTGTTTTAAGGCAGAAAGCTAGAGCAATAGCTGCAAACAAACATGATATAAACATTTATAAACATGGCTTTTTATCCACTTGCCCAAGAAAATGAGTTTGCTTTGCTCTAAAACCAGTTGACCGTGATTATCTCAGTCCATTGCATACTAGATCGAAAACTCTTTGTCCGGATATGACTGGATGAAACCAGAAATATCCTCTTGTGTTGTGACTAACACAATCCAAGATTTTGCTACAGGCCCTGTTTTGTGTTTTCTTAACATTATCCATGGACTTTATGGTTTTGAATGAATTTAAGCAGGCGATATTTTCTTTTCTGCTGGGAAAAACTAATTACTTCCACATGGAGACACAAACTCAACTCCTCCGTGTTTTCTAGGCAGAAAGCTAGAGCAATTGCTGCAAACAATCTTGATATTTGTGTTTGTATAGACGACATTTATGCACTTGCCTAAAAAAATAATTTGCTTTTCTCTAAATCAAGTTTGACTGTGATTTTCTATAATCATTTCATACCAGTTCCACAACACCTTGTCCAGATATGACTGGATGAAACCAGAAATATCCTCTTTGTTATGGTTAACTCAAAACCAGATCTTGTTACAGGCTCTGATTAGTGTTTTCTTTGGAGAAAACTGGAGCAAATGTGGCAAAGAAACATTATATTTATATTTGTAAAAATGACAAATTTTTGTACTTACCCAGGAATATGAGTTTGGTTTTCTAGAAGACAAGTTTGAGGGTGATTTGCTGAGTCCATTGCATACCAGGTCCACCACACTTTGTCCGGATATGACTGGATGTAACCAGAAATATCCTCTTGTGTTATGGTTAACTCAATCCCAGATCGTGCTACAGGCTCTGCTTTGTGTTTTCTTGATATTATCAGTGGACATTATGGTTTTGAATGAATCGAAGCAGGGAATATTTTCTTTTGTGCTGCAAAACACTTGTTAGTTCCACATGGAGACACAAACGCAACACATTTGTGTTTTCTATGCAGAAAGCTAGAGCAATTGCTGCAAACAAACTTGATATTTGTATTTGTATAGATGACATTTATGCACTTGCCTAAGAAAATATTCTGCTTTTCTCTAAATCCAGTTTGACTGTGATGTTCTGAATCCATTGCATACCAGTTCCACAACACTTTCTCCGGATATGACTGGATGAAACCAGAAGTATCCTCTTGTGTTATGGCTAACTCAATCCCAGATCTTGCTACAGACTCTGTGTTTGTGGTTTCTGGATATTATCAATGAACTTTGTAGTTTTGAATGAATTTCAGTAGAGGAAATATTGTTTTGTGCTGGAAATGCTAATTAGTTACATTTGCAGACAAAACCTCTGCACATTCGTGTTTCATGGGAGAAATCTAGTGCAACTGAGGCAAACAAACATGACATTTATATGTGTAAACATGATTTTTTTTGCACTTGCCCAAGAATACGAGTTTGGTTTTCTACAAAACAAGTTTGAGGGTGATTTTCTGAGTCCATTGCATACCAGTTCCACAACACTTTGTCCGGATACGACTGGGTGAAACCAGAAATATCCTCTTGTGTTATGGCTAACTCAATCCCAGATCTTGTTACAGGCTCTGCTTTGTGTTTTCTTGATATTATCAATGGACTTTGTGGTTTTGAATGAATTTAAGCAGGGAATAATTTCTTTTGTGCTGGGAAACATTTATTAATTCAACATGGAGACACAAACTCAACACATTCGTGTTTTCTAGGCAGAAAGCTAGAGCAACTGTGGCAAACAAACATGATATTTATAAGTGTAACCATGACATTTTTGGTACTTGACAAAGAATACGAGTTTGGTTTTCTACAAAACCAGTTTGACGGTGATTATCTGACTCCATTGCATACCAGTTCCACAACACTTTGTCCGGATATGACTGGATGAGACCAGAAATATCCTCTTGTGTTATGGCTAACTCAATCCCAGATTGTGCTACAGGCTCTGTTTTGTGTATTCTTGATGTTATCAATGGCCTTTATGGTTTTCAATGAATTTAAGCAGGGAATATTTTCTTTTGTGCTGGGAAACACTAACTAGTTATACATGGAGACACAAACTCAAGAGATTCCTGTTTTCTAGGCAGAAAGCTAGAGTAATTGCTGCAGACAAACATGATATTTATATTTGTAAACACGACTTTTTATCCAATTGACCAAGAAAATGAGTTTGCTTTCCACCAAAACCAGTTTGACGGTGATTATCTGAGTCCAGTGCATACCAGTTCCACAAGACTTTGTCAGGCTATGAGTGGATGAAACCAGAAAAATCCTCTTGTGTTATGGCTAACACAATCCCAGATCTTGCTACAAACTCTGTGTTTGTGGTTTCTGGATATTATCAATGGACTTTATGCCTTGGAATGACTTTCAATAGTGGAAATTTCGTTTTGTGCTGGAAATACTAATTAGTTCCATATGCAGACAAAACCTCTACACATTCATGCTTTCTTGGGAGAAATCTAGTGCAACTGAGGCAAACAAACATGATATTTATATGTGTAAACATGACATTTTTGGTACTTGACAAAGAATACGAGTTTGGTTTTCTCCAAAACCAGTTTGAAGTTGATTATCTGAGTCCATTACATATCAGTTCCACAACACTTTGTCAGGATATGACTGGATGAAAACACAAATATCCTCCTGTGTTATGGCTAACTGAATCCCAGATCTTGCTACAGGCTCTACTCTGTGTTTTCTTGATATTATCAATTGACTTTGTGGTTTTGAATGAATTTAAGCAGGTAATATTTTCTTTTGTGCTGGGAAACACTAATTACTTCGACCTGGAGATGCAAACTCAGCACATTCGTGTTTTCTAGGCAGAAAGCTAGGACAAGAGCTTCAAAAAACATTATATTTATATGTGTAAACATGACATTTTTTGCACTTTCCCAAGAATTCGAGTTTGGTGTTCTACAAAACAAGTTTGAGGATGATTTTCTGAGTCCATTGCATACCAGTTCCACAACACTTTGTCTGGATATGACTGGATGAAACCAGAAGTATCCTCTTGTGTTATGGCTAACTCAATCCCAGATCTTGCTACAGGCTCTGCTTTGTGTTTTCTCTATATAATCCATGGACTTTATGGTTTTGAATGAATTTAAGCAGGGAATATTTTCTTTTGTGCTGGGAAACACTAATTAGTTCCACATGGAGGTACAAACTCAGCACAATCGTGTTTTCTTGGGAGAAAGCTAGAACAATTGTGTCAACAAACATGATATTAATATTTGCGAATATAGCTTTTTATAAGACTTGACCAAGAAAATGAGTACTTTTCTCCAAAACCAGTTTGACGGTGATTATCTGAGTCATTGCAGACAAGTTCCACAACACTTTTTCCGGATATGACTGGATGAAACCAGAAATATCCTCTTGTGTTATGGCTAACTCAATCCCAGATTGTGCTACAGGCTCTGCTTTGTGTTTTCTTGATATTACCAATGGACCTTACATTTTGCAGTGAATTTCAGTAGAGGAAATTTCATTTTGTGCTGGAAAATCTAATTAGTTTCATATGCAGACAAAACCTCTATACATTTGTTTTTTCCTGGAGAAAGCTTGAGCAACTGTTGCATACACACATGATATTTATATTTGTAAACATGTCATTTTTTGCACTTGCCCAAAAATATGAGTTTGCTTTGCTACAAAACCAGGTTGAGGGAGATTTTCTCAGTCCATTGCATACCAGTTCCACAACACTTTGTCTGGATATAACTGGATGAAACCAGAAATATCCTCTTGTGTTCTGACTAACTCAATCCCAGATCTTGCTGGAGGCTCTGCTTTGTGTTTTCTTGATATTATCAATGGACTTTATGATTTTGAATGAATTTCAGCAGGGAATATTTTCTTTTGTGCTGGGAAACACTAATTAGTTCCACATGGAGACACAAATTCAACACATTCGTGTTTTCTTGGAAGAAAGCTTGAGCAATTGTGTCAAATATGATATTAATATTTGTAAACATGGCTTTTTACACACTTGACCAACAAATTCAGTTTGCCTTTCTCCTAAACCTCTTTGACGATGATTATCAGAGTCATTGCATACCAGTTCCACAACACTGTTTCCGGATATGACTGGATGAAACCAGAAATATCCTCTTGTGTTATGGCTAACTCAATCCCAGATCATCCTACAGGCTCTACTTTCTGTTTTCTTGATATTATCAATGCACTTTATGGTTTTGAATGAAACTAAGCATTGAATATTTTCTTTTGTTCTGGGAAACACTAATTAGTTCCAAATGGAGACACAAAATCAACACATTCGTGTTTTTTGGGAGAAAGCTATAGCAATATTGGCAAACAAACATGATATTTATATTTGTAAACATAACTTATTTGCGGAGCCAATTGGCGGATAGTGATGACGTGCGCCGTAGTTTGGGAAAATAAATTTTCATAAAAGTGGAGTTACTGTAGCCTCAGGAACAGACTCAAGAATAAACTGCAGATGAAACACGTCTGGATCTATTACAGAAAAATGTTAGCCATCTCTTTTATAAGGTCAAAAACATTAAATTGTGTGTCCTACAGATTCCTTCATAATAGAATTAGTTTCCTACCTTGAAGAGAATAGAGAAATGAAAGAACAAGTTGGGCTTAGAATAGAGAAATGAGGGAGCAAGTCCTAGATTGCTTGCTGACAATAGCAATATCACATGAATACTTAGCAAACAGTTTCAACCATTAGATAACAACTGAAGAAAACATTTACCAGAAGATCCAATGCCTTCTATAAATTTTAAGAATCATGTATTTGGAGCCGGCGCCGCAGCTCACTAGGCTAATCCTCCGCCTTGCGGTGCCGGCACACTGGGTTCTAGTCCCAGACAGGGCACCGATCCTGTCCCAGTTGCCCCTCTTCCAGGCCAGCTCTCTGCTGTGGCCAGGGAGTGCAGTGGAGGATGGCCCAAGTGCTTGGGCCCTGCACCCCATGGGAGACCAGGAGTAGCACCTGGCTCCTGCCATCGGATCACCGCAGTGCACCGGCCGCAGCACGCCTACTGCGGCGGCTATTGGAGGGTGAACCAACGGCAAAAGGAAGACCTTTCTCTCTGTCTCCCTCTCACAGTCCACTCTGCCTGTCAAAAATAAAAAAAAATAAATAAAAATTTAAAAAAAGAATCATGTATTTGGAAACACTTCTTAAATATCTAACATGGTGTAGTTTGTTTAACCAGTATACTTAAGCACAAACATATAAAATGCTTTTAGTTTCTTTCTACCAACAAGTATAAAACATATGATACAGATGAATTAAAATGTATCTTTGATCAAATTTAGCAGCTTAAATTTATGGACAATCTTATCTATAAGCCATTTAAAATAAAATTATTAATAAAATTTTCCCATGTGGGCATACAATATGTACACATATATAACATAACATAATAGACCAATATAGCAATTTTAATAATAGCATTTAAAATCTTTTACACTTTTTTGTAAATTGACAATTGATTTGAATTGCTTTTTGTTTTTAGTAACCTCAGTTAACCATACTTTCTCTCAGTTGGCACTCTTAATACATTATTGGCTTCATCTGTTTACAGAGCCATCCCAAAATACTGACTACATTAGAAGTGCCTGGAAAAAGTCCATAGGAACCTATAGGAGGACAGCTAAACACAGAACCAACAACGCTTTACTTTTATGAGCAGCAAATCATATGTAACTGTGGATGACAAAAGACTTTAAGTCGCCATGTTGAAAATTATAAACTCATCAACCAACAAGAGGCACTTGCTTACTTCACAGTATTTTTGAAAGCACCTGTAGGATTTTACAATTATTTAACCCTTTAGGCCTCTGGGACTTTCTCATTAATATAACTATCATGTCTAGTAACACAAGATCATTAGTCTTTTTAATTCTCAAACATTTGTATTAATAGCATTTTCCATTATAGAAACTTAAAGTTTGGTACCACATCACATCTTGACAGTCCTTCTAATATACTCCAAAGAGCCTGATTAGTTGGTGTCTATAAGATGAGAGACATAGGTCCTTCGATTTTTTCAGTTGGGTCCAAACTGGAAAAGCCAAAGTCCAGGATTTACTGGAAATTTTAGAGTCCAGATTGTTTGAAACTTTGATTTTTTGAATGTCTGTCAAGAATGCCAAGTAGGCTCAAAATCCAAAATATCTGGTTGAAATAAGATTCCTTAAAATCATGACATAATATAGACCAAATTTGATCATTGTAATCATTGTTACAAGGTGATTATTCAAATCTTTGAAAATAAGCACATATTTAAATAACCCATAGCTCTTAATAAAAATTCAGCTGTTTTTGAACAATTAGAATTTAACAGACATCAAGAGAATGTGATAGTTTTCTTTAACACATTGCTTTAGCAGAGCATCAGAGTTTAATTCTATGTCAAAGAGAAACTGAGCTTCCTGTGATCTTTTGCTGTGAGGTTTCCTTCCTTTACCTTCTTTCATATTGATGACCATGTTTCTGTGTTTCTATGTATAACACATCTTTAAACATCTTTTGCAGGGCAGGACGAGTGGCAACAAATTCTTTCAATTTCTGTTTGCTATGAAAAAATCTTTATTTCACCTTCATTCGCAAATGAGAGCTTTGCAGGATATAATATTCTGGGCTGGCAGTTTTTCTCTCTTAATACCTGGGCTATGTCTTGCCATTCCCTTATAGCTTGTAGGGTTTCTGATGAGAAGTCTGCTGTGAGTCTAATTGGAGATCCTCTGAGAGTAATCTGACATTTTCTCTCTTGCACATTTTAGAATCTTTCTTTATGTTTCACTGTGGTGAGTTTGATTACAACATGTCGTGGTGAGGATCTCTTTTGGTCATGTTTACTAGGGGTTCTATGAGCTTCCTGTACTAGGATGTCTCTGTCCTTCTCCAGACCTGGGAAGTTCTCTGCAAGTATCTCTCTAAAAAGGCCTTCTAATCCTTTCTCTCTCTCCATGCCTTCAGAACTCCTAGAACCCAAATGTTGGTTTTTTTAAACAATATCCTGTAGATTCCCAACAATATTATTTAGATTTCTAATTTCCTCTTCTTTTCTTTGGTTTGTATACTTTCCTGTGCTCTGTCTTCTAAGTCTGATATTCTCTCTTCTGCTTCACCCATTCTGTTTTTAATGCACTCTAATGTGTTTGTCATTTGATCTACTGAATTCTTCATTTCATTATGATTTCTCGTCACTATTACAGTTTCTTGTTCTACTAGTTGTTTCATTTCATTTTGATTCCTCCTTAATATTTCATTTTCACGAGAGAGATTTTCTATCTTGTCCATTAAGAATTTCTGTAGTTCAAGAATTTGTTTTTGAGAACTTCTTAATGTTCTTATCATTTTTTTTGAGATCCGCTTTTTGCATTTCTTCTATCTCATCATCTTCATAATCTTGAATTGGGGTGTCTTTTTCATTTGGGGGCGTCATAGTGACTTCCTTGTTCTTGTTACCTCAGTTTTTGTGTTTGTTGTTTGACATATTGGAGATTTTCTTTGGTTTCTTCACTGTGGTGTTTTTTTCTTTTTATACTATGACTCTAGAATAAGTGGACTGTCTGCTTTTGATGGAGCTTTAGAGACTTGAGGTGGGTGTGGCCTGAGAGCTCTGTTTGGTTCCTCAGGGTTGAGGGTGTGTCAAAGGTGACACTCCCAGGTTAGGTGTGGTAAATCTCTCTCTCTCTTTCTTTCTGTTTTTTTTTATTATTATTCAAAAGGGAAGTAATTCCGCACAGCTGAATGGAATTGGAGGTAGTTAGCAGGCGAATGATATACCCACAGGAGCCAAAGATCAGAAGCTCTTTCCCAAGGACCACACAGGGAATCTGTGCTGCCCTCAGTGTGGGCTCCAATTCTCCTGCAGACTCCCACTGGGTTGCCAAGGTTACCAAATTGTAGCATCTCTGGAGAGCACCCACGCGAATTCTGTGGGTTCTCTCCCCCACCGTCTCTTTTTTCAGAGTCTCAGTTCATTAGCACCACGCATTCATTAGATCCTAATCTCCTGTTATTTCACACACCCCCCTCAGAGTCAGGTTTTTCTGCTAGGCTCAGGCCCGGTGCAGACCTGAGTTCGCCCCGCTTATGATGTATGTCCAAAAGGGCGCCTGCTCTTTGTCTTGCTTGCCTTTGAGAGGTGAGTGGAGAGAAACTCGTGTCCGTATCGGCCCCCTCTTTTTTTTTCTCTCTCTCATTCTCTCTTCTAGTTAGCCTGGTGAACTTTTCCCCACAGAGTTTCAAGCCTTGTTCCCTCTAGTCTCCTCTTTCTGTTTCCCTATCGGTGTCTCAGCTATTGAGGTTTGGCTCACCTCACGTTCCAGTGCTGGTGTGTTGAATCTGCCGCTGGTGTCCTGATCTTGGGCTCCCACACTCTCCACACAGGTCCACTGTGAATCACTAGTTCCAGAAGAGTTTCCTCTGCTGTTTCTTCCCCTACTCTTCCTTGAACCTGCAGTATCTCCACTTTTATTAAACTGTCTCTCCCCAGACTATCAGTGTGATCCCTTCCTATTCTGCCATCTTGCCACTCTCCCCTACTTTACTTTAAGAATATGTGCATCTGCTTATGCAAGGTATGCTTATACTTAATTTGTATTTCAAATTCTGACCAACTTGCATCATCATAATGTGCTGGATTTCCAGAAGAAATTTTAAAATATTCCTTGCTTATTTGCACTTTGGATACATCTGGAAAATATAGTTTTGTTTTTCCTCCCTTAAATTTATACTATTTTATATAGAGAGACTTGAAATTTTTCTTCTATAATTTTTTATTGACTGGTTGATAGTTTTCAAATTGTGAGTCAACATGCATGGTTTAATGATTTTCCTATTTTATGTTATGTTTGTGGTTTGGGAATTTGGTTTTCAATAAAACCGTGGATTTTGACCTTGAGCAAAATTTTACTACTGAGAGTTTCACATATTTATTCTAGCAATTGACAGGGATATATTATTTGTGAAGAATTGTTTTAATTCTTGAAACTGGATATTACTGTTACTGTTCCCTTTGTTTCCTTAATTACTTTTACTTATAGTCTATTAATGTTGTTAACATATTAAAATCTATCCTTGTTTGTGGTAATTTTTTTTAAAAGAGCATTTCATTGATACCGACTATTATTTTTGAATAATACATATATTATACTATAATTTTTGAATAATACATACAACATTATTCTATGTACTTTCAGGTTTTATTTTTCTTTTTAATTCTTGAAGTGGAAGCTGTGATGATTGTTTTTTAGTATCTTATTCTAACATATTCATTTAAGGCTACAAATTTTCTATATGCATTGATTTATCTGCAGCCTATGTATTCTTTCAATCCATGTTTGTGCATCCCTAGCTACCTCCCAGTGTCTCCACTCATAGTTGCGTGTAGCCATAACAGGCTACATGTATTTCCATTTCTTTGCTTGAAACACATATGTTGTGATTGTTAGATTAGTACTTCAACCATTAGAGGCAAATTCTTTACATCTGTATGTGCAGGTAATCACAACACATGAGCCACACTTTACATGTCTGCAAAATGGCTATGTTTCCTGCAAATATATCATATTTTTGTGCAAAATCTTGCAATGCTGCATATTTTATAATACATATTTTCCATGATTTTTTGATTATGCATGGATTTCTTATTGTCTAGCACCGAAATAAACTTACATTTTAGTTTCATTCTCACAAATATTTTGAAATCCCCATTGTTCATAAATAAATGATATTTATATTTTAATTTTTAAAATCATAAATGTAATTTTATTTTTCAAATAAATAAATTAAAATTAAAAATTGAAAAGTTATTGGTAGGTTTTAAGCTTGGAATTGTTTTTCCATGTATGTTTCAAATGGATCACTTGTTTTGTTGAGCCTGGGTAGTAGGATGTTATGAGTAAATGCTAAGATACAGAAAGGAGAGAGTAGAAATCTTGCAAGAGAGTGATATGGCTTCTTGAATCAGGGAAGTAACAATAAAGAAAATGAGATCCTTCCTTCACTCACAATATATTAGAAACATCTCATAAATCTTACTGTATGATTATATGTTACAGATGGCATACTTATATATGATTTCTAGGTTTGGATATTGGGCTAAAAGACTGTTTTTATTGACATTATTATAGGAAGTAAAGCTTAAATTAAAAAAAATGGATACATGGGTTAGGAATTATCTAGTAGTATAGGAAATTAATGACTTTCATTGAATAGAGGGCCAGAGAAGAAACAAAGTCTTTACAAAATTTGGAGAATATTTTCCCAATGAGTGGTATGGTACTTCTACTCATTTGATTTGGAGGACTATGAAATGTAAGGAGAGATAAATAAATACAATTCAGAAAGTTCTCATCTTATGGAAGTTAAAGATTTTTCCACTTTCTGATGGTGAAAAAGAGATATAAATTTAATAGAAGCCATACTTATAATTTTTAATAGTGTTCTACTGTTAGGGTAGCAATCTGTGCCATGTGGCAATGGCAGCAAGCCCAAGCTCTGATCAGCCACAGGATCATAAGGGCAAACAACTGTACAGTGTGTCATATTGTTGAGCTGTAATTTTCAGTGAGCCAAGTATATTTTCCCAAATTTTTAAACAAGACACAACTAGTAAGACTGAAAAAAATTGCGAAAACCTCAGGATCACTCAGAGACCAAGTAGGACACGATGAGCTGCAGGCTGGTTTTGCTATTTCTGCAGAGCAAGGTGATGGGAAGTCCTGAAGCCTTTGGGCATGTTGGCTTTGAAAAGTACACCACATATAGACACACACATTGTATACATCTGTGCAAAGCATCCTGTGTTAGGAAAAGTAGACTAGCTCAAGGGATCTAGACCCACTTCCTCATTGGACCATGCTCCTTGTGGGCTCAATAACTTGCCCAGCATGGAGCCCCTGAAGATGGCCAGAATTTTCTATGAGTTGAGGAAATTAAAAATGTAGTTTCATGGGTTTGGCACTGTAGCACATTTGGTTAAGCTGTTGTATACAGAACCAGCATCTCATATGGGCCATAGTTTGACTCATGGCTGCTCTACTTCCAATCCAACTTTCTGCAAATGTGCCTGTGAAAGTGGCAGATAGTTTAAGTCCAGAAGAACTTCTCTTTTAGTCTTGGCAAACTGAGCCCTGGTCATGGCAGCCACTTAGGGAATAAACCAACAGATGGAAACTCTCTTTCTATGTATATCTCTCGATCTCTCTCACTAATTCTGCCTTTCAAATAAATAAATGAATGAATCATTTAAAAATATAGTTCTAACTCATGGTAGACAGAGGTCAGAGACATAAGGATGATCACTACTTCTCCTGTTCTGAATGTTGACTTGGGGGTCTTTGGATGAGAGTCATTTTTTGTTGTTGTTGCTTTCTTCTTTTCCATTTTATCCTTGACTTTCATTTTTTCTTGTTACAATGATTCTCCTTGTTTACAGGTTGTTTTGACCTCAATTTTTTATTTTCACCATCTCCAATTCTTTAATTTCTTGTGCTTGGATAAGAGTAAGATGACCACTTGACTTTTTCTTTGACTTTACAACTTTCACTGTCTCTCTTTGATTCCCCTTGGAAGTCATAGAGGCATTTTCTTGGGAACTAACACTGTCTCCACCTTAATCAGAAATCAGCTTCTGCTTCTGCTTTCTCCTAGGGTTCTTAGTGGCCAGCAGGTCTCTGAATGTTTCTGCTTTACAGCTCCTTTTATTCTTCTTGTTGATATTGGTGATATTGGTGATTGGCATTCTTTCTTTCCTGATTCAGTAGCTGCATCAGTACCTTCACCACCAAGGCCTTCATCTGGTGTTACTCATTGGCATGATTTGCTCAGGAGGCTCTGGATGGTATTGCTTTGAAGGACTGAGGCTTGGGGGCACAAGGCCCTTTTCTTGGTTTTCTGACATTTGGTGCTTCATGTGGACTCTTTTTACCTGTATTAGGAAGAATTTCTGCTGCTTGTTATTCCTTTATCTCCTGCTTGGCATCTGAGGAATCACTTGGTCACAGTAGAGGTAACTAGAAGGATGATATATGGGCTGGGAGTAGCTTTTGACATCAGAAAACAGACAACAGTAAATCTAGGGTACTCTATAATTTACCCTGTCACCCAGTACAGGTTAAAACCAATGTGGGACTGAGTTGGCCATCTGGGGACCTTCAGATCTCTGTTCACTCTCTGAAGAGCTGTTTCTGCTATCTTTACTACTGCCTGAGCTCATGGGGTCTTTGGTTTTGGTGTTCCCTGAAGGAGGGGCTCTAGTCTGCTAGCTCTTAATTTTTCCTTTTCTTTTGGTAACTATGTCATGGACATAGGCACTCTGAGGATTCATCACAGTGAGTATCCCACAGAACTGTCATGCCAGTTAAAGACTGGCAGTAGGAGGCTGGGCTTCCCTGTGTTTCTAGAAAAGGAGCACAGGGAAGCTTTCTCAGCAGGAAGGGAAATAGATTCTTTGTCACCTGCATGGCTGTTACCTCTTATTTCTTTCATCTGATACCCTACTAGACTCATTGTTGCTGCTCATCCCAGGGACTATCCTTGGGTGGGCAATGGTTAATATACTGGCTGTTATGGAGCTGAGGTTTGCATTGCCAGGATAACTCCATCCATGCTGATAAGCTCCTGGCTGTGCTAGCTGAGATCCTGGCCTTCCTCAGGGTGTTCAAAGCCTGCACTTAGGTCACAGCTGGACCAACTTCTGATTACTGTGAGCAGAGATCAAAAGATAGTAATCACTTGGCTCAAAGGCAACTCCTCATCACTGCTCTCTGAAGTTATATTGCCTTCTTCTCTAAAAGCTCTGAGATGGGCCGGTGCCGAGGCTCACTCAGCTAATCTACCACCTGCAGCACTGGCAACCTGGGTTCTAGTCCCAGTTAGGCCACTAGTTCTGTCCCGGTTACTCCTCTTCCAGTCCAGCTCTCTGCTGTGGCCTAGGAGTGCAGTGGAGGATGGCCCAAGTCCTTGGGCCCTGCACCCTCATAGGAGACCAGGGGGAAGCACCTGGCTCCTGGCTTTCGATCAACGCAGTGCACCGGCCGTAACTCTGTCCAAAAAAAAAGAAAAAAAAGTTCTGAGATGAAGGCCTTGGTTCTGACACTTTTGAATTATTGTCCTTGTGAGGGCAGAAGGCTTTAGCCAAGGTCATGGCTGCAGGTGTCTATTCTTCAAAGTCTTCCTCCTCTTCACTAGTTATCTGAGGCTTCTTATGATTTTGGCACATGGGCCAAGGGAATGCAGACCCTGCCTTCCCAGGGAATCTCAGTCCAGCATCTTTCTCTGAGGGCCTCCTGCACACAGTGATCACAGCTCTGCTCTGGGAAATTTTTCCCAAGGGCTTCCCCTGAGCTGGACCCATGGTTGGGTCATAACTATCATTGTTTTCATATTTCTCTCTAACTCCACAGTGGTCACTCTAAAAAAAGTAGAAATATAATTCTCAAACTTTTTTTTGCTATGGTCCATAGTCCAATAACAGCAGCTCTCACCTTCTTTAATCATCACAGTACACACCTGTTAATATGTAAATCCATGTGCAAACAAGCAAGTACAAGATCTAATGTGCTTTAGTAACCCCAAGGTGGGGTTGGCTTAAAAAATTGGGGGCCTGTGTTAGATAAGAACAGAAGTCCCAGAGGCAAAGGCTGGATCCAAGGGACTGGGAGAGTGACAACTAAGCAAGTGGCAAGGCTGTTTGGAAGGAAGATGAGTTAAGGGCCAGCACCGTGACTCTATAGGCTAATCCTCTACCTGTGGCACCAGCACACCGGGTTCTAGTCCCGGTCAGGGTGCCGGATTCTGTCCTGGTTGCCCCTCTTCCAGGCCAGCTCTCTGCTGTGGCCCAGGAATGCAGTGGAGGATGGCCCAAGTGCTTGGGTCCTGCACCCCATGGGAGACCATCCCATGTCTCCAAAGATGGAAGTAAGAACAGAGTGTATTGGGCACCAAGGCATCAAACCTAGGCAGGAGAACCCAAGGCTACAGGCAGAGGCAAGTTAGGTAGCCTGTCAAGAAAAATGTCAGAACAATTTGGCATGCAGCAGGTACCAAATAAAAGTTGGCACCTTCAGCCTGAATAAAGTATATGACCTACAGTGTGTGCAAGCCACATTTCCTTCATGAAACATCCCCTGGAGCAAATGATCTGCAGAAGGAGCACTTTACAGTCTTCTCAGCTAAGAGGCTCATTTTCCCTTTGGATTTTGCCTTTATCATCTGTATTTTGCCGAGGATTATTGCTGCTGCAATTTTTTTAGCACAGGACCACATCAACATTGTGGCCCTCGTGAAAGAAAAAGATCCAAACACCAGACACAAGAAACTAAAAGGTCACTGGAAAAAAACTAAAGGTATGTGGTTTGTTTTCTGGACATCCTGTTGTTATCTGGACATACTGTAACAATAGGCTTGGTCTAGGGTGATAACTACAAATTTAGCACTGAATATAGTGGGAGTAACCCTCAGACCCTGAGGAATGCAATGATAGACTTTCTTTTAATAAAGATTCATTCATTTATTTGGAAGGCAGATTTATACCTAAGGAGGGACACACACACGGGGGAGAGAGAGAGAGAGAGAGAGAGAGAGAGAGAGAGAGAGAGAGAGAGAGAGAAAGAAAGATATTCATTCACAGATGGCTGCAATGGCTGGGACTGGGCCAGGCAGGAGCCAGGAGCCAAGAGCTTTTGTGTCTCCCACATGAATATCAAGTACCGAAACACTTGAATCATCTTCCACTGCTTTTCCCAGGCCATTAACAGGAAGCTGGGTCAGAATTGCAGCAGCCAGTATGTGAACTGGTGTACATATGGGATGCCAGAAGTTCAGGTTGGAGCATTAGCTGCTATCTTGCAACACCAGCCACACACACACACAACAAATTATTGTCTGCTTGCTTGGAGTACACTTATTTAATCACGATGAATTATTTCTTTCATTTCTAAATGACTAAGCAATTAAAAAACACAAAACATACCAGTAAATTTTATATCTAGATAAATGATTAATACCTTTTATTTTAAGTTATCCATACAATATTTGGGACTTAATTGTGCCAAAATAAAGCTATTTATTTGAAATCCCTATTTAAAAGGGAATTCTGTATTTTATCAGTAATCACATGTTCGTCCTTCAAGCCTTGAAGAAAAGGTTGGGAGAACTTCTCCCATGCTACTCAGGGATTCTCCTTGAGGATAAGACAGATTTTGTTTATTACTAGCACCAGAAATAACCTAGATTTCTTTCCCTCTCAAGTTTTATTTAAATAAGTAATTAAATTGAATTGATACATCTCACTTATAGATCACATTTCCCAGTTTTGTAAACAAGAAATTAGAGGTTCACAGTCAGTCCTATTTTCTTAAAACCATTTCTTGTACTCATTCTTTCTGGAATGCCAAGAAAAGAGTTAGCAAGAGGTTATTGAACACAATCAGCTTGCACCCATTTACCTCATATGGCCCTGAAAAGTGAGCAAGGAAACCATAGCTGTTTTATCCCAGTAGAGAACATTAATGTCTGCTGCCATAATTCAGAATCCAGAACAGTTAGTCTTCATATTCTTCAGTATATTTTCCAAAGTTATAGTACATTGGTAGTCTCTTTTTTAAATTCTTTACTCCACAAAGGCCTATGGATACAGTTTACAAGAGAACTTCGTTTTTAGAAAGTATTACATTGGAAAAGCTGATCTCTCTTCCAAAAAAAGAACTGCTATGCAATATATAGTGTGTCCACTTGTTAGATATCCATGTGCAAGTCTATTGCTACATGAAAGCACTTTGTTAATCCCAAAAAAGCCCAATCTCTAAGTAGGGGAATTTGATTAGAGCATCAACTGTACCTGGACAACTCACAAACACATAGCTCAACAGGTAGGCAGCATCTTCATGCAACAAAAAAGCATCCTTACTCTGTGAATGTTCAGTCCCCTCCAAGCAGGATGTGTGCTTTGCTGAACCAAATGAGGGCAGCCTTTGAGTCTCTACTCTGCATAGGCTGGGGCATTTTGTTTTGTAAACAAACTAAACTATAGGCATATGTGGCCCATCGTGCAGCTGTTAAATATGATGATGATGATATGACAAAATAGTTAGATGTTTGTGCTGAGTGCCATCTAGGAGGCAATAAAAATATAGGTGATTACAGCAATATAAAGCAATGGCAATAAAAGATAAGATGGAAAACATCAACATATAAATGGTGATTGTGGGAGCGTTATGCTTTTAATTTTTTCTTTTGTTTCATTTTCTAAAAGCTGCTATATTTTAATTTTGAAACATAATGTAAAAGGAATATTTTTCAATAATTACATAAAGAACAGGTATTTTTGAACTATTACAGAACCAGAAATAAATCTTAAGAAAACCCAAAGCAGAAAAAGTAAACAAATAGGACCAAAATCTTAACAACATTTGAAAAGTCACAGGTATTTTAAGTTTTACATATTAATTGGCACCCCATGATGCTTATGTGATGAAGTCTCCTGTTTCCTTGAAGAGCTGGACTGGACTGGACAGGCTATTCTGGAACAGGATATGTGGTAGTGAACACAGGAGGGGAGGCATTCATGCTAAGGGTAAACAACAGGATATAGGAATAGAGGTGGGAAAACATACTTGTTCAATTAAAGAAGGGCAATTTAGAAACTATTCTCAAAAATAGATGTAGGTACCTCAGAAGTGATAATTAACAACCATCATACTGGAAGTATTAAATTCAATTTCTGATTTTTTTATTTTTATTTTTATTTTTGACAGGCAGAGTGGACCGTGAGAGAGAGACAGAGAGAAAGGTCTTCCTTTTGCCGTTGGTTCACCCTCCAATGGCTGCCACGGTAGGCGTGCTGCTGCCGGTGCACCGCGCTGATCCTAAGGCAGAAAACAGGTGCTTCTCCTGGTCTCCCATGGGGTGCAGGGCCCAAGCACTTGGGCCATCCTCCACTGCACTCCCTGGCCACAGCAGAGAGCTGGCCTGGAAGAGGGGCAACCGGGACAGGATCGGTGCCCTGACTGGGACTAGAACCCAGTGTGCCGGCACCGCAAGGCAGAGGATTAGCCTAGTGAGCTGCGGCGCTGGCCAAATTTCTGATTTTTTTAACTTTAAAGGTGGAATTATAACATGCTGTGTATGCTTTCAAGGAAAATATATCTGTTGTTTATGCAAGTATATGTATACCATACACATGTATGAGCTGTGTAAAGCAAAGAAGGACCATACTGACAAGGTGTTTTAATCTTCTTCACCTGGTATTGGAGCAGAGCATCCAAGCCCGATGATTTCTTATTCTATTGAGCCCTAACATGTTTTGTCTTTTTTAATTTTTAAATTTATTTTTATGTTTACACCTGACAGGGAGAGTGAGAAGAAAAGTAGAAGGCAAGAGGGGAAGAGGAGAGGGAGGAGAGAAAAGAGTGTTTCTATTCACAGGTTCACTTCCAAAATATCTGCAACAGCCAGGGATAGGCTGTGCCAAAGCTAGAAGCCAGGGATTCCATCTGTTTCTCCAGTGTGTGTGGCTGGGACCAAACTACTTGGGCCATCAACTACTGCCTTCCAGGGTCTGCATCTGAAGAAAGCTGTAGTTAGGAGCTCAAGTTGGGAATGGAATCCACTCTGAAATAGGATTCTTGTGTCCTAATAGGCATCTTAACCTCTAGGGTGAATGATGCCAGCCCCTGCCTTTATTTAAGCAATATTCATGGTAAATAGATGTCATGCTTATTTTGAATGTCTAGAAGATTTTGAGTTCACTTAGGGCAATCCTAGACATGATCTATTTTGTTTTATGCATATCAACATTAGGAGATGCTACTCTTCCTCAATCTCTATTTTTCAAATTTGTGTGAAACAAGGAACATAGATCAGAAGGGTGACAGTCACTACCAATGATGAATTGTTCCCCTTAACACTCAAATTCTGTGTTAAAATTATGATGTGTAGTACTTTAGACTGTGACTTATTTGGTAGGAGAGGTTATACTAGAACACAATGGGTCACAACCCAATATGGATGGTGTCCTTATGAGATGGAGAGTTTTGGAGGCAGACATGGGCACAGGCAGAATACAATGTGAAAGTGAAGGCAGAGATAAGGGTGACATGTCTGCAAGCCAAGGACACCATAGAGTGTGAATAATCCACATGGAACTAGGAGAGAGTCCTGGAGCATATTACTCTCCACAGCCTTCAGAAGGAGCCAGCCCTGATGAGCTTTATCTCAGACCTGCAGACTCCAGAACTGGGGGCAGTGCACATGTTTTGTGTGGAATCATCCAGGGTATGGGACTTTGTGATTGAAGCCCTGGAAAACTAGCAAACAACAAGGAATCCTTCCTACTTTCTCAAATGCAGTCTGACAACTCAGAAGAGTTAAAACTAATGCAATCATTTACCAAATGCTTGGAGACAGGACTGTAGTGAATCCTACAATGATTTTTCATGAAACCCTGGAGCTACATTCTAAAGCTCATTTATCCAGATCCAAATGCAGACTCTGTTGTCAGAGAAATCACAAAGATAAATGAGGAAGCAGCTCCCAATTGATGTGGAACAGACTAAATATAGCACTCATTCTACCTAAATTTTACACATTTATCATTTTGTGTTACATACATGAGGGTAATTTGAAGTTTCATGATAAAAATAGAAATACAGGATGTCTGTTTAGCTGCAAAATTTTGAAATTTATGCATGATAATTCATAACATTTCCATAAACTTTTGAAGAACTCCTTGTTTCTCTGGATTTTAAATTTTTCAACAAAATGAGCTAATTTTTAGTTCCATTTTCAATGTTTTTAAAATAATTTATTTGAAGGGTAATGAGAGGGAGGTGAAGAGAGAGGGGAGAGAGAGAGAGAGAGAGAGAGAGAGAGAGAGAGAGAGAGAGAGACTATTCATTTTTAAATTTTAGTTCGTTCTCCAAATACCCACAACATCTCAAACTGGAACAGGTTACAAGCATAAATTAGAAATTAAGCTCAAGTCAATGTGATACACCACATAAAAATGGCAAAAGAAGAACCATATTATTATCTCAATAGCTGCAGAGTAAGTATTTGATAAACTACAATAACCTTTCATGATGAAAACTCTAAGAAAATTGAGTTTACAAGGAACATTCTTCAGCATACTCAAGGCAATTGATGACAATCCCACCACCAGCATCATTTCAATGGAGGGAAAGTTGAAAGCATTCCCACTGAGATCTGGTACCAGGCAGGGATGACCATTCTCATCATTGCTATTCAATATAGTACTGGAAGTTTTAGCCAGAGACATTAGACAATAAAAGGAAATCAAAGGGATACAAATTGGGAATGAAGAAGTCAAACTATCCCTACATTCAGACAACATGATTATGTAGGGATCCAAAGAACTCTACTAAGAGATTATTATAACTCATAAAAGAGTTTGGTTAAGTAGCAGGATTTAAAATCAACACTCAAAAATCAACAACCTCTGTATACACAGACAATATCACAGCTGAGGAAGAACTTCTAAGATTTAAAAAAAATCAAATATCTTGGAATAAATGTAATCAAGAATGTCAAATTTCTCTTTAATGAGAATTATAAAAACTTAAAAAGAAACAGAAGAGGATACAACAAATGGAAAAACATTGCATGTTTATGAATTGGAAAAATCAATATCATCAAAATGCCCATTATTCCAAAAGCAATTCACAGATTCAATGATACCAATTGAAATACCAAAGACATTCTTCTCAGATCTAGAGGAAATGATGCTGGAATTCATATGGAGGCACAGGAGACCTTGAATAACTAAAGCAATTAATACAGCAAAAACAAAGCTGGAGGCATGATAAGCAGTATGGTACTGGACAAAACAGATGGATAGACCAATAGAACAGAATACCAGAAATCAATCCAATCATTTACAACAACTTATACTTGATCAAGTAGCTAAAATCAATTCCTGGAGCAAGGGCAGTTTATTCAACAAATGGTACCATATAAACTGGATTTCCCCATGCAGAAGTATGACACAAGACCCCTAATACACATCTTACACAAAAATCCACTCAACATGGATTAAAGATCTAAATCTATGACCCAACACAATCAAATTATTGCAGAATATCACAGAAACCCTTCAAGATATTGGCACAGGCAAAGATATTTTGGAAAAGACTCCAGAGGCACAGGTAGCCAAGCCAAAATTAACCTGGATTATATCAAATTGAGAATTTTCTGTACTGAAAAAGAAACAGTCAGGAAAGTAAAGAGGCAACCAACACAATGGGAGAAATTATTTGCAAACTATGCAACTAATAAAGGATTAATAACCAGAATCTACAAAGAAAATAGGAAACTCTACAACAACAAAGCAAACAACCCAGTTAAGAAATGGGCAAAGGACTTAAACAGACATTTTTCAAAAGAAGAAATCCAAATGGTCAACAGACAAATGAAAAAAATGTTCAGGATCACTAGCTGTCTAGGAAATGCAAAAACCACAAGGTTTCACCTCATCCCTGTGAGAATGGCATTCATATAGAAATGAAAAAAACAACAAATGATGATGAGGAGGTGGAAAGAAAGTTACCCTAATTCACTGTTGGTTGGAATGTAAACTGGTTAAGACACCATGAAAAACAGTTTGTAGAAACTTCAAAAATCTGAATATAGACTACCATATGACCCAGGCAATTCACTCCTGGAAATTTACCCAAGGGACATGAAATCAGTAAACAAAATAGCTGTCTGCACCTCAGTGTTCATTGCAGCTCAATTCACAAGAGCTAAGACAGGGAATCAACCTAAATGCCCATTAATAAAAGACTTGATAAAGATATTATGTGATATGTACACTGTGAAATACTACACAGCAGTTAAAAAAGATATATCCATCATTAACAGCAACGTGGACCAATCTGGAAAACTTCATAGTTAATGAAATCAGTCAGTCCCAAAAGGGACAAATACTATATGTTCTCCCTAATCTATGAGAACTAATAGTGCATCTAAAATGAAAGCTGTAGAAGTGAAATTGACATTTTGAAAAACAAGGACTTGAACATCCTCATCATGACTTTGGGGAACTTTTTTTTATTTTTATTTTTATTTTTATTTATTTATTTGTTTTTAAATTTTTCCTTTTCTTCATACTATATATGAACTCTTTAACATACAGTTAATCCTATATATATATTTATGTATATATATATATATGTAAATTAGATCTCAGTAAAAATAAAAGAGGATAAGATAGGGAGGAGGAAGTTTCTAACTGTAAAGTTGTAAAATGCCATCTTAATTGTTAAAGTGACCATATTAGGTGTTAAATTGAACATAAATATAGGATTAAGTGTTAAAGAAACCATATAAATTGTGTCAAGTGCCTGTTAATAACAAAAACAGAATGGAACATGGGAAGCAGTCCAGACAACAGGCTTATTGAATGAAAATGGCTTTAAGTAACTCCCTGAACTCAGAATCAGCCCTTACGGCATTCAGATGGGGCTGAAAAGCTCATGAGAGCAATGCAGGCATGGAAAGCCAAGACACTGTGGCAAAAATATCCTACATGAAGGATCTCTGTGAATGAGACCCCAGTGAAAAGAAGGGGCCATTAAAGAAGGATGTGTTTTTCTCTGAAGTGAGGAGGTGAACTTCCCTTTGCTTATGGCTTTGTCTAAATAATGGCAGAGAGTGTGGTTACAAAAGGATTCCATAGCCTTGACAGCTCATGGCAAGAGCCTCGGATGATCACTGAGGTCATAAATAAGAGTTTAAATTTTTAAATTAACAATATAAGTCACTGTACTTACTCCCTATGTAGTACTTCTGTCCTTAATGAGTTGTACTATAAGAACTGCAAATCTTGTTCTCATTTTTTTTACATTGTGTGTAGGTATATGTGTAAGCTGTTGAAAGCTTTACTTAGTGTAGAGTTCATCTTCTGTATATAAAGTTAATTAAAAATGAATCTTAAAAAAGAATGGGATGGGAGAGGGAGTAGGAGGTGGGATGGGAGTGGGAAAGGGAGGGTGGGTATAGGGGGAAAACCAATATACCCCTAAAGCTGTACCTATGAAAATTGTATTCATTAAATAAAAGCTTTAAAAATAAAAAATATAAAAGATAGAAACACACACACACAAATAAACCAACCACTGTGATGTCAAGTCATAAAAGCCAATGTGATGCCACAAATCCAATGTTGTTACATCATAATCAATTGATATATACTAATCCACCATTGAGATACTATAATCAGTAGTGTTGAGATAAAACACTCATGATGTCATAAATCAGTATTGTGGTGGCATAAAGTATTGTACTGCAATGAAACAGAATACTAATGATAGAAACCAACCATTCTGATGTTACAAAACTACCATGGTGACATTATGATCAATTACAATGCATAAACAATCCTAATGATATCATAATGAAAATTGTGATTTCATAAAACTACCATTTTGGTGTCATAATTGTGAAGTCATTGAAATAATTGGGACATCATAATCTTACCATTATGACATCATAATTAATTGTGATCTCATAAAGTAACCATTATAATGTCATATTAAATTGTGAAATAATAAAAACCATCATAGTGTCATAAACCTATAATTATGATTTCTTAGTCAATTGCTATGTCATAAACCAGCATTTTGATGGTATCATCAGTTGTGATGTCATAAAACACAATATTGATATTATGACCAATTCAGCTATAATGAAAACTATTTTGACATCATACACTAATATGCTGCCATGAATATGTAATTGTGATATCATAGATAAAACATTATGTAGTCATGACAAAATAGTGAGCCCATGAATATCATTGTGATGTCATAAAACTGCCATTGTGAGGTAATAATCAATTGGGATATCATAAATGAACACTGTATTGACATGACTTTCCACTGTGGTGCCATCATCATTTGTAAAGTCATGAACAAATATTCTGACATCATAAGCCTCCATTTTGATGTCATAAAACTGCCAATATGATGTTATAATCAACTGTGATGTAATTAAAATCATTTTGAAGTCAATACCTATTATATGAAAAACCATGATATAAATGACATAAAGCTATAATTGTAATGTCATAATCAATTCTGCTATCATAAAAATCCTTATAAATTCCTAAACAACTAGGATATGATAATCATACACCTACAATTGTGATGTCTTAATCAACTGATGCACAAACTCCATTATGATATAATACATCTACTAGAATGAAGTCTAAATCAGTTTGTGATGCCATAAACTATAGTTATGATAATAGCAACATTTATGCCATATAAGCTATTGTGATGCTGTATCAGTTGTGATATCATAAAACATCTTTATCATGCTGAAACCAATTATAATATCATAAAATCTACTTTGATTCCATAAATCAATATTGTGATAGCATAGCATACAATTGTGTTGCAATAAAGCTACTATTGTTATGTCATAATCAATTGTGATGTCATATAAGTCAACTGTGATATAAATAACCATTTCAATGCCATAACCCATTTGATATCATGATCAATATTGCAGTCATAAAAGCCACATGGATGTTATGAACCTATCATTGCAACACTAAAACCAATTGTGATGTCAATAAAGCATTGTGATGCTATAAAGATACTATTGTGAAGTCATAGTAAGTTGTGAATAAAACCATCATAGTGCCACAAGTCTAACTTTAGGAAGTCATAATCAGTTGTGATGTGTTAAACTACCATCGTGGTAGGATAATCAATTATGATGTGTTAAATTGCCATTGTGGTAAGATAATCAATTGTGATATCATGAAAACCATTGTTTTGCTTCAATGTTATGATGCAATAAACCAAAAATTGTCATGTCACAAACCAACTGCTGTGATGTCATAATCAATTGTAAAGTCAAAAATACCATTGTGACACTATAAATCTAGCATTGTGATGTCACATTGTTATTCCATAGACCACCATTTGGTGTCATAATCAATTGTGGTGTCATGAAAACCACTGTGATAACATATACTAATTGTGATTTATACTGTGATAAATAGAAAATGTTATTTCATAAACCAGATACTATGTTGTCATTATTATTATTAATTGAACTTTGAAGCCATAAAAGCCATTGTGGCATAACATACCATTGTGATGTAATAATTGTGATATAATAAACCACCATTGTGATGTTATGATGTTATAAACTTTGTGATGCCATAAAACTTGTTATGATGTTATAAACATTTATGATATCATAGAAATCAGAGTGAAATCAAAATCTGTTGTGATGCTGTAAAACATTTTGATGTCCTAAGCTGCCATCATTGTCTCATAATCAGTTGTGATGACATAAGACTCTGGTGATGTAATAATTGGAATGTGATAAACCACCATTATGATATCATATTTTTAAGAAGATACCAGGGGAGTGATACATTTTGAGCAATTTACATATGAGTGTGAATTTTAAGAACCATAACAACAGCAATGTTCCAGAAAACTTGAGTGTAAATCATGTTTGAAATAATATCCAATTTTGAAGACTACAAAGGGTTTCTGGATCTTTCAATGGACATCTGTAGCAAATCTTTCCTAAAACGATCTGTTTGCAATACAAGTAATATAATCTGATTTGTCTCCTGAATAAATTTCTTTTAGCTTAATGTTATCCTAAAGCAAGATATCCTGGCTGGCGCCGTGGCTCACTTGCTAAATCCTCTGCCTGTGGTGCCGGCACCCCATGTTCTAGTCCTGATTGGGGTGCTAGGTGCTAGTCCAGTTGCTGCTCTTCCAGTCCAGCTCTCTGCTGTGGCCAGGGAGGGCAGACGGAGGATGGCTCAAGTGCTTGGGTCCCTGCACCCACATGGGAGACCGGGAGGAAGAACCTGGCTCCTGGCTTTGGATAAGCACAGCGCCAGCAGTGGTGGCCATTAAGGGAGTGAACTGATGGAAGGAAGACATTTCTCTCTGTCTCTCTCTCACTGTCTATAACTCTTCCTGTCAAAAAAGAAAAAAATAAGTTATCCTTGTAAACACCTGAGAATAGTTTAGGAAGGTGAGAGTCTATGTGACCCCCTAAACTAAATAAGCAACATGTTTCTGGGTCTGCAAATAGTACAACTTATGACTACCTGAGTTACAAGGTTCAAGCCAACCATCAAGTATATTTCAGGACTTCATGCTAGTGTCATGCTTGGGGTAAAGGTCTGAAATCTGCCTATTAGAGAATTTTTGTGTTTTTAATCCTCAATACACTAAAGTTTGGGAATCACTATTTTTAAAGATTTTGGGCCCTCATTATACATCAACATTGATTTATATGAAGTCATAGGTAGTTTTGCCCTATTGCCAAGATGGTGGCATGATTTCAAGACCCTGGGGGAAAAAGCGCCCTATACAACTCAATTCTCTCAACGTCTATGGAGTGTGCCTGCATTTTGGAGCTAGAGTAATAAAGAAATAGAAAACACCTTCCTTGTCTCAGGGGCTTGGCCTACCAATGGCAATGAAATGAAAAAGAGAGAATTCTATAATGGATACATCAAGTGATTTGAGGCTATCTGGAGCATTTTCTGAGTGAAGCTGAGGCTTACCAGCTCACAGTAATGAATGTTCACATCTCATATCATTCATTTTCTCTAAACAATGATTTCACATGCCAATTCCAATGAGACAAGAGGGGAAGGTGCATGTATGGATATATCAGAGAGGCAGGAGTGTGATGTTCTGAATACCTTTCCTTCACCCTTGTCCCTCAGAGAAGCACTAGAATCCATCTGCAACACTGTGAAAGTCAGGTATAGGTGCTATAATTTCTGGAGGACTCAAGAAAAACTTTACAAAGATGAGATTTGGATTAGAACCTAAAAGATGACCAGGAATTCCCAGATGGAGAAGGGAGGGGTACTCCAAGGAAAGTGGATGGTGTGATGGCTTGGGTATGCAGAAATAAATCCATGATGCAACCAATGAATGGCAAGAGTTCACTCATTCTGTTGGACATAGGTTGAAAGCAGAGAAATTCACTCAACTTATTTCACACAAAAGGGTACTATAGATTGCTAAAAAGTCAGTGATTGTGGAAACATGGGCAAATAATGAAGAAAATGAGATATGCATGCCACATTAGTGTCTGTCACAACTACTCAACTCTGGTCTCAGGTATAATAGACAATAATGGCTGGCCATGTGCCAATAAAATTTTATGGTCATTCAAGTTTGAATTCCATATAATTTCCACTTGTCATGAAATAATATTATTCTTTTTGTTTTTTAAACCATGAAAATTGCCAAACAATTCTTTAAAAACTGTTACTTGGAGCTAATGTAGTGCAGAAAGTTAAACTGTGGCATGCAATACCAACATCATATATGAGCTTCTGTTTTGAGTCACAGTTGCTTCACTTCCAATACAGTTCCCTAGTAAGACATCTGCAAAAGGGGTGGAGGATGTACCAAACATTTGGGTCCATATCACCCATATGGAGACCTAGGAGGAGTTCCAAGCTTTGGCCTGGCCCAGCGCTCCTTGTTGCTGTGGTCATTTGGGATGTAAATCTGTGGATAGAAGTCTCTCTCTCTCTCTTTCTCTCATTCGTGTATGCATCTCCCTCTCTATAACTCTGTCTATAGAATAAATAATTCTTACTCTACAGTTAAAAGACACAGACTGGCTGAATGGATTAAAAAACAAAACCAATCTAATTGTTGCTTACAAGAAACACATCTTTCCAACAAATGTGCATGCAAACTGAAAATGAAATGTCAGAAAAAGTTATTCCATGGCAACAAAAATCAAAAAAGAGTGGGCATAGCCATCTTGATATCAGACAAAACAGACTTTAATACAAAAATTGTTAAAAGACACAAAGAGGGGCACTATATAATGATTAAGGGACCAATTCTACAGGAAGATGTAACTATCATAAACATATATACACCTAATTACAGGGCACCAGGTTATATAAAAGATATGTTAAGAAAAATAAAGGGAGACTTAAACTCCAGTACAATAGTACTGGGGGACTTCAATACTCCACTATCAGCAATGGACATATCAACCAGACAGAAAATCAATGAGGAAATAAAAGATTTAATCAACACTATAGACCAAAAAGATCTAACAGATATCTACAGAACTTTTTATCCTATACTTAAAGAATACACATTCTTCTCAACAGTGCATGGAACTTATTCTAGGATTGACCACATACTAGGCCATAAAGAAAGCCTCAGCAAATTCAAAAGAATTGAAATCATACCATGCATCCTCTCAGACCACAATGAAATGAAGCTGGAAATTAACAACTCAGGAATCCCTAGAGCATAATCAAACACATGGAGACTAAACAACATGCTCCTGAATGAACATTGGGTCATAGAAGAAAGCAAAAATAAGTCAAAAACTTTCTGAAAGCAAATGAAGATAACAGCACAACATATCAAA
Source organism: Lepus europaeus (assembly GCF_033115175.1). Lineage (NCBI taxonomy): Eukaryota > Metazoa > Chordata > Mammalia > Lagomorpha > Leporidae > Lepus > Lepus europaeus. The sequence goes on along the minus strand of NW_026909213.1, from coordinate 1,592,828 downwards.
ACTTATGGGCTATAGCAAAAGCAGTGTTAAGAGGAAAGTTTATAGCAATAGTTACCTACATCAAGACATTGGAAAAACACTAAATAAATGAGCTATCAATGCATCTCGAGGATCTAGAAAAACTACAGCAAACCAAACCCAGAACTAGGAGAAGAGAAATAATTAAAATTAGAGAAGAAATCAATGGAATCGAATCCAAGAAACATTACAAAAGATCATCAAAACAAAGAGGTCGTTTTTTGAAAAAATTAACAAAATTGACACACCATTGGTCCAACTAACCAAAAAAAGGAGAGGGAAGACCCAAATCATTAAAATTAGAAAGAAATTGCACAGGTAACAAAAGACACCACAGAAATAAAAAGACTCATCAGAAATTACTAATGGGAAATCTATCAAAAATTATAGATTCCTGGACACATACAACCTACCTAAATTGAACCATGAAGACATAGAAAACCTAAACAGACCCATAAACAAATCAGAAATTGAATCAGTGGTGAAGGCTCTCCCAATGAAGAAAAGCCCAGGAACAGATGGATTCACTGCTGAATTTACCAGACATTTAAAGAAGAACTAACTCCAATTCTTCTCAAACTATTCAAAACAATTGAAAGAGAGGGTATCTTCGCAAATGCTTTCTACAAATACAACATTACCTTCATTCCTAAACCTGAAAAAGATGCAGCTGAGAAAGAGAATCACAGAAAATCTCCCTGATGAACATAAACACAAAATCCTCAATAAAATTCTGGCCAATAGAACTCAACAACACGTCAGAAAGATCATCCATCCAGACCAAGTGGGAAATCATGGTTGTATCATAAAACTATCTCTATGATATCCTGAACAATTGTGAAATCATAAAAAAACACTGTGACATAAATGTCCATTATGGAGTCATAATCCACTGTGATGTCATAAACCAAAAACAATGACTAGAAGACTACTATTTTGATGTCATAATCAATAGCAAATTTATAAAAATCATTGTGGTGTCATAAACCTACATTGTGGTGTAATAATAAATTGCAATGTCCTGAATAACTTTTTGTGGTGTCATAATGACCTTAGTGATGTAATCAAACTACCTCTGTGAATTCGTTGAACCAATGGGACATCATAAACTTGCCATTGTTATATCATAATCAATGATGATGTTATGAACCTCCATGCAATAATAAAATATATTATGATGTTAAAACTATTCTTATGTAATAAACCAATATGCTGATGTCACAAGCACTCTGATGCCATAATAAATTTTCATTCACTATCATCATCCTGTTATAATCAATTGTGATGTCATAAAATGATTGTGAATATAAATTCAATGTTTTGACATGTATAATCTGTGATTTTATAAAATTACCATTGTTATGATAAAATCAATTGTGGCATCCTCAAAATACTAGTGATATTATAATCAATCAGGATTTGATAAATCACCATTGTGAAATCATAAACCAACTACTGTGATGTTATCAATTGCCAAGTCATAAAAGCCATTGTGATGCCATAAAACCAATGATGTAACATCAGAATCAATTGAGATGTCATAAGCCATGGTAATACTGTAATTGGCAGTGATGTCATAAAAACAATTATGTCATATATCAATATTGGGGTACCATAAAATGTAATGTACTGCAATAAACCTACCATTGTTAGTCATAATCAATTTTGATGTCATAAAATACTTATGATTACATAAACCAACAATTCCTGTATCATAAACCTGCCATTGTGAGATTATGATCAATTGTGATGTCATAAACAACACTAGTGATTTCATAATGATGATTGTGATCTCACAAAACTACCATTGTAGTCTCAAAATGAATTGTGAAGTCATTGAAATTATTGGGACATCATAAACTTATCATTTTAACATAATAATTAATATTGATCCCATAAAATATTGTGATGTCACATTCAATTAAGAATTCATAAAACCATTGTGATGTCATAAATCTATAATTATATCTTAGTCAATTACTATGTCAAAAACCACCATTTTGATGGCATAATAAAATGTAGGAAATCACAATATTGAAGTTATAACAAATTCTGATATTTTTAAAATCATTTTCATGTCATATACTAATATTGTCCTGCCGTAAATATGCAATTGTTATGTCATAGACCAAAAATTATGTAGTCATGATGAAATGAATATTATTCTGATATAAAACTACCATCATGAGGTAATATTCAATTGGAATGTCACAAATGACCACTGGGTGTAAATGACATGAATGTCCATTGAGATGTCACCATCAACTGTAAAATCATGAACCAATATTTTGATATCCTAAGCTTCCATTGTAATGTCATAAAACTACCAATATGATGTTATAATCAACTACAATATAATTAAAACCACTTTGATGTCAACAGATATCATGGCATGAAAAATCATGGTTTTTTCAACTTTTGTTTAATAAATATAAATTTCAAAAGTACAACTTTTGGATTATAGAGGCTTTTCTCAATAGGAAGATATGGAATATCTATCACAAGATGAACAAAGAAAATGCAGTATATATTCACAATGGAAATCTATCAGCCATAAAAAGAATGAAATTCTGTAACTTTCAGCAAAATGGATGGATTTGGGAAACTTGATGTCAGTTGAAATATGCAAAACAGACAAAGATAAATACTACACTTTCTCCTACATGTGTTGAAGCTAAAAAAGTCAATCCGTACACAAAATAGTGATAACTGTAGTATGGTAATTGTGTGTGTGAGATTAAAGGGAGGTTGAATAATGGGTACCAAATCGGATTTTGAAGGAATAAGTTCCTAATGATACACAAGCAAGTGGGGTGGTTATAGTTCATAATATCCTATTAGATATCCTTTGAGGAAACAAAAGAGAGGTTCTCATAGGATGCAAAAATTAAGTAAAGGCAAAGATGAGAAAATATTAATGACTAATTTTACCAGAGCACATGATGCACCTTTGTTGAAATTTCACATTACACTTCATAAATATGTACAATTATTAATAAAGTCATTTTAATGTTTAAGAAAATGAAAGTGCTAACTAACCTGAGGTGTTCCCTTATCTTGCCATACCCCATAAATATGAACAAATATGATAATTTTAAGAAAATACCATTCTAAAATCATTTTTACAGATTTTATTTATTTATTTGAAGATCAGAAAGAGATAGCCAGAAAGGTCTTCCATTTGCTGGTTCACTCCCTAAATGGATGGAATGGCCAGAGATGGGCCAATTTAAAACCAGGAGCTGTTAGCTTCTTTGGGATCTCCCATGCTGGTGCAGTGGCCCAACCACTCAGACCATCTTCTATTGCTTTCCTAGGCATAGCAGAGAGCTGGATCAGAAGAAGAGCAGTCAGGATATGAACTAGACCCCATAAGAAAAGCTGGCACCACATAAGAAGGATAAGCCTACTATACCACAGCATTGGCCCTTCTAAAATCAATTTTAGAAGGAATTTCCATTTGAGTAAATAGCCAAAATAACTTTAAAATTATGAAGTGAGCATTTGTCCTAGCAGTTGAGATGCCTGCATTCCATGGTGGAATGCTGAGTTTGAATCCCAACACTACCCTCATTTCAGTTTCATGCTTAGGTGCACTCTAAGACGCAGCAAGTGATGAATCAAAGAGGGTACCTGGATTGACTTCTCATTTGGTCTCAGCCTCACCTGGGCTATTGTAGGCATTTGAGAAGTCAACATATGTGTGGGAGATGTCTATCTCTCTTTCTGTTTGTATCTATTGGTAAGTTTCTGTCTCTCAGACAAAAAATAATTGATGAGCTCACAATATTTACAATGATTCTACAATAAAAATTTGTCCTAATATTTTTGTATGCACACATCATTTTTTAAAATGAAAGTAATTAACTAAATTATATAGAAACAATTTACTTTGTCTACATAAAATAAAAAAGTATATGATAAAAATGATACAAGGTATTTAAAAAGAAATGTCAAAGCAGGAATAACCTTTCCTTGTAATAAAGGACAATCATTTTTTAAAAGATTATTTATTTATTTGAGAGGTAGAGTTATAGACAGAGAGAGAGAAAGAGAGAGAGAGAGAGAGAGAGAGAGAGGTCTTCCCTTCATTGGTTCACTCCCCAAATGGCTGCAATGGCCGGAGCTGTGCCGATCCGAAGCCAGGGGTCAGTTACCTCTTCCTGGTCTCCCACATGGGTGCAGGGTCCCAAGGACTTGGGCCATCTTCTACTGTTTTCTCAGGCCACAGCAGAGAGCTGGATAAGAAAAGGAGCAGCTGGGACTAGAACTGGTGCCCATATGGGATGCTGGCACCACAGGTGGAGGATTAACCTACTGAGCCACAGCACCAGCCCCAAGAACAGTCATATTAAACACATGAGATTATTCATTGCTTCCACATTTCTACAGACAAAATGTATGAAAAAGTCACAAATAATAGCAGTACTTTCAGGATAAGTATTTGTGCTAGAAATTAACACATGGATTGGGATGCTTGAGTTCTATATCACAGTTTGAGTTCCACATCCTGGGCTTGAGTCACATTTACATTCTGAACTGTGCATTCCTGCTAATGCACACCATGGGATGTGGCAGGAGATGGCTCAAAAATTGGATTCCTTCAATCAAGTAGGAGACCTGGATTGAATTCTAAGCTCCCAATTTAGTCCTAGTCCAGCTCTGGCCATTGTGGGCATTTTATAAGAGAACCAGCAGATGGTGGTCTCTCTGTTAATCTTTATCTGTCTCTCAAAATATAAATTTAAAAATAATATTACTGTTGATCTATTAAAGCAATAGGCCTTTATCCTAACAAGGTTATTTGACATAGTATTATGTATGTTTAAAATTAAACTGCATGGGTGATTATTCTAGAATATCACTTCAAATATATTTAATCACATTATTACATCACATTTTAGAAGCAGAGAAAAGGTGCAGAGATTAATTCAGTACTATATATTTCTTTTTTTTTTTGGACAGGCAGAGTAGATAGTGAGAGAGAGACAGAGAGAAAGGTCTTCCTTTTTTGCTGTTGGTTCACCCTCCAATGGCTGCTGCGGCCAGCTCATCACGCTGATCCGAAGCCAGGAGCCAGGTGCTTATCCTGGTCTCCCATGCAGGTGCAAGGCCCAAGGACTTGGGCCATCCTCCACTGCCTTCCTGGGCCATAGCAAAGAGCTGGCCTGGAAGAGGGGCAGCCAGGAGAGAATCCGGCGCCCCAACCAGGACTAGAACCCGGTGTGCCGGCGCCGTAAGTCAGAGGATTAGACTGTTAAGCCACAGCACCGGCCAGTACTATATATTTCAAAAGAAGTATCTCTGCAGCAGAGTTTATGCAGGGGCCTTTCCAAGCATCCCTGAATCCAGCAGCAATGGAGAAAGGCATGGAGTGTTCCATGGAGGAGAGTCCACCTGAAGCTCAGGAATCGTCAGAAACTGAGGGGGCTGAGACAATCACTTTTTCCACCACCAATAAGGTGGGGATCTCATGTGAGTTGTGATCAACTAGCTTGCTAGCCAAGAAGGACCTGCAGAAACAGGTTGTGGACTAGTCAGAGAAAGATGAGGAAACGGCTGAATCAAAAAGAGTGTGGAAACCTGGGACTGGAGATCACCCTTCCACAGTGACTATGAGGGGAATCTGTGAAGGAGGACTGAGAGTTCTCCAGGGCCTGCGGCTTCTGGATTAAATGCTTTGATTCACCTGAGAGGTGCCCCAGCTCCAACCCATGGTTAACAATGATGCCCCTACAGGGCCATGTGAAGCTCAATGAACAGTACATCTGATATAGCCTCACCCTGAATACTGTATCACCAGATCCAGAGGGTATCAAACAGAGCTGTGTGATGCCATCCATGTGGACCCCCTAGGCAGCCCTGCCTCTTTCCTGGATGCAGCCTTGCAGGCTATGAGCAAAGGAGGGTGGCTGTGCCTGTCCTGAACAAAAATGGTGGTGCTGGCAGGGAGCAGCTGAGAGACCTGTGGTAGCAAGCCCAGTGTCATAGCTCTTGAATGCCAGGTCTGCCATGAAATATCCCTGGGGATCGTCCTGCACAGTTTGAACCTGCAGGCCAGCTGCTGCCAGTGTTCCATGGTGCCACTGCTCATATAATGGACAACTTCTATGAATGAGTGTTGGTTGGAGTCTTCACAAGCAAGGCCAAGGTCAAGTTCTCTGCCAGAAAGCAGGAAGCAGGCACTTGTGTTCCAGTGCATCAGTCATGGGGCCTTCAAACATCAGTGCCTCAGAAAGGCCACAGGAGCCCATGATATTTGAACCATGTTCTTTTTTGCAGCTGTGGTCCCCCTGTGACCCCCTGACCTGAGTGCAAGCATTGTGGGTAGCAACATCAACTTAGAGGAACCCTGTTGGCTGAGTCCATCTATGACCTGGATTGTGTGGACTGTATCCTCAAGGCTGTGAGCACCAATTCTTGCCACTTGCAAACCTCAGAGTGGATCCATAGCATTCTTTGTATTGTAGCTGGGGAGCTCCCAGATGATCCTCCCCACTACACATTGCATGGACTAAGCAGCACCATCTGTGGCAGCACACTCAGCCTCCTGCAACTGTGTTCTACTCTCCTCTCTATGGTCTTCTGGTCTCACTCTCACATGCTTTAAGAATCCAGCCAGGATGGACTCTCCTGTCTTTAATCTCTGGAACATTCTGGGAAGAGTGTTACAGAAAACAGGTGTGGCTGTTGGAGACCAGCCCCATGTCATGCATTCTCAACCTGGAGCCTAAGCTGCAGGCCAACTTCACAATCTCAACCCAGTTCCCAGGTACAAGGATAGCAAGCCAACCCAGAAACCAACTGTGGCCAGAAGCTGCCAGCCCAGTCAGGGGCAAGACAGCAGGAGAAGCTATGAGGAGAGATGTAGGCTGCAACAGAATAGCAGAAGGAGCTGGCCAAGTACCTAGTCAAGTGGGCAGCCCAGTTCAAGATATTTCCTCCAAAAAAGTGTTAAGCAGAACACCTTTCCATGAGGAATGAACCCCGCTGTTCCTACAGCCCCCATAACCTGTAGCTTCTGCTGATGTTACTGCCACTGATTTTCTAGAGGCCCCACACCAATAACTCCCTGGGCCTGGGGCTGAGAGAATGCCAGGTGTAGACTGATAGATGAGACCTTAAAAATTAGGCCGGCGCCATGGCTTAACAGGCTAATCCTCTGCCTTGCGGCGCCGGAACTCCGGGTTCTAGTCCCGGTTGGGGCACCGGATTCTATCCCGGTTGCCCCTCTTCCAGGCAAGCTCTCTGCTATGGCCTGGGAGTGCAGTGGAGGACAGCCCAGGTGCTTGGGCCCTGCACCCACATGGGAGACCAGGAGAAGCACCTGGCTCCTGCCATCAGATCAGCGTGGTGCGCTGGCCGCAGCGGCCATTGGAGGGTGAACCAACGGCAAAGGAAGACCTTTCTCTCTGTCTCTCTCTCTATCCACTCTGCCTGTCAAAAAAAAAGAGAAACAGGTAAAATGTTGAGGATTAATTAAATAATAATATTACCAATTTAATAAAAACCAGGAGGCAGGGGTGTCTTCCAGGTCTCCCATGTGGTTGCAGGGGCTGAAGGACTTGGGCCACATTCTACTGCTTTCCCAGGCCAAAATAGAGGGCTGGATCAGAAGTGGAGCCACTGAGACTCAAACTAGTGACCATATAAGATGCAGGCACTACAGGCAGCAGCTTCATCCACTATGCCACAGTACTGGTCCCTTGAATGTCATCTTTCAATGTAATACTGTCTGCAATAATGGTGTGGCTTTGTCTTCAAAGCCACCATTTTAGGAAATCACAAGTTATTTCATTAGGTTTACTGCATTTCAAATATGCTATATCCGAGAACACACACAGAGGTTTTCTAACTGCTTTTACCAAAATAAAGTATCACTTGTAGACAGAGAGGTAGCCCAGCACTGGAGACCAAGATGGAAAAGATGTCCAGAGTCATCTTTACCTTTCCTTTGGTCCTGTAACTCTGAAAATGTAGGGGCACAACCACACTGAATGTCAGGAACTTGGTTTCATTTAATCTGTTACGCAGATTCCTGACTGGAAAAGCCCTGTACATCCCAGAACAAAGGCCACAGGCATCCCTGGACCCAGTAGATGGCAATAGCTGAAACTTTGTTGTATATGATGATATTCTGGCCATGGTAAAAATGTGCCTCTGTGTCACTAAGGAGGAGTGATACCACTCAAATTCCACAGGTTTGTTGGATCTTGGGGGAGATGAGAATGATGAAGTTAGGTGCCCCAATGAAAGTAGGTGTCCCTCAACCATTTTCTGTTAGCAATGACATTGAAGGCTTTGGCAAGAATGATAGAAATAGGAACAGCAAAATAGGTCCAAATATTTTCTGCTGGAGAAAGCAAGTGGTGTGTTAGATAGTCAATGAAGAGTAAACAGCAGAGAAAACTGAAGGTAAGGAATATAAGCGACATGTATCTTGAGAACCTGGTTATTTTCCATGACAATAGGAGTGGCTTAGTTTTCCACAAAGGCCCCAGAAACTATCATAAACACAGGAAGTCACAGAGTGAAGCCAGTCAGAGACTTTGCTAAAGAGTCTTAACAGATTTTAGAGGCAGCAGTATTACCCTATGTCAGCCTAATAACAATCTAGACACTTTACACACTGATCTGCACTTGGTGATAATTTCACAATTTGATTCAGTATTTCTCTCTTATTCACAGTCTCCACCTCAAGGACCACACTGGACTAGTTAACACAAACTCCCATCCTGTTTCTTTCGACATGAAGTAAAAGAATGCTGTTCAGGAAATCCTTCCAAATCCATACCAGGATTTTATGATACAGTAAACAATGTTATTATTGCTTATATTTACCTGTGTAGTATATTCATGAAAGCATCATTTTATTCTCAAAAAGTACTTACAAATGTGTACTATTAAATTAAAATTTTCTATGCTATTATTTGGGTTTATTCATTCAGTGAACAGCAAGTATTGAAAAACTTATGAGACATAATTTTCCATGTTTCAGGCAAACAGGTATGGCCAATACTATTTTATATTAGCTGGAGTAAGTCCTACCCTAAAAAAATTTATATTCCTTCACATAACATGTTAAATATTTTACTGTGATTGCATCAATTAGTACATCATACTGGAGAGTACTGGCACCTTCCCAACACTGAGTTTTTGTAGCTAGAACCATGCTACTTACTTTTGTCTTCTGTATGTTTTGCCCTTATTTGTTTGTTTGTTTATTGATTGATTGATTGATTGATTTTGCCAGCCAGAGTTAATGAGAGAGAGAGAGAGAGAGAGAGAGAGAGAGAGAGAGAGAGACAGAGATAAAGGTCTTCCTTCCATTGGTTCACCCCCCAAAATGGCCAATATGGCCAGTGCACTGCGCTGATCTGAAGGCAGATGCTTCCTCCTGGTCTCCCATACTGGTGCAGGGCCCAAGTACTTGGGCCATCCTCCACTGCCTTCCTAGGCCACAGTAGAGAGCTGGACTGGAAGAGGAGCAAATGGGACAGAATCTGGCACCCCTATTGGGACTAGAACCCAGGGTCTGGTGCTACAGGTGGAGGATCAGCCTAGTGAGCCATGGCGCCAGCTTGCCCTTATTTATTTTTAAGTGCTCTTATTTTATGCACACACACACACATACTGATCTTCCATTTAGTGGTTCACTCTCCAAGCCTCAAGAATAGCTGTGCCTGGATCAGGCCAAAGCGCAGAGCACAGAACTTCATTCAGGTCTCCCAAGTGGGTGACAGGGACTCAAGTACCTGTACTGTCATTTACTGCCTCCAAAGAGCAGATTACCAGGAAGTTGGATCAGAAGCAGAAGTGGACTCAATTTGAAGCACTGCACTATCAGATGCAGGTGTCACAAGCAGCACCATAGTCCACTGCAAAACATTGTTCACCTTGAAGTGTCATTTTTAAACCACATGGTCAACACAGGCACTAACAGAATTCAAATATAAAGCAGTTTGTGTGAATTTAGATAATAATAATATGGTTCTTATAGGTGACTGGCTTTTAACTAAAGTCATAGAATTTATAGACAACTTGAAATATATCTGAATATATATCTGAAATATACTGGTGATTTATTTAGAATGTCAGTGAAAACAGTAGAAGAAAAAAATGGAGCCAGTATACCTCTCTCAGGTAAGGTCTTGGCATTTAAATCTTCAGGAATCAAGGAAAATAATCATCTATATGAACTAACCCACAAGCCATGATTTGAGAAATCAATCAAATGCTCTTTTGTACATTACTTAACATCTAGGGAGGTTTTTCCAAATTGGGAAAATAGTTTTTTGGTGTAAAACCTGGTTTCAACTCTTCAGATAAACAAGATAATAAAAAACCTAGAGTCATGAAGGCTGTTTGAATCTTTTAATTTCAGATTGTTAATCTCTAGGGATAGCAACAGATAGTGTAACCAGTGAGGGCTACTGAAGGAAAGCAGTGCTTGTGATTTATGCATTTGAATAAGTGGGGAAGGCAGAGCAGAGGAAACAGGGATTCAATATTTGGCAGGCCTACCTGAAACAATTCATTGCGTTAAAAGGCATGGGGGTGGAGGAGAAGCTGTAATAGAAACTATGAAATAGAAATGTAATAATCTCTCATTACAGAAAACCTAGAAGAGGAGAAACTCAATTGATAATAATTTTTAGAGAAACTTTTCAGGAATAAGAAAATTATGAAAATTGTCAATTTATCACTTAGCAGATGATAAAATAGCTTCATAAGTTGCACAGAAGTATTAGGAGGTTGAGAGCAAAAATAACATGATTATTAAAATTTTTGCATAGGTGCCACAGAAGTTAATTTCTTCTCATTCTTGACTTAGTTCCAGTAGCAGTTGTATTTCTGTAATCTCACAAATGTGATATGAACTCATTATTAAAGTGATAAGTTATGGAATGAACAAGTTGATCCTATCATTCTGGCTTTCAAATAAATAAACATCGTGAACTGATAAAGAAGAGACAGGACATGGGAGCCTCCATCAGAAGAGGATGTTGCTAGATAGCTCTCAGCCAGCATATTTTATTAGAAGGTACAAACAATTTTACTAGCTAGCAAGCATGTATCAAGGTTGTACACAACTTTAAGATGGGAATGGAATCTGGTGTGGTGATCCATGATGGAGAATAGAATAGTGATACATATCATCACAGACAGGTCTTTTCAGATGTTATAGCAAATTCCTGAAAAAAAATAGGTATAATTAAAGCCCATAATCCACCTGCTGCTTCTGCCACTGCATTTCATTGGGAACGTGTGCCCTCATCCTGCCTGCATAGGCAGAAACATAACTGCAGCCATGTATTTCAGAGGAGTGTTCTACCCTAAGAATATTTAGGTAGTGTCCTCTATAAACAAGTAAATACATCTTTTTAAAAAGATGAGTGATATGACTAGAGCCTAGGGAGATTACTGACGCCATAAACAAGAGTGTCAAATTGTTAGTCAACAACAGGAGTCACTGTATACTTACATCTCATGTGGGATCTGTCTTTAATGTGTTGGCCAATGTGAAGTGATGCTATAACTAGTCCTAAAACAGTATTTTTACACTTTGTGTTTCTTTGCAGGTGCAAACTGATGAAAGCTTTACTTAGTATATACTGAATCGATCTTCTGTATATAAAGATAATTGGAAATGAAAAAAAAAAAACCTGGTGCTAAATTGGAAAATGCATAGAAAATTAATTAATTTTTAAAAAATATCATGTAGGATCTCGGTCTTTAATGTGCTGTACACTGTTATTTAATGCTATAACTAGTACTCCAACAGTATTTTTTCACTTTGTGTTGCTATGTGGGGGCAAACTGTTGAAATCTGTACTTAATATATACTAAACTGATCTTCTGTATATAAAGAGAATTGAAAATGAATCTTGATATGAATGGAAGGGGAGAGGGATCGGGAAAGGGGAGGGTTGCGGGTGGTAGGGAAGTTGTGGGGGGGAAGCTATTGTAATCCATTGGAAATTTATATTCATTAAATAAAAGTTAAAAAAATTAAAAAAGGGATTGCAGTTTTGTGAAAAAAAAAAAGCTGAGTGAAAGACAGAAAGGGGCCAGCATTTTGGCAGAAAAAGTGCCACCTTCAATGTTGGCATTGTTTATAGAGTCAACTTGTGTCCCAGCTACTCCACTTCCAATCCAACTCCCTGAGAATGGCCAGGAAAAATCAGCAGATGATGATCAAACTGTTTGGACCCCTGGATCCCATCTGAGAGGGCCAGAAATATCTCCAGTCTCCAAACTTTGGCCTGGTCCAGCCCCACTCATTTCAGCCTTCCGATGAGTGAGCCATTGGATGAAAAATATCTCAGTCTCTCTTTCCTTCTCTCTTCTTCCCACTCCTATCCCCACTACCTCTGTTACTGTAATTCTTTCCAATAAATAAACAAGTCATTAAAAAAAGTTTTAACTGTTAATAGAAATAAATTCCAAAGATGTTTAAAATCTAAATGTAAAGCAATCTAACACCTATGCAGGAAACCAGATGCAGATATTCTATTCTTTCAAAATTAACAATGATAATTAGTTGACTTTACAGCAAATAACTTTCAATTGAAATGATTCATTTTTTCATTAACTTCACCATCTATGTTAGCCTTTTCCCATCACAATGTGGCATAAAGAGGTAATTTTTTTTTAAATTCTGTGATTTTCATCATTAAATGTTAGCACTAGATGCTACTAAGATGATAGCTACAGCATTTACAATTGAGGGTAAAAAGATTTGGAAAGGGTAACTGCCTTTCCATCATAATGTCATTTTTTAAAACAAGATTTTTATTTATTTGAGAGGTAGTTACAGACAGAGAGAGATGGAGACAGAGAGAAAGGACTTTGTTCCAATGGCTTATTCCCTATGTGGCTGCAAAAGCTGAAGCTGAGCAGAGCCAGGATCTCTGCATCTCACATATGGATGCAGCAGCCCAAGCACTTGGGTCATCTTCCAGTGCTTTCCCAGGCCATAGCAGAGAGCTGGATTGGAAGAGGAGCAGCCAGGAATTGAAACAGTGCCCATATGGGATTCTGGCATGACAAGTGGAGGCTTATATGCCACAGTGCTGGCTCTTAGCATAACTTTTTAAAGTAGCATCTGTAATACATAGTAATTTCTTCTAGTTGTAACTAAGTATATGAGAATCTAGTGTTTAACAAGATGCTAGAGTCTCCAAATGGGAAAACTCTAGATAGACTTTTATTCAGTAAGAAAACTGCTATTAATTAAACATGCTTTTACTCAAAATCCCATTGAACATGTTTTTTTTTTTTAATTTGTGTTTGGTTTGTCAAAAATAGATGCCTAACTCTTTAAGACTAACAATAACCACTAATTTAAGAACTCCTTTTGGTTACTAGGAAAATCATTTGATAGACATTGACATAAATAAACTATAGAGAATGGGAGGAAGCACCTTAAGTATAGGAACTTTTTCACTTGATTGTTTTAGTTGCTATGAAGACAACCCCTATGGCAATACACACTTTAGAAAGATATAGGAACATAATGACAATATCTTGTACATGTCAGATGCAAGTTTAGTCATCACTGATTTTACTCAGAATGTGAGAATTAATAGTTAGAAGGACATTAACATTGCCAAATTTTCTAAGGTTTTGGATATGATCACCTAGAAGGTTTATTTTAATTTAGATATTAATGGGACGATAGGCTACATAATGACAATAACCTAGTATTTATATTTTATCTCTCTTATATACCTACCTTATAGGAAAAACAAGTAAGGAATACTTTTTTCATTTTAAAAACTTTGAAGTGTAAACCTAATAAAAGCTCAGAAACACCTTCACATTATATTTTTCAATGATTTATTACAACTGAAAAATTGATCTCAGGCTTTGATTACATTCACAATGCTTGTGATTGATTTCTGAAAAGCATCAAACATTTAAATACAAACCCAATCAAAAAGCTGAATCTATTTTTAGGAGGTACAGTATCAATCATGCAACTTGGTGTTTTATTCCTACTCCTCTTCTCAATGACACCTTGGAATTACATATCCATCCCAATCTTTTACTTTTAACCAAGAGAGTGGAGTTTGTTTTTCCTCTTTCTGCACTTTCCATTTACTTTGATAATGTGGAGCTCTGTTTTCCCTTGCATCATTACCTGCTTCCTTATCTCAGGGCTTGTGGCAGGGCTGATCAAGAATTCTCTGTGTAGAGATGGGCTGTCTCTTTATCTATGAGACTACCATGAATAGAAATTGTTTGGAGCTGAGTTCCTACTGTAAAAATCCTTTCTTACACTTTACTATGTGCTCTTTCCAAGGTCTGGCTTTTAGAGTCTCATTTAATTCTATTGGTTCCTTACTACTCTTCCCATGTACTAGTCAATCCTTGAAATGTGTTAGAAAGTCTCATTTGAGGTGAGTCAGCAATCTCCAAAGAATAATCCAGTAACTATCTGATAGTTGTAGTAAAAAAAAACTCATTGGAAATGAAAAAAAAAACAACCTGGTGTTAAAATGGAAAGGGCATAGAAAATTAATTAATTTGAAAAAAAAATTATGTAGGATCTCTGTCTTTAATGTGCTGTACATTGCTATTTAATGCTATAATTAGTAATCCAATGGTAGTTTATTAACTTTACGTTGCTATGTGGGCAAAATGTTGAAATCTTTACCTAATATATACTAAACTGATCTTCTGTATATAAAGAGAATTGAAAATGAATCTTTACATGAATGGAAGGGGAGAGGGAGCGGGAAAGGGGAGGGTTGCGGGTGGGAGGGAAGATATGGGAGGGGGGAAGCCATTGTAACCCATAAGCTATACTTTGGAAATTTATATTCATTAAATAAAAGTTTAATAAAAAACATATTAAAATAAAATTCATGACAAAAATATCATAAAAAAACTCATTGTAATAACAGATACCCTGCATTTTTGCTAATAATTAACATGCAGAATGTCCTATATATGCAAAAATGTCAGAATTGTTTTCCAAGTGATTGCATTATGACATTATTTATAATGACTATTATATAGAGAACTAAATAGAATAATCCATTTGAGTTTGAAGGTATGTAACCTAGTTCTAGTACTATAGTTTTGGGTACATTCAGTCTCTTCTCTTATTTGAAAAAAATAAAGAGCATGGATACTTGTTGGCATTCATATTCCCAGCTTCTCTCAGTAACTAAGGACATAACTAATAATAGGCAATTGGAAAAACTGAATTCTCCTAATCCCATCAGGTGTTGTGAACTTCATTCAGAGAAGCCATGTTTCATTCCCTGTTCTTAACTCTGAAAATGCTTGTTATTCAAATAGAGCACAATGGAAACTAAATAGGGATTCATCTCATCCATCATGGTATCACAGAGTTGTGAATTGTACAATTTTGAAATGTCTAAAATATATATCTTCTAGCAACATTTAAAGCACTTTTCAGTACCAAGTTATATTTAAAAGAGCTCCTTTTAAAATATATTTTTCCTTTGTATATTTTATATTTAAATATTTGAACAAATTTTATGTATTTCATACATACAGATTTAGGAGCATAGTTTTACTTTCTACTCTAATCTCCCTCCTGCTCATGCTTCCACTTTCCCTCCCCCTCCATTTCTTATTCTTTCTTTTGATTATTATGATGATATACTTTCCATTTACCTTATAATTATAAGCTTAATCCAACATTAAGTCAACAAATAATTACAAGAAAAATGTGTTTTTCTTATATTTCTGATATATTATTTTTATATGTACACCACAATATTATTTTTCTTTAACTATTATCACTTTTTATAATATATATGGAAAAACCTTTCTTTAATTGCAAACATTTGTTTCATTCACAAGTTTTCAGGGATTCTTTTCTAATCTCATTACATTTTAACTCTGGTCCAGCTCCCTGCTCTGCCCTGGGAAAATAGTAGAAGACTTCAAATTCCGTGGGCCCTTGCACCCATGTGGGAGACCTGGAGGACATTCCTGACTCCTGGCAATGGATTGGCCCTACTCAGGCCATTGTAGCCATTTGGAGAGTGAACCAGTGGTTGGAAGACCTCTCTCTCTCTCTCTCTCTCTCTCTCTCTCTCTCTCTGCCTCTGTCTCTCTGTAACTCTGCCTTTCAAATAAGCAAATAAACATTCAAAAAGCCATTCATATAAAAATAAAAATAAGCAAAGGAATACATAATTTTATGCTTAACTTATTCTTACACAAAGGTTTATTTCTTCCCTCCCCTTTAGAGTTAACTATCTTAATTCTTGACTATTTTAATTGTTCCCATTACTTGTCATACCTACAGACACAGAAATCTATCTGACATATGTTCTGCTTATCATGTGAAATAATTGTTATAATCACTATTTTTAAAGATTATTTATTTTGCTTGAAAATCATAGTTACACACAGAGAGAAGTACACACACACACACACACACACAGAGAGAGAGAGAGAGAGAGAGAGAGAGAGAGCGAGGAGGGAAGGTCTTCCACCATCTGGTTCACTCCCCAAATGGCTGCAAAGGTTGGAATTGTGCCAATCCAAAACCAGGAGCCAGGAGCTTCTTCTGGGTCTCCCACATGAATAAAGAGTCCCAAAGACCTGGGCCATCTTCCACTGCCTTCTCAGGTCATAACAGAAAGCTGGATCAGAAGTGGAGCAGCTGGGAATCAAACTGGCAGCCATATGGGATGCCAGCATTGAAAGCGGTGGCTTTACCCACTACACCAAAGTTCTGACCCCAATATGTTCTTTCTTGAGAATATGTATTTCTTCTGTGTTATGATCCTTTCAAGGCTAGCCATGAAATCCAAAAAGAATATTTTCTCATCAGGAATATTTCTGTATCTCAGTAGATCTCCATTTTACCAAGTACAAAAGTATGAGAATTGGAAAATTTTCTGCCTCTTGAATGCCTATCAACTGTCAGCCTTCTTTCTTGTTAGCAACTTAGGTACATCCCAAAAAGAAGTCTTTTTATCATTATTATTTATTTTATTTTTTATTTTTATAGAAAGCTTTTATTTAATAAATAAAACTTTCATAAGCACAACTTTTGGATTATAATGGTTCTTCCCCCATACCCACCCTCCCACCCCCAAACCATCCCACCTCCTACTCCCACTTATACTCCATTCTTCATTAAGGTTCATTTTTAATTATATTTATACACAGAAGATAAATCCTATGCTAAATGACGATTTCTACAGTTTGCAAACCCCCTCCCCCCACACACACAGAGTATAGTCTTTTTTATAAGAATGCTTCCTAGTCTACCCCAGTTCACTGGATCCCAGCATAAGTACTCATATGAAAGCCTTGGATTTTGGTACAGTTTACCTCTCACATTCTTAGATAAGCTTTAATGAGGCTTGCAATGTATTGTTTAGATATTCCCGATTTGGGGTAACTCACTTGGTGACAGTAATTGAGTAGAATGCTGTGGTTTGTACACTAACTAGAGATGATGTTTTTTGCCATGAGATAAAGAGAATGATCAGCATTTTTGGTTCTAAGTAGAGTTGTATTATTTAATATGGAAGAGGGCCTGTTATTTATTTGAAGTTTACATTTGGTTTAAGGATATGTTATGGATTCAGTATTGACAAGAAGACTATTGTAATCAACAATTCAACTTAGTTAACTTAGTTGTGCTGTTGTGCTGAGCTTGGCAAAAGATTATTATTGATGTTGCTATGTAGATATTTATAGATGTGATTAACATTTACCATCAACTAACTAAGGGAGATAATACTTATTAATGCAAATTCCTCTATTAAGACTGATACAATAAAAATACAGACAAGAAAATATAAAATTAAATTAATAATATGAATATCTACATGGTCTCTGAGAAATGGAATGAAGGTATGATTAGAAAGTTTATGGGCCCTAGTCTTAGGAATGTGTTTATGGGGCCGGCACTGTGGTGTAGTGTGTAAAGCCACCACCTGCAGTATTAGCATCCCATATGTGTGTTGGTCTGAGTGCCAACTGCTCTACTTCTGATCCAAGTGATTGGGCCCCTGAACCTGCATGGAAGAACTGGAAGAAACTCCTGGTTCCTGGCTTCAGATCAGCACAGCTCTGGCTATTGTGGCCCTCTGGGTTGTGAAACAGCTGATGGAAGACCTCTCTCTCTTTCTCTCTCTCTCTCTCTCTCTCTCTCTCTCTCCCTCTCTCTTCCTCTCCTTCTCTCTCTCTGTCTCTGTGAAACTCTGCCTTTCAAATAAATATATAAATCATTAAAATGAGCTTATTATTCACTTAATTAAATATTTGCACTGTGTATAAAGCAAATAAATTTTTAGTAATGCATTCTAGACTGTTGCTAGAATAGTGCTGTTCAAGCCACCTGTAAGAAAGGATCACGATTTTCCCCACCACATGGTGGATTGCTGTTTTGTAAAATAAAGTAAAATGAAAATTAATTATTAGAATAATTATATTCTGAAAAGACAGAGAATATATAATCCTGTTTTTTCATTCTACATTAGGTGCTCCTACAAAATTAATTTATAATTACCATATTTTATTTTATTTTATTTTAAAACATCTGCAATGTTTATGTGTTGCTATCTTTGAATATATAACAGCTACTCATACAAATATAATTTAATTTTTATGGGCTATTTTTAGGCAACTTCTCTTAATTCCTGTCATTAGCATTATTACTAGACAGTACTCATTCCTTCTTACAGTAATTACAGCATATTGCTTCTCATTCCATAGTATTTGCAGCATATTTGAATTTTTTGGTTTTGGACTTTCTGTCTACCACCTACATACATCTTTAATATCCTAGTTTATGTCAGAATTTGCTAAGTGAAATGGAGGCCATCAGGTTTGAGTTTTACATTGTGAGGTAATCAGCTTCCTCAAAGTTCTGTAAGTTGTCCTGGCAACTATCAAGTACACAGTTGCTTGGAGAGACCTTAGGATCGGCTGATCATTCACCACGTCCAGGTACTATATTTTGGGACTCTAAATTTATCTTTAATTGTGAAAGCTAAAGAAGTTGAAGACTGTTCTGGTAAGTGTGATTGTCTTTGATTTTCTTTTTCTTGAGTCTTTATTTTCTTTTAATGTGTTATAATAATCTCTTTATCATAGTTTGTCAATTTTTATATGTCTTTATAAATCTATTATTTCTTCCACTTAATCATAACATATTTTAATTCATGAATATCCAATAATCTTATGTTTCATCTTTCATATTACCATTACCTCTGTATGTTTTAATATCTTAGTCTAAATCTATCCTTCCATTGAGAACTTATAAACAAATTGAATTTTGACTATTTGATCATGAACTCAAACAAAATTATTTAAGTTGTACAAACTACAATTATATACATATATTTTGAGATTCTTGGCATCCTTAATAATTCACATTGTCCAGGTAACACATTTTTAAAATTAGTTTATTTCATTTTTAATAGAGTGATAAATGACTCTTAAGTTATCATCTCTGCCCGACTGAGTCAATAGTTATACAAATTTAATGCAGTTTTTTATCTTTTATTTAATGAATATAAATTTCCAAAATACAGCTTAAGGATTATAATGGCTTCCCCACCATAACTTCCCTCCCACCCTCAACCCTCCCGTTTCCCGATCCCTCTCCCCTTCCATTCACATCAAGATTCATTTTCAATTCTCTTTATATACAGAAAATCAGTTTAGTATATATAAAGATTTCAACAGTTTGCCCTCACATAGCAACACAAAGTAAAAAAATACTGTTGGAGTACTAGTTATAGCATTAAATAACAGTGTACAGTGAAGGACCCTTATGGGGGAGAGGGACAAGAAACTAGGCCTGGGCAGATATCAGGGGCTTCTTAAGAGGTTAGATGTTCCCCAGAGTCCAGTGGGCAGGACGTTCTCTGGGAAGGAAAAGTCAATCCCCTTCAGAGAACCTCTAGGCATGCCCAGAGCAGAGCTGCCACTCCCCTTCAGAGAGTCTCAGCACTCTCCTCAGCACATTCCCTCAGCACTCTCCTCAGCACTCTCCTCAGCACTCTCCTCAGCACGTTCCCTCAGCACTCTCCTCAGCACTCTCCTCAGCACTCTCCTCAGCACTCTCCTCAGCACGTTCCCTCAGCACTCTCCTCAGCACTCTCCTCAGCACGTTCCCTCAGCACTCCCCTCAGCACTCTCCCTCAGCACTCTCCGGTATGCTAATTGTCCCTCCAAACCAGCCAATCCCGTGCCACCTCTGTATTCCATATGCTAATGGTCCCTCTGAACTGACCAATCCTATGCATGCGCATTAGGAATATGCTAATTCGTTGCCTATATAACCTGTGTGAAACTGCCGCTCAGGGCTCCTCACCGCCTGAGGTGGGGGCCCGTTTGCGCAAACGTTCAATAAAAACCTCGTGCTTTTTGCATCAACTGGTCTGGAGTCTGGATCTTTGGGCATCCTCCCGAGCAAGTGGGCATCTCTGCAACTGAGAGGTCCAACATTTGGTGGCCCGTACGGGGATTTTAGGTCGCCCTCAGACCCATTCTCTGCGGACCAGTTGGAGGTATAATTAAGTGTTTTCTGTTTGTTGTTCTTCGTCTTGAGTATTCTGATATTCTGACTGGCCAAGTACCTGACTCTGTGAGACCAGTGGGGGAGGCAGGCGTGCCCAGCAACCCCTGGTCCGTTCCCCGGAGGACGCTCCGGTCTGTGAGACCAGTAGGGGAAACCCTCGGTCCGTTCCCCCGGAAGACGCTCCCGGGGTGGTCTGGAGGTGGGTCGGAGACCAAGTCTCCCTCCTTCCCGGGGAGGGCTGGTCAGGCAGCGGCTCCCAAAAATAGTGCAATAGCGTTCGATTTGTCCTAGCCATGTGGTTTGTCTTGCTTACTGTATATGTCTGTGCATTGGCTGTTCTTTTTGTTTGGGCTGAAATCCTTGCACCCATGGGTCAACAAATAACCACCCCTTTAAGTCTCACTCTAGATCACTGGAAGGACGTTCGAGAACGCGCGCGCCACCTCTCAGTGGAGGTTAAAAGGAAACAATGGGCAAAATTCTGTTCCTCAGAGTGGCCGGCCTTCGAGGTCGGCTGGCCAAGGAATGGCACTTTTAACCTCGATATTATTTTACAGATTAAGGCGCGAGTCTTTCAGCCAGGATCCAATGGACACCCTGATCAGGTGCCCTACATTACCACGTGGGAGGATCTTTCACGTAACCCCCCTCCCTGGATAGAACCCTTCTCCTTCCCGACGGAGCCCATACGGACCCCGTTACCCCTTCCTCGGCCATCCCCAACTCCTTTAATACCTTCCTCCCCGATACCCCCTCATCCTATCCCGGTTGTGCCAACCTCCTCCCTATACCCTCTGAAGGAGATTCGAGATCCAAAACCTGACAAGCCACCGGTTCTTCCGGCTGATCAGGACTTTCTGCTCTTTGACTCTCCCCCACCCTATCTTGCCGGCCAGCCTGCTCCCCCGCAGGAACCCCCACAACAACCAGAGCGGGATGTGCAACCTTCTGCACCATCCCCTGATTCCACGAGGGCAGGGGAAGGAGTCTCAGCGCCTTCCCCGCCCTCCAGCCGCCTACGCCTCCGTCGGGGGCAGGCAGGGGGCTCGGGAAGCGTCTGGACTTCGCAGGCTTTTCCTCTTCGCTCAGTGGCTGGCCAGATGCAGTACTGGCCATTTTCTGCTTCCGATCTTTACAATTGGAAAACCCATAACCCCTCTTTCTCTCAAGACCCCCAGGCTCTGACTGGGCTGATCGAGTCAATTTTATTGACTCATCAGCCCACCTGGGATGATTGTCAGCAGCTTCTGCAGACCCTCCTCACTACTGAGGAAAAGCAGCGTGTCTACCTTGAGGCACGGAAAAACGTCCCTGGAGCAGATGGCCGACCGACCCTACTGCCAAACGAAATCGAGGAGGCGTTTCCCTCAACCTGTCCTGATTGGGACTACACCACCGTTGCTGGTAGGGAGCGACTTCGTCTTTACCGCCAGATTCTCCTTGCGGGTCTCAGAGGGGCTGGAAAGCGCCCCACCAATTTGGCCAAGGTACGTGCAGTAGTACAAGTGGCTGAGGAAACGCCGGCAGGCTTCCTAGAAAGATTAATGGAAGCCTACCGTATGTACACCCCGTTTGACCCCCTGGCAGAGGACTGGCAGGGAGATGTAATCATGTCCTTTATAGGACAGTCAGCGCCGGACATCCGCAATAAATTGCAGCAGCTAGAGGGGCTTCAGGGGTATACTATACAAGATTTAATGAAGGAGGCAGAAAAGATTTACAACAAAAGGGAGACCCGAGAGGAGAAGGAGGAAAGGATCCGCAAGGAGCAGGAGGAAAGGGAAGACAAAAGAGACAAAAGACGTAATTGAGAGCTTAGTAGAATTTTGGCCACCGTAGTGCAGGATACAGAAAGGAGTAGACCAGGACAGAATAGGGACTTGGGAGACAAACGAAAGCCTCGGGTGGAAAGAGATCAATGTGCCTATTGTAAAGAAAGAGGACACTGGGTCAAAGACTGCCCGAAGAAAACACAGGGACCAAAGAAGAGACCAGTTCCAATCCTGTCCCTGGAAGAAGACGACTAGGTGAGTCAGGGCCAGGAGCCCCCCCCTAAGCCCAGGATAACCCTTGAAGTGGGGGGCAGACCGGTAACCTTCCTGATTGACACGGGAGCCCAGCACTCGGTACTGACTTCAGAAAAAGGGCCTTTAAGCTCCAAGACTTCCTGGGTTCAGGGGGCAACTGGAGGGAAGTTATATCGCTGGACAACCAATCGAGAGGTCCAGTTAAGTACAGGACTTGTGACACACTCGTTCTTACTAGTGCCAGACTGCCCCTACCCCCTCCTGGGCAGGGACCTACTCTCGAAGGTAGGAGCCCAAATTCACTTCCATGAGAAAGGAGCTACCATCACAGACTCAGGAGGGCGGCCCCTCCAGGTATTAACACTACGCTTGGAGGACGAACACCGATTATTCGAGAGGCCCTCGTCCACCATGGCTCCCCTGGACCCCAAGTGGCTCGCAGATTTTCCTCAGGCCTGGGCAGAGACTGCGGGAATAGGGCTGGCCGTCAACCGGCCTCCCTTGATCATAGATCTGAAGCCCACGGCCATTCCCGTGTCAGTTCGTCAATATCCGATGGGCAAGGAAGCTAAGGAAGGTATCCGGCCACATATCCAGAGACTGTTACACCTAGGCATTTTAAAACCTTGTCGTTCACCTTGGAACACCCCCCTACTACCAGTAAAGAAGCCTGGTACGGGTGACTACCGCCCGGTACAGGACTTGCGGGAGGTTAACAGGAGAACGGAGGATATGCATCCCACAGTGCCCAACCCCTACAATCTGCTAAGTACCTTGCCTCCGACCCACGTATGGTACACTGTGTTAGATCTAAAAGGTGCATTCTTTTGTTTAAGACTGAGCCCTCAGAGCCAATCCATCTTTGCTTTTGAGTGGAAAGACCCAGAGACCGGGTTTTCAGGACAACTCACCTGGACAAGGTTGCCCCAAGGATTTAAAAACTCGCCTACCTTGTTTGATGAAGCTCTGCACCTAGATTTGGCCGACTTCCGAGTCAACCATCCGGACCTGGTCCTCCTGCAATATGTGGACGACCTCCTCCTTGCCGCTGAAACTGAGCAGGACTGCCTAAAAGGTACCGGGGCCCTGCTACAGAGACTGGGGGAATTGGGCTATCGAGCCTCCGCGAAAAAGGCCCAAATATGTCAGAAACAGGTGGCCTACCTAGGCTACCTCCTAGAAGGAGGGCAACGGTGGCTGACAGAGAGCCGAAAAAGGGTGGTTGCTCTAATTCCACCCCCCACCGATGCCAGAAAGATGCGGGAATTCCTCGGGAGTGCGGGATTCTGCCGCCTTTGGATTCCTGGGTTTGCGGAGCTGGCAGCCCCATTGTACCCCCTCACGAAGTCCAATGCTCCCTTTCAATGGAGAGAAGAGCAACAGCGGGCGTTTGACAACATAAAAAAGGCCCTATTGTCAGCCCCAGCCCTGAGCCTCCCTGATATGACCAAGCCTTTCACATTATACGTGGATGAGAACAAGGGAGTGGCGAAGGGAGTGCTAACACAAATGCTTGGACCCTGGAAAAAGCCGGTGGCATACTTTTCAAAAAAGCTAGACAATGTAGCGGCCGGCTGGCCTCCGTGCCTCTGCATGATAGCGGCCGTGGCAGTTCTGGTGAAAGACTCGGATAAATTGACTCTAGGCCAACCTCTCACCATAGTGGCACCTCATGCTGTGGAGACAGTTATCCGCCAGCCACCAGATCGGTGGCTCTCAAATGCTCGGATAACTCATTACCAGACTATGATATTAAACTCAGAGCGGGTCCGGTTTGGGACTGCCACCTCTTTAAACCCGGCCACCCTGCTCCCGGAACTGGGGCCCCAGGCCCAGGTAATCCATAACTGTCACCAAATCCTGGCTGAGGCCCACGGCACCCGAAAAGACCTAACCGACCAGCCTCTGCCGGATGCCGAAATGACCTGGTTCACGGATGGGAGCAGCTTTCTACAGAACGGTGAGCGGAGGGCTGGGGCAGCGGTGGTGGATGGAAAAACTGTTATCTGGTCAAGTGCCTTAAAGCCTGGAACTTCTGCTCAAAAAGCCGAGCTCATAGCCTTAACTCAAGCTTTAAAACTGGCACAAGACAAAAAGGTCAACATTTACACAGACAGTCGGTATGCTTTCGCCACTGCCCATGTACATGGGGAGATATACCGGCTAAGGGGCCTCTTAACCTCAGCAGGCAAGGACATTAAAAATAAGCAGGAAATCCTAGATCTTCTACAGGCCCTGTTCCTGCCCAAAATGTTGAGTATAATCCATTGCCTCGGGCACCAACGAGGAGACGACCCCGTAGCAAGGGGAAACAGGATGGCAGACGAGGCCGCTAGGGCGGCAGCCCTGAGCCAACAGGTGCTCCCGTTAAAGACAATTGAGCCCACCCAAGTATCGAGGGAACCACCTTTCCTCTATTCGGACCAAGACTTAGATACGATCCAGCGGCTCGGTGCAGAGTATGATGAACAAATAAGGGTTTGGAGGCTCGGAGAGAAAATAGTCCTGCCACACCAATTGGCTAAAGAAATAATTACCAGCCTCCATCAATGGACTCATTTGGGACACAAAAAGCTAAAAGCAGCCTTACAGGAAGATAGGCAGTCTTATTACATCCCCGGACTTGACTCTTTAGTCCAGCAGGTGACTGAATCCTGTGTTCCGTGTGCCAAGGTAAATGCCAGACACCTCAAGCTCCCGGAGGGAGCTAGGGTAAGAGGAGACCGACCAGGAATCAACTGGGAGGTCGATTTCACTGAGATAAGGCCGGGCAGTTATGGGAATAAGTATCTTCTAGTTTTTGTAGACACCTTCTCCGGATGGACTGAGGCATTCCCCACAAAACGGGAAACCGCCCGGGTGGTCGTCAAGAAGATCATAGAGGAGATCT
The DNA here is from genome assembly GCF_033115175.1 of Lepus europaeus. Taxonomy (NCBI): domain Eukaryota; kingdom Metazoa; phylum Chordata; class Mammalia; order Lagomorpha; family Leporidae; genus Lepus; species Lepus europaeus. Next base: position 1,567,357 of record NW_026909213.1, on the reverse strand, counting down.
TCCCCCGGTTCGGCTTGCCTAAGGTAATCGGGTCCGACAATGGCCCAGCGTTTTCTCCCAGGTAAGTCAGTTGGTGGCCAAAGCATTAGGCATAAATTGGAAATTGCACTGTGCCTATAGACCCCAAAGTTCAGGACAGGTAGAAAGAATGAACAGAACAATTAGAGACCTTGACCAAATTAGCGTTGGAGACTGGTGTTAAAGACTGGGTCCAACTCCTCCCTATGGTGTTGTTCCGGGTCCGAAACACGCCCTCTCATTGCGGGCTGACACCATACGAAATCCTTTATGGAGGGCCCCCACCAGTAGCAGGCTTGCTTGACCTTGCCAGTGACTCCGTTGCCGATGCCCCTAAATTACAGGCCCGGTTGAGAGCGCTCCAGATCATCCAGAACCAGGTCTGGAAACCTCTTGCAGCAGCCTACCAACCCGAGACGACAACCATCCCACATCCTTTCCAAATTGGTGATGCTGTGTATGTCCGAAGGCACCAATCTAAGACTCTAGAGCCCCGGTGGAAAGGCCCCTTCACTGTGCTGTTGACAACTCCCACCGCTCTAAAGGTCGACGGAATCGCTGCTTGGGTCCACGCCTCACACGTGAAGCGAGCACCACCTCCCCAGGGCCCCGAGGATCCGGATAGACCAGCCAAATGGAAGCTCCAGCGCACTCAGAACCCACTCAAGCTAAGACTTTCAAAAACTGTTTAATATTTGTGATGTTCCTGGCCTTTCCCCATTGTTTTTCCAATCCCCATGCTCCACAATTGTTAACGTGGAACCCAACCCAGTCCAGCAAGAGCAGAGTTCCCTCCCTCCAGTGAGGCAGGCTCTCCCCAGGCTGGTCCAATAGATTTTAGGATTAAAATCTTTGCAAAAAGAAAAGGAGGGAATGAAGGACCCTTATGGGGGAGAGGGACAAGAAACTAGGCCTGGGCAGATATCAGGGGCTTCTTAAGAGGTTAGATGTTCCCCAGAGTCCAGCGGGCAGGACGTTCTCTGGGAAGGAAAAGTCAATCCCCTTCAGAGAACCTCTAGGCATGCCCAGAGCAGAGCTGCCACTCCCCTTCAGAGAGTCTCAGCACTCTCCTCAGCACGTTCCCTCAGCACTCTCCTCAGCACTCTCCTCAGCACTCTCCTCAGCACGTTCCCTCAGCACTCTCCTCAGCACTCTCCTCAGCACTCTCCTCAGCACTCTCCTCAGCACTCTCCTCAGCACGTTCCCTCAGCACTCTCCTCAGCACTCTCCTCAGCACGTTCCCTCAGCACTCCCCTCAGCACTCTCCCTCAGCACTCTCCAGTATGCTAATTGTCCCTCCGAACCAGCCAATCCCATGCCACCTCTGTATTCCATATGCTAATGGTCCCTCTGAACTGACCAATCCTATGCATGCGCATTAGGAATATGCTAATTCGTTGCCTATATAACCTGTGTGAAACTGCCTCTCAGGGCTCCTCGCCGCCTGAGGTGGGGGCCCGTTTGCGCAAACGTTCAATAAAAACCTCGTGCTTTTTGCATCAACTGGTCTGGAGTCTGGATCTTTGGGCGTCCTCCCGAGCAAGTGGGCATCTCTGCAACTGAGAGGTCCAACAACAGCACATTAATGACAGAGATCCTACATAATATTTTTTTAAAAAGATTGATTACTTTTCTATGTAATTTGCAATTTAACACCATTTTTTAAAAAATTTTCAATTATCTTTATATACAGATTCAGTATATACTAAGTAAAGATTTCATCAGTTTGCACCCACACATAAACACAAAGTGTAAAAATACTGTTTCAGTACTAGCTATATCATTACTTCACATTGGACAACCCATTAAGGACAGATCCCACATGGGATGTAAGTACACAGTGACTTCTGTTGCTGACTTAACAATTTGACACTCCCGTTCATGGCGTCAGTAATCTCCCTAGGCTCTAGTCATGAGTTGCCAGGGCTATGGAAGCCTTTAGGGTTCGCTGACTTCGATCTTATTCTGACATGGTCATAGTCAAAGTGGAAGTTCTCTCCTCCCTTCGGAGAAAGGTACCTCCTACCTTGATGGCCCCGTTCTTTCCACTGGGATCACATTGCTGAGATCCTTCATTTAGGACTTCTTCTTTTTTTTCTTTACCATGGTATCTTGGCTTTCCATGCCTACAATACTCTCATGGGCTCTTCAGCCAGATGCAAATGCCTTAAGGGCTGATTCTGAGGCCAGAGTGTTGTTTAGAACATCTGCCATTCTATGAGTCTGCTGTGTATCCCGCTTCCCATGTTGGATCTTTCTCTCCCTTTTTGATTCTATCAGTTAGTATTAGCAGACACTTGTCTTGTTTGTGTGATCCCTTTGACTCTTAGACCTATCAGAGCCATCAATTGTGAACTGAAATTGATCACTTGGACTAGGGAGATTTCATTGGTACATGCCACCTTGATGGGATTGTATTGGAATCCCCTGGCACGTTTCTAACTCCATCATTTGGGGCAAGTCCAATTGAGCATGTCCCCAATTGTACATCTCCTCCCTCTCTTTTTCTCATTCTTATATTTAACAGGGATCACTTTTCAGTTAAGATTTAAACACCTAAGAATAATTGCAGGTAACACATTTTTAAAGCCACATTTTTAAATTTTTTTAAAGATTTGTTCACTTATTTGAAAGAGCTGCAGAGAGAGGAGAGACAGAGATTTGCTATCTGCTGGTTTACTCTACAGATTGCTGCAATGGGTAGGTGAGCCAGGCTTCAGCCAGGAGCCAGGAGTTTCTTCCCATCTCCCACATGAGTAGCAGAGGCCCAGTCACTAGGTGTGTTGTTTGCTGTTTTTCTTAAGCCATTAACAGGGAGCTGGATCAGAAGTGAAGCACAAAGGACAGGAACCAGCACCAACATGGGATGCTGGTTTCACTGATGACAGCTTTACCTCCTGTATCATGATACTGGCTCTCATGCAACATATTTTTAAATTATCTGAATTTTATAGGACTCTATATTTACTCAGTGTATGGGAGTTGCATTAGAAAAGGTACAGACACTGCCTCCTTTGAATTTTTACTGCTAACTTGTTTGATATTTGATTTCCATGCTGTATTTTTTCATTCTTTTTTTTTCTTTTTAGGGTAATTGTAGTTTTATAGTTTCCAGCCAAATACTTATACATACTAGTTTTTCAACTTTTGTTTCTCTGAAATTATTGTTTCTTACAGTATATTTGATTTCATAAAATCATCATACATATTTAATTTTTTCTGTTTGTTCTTGTAACTATCACCTATGTATATCTTTAGTAATCTATACTCTGCAAATCCTACCACTGTGAGTCTCACAACATCCTAGCTAATGTTTTCATTATGAGGTTATCAACTGCCACAATATTGTGTAAGTTGTTCTGGGAGCTTTCATATACATAGTTTTTCAGAACCATTTTAGGAGAATCTGGCCACTATTCCCTTCAAGGTTTCACATTCCTGGTAATTGTGAATTTTATGGAACTGTGACATTATCTTTGATGTTTTTGAAAATGTCAGTAGGTTGGCCAGTGCCATGGCTCACTTGGTTAATCCTCCGCCTGTGTGGTGCCAGCATCCCATATGCCTGACAGGACTAGAACTCTGGTTCTAGCTCTCTGCTGTGGCCCAGAGGGCAGTGGAAGATGGCCTGGGTGCTTGAGCTCCTGAACCTGCATGGGAGACCAGGAAGAGGCACCTGGCTCCTGGCTTCAGATCCACACAGCATCGGCTGTAGCGGCCATTTGGGGAGTGAACCAACGGAAGGAAGACCTTTCTCTCCGTCTCTCTCTCTCACTGCCTATAATTCTACCTGTCAAATAAATTTTAAAAAAAAGAAAATGTCAGTAGGTTAATTCTAAATACTGATAACTTACCTGTGTTTTATTCTGCTGGTGATGTTTACTTTGATTTACATTTCATGAAAATTTTTTCATTTATTTTTCTTTTTACCTTAATTATAATAGTATAATTTTAAAAATTATTGATTTGAAAGGCCAAGTTACAGGGCAAGAGGGAGACAAAGAGTGAGAGTGAGAGTAAGAGAGAGAGCAAGGTGAGAAAGAGAGAGAGATCTTCCATCCCGGTTCACTCCCCAAATGCCTGCAATGGCCATAGCCAAGCCAGATTGAATCCATAGACCAGGAGACTTTTCCACATTTCTACATAGGTGCAAGGACCAATGAGTTTGTCCATCATCTAGTGCTTTCCCACCAGGAAAAGTTGGATCAGAAGTGCAGCAGCCAGGGCTTGAACTGGTACCCATATGGGATGCAAGCACTGTAGTGACTTTACCCACTACGTCACAATGCCAGCCACAATAGTCTAATTTTCGATAATTCCTCAATATTCTTGCCATTCTATCATTGCTAATGAAAACTATTCATTTTTCTCATAGTAATCATAATATATTTTATTGCATAACATTTTTATTTGCTTTTGCAAATGATTATTTGAGACTGCAATTTTTGAAAATTTCGATAGGATAGTTCTACATACATATTTCCTTTAAGATAAGCATGGTTAAGAAAGAACAAAAATAAGATTATTGTGGCAAATTATTTGGTCTTTGATTTATCTTTCCTAAAATATATCTTTTGTTTCCTTTTTTTCAATAAATTTGATTGATCTGTTTTAGAGTAATGTCTTGCATCTACTTTTAACACATTTATTGTTCCATCTAAAATTACTCTTTTGTTCTCAGAATAATTATAAATGAATTTTATTTATTTTTAAACTTTTATTACTAGTAAGAAAACAGATTTCATGTAGTTTACAGATGCAATTCCAGAAAGAGGGACACAATTTTTCCCATCCCTCAATTGCCCATCATTTGTTTCCCTTTTCTTTAATTTTTGCAATGATAATTAAATTATAATTTATAATCACAGGCTTAATGCACCACTAACCATAATGTTCAACAAGTAAAAAGTAGAAAAAACATTATTCCATAGGAATATAGAGAAAGGCTATAAATAATAATCATATCATGATTTCAATTTCATTCTTGTTCATTGTGGTTTTTTTTTGTATTCTATATCAACTACAATACATAAGAGAAAACATATATTGCCTTTTATCTCACAGTGTTATTTCACTTAGTATAATGGTCATGTTTGCAGTTTGCAGCCATTTCGTTGTAAGAGATGGAATTACATTCTTTTTTTCTGACTGAGTAGTATCACATTATCTATATATGCCATATTTTTCTTTCATAATGATTTCAATTCTTTAGTTTATATGTTTTATTTATGTATCATTAATATCCTTTTTCAACATGACATCGTCATTTACATCAAAACATAAATTGTCCTGGTAATCTTCATTTACACAAACTTAGAGTAATCTTAGGTCCCAACAATTATTCACTTTTTCTTAATGAGAATTTTTTAAAGTCTTTTCTCAATTATTAGGGGACTTTGAATTTTTCTTTTTTTTAAGATTTATTTTATTTAGTTGAAAGAGTTACACAGAGAGAAAGAGAGAGAGAGAGAGATTGGGAGAGAGAGGTCTTCTATCTGTTGGTTCACTCCCCACTTGGCTGCAACGGCTGGAGCTGTGCTGATCTGAAACCAAGAGCCAGGAGCTTCTTCCAGGTCTTCCACATTGGTGCAGGCGCCCAAGGTCTTCGGCCATCTTCTACTGTTTTCCCAGGCCATAGTAGAGAGCTGGATCAGAAGTGGAACAGCCGGGGCTCAAACTGGCACCTCTATGGGATGCCATCACTGTAGGTGGTGGATTTACCTGCTGCCCCACAGTACCGGCCTCTAAATTTTTCTATGATTTTTAAAATACTCAATTGAGTAGCTCCATGTATTATCATCTGTCATGATTATTTTCAAGGAAATGTGATTTTTCTACCTTTTTATTTTTCCCATTTTATTGTAATTTTAACGATTTATTCTTCTGCAACTTACTTTACAATTGGTTGTCGCTCTATTATTACTCTTTTTTTCTCTATCTCTCTTTTTTTATTAAACTTTTATTTAATGAATATAAATTTCCAAAGTACAGCTTATGGGTTACAATGGCTTCCCCATCCCAAAACTTCCCTCCCACCCACAACCCTCCCCTTTCCCGCTCCCTTTTCGTGATTCATTTTCAATTCTCTTTATATACAGAAGATCAGTTTAGTGTATATTAGGTAACGATTTCACCAGTTTGCCCCCATATAGCAACACAAAGTGAAAAAAAAAATACTGTTGGAGTACTAGTTATAGCATTAAATAAGAGTGTACAGCACATTAAAGACAGAGATCCTACATAATATTTTTTTAAAAAATTAATTAATTTTCTATGCCATTTCCAATTTAACACCAGATTTTTTTTCATTTCCAATTATCTTTATATACAGAAGATCGATTCAGTATATAATTAGTAAAGATCTCATCAGTTTGTACCCACACAGAAACACAAAGTGTAAAAATACTGTTTCAGAGCTGGCGCCGTGGCTCAACAGGCTAATCCTCCGCCTTGCAGCGCCGGCACACCGGGTTCTAGTCCCGGTCGGGGCACCAATCCTGTCCCGGTTGCCCCTCTTCCAGGCCAGCTCTCTGCTGTGGCCAGGGAGTGCAGTGGAGGATGGCCCAAGTGTTTGGGCTCTGCACCCCATGGGAGACCAGGATAAGCACCTGGCTCCTGCCATCGGAACAGCGCAGTGCGCCGGCCACAGCACGCTACCGCGGTGGCCATTGGAGGGTGAACCAATGGCAAAAGGAAGACCTTTCTCTCTGTCTCTCTCTCACTGTCCACTCTGCCTGTCAAAAATTAAAAAAAAATACTGTTTCAGTACTAGTTATAGCATCACTGCACATTAGACAACACATTAAGGACAGATCCCACATGGGATGTAAGTACACAGTGACTTCTGTTGCTGACTTAACAATTTGACACTCCTGTTCATGGTGTCAGTAAACTCCCTAGGCTCTAGTCATGAGTTGCCAGGGCTATGGAAGCCTTTAGGGTTCGCTGACTTCGATCTTATTCTGACATGGTCATAGTCAAAGTGGAAGTTCTCTCCTCCCTTCGGAGAAAGGTACCTCCTACCTTGATGGCCCCGTTCTTTCCACTGGGATCTCACTCACAGAGATCTTTCATTTAGGTCTTCTTCTTTTTTTTCTTTTCCATGGTATCTTGGCTTTCCATGCCTACAATACTCTCATGGGCTCTTCAGCCAGATGCAAATGCCTTAAGGGCTGATTCTGAGGCCAGAGTGTTGTTTAGAACATCTGCCATTCTATGAGTCTGCTGTGTATCCCGCTTCCCATGTTGGATCTTTCTCTCCCTTTTTGATTCTATCAGTTAGTATTAGCAGACACTTGTCTTGTTTGTGTGATCCCTTTGACTCTTAGACCTATCAGAGCCATCAATTGTGAACTGAAATTGATCACTTGGACTAGGGAGATTTCATTGGTACATGCCACCTTGATGGGATTGTATTGGAATCCCCTGGCACGTTTCTAACTCCATCATTTGGGGCAAGTCCAATTGAGCATGTCCCCAATTGTACATCTCCTCCCTCTCTTTTTCCACTCTTAAATTTAACAGGGATCACTTTTCAGTTAAAATTTAAACACCTAAGAATAATTGTGTGTTAATTACAGAGTTCAACCACTAGTACTAGAACAACAACAACAACTACAACAACAAATACCAAAAAGGATAAAGTATTACATTGTACATCTAGAGTCAGGACAAGAGCTGATCAGGTCATTGTTTCTTATAGTGTCCATTTCACTTCAACAGGTTTCCCCTTTGGTGCTCAGTTGTCGCTGATCAGGGTAAACAAATGATATTTGTCTCTTTGGGACTGGCTTAATTCACTCAGCATGATGGTTTCCAGATTCCTCCATCTTGTTGCAAATGACCGGGTTTCATTGTTTCTTACTGCTGTATAGTATTCCATGGAGTACATGTCCCATAATTTCTTTATCCAGTCTACTGTTGATGGGCATTTGGGTTGGTTCCAGGTCTTAGCTATTGTGAATTGAACTGCAATAAACATTAATGTGCAGATGGCTTTTTTATTAGCCAAATTAAGTTCCTTTGGGTAAATTCCAAGGAGTGGGATGGCTGGGTTGTATGGTAGGGTTATGTTCAGGCTTCTGAGGAATCTCCAGACTGACTTCCATAGTGGCTTAACCAGTTTGCATTCCCACCAACAGTGGGTTAGTGTCCCTTTTTTCCCACATCCTCTCCAGCATCTGTTGTTGGTAGATTTCTGAATGTGAGCCATTCTCACTGGGGTGAGGTGAATCCTCATTGTGGTTTTGATTTGCATTTCTCTGATTGCTAGTGATCTTGAACATTTTTTCATGTGTCTGTTGGCCATTTGGATTTCCTCTTTCGAAAAATGTCTATTGAGGTCCTTGGCCCATTTCTTAAGTGCTTGTTTGTTTTGTTGTTGTGGATTTTCTTGATTACTTTGTAGATTCTGGTTATCAACCCTTTATCTGTAGTATAGTTTGCAAATATTTTTTCCCATTCTCTCGATTGCCTCTTCACTTTCCTGACTATTTCTTTTGAAGTACAGAAACTTCTCAATTTGATGCAATCCCAAATGTTAATTTTGGTTTTGACTGCCTGTGCTTCTGGGGTCTTTTCCAAGAAGTCTTTGCCTGTACCTATATCTTGCAGGGTTTCTCCAATGCTCTCTAATAATTTGATGGTTTTGGGTTGTAGATTTAAGTCTTTAATCCATGTTGAGTGAATTTTTGTGTAAGGTGACAGGTATGGGTCTTGCTTCAAGGTTCTGCACGTGGAAATCCAATTATCCCAGCACCATTTATTGAATAGACTGTCCTTATTCCAGGGATTAGTTTTGGATCTTTGATCAAATATAAGTTGGCTGTAGATGTTTGGATTGATTTCTGGTGTTTCTATTCTGTTCCATTGGTCTATCCATCTGATTCTGTACCAGTACCGTGCTGTTTTGATAACAACTGCCCTGTAGTATGTCCTGAAATCTGGTATTGTGATGCCTCTGGCTTTGTTTTTGTTGGACAAGATTGCTTTGGCTATTCGAGGTCTTCTGTGTCTCCATATGAATTTCAGCATCATTTTTTCCAGATCTGAGAAGAATGTCTTTGGTATCTTGATTGGTATTGCATTGAATGTATAAATTGCTTTTGGGAGAATAGACATTTTGATGATATTGATTCTTCCAATCCATGAGCATGGAAGATTTTTCCATTTTTTGGTATCCTCTTCTATTTCTTTCTGTAAGGTTTTGTAGTTTTCATCATAGAGATCTTTAACGTCCTTGATTAAGTTTTATTCCAAGGTATTTGATTGTTTTTGTAGCTATTGTGAATGGGATTGATCTTAGAAGTTCTTCCTCAGCCGTGGCATTGCCTGTGTATACAAAGGCTGTTAATTTTTGTGGATTGATTTTATATCCTGCTACTTTGCCAAACTCTTCGATGAGTTCCAGTAGTCTCTTAGTAGAGTTCTTTGGGTCCCCTAAATAAAGAATCATATCATCTGCAAAGAGGGATAGTTTGAGTTCTTCCTTCCTAATTTGTATCCCTTTAATTTCTTTTTCTTGCCTAATAGCTCTGGCCAAAACATCCAGAACTATATTGAATAGCAGTGGTGAGAGTGGGTATCCCTGTCTGGTACCAGATCTCAGCGGAAATGCTTCCAACTTTTCCCCATTCAATAGGATGTTGGCAGTGGGTTTTTCATATATTGCTTTGATTGTATTGAAGAATGTTCCTTCCATACCCAGTTTGCTTAGAATTTTCATCATGAAAGGGTGTTGTATTTTATCAAATGCTTTCTCTGTGTCTATTGAGAGAATCATATGGTCTTTCTTCTGCAGTCTGTTAATGTAGTGTATTACGTTGATTGTTTCACGAACATTGAACCATCCCTGCATACCAGGGATCAATCCCACTTAGTCTGGGTGGATGATCTTTCTGATGTGTTGTTGCATTCTATTGGCCAGAATTTTATTGAGTATTTTTGCATCTATGTTCAACAGGGATATTGGTCTGTAATTCTCTTTCAATGCTGCATCTTTTTCCAGCTTAGGAATTAAGGTGATGCTGGCTTCATAGAAAGAATTTGGGAGGATTCCCTCTTTTTCGATTGTTTTGAATAGTTTGAGAAGAATTGGAGTTAGTTCTTCTCTAAATGTCTGGTAGAACTCAGCAGTGAATCCATCTGGTCCTGGGCTTTTCTTTGTTGGGAGGGCCTTTATTACTGTTTCAATTTCTGTGTCAGTTATGGGTCTGTTTAGGTTTTCTAGGTCTTCCTGGCTCAATTTAGGTAGGTTGTATGTGTCCAAGAATCTGTCCATTTCTGATAGAGTTCCCTGTTTGCTGGCATACAAGTCCTTGTAGTAATTTCTGATGATTCTTTTTATTTCTGTGGTGTCTGTTGTTACGTTTCCTTTTTGATCTCTGATCCTATTGATTTGGGTCTTTCTCTTCTTTTTTTAGTTAGTTGGGCCAATGGGGTGTCAATTTTGTTTATTTTTTCAAAAAAACAGCTCCTCGTTTGGCTGATTTTTTGTAATGTTTTTCTTTTTTATTCAATCCTGTTGATTTCTTCTTTGATTTTAATTATTTCTCTTCTCCTACTGGGTTTGGGTTTGGTTTGCTGCAGATTTTCTAGATCCTTGAGATGACTTGAAAGCTCATCTATTTGGTGCCTTTCCAATTTCTTGATGTAGGCACCTATTGATATAAACTTTCCTCTTAACACTGCTTTTGTTGTATCCTATAGGTTTTGGTATGTTGTGCTGTTATCCTCATTTACTTCCAGAAAATTTTTGATTTCTCTTTTAATTTCTTCTATGACCCATTGTTCATTCAGGAGCATGTTGTTCAATCTCCATGTGTTTGCACGTGCTCTAGGGATTCCCGAGTTGCTAATTTCCAACTTCATTCCTTTGTGCTCTGAGAAGTTGCATGGTATGATTCTAATTCTTTTGAATTTGCTGAGACATGCTTTATGGCCTAGTATGTGGTCAATCCTAGAGAAGGTTCCATGTACTGCTGAGAAGAATGTAAAGTCCTTAGGTGTAGGATGAAATGTTCTGTAGATATCTGTTAGATCCATTTGGGCTATAGTGTCATTTAAATCTACTGTCTCCTTGTTGATCTTCTGTCCTGTTGATCTGTCTATCTCTGAGAGTGGAGCATTGAAGTCCCCCAGTACTATTGTATTGGGGTCTAAGTCTCCCTTTAAGTCCCTTAACAAGTCTTTTAAATAAGCTGGTGCCCTGTGATTAGGTGCATATACATTGATAATCGTTATATCTTCCTGTTGAATGGATCCCTTAATCATTAAATAGTGCCCCTCTTTGTCTCTCCTGACAGTTTTTGTGGTAAAGTTTATGTTGTCCGATATTAAGATGGCTACGCCCGCTCTTTTTTCATTTCTGTTGGCATGGTATATATTTTTCCAGCCTTTCACTTTCAGTCTGTATGGATCATTGTTGGAAAGATGAGTTTCTTGTAAGCAGCAAAAAGATGGGTTTTGTTCCTTAACCCAATCAGCCAATCGGTGTCTTTTAACTGGACAGTTCAAGCCATTAACATTCAATGTGATTATTGAGAAGGAGTAACTTTGCCCTGTCATTTGCCAAAGATTTTTTCTAATATCTGGTTTGAGACTCCTGTGATCATTTGCTGTGAGGTTTCCTTCCTTTATCTTCTTTCATATTGGTTACTGTGTTTCTGTGTTTCTGTATGTAACACATCCTTAAGCATCTTTTGCAGGGCTGGACGAGTGGTGACAAATTCTTTCAGTTTCTGTTTGCTCTGAAAGGTCTTTATTTCACCTTCATTCACAAATGAGAGCTTTGCAGGATATAATATTCTGGGCTGGCAGTTTTTCTCTCTTAGTACCTGGCCTATATCTCGCCATTCTCTCATGGCTTGTAGGGTTTCTGATGAGAAGTCAGCTGTGAGTCTAATTGGAGATCCTCTGAGAGTAATCTGACATTTTCTCTCTTGCACATTTTAGGATCTTTTCTTTGTGTTTCACTGTGGTGAATTTGATTATGACGTGTCGTGGTGAGGATCTCTTTTGGTCATGTTTACTAGGGGTTCTATGAGCTTCCTGTACTAGGATGTCTCTGTCCTTCTCCAAACCTGGGAAATTTTCTGCTAGTATCTCACTAAAAAGGCCTTCTAATCCTTTCTCCCTCTCCATGCCTTCAGGAACTCCTAGATCCTGAATGTTGCATTTTTTAATAGTATCCTGTAGATTCCTGACAGTATTTTTTAGATTTCTGATTTCTTCTTCTTTTCTTTGATTTGACAGTTTCCTTTCCTGTTCTCTGTCTTCTAATTCCGATATTCTCTCTTCTGCTTCACCCATTCTGTTTTTAAGGCTCTCTAATGTGTTTGTCATTTGATCTATCTAGTTCCTTTCATTGTGGTTTTTTGTCACTATCACAGTTTCTTGTTCTACTAGTTGTTTCATTTCATTTTGATTCCTCCTTAATATTTCATTTTCACGAGAGCGATTTTCTATCTTGTCCATTAAGGATTTCTGTAGTTCAAGAATTTGTTTTTGAGAACTTCTTAATGTTCTTATCAATTTTTTGTGTTCCACTTCTTGCATTTCCTCTATCTCTTCATCTTCCTAATCTTGGATTGGGGTGTCTTGTTCATTTGGGAGCATCATAGTGTCTTCCTTGCTCTTGTTACCTCAGTTTCTATGTTTGTTGTTTGGCATGTTGGAGATAATTTATGGTATTTTTTTTTGGCTGTGGTGTTTTTTTCTCCTTATGCTATGCCTCTAAGTGGGCTGTCTGCTTTGATGGATCCTTAGAGGCTGTGATGGGTGTGGCCAGAGAGCTCCGCTTGATTCTTCAGGTTTAAGGCTGTGCAAAAAGTGACTCACCCAGATTGTTCTCTCCCTTGCTCCTTGCTGGATCACTCTCTCTCTCTCTTTTTTTTTTTTTACTCAGTTGGGAAGTAATTCGGCACAGGTGAATGGAATTGAGGGTAGCTGAAATCTGGCCTCTGTGAGTATTTGTTTGATCTACCCCTGGGACCACACAAAGAGTTTATGCAGCCCTCAATGTGTTCTCAAGTTTCACCAAAGTTCCAAAGTTACTGAGTTTGTGAACTCGTTGGTGGCCCTTTACATATATAAAATGGCACCTGCTCTTTGTTTTGCTCAGTGAGTGAAGAGAGAGACCTCTGTTTTTCCCCCCTCAATGTCTCGGGTTTCTGACGTCTTTGTCTTACCTTCTGTTTGTTCCCATGCTGGCGAGATTCTGCGGCTCGTCTCCCGCGGTTGGGTTTCCACGCAGTGGGCTCCCTGTAGGTCCTCTGTGTCACATCCACTAGATCCAGAAGCGTTTCCTCTGCAGTTTTTTTCTTGAGTCTTTTCCTGAGGCTACAGTAATTCCACTTTTATGAAATTTTATTTTCCCAAACTACGGTGCACGTCCTCACTATCCGCCATCTTGGCTCTGCCCCCTATTATTACTCTTACCAGATTGCTCATTTCTAATATTTAAGCTATCATGCACACAGATTTTCAGAAAAGTCTTAAGTTTTCTGATAATTCACATTTTTCAGTAATGTATTTTGCTTGCTCTTAATTTTTATGAGAATTTACCTTGGATTACTAAGAGTTACAATAGAATGTAAGTCATATTTCCTTTATTGTTATTCACGTAAATGGTGTTATAAATCCTTAATTTACGTTTTCTGGAAAAGATTTAATATTCCCCATTTAGTACAATTATAATGGACTCTTTTTAGTACCTTATTGGACATTGGTTTTTTCACACCTCCTCATTCCTTTTTTTAAAGTTTTATTTATTGAAAATCAAAGCTACAAGGACTTCCTGCACTGCCTCGTACAGGGTGTCGCGAGAGACTTTGCTGCTCATGGCTCCTCACGCTGCGGTAACCGGAAAAGAGAGCAAGACTTTAACATTTTTAAGGATTTATTTTGGCTGAACAATAGAAAAGGAAGATAGAGGGGGGAAGTTCCATATATTTGTTCACCCACCTAATTGCCACAGCAACTGGGGCTGACCCAGGCCTATGTCAGGAGCCAGAAACTTCATCTGGCTCTCTGATGTAGATGGTAGGAAACTAATTATTTTGTTAATTGTCTTCTGCCTCCAAGACACATTATCAGGTTGCAGATGAGCCCTCCGGGAATCCTTCCACATTGTAATTCAAGATATGTGAATCTGTCCATTCACATATTGTAGAACAAAACATGATCTTTGTATTACTGAAATTTCTGGGATTTTTTTTCAAACTTTCTAATATTGATGTAATAGGGATGAACTATTTATCAGAAAATTCCCTATCACTACTTTTCACACCAGTATTCTGTCTTTCAAATTATTCATTACTTCTCAGAGTAATCATGACATATCTTATTTCCTAATGTGTATGTCCATTTTTATTTTTGTCAATAATCACAACATGTTTTTTAAAAGATGTTATATATTTACTTGAGAGGTAGAGTTATAGACAGTGAGAGGAAAAGTCAGAATGAAATACTTCATTGGTTGACACCCCAAATGGCCACAACAGCAGGAGCTGTGCAGATCTGGAGCCAGGAGCCAGGAGCTTCTTCACATTCTCCCACACAAGTGTAGGGGCCCAAGCACTTGGGCCATCTTCTACTGTTTTCCCAGGCTATAGTAGAGAGTTGGATTAGAAGAGGAGCAGTTGGGACTGGAACTGGTGGCCATATAGAATGCCAGTGCCACAGGCAGAGGGTTAACCTACTGTACCATGGTGCCAGCCAGACAACACATGTTTATACAATGCATACATCATTTTTATTTTATTTTATTTTTTTAATATGTTGCTATAATCTGTGTATAAATAAAATCCTAGTAAGCCAGTGGTGATACTATGAACCTGTGCCAATCTTGGTTTGATTTTCATTGTGAGTTCATCAGCTTACTCAAAGTTCTGTAAGACCTTCTCATAAATTTCATGTATAGTTCTGAGTCTTATGCAATCTTCCTTTCAAAGTAACTTATTTTTACCTTTTCCAGATTTTTACCATTGGTGTATGACATTTTCTTTTTTTAACTTTTATTTAATGAATATAAATTTCCAAAGTACAGCGTATGGGTTACAATGGCTTCCCCCCACAACTTCCCTACCACCCACAACCCTCCCCTTTCCCGATCCCTCTCCCCTTCCATTCACATTAAGATACAATTTTCAATTCTCTTTATATACAGAAGATCAGTTTAGCACATATTAAGCAAAGATTTCAACAGTTTGCCTCCACATAGCAACACAAAGTGAAAAAACACTGTTGAAGTACTAGTTATAGCATTAAATAACAGTGTACAGCACATTAAAGACAGAGATCCCACATGCTATATTTTTTAAAAATTAATTAATTTTCTATGCAATTTCGAATTTTGCAGCAGGTTTTTTTTTCCATTTTCAATTATCTTTATATACAGAAGATCGACTCAGTATATACTTAGTAAAGCTTTCATCAGTTTGCACCCGCAAAGAAACACAAAGTGTAAAAATACTGTTTTAGTACTAGTTATAACATCACTTCACATTGGACAACACATTAAGGCAGATCCCACATGAGACGAAAGTACACAGTGACTCCTGTTGTTAACTTAACAATTTGACAATCTTATTTATGGCGTCAGTAACCTCCCTAGGATCCAGTCATGAGCTGCCAAGGATATGAAGGCTTTAGGGTTCGCCAACTTCGATCTTATTCCGACAGGGTCATAGTCAAAGTGGAAGTTCTCTCCTCCCATCAGAAAAAGGTACCTCCGACCTTGATGGCCTAGTTCTTTAACTGGAATCTCAATAGCAGAGATATTTCATTTAGGTTTTCTTTTTTCTTTTTTTTCCAGAGTTTCTTGACTTTCCATGCCTAAAACACTCTCATGGGCAGGGGCCGATGCATTGTGGGTGGGTGGGGAGGGCTGCTGCTGGCACACTCCCACTCCTGAAGCCCACTGGGGTGGTCCAAGGGAGATGAGCTCGGAGCTCGGGCATGGGCTGTCCCAGCAGGGCCTCCTGAGGGTGGACGGACACGACCAGGGGCCCTCAGGTGTTGCCTGCAGGACCGGAGTCTGGGCACTCCTGCATCCCCAAGCTACTCCTGGGTTCCCGCCACCACCCTTGGGCCGGATGAGGTGCTACCTTGTGCGTGGAAGCCCCGCCCACAGGCAAGAAGCCCCCTAGGCCATGGACACGCCCGATCCTGCGGCCCGGCTGGCCGGCTGCAGCCACAGGGATGGGATGTCTGAGTTGGCAGCCCCCACTCCCAAAGCCTCTGCTGGCAGTTTGCTGAAAGGCTGGAGCCAGCTGCGCCTCAGCAGCCTCCCTCCCTCTGGTCGGGCACTGCAAGCCACACACCTACTTGTGTCGCCTGTGTCACTGGAGGCCACAGCGTATTTTGGGTTTTGGAGCGGGCAGGCCCCGCTCGGCTACCATAGGCCATTCGCCTGCGGAGCCTGCCAGACGCCTGGCTCTAGGAGGCTGCCCAGGCGGCGCTGCCAACTGCCCCCGGGTGCTAGCTAGCCGCAGCTACCGGCCACGGGGATAGCACACACAGATAGCACACACAGCTGCGGGTGACCGTGGCCACACACACACTGACTCCCGGCCTCCCCAGGTTGCAAATGAGCCCACTGGGAATCCTGGCCCTAGGGGCTTGTCAGGCAGGGCCAACACAGGGTGGGTGGGTGGGGAGGGCTACTGCTGGCACACACCCACTCCTGAAGCCCACTGGGGAGGTCCAAGGGTGATGAGCTCGGAGCTCGGGAATGGCTATCCCCACAGGGCCTCCTGAGTGTGGATGGACACGCCCATGGGCCCTCAGATGTTGCCTGCAGGCCTGGAGGCCTGGCCCTCCTGCGTCCCCGAGTGCCTACTGGGTTCCCATCACCACACTTGGGACAAGATGAGGTGCCACCTTGTGCATGGAAGCCCCGCCCACAGGCAAGAAGAACCCTAGCTCACCAGCACACCCGACCCAGCAACCCCTCTGGCCGGCTGCAGCCACAGGGAACGGGGGGTCTGAGCTGGCAGCCCCCACTGCCGAAGCCTCCGCTGGCAGGTCCCTGAAGGGCTTGCGCCGGAGCACCTCAACAGCCAGCCTCCCTCCCTCTGGTCGGGCACTGCAAGCCACACAGCCACTTGTGTCCCCTGTGTCCCTGGAGGCTGCAGCACGTTTTGGGTTTTGGAGCAGCTGGGCCCCCCTGGCTTCCATACGCCATTCACTCGCAGAGCCTGCCAGACCCCTGGCTCTAGGAGGCTGCCCAGGCAGCGCTGCCAACTGCCCCCAGGTGCTGGCTAGCTGCAGCGGCCGGCCGAGAGCACACACACCTGCGGGTGTCCCCGGGCCGCACACACAGACTGACCTGCGACTCTCCGGGTTGCAAATGAGCCCACTGGGAATCCTGGCCCTAGGGGCTTGTCAGGCGGGGCCAACACAGGGTGGGTGGGTGGGGAGGGCTGCTGCTGGCACACACCCACTCCTGAAGCCCACTGGGGCGGTCCAAGGCAGATGAGCTCGGAGCTTGGGCATGGGCTGTCCTAGCAGGGCCTCCTGAGGGTGGACAGACATGCCCAGGGGCCCACAGGTGTTGTCTGCAGGCCCGGGGGCGGGGCCTTCCTGCATCCCCGAGTGCCTCCTGGGTTCCCGCCACCACCTTTGGGCCATGATGAGGTGCACCTTGTGCGTGGAAGCCCCGCCCACAGGCAAGAACCCCCTAGGCCCGCGGGCGCACCCAACACTGTAGCCCTCCTGGCCGGCTGCAGCCACAGGGAACAGGAGGTCTCACTTGGCAGCCCCCACTCCTGAAGCCTCCACTGCCAGTTCCCCGAAGGGCTGGCGCCGGCTGCGCCTCAGTAGGCAGCCTTCCTCCTTCCCTCTGGTCGGGCACTGCAAGCCACACACCCACTTGTGTCCCCTGTGTCCCTGGAGGCCGCAGCGCGTTTTGGGTTTTGGAGTGGGCGGGCCCCCCTCGGCTTCAGTAGACCATTCGCCTGCGGATCCTGCCAGACCCCTGGCTCTAGGAGGCTGCGCAGGCGGCGCTGCCAACTGCCCCCAGGTGCTAGCTAGTGGCAGCGGCCGGCCTTGTGGACAACCTGCGGGCATCCCCAGGCCACACAAACATTCTCTGAGGGGTGTTAGAGCACCTGGCACCCAGGCAGGTAGTCAACTTTCTGCTCTGTCTTGGGGGCCCCCTGGCTCGCATATGCGCATGCGCGCGGTCCATGATTCCCTGCCCTAAGGGCTTGTAGGGTGGGGCCGTTCTTGGGGGCAGCTGTTGCTATGCACCCATGCCTGATGCCCACCTGGGCGGCCCACGTGAGATTTGCTCGGAGCTGGGGTACAGGCTGTCCCACCATGGCCTCCAGAGCCTGGCGCACACGCGTGGGCCATCTCGTGTTGCCTGCAGGCCCGCAGTCTGGTACTCCTGCGTTCCCGGGGGCCTCCTAGGTTGCCCCCACCTCCTTTGGGCCGCGACGAGGCGCAGCCCCAGGAAAGCTGTGCCACCTGCACGTGGGAGCCAGGCCCACGGCTGCACCCGACCCTGCAGCCTGCCTGGATGGCTGCAGGCACAGGACGGGAGGTGTCACTGGGCAGCGTGTGTTCCCAAAACCTCTGCTGGCAGCCCCCGGGAGGGAGGGTGCAGCTGGCTGCACCTCGGCTAGCTCCCTCCCTCTGGTCGGGCATCACGAACCCAGCCCCACTTCTGTCCCCTGTATTCCTGGCATCCATACCGTGCTCGGGAGTGGCCGGGCCCCCCCTGGGCTTACATAGGCCATTCGCCCACAGAGCCTGCCAGACCCCTGGCTCTAAGAGGCTGCCCAGGCGGCGCTGCCAAGTGACCCCAGGTGCTAGCTAGTGGCAGAGGCTGTCCACGGGGGGAGCACACACACCTGCGGGTGTCCCCGCGCCACACACTCTGACTGCCCTGAGCGCCTCCCCAGGTTGCAATGAGCCCTTGAGGAATCCCTGCCGGCCCTAGGGAATTGTCCTGTGGGGCTGACAGAGCAGAAAGTTGACTACCTGCCTGGGTGCCAGGTGCTCTAACACCTGCGGGTGTCCCTGGGCCGCACACACGGACTGCCCCGCGCCTCCCCGGGTTGCAAATAGGCCCCCCAGGAAGCCTCACCCGCCCTAGGGGCTTGTCGGGCGGGGCCAATGCACGGTGGGTGAGTGGGGAGGGCTGCTGCTGGCACACACCCACTCCTGAAGCCCACTGGGGTACGGTCCAAGGGCGATGAGCTCGGAGCTCGGGCATGGGCTGTCCCAGCAGGGCCTCCCGGGAGGGTGGACCGATATGCCCGCGGGCCCTCCAGTGTTGCCTAAAGGCCTGGGGGGCCTAGCCCTCTTGCGTCCCCCAGCACCTGCTGGGTTCCCGCCACCACCCTTGGGCCGGGATGAGGTGCCACCTTGTGCGTGGAAGCCCCGCCCACAGGCAAGAAGCCCCCAAGGCCCGCGGGCGCGCCCGACCCTGCAGCCCCGCTGCAGCCCCAGGGAATGGGATGTCTGAGTGGGCAGCCCCCACTGCCCAAGCCTCCGCTGCCAGTTCCCCGAAGGGCTGGTGGTGGCTGCGCCTCAGCAGCCAGCCTCCCTCCCTCCCTCCCTCCTTCCCTGCCTCCCTCTGGTCGGGCACTGCAAGCCACACAGCCACTTGTGTCCCCCTGATTTGCATTTAAAGACAAACTCTGGAAGGAAGGAGAATGGAGAGAAAGAAAGGAAGAATTGGACAAGAAATCAGAAAGAAATATCATCACTAACCATTAAACATAGAGTATTAAGAATAGAGAACACAAGAGACAGGAAGCACAAACACAATTCAGCACCCATGGGTTGTGCGGAGGGTTAAAACGAGTTCAATTCCATGATGCGTGCATGAAAGACTGCATGGACATGGCACAGGAAATTGAAATTGTGGGAAAAAATCAACAGGAATATGATGGAAAGAAGTGAGACTGAACTTGGACACATTGTGTTTGAATTTTCTGTTGTTAACTATGTTGGGATCAACAACGGGCAACTGGAAATACAATGTAGAGCTCAGCAGAGAACAAAGCAGGAGAATTTCAGTGAATAGAGCTAATGAAATAGCCTAAAGAAAAAGATCAAAGAATGCAGAAAAGGAAAGAGAAGGGGACCTGAAGAAAGCCTGTACCTATTGGTACAGGAAAGGAAGAACATAATAAGAAAAGGACAGGAGAGAAGGAATATTGATGTTTATACCAGGGATAATAAAAATCTCAACGTTAAAAATATCTCTGCCTCTTGGGGCTGGCACTATGGTGCATCAGGTGAATGCGCTGGCCTGAAGCACCAGCATCACATATGGGTGCCAGTTCTAGACCCAGCTGCTCTATTTCTGATCCAGCTCTCTGCTATGGCCTGGAAAAGCAGTAGAAGATGGCCCAAGTCCTTGGGCCCCTGAACCCATGTGGAAGATCCAGAAGAAGCTCCTGGCTCTTGCTTAGGAGAGGCCCAGCTCAGGCTGTTGTGCCCAATTGGGGAGTGAACCAATGGATGGAAAACCTCTCTCTGCCTCTCCTCTCTCTGTGTTACTCTGACTTTCAAATAAATAAATAAATCTTAAAAAAAATCTGCCTCTCTGGTGTAACACTGACTTTCAAATAAATAATAAATCTTTTTTAAAAAAGGAAATTATGTATTTCACATAATATTAACAGAGATTTAAAAATAGGCTGGCGCTGTGGCTCAATAGGCTAATCCTCCACCTGCGGTGCTGGCACACCAGGTTCTAGAACCAGTCAGGGCGCCAGATTCTGTCCCAGTTGCACCTCTTCCAGGCCAGCTCTCTGCTGTGGCCTGGGAGTGCAGTGGAGGATGGCCCAAGTGCTTGGGTCCTGCACCCCATGGGAGACCAGGAGAAGCACCTGGCTCCTGGATTTGGATCAGCACGGTGCACCGGCTGCAGTGCACCGGCTGCGGCGGCCATTGGAGGATGAACCAACGGCAAAGGAAGACCTTTCTCTGTCTCTCTCTCTCACTGTCCACTCTGCCTGTCAAAAAAAAAGATTAAAAAATAAAATCCTGTTATTTGAAACAAAATGCATGAACCTGGAAAACATCATACTTAACCATGTGTTCTCCCTGATCTGTGATAACTAATAGAGCACCTAAAGGTAATCTATAGAAATAAAATTGACAATTTGAGTAGCAACAACATTGAACAGCCTTTCTCAACTACTGAACAGCTTTTTTCATAATATTTGTTGAGCTCTTTAATTAGTATAGTTAATCATGTGTTTAAAGTTAATTGCAAATAGATCTTAATAAAAAGAATCAGAATAGGAGAGGGAGGAAGAAGAGAGGTGGGCGTGTGGTGGGAGGATGAGCATGGTGGAAAGAATCACTATGTTCTTAACATCGTCATTATGAAATGCATGAAGTTTGTATTCCTTAAATATAAAGTTTCTGAGGAAAAAAAGACATAAGCTTAAGGAGCATTCTAGAAAAATTTTCATTTTGATTATTTTGGTCAAGGGTATTTGGCAGTAATATTTAAAATGAGAGAATGAATTATGTGTTTTTTATCTTATTTATTTTTAATGATTAACTAACTTCTTTTGAAGGACATAGTTTCGAGAGACTGAAGACAGAGAAAGATCTGCCATCAGCTGCTCCGCTCCCTAAATGGGTGTAACAGCTAGAGCTGAACCAGACTGAAATCAGGAGCCAGAAGCTTCATCAGAGTCTCACACATAGGTGAGACCAAGTGCAGGTGCCCAAGCACTTGGATCAACTTCTGCTGCTTGCAGAGGTACGCTAAGCAGGGAGCTGGATTGGAAATAGAGCAACCAGAAAACAAAATCCATAAGGGATGCTGGCATCCTATGCAGCTGTTTAACTCACTATACCACAATGTCACAATGTCAGCCCCAGGTTTTCATTTTAGATTTGAGCAGCTTGAGGTGCCATTTGGACGGCTATAAGGAAACACTCAACAGGGAGTAAATATAGTGGTCTACATGCTGTGCAAGAAGCCCAAGCAGGAGATATAGATGTGTCAGATGATATAGGGTCAACCTGTCAAGGTGAAGTGCAGAATGGAATCAACAGGACACCAGTAAAAAGAGAAGAAACTCTCAGTGATGTCATGATACAAACAGGTTAACTTCCAGGAGAAGGCGTATAGCAGTTTCTACCATGGCAAGGGAAAAGACAGTCATTTAGCCTAATGCCCTGGTCCTACCTCAGCATTTTCGGCTGTGCGGTCAGGCCTGCTCCTAATTCTTGATTTTTTCCGAATCTAGAACACTAGAAGTCAGCATTGGCAACTCTAGAATGTAGGCTGCTCAACTCAAGTGAGAGCCAGGACTACATTCCTGGTTCTCAGCTATGACCCTGCCTCAGCCCTGGCTGCTGTGGGTGTTTGGAGTGTAAATCAGTTGATTGAAGGTCACGATCTCTCTCTCAGTGCCAGTGTTGTGGCATAGTATGCTAAACATCCACCTATGGTGCCAGCATCACATATGGGCACCAGTTTGTGTTCCACATGATCTTCTTTTTAATATTTATTTGAAAGTAGAGTTCAGAAAGGGAGAGAGAGAAAAATCTTCCATTTACTGGTTCACTCCCCAAATGCTCACAAACAAATGGAGCTGGGGTGATACAAAGCCAGAAGCCAGGAGCTTCTTCCAGATCTCCCATGTGGGTGCAGCGTGGGTGCACTGTACTACTCTCTTAGGTCATAGCAAAGAGCTGGATCAGAAGTGGAACAGCTGGGACTCAAATTGGTGCCCATATGAGATGCCAGCATCACAGGCAGAAGCTTAACCACAGCACTGGCCCCAGCTGTTTTTGTTCTGATCCTGCTCTCTGTTTATTGCCTAGGAGACCCAGAGGATGCTCCTGGCTCCTAGCTTTGGATAACCCAATCTCCAGCAGTTTTGGCCACTTAGAGGGTTAAACAGTGGGTGGAAGACTTTTCTTTCTCTCCTCTCCCTGTAACTCTTTTGAAAAAGATTTATTTTATTTATTTGAAAGAGAGTTAGAGAGAGGTAGAGACAGAGAGAGAGGTCTTCCATCCACTGGTTCACTTCCCAGATGGCCGCAACACCCAGAGCTGCACCCATCCGAAGCCAGGAGCTAGGACTTTCTTCTAGATCTCCCACATGGATGATGCAGGGACCCAAGGACTTGAGCCATCTTCTACTGCTATCCCAGGCCATAGCTGAGAGCTGGATTGGAAGAGGAACAGCCAGGACTAGAATTACTGCCCATATGGGATACCGGCGCTTCAGGCCAGGGCTTTAACCTGCTGTACCACAGCGCCAGCTCCTCAATTCTTCTGTAACTTTCCACTAGAACCATGTAAAACATCTTAAAGCTATGACAATAAAAAAAATTGAAACCAATGTGCACTCAGCTCAGATGGCTTTAAATCTTGCAGCCATGATTTGTTTGTCCTGATTCTGAATTATATTTCTTTATGCTTTTCCAATCTAACCAAATCTTATAAACATCTTAAAATACAATGTAGGCCGGAACCGCAGCTCACTAGGGTAATCCTCTGCCTGCAGTGCTGGTACACTGGGTTCTAGTCCGGTTGGGGTGCCAGATTCTGTCCTGCTTGCTCCTCTTCCAGTCCAGCTCTCTGCTGTGGCCTGGGAAGGCAGTGGAGGATGGCCCAAGTCCTTGGGCCCCACACATGTATGGGAGACCAGCAGGAAGTATCTGGCTCCTGGTTTCGGATTGGCACAGCGTGCCAGCCGTAGTGACCATTTGGGGGGTAAACCAATGGAAGAAAAACCTTTCTCTCTCTCTCTGCCTGTTTCTAACTCTGCCTGTCAAAAATAAATACAATGTGAAAGAAGCTGAGGAATAAACAACTTACTGGCAACATATTCTTTTTTGTTGGTCTTGGGTACATGAAGATTTCTCCAGGATCTTATCTGCAAGAGAAATTATTCAGAGAGAGTGGTGAGACAAATAGTCTAGATTCTCCCTAGATTCTACTGTGCTAGCAAGATCATGAAGGAAAGGCATAGAGACAAATGGGCATATTAGCTGGGCAACAGAAATAAAGTACCCTCCCTATGGGGGAATATAGGCTTTACACATGGGAAGAGCAGCAAGGCCCTGAAAGAGCACACACAACTCTACCAATCCCTCAGGTTAAACAGAAACTATTGTTAGGCTAATTAAAATATTCATTTGTTACCAATTCTGTAAAAAAAAAATAATCAGTGCCAGGGCCATCACTGTGGGGTAGTGAGTAAAGCTTCCTGCTGCAGTGTGGGCATCTCACATGGACACCAAATTGAGTCCTACCTGCTCCACTTCTGATCTAGCTCTCTGCTATGGACTGGGAAAGCAGTGGATGAAAACCCAAGTCCTGGGACCAGCACTGTGGCACACTGGGTTAATCCTCCACCTGCAGGACTGGCATCCCACATGGGCACTGGTTCTAGTCCCAGTTGCTTCTCTTCCAGTACAGCTCTCTGCTGTGGCCCAGGAGGGCAGTGGAGAACGGCCCCGGTGCTTGGGCTCCTGCACCCATGTGGGAGACCAGAAAGGGTCACCTGGCTCCTGTCTTCAGGTTGGCACAGCTCCAGCTATGGTGGCCATTTGCAGGGTGAACCAATGGAAGGAAGACCTTTCTCTTTGTCTCTCTCGCTCACGGTCTATAACCCTTCTGTGGTGACTGTTCCTCGCCACTGCTGGAGAATTAGGCAGGCTGCCCACAGCTTGCCTTAACCGAGGAGGGGAAAGTGCGCCACCCGCCACTCAGCCTTCCCCAAACCCAGGAGACAATCAGGCGCGGTGTGGAGCCCAGTCGAAGCAAGGTCTCACTTTATTGTAAAAGAGAGGTGGTATAGGCCGGCGCCATGGCTTAACAGGCTAATCCTCCGCCTTGTGGTGCCGGCACACCGGCTTCTAGTCCTGGTTGCCCCTCTTCCAGGCCAGCTCTCTGCTATGGCCCAGGAAGGCAGTGGAGGATGGCCCAAGTCCTTGGGCTCTGCACCCGCATGGGAGACCAGGAGAAGCACCTGGCTCCTGGCTTCAGATCAGAGATGTGCTGGCTGCAGCAGCCATTGGAGGGTGAACCAACAGCAAAAAGGAAGATCTTTCTCTCTGTCTCTGTCTCTGTCTCTGTCTCTGTCTCTGTCTCTCTCGCTCTTGCTCTCACTATCCACTCTGCCTGTCAAAAAAGAGGTGGTATATATAGCTGAGGTACAGGTTGGATGGTACAGAGTGGATGAGGGGATGTGGGCAAGGGGTAGGGTGTTGTGATGCAAAAGGGCCTTAGCAACTCCTATTGTACCACTTTAATGATCCTTAGGGAGAAGCACCCTGGGGCTGGGGTGTTTGCTACCAGGGAATTGAAACTTAAAGACACATTTTCAAATTTGAGGCAGGCTCAGGAAGTTCCTCTAGGCCTTTCCGGATTCAGCTTCCCCCACACCCTACCTGTCAAATGAGGGGAGGGGAGGGGAGGGGAGGGGAGAGGAGGAAAGAGGAGGAGAGGGGAGAGAAGACCCAAGTCCTTGGGTCCCTTGCACCAACATGGGAGATTTGGAAAAAAATCTCCAGGCTCCTGGCTTCAGATTGGCCCAGCCTCAGCCAATGAGGCCATTTGGGGAGTGATCAGCAGACCATCTCTCTTTCTGCCTCTGCCTCTCTGTAACAGCCTTTGAAATAAATAAATAAATCATAAAAAAGTCACTGCCTAAATAATTTATAATATTCATCAGGATTGCCCAATTAATTAGCAGTACACCAAAAAGAAACCTGTTTTCATTAGTATCTATATTACACAGAAAATTACTCAGGCAATACTAACTGTTTTCCTTGCAGCATCTCTTGTTTTTATGTATCTAAAATTCCATTAAAGTATACAGCTTAAAGTTAGCTTTTGGCCACAATTATATGTATAGGAAAAATCGACATAATATATCTATTACAGCTTTCTTTAACTGTTCAATGACACTCCTCTCTGTATACAAACCTTGATAGAATTCTTTTCCACAGGGACCCCTGACATTTTCCAGTTCACTTTTGTTCTAGCCCATGAGACAACAGTCAATATGATACCAACATAATTTGAAAAGTATTTTGCTTTTGGGAGTTTGCCTTCTTGTACAGTAATCATGTGGAGAATCCTGAGACTTGCCTGTTGGACACATGGGGCCTAGGTCACAGGCTGCACAAACCAGACATTGGAAGCGTAGGCATCATGATACACTAGGTTAAGCTACTTCTCTGGACATACCACATATATATCAGAGTGCTTGGTGTGTCTCCTGGCTATTTCAGACCTCCAAACCAACTTACTTCAAGTATTTAAGTTATTTTTTTTAAAGTTTTAGTTATTTATTTGAAATGCATAGTTACAGAGACACAGAGACAGAGAGAGAGGTCTTCCATTTGCTGGTTCACTCCCCAGGTGGCTGCAATGGCTAGAGCTACACTGATCCAAAACCAGGAGCCAGGGGCTTCTTCCAGGTCTCTCCCCCACACAGGCACAAGGGCCCAAGGCCATGGGCCATCTTATTCTACTTTCTCAGGCCATAACAGAGAGCTGGATTGGAAGCGGGCAGCCAGAACTCAATCTGATGCCCATATGGATTGCTGGCAATGCAGGTGGTGACTTTACTCATGACACCACAGCACCGGTACCACAAGTATTCTTTTGAGTCAACAGGTCATGGTGCAAAAACTTGGATTTTTGCCATCTGCATGGAAACCCACATGGAGTCCCTGCATCCTGGCTTTCATAGATAGCACCCTGGCTGTTGTGGGCTTTTGCAGAGTGATCAGGCAGCCTTGGTTGGCAGTGTTCATATTTTTAAATATTTCACTTTTCTAGATTTTTGAGTCCGTATTCTGAGTCCTATTGCTTCTTTATTACCAAGAATTCCAAGACCTAACTCAGCATGGGTGCTATGGATAGCATAAAGTGAGAGTTAAGATGAGGTGAGAGAACTCCCAACATTGTATCTAGTTAGCATACCTTAGAAATAGTGGCAGTCTGTAGAAGTTACAAATCTACCTACCAGAGTGGTGGGACACTTAGGGGATTTTAATGATTTCCCAAAGTTTATTAAAAGGAAAAATGGTAACATGGTTAAGGGCTTGCTTCCCATGATTCCTAACCATCTTCATCTTCCTGCACTACACACCCTCACCCATCACTCCCATCCATCCATGATCCATACCCACCCTGCCATGGCTTGCCTGGGCCACAGCTGGGTGCCCAGCCATGGCTGTGGGAGGGAGCTCCAATAGGAGAATAGCAGCTGTCCTAGGCACCTGATCACAGCTGGGGGAGGGACATGGATAGCAGAGCACCACCACTCCAGTGGGCCCGGTGCCAAGGGTGGAGACTAAGCCCCGACCTCCCTGTCCCCAGTTTTGGGCTTGCCAGAGTACACCTGTGAAATGCATGTCAGTAGAGAATTGTGGTTACCAACGAGTGAGGGGAGAAATGGTGGGTTAAGGACAAAGGTGATACATTGGTCATGGGGCACAAAGTTTCCAGTAGACAGGAGAAATGAGTCTACAGCTGTACTGCAAAGCATGGAAACTACAATGCTGTATTTCATATTTCAGCTTGTTAAGAGAGGCTTTTGAAAATACTCACCATACAGTATAGGAGGTGATGAATGAGTTATTCTGATTAGACAATTCCAGAACTGACACTCATCAAATGATCGCGTTGTATCCCACAGGTATCTATAGCTATTTCTCAGTTGAATAGTTTAAAAAGGCAAGATTGGCTGGCGCCGTGGCTTAACAGGCTAATCCTCCACCTTGCGGCGCCAGCACACTGGCTTCTAGTCCCGGTTGGGGCACCGGATTCTGTCCCGGTTGCCCCTCTTCCAGGCCAGCTCTCTGCCATGGCCCGGGAAGGCAGTGGAGGATGGCCCAAGTGCTTGGGCCCTGCACCCGCATGGGAGACCAGGAGAAGCACCTGGCTCCTGGCTTTGGATCAGCGTGATGAGCTGGCCGCAGCGGCCATTGGAGGGTGAACCAATGGCAAAAAGGAAGACCTTTCTCTCTGTCTCTCTCTCTCTCGCCCTCTCTCAGTATCTACTCTGCCTGTCAAAAAAAAAAAAAAAAGAAAGAAAAGAAAAGGCAAAGATTGCCAGCGCAGCGGCTCAGTAGGCTAATCCTCCGCCTTGCGGCGCCGGCACACCGGGTTCTAGTCCCGGTCGGGGCACCGATTCTGTCCCTGTTGCCCCTCTTCCAGGCCAGCTCTCTGCTGTGGCCAGGGAGTGCAGTGGAGGATGGCCCAAGTGCTTGGGCCCTGCACCCCATGGGAGACCAGGATAAGCATCTGGCTCCTGCCATCGGATCAGCGCAGTGTGCCGGCTGTGGCGCGCCTACCGCGGTGGCCATTGGAGGGTGAACCAATGGCAAAAAGGAAGTCCTTTCTCTCAAGGAAGATCTTTCTCTCTGTCTCCCTCTACTGTCCACTCTGCCTGTCAAAAATAAAAATTAAAATTAAAAATTAAAAAAAAAAAAAACAGAAAAAAAGAAAAGGCAAAGATTACCAGGCTACAATAAAAAAATCTAGGAACAATACAATGTGTATTCATATAAAGAGAAATGTTTAATGATTTCACAGTAGGACAAAAAAGATTTTTAAAGATCTGTTAAATTGAAAGGCAGAGTTAAGAGAGAAGAGATATAGATCTTCCATCCACTGGTTCACTCTCCAGATGGCCACAACAGACAGAGCTGTTCCAATCCAAAGCCAGGAAGCACAGGCTTATTCTGGGTCTCATATGTGGGTGCAGGTGTCCAAGTACTTGGGTCATCTTCTGCTGCTTTTCCAGGCACATTAGCCAGGAGCTGGATTGGAAATGGAGCAGCTGGGACTTGAACCTGGGCCTGTATGGGATGCCAGTGCTGTAAGCTGCAGTTTATCTTGGTTTAACACAGCAGTGCCCCCCCCCCAAAAAAAAAAAAAACAGGTCAGGGATACAAAGAGTTCAAAAGCTGAATGATGAAAACAATACATATAGAAGGGGCTGGGGCCATGGCTTAGAGGGTAAAGCCACCCTTCTGCAGTGTTGGAATTCCACAAGGGCACCACTTCAAGTCCCACCTCCAGTGCTGGCATCCCATATGGGCACCGGTTTGAATCCCGATTGCTCCACTTCCAATCTAGTTCTGTCATGCCCTGGAAAAGCAGTAGAAGATGGCCCAAGTCTTTGGGCCCCTGCACCTATGTGGGGGACCTGGAAGAAGCTCCTGGCTCTGGGTCGGCAGAGCTCTAGCTGTTGCAGCCAACTAGGGAGTGAACCATTGGATAGAAGACCTCCCTCTCTCTCTCTCTGCTTCTCTGTGCATAACTGACTTTTAAATAGAAAAATAAATCCTTAAAAAACAAATGTGTAACTGTTCATATAGACAGGCTCAAAGGGATCACATAAATAAGATCAAGTGTCTACTAATAACAATAGATAGAATTAAAAAGGAGAGAATGATCCAACATGGAAAGCAGGCCACACAGCAGACTCATAGAATGACACATGCCCTAAACAGCACAATGACATCAGAATCTAGCTAAAAATCCCATGAGAGCATTTTAGGCATGGAAAGCCAAGACATTGTAGAAAAAAAGAAAATCTACATAAATGATCTCTGTGAGTGAGACCCCAGTGGAAAGAAGAGGACATCAAAGGAGGTACCTTTTTCAGAAGGCTAGAGAGAACTTTCCACTTTTCTTATGGACTCAAAAGGCTTCCATAGCCTTGTCAGCTAATGACAAGAGCCTCAGGTGATCATTGTCATCATAAATAAAAGTGTCAATTGTTAAATCAACAATAGGAATCACTGTGTACTTACTCCCTATGTAGGACCTCTGTCCTTAATGAGTTGTGCTATGCGAATTAACAGTAAAATTCATCTTCAAAAGTACCTTAGACATTGTGTGTCTCTGCAAACTGTTGAAATCTTTACTTAGTACAGAGTTGGCCTTCTCTATATAAAGAAATTACAAATGAATCTTTATGAAGAATGGGATAGCAGAGGGAGTAGAAGGTGGGACAGGAGTGGGAGTGCGAGGGTGGGAAGAGGGGAAGAACTGCTATATTCCTAAAGGTGTACCTATGAAATGTGTATTCATTAAATAAAAGCTTTCCAAAAGAAAAAGAAAGAGCCAAGAATGGGCCAAGTACCTGGAGCCCTTTCTATCCATGGTACAAACCTGGCTTGAGTTCTAAGTGCTAGGCCTTAGGCTAGTGGAGTCCAGGTATTGTGGTAGCTGGAGAAAGTCAGTTGATGGGAGAGAGAAGCACAGGGATCTCCTTTTTGCTCTGTCTCTTAGTTCCTCAAATAAAAAAAAAATTAAAAATTTACATCCCTGGAAACCAAAACCAGAAAGATATTGAAGAATTCTTCAAACTTGTAGTAAATAAGAATCATATTCCTAAATGGACAGTGACTTATTGAAGAAACCACATGGGAAACTCAGATGTAAGATGATTAGAATCAAAGTACAACACAAATTAATGGAATAAATGCAAAGCAAGGCTTAGGAGGAAATAGCTGTAAAGATCTATATTTCATAATAAGCTATAAAATCAGTTATCTACAATTCTACCTTAAGAAACCAAAAAGCAAAATCAGAGAAAACTGGAGCCAAAAAAGGCAGAAGAAACAAAGGGTGAAGTGGAGTAGGGTGGAGAAAGGAAGGTGTGGTGCTCCCCACTTTGTGTAAAAGACACAGTGCTGTGCTTCTGGCACATAGTAAGGGATGCTTCTCCCACCAAGAGCCTACAGCCTCTGCACCATGATATCAAGCTAACCTACCCAAATCTTATTTTTCAAATAAAGAAATCTTGAAAAACACCGATGTAAATAATCAAGCCCTCTTATTACCCTAGGCTTCTAAGGTAAACATTTTAACATTTTTTATTAACATTTTTAACATTTATTTATTTATTTTATTTATTTTATTTTTATTTATTTATTTATTTTTTGACGGGCAGAGTGGATACTGAGAGAGGGCGAGAGCGAGAGAGACAGAGAGAAAGGTCTTCCTTTTTGCCGTTGGTTCACCGTCCAATGGCCGCTGCGGGCAGCGCATAGTGCCAATCCGAAGCCAGGAGCCAGGTGCTTCTCCTGGTCTCCCATGCAGGTGCAGGGCCCAAGCACTTGGGCCATCCTCCACTGCCTTCCTGGGCCATAGCAGAGAGCTGGCCTGGAAGAGGGGCAACCGGGACAGAATCCGGTGCCCCAACCGGGACTAGAAGCCAGTGTGCCGGCGCCGCAAGGTGGAGGATTAGCCTGTTAAGCCACGGCACCGGCCTATTTATTTATTTTAAAGGCAGAGTTACAGAGAGAGAAAACAAAGAGACCTTCCATCTGTTGGTTCACTTCCCCAATGGCCACCACTACAGGGATGGGCCAGGCTGAAGCCACAGACAGAAGCTTCATCCTTGTCTCCTACAGGGGTACACAGACCCAAGGACTTAGGCCATCTTCTCCTGCTTTCCCAGGTGCATTAGCTAGGAGATGGATCAGAATTGGGCCACCCGGAATCAGACCAGTGCCCATATGGGTTGCTACTGTCACTGGCAGCAGCTTAACCTGCTATGCCACAATGTCATAAAGGTAAGCGTTTCTAACTCAGGCCACAGTAAAGGAGGAGAAAATAGCTTACAGGAGAGGACTAGAAATTTGAAAGCAGTCAATCAAATGGAAACTTAAAAAAAGCTGCACTTCAGAAGATGATTGAAAATGTTATTAGAGGTTGCCCTCATTGTGGCCTAAAATGTTAAATAAACCTCCCCCTTCAGTGCCGGCATCGCATATGGCCACTGATTCAAATCAAGTCCTGGCTGCTCCACTTCTGATCCAACTCTCTGGGGTGGTCTGGAAAAGCAGAAGATGGCTCAAGCCCTTGGGCCTCTGCACCCATGTGAGAGACCCTGAAGAAGCTGCTGGCTACTGGTTTCGGATTGGCCCAGCTCAGGCCATTATGGCCATTTGGGGAGTGAACCAGTGGATGGAAAACCTCTCTACCCATGCCTCTCTGTAACACTGCTTTTCAAATAAATAAATAAATCATTTTAAAAAATAGAATAATGTCTTAACTAAGACATTAAAAACCCACAAATTTCACCAGTTCATTGAGTCTCCTATAATTACTTTTTTCTCTTTTTTTCTCTTTTGATCTCCATTAGCAGTTTCACGATTCTGTTTTATTTTTCAGAATTCTAGAAATTCATGGTTACCCCATTGATCTTCCATAAGAAACCCATATTTATAATAATTTTTAATGGTCTTATGAATATAAATCTTCCTGGAGAAGAACTAGAACTGTGAATGACAAAGACAAAATCATCACAATTGAAATGTTTAAAGTAATTTAGCAATTTAGCAAAGGAGATGCCCACAGGATTTGAAAAAGCACAGCAGTATTTTACAAACCAGTTCATCATTTCGGGCAATGATAGCACTGGAGCAATTCCAAAATTCTTCTAAAGTACCCAAGGAACCCCCCTCCGCTTTTTGAAGAACAGCAGCTTGTTATATTTCACCATTGGACTTCTCCATGTTACATAACCCCTGGGAAACTCACATCAATAGCATTTCTATATCAATGTAACAACTTGAAATTTATGATATTACAACTAGATAACACTTTTCATGTAAAGGGAGCCTAATTAACCATCATCTCTGCAAGTTGAAAACTACATCTTTTGTTGATTCTCAGGGATCCACAAAGAAATCAAGGTCAAAGCAGTTTAGAACTTGAATTTTGAAAAAAATGTCAAAGATATCAAAAATTAAAAAATACTTGGTTAACATAGGATCTCTGATCATTTTATGAGACAATAATCATTCACTTATATAGAGTCAAATTATGTTTAAATATATTTATTACATATTAAGTATATTTAATATTTGATTAGTAGAAATATACACTTAAAAGATATTAAAAATCAATTCTTAACATTCAGTTTTCTAAACCCAAAGATAGAAAATACATGAGATTATCTTGACAAAACACAAAATTTCTTTCCCTCATGTAATTAGCTACCAAAAGATGAAGAAAATCCTTTTGTACTGTGCTTCTTCTAATGGGAAGCTCCCCCAGATAACTTAGAAGTTAAACCTAGTGGAAAGATACCCCAGCTTAGACATTGAAATAGTATGTGTGCAGGCTGTAAGCATTCAACCTTATAAAAGAACGAGAACACTTAGAAACAAGTACACCCGAGGCCGGTGCTGTGGCACTGCAGGTAAAGCCACCACCTGCAGTGCCTGACTCCCATAGGACTGCTCTACTTCTGATCCAGCTCTCTGCTATGGCCTGGAAAAGCAGTAGATGGCCCGAGTACTTAGCCTCTCTGCACTAGTGTTGGAGACCCAAAAGATGTTCCTGGCTCCTGGCTTCAGATTGGCAGAACTCCAGCCATTGCAGCCTTTTGGGGAGTGAACCAGCACTCTCTCTGCCTCTCTGTAACTCTGCCTTTCAAGTGAATATATAAATCTTTAACAAAAAAGACAATACCATATCTTAGAAACAAAAGCATAAAACCCCATAGAACAGTTTAAATACATCTAGAAAAGTCAAGTATAGGGGCCAGTGTTGTGGCATGTTGTGTAAAGCCAGCCCCTGTGGCACAGGCATCCCATCCTACATGGGCACTTGTTCCAGTCCTGACTATTCCATTTCAGATCCAGATCCCTGCTAATGTGCCAAGGAAGATAATGAAAAATGGCCAAGTCCTTGGGCCCCTGCCACTCAGGTGTGAGACCCAGAAGAAGCTCCTGGCCATTGTGGCTCAGCTCCAGCCATTGTGGCCATCTGGGGAATGAACCAGTAGACCAAAGATCTCTGTCTCTTCTCTCCCTCTGTGAACTCTGGCTTACAAATGAAAAAATCTTTAACAAAAAAAATTAGGTACTCTAAGATAAAAATTTCTCTTTAAGATTAATTAATTTCAAAGGTAGAGTTACAGAGAGAGAGAGAAAGATCTTCCATCTGCTAGTTCATTAGCCAAATGGCCACTACAACCAGAACTGGGCCCGGCAGAAGCCACTGCCAGGAGACTCATCCAGGTCTCCCACGTGGGTGCAGGGTCCCAAAGATTTGGGCCATCCTCTCCTGTGTGCCAGGTGGATTAGCTAGGAGATGAATCAGAAGTGGGCCACGAGGAATCAAACCAGTGCCCATATGGGTTGCTGCCATCACAGGCAGCATCTT
This sequence comes from Lepus europaeus, assembly GCF_033115175.1. Taxonomy (NCBI): domain Eukaryota; kingdom Metazoa; phylum Chordata; class Mammalia; order Lagomorpha; family Leporidae; genus Lepus; species Lepus europaeus. The sequence goes on along the minus strand of NW_026909213.1, from coordinate 1,533,192 downwards.
AACCTGCTGTGCCACAATGTCAGCTGTAAGGACAAGCATTTTTAATGACAGGCCATAACTAAACAATAAAGGAGGAGAAAATAGCTTATAAGAGATGGCTAGTTGTTGGGAAGGAGTCAATCAAATGGAAATTTTAAAAAATTACAGTTGAGGAGATAGAGGGGCCAGGCACTGTAGCGTAGTAGGCTAATCCTAGAAAAGCAGTTGGTGGCTCACTTGGTTAACCCTCCACCTGCAGTGCTGGCAACCCGTATGGGTGCTGGGTATAGTCTCAGTCGCTCCTCTTCCAGTCCAGCTCTCTTCTGTGGCCCAGGAAGGCAGTGGAGGATGCCCCAAGTGCACGGACCCCTGCACCCACATGGGAGACCTGGGAGACAGGGAGGAAGCACCTGGCTCCTGGCTTCAGATCCACACAGCAACAGCCGTAGCAGCCATTTGGGGGTGAAGCAATGGAAGGAAGACCTTTCTGTCTCTCTCACTGTCTAACTCTGTCAAATAAATAAAAACAATAAAAACAAGAAGATGCAGTTGACTAGATGGTTGAAAATGTTATTTAGAGGGGCATTGTAGGGTAATCTTAGGAAAGCAGTGCAAGATGTGCTTGAGCTTGGGGGATCTGCAAGAAGCTCCTGGCTCCTGTTCTGGATTGGCTCAGCTCCAGCCATTGTGGGTATTTGAAGAGTGAACTAGTAGATGGAAGACATTTCACTCTACCTCTCCCTCTCTTTCTCTCTCTCAAAATTTTTTAAAGTTATTAGACTGGGGCAGGCACTGTGGCATAGAAGGCTAAGCCTCCACCTCAGTGCCAGCACCTCATGTGGGTACCAGCTCAGCTGAACCCCAGCAGCTCAACTTCCAATCCAGCTCTTTACTAATGCACCTGGGCAAAGCAGAGAAATGTGGTACTTGAGCCCCTGAACCTGTATGGGAGACCCAGAAGAAGCTCCTGGCTCCTGCCTGACCCAACCCCCAGTCATTTGGGTAGTGTCATTGGATGGAAGATCTCTTTCTTTCCCTCTTTCTCTCTTTGTATCTCTGCCTTTCAAATAAATAAATGTGTTGTAGAAAGTTATTCGACTTTAAAATCAAATATGAAAAACCTCTTGCAAAAAATTATCATTAATATTTATATTTTTGTAAAAAAATTACTAACTTAATATAGGGTATAAATCCTGATTTTATTTATTTGAAAGAATTCCAAAAAAGACAATGAGAAAGTGATCATCGGGATCACTTCCCAACTGATTGCAGCCAGAGCTGGGACAGATTGAAGAAGCCGGAAGCCAGGGAAATCCATGTGGTTCTCCCACATGTGTGGCAGGGGTCCCAGCACTTGGGCCATCTTCTGCTATCCCAGGCACATTCACAGGGTGCTAGATTAGAAGTGCAGCAGTCTGGACTCAAAGAAGCACTCTTAAGGGGTGCAGGTATGATAGACTGCACTTAACCTACGATGCTGGCTGAACCTTGAACATTTTTAATGTCAGGGCTGGAATTGTGATGTTGTGGGTAAGGCCACCACCTGTGATGCTGGCATCCATAGGGTCACATGTCACAGCTGCTCTACTTCAGATCAAGCTCCCTGCTAATGGCCTGGGAAGAGCAGAGGAAAATGGCACAAGTGTTTAGGCCCCTGCTACTGATGTAGGAGGCCTGAATGGAGCTCCAGGCTCCTGCCTTCAGTCTGGCCCAGTGCTTGCTTGCTGCAGAGATCTGGGATTGAACCAGTAGGTTGACGATGTCTGTCCCACTCTCTAACTCAGCCTTTCAAATACATAAATAAAACTTTAAACAATTCTAAAGTTTGGTAAGTTCATTTAGAATTCTTTTTATTGGGGCCAGCACTGTGGCATAGTAGGTTAAACCTCCACCTGCAGTGCTGGCATTTCATAAGAGCACTGGTTCAAAATGCCCTAGAAAAGCAGTGGAGGATGGCACAAATCCTTTGGCCACTGCACCCATGTGGGAGACTTGGATGAGGGTCCTGGCTCTTGGCTTCAGATCAGCAAGATCCAGCCATTGTAGCCCTCTGGGGAGGGAACCTGTGGATGGAGGACCTCTCTCTCTCTTTCTCTCTCTCTCTCTGGGGAGGGAACCTGTGGATGGAGGACCTCTCTCTCTCTCTCTCTCTCTGGGGAGGGAACCTGTGGATGGAGGACCTCTCTCTCTCTTTCTCTCTCTTTCTCTGGGGAGGGAACCTGTGGATGGAGGACCCCTCTCTCTCTCTCTCTGGGGAGGGAACCTGTGGATGGAGGACCCCTCTCTCTCTCTCTCTGGGGAGGGAACCTGTGGATGGAGGACCTCTCTCTCTCTCTCTCTGGGGAGGGAACCTGTGGATGGAGGACCTCTCTCTCTCTCTCTCTCTCTCTCTCGGGAGGGAACCTGTGGATGGAGGACCTCTCTCTCTCTCTCTCTCTATCTGGGGAGGAACCTGTGGATGGAGGACCTCTCTCTCTCTTTCTCTCTCTTTCTCTGGGGAGGGAACCTGTGGATGGAGGACCCCTCTCTCTCTCTCTCTGGGGAGGGAACCTGTGGATGGAGGACCCCTCTCTCTCTCTCTCTGGGGAGGGAACCTGTGGATGGAGGACCTCTCTCTCTCTCTCTCTGGGGAGGGAACCTGTGGATGGAGGACCTCTCTCTCTCTCTCTCTCTCTGTTATTCTGCTTTGCAAATACTTAAATAAATCTTAAAAAAATATTTCTTATCCTTGATAACTTGATTTTTTTTACTTTGAACTTTTATTTGGCAAAGCAACACTGCATAAACTGTGCAGTAACAAATGACAGTTTACACAGAATGTTAAATTCATATACATTATCAGCAGCAAATTAGAAATAAACAAAAAACCACTAAGCTACAAATCCCCTATCACTTTTAGAGAGAAAGAACAAACTCTGTCAGTTGTGTCCAACTTGAACAGCAGTGTCTACAGGACATCACCTGCCATCTTAAGTTTCAGGATTTACAGATGCCTAGTTGGAAGGTAACAAAGCAGTTGACTGTATCTACAACACGCTATTCTGTGACACCACCTCAAAAGCTTTAAAAAGAAAGGTCATCTCTACTTTCTTAGTAGCATCTAACAGATATCCAAATACCAAGAAGCTTAACTTGTGCATGGTGGTGTTATCTGATACACAGAAGAAACTCAGAAATTCAGGTAATTCAGAATATCAGTAAATGGTTTTTGCTATACAAAATGTGAAAACGAAAAGGGAAGGAAGATGGTTTTATTATGGTTACTCCTTTTTAAAACTCCCAAAGAAAAATGAATAAAAGTTCTAATCAATTAAATAGAATTACTTCTTGCTGTTAGTAACCTCAGTTAACCCTATTGTTCCACAGTTGAAACCTGAAAAACTTACTTGAGCATTTTTAAATTGGAAAGCAACTCTAGTCCCAGTAATGGTACTGGACACCAACATACATAAAGATAACTATATCCTCATTACAGACTCAGTGGGCACTCTGCTCAGAAAACACCTTTAATTGCATTAATTCTTGTTCCTCACAGTCAATTTCAAAAGAGGCATCTGTGGAAATTTACAATAGGTTTGTAAGAGATCAAGGAGCCAGGAAAGTGAGGGTTTAGTTCAGGTAGGAGAGGGGAAAAGTCTGGGAACTAGGGTAGTATCCATACCACTCAGAGAGCAGGCCAAAACCACATGCAGCAAGCACTTTGAGCTGCTCTCCACCGCTTATCACCAGCAGCAAAGCAGAGGCAGAGAGCGTTATTTAAGAAAGAGAGGAAAATGTGGGATCATACTGAGCACCAGGACCCAGCTACATGGAGGAGTATCTAGGCCTGGAAGCCTAGGGCGCGGGGCTACAGCAAGCCTCCTCCTGGCAAGAGGTCAGGGGAAAGAGAAGGGCCAGATACATCATGTCCTAGGAGTTTAACCCACTTCCAAAGGGGAGTGGTTAATTAACCTGATTGGCTGGTTGGCAGGCACCCAGGTGTGGCCAGGTAGGGGGATGAGGTCACACAGGGGCGTGGCAAAGGCATGGTCTTCCAGCTCACAAACCTAATCAATTTTAAGCTGTATGCCTGCCTGCTTCAACTCTGACTTTCGAATGAAATAAATATTTTAAAAATCCACTTACCAGCCACCTTCTCTTAACTTTAACACATACACAGGCCATGCAGTATGACAACGGAACACCACTTTCTTCTTAGAAATAGGATGGTAACTGTAAGCTGCTCAATCAGCCACAACGCAACTCAAGGTGCTTTTGGATGGAAATTAAATTGAACCACTCGTATTTCACCACATGAGTACTCTTCCAAACCATATCCAAATCTTCCTCACAGAGGGGCTGAGGCAAAAATCTTGGAATCTTGTCTCCCACATGAAGCAGGCAAGCATACAGGTAAAGATAGATTAGGTTTGTGAGCTGGAAGACCACACCTCTGCCACGCCCCTGTGTGGCCTCAGGCCCCTACCTGATGCCTTTGCCATGCCCCTGTGTGGCCTCATTCCCCTACCTGCCCACACCTGGGTGCCCACCAGCCAAGCAGGTTAATTAACCACTCCCCTTTGGAAGTGGGTTAAAAGCCCAATGCATCTTTCTCACTAAATAAAAGCTTAAAACGTGCCATGCTGCCTCGTTTATCTGTACTGGTATTTAGAATTCTTCTCTAAATATTAGGCAAGAACCCTCTTGGGCTTATTAATATTGGGGATTTAGTAATAAGCCTGTGGTGAAATCGTATGGCACCCCAAATTCCGGTAGTACACGTGGCACCCCGGATAGCATTTCTAGGGAACTTTAAGGGGGGGCTACAATTTAGTGTGGATTTTATGGGGTCGTCTCCAGTTTCACACAAACCAGTACCACAAAAAATGACCTAAGCCAGGTCCCAATTCCATAAACCCAAAGAGCAGAGACAGAAATTTCAGTCTCAGAGCTGTTGACTCCGTACACAAATGGAAGCCATTGTGCTAATAGGTAGCTAATGCACAGCAGGAAGAGAAAGGACAGCTGCTGGATGTCCCCAGAGTCCCAACCACCACATTAGCTCACAAGCTGCTCTGGGGATGGAGTACAAGTGGCCACTGCCCTCTTTACCAGCGTGAGAGGGTCAGGCCACTTGAAGAATATACCCCAGACCTCTGGGCTAGCTCACCAATGTGGTTACCGAGGGAATGAATAGTCCAGCTCTTGATGCTGAATAGTCCAGCTCTTGATGCTCGCCGCTTCAATTCACCAAAGATGAGGCATGGCCAGAGGTAAAGGTTTATTGCAGGAAGGCAGCAGCAGCCTTGGGGAAAGAAAAAGAAGTTTCTCTCAATCCAAACAGGTGCTTTTCTACCAAACCACCCAGTACAGAGGATTTTTTAAAGAGACAGTGTGGGCCAGGACCATGGCTCAACAGGCTAATCCTCCTCCTAGCGGTGCCAGCACACTGGGTTCTAGTCCCGGTCGGGGCGCCGGATTCTGTCCCGGTTGCACCTCTTCCAAGCCAGCTTTCTGCTGTGGCCAGGGAGTGCAGTGGAGGATGGCCCAAGTGCTTGGGCCCTGCACCCCATGGGAGACCAGGAGAAGCACCTGGCTCCTGCCTTCGGATCAGCATGGTGTGCTGGCCACAGCACGCCGGCTGCAGCGGCCATTGGAGGATGAACCAATGGCAAAGGAAGACCTTTCTGTCTCTCTCTCTCACTGTCCACTCTGCCTGTCAAAATAAATAAATAAATAAAGAGACAGGGTAATTGGAGGGTGAGGATTCAAAGGAAACAATCAGTCTATTCACTTGACAATTATGCAGATTTTCAGGCTTTGTTCTGAGGCACATCCCACTACCCAGTCAGAGGAGTCCTGGGTGTAACCCCAGGGGCTTTCTGCCTCAGTTGGGGGAGGGGGGAAGGGTTCTTTGTCAGTTGGGGCAACAGCCTGCCATTCCTAATCATCTCCTTTTTTCAGTGGGCTTTTGAAATTCTTATGCAAATATTATTCACTAGATTACAGCAACAGCAAGTGTCTTCATTAAGGTAAACATTTGAAAAGGAAAAATGCATTTATTGTGGTTACAGGAGTACCATTCTGTTGGAGGAGGGTATTTGAGGGCTTATAAAGAGGTTATAAGGCAGGGGGTGGCTGGTGTAAGGACTAGATGACCTAATGAGGAGTCCTTTTAAGAGTGGGCAAGACCTGTCTACTAGCAAGACAGTGAGTTTCTAGTTTTTTGTTTTTTGGTTTTTTTTTTTGACAGGCAGAGTGGACAGTGAGAGAAAGAGACAGAGAAAGGTCTTCCTTGGCTGTTGGTTCACCCTCCAATGGCCGTCACGGCCGGCGCACTGTGCTGATCTGAAGGCAGGAGCCAGGTGCTTCTCCTGGTCTCCCATGTGGGTGCAGGGCCCAAGCACTTGGGCCATCCTCCACTTCACTCCCTGGCCACAGCAGAAAGCTGGACTGGAAAAGGGGCAACCGGGACAGAATCCAGTGCCCCGACCGGGACTAGAACCCGGTGTGCTGGCGCCACAAGGCAGAGGATTAGCGTGTTGAGCCAAGGGGCCAGCCCAGTGAGTTTCTAGTTTTATCATGAGAATAGAAGGGAAGTTAACAATCCCACCCTTCTAACCTAGTTTTACCAAGAGAATTTGCCTATTGCATAGTTCCCAAGGTTTTTGGTTTTAACAAGAGCAGGCTAGACAAGATTATGATTCTGTCCTTCTGATGAGATTGTTAGCTGTTATTATTCTGCTCATCCACATCGTGGTTAAAAAACTCCACTCCATTTTTCAGGTGTCCCTCTTTGGAGACCCCCTAGTGGCTGCTGTGGCAAGAGCTTTCTCATGTAAATAAATCTTGCTTTGCTCACTGCCTGTCCACATGGAAATTCCTTGTGAGACAGGCACCCCAGGCACCTTCCTTCATCACCATTTTCCCCCATTAATTTGGTGTGGTGATTCATGGCAGAGTTGCCAGTCTCTGGTTTCAGATGTCATGGCTTGTCGCTAGATCAATGACAGTGCTTAAGTTCTCTGATTCCTCCTGGTGGTCCTCAAACCTTCCAGCACCTGTGTCCTTCAGCTCTATCTCAGCCTAACAGAGACCTGGGGCTCCCTTGCTCTCTTAAAAACCTGCTGTAAATGTGCACACATGCCCCTATGAAGTTGATTATGAGGAGGACTTAATAATAACTCGGATTTCTAAGGGTTGGGTGTCTACTTCTCACTGTTTCTACACACACACACACACACACACGCCACTCATGAACAAAATATTTCCCAGGTGCAAAATTAGGTAACGTTATCAGACTCAGTATCCTCCTTTGCACCAAGCAAACAGGTTTCTCCTGGTGTGCCTTTATTGGAGGGGCAGGGTTTTGTAGTGTAAAGTGCTGGGCTGCTTTCCCAGGCCTGCCTCTAAGGCTGCTGCATTCCTTCTGCAGAGCACATGTTTTGTTTCCCATGGCTGCTTTCACACACATAGGCTAATTTCTATTTTCCTGTCTAAAAATAGTATTAAGAGCATGAAAGTCTTTTTTTTTATTTGTTTGACAGATAGAGTTAGTGAGAAAGACAGAGAGAAAGGTCTTCCTTCTGTTGGTTCACCCCCCCCCAAATGGCCACTATGGCAGAAGCTACACCAATCCAAAGCTAGGAGCCTGGTGCTTCCTCCTGGTCTCCCATGTGGGTGTGGGGGCCCAAGCACCTGGACCATCCTCCATTGCCTTCCTGGGCCACAGCAGAGAGCTGGACTGGAAGAGGAGCTACCTGGACTAGAACCCAACACCCATATGAGATGCCCGCAGATGGAGGATTAGCCAAGTGAGCCATGGCACCGGCCCCATGAAAACCTTGAATAGAAGAATACCCTTAGAAACAAAAGCTGAAGGAATTGTCTGATTACATGAAAAAACTTAAACACATTAAGAAAAGACAGAAGAATCAAGTATCCTATGACCTTAGGCTTCTAAGATAAACAGTTTGAATGTCAGGTCACAGGAGTCAGAACTAAGGAGGAAGAAATACCTTACAGGAGATGCCTAGAAATTTGAAAAGAAAATCACCAATTAAGTAGAAACTACTAAAAGGAGAAACTGCATTAAAAATAGATTTCAAAATGAAACAGCAAGATTATTACAAATATGTATGTTACTGGAGGGAAGGCCATGGAAACTGTGGGTTCTTATCTTCACGCAAGAAAGAATTCAGGTGTGAGACAGAGGGCAGAGTGCTAAGGCTTTGTTGGGGACAGGGCATCCATCAGGATGGAAGGGACAGAAAGAGCGCCCAGTCGCTCAGACTGGGGAGAGTGAGGTTATGAAGTAGCACCTTGACAGTAGGGACTCCATTATGGAGAACCTGAGACTCCATTCTGGGAAGGTGCCCCCCCACACCGTGAGACTCTGGTCTGAAACTATGATCTAAAACAGTTGAACAATAGCAGTCCACTACATCACACTTGGCAGAGCACAGAAACCCCCTACCATGATCGCTCAAGCTTGAAAGTGAGTAGGCTACACCTGGGTTAATAATAAAAATGTAATTTGTCTATGTCCTACATATGATTAAACCAATACCTGGATTAATGTCAAGATTATAATTAAAATTGTTAAGATTGTAACTGGTATTGTCAAGATTATAATTGATACTAGTTTTGCATAGGTTTAAGTCAGCTTGACCCCAGTAACCATGTATTCCCCCCCGATCCTAGCAACCATGTATTCCCCTCCCGATTTTGCAGTTTTTGCCTTTATAAACCTTTATAAACCTTTATAAACCCTACTCTCCTCCCCACCACTTCTCTCATCCCCTCGAGCCCCATTCCTGTCCTGACTTCCTTGACTTTTCCTAACTACATTTCATCATCTCAGACACTCCTATTCCCAGAGCCCTGGATTGGGTCATTGGTGGTAGTGCTTCTAAAGCTCCCTCTTTTCCCACTGGATATGCAATAATTGAGGGGGCATCCTGATGTGACCTCCTCCTCTTCCCTGCATAGGGCATAGAGGCCAGGCCCCTACCTCAAGGCACTACCTCCCAACAGGCCGAGTTATTAGCCTTGGTTCAAACCTTCACCTTAGCCAAAGGAAAGACAGTCAATATATATACAGATTCCTGATATGCCTATCATATCATGCACTCCAATGCCCAGATATGGCAAGCCCCAGGGACCCCTATAATAAATGGCAAGCTGATTAAAGCTCTTCTTGATGCTGCCCAGTTGCCAACAAAAGCTGCTATTATTCACTGCAAAGGACACCAGAAAGGTAAACAATCCCTATCTGAAGCTAATAACAAGGCTGATCTGACAGCTAACACAGCGACCCTGAAGGAAGAAAAGAAATCTAAAATCTGTCCCTTTAATACTAGAAACTGCTTCACTTGTTTTCCTTTGGCTCCTTTTGTTATGCTTTCTCTGAACTGCTTTCTCTGAATAAAGAACCAAGAAAGTAACCTTAGTGTGACCCTCCCCTGTTCTCTCCCCAGCCAGGTTTCACTTGATTAATGCAGATGTAACAAGGGCTTGTACAACAGACTGCTTGTACCTGTTTTGTGCTACTAAGGAGTTATGGTTTAATTAGCTCAATGATTCCTGTAAAATGAAGTTAATAGAACACAGACCTGTAACTTTTTTGTGTGTGAGCCTTGAGATATATGCCCCCACCACATTCCTAGACTATCCTCATGACCTAAGTGGCCCGAACATCTGTGACCCTCCCTGAGGTGATAGGAAGCCCTTTGATCCTCCCCTTAGCACTTGTTATCTTACTCTATGTGTTCGGTATTTGATGTACTCATAAAACAATTGTCTTGACATATACTGGTCGTTAGCTCTGTACTAAGTGATCAATCTTGTCAAACTGTAACTGACATGAATCAGAGGCTTCAATAAATAAAAACCCCGACCATTTTCTCTTCAGGGCCGCCTATTTGATAGGGGGCCCCAGCATGCTGGACTGATCAATAAACCCTATGCTGACTGCATGAGAGTGCCTCTTGGAGTTGTCCTTGGGGCAGTGGATGTTTTTGGACTCTAACAACCCCTGGGGAGACGAACCCATATTTTCTCTGTAACTTAGCTCCTGTATATTCAGACCTAGAAATCTCTCCGTTCCCACAACAAAGGGCATCTAGAAAGGACTCATGGTGATTTCTAGATGAAAAACTGATACTCCCTTCTTCTCTTCAAGTTACCTTTCTAAAGAACTTCCATTCTCTCTGTCACTCAAACTCAAACTCTCTTCTTCACTTCCTGAAATCACACATACACCTAACTCATGCCATAAGAGAATCTCTGCATAACCTATCTCAGACTTGTAGCACCTGTCAAACTGCTAACCCCAATTCTAATATCAAGCCACCCCATTCCCCACTCACCAGGCCCATGGATCACTCCCAGGAGAGGACTGGCAGATTGACTTCACCCATACGCCACCAGTTAGGCAAACACGGTACCTTCTGGTGATGGTGGACACCTTCCTGGGGTGGGTGGAAGCTTCCCCTACTACGAACAAAAGAGCTTCCACCATTTCCACTATATTATCAAATTATATTATCCCAAGATTTGGATTGCCTGCTTCCATCAGTCAGACAGTGGACCAGAGTTTACCTCTAAAATTACTCAAATAGTATCTGCCTCTCTTCATAGCTCATGGCTATTTCACATTCCCTATCGTCCCCCCTCCTCAGGCAAAGTAGAATGGATGAATGGAATTTTAGAACAGGCTCTAACTAAACTCTCCACCCAGGTTTACTTGGACTGGGTAAAACTCCTCCCTTTAGCTCTGTTAAGAATCAGATCTCTTCCCAAGAAGTCCTTAATGCTTAGCCCATTTGAAATTCCCTATGGAAGGCCTGTCCTTCTGTTACCGGAGAAATTGCAGAGTTCTTGTCTTCACGCAAGAAAGAATTCAGGTGTGAGACAGAGAGTAGTGGGAGGTAAAATAGCAAGGTTTATTAGGAAGGGACATCTGTAGGGACGGATGGGCACCTCTCCTGACAGAGCCTGAGAGACCGGGGAGGAGGAAGGAGGGAGGTTCCATGTTGAGTGGAGAGATTACACATGACCAGGCCAGGTGGGCAGCTCAGCAAAGATGCAGAGAGCTGAGCGCACAGTCCAGTTGAGGCTGGGGGTTTTTAAGGAGATGGGTCTAGCTTCCCCACCTCTGCTCCTCTTGGAACAAAGGGCTTTTTGGATGTAAATAGAAAAACTTCTCTTGAAGGTCTGAAACAAAGGACTTTATGGATGCAGACAGGAGGAAGCGAGCAGGGTGTTTGAGATGCAGATACTAGGCTGCACCTGGGAGATTGTGGAAGCTTGTCAGGCAGAAGGGGTGGGAACCGCCACCTGGCAGGTTATCAGGTAGAAGGGGGCAGGGCAGGATGCGAACTCTGGGCTGCCCCTGAAACATTGTCATGATGACTTTGAGATGCAGATGCATCTCATGCTGGACATAGATGTCTTCTCTTTAGGCCTGTTACACACACATAAGCTCATAACTTGATGCGGGCCAGCCACACCTGTTGAACAGAACCTGAAGGAGGGAGTGGGAATGAAAAGAGGGACAAGGGCGCAGAGAATGGAGCCAAGACAAAAGTCTGATCAAGGCTCGTTTATTCCAGCATCTCAGCGATATTTTATACATAACCAGCTGCAGCCCAAGGCCACAGAAGTGAACAATAAAGGCAAGCAACTTATCAGGCTTTTCTGCAACATAGTCATAACATAGATAATTTTGGCGGAGTGTTCTTGTTTGATCATTCTTCTGGAGCATGGGAACAGGTGACTTTTTCTCCTCCCAGGAATTCTACAAGCCAAGACTGACCTTGACTTGTCTAGGACTGTTTTATGGGCTGCCTACAATAACTGACTTCCTACCTAACACTTCCACCTAGCTTCCCTCCTCTACAGAGCACTGAAGATATTCCTCCTCCTCTGGCTTTCTCTCTTCTTACTGAAATGTGCTCTGACTTAGGGATGTATGCAGACATACACCTACCCAAACCACACTCTCTGCCTCCCGACTATATTCCTATCTTTCCACCTGGTGACTGGGTTTATCTAAAACAAAATGAGGCTGCTCTAAAAACAAAGTGGAGTGGGCCCTACCAGGTGATATTGACTACCCCCACCGCAGCCAAACTCAAAGGGCACCCTCCCTGGGTGCATTTTACTTCATTAAAACTAGTTACATCTCCCTCATAAGAGTCCATCCCCACAGGACCCACCTCGCTCAGGTTGACATACTAACACGATGCATTTACAAGGTAACTCTGCCTCATTTTGGCCGTTGTTTCCACCATGGGCCATGGCTCTAGTGTCTCCTTTTGCCCTCATAATCATCGTGCTCCTATTTCTGCCATGCATAATTAATCCATTCCAAAGGTTCTTGCAGGAACAAATAACTGCTATATCTCAAGCCAACTCACAGGAGCAATGCAAGACTGCTCTTCTCCAATCAATCAGATCCCAAGTATAGGTCACTGCTCAAGTCCTGGCTCCATGGCTAAGCCCCCTCTCAGCAGGAAGTAGCCAGACAGAAATTGGCACCCCTCTCCTTATCTGTACTCAGAGTCAGGATTGATGGAACAATGACAGAAGCCTCAGGTATTCTCCCTCATTGCCCACAATAGGTAAACACTGGAATGTATTCCTTGTCCCCGAAACTCAACTGGATTTCATACCCTATTGCCTTCATACTCCACTCCTTACAGCCACCTGAAGGACCAGCTGCTCTCAACACCTTCAGGAACACCAGTTCCAGGAATTCCCCTCTGCCTGCTGGCTCCTACCCAAAATATAAAAAGGCCCAGCCCCTGGGGTTGGGGCCTTCTGTCCCGTGCTCCACTAGTGTGCATGTGGGCAGTTGATCACCCACCTCTATAGACTTATTTTCTCTGAATAAGTTCAGTCTGGCTGTAAATTTGTACACTGCCCCCTCTCTATTCTGCACCTCTTTCCCTAACATTTTGGTGTCCTGTGTGGGGAAGCAAAAATCTGCAACTCTTTTCCTAACAATTACCAATGCTCAATTTTGAGGAACTCATTTAGAAGTAATTTCCTTCTAATCTCAGCCAAAGTAATCTCACACAAAATTATCTGCTACAAATCTTCTGTAACATTCTTATATTACCTAAGTTATTTATTCTGTTTTGCACCTCCATCTCCTTGCCAAACACCAGTTTTATTTCAGGTTAGACAAAGATCACTTGCTTCCTTTGTTATTCAAAACACATCTTGAGCACCAAGACACATTCTCATGTTTATAGCTTCCTTAACATTTCTCTCCCCTACACCCACGTGGGAGACCAGGAGGAGGCACCTGGCTCCTAGCTTCGGATCAGCACAGCACACTGGCTATGGTGGCTGGCCATTTGGGGGGTGAACCAATGGAAGGAAGACCTTTCTCTCTGTCTCTCTCTCACTAAGTCTGCCTGTCAAAAGAAAAAGAAAGAAAGAAAGAAAATATCTAAAGGTATTCTATAGAGGTTTTCTAGTCTGTATTGTGTCCTTTAAAATGGCTTTCCATTTTTTACTGCTGCTCCATGGGAAGCCAGTTGACATATATTGATCTTGTACTCACTCATATCACTTAATTCTCTTAGCTTAAATTTTGTTTTGCATTGCCTCTGTAGATTGTAGAGTGATCCACATATATTGAAAATTTTGTTGCTTAAAAATTGAACCTGGGGCTGGCACCGTGGTGCAGTGGGTTAATCCTCCACCTGTGGTGCCGGCATTCCATGGGTGCCAATTCCAGTCCCGGCTGCTCCTCTTCCAGTCCAGCTCTCTGCTATGGCCTGGGAAAACAGTAGAAGATGGCCCAAGTGCTTGGGCCCCTGTACCCATGTGGGAGACCAGGAAGAAGCTCATGCTCCTGGTTTCAGATCAGCCCATCTCCAGCCATTGCAACCATTTGGGGAGTAAACCAATGGAAGGAAGAGTTTTCTCTCTGTCTCTTCCTCTCTCAGTCTGTAACTCTACCTCTCAAATAAATAAATAAAACCTTAAACATAAATTAATTAATCCTTTTACTTAATGCTTCCATTTTTTGTTTCACTTTCCTAACTACACTTCCAGTACAATGTTGGAGAACGAGAATTTAAGGAGTCAGCTTTGGGTAAACTCCCAGGAAAAGAGGTGGTTTTTTTTTAAGATTTTATTTTATTTATTCCAAAGTCAGAGTTACACACACAGAGAGAGAAGTAGAGGCAGAGAGAGAGAGAGAGGGAGAGAGAGAGGGGTCTTCCATCTGCTGGTTCACTCCCTGGTTGGACTCAATGGCCAGAGCTATGTTGATCCAAAGCCAGGAGCCAGGAACTTCTGTGTCTCCTACATGAGGACAGAAGCTCAAGGGCTTGGGCCATCTTCCACTGCATTCCCAGGCAACAGCAGAGAGCTGAATCAGAAGTGGAGCAGCTGGGATTTCAACTGACACCCATATGGGATGCTGGTGCTGGCCCCAAGAGCTTTCAACGTCATGTTATTTATACTGGTTGCTATAGGTTCATCATAGACAATTTTAATTATAATAAAGAAATTCTGATATTTTACTTCTCTGCTTACAGGGTTTTTTTTTTTTAAAGGCCAGATGCTGAATTTAATCAAATGCTTCCTAGCATTTAATTTAAATAATCACGTGATTTTTCTCCTTGAATTTTTATGATTTATTTGGAAGGCATACTGACAGAGAATTTGATCCATTGGTTCATGTCCCAAATGATCACAACAACCAAGCTAGGCTAAGCTGAAGCCAAAAGTCAGGAACACCAACTAGGTCTCACACATGAGTGTCAGAGACTCAAGTATTTTGGTCATTTTCTGCTTTCCTAGGTACAACAGCAGGGAACTGGGCAAAATGTCAATCATTCAGGATTCAAACCACTCTGATATGGGACTCCAACATCGCAACTGGCATCACAACTGGCATCACTGTGCCACAAGTGCAGCCATTGATTTTGAGTGTTTTTCTTTTTTAGGAAATAGCTTGATTGACCAGATTTGTATATACTTGAAAGGCAGTTATGAACACACACACACACACGCACAGAAAGAGAGAGAGGATGAATCTATCAGTGATGGCTAGGTCTGGGACAGGTTGAAGCAGGAGTCTTGACCTCCATCTGGGTCTCCACAAGGGTGCAGAGGGCCAAAGCCTTAGGTCATCTTTCACTGCATTCTCAGGCCTATTAGCAGGGAACTAGATCAGAAGTGCAGAAGGGGCTGGCGCTGTGGCGTAGCAGGTAAAACCACTGCCTGCAGTGCCAGCTTCCCAAATGGATTCCAGTTTGAGTTCCAGCTGCTCCATTACTGATCCAGCTCTCTGCTGAAGTCTGGGAAAGCAGTAGAAAGTGATCCAAGTCCTTGGGCCCCTGCACCCATGTGGGAGACCCAGAGAAAGCTCCTGGCTCCTGAATTAGCTCAGACCCAACCATTGCGGCCATCTGGGGAGTGAACTAATGGATGGAAGACCTCTTTCTCTCTCTCTCTCTGACTCAGTCTCTCTGTAGCTCTGCCTTTCAAATAAATAAATACATCTTAAAAAATAAAGAAATACAGCAGTTAGTACACGAAGCTGTGCCCATGTAAGATGTCATCCTTGCAGGCAGTGGCCCCAAGATATATTTTTAATAACTGTAATGCTTGATATTTTAAGAATATTTCAATAGGTAAACACACACATAAATGGCATGCATCCCAGGGTTCATCCTTACCGTTTGGGTAGGGGCTAAACACCAAGGACTCCTCAGCACCTCAACTCAGAACCACTCTCAGTGGGCTTATACATTACACTAAAGAATAAACTTGCTTTAAGTGTTCCACAAATAAAAATCAACAAAATGTGGCAATTGAACTCTCTAGGGAGCAACAGTGATGATGCAGTAAAACTGCCATCCAGTGAAGTATTGGCGCCTGTCTGTGGGGTCTTGTACCTACTCATGTGGGTTAAGGGAGCACAGGGAGGCTGAGGAGATTTCAGCTGACAAAACCTGTCCTTTGGAGGTTCAGAAAAGGGAGCAGCAGCACCTTTCTGTAACTTGGGGTCCCAGCAGGGAAATCTGGTGATGTTTCCTTCCAGTAGCCCAGGGGCTGCTTCTCTCCTCCAGAGTCAGGCCCCAGACTCCAGGTCTCTACAAAAGTTAAATGTTCTTTTGCACCCCCAGCCAGTGCTGAAGTCTTCTATGACCCCTTGCTAGCTGACAGCAGCTGTCATTTCAGCATCCCTTGTGACCTGGAGGATGGATGGGCTCTTGTGGCAACAGTGTCCTGTTCAAAACTGAATCTCAGAGGAAACAGGTTTGGAGGAGTGGTATCTCGGTTTCAGAATATGAGGAACACTGTCAACATGTTAAGGTACTGTAGTGTCTGACACATATAACACCCCTTGACAAATACTTGCTATCCAAGGAGAACTCTCGAAACTTCTGGGGGGTGGGAGAATGCTGTTGTGGCATAGTGGGTTAAGCCACTTCCTGTGATGCCAGCATTCCCATGTGGGTGCCAATTTGAGTCTTGGATGCTCCATTCTGATTCAGCTCCATGCTAGTGTGGCGTGTGGGAGATCTGGATGAAGCTCCTTGTTCGGGCTTCAGTTTGGCCCAATCCTGGATTTTGCAGGGATTTGTGGAGTGAACCAGTGCAAGGAAGGTCTCTCTCTGTCTCATATCTCTCTCTCTCTCTCTCTCTCTCTCTCTCTCTCTCTGTAACTCTGTGTTTCAAATAAGTAAATTTTTAAAAAGGACATTAAAAAAAACCTGCCAAATATTCTACATGCTGGGCACAGGCCCAGCTCCCAATGTCTTGGTTCCCCTTCATTGTAGCATTGTTATCACACCATTGCATTTGTTAGCTAGATGATTTCACAGACACAATCAGGAAGATACAGATTTCATTTAAAAAATATTTATTTATGTATTTATTTGAAAGGCAGAATGGCTGGCATTGTGGAGTAATGGGGAAAGCCACTGCCTGTGATGCTGGCATGCCATATGTTTATGTTCTGGCTGCTCCATTCCAATCCAGCTCCCTGCTAATGGTCTGGAAAAAGCAACAGAGGATGGCACAAGTGTTTGAGCCCCAACCACTCACATGGAGACTAGAAGAATCTCCAAACTCATGGCTTTAGCCTGAACCAGCACCAGCCATTGTAGCCATCTGGAGGGAGGGAACAAGCAGATGGAAGATTTCTCCCTCTGTATCTCTCCCTCTCTCTGTGGAACTCTGACTTTCAAAAGAAACAAATAAATATTTTAAAAATTAAAAAAGGGTGAGTGATACAGAAGGAGAGAGACAGAGAGATATAGTTGAGAGAGAGAGAGAGAGAGAGAGAGAGAGATATCTTCAATCTACTAATCTACTATTCAAATGGCCACAGTATCTGAGGCTGAGCTAGGACAAATCCAGGAGCCTGCAACTCCATTCAGGTCTCCCATGTGAGTGTAGGGGCCAAAGTACTTAGGTGATGACTCCAGTGCTTTCCCACATGTATTAACAGGGAGTTGGATTGGAAGAAGAGAAATAAGGACTCAAATGAATGCTCATACAAGATGCTGGTATTGCAGGTTGTGGCTGAACATTTGCACCACAGTGCTGAACGTGGTTTTCACAGATTTCTGTTGGTCACTGTGGATGTCATGTAGAAAACATATTTTCTTGGAAGCAAGCAGTTAGACGGTTGCTCCAAAGACACCATGCTAATCTGTCATACAGATCTACATGTACTAGAAATCTCACATTGAGTATGCACACTGTCACCAAATGTCAGACAATAGTAACATTTACTATGACAGTTTAGAGTGTGAACCAAACTTTGAAAAGTTGGTGGATGTTGGTGAAGCATGAAGACCTGCATAGTAGACATTCCTGTAATTTCAGTATTTGTCTAAGAAAGATACTTGCTTACAACAGCTTGAATTAGAGCATCTCCCTGAGTCTTATCCTTCTGTTGAAAGGATTCTGGGATGCAACATTGACATCATTGCTGAGGGTTTGCAATATGCTTAGTGTCTTGATCTATAAATATGCGCATCTCCGCTGAATGGTGTGTGACTTGTCTGTGGGCTTTTTGTTGGGTCAGTCCATGTTGGGCTGTTTTGTTGCACTGGAGCTTACCCATGTCATGCAAAAGCTGGAAGTGATAAGTGATATCACATGGAGGCTGCTAAAGTAGCATGTGTGGCACTTTTCCTGCATCAAGTCAAAAGCCTATGCCCTCATTTACACCATGAGGAGAGTTAGAGACAGTGGGAGGATGTTAATAGGTGAGAAAACAAGAGCCCTGGGAACAGACCATCCAGAGAGGGGAGCACAAGAAGGAGACTAATATGTGAAAGAGCCTGAGACACTGGAACATTTGGAAGAAAAGACAAGCAAAGAAACAACCTGAGATGTGTTAAATATCCTCCAAGAACAAATCTGACTGAAACCTACATTTGTTCTCAGGAAAATAGACTTTTCTTCACCTTCCACTGCAGTTTAGCTCACAGGTTCCAGTGCAAATCTAGAATAGGAAATAATCATCGAGAACATGAACATAAAACTCACTTGCTGGGACTGGCATTGTGGTACAGCACATTAAACTATCACTTATGATGCCTGCATCCCCTATCAGAGTGCCAACTTGAATTCTAGCTGTGTTCTTTCTGATCCAATCTCCTAACCTGTGCCTAGGAATTAGCAGATAATGGCCTGATTACTTGACTCCTTGCCACCCACATGAAATACTCAGATGGGGTTCTTGACTTCTGGCTTCAGTCTGGCCCAGGTTCAACTGTTGAAGCCATTTAGGAGAGGGAACCAGTGAATGGAAATCTCTCTCTTTATCCCTCCCCTATGTATGTGTATCTCCCTTCTCACTCTGCCTTTCAGCAAAATAAATGAATCTCTAAAATATCTCCCTTCAGGATCAAGCATCTGGGGGGATATTACACTTTAGGAAGAAGTGGATTGATTTGTTCAGAGTACTCAAAGCAGTTTCTTTTTTTTTTTCTTTTTTGACAGGCAGAGTGGACAGTGAGAGAAAGAGACAGAGAGAAAGGTCTTCCTTTGCCATTGGTTCACCCTCCAATGGCTGCTGTGGCTGGTGCACCACGCCTACTCAAAGGCAGGAGCCAGGTGCTTATGCTGGTCTCCCATGGGGTGCAGGGCCCAAGCACTTGGGCCATCCTCCACTGTACTCCCTGGCCACAGCAGAGAGCTGGCCTGGAAGAGGGGCAACCAGGACAGTATCCGGTGCCCTGAACAGGACTAGAACCCAGTGTGCCGGCACTGCAAGGTGGAGGATTAGCCTATTGAGCTGCGGTGCCGGCCCTCAAAGCAGTTTCTTTATATCCCCATTCTTTGTACATACTTATGTTTTTATAGTACTTATTACAGCATCAGTGTGAATTTTCATTCATTTTCTCAAATCTAGTGTGTGACCTATTAAAAAGCAGCCTTCCTGATTGTGTGTCTTTTTGCTGCTCCATCCCAAATACTTAGAATAGTGTCTAGTGACTGACATGTGAAGATCATTTGTTGAATGAACAAACTGAACTATTTACTAAATGTTAATGAAGGAGCTTATGTGCAATCATCCCATTTATAAAATAAAGCTCAGCCGACTATGAAATGTTTATATTGTATAGAAAATATATATGAATTTGCAATCTGCCTTCGAACTCAGTCATAAGCATCAGCATCCTGGTCTCCTTAATTTGTTGTGGGCAGTAAGAAGACTTCTGTCTGCTCTGTTTAAAGATCCCCATGGTTCTCAGTGTTCAGAGAGCTTTTCTGCTGGTGACCTTCCATGTCCACCTGGTTTCTCTTTGTACCAAGCCTGGACTTGAGGATTGTGATTGTGGCTATGGATCCCAGGTCAAAACTCAAAATGTACCCACTGAAATATTCTCTGATTTCCTTTTTGATTTCCTCTTCAAGCCAATGGCTGTTTGACACTGTGTGGATTGACATCCACATATGTGTGACTTTTCCCATTTTTCTGGAATTGATTTCTATTTTTATTCTATTAGAGTTATGAAAGACAATGATATGACTCCAATTTTCTAAATGTTGTTGATGCATATTTTCTGAATTAATAGATGATCCCACCTGGAGACTTTAGACAGCTGTTGAGAAGAACACATGTTCTGCCTCTGCCAGGTAGAATGCTCTCTGTGTAACTGTTAGGAAAAGTTGATTTATAATATTGTTCAAATCTACCATTCTTTACTGATTTCCCACCTAGGTATTCTATTCTGTGTTGAAAGTGGAGTATTGCTATGTTCTGCTTGTTCCCTTGCTGTTTATCTCTTCAGAGCTGTCAACATTTGCTTATATATTCTGATGATCTGAGGTTGGGTATGCATGTTGTTCAACCTAGAAAAGTACACAGAGGAACACGCAAGAATATCAAGAATAATATGGAAACAAAATGAGGAATTCAAAAAACACATAGAACAATGAAGAAGAATCAATCGATTTTCAAGATGTAGAAAATGGTGAATAAAAAGAAAAAAATCAAATAGAAAACTTTTACTCCAAGGAACACAACAGAAGAAATATTTTGTTATGCAGAAATGGGGTTGGACTTGTATGATCCTCCAGCTTTGATGCATTTCCCTGGCACAAATCCATGTCTTCTACTGAGAGCATCATTCCAGGACTTCTTCAGGGAGGGATCCATCCCACCTGTCAGTGCAAGTGGTAAGTGAGGATAGAACTAGCTCCTGCTGCAGGGGCAAGGGTCATGCTTGTTCTTCCTGCTGTGGCATTGTTGGTGCATGAGGAGTTGGGGCTCAGGGGTGCACATTTTAGGAGGGAATGTATAGGGCCCAGGATTTAGCCCTGGCTATGGACATCTCTGTGTTCAGCTCAAGGCACACCTGCTTCCACCTAAGTGTAAGATGCCCAGTGGTGACCACATTATGTTTCCCTCAAACACAGCCAGGAGGGAGGGAACCCAGGCCACACCCACACAGAACATGGCTTCTGCACTCTGTCATCAGTGTCTTTAGTGAGAGAGGATTGCATCTGATTCTTATTTCAAAAAAAATGACATAGCAACTCAGCAAAATGGAATCAGGGATGTTACTATTTTGAAAATGGGCAAATATAAGCGATTATACAAAATTAATAAGTATTAACTGCCCTTCTGAGAAAGCATAACATTAACTTTTATGAGATGTGTATTTGGCCACTTTTCAAATCAACTTTTTTTTTAAGGAGCTGTGTTGTTTATTTGAAAAGCAGAGTTAGAGAAAGAGAGGTAGACAGAAAGAGATCTTCATCTGCTGGTTCACTCCCCAAATGCCCAGAGTGGGCCGAGCTAGGCCAATCTGAATCCAGGAGCCAGGAGTTTCTTCCAGGTCCCCCATGTGGGTGAAGGGGCCCAAGTATTTGGGCCATCTTCCTCTGCTTTCCCAGGCACATTAGCAGAGAGTTGGATGCGAAGTGGAGCACCCAGGACTTGAACCGGCACCCTTGTGGGATGCTGACATTGCAGGCCAGGGCTTTAACCTGTTGTGCCACATCTCTAGCCCCCATTTGACCACTTTTAAAATGTACTGTTAGTGTGGTCCTGACAAAAAAAATATAGCTGATGAATTTTATCATCTTAAGTATTTCTGAGTGTATGGTTGAGTAGTATTGAGTATATGCACATTGCTGTGGGACCAATATTCAGAACTGTTTTTCCTTATGAGACTGAAACTCTCTACCCATTGAATGAAAGTTTTTTATCATTTCACCACCTCCAGATCCCAGCAATTGCCATTCTACTTGCCATTGCCCAGACTATGGAGTCTTTAGGAGGTATGGTGGTATTTCAGGGTCACATAACTGAGAGGGTAGAGGGAACCCTCCTGGATCTCAGTTTGTCTCTGCAAAGCTGGGTTCGGATTATACCTGGAAACTCCCTGGGGTTTTCAGATTGGGCAATGTGGCATATATGTGTGTGACTATGGACATGGCATGAGGCAGATGGAGGATGAGACTTTGGAGAGGTCTTTTCTGCTGAGGAATCCCATGAAAGAGGATCCCAAGAAATGAAATCAATTTCTTGAGGAAAGTCTACAATAGGACCTGGAACTCAGGGTGTCTAAGCTTTCTTCGCTGAAGCCCCACTAGAGAAAGCCATCTGTTCTGCTGCTTTGTCCTGACTTTCCAGGGGCCCAGACTCAAGATTTCCTGGATGTGAATACTTTATAACTGAGATATTGACTCAGCTCTTGCTATTGACACCTCTGGCATTTGGGCAGGAAGCATCCCATGGTGACATGGGTTGTCCCGAAGAAGGAAACTCTAGGCAAGGTCACCACTCTGATCCCATTTGGGCATTGCAACACTACTTCCCCTTTTGTGGGTATTTTTTGGGAGCCTCATGTAGGGTGTCCTGTCCCATCTAGGAACAATTTATTGGAAGAATTAAAATCTGGGTCAGCCTGTTAGGTCTGCAATCTAGGTCATGACGGCAGAATGGGAAGAGGAATGTTGTGCTGGCACTCATGTTTTATGTGAATCCTAAGCTAGAGAAATGTTCACACAGAAATCTCTGCTCCACCTTGCTAACAGAAAGTTACCTGGAACAGAAAGAGTATTAATAGCCAGATGGGGTTAGGATACCTCCAGACCTGGCTTTAGAACCACTGCAGGAAGTTGAAAATGTATATAACGGAGTCATACACTTCTCCCTGGGTGATGGGCAATTTCACCACACTGACAATGAAGCCCAATGCTGATTCACCTTGAGTGCAAATGCAGAGGGATCTTCATAACCATGGCCAGTAATGGCCAATAAGACCTCCTGCTCCTGTTCTTTAAAAACAAACAAACAAAAAACCCAGGTGCATAATTTGATGAAGATAGAAAGATTTTCAGCTACATGTCCAGTGTCGGTGGTAATGTAAAATGATGCAACCACCACAGAAAACAGTTTGTTCTTCATTACATTGAAAATAAAATTTTTATATGATCTGATAATCTCAGTTCTGATTATATATCTAAAGTTATTTAAAGTTCAATATAAATAAGGTATTAGCACTATTTGCCACAGCATAATTCACTGTAGCCAAGACTTCTAGTGTGGCCTGCACTCAACAGTGGAAAGTTATGCAGGCACAGAAGAAAAGAAAATTCTATGCCATGGATGAACAGTGAGGTTATTTTCCTAAGTGAAATTAGCCACAACTATCAGTCCCCCAAGGACAAGGATTCCAACATATGAAGTATTTAAAGTAGTCAGAGAGGCCAGTGCTGTAGTGCAGTAGTTTAAAGCCCCACCTGCAGTGTCGGCAATCCATATGGGTGCCTATTCAATTCCTGGCTATTCCACTTCTGACCCAGCTCTCTGTTATGGCCTGGGGAAGCAGTAGAAGATGGCCCAAGTCCTTGGTCCCCTGCACCTGTGTGGGAGATCTGGAAGAAGCTTCCAGAGCTCCTGGCTCCTGGCTTCAGATTGGCTCAGCTCTAGCTGTTGTGGCCATTTGGGGAGTGAACCAGTGGATGGAAGATCGCTCTCTGGCTCCACCTCTCTCTGTAACTCTTTCAATTAAATAAAATAAATCTTTTTTAAAAAATAGAATATGAGAAGCATAAAGTAGAAGGGTAGTTATGGATGGTGGGGGGGTATGCTATTCAGTAGAAATGGAATTTTTAGATGAAAAAATCCTAGAGATCTGGTGTGTGTGTGTAGACACATGTACATGTCACTTACCTTAGAGTGACATCTGTGCTTGTGAGATACAGTACTCAAGCCCTCTTCTACCTGACCTTGTATAAGAAAAGGGCTCCCCCTCTTGGTCTTTGGTCACTCTTCAGGTGCTTGTGAGTAGGATTGGTGGCAAGCTATTCCAAAATATGTGGAGATTCATGATTAGAGTCATCTAGGAATACTGGGAAAGACTGCAATGCAATATCTCCTCTCCCCCAGCCAACCTCCCTCCCTCTGGTCGGGCACTGCAAGCCACACAGCCACTTGTGTCCCCTGTGTCCCTCCCTGGAGGCCGCAGCGCGTTTTGGGTTTTGGCGCGGACGGGCCCCTCTCGGCTTCCGTAGTCCATTTGCCCCCGGAGCCTGCCAGACCCCTGGCTCTAGGAGGCTGCCCAGGCGGCGCTGCCAACAGCCCCCAGGTGTTGGCTAGCTGCGGCGGCCGGCCACGGAGGGAGCACACACACCTGCGGGTGTCCCCGGGCCGCACACACGGACTGCCCCGCGCTTCCCGGCGTTGCAAATAGGCCCCCCGGGAAGCCCCGCCCGCCCTAGGGGCTTGTCAGGTGGGGCAGACGCACGGTGGGTGAGTGGGAGGGCTGCTGCTGGCACACACCCACTCCTGAAGCCCACTGGGGCGGTCCAAGGGTGATGAACTCAGAGCTCGGTCAGGGCTGTCCCAGCAGAGCTTTCTGAGGGTAGACGGACACGCCCGCGGGCAATCAGGTGTTGCGGGCAGGCCCAGGGGGCGGGCCCTGCTGAGTCCCTGAGCGCCACCTGGGTTCCTGCCACCACCCTTGGGCCGGGATGAGGTGCCACCTTGTACGTAGAAGCCCTGCACACAGGCAAGAAGCCCCCCAGGCCCGCGGCGCACCCGACCCTGGAGCCCCCTGGCCGGCTGCAGCCACAGGGAACGGGGGTTCTGAGTAGGCAGGCCCCATTCCCGAAGCATCCACGGGCAGTTCCCCGAAGGGCTGACACCTGCTGCACCTCAGCAGCCAGACAACCTCCCTCCCTCTGGTCGGGCACTGCAAGCAACACAGCCACTTGTGTCCCCTGTGTCCCTCCCTGGAGGCCGCAGCGCGTTTTGGGTTTTGGCGCGGACGGGCCCCTCTCGGCTTCCGTAGTCCATTTGCCCCCGGAGCCTGCCAGACCCCTGGCTCTAGGAGGCTGCCCAGGCGGCGCTGCCAACAGCCCCCAGGTGCTGGCTAGCCGCAGCGGCCGGCCACGGGGGGAGCACACACACCTGCGGGTGTCCCGGGCCGCACACACGGACTGCCCCGCGCCTGCCCGGCTTGCAAATAGGGCCCCCAGGAAGCCTCGCCCGCCCTAGGGGCTTGTCGGGCGGGGCCGATGCACGGTGGGTGAGTGGGGAGGGCTGCTGCTGGCACACCCACTCCTGAAGCCCACTGGGGTACGGTCCAAGGGCGAGGAGCTCGGAGCTCGGGCACGGGCTGTCCCCGCAGGGCCTCCCGAGGGTGGACCGATACCCCCGCCGGCCCCCCTAAAGGCCCGGGGGCCTAGCCCTCTTGCGTCCCCCAGCACCTGCCGGGTTCCCGCCACCACCCTTGGGCCGGGATGAGGTGCCACCTTGTGCGTGGAAGCCCCGCCCACAGGCAAGAAGCCCCCAAGGCCCTCGGGCGCACCCGACCCTGCAGCCCTGCTGCAGCCCCAGGGAACGGGATGTCTGAGTGGGCAGCCCCCACTGCCCAAGCCTCCGCTGCCAGTTCCCCGAAGGGCTGGTGGCGGCTGCGCCTCAGCAGCCAGCCTCCCTCCCTCCCTCCCTGCCTCCCTCTGGTCGGGCACTGCAAGCCACACAGCCACTTGTGTCCCCTGTGTCCCTGGAGGCCGCAGCGCGTTTTGGGTTTTGGCGCGGACGGGCCCCTGTCGGCTTCCGTAGTCCATTTGCCCCCGGAGCCTGCCAGACCCCTGGCTCTAGGAGGCTGCGCAGGCGGCGCTGCCAACAGCCCCCAGGTGCTGGCTAGCCGCAGCGGCCGGCCACGGGGGGAGCACACACACCTGCGGGTGTCCCGGGCCGCACACACGGACTGCCCCGCGCCTGCCCGTGTTGCAAATAGGCCCCCCGGGAAGCCCCGCCCGCCCTAGGGGCTTGTCGGGCGGGGCCGATGCACGGTGGGTGAGTGCGGAGGGCTGCTGCTGGCACACACCCACTCCTGAAGCCCACTGGGGTACGGTCCAAGGGCGAGGAGCTCGGAGCTCGGGCACGGGCTGTCCCAGCAGGGCCTCCCGGGAGGGTGGACCGATAACGCCCGCGGGCCCTCCAGTGTCGCCTAAAGCCCCGGAGGGCCTAGCCACTTGCATCCCCCAGCGCCGGCTGGGTTCCCGCCACCACCCTTGGGCCGGGATGAGGTGCCACCTTGTGCGTGGAAGCCCCGCCCACAGGTAAGAAGCCCCCAAGGCCCGCGGGCGCGCTGGACCCTGCAGCCCCACTGCAGCCCCAGGGAACGGGATGTCTGAGTGGGCAGCCCCCACTGCCCAAGCCTCCGCTGCCAGTTCCCCGAAGGGCTGGTGGCGGCTGCGCCTCAGCAGCCAGCCTCCCTCCCTCCCTCCCTCCTTCCCTGCCTCCCTCTGGTCGGGCACTGCAAGCCACACAGCCACTTGTGTCCCCTGTGTCCCTGGAGGCCGCAGCGCGTTTTGGGTTTTGGCGCGGACGGGCCCCTGTCGGCTTCTTTAGTCCATTTGCCCCCGGAGCCTGCCAGACCCCTGGCTCTAGGAGGCTGCGCAGGCGGCGCTGCCAACAGCCCCCAGGTGCTGGCTAGCCGCAGCGGCCAGCCATGGGGGGAGCACACACACCTGCTGGTGTCCCCGGGCCGCACACACGGACTGCCCCGCGCCTCCCCAAGTTGCAAATAGGCCCCCCCGGGAAGTCCCGCCCAACTTAGGGGCTTGTCGGGCGGGGCTTATGCAGGGTGGGTGAGTGGGGAGGGCTGCTGCTGGCACACACCCACAGCTGAAGCCCACTGGGGTACGGTCCAAGGGCAAGGAGCTCGGAGCTCGGGCACGGGCTGTCCCAGCAGGGCCTCCCAGGAGGGTGGACCGATAACGCCCGCGGGCGCTCCAGTGTCGCCTTTAGCCCCGGGGGGCCTAGCCCTCTTGCATCCCCCAGCGCCGGCTGGGTTCCCGCCACCACCCTTGGGCCGGGATGAGGTGCCACCTTGTGCGTGGAAGCCCTGCCCACAGGCAAGAAGCCCCCAAGGCCCTCGGGCGCGCTGGACCCTGCAGCCCCGCTGCAGCCCCAGGGAACGGGATGTCTGAGTGGGCAGCCCCCACTGCCCAAGCCTCCGCTGCCAGTTCCCCGAAGGGCTGGTGGCGGCTGCGCCTCAGCAGCCAGCCTCCCTCCCTCCCTCCCTCCTTCCCTGCCTCCCTCTGGTCGGGCACTGCAAGCCACACAGCCACTTGTGTCCCCTGTGTCCCTGGAGGCCGCAGCGCGTTTTGGGTTTTGGCGCGGACGGGACCCTCTCGGCTTCCGTAGTCCATTTGCCCCCGGAGCCTGCCAGACCCCTGGCCAAAGGGGCGGGCCCTGCTGAGTCCCCGAGCGCCTCCTGGGTTCCTGCCACCACCCTTGGGCCGGGATGAGGTGCCACCTTGTGCGTAGAAGCCCTGCACACAGGCAAGAAGCCCCCCAGGCCCGCCCGACCCTGGAGCCCCCTGGCTGGCTGCAGCCACAGGGAACGGGGGTTCTGAGTTGGCAGCCCCCATTCCCGAAGCATCCACGGGCAGTTCCCCGAAGGGCTGACACCGGCTGCGCCTCAGCAGCCAGACAACCTCCCTCCCTCTGGTCGGGCACTGCAAGCCACACAGCCACTCGTGTCCCCTGTGTCCCTGGAGGCCGCAGCGCGTTTTGGGTTTTGGCGCGGACGGGCCCCTCTCGGCTTCCATAGTCCATTTGCCCCGGAGCCTGCCAGACCCCTGGCCCCAGGGGCGGGCCCTGCTGAGTCCCCGAGCGCCTCCTGGGTTCCTGCCACCACCCTTGGGGCGGGATGAGGTGCCACCTTGTGCGTAGAAGCCCTGCACACAGGCAAGAAGCCCCCCAGGCGCGCCCGACCCTGGAGCCCCCTGGCTGGCTGCAGCCACAGGGAACGGGGGTTCTGAGTTGGCAGCCCCCATTCCCGAAGCATCCACGGGCAGTTCCCCGAAGGGCTGACACCGGCTGCGCCTCAGCAGCCAGACAATCTCCCTCCCTCTGGTCGGGCA
Organism: Lepus europaeus; assembly: GCF_033115175.1. Lineage (NCBI taxonomy): Eukaryota > Metazoa > Chordata > Mammalia > Lagomorpha > Leporidae > Lepus > Lepus europaeus. The sequence continues at coordinate 1,505,343 of NW_026909213.1, read as the reverse complement.
CTGCAAGCCACACAGCCACTTGTGTCCCCTGTGTCCCTGGAGGCCGCAGCGCGTTTTGGGTTTTGGCGCGGACGGGCCCCTCTCGGTTTCCGTAGTCCATTTGCCCCCGGAGCCTGCCAGACCCCTGGCCCCAGGGGCGGGCCCTGCTGAGTCCCCGAGTGCCTCCTGGGTTCCTGCCACCAACCTTGGGCCGGGATGAGGTGCCACCTTGTGCGTAGAAGCCCTGCACACAGGCAAGAAGCCCCCCAGGCCCGCGGGCGCACCCGACCCTGGAGCCCCCTGGCTGGCTGCAGCCACAGGGAACGGGGGTTCTGAGTTGGCAGCCCCCATTCCCGAAGCATCCACGGGCAGTTCCCCGAAGGGCTGACACCGGCTGCGCCTCAGCAGCCAGACAACCTCCCTCCCTCTGGTCGGGCACTGCAAGCAACACAGCCACTTGTGTCCCCTGTGTCCCTGGAGGCCGCAGCGCGTTTTGGGTTTTGGCGCGGACGGGCCCCTCTCGGCTTCCGTAGTCCATTTGCCCCCGGAGCCTGCCAGACCCCTGGCCCCAGGGGCGGGCCCTGCTGAGTCCCCGAGCGCCTCCTGGGTTCCTGCCACCACCCTTGGGCCGGGATGAGGTGCCACCTTGTGCGTAGAAGCCCTGCACACAGGCAAGAAGCCCCCCAGGCCCGCGGGCGCGCCCGAACCTGGAGCCCCCTGGCTGGCTGCAGCCACAGGGAACGGGGGTTCTGAGTTGGCAGCCCCCATTCCCGAAGCATCCACGGGCAGTTCCCCGAAGGGCTGACACCGGCTGCGCCTCAGCAGCCAGACAACCTCCCTCCCTCTGGTCGGGCACTGCAAGCCACACAGCCACTTGTGTCCCCTGTGTCCCTGGAGGCCGCAGCGCGTTTTGGGTTTTGGCGCGGACGGGCCCCTCTCGGCTTCCGTAGTCCATTTGCCCCCGGAGCCTGCCAGACCCCTGGCCCCAGGGGCGGGCCCTGCTGAGTCCCCGAGCGCCTCCTGGGTTCCTGCCAACACCCTTGGGCCGGGATGAGGTGCCACCTTGTGCGTAGAAGCCCTGCACACAGGCAAGAAGCCCCCCAGGCCCGCGGGCGCGCCCAACCCTCTAGCCCCCTGGCTGGCTGCAGCCACAGGGAACGGGGGTTCTGAGTTGGCAGCCCCCATTCCCGAAGCATCCACGGGCAGTTCCCCGAAGGGCTGACACCGGCTGCGCCTCAGCAGCCAGACAACCTCCCTCCCTCTGGTCGGGCACTGCAAGCCACACAGCCACTTGTGTCCCCTGTGTCCCTGGAGGCCGCAGCGCGTTTTGGGTTTTGGCGCGGACGGGCCCCTGTCGGCTTCCGTAGTCCATTTGCCCCCGGAGCCTGCCAGACCCCTGGCTCTAGGAGGCTGCGCAGGCGGCGCTGCCAACAGCCCCCAGGTGCTGGCTAGCCGCAGCGGCCGGCCACGGGGGGAGCACACACACCTGCGGGTGTCCCGGGCCGCACACACGGACTGCCCCGCGCCTGCCCGTGTTGCAAATAGGCCCCCCGGGAAGCCCCGCCCGCCCTAGGGGCTTGTCGGGCGGGGCCGATGCACGGTGGGTGAGTGCGGAGGGCTGCTGCTGGCACACACCCACTCCTGAAGCCCACTGGGGTACGGTCCAAGGGCGAGGAGCTCGGAGCTCGGGCACGGGCTGTCCCAGCAGGGCCTCCCGGGAGGGTGGACCGATAACGCCCGCGGGCCCTCCAGTGTCGCCTAAAGCCCCGGAGGGCCTAGCCACTTGCATCCCCCAGCGCCGGCTGGGTTCCCGCCACCACCCTTGGGCCGGGATGAGGTGCCACCTTGTGCGTGGAAGCCCCGCCCACAGGTAAGAAGCCCCCAAGGCCCGCGGGCGCGCTGGACCCTGCAGCCCCACTGCAGCCCCAGGGAACGGGATGTCTGAGTGGGCAGCCCCCACTGCCCAAGCCTCCGCTGCCAGTTCCCCGAAGGGCTGGTGGCGGCTGCGCCTCAGCAGCCAGCCTCCCTCCCTCCCTCCCTCCTTCCCTGCCTCCCTCTGGTCGGGCACTGCAAGCCACACAGCCACTTGTGTCCCCTGTGTCCCTGGAGGCCGCAGCGCGTTTTGGGTTTTGGCGCGGACGGGCCCCTGTCGGCTTCTTTAGTCCATTTGCCCCCGGAGCCTGCCAGACCCCTGGCTCTAGGAGGCTGCGCAGGCGGCGCTGCCAACAGCCCCCAGGTGCTGGCTAGCCGCAGCGGCCAGCCATGGGGGGAGCACACACACCTGCTGGTGTCCCCGGGCCGCACACACGGACTGCCCCGCGCCTCCCCAAGTTGCAAATAGGCCCCCCCGGGAAGTCCCGCCCAACTTAGGGGCTTGTCGGGCGGGGCTTATGCAGGGTGGGTGAGTGGGGAGGGCTGCTGCTGGCACACACCCACAGCTGAAGCCCACTGGGGTACGGTCCAAGGGCAAGGAGCTCGGAGCTCGGGCACGGGCTGTCCCAGCAGGGCCTCCCAGGAGGGTGGACCGATAACGCCCGCGGGCGCTCCAGTGTCGCCTTTAGCCCCGGGGGGCCTAGCCCTCTTGCATCCCCCAGCGCCGGCTGGGTTCCCGCCACCACCCTTGGGCCGGGATGAGGTGCCACCTTGTGCGTGGAAGCCCTGCCCACAGGCAAGAAGCCCCCAAGGCCCTCGGGCGCGCTGGACCCTGCAGCCCCGCTGCAGCCCCAGGGAACGGGATGTCTGAGTGGGCAGCCCCCACTGCCCAAGCCTCCGCTGCCAGTTCCCCGAAGGGCTGGTGGCGGCTGCGCCTCAGCAGCCAGCCTCCCTCCCTCCCTCCCTCCTTCCCTGCCTCCCTCTGGTCGGGCACTGCAAGCCACACAGCCACTTGTGTCCCCTGTGTCCCTGGAGGCCGCAGCGCGTTTTGGGTTTTGGCGCGGACGGGACCCTCTCGGCTTCCGTAGTCCATTTGCCCCCGGAGCCTGCCAGACCCCTGGCCAAAGGGGCGGGCCCTGCTGAGTCCCCGAGCGCCTCCTGGGTTCCTGCCACCACCCTTGGGCCGGGATGAGGTGCCACCTTGTGCGTAGAAGCCCTGCACACAGGCAAGAAGCCCCCCAGGCCCGCCCGACCCTGGAGCCCCCTGGCTGGCTGCAGCCACAGGGAACGGGGGTTCTGAGTTGGCAGCCCCCATTCCCGAAGCATCCACGGGCAGTTCCCCGAAGGGCTGACACCGGCTGCGCCTCAGCAGCCAGACAACCTCCCTCCCTCTGGTCGGGCACTGCAAGCCACACAGCCACTCGTGTCCCCTGTGTCCCTGGAGGCCGCAGCGCGTTTTGGGTTTTGGCGCGGACGGGCCCCTCTCGGCTTCCATAGTCCATTTGCCCCGGAGCCTGCCAGACCCCTGGCCCCAGGGGCGGGCCCTGCTGAGTCCCCGAGCGCCTCCTGGGTTCCTGCCACCACCCTTGGGGCGGGATGAGGTGCCACCTTGTGCGTAGAAGCCCTGCACACAGGCAAGAAGCCCCCCAGGCGCGCCCGACCCTGGAGCCCCCTGGCTGGCTGCAGCCACAGGGAACGGGGGTTCTGAGTTGGCAGCCCCCATTCCCGAAGCATCCACGGGCAGTTCCCCGAAGGGCTGACACCGGCTGCGCCTCAGCAGCCAGACAACCTCCCTCCCTCTGGTCGGGCACTGCAAGCCACACAGCCACTTGTGTCCCCTGTGTCCCTGGAGGCCGCAGCGCGTTTTGGGTTTTGGCGCGGACGGGCCCCTCTCGGTTTCCGTAGTCCATTTGCCCCCGGAGCCTGCCAGACCCCTGGCCCCAGGGGCGGGCCCTGCTGAGTCCCCGAGTGCCTCCTGGGTTCCTGCCACCAACCTTGGGCCGGGATGAGGTGCCACCTTGTGCGTAGAAGCCCTGCACACAGGCAAGAAGCCCCCCAGGCCCGCGGGCGCACCCGACCCTGGAGCCCCCTGGCTGGCTGCAGCCACAGGGAACGGGGGTTCTGAGTTGGCAGCCCCCATTCCCGAAGCATCCACGGGCAGTTCCCCGAAGGGCTGACACCGGCTGTGCCTCAGCAGCCAGACAACCTCCCTCCCTCTGGTCGGGCACTGCAAGCAACACAGCCACTTGTGTCCCCTGTGTCCCTGGAGGCCGCAGCGCGTTTTGGGTTTTGGCGCGGACGGGCCCCTCTCGGCTTCCGTAGTCCATTTGCCCCCGGAGCCTGCCAGACCCCTGGCCCCAGGGGCGGGCCCTGCTGAGTCCCCGAGCGCCTCCTGGGTTCCTGCCACCACCCTTGGGCCGGGATGAGGTGCCACCTTGTGCGTAGAAGCCCTGCACACAGGCAAGAAGCCCCCCAGGCCCGCGGGCGCGCCCGAACCTGGAGCCCCCTGGCTGGCTGCAGCCACAGGGAACGGGGGTTCTGAGTTGGCAGCCCCCATTCCCGAAGCATCCACGGGCAGTTCCCCGAAGGGCTGACACCGGCTGCGCCCCAGCAGCCAGACAACCTCCCTCCCTCTGGTCGGGCACTGCAAGCCACACAGCCACTTGTGTCCCCTGTGTCCCTGGAGGCCGCAGCGCGTTTTGGGTTTTGGCGCGGACGGGCCCCTCTCGGCTTCCGTAGTCCATTTGCCCCCGGAGCCTGCCAGACCCCTGGCCCCAGGGGCGGGCCCTGCTGAGTCCCCGAGCGCCTCCTGGGTTCCTGCCAACACCCTTGGGCCGGGATGAGGTGCCACCTTGTGCGTAGAAGCCCTGCACACAGGCAAGAAGCCCCCCAGGCCCGCGGGCGCGCCCAACCCTCTAGCCCCCTGGCTGGCTGCAGCCACAGGGAACGGGGGTTCCGAGTTGGCAGCCCCCATTCCCGAAGCATCCACGGGCAGTTCCCCGAAGGGCTGACACCGGCTGCGCCTCAGCAGCCAGACAACCTCCCTCCCTCTGGTCGGGCACTGCAAGCCACACAGCCACTTGTGTCCCCTGTGTCCCTGGAGGCCGCAGCGCGTTTTGGGTTTTGGCGCGGACGGGCCCCTCTCGGCTTCCGTAGTCCATTTGCCCCCGGAGCCTGCCAGACCCCTGGCCCCAGGGGCGGGCCCTGCTGAGTCCCCGAGCGCCTCCTGGGTTCCTGCCACCACCCTTGGGCCGGGATGAGGTGCCACCTTGTGCGTAGAAGCCCTGCACACAGGCAAGAAGCCCCCCAGGCCCGCGGGCGCGCCCGACCCTGGAGCCCCCTGGCTGGCTGCAGCCACAGGAACGGGGGTTCTGAGTTGGCAGCCCCCATTCCCGAAGCATCCACGGGAAGTTCCCCGAAGGGCTGACACCGGCTGCGCCTCAGCAGCCAGACAACCTCCCTCCCTCTGGTCGGGCACAGCAAGCCACACAGCCACTTGTGTCCCCTGTGTCCCTGGAGGCCGCAGCGCGTTTTGGGTTTTGGCGCGGACGGGCCCCTCTCGGCTTCCGTAGTCCATTTGCCCCCGGAGCCTGCCAGACCCCTGGCCCCAGGGGCGGGCCCTGCTGAGTCCCCGAGCGCCTCCTGGGTTCCTGCCACCACCCTTGGGCCGGGATGAGGTGCCACCTTGTGCGTAGAAGCCCTGCACACAGGCAAGAAGCCCCCCAGGCCCGCGGGCGCGCCCGACCCTGGAGCCCCCTGGCTGGCTGCAGCCACAGGAACGGGGGTTCTGAGTTGGCAGCCCCCATTCCCGAAGCATCCACGGGAAGTTCCCCGAAGGGCTGACACCGGCTGCGCCTCAGCAGCCAGACAACCTCCCTCCCTCTGGTCGGGCACTGCAAGCCACACAGCCACTTGTGTCCCCTGTGTCCCTGGAGGCCGCAGCGCGTTTTGGGTTTTGGCGCGGACGGGCCCCTCTCGGCTTCCGGAGTCCATTTGCCCCCGGAGCCTGCCAGACCCCTGGCCAAAGGGGCGGGCCCTGCTGAGTCTCCGAGCGCCTCCTGGGTTCCTGCCACCACCCTTGGGCCGGGATGAGGTGCCACCTTGTGCGTAGAAGCCCTGCACACAGGCAAGAAGCCCCCCAGGCCCGCCTGACCCTGGAGCCCCCTGGCTGGCTGCAGCCACAGGGAACGGGGGTTCTGAGTTGGCAGCCCCCATTCCCGAAGCATCCACGGGCAGTTCCCCGAAGGGCTGACACCGGCTGCGCCTCAGCAGCCAGACAACCTCCCTCCCTCTGGTCGGGCACTGCAAGCCACACAGCCACTCGTGTCCCCTGTGTCCCTGGAGGCCGCAGCGCGTTTTGGGTTTTGGCGCGGATGGGCCCCTCTCGGCTTCCGTAGTCCATTTGCCCCGGAGCCTGCCAGACCCCTGGCCCCAGGGGCGGGCCCTGCTGAGTCCCCGAGCGCCTCCTGGGTTCCTGCCACCACCCTTGGGCCGGGATGAGGTGCCACCTTGTGCGTAGAAGCCCTGCACACAGGCAAGAAGCCCCCCAGGCGCGCCCGACCCTGGAGCCCCCTGGCTGGCTGCAGCCACAGGGAACGGGGGTTCTGAGTTGGCAGCCCCCATTCCCGAAGCATCCACGGGCAGTTCCCCGAAGGGCTGACACCGGCTGCGCCTCAGCAGCCAGACAACCTCCCTCCCTCTGGTCGGGCACTGCAAGCCACACAGCCACTTGTGTCCCCTGTGTCCCTGGAGGCCGCAGCGCGTTTTGGGTTTTGGCGCGGACGGGCCCCTCTCGGTTTCCGTAGTCCATTTGCCCCCGGAGCCTGCCAGACCCCTGGCCCCAGGGGCGGGCCCTGCTGAGTCCCCGAGTGCCTCCTGGGTTCCTGCCACCACCCTTGGGCCGGGATGAGGTGCCACCTTGTGCGTAGAAGCCCTGCACACAGGCAAGAAGCCCCCAGGCCCGCGGGCGCACCCGACCCTGGAGCCCCCTGGCTGGCTGCAGCCACAGGGAACGGGGGTTCTGAGTTGGCAGCCCCCATTCCCGAAGCATCCACGGGCAGTTCCCCGAAGGGCTGACACCGGCTGCGCCTCAGCAGCCAGACAACCTCCCTCCCTCTGGTCGGGCACTGCAAGCAACACAGCCACTTGTGTCCCCTGTGTCCCTGGAGGCCGCAGCGCGTTTTGGGTTTTGGCGCGGACGGGCCCCTCTCGGCTTCCGTAGTCCATTTGCCCCCGGAGCCTGCCAGACCCCTGGCCCCAGGGGCGGGCCCTGCTGAGTCCCCGAGCGCCTCCTGGGTTCCTGCCACCACCCTTGGGCCGGGATGAGGTGCCACCTTGTGCGTAGAAGCCCTGCACACAGGCAAGAAGCCCCCCAGGCCCGCGGGCGCGCCCGAACCTGGAGCCCCCTGGCTGGCTGCAGCCACAGGGAACGGGGGTTCTGAGTTGGCAGCCCCCATTCCCGAAGCATCCACGGGCAGTTCCCCGAAGGGCTGACACCGGCTGCGCCTCAGCAGCCAGACAACCTCCCTCCCTCTGCTCGGGCACTGCAAGCCACACAGCCACTCGTGTCCCCTGTGTCCCTGGAGGCCGCAGCGCGTTTTGGGTTTTGGCGCGGACGGGCCCCTCTCGGCTTCCATAGTCCATTTGCCCCCGGAGCCTGCCAGACCCCTGGCCCCAGCGGCGGGCCCTGCTGAGTCCCCGAGCGCCTCCTGGGTTCCTGCCACCACCCTTGGGCCGGGATGAGGTGCCATCTTGTGCGTAGAAGCCCTGCACACAGGCAAGAAGCCCCCCAGGCCCGCGGGCGCGCCCGACCCTGGAGCCCCCTGGCTGGCTGCAGCCATAGGGAATGGGGGTTCTGAGTTGGCAGCCCCCATTCCCGAAGCATCCACGGGCAGTTCCCCGAAAGGCTGACACCGGCTGCGCCTCAGCAGCCAGACAACCTCCCTCCCTCTGGTCGGGCACTGCAAGCCACACAGCCACTTGTGTCCCCTGTGTCCCTGGAGGCCGCAGCGCGTTTTGGGTTTTGGCGCGGACGGGCCCCTCTCGGCTTCCGTAGTCCATTTGCCCCTGGAGCCTGCCAGACCCCTGGCCCCAGGGGCGGGCCCTGCTGAGTCCCCGAGCGCCTCCTGGGTTCCTGCCAACACCCTTGGGCCGGGATGAGGTGCCACCTTGTGCGTAGAAGCCCTGCACACAGGCAAGAAGCCCCCCAAGCCCGCGGGCGCGCCCAACCCTCTAGCCCCCTGGCTGGCTGCAGCCACAGGGAACGGGGGTTCTGAGTTGGCAGCCCCCATTCCCGAAGCATCCACGGGCAGTTCCCCGAAGGGCTGACACCGGCTGCGCCTCAGCAGCCAGACAACCTCCCTCCCTCTGGTCGGGCACTGCAAGCCACACAGCCACTTGTGTCCCCTGTGTCCCTGGAGGCCGCAGCGCGTTTTGGGTTTTGGCGCGGACGGGCCCCTCTCGGCTTCCGTAGTCCATTTGCCCCGGAGCCTGCCAGACCCCTGGCCCCAGGGGCGGGCCCTGCTGAGTCCCCGAGCGCCTCCTGGGTTCCTGCCACCACCCTTGGGCCGGGATGAGGTGCCACCTTGTGCGTAGAAGCCCTGCACACAGGCAAGAAGCCCCCCAGGCCCGCGGGCGCGCCCGACCCTGGAGCCCCCTGGCTGGCTGCAGCCACAGGAACGGGGGTTCTGAGTTGGCAGCCCCCATTCCCGAAGCATCCACGGGAAGATCCCCGAAGGGCTGACACCGGCTGCGCCTCAGCAGCCAGACAACCTCCCTCCCTCTGGTCGGGCACAGCAAGCCACACAGCCACTTGTGTCCCCTGTGTCCCTGGAGGCCGCAGCGCGTTTTGGGTTTTGGCGCGGACGGGCCCCTCTCGGCTTCCGTAGTCCATTTGCCCCCGGAGCCTGCCAGACCCCTGGCCCCAGGGGCGGGCCCTGCTGAGTCCCCGAGCGCCTCCTGGGTTCCTGCCACCACCCTTGGGCCGGGATGAGGTGCCACCTTGTGCGTAGAAGCCCTGCACACAGGCAAGAAGCCCCCCAGGCCCGCGGGCGCGCCCGACCCTGGAGCCCCCTGGCTGGCTGCAGCCACAGGAACGGGGGTTCTGAGTTGGCAGCCCCCATTCCCGAAGCATCCACAGGCAGTTCCCCGAAGGGCTGACACCGGCTGCGCCTCAGCAGCCAGACAACCTCCCTCCCTCTGGTCGGGCACTGCAAGCCACACAGCCACTTGTGTCCCCTGTGTCCCTGGAGGCCGCAGCGCGTTTTGGGTTTTGGCGCGGACGGGCCCCTCTCGGCTTCCGTAGTCCATTTGCCCCCGGAGCCTGCCAGACCCCTGGCCAAAGGGGCGGGCCCTGCTGAGTCCCCGAGCGCCTCCTGGGTTCCTGCCACCACCCTTGGGCCGGGATGAGGTGCCACCTTGTGCGTAGAAGCCCTGCACACAGGCAAGAAGCCCCCCAGGCCCGCCTGACCCTGGAGCCCCCTGGCTGGCTGCAGCCACAGGGAACGGGGGTTCTGAGTTGGCAGCCCCCATTCCCGAAGCATCCACGGGCAGTTCCCTGAAGGGCTGACACCGGCTGCGCCTCAGCAGCCAGACAACCTCCCTCCCTCTGGTCGGGCACTGCAAGCCACACAGCCACTCGTGTCCCCTGTGTCCCTGGAGGCCGCAGCGCGTTTTGGGTTTTGGCGCGGATGGGCCCCTCTCGGCTTCCGTAGTCCATTTGCCCCGGAGCCTGCCAGACCCCTGGCCCCAGGGGCGGGCCCTGCTGAGTCCCCGAGCGCCTCCTGGGTTCCTGCCACCACCCTTGGGGCGGGATGAGGTGCCACCTTGTGCGTAGAAGCCCTGCACACAGGCAAGAAGCCCCCCAGGCGCGCCCGACCCTGGAGCCCCCTGGCTGGCTGCAGCCACAGGGAACGGGGGTTCTGAGTTGGCAGCCCCCATTCCCGAAGCATCCACGGGCAGTTCCCCGAAGGGCTGACACCGGCTGCGCCTCAGCAGCCAGACAACCTCCCTCCCTCTGGTCGGGCACTGCAAGCCACACAGCCACTTGTGTCCCCTGTGTCCCTGGAGGCCGCAGCGCGTTTTGGGTTTTGGCGCAGACGGGCCCCTCTCGGTTTCCGTAGTCCATTTGCCCCCGGAGCCTGCCAGACCCCTGGCCCCAGGGGCGGGCCCTGCTGAGTCCCCGAGTGCCTCCTGGGTTCCTGCCACCACCCTTGGGCCGGGATGAGGTGCCACCTTGTGCGTAGAAGCCCTGCACACAGGCAAGAAGCCCCCCAGGCCCGCGGGCGCACCCGACCCTGGAGCCCCCTGGCTGGCTGCAGCCACAGGGAACGGGGGTTCTGAGTTGGCAGCCCCCATTCCCGAAGCATCCACGGGCAGTTCCCCGAAGGGCTGACACCGGCTGCGCCTCAGCAGCCAGACAACCTCCCTCCCTCTGGTCGGGCACTGCAAGCAACACAGCCACTTGTGTCCCCTGTGTCCCTGGAGGCCGCAGCGCGTTTTGGGTTTTGGCGCGGACGGGCCCCTCTCGGCTTCCGTAGTCCATTTGCCCCCGGAGCCTGCCAGACCCCTGGCCCCAGGGGCGGGCCCTGCTGAGTCCCCGAGCGCCTCCTGGGTTCCTGCCACCACCCTTGGGCCGGGATGAGGTGCCACCTTGTGCGTAGAAGCCCTGCACACAGGCAAGAAGCCCCCCAGGCCCGCGGGCGCGCCCGAACCTGGAGCCCCCTGGCTGGCTGCAGCCACAGGGAACGGGGGTTCTGAGTTGGCAGCCCCCATTCCCGAAGCATCCACGGGCAGTTCCCCGAAGGGCTGACACCGGCTGCGCCTCAGCAGCCAGACAACCTCCCTCCCTCTGGTCGGGCACTGCAAGCCACACAGCCACTCGTGTCCCCTGTGTCCCTGGAGGCCGCAGCGCGTTTTGGGTTTTGGCGCGGACGGGCCCCTCTCGGCTTCCATAGTCCATTTGCCCCCGGAGCCTGCCAGAACCCTGGCCCCAGCGGCGGGCCCTGCTGAGTGTCCGAGCGCCTCCTGGGTTCCTGCCACCACCCTTGGGCCGGGATGAGGTGCCATCTTGTGCGTAGAAGCCCTGCACACAGGCAAGAAGCCCCCCAGGCCCGCGGGCGCGCCCGACCCTGGAGCCCCCTGGCTGGCTGCAGCCATAGGGAATGGGGGTTCTGAGTTGGCAGCCCCCATTCCCGAAGCATCCACGGGCAGTTCCCCGAAAGGCTGACACCGGCTGCGCCTCAGCAGCCAGACAACCTCCCTCCCTCTGGTCGGGCACTGCAAGCCACACAGCCACTTGTGTCCCCTGTGTCCCTGGAGGCCGCAGCGCGTTTTGGGTTTTGGCGCGGACGGGCCCCTCTCGGCTTCCGTAGTCCATTTGCCCCTGGAGCCTGCCAGACCCCAAGCCCCAGGGGCGGGCCCTGCTGAGTCCCCGAGCGCCTCCTGGGTTCCTGCCAACACCCTTGGGCCGGGATGAGGTGCCACCTTGTGCGTAGAAGCCCTGCACACAGGCAAGAAGCCCCCCAGGCCCGCGGGCGCGCCCAACCCTCTAGCCCCCTGGCTGGCTGCAGCCACAGGGAACGGGGGTTCTGAGTTGGCAGCCCCCATTCCCGAAGCATCCACGGGCAGTTCCCCGAAGGGCTGACACCGGCTGCGCCTCAGCAGCCAGACAACCTCCCTCCCTCTGGTCGGGCACTGCAAGCCACACAGCCACTTGTGTCCCCTGTGTCCCTGGAGGCCGCAGCGCGTTTTGGGTTTTGGCGCGGACGGGCCCCTCTTGGCTTCCGTAGTCCATTTCCCCCCGGAGCCTGCCAGACCCCTGGCCCCAGGGGCGGGCCCTGCTGAGTCCCCGAGCGCCTCCTGGGTTCCTGCCACCACCCTTGGGCCGGGATGAGGTGCCACCTTGTGCGTAGAAGCCCTGCACACAGGCAAGAAGCCCCCCAGGCCCGCGGGCGCGCCCGACCCTGGAGCCCCCTGGCTGGCTGCAGCCACAGGAACGGGGGTTCTGAGTTGGCAGCCCCCATTCCTGAAGCATCCACGGGCAGTTCCCCGAAGGGCTGACACCGGCTGCGCCTCAGCAGCCAGACAACCTCCCTCCCTCTGGTCGGGCACTGCAAGCCACACAGCCACTTGTGTCCCCTGTGTCCCTGGAGGCCGCAGCGCGTTTTGGGTTTTGGCGCGGACGGGCCCCTCTCGGCTTCCGTAGTCCATTTGCCCCCGGAGCCTGCCAGACCCCTGGCCAAAGGGGCGGGCCCTGCTGAGTCCCCGAGCGCCTCCTGGGTTCCTGCCACCACCCTTGGGCCGGGATGAGGTGCCACCTTGTGCGTAGAAGCCCTGCACACAGGCAAGAAGCCCCCCAGGCCCGCCTGACCCTGGAGCCCCCTGGCTGGCTGCAGCCACAGGGAACGGGGGTTCTGAGTTGGCAGCCCCCATTCCCGAAGCATCCACGGGCAGTTCCCCGAAGGGCTGACACCGGCTGCGCCTCAGCAGCCAGACAACCTCCCTCCCTCTGGTCGGGCACTGCAAGCCACACAGCCACTTGTGTCCCCTGTGTCCCTGGAGGCCGCAGCGCGTTTTGGGTTTTGGCGCGGACGGGCCCCTGTCGGCTTCTTTAGTCCATTTGCCCCCGGAGCCTGCCAGACCCCTGGCTCTAGGAGGCTGCGCAGGCGGCGCTGCCAACAGCCCCCAGGTGCTGGCTAGCCGCAGCGGCCAGCCATGGGGGGAGCACACACACCTGCTGGTGTCCCCGGGCCGCACACACGGACTGCCCCGCGCCTCCCCAAGTTGCAAATAGGCCCCCCCGGGAAGTCCCGCCCAACTTAGGGGCTTGTCGGGCGGGGCTTATGCAGGGTGGGTGAGTGGGGAGGGCTGCTGCTGGCACACACCCACAGCTGAAGCCCACTGGGGTACGGTCCAAGGGCAAGGAGCTCGGAGCTCGGGCACGGGCTGTCCCAGCAGGGCCTCCCAGGAGGGTGGACCGATAACGCCCGCGGGCGCTCCAGTGTCGCCTAAAGCCCCGGGGGGCCTAGCCCTCTTGCATCCCCCAGCGCCGGCTGGGTTCCCGCCACCACCCTTGGGCCGGGATGAGGTGCCACCTTGTGCGTGGAAGCCCTGCCCACAGGCAAGAAGCCCCCAAGGCCCTCGGGCGCGCTGGACCCTGCAGCCCCGCTGCAGCCCCAGGGAACGGGATGTCTGAGTGGGCAGCCCCCACTGCCCAAGCCTCCGCTGCCAGTTCCCCGAAGGGCTGGTGGCGGCTGCGCCTCAGCAGCCAGCCTCCCTCCCTCCCTCCCTCCTTCCCTGCCTCCCTCTGGTCGGGCACTGCAAGCCACACAGCCACTTGTGTCCCCTGTGTCCCTGGAGGCCGCAGCGCGTTTTGGGTTTTGGCGCGGACGGGCCCCTCTCGGCTTCCGTAGTCCATTTGCCCCTGGAGCCTGCCAGACCCCTGGCCCCAGGGGCGGGCCCTGCTGAGTCCCCGAGCGCCTCCTGGGTTCCTGCCAACACCCTTGGGCCGGGATGAGGTGCCACCTTGTGCGTAGAAGCCCTGCACACAGGCAAGAAGCCCCCCAAGCCCGCGGGCGCGCCCAACCCTCTAGCCCCCTGGCTGGCTGCAGCCACAGGGAACGGGGGTTCTGAGTTGGCAGCCCCCATTCCCGAAGCATCCACGGGCAGTTCCCCGAAGGGCTGACACCGGCTGCGCCTCAGCAGCCAGACAACCTCCCTCCCTCTGGTCGGGCACTGCAAGCCACACAGCCACTTGTGTCCCCTGTGTCCCTGGAGGCCGCAGCGCGTTTTGGGTTTTGGCGCGGACGGGCCCCTCTCGGCTTCCGTAGTCCATTTGCCCCCGGAGCCTGCCAGACCCCTGGCCCCAGGGGCGGGCCCTGCTGAGTCCCCGAGCGCCTCCTGGGTTCCTGCCACCACCCTTGGGCCGGGATGAGGTGCCACCTTGTGCGTAGAAGCCCTGCACACAGGCAAGAAGCCCCCCAGGCCCGCGGGCGCGCCCGACCCTGGAGCCCCCTGGCTGGCTGCAGCCACAGGAACGGGGGTTCTGAGTTGGCAGCCCCCATTCCCGAAGCATCCACGGGAAGATCCCCGAAGGGCTGACACCGGCTGCGCCTCAGCAGCCAGACAACCTCCCTCCCTCTGGTCGGGCACAGCAAGCCACACAGCCACTTGTGTCCCCTGTGTCCCTGGAGGCCGCAGCGCGTTTTGGGTTTTGGCGCGGACGGGCCCCTCTCGGCTTCCGTAGTCCATTTGCCCCCGGAGCCTGCCAGACCCCTGGCCCCAGGGGCGGGCCCTGCTGAGTCCCCGAGCGCCTCCTGGGTTCCTGCCACCACCCTTGGGCCGGGATGAGGTGCCACCTTGTGCGTAGAAGCCCTGCACACAGGCAAGAAGCCCCCCAGGCCCGCGGGCGCGCCCGACCCTGGAGCCCCCTGGCTGGCTGCAGCCACAGGAACGGGGGTTCTGAGTTGGCAGCCCCCATTCCCGAAGCATCCACAGGCAGTTCCCCGAAGGGCTGACACCGGCTGCGCCTCAGCAGCCAGACAACCTCCCTCCCTCTGGTCGGGCACTGCAAGCCACACAGCCACTTGTGTCCCCTGTGTCCCTGGAGGCCGCAGCGCGTTTTGGGTTTTGGCGCGGACGGGCCCCTCTCGGCTTCCGTAGTCCATTTGCCCCCGGAGCCTGCCAGACCCCTGGCCAAAGGGGCGGGCCCTGCTGAGTCCCCGAGCGCCTCCTGGGTTCCTGCCACCACCCTTGGGCCGGGATGAGGTGCCACCTTGTGCGTAGAAGCCCTGCACACAGGCAAGAAGCCCCCCAGGCCCGCCTGACCCTGGAGCCCCCTGGCTGGCTGCAGCCACAGGGAACGGGGGTTCTGAGTTGGCAGCCCCCATATCCGAAGCATCCACGGGCAGTTCCCTGAAGGGCTGACACCGGCTGCGCCTCAGCAGCCAGACAACCTCCCTCCCTCTGGTCGGGCACTGCAAGCCACACAGCCACTCGTGTCCCCTGTGTCCCTGGAGGCCGCAGCGCGTTTTGGGTTTTGGCGCGGATGGGCCCCTCTCGGCTTCCGTAGTCCATTTGCCCCGGAGCCTGCCAGACCCCTGGCCCCAGGGGCGGGCCCTGCTGAGTCCCCGAGCGCCTCCTGGGTTCCTGCCACCACCCTTGGGGCGGGATGAGGTGCCACCTTGTGCGTAGAAGCCCTGCACACAGGCAAGAAGCCCCCCAGGCGCGCCCGACCCTGGAGCCCCCTGGCTGGCTGCAGCCACAGGGAACGGGGGTTCTGAGTTGGCAGCCCCCATTCCCGAAGCATCCACGGGCAGTTCCCCGAAGGGCTGACACCGGCTGCGCCTCAGCAGCCAGACAACCTCCCTCCCTCTGGTCGGGCACTGCAAGCCACACAGCCACTTGTGTCCCCTGTGTCCCTGGAGGCCGCAGCGCGTTTTGGGTTTTGGCGCAGACGGGCCCCTCTCGGTTTCCATAGTCCATTTGCCCCCGGAGCCTGCCAGACCCCTGGCCCCAGGGGCGGGCCCTGCTGAGTCCCCGAGTGCCTCCTGGGTTCCTGCCACCACCCTTGGGCCGGGATGAGGTGCCACCTTGTGCGTAGAAGCCCTGCACACAGGCAAGAAGCCCCCCAGGCCCGCGGGCGCACCCGACCCTGGAGCCCCCTGGCTGGCTGCAGCCACAGGGAACGGGGGTTCTGAGTTGGCAGCCCCCATTCCCGAAGCATCCACGGGCAGTTCCCCGAAGGGCTGACACCGGCTGCGCCTCAGCAGCCAGACAACCTCCCTCCCTCTGGTCGGGCACTGCAAGCAACACAGCCACTTGTGTCCCCTGTGTCCCTGGAGGCCGCAGCGCGTTTTGGGTTTTGGCGCGGACGGGCCCCTCTCGGCTTCCGTAGTCCATTTGCCCCCGGAGCCTGCCAGACCCCTGGCCCCAGGGGCGGGCCCTGCTGAGTCCCCGAGCGCCTCCTGGGTTCCTGCCACCACCCTTGGGCCGGGATGAGGTGCCACCTTGTGCGTAGAAGCCCTGCACACAGGCAAGAAGCCCCCCAGGCCCGCGGGCGCGCCCGAACCTGGAGCCCCCTGGCTGGCTGCAGCCACAGGGAACGGGGGTTCTGAGTTGGCAGCCCCCATTCCCGAAGCATCCACGGGCAGTTCCCCGAAGGGCTGACACCGGCTGCGCCTCAGCAGCCAGACAACCTCCCTCCCTCTGGTCGGGCACTGCAAGCCACACAGCCACTCGTGTCCCCTGTGTCCCTGGAGGCCGCAGCGCGTTTTGGGTTTTGGCGCGGACGGGCCCCTCTCGGCTTCCATAGTCCATTTGCCCCCGGAGCCTGCCAGAACCCTGGCCCCAGCGGCGGGCCCTGCTGAGTGTCCGAGCGCCTCCTGGGTTCCTGCCACCACCCTTGGGCCGGGATGAGGTGCCATCTTGTGCGTAGAAGCCCTGCACACAGGCAAGAAGCCCCCCAGGCCCGCGGGCGCGCCCGACCCTGGAGCCCCCTGGCTGGCTGCAGCCATAGGGAATGGGGGTTCTGAGTTGGCAGCCCCCATTCCCGAAGCATCCACGGGCAGTTCCCCGAAAGGCTGACACCGGCTGCGCCTCAGCAGCCAGACAACCTCCCTCCCTCTGGTCGGGCACTGCAAGCCACACAGCCACTTGTGTCCCCTGTGTCCCTGGAGGCCGCAGCGCGTTTTGGGTTTTGGCGCGGACGGGCCCCTCTCGGCTTCCGTAGTCCATTTGCCCCTGGAGCCTGCCAGACCCCAAGCCCCAGGGGCGGGCCCTGCTGAGTCCCCGAGCGCCTCCTGGGTTCCTGCCAACACCCTTGGGCCGGGATGAGGTGCCACCTTGTGCGTAGAAGCCCTGCACACAGGCAAGAAGCCCCCCAGGCCCGCGGGCGCGCCCAACCCTCTAGCCCCCTGGCTGGCTGCAGCCACAGGGAACGGGGGTTCTGAGTTGGCAGCCCCCATTCCCGAAGCATCCACGGGCAGTTCCCCGAAGGGCTGACACCGGCTGCGCCTCAGCAGCCAGACAACCTCCCTCCCTCTGGTCGGGCACTGCAAGCCACACAGCCACTTGTGTCCCCTGTGTCCCTGGAGGCCGCAGCGCGTTTTGGGTTTTGGCGCGGACGGGCCCCTCTCGGCTTCCGTAGTCCATTTGCCCCCGGAGCCTGCCAGACCCCTGGCCCCAGGGGCGGGCCCTGCTGAGTCCCCGAGCGCCTCCTGGGTTCCTGCCACCACCCTTGGGCCGGGATGAGGTGCCACCTTGTGCGTAGAAGCCCTGCACACAGGCAAGAAGCCCCCCAGGCCCGCGGGCGCGCCCGACCCTGGAGCCCCCTGGCTGGCTGCAGCCACAGGAACGGGGGTTCTGAGTTGGCAGCCCCCATTCCTGAAGCATCCACGGGCAGTTCCCCGAAGGGCTGACACCGGCTGCGCCTCAGCAGCCAGACAACCTCCCTCCCTCTGGTCGGGCACTGCAAGCCACACAGCCACTTGTGTCCCCTGTGTCCCTGGAGGCCGCAGCGCGTTTTGGGTTTTGGCGCGGACGGGCCCCTCTCGGCTTCCGTAGTCCATTTGCCCCCGGAGCCTGCCAGACCCCTGGCCAAAGGGGCGGGCCCTGCTGAGTCCCCGAGCGCCTCCTGGGTTCCTGCCACCACCCTTGGGCCGGGATGAGGTGCCACCTTGTGCGTAGAAGCCCTGCACACAGGCAAGAAGCCCCCCAGGCCCGCCTGACCCTGGAGCCCCCTGGCTGGCTGCAGCCACAGGGAACGGGGGTTCTGAGTTGGCAGCCCCCATTCCCGAAGCATCCACGGGCAGTTCCCCGAAGGGCTGACACCGGCTGCGCCTCAGCAGCCAGACAACCTCCCTCCCTCTGGTCGGGCACTGCAAGCCACACAGCCACTTGTGTCCCCTGTGTCCCTGGAGGCCGCAGCGCGTTTTGGGTTTTGGCGCGGACGGGCCCCTGTCGGCTTCTTTAGTCCATTTGCCCCCGGAGCCTGCCAGACCCCTGGCTCTAGGAGGCTGCGCAGGCGGCGCTGCCAACAGCCCCCAGGTGCTGGCTAGCCGCAGCGGCCAGCCATGGGGGGAGCACACACACCTGCTGGTGTCCCCGGGCCGCACACACGGACTGCCCCGCGCCTCCCCAAGTTGCAAATAGGCCCCCCCGGGAAGTCCCGCCCAACTTAGGGGCTTGTCGGGCGGGGCTTATGCAGGGTGGGTGAGTGGGGAGGGCTGCTGCTGGCACACACCCACAGCTGAAGCCCACTGGGGTACGGTCCAAGGGCAAGGAGCTCGGAGCTCGGGCACGGGCTGTCCCAGCAGGGCCTCCCAGGAGGGTGGACCGATAACGCCCGCGGGCGCTCCAGTGTCGCCTAAAGCCCCGGGGGGCCTAGCCCTCTTGCATCCCCCAGCGCCGGCTGGGTTCCCGCCACCACCCTTGGGCCGGGATGAGGTGCCACCTTGTGCGTGGAAGCCCTGCCCACAGGCAAGAAGCCCCCAAGGCCCTCGGGCGCGCTGGACCCTGCAGCCCCGCTGCAGCCCCAGGGAACGGGATGTCTGAGTGGGCAGCCCCCACTGCCCAAGCCTCCGCTGCCAGTTCCCCGAAGGGCTGGTGGCGGCTGCGCCTCAGCAGCCAGCCTCCCTCCCTCCCTCCCTCCTTCCCTGCCTCCCTCTGGTCGGGCACTGCAAGCCACACAGCCACTTGTGTCCCCTGTGTCCCTGGAGGCCGCAGCGCGTTTTGGGTTTTGGCGCGGACGGGCCCCTCTCGGCTTCCGTAGTCCATTTGCCCCTGGAGCCTGCCAGACCCCTGGCCCCAGGGGCGGGCCCTGCTGAGTCCCCGAGCGCCTCCTGGGTTCCTGCCAACACCCTTGGGCCGGGATGAGGTGCCACCTTGTGCGTAGAAGCCCTGCACACAGGCAAGAAGCCCCCCAAGCCCGCGGGCGCGCC
This sequence comes from Lepus europaeus, assembly GCF_033115175.1. Taxonomy (NCBI): domain Eukaryota; kingdom Metazoa; phylum Chordata; class Mammalia; order Lagomorpha; family Leporidae; genus Lepus; species Lepus europaeus. Next base: position 1,486,555 of record NW_026909213.1, on the reverse strand, counting down.
CAACCCTCTAGCCCCCTGGCTGGCTGCAGCCACAGGGAACGGGGGTTCTGAGTTGGCAGCCCCCATTCCCGAAGCATCCACGGGCAGTTCCCCGAAGGGCTGACACCGGCTGCGCCTCAGCAGCCAGACAACCTCCCTCCCTCTGGTCGGGCACTGCAAGCCACACAGCCACTTGTGTCCCCTGTGTCCCTGGAGGCCGCAGCGCGTTTTGGGTTTTGGCGCGGACGGGCCCCTCTCGGCTTCCGTAGTCCATTTGCCCCCGGAGCCTGCCAGACCCCTGGCCCCAGGGGCGGGCCCTGCTGAGTCCCCGAGCGCCTCCTGGGTTCCTGCCACCACCCTTGGGCCGGGATGAGGTGCCACCTTGTGCGTAGAAGCCCTGCACACAGGCAAGAAGCCCCCCAGGCCCGCGGGCGCGCCCGACCCTGGAGCCCCCTGGCTGGCTGCAGCCACAGGAACGGGGGTTCTGAGTTGGCAGCCCCCATTCCCGAAGCATCCACGGGAAGATCCCCGAAGGGCTGACACCGGCTGCGCCTCAGCAGCCAGACAACCTCCCTCCCTCTGGTCGGGCACAGCAAGCCACACAGCCACTTGTGTCCCCTGTGTCCCTGGAGGCCGCAGCGCGTTTTGGGTTTTGGCGCGGACGGGCCCCTCTCAGCTTCCGTAGTCCATTTGCCCCCGGAGCCTGCCAGACCCCTGGCCCCAGGGGCGGGCCCTGCTGAGTCCCCGAGCGCCTCCTGGGTTCCTGCCACCACCCTTGGGCCGGGATGAGGTGCCACCTTGTGCGTAGAAGCCCTGCACACAGGCAAGAAGCCCCCCAGGCCCGCGGGCGCGCCCGACCCTGGAGCCCCCTGGCTGGCTGCAGCCACAGGAACGGGGGTTCTGAGTTGGCAGCCCCCATTCTCGAAGCATCCACAGGCAGTTCCCCGAAGGGCTGACACCGGCTGCGCCTCAGCAGCCAGACAACCTCCCTCCCTCTGGTCGGGCACTGCAAGCCACACAGCCACTTGTGTCCCCTGTGTCCCTGGAGGCCGCAGCGCGTTTTGGGTTTTGGCGCGGACGGGCCCCTCTCGGCTTCCGTAGTCCATTTGCCCCCGGAGCCTGCCAGACCCCTGGCCAAAGGGGCGGGCCCTGCTGAGTCCCCGAGCGCCTCCTGGGTTCCTGCCACCACCCTTGGGCCGGGATGAGGTGCCACCTTGTGCGTAGAAGCCCTGCACACAGGCAAGAAGCCCCCCAGGCCCGCCTGACCCTGGAGCCCCCTGGCTGGCTGCAGCCACAGGGAACGGGGGTTCTGAGTTGGCAGCCCCCATTCCCGAAGCATCCACGGGCAGTTCCCTGAAGGGCTGACACCGGCTGCGCCTCAGCAGCCAGACAACCTCCCTCCCTCTGGTCGGGCACTGCAAGCCACACAGCCACTCGTGTCCCCTGTGTCCCTGGAGGCCGCAGCGCGTTTTGGGTTTTGGCGCGGATGGGCCCCTCTCGGCTTCCGTAGTCCATTTGCCCCGGAGCCTGCCAGACCCCTGGCCCCAGGGGCGGGCCCTGCTGAGTCCCCGAGCGCCTCCTGGGTTCCTGCCACCACCCTTGGGGCGGGATGAGGTGCCACCTTGTGCGTAGAAGCCCTGCACACAGGCAAGAAGCCCCCCAGGCGCGCCCGACCCTGGAGCCCCCTGGCTGGCTGCAGCCACAGGGAACGGGGGTTCTGAGTTGGCAGCCCCCATTCCCGAAGCATCCACGGGCAGTTCCCCGAAGGGCTGACACCGGCTGCGCCTCAGCAGCCAGACAACCTCCCTCCCTCTGGTCGGGCACTGCAAGCCACACAGCCACTTGTGTCCCCTGTGTCCCTGGAGGCCGCAGCGCGTTTTGGGTTTTGGCGCAGACGGGCCCCTCTCGGTTTCCGTAGTCCATTTGCCCCCGGAGCCTGCCAGACCCCTGGCCCCATGGGCGGGCCCTGCTGAGTCCCCGAGTGCCTCCTGGGTTCCTGCCACCACCCTTGGGCCGGGATGAGGTGCCACCTTGTGCGTAGAAGCCCTGCACACAGGCAAGAAGCCCCCCAGGCCCGCGGGCGCACCCGACCCTGGAGCCCCCTGGCTGGCTGCAGCCACAGGGAACGGGGGTTCTGAGTTGGCAGCCCCCATTACCGAAGCATCCACGGGCAGTTCCCCGAAGGGCTGACACCGGCTGCGCCTCAGCAGCCAGACAACCTCCCTCCCTCTGGTCGGGCACTGCAAGCAACACAGCCACTTGTGTCCCCTGTGTCCCTGGAGGCCGCAGCGCGTTTTGGGTTTTGGCGCGGACGGGCCCCTCTCGGCTTCCGTAGTCCATTTGCCCCCGGAGCCTGCCAGACCCCTGGCCCCAGGGGCGGGCCCTGCTGAGTCCCCGAGCGCCTCCTGGGTTCCTGCCACCACCCTTGGGCCGGGATGAGGTGCCACCTTGTGCGTAGAAGCCCTGCACACAGGCAAGAAGCCCCCCAGGCCCGCGGGCGCGCCCGAACCTGGAGCCCCCTGGCTGGCTGCAGCCACAGGGAACGGGGGTTCTGAGTTGGCAGCCCCCATTCCCGAAGCATCCACGGGCAGTTCCCCGAAGGGCTGACACCGGCTGCGCCTCAGCAGCCAGACAACCTCCCTCCCTCTGGTCGGGCACTGCAAGCCACACAGCCACTCGTGTCCCCTGTGTCCCTGGAGGCCGCAGCGCGTTTTGGGTTTTGGCGCGGACGGGCCCCTCTCGGCTTCCATAGTCCATTTGCCCCCGGAGCCTGCCAGAACCCTGGCCCCAGCGGCGGGCCCTGCTGAGTGTCCGAGCGCCTCCTGGGTTCCTGCCACCACCCTTGGGCCGGGATGAGGTGCCATCTTGTGCGTAGAAGCCCTGCACACAGGCAAGAAGCCCCCCAGGCCCGCGGGCGCGCCCGACCCTGGAGCCCCCTGGCTGGCTGCAGCCATAGGGAATGGGGGTTCTGAGTTGGCAGCCCCCATTCCCGAAGCATCCACGGGCAGTTCCCCGAAAGGCTGACACCGGCTGCGCCTCAGCAGCCAGACAACCTCCCTCCCTCTGGTCGGGCACTGCAAGCCACACAGCCACTTGTGTCCCCTGTGTCCCTGGAGGCCGCAGCGCGTTTTGGGTTTTGGCGCGGACGGGCCCCTCTCGGCTTCCGTAGTCCATTTGCCCCTGGAGCCTGCCAGACCCCAAGCCCCAGGGGCGGGCCCTGCTGAGTCCCCGAGCGCCTCCTGGGTTCCTGCCAACACCCTTGGGCCGGGATGAGGTGCCACCTTGTGCGTAGAAGCCCTGCACACAGGCAAGAAGCCCCCCAGGCCCGCGGGCGCGCCCAACCCTCTAGCCCCCTGGCTGGCTGCAGCCACAGGGAACGGGGGTTCTGAGTTGGCAGCCCCCATTCCCGAAGCATCCACGGGCAGTTCCCCGAAGGGCTGACACCGGCTGTGCCTCAGCAGCCAGACAACCTCCCTCCCTCTGGTCGGGCACTGCAAGCCACACAGCCACTTGTGTCCCCTGTGTCCCTGGAGGCCGCAGCGCGTTTTGGGTTTTGGCGCGGACGGGCCCCTCTCGGCTTCCGTAGTCCATTTGCCCCCGGAGCCTGCCAGACCCCTGGCCCCAGGGGCGGGCCCTGCTGAGTCCCCGAGCGCCTCCTGGGTTCCTGCCACCACCCTTGGGCCGGGATGAGGTGCCACCTTGTGCGTAGAAGCCCTGCACACAGGCAAGAAGCCCCCCAGGCCCGCGGGCGCGCCCGACCCTGGAGCCCCCTGGCTGGCTGCAGCCACAGGAACGGGGGTTCTGAGTTGGCAGCCCCCATTCCTGAAGCATCCACGGGCAGTTCCCCGAAGGGCTGACACCGGCTGCGCCTCAGCAGCCAGACAACCTCCCTCCCTCTGGTCGGGCACTGCAAGCCACACAGCCACTTGTGTCCCCTGTGTCCCTGGAGGCCGCAGCGCGTTTTGGGTTTTGGCGCGGACGGGCCCCTCTCGGCTTCCGTAGTCCATTTGCCCCCGGAGCCTGCCAGACCCCTGGCCAAAGGGGCGGGCCCTGCTGAGTCCCCGAGCGCCTCCTGGGTTCCTGCCACCACCCTTGGGCCGGGATGAGGTGCCACCTTGTGCGTAGAAGCCCTGCACACAGGCAAGAAGCCCCCCAGGCCCGCCTGACCCTGGAGCCCCCTGGCTGGCTGCAGCCACAGGGAACGGGGGTTCTGAGTTGGCAGCCCCCATTCCCGAAGCATCCACGGGCAGTTCCCCGAAGGGCTGACACCGGCTGCGCCTCAGCAGCCAGACAACCTCCCTCCCTCTGGTCGGGCACTGCAAGCCACACAGCCACTTGTGTCCCCTGTGTCCCTGGAGGCCGCAGCGCGTTTTGGGTTTTGGCGCGGACGGGCCCCTGTCGGCTTCTTTAGTCCATTTGCCCCCGGAGCCTGCCAGACCCCTGGCTCTAGGAGGCTGCGCAGGCGGCGCTGCCAACAGCCCCCAGGTGCTGGCTAGCCGCAGCGGCCAGCCATGGGGGGAGCACACACACCTGCTGGTGTCCCCGGGCCGCACACACGGACTGCCCCGCGCCTCCCCAAGTTGCAAATAGGCCCCCCCGGGAAGTCCCGCCCAACTTAGGGGCTTGTCGGGCGGGGCTTATGCAGGGTGGGTGAGTGGGGAGGGCTGCTGCTGGCACACACCCACAGCTGAAGCCCACTGGGGTACGGTCCAAGGGCAAGGAGCTCGGAGCTCGGGCACGGGCTGTCCCAGCAGGGCCTCCCAGGAGGGTGGACCGATAACGCCCGCGGGCGCTCCAGTGTCGCCTAAAGCCCCGGGGGGCCTAGCCCTCTTGCATCCCCCAGCGCCGGCTGGGTTCCCGCCACCACCCTTGGGCCGGGATGAGGTGCCACCTTGTGCGTGGAAGCCCTGCCCACAGGCAAGAAGCCCCCAAGGCCCTCGGGCGCGCTGGACCCTGCAGCCCCGCTGCAGCCCCAGGGAACGGGATGTCTGAGTGGGCAGCCCCCACTGCCCAAGCCTCCGCTGCCAGTTCCCCGAAGGGCTGGTGGCGGCTGCGCCTCAGCAGCCAGCCTCCCTCCCTCCCTCCCTCCTTCCCTGCCTCCCTCTGGTCGGGCACTGCAAGCCACACAGCCACTTGTGTCCCCTGTGTCCCTGGAGGCCGCAGCGCGTTTTGGGTTTTGGCGCGGACGGGCCCCTCTCGGCTTCCGTAGTCCATTTGCCCCCGGAGCCTGCCAGACCCCTGGCCAAAGGGGCGGGCCCTGCTGAGTCCCCGAGCGCCTCCTGGGTTCCTGCCACCACCCTTGGGCCGGGATGAGGTGCCACCTTGTGCGTAGAAGCCCTGCACACAGGCAAGAAGCCCCCCAGGCCCGCCCGACCCTGGAGCCCCCTGGCTGGCTGCAGCCACAGGGAACGGGGGTTCTGAGTTGGCAGCCCCCATTCCCGAAGCATCCACGGGCAGTTCCCCGAAGGGCTGACACCGGCTGCGCCTCAGCAGCCAGACAACCTCCCTCCCTCTGGTCGGGCACTGCAAGCCACACAGCCACTTGTGTCCCCTGTGTCCCTGGAGGCCGCAGCGCGTTTTGGGTTTTGGCGCGGACGGGCCCCTCTCGGTTTCCGTAGTCCATTTGCCCCCGGAGCCTGCCAGACCCCTGGCCCCAGGGGCGGGCCCTGCTGAGTCCCCGAGTGCCTCCTGGGTTCCTGCCACCACCCTTGGGCCGGGATGAGGTGCCACCTTGTGCGTAGAAGCCCTGCACACAGGCAAGAAGCCCCCCAGGCCCGCGGGCGCACCCGACCCTGGAGCCCCCTGGCTGGCTGCAGCCACAGGGAACGGGGGTTCTGAGTTGGCAGCCCCCATTCCCGAAGCATCCACGGGCAGTTCCCCGAAGGGCTGACACCGGCTGCGCCTCAGCAGCCAGACAACCTCCCTCCCTCTGGTCGGGCACTGCAAGCCACACAGCCACTTGTGTCCCCTGTGTCCCTGGAGGCCGCAGCGCGTTTTGGGTTTTGGCGCGGACGGGCCCCTCTCGGCTTCCGTAGTCCATTTGCCCCCGGAGCCTGCCAGACCCCTGGCCCCAGGGGCGGGCCCTGCTGAGTCCCCGAGCGCCTCCTGGGTTCCTGCCACCACCCTTGGGCCGGGATGAGGTGCCACCTTGTGCGTAGAAGCCCTGCACACAGGCAAGAAGCCCCCCAGGCCCGCGGGCGCGCCCGAACCTGGAGCCCCCTGGCTGGCTGCAGCCACAGGGAACGGGGGTTCTGAGTTGGCAGCCCCCATTCCCGAAGCATCCACGGGCAGTTCCCCGAAGGGCTGACACCGGCTGCGCCTCAGCAGCCAGACAACCTCCCTCCCTCTGGTCGGGCACTGCAAGCAACACAGCCACTTGTGTCCCCTGTGTCCCTGGAGGCCGCAGCGCGTTTTGGGTTTTGGCGCGGACGGGCCCCTCTCGGCTTCCGTAGTCCATTTGCCCCCAGAGCCTGCCAGACCCCTGGCCCCAGGGGCGGGCCCTGCTGAGTCCCCGAGCGCCTCCTGGGTTCCTGCCACCACCCTTGGGCCGGGATGAGGTGCCACCTTGTGCGTAGAAGCCCTGCACACAGGCAAGAAGCCCCCCAGGCCCGCGGGCGCACCCGACCCTGGAGCCCCCTGGCTGGCTGCAGCCACAGGGAACGGGGGTTCTGAGTTGGCAGCCCCCATTCCCGAAGCATCCACGGGCAGTTCCCCGAAGGGCTGACACCGGCTGCGCCTCAGCAGCCAGACAACCTCCCTCCCTCTGGTCGGGCACTGCAAGCAACACAGCCACTTGTGTCCCCTGTGTCCCTGGAGGCCGCAGCGCGTTTTGGGTTTTGGCGCGGACGGGCCCCTCTCGGCTTCCGTAGTCCATTTGCCCCCGGAGCCTGCCAGACCCCTGGCTCTAGGAGGCTGCGCAGGCGGCGCTGCCAACAGCCCCCAGGTGCTGGCTAGCCGCAGCGGCCGGCCACGGGGGGAGCACACACACCTGCGGGTGTCCCGGGCCGCACACACGGACTGCCCCGAGCCTGCCCGGCTTGCAAATAGGGCCCCCGGGAAGCCTCGCCCGCCCTAGGGGCTTGTCGGGTGGGGCCGATGCACGGTGGGTGAGTGCGGAGGGCTGCTGCTGGCACACCCACTCCTGAAGCCCACCTGGGTACGGTCCAAGGGCGAGGAGCTCGGAGCTCGGGCACGGGCTGTCCCCGCAGGGCCTCCCGAGGGTGGACCGATACCCCCGCCGGCCCCCCTAAAGGCCCGGGGGCCTAGCCCTCTTGCGTCCCCCAGCACCTGCCGGGTTCCCGCCACCACCCTTGGGCCGGGATGAGGTGCCACCTTGTGCGTGGAAGCCCCGCCCACAGGCAAGAAGCCCCCAAGGCCCGCGGGCGCACCCGACCCTGCAGCCCCGCTGCAGCCACAGGGAACGGGATGTCTGAGTGGGCAGCCCCCACTGCCCAAGCCTCCGCTGCCAGTTCCCCGAAGGGCTGGTGGCGGCTGCGCCTCAGCAGCCAGCCTCCCTCCCTCCCTCCCTGCCTCCCTCTGGTCGGGCACTGCAAGCCACACAGCCACTTGTGTCCCCTGTGTCCCTGGAGGCCGCAGCGCGTTTTGGGTTTTGGCGCGGACGGGCCCCTCTCGGCTTCTTTAGTCCATTTGCCCCCGGAGCCTGCCAGACCCCTGGCTCTAGGAGGCTGCGCAGGCGGCGCTGCCAACAGTCCCCAGGTGCTGGCTAGCCGCAGCGGCCAGCCATGGGGGGAGCACACACACCTGCTGGTGTCCCCGGGCCGCACACACGGACTGCCCCGCGCCTCCCCAAGTTGCAAATAGGCCCCCCCGGGAAGTCCCGCCCAACTTAGGGGCTTGTCGGGCGGGGCTTATGCAGGGTGGGTGAGTGGGGAGGGCTGCTGCTGGCACACACCCACAGCTGAAGCCCACTGGGGTACGGTCCAAGGGCAAGGAGCTCGGAGCTCGGGCACGGGCTGTCCCAGCAGGGCCTCCCAGGAGGGTGGACCGATAACGCCCGCGGGCGCTCCAGTGTCGCCTAAAGCCCCGGGGGGCCTAGCCCTCTTGCATCCCCCAGCGCCGGCTGGGTTCCCGCCACCACCCTTGGGCCGGGATGAGGTGCCACCTTGTGCGTGGAAGCCCTGCCCACAGGCAAGAAGCCCCCAAGGCCCTCGGGCGCGCTGGACCCTGCAGCCCCGCTGCAGCCCCAGGGAACGGGATGTCTGAGTGGGCAGCCCCCACTGCCCAAGCCTCCGCTGCCAGTTCCCCGAAGGGCTGGTGGCGGCTGCGCCTCAGCAGCCAGCCTCCCTCCCTCCCTCCCTCCTTCCCTGCCTCCCTCTGGTCGGGCACTGCAAGCCACACAGCCACTTGTGTCCCCTGTGTCCCTGGAGGCCGCAGCGCGTTTTGGGTTTTGGCGCGGACGGGCCCCTCTCGGCTTCCGTAGTCCATTTGCCCCCGGAGCCTGCCAGACCCCTGGCCAAAGGGGCGGGCCCTGCTGAGTCCCCGAGCGCCTCCTGGGTTCCTGCCACCACCCTTGGGCCGGGATGAGGTGCCACCTTGTGCGTAGAAGCCCTGCACACAGGCAAGAAGCCCCCCAGGCCCGCCCGACCCTGGAGCCCCCTGGCTGGCTGCAGCCACAGGGAACGGGGGTTCTGAGTTGGCAGCCCCCATTCCCGAAGCATCCACGGGCAGTTCCCCGAAGGGCTGACACCGGCTGCGCCTCAGCAGCCAGACAACCTCCCTCCCTCTGGTCGGGCACTGCAAGCCACACAGCCACTTGTGTCCCCTGTGTCCCTGGAGGCCGCAGCGCGTTTTGGGTTTTGGCGCGGACAGGCCCCTCTCGGTTTCCGTAGTCCATTTGCCCCCGGAGCCTGCCAGACCCCTGGCCCCAGGGGCGGGCCCTGCTGAGTCCCCGAGTGCCTCCTGGGTTCCTGCCACCACCCTTGGGCCGGGATGAGGTGCCACCTTGTGCGTAGAAGCCCTGCACACAGGCAAGAAGCCCCCCAGGCCCGCGGGCGCACCCGACCCTGGAGCCCCCTGGCTGGCTGCAGCCACAGGGAACGGGGGTTCTGAGTTGGCAGCCCCCATTCCCGAAGCATCCACGGGCAGTTCCCCGAAGGGCTGACACCGGCTGCGCCTCAGCAGCCAGACAACCTCCCTCCCTCTGGTCGGGCACTGCAAGCCACACAGCCACTTGTGTCCCCTGTGTCCCTGGAGGCCGCAGCGCGTTTTGGGTTTTGGCGCGGACGGGCCCCTCTCGGCTTCCGTAGTCCATTTGCCCCCGGAGCCTGCCAGACCCCTGGCCCCAGGGGCGGGCCCTGCTGAGTCCCCGAGCGCCTCCTGGGTTCCTGCCACCACCCTTGGGCCGGGATGAGGTGCCACCTTGTGCGTAGAAGCCCTGCACACAGGCAAGAAGCCCCCCAGGCGCGCCCGACCCTGGAGCCCCCTGGCTGGCTGCAGCCACAGGGAACGGGGGTTCTGAGTTGGCAGCCCCCATTCCCGAAGCATCCACGGGCAGTTCCCCGAAGGGCTGACACCGGCTGCGCCTCAGCAGCCAGACAACCTCCCTCCCTCTGGTCGGGCACTGCAAGCCACACAGCCACTTGTGTCCCCTGTGTCCCTGGAGGCCGCAGCGCGTTTTGGGTTTTGGCGCGGACGGGCCCCTCTCGGTTTCCGTAGTCCATTTGCCCCCGGAGCCTGCCAGACCCCTGGCCCCAGGGGCGGGCCCTGCTGAGTCCCCGAGTGCCTCCTGGGTTCCTGCCACCACCCTTGGGCCGGGATGAGGTGCCACCTTGTGCGTAGAAGCCCTGCACACAGGCAAGAAGCCCCCAGGCCCGCGGGCGCACCCGACCCTGGAGCCCCCTGGCTGGCTGCAGCCACAGGGAACGGGGGTTCTGAGTTGGCAGCCCCCATTCCCGAAGCATCCACGGGCAGTTCCCCGAAGGGCTGACACCGGCTGCGCCTCAGCAGCCAGACAACCTCCCTCCCTCTGGTCGGGCACTGCAAGCAACACAGCCACTTGTGTCCCCTGTGTCCCTGGAGGCCGCAGCGCGTTTTGGGTTTTGGCGCGGACGGGCCCCTCTCGGCTTCCGTAGTCCATTTGCCCCCGGAGCCTGCCAGACCCCTGGCCCCAGGGGCGGGCCCTGCTGAGTCCCCGAGCGCCTCCTGGGTTCCTGCCACCACCCTTGGGCCGGGATGAGGTGCCACCTTGTGCGTAGAAGCCCTGCACACAGGCAAGAAGCCCCCCAGGCCCGCGGGCGCACCCGAACCTGGAGCCCCCTGGCTGGCTGCAGCCACAGGGAACGGGGGTTCTGAGTTGGCAGCCCCCATTCCCGAAGCATCCACGGGCAGTTCCCCGAAGGGCTGACACCGGCTGCGCCTCAGCAGCCAGACAACCTCCCTCCCTCTGGTCGGGCACTGCAAGCCACACAGCCACTCGTGTCCCCTGTGTCCCTGGAGGCCGCAGCGCGTTTTGGGTTTTGGCGCGGACGGGCCCCTCTCGGCTTCCATAGTCCATTTGCCCCCGGAGCCTGCCAGACCCCTGGCCCCAGCGGCGGGCCCTGCTGAGTCCCCGAGCGCCTCCTGGGTTCCTGCCACCACCCTTGGGCCGGGATGAGGTGCCATCTTGTGCGTAGAAGCCCTGCACACAGGCAAGAAGCCCCCCAGGCCCGCGGGCGCGCCCGACCCTGGAGCCCCCTGGCTGGCTGCAGCCATAGGGAATGGGGGTTCTGAGTTGGCAGCCCCCATTCCCGAAGCATCCACGGGCAGTTCCCCGAAAGGCTGACACCGGCTGCGCCTCAGCAGCCAGACAACCTCCCTCCCTCTGGTCGGGCACTGCAAGCCACACAGCCACTTGTGTCCCCTGTGTCCCTGGAGGCCGCAGCGCGTTTTGGGTTTTGGCGCGGACGGGCCCCTCTCGGCTTCCGTAGTCCATTTGCCCCTGGAGCCTGCCAGACCCCTGGCCCCAGGGGCGGGCCCTGCTGAGTCCCCGAGCGCCTCCTGGGTTCCTGCCAACACCCTTGGGCCGGGATGAGGTGCCACCTTGTGCGTAGAAGCCCTGCACACAGGCAAGAAGCCCCCCAAGCCCGCGGGCGCGCCCAACCCTCTAGCCCCCTTGCTGGCTGCAGCCACAGGGAACGGGGGTTCTGAGTTGGCAGCCCCCATTCCCGAAGCATCCACGGGCAGTTCCCCGAAGGGCTGACACCGGCTGCGCCTCAGCAGCCAGACAACCTCCCTCCCTCTGGTCGGGCACTGCAAGCCACACAGCCACTTGTGTCCCCTGTGTCCCTGGAGGCCGCAGCGCGTTTTGGGTTTTGGCGCGGACGGGCCCCTCTCGGCTTCCGTAGTCCATTTGCCCCCGGAGCCTGCCAGACCCCTGGCCCCAGGGGCGGGCCCTGCTGAGTCCCCGAGCGCCTCCTGGGTTCCTGCCACCACCCTTGGGCCGGGATGAGGTGCCACCTTGTGCGTAGAAGCCCTGCACACAGGCAAGAAGCCCCCCAGGCCCGCGGGCGCGCCCGACCCTGGAGCCCCCTGGCTGGCTGCAGCCACAGGAACGGGGGTTCTGAGTTGGCAGCCCCCATTCCCGAAGCATCCACGGGAAGATCCCCGAAGGGCTGACACCGGCTGCGCCTCAGCAGCCAGACAACCTCCCTCCCTCTGGTCGGGCACAGCAAGCCACACAGCCACTTGTGTCCCCTGTGTCCCTGGAGGCCGCAGCGCGTTTTGGGTTTTGGCGCGGACGGGCCCCTCTCGGCTTCCGTAGTCCATTTGCCCCCGGAGCCTGCCAGACCCCTGGCCCCAGGGGCGGGCCCTGCTGAGTCCCCGAGCGCCTCCTGGGTTCCTGCCACCACCCTTGGGCCGGGATGAGGTGCCACCTTGTGCGTAGAAGCCCTGCACACAGGCAAGAAGCCCCCCAGGCCCGCGGGCGCGCCCGACCCTGGAGCCCCCTGGCTGGCTGCAGCCACAGGAACGGGGGTTCTGAGTTGGCAGCCCCCATTCCCGAAGCATCCACGGGCAGTTCCCCGAAGGGCTGACACCGGCTGCGCCTCAGCAGCCAGACAACCTCCCTCCCTCTGGTCGGGCACTGCAAGCCACACAGCCACTTGTGTCCCCTGTGTCCCTGGAGGCCGCAGCGCGTTTTGGGTTTTGGCGCGGACGGGCCCCTCTCGGCTTCCGTAGTCCATTTGCCCCCGGAGCCTGCCAGACCCCTGGCCAAAGGGGCGGGCCCTGCTGAGTCCCCGAGCGCCTCCTGGGTTCCTGCCACCACCCTTGGGCCGGGATGAGGTGCCACCTTGTGCGTAGAAGCCCTGCACACAGGCAAGAAGCCCCCCAGGCCCGCCTGACCCTGGAGCCCCCTGGCTGGCTGCAGCCACAGGGAACGGGGGTTCTGAGTTGGCAGCCCCCATTCCCGAAGCATCCACGGGCAGTTCCCTGAAGGGCTGACACCGGCTGCGCCTCAGCAGCCAGACAACCTCCCTCCCTCTGGTCGGGCACTGCAAGCCACACAGCCACTCGTGTCCCCTGTGTCCCTGGAGGCCGCAGCGCGTTTTGGGTTTTGGCGCGGATGGGCCCCTCTCGGCTTCCGTAGTCCATTTGCCCCGGAGCCTGCCAGACCCCTGGCCCCAGGGGCGGGCCCTGCTGAGTCCCCGAGCGCCTCCTGGGTTCCTGCCACCACCCTTGGGGCGGGATGAGGTGCCACCTTGTGCGTAGAAGCCCTGCACACAGGCAAGAAGCCCCCCAGGCGCGCCCGACCCTGGAGCCCCCTGGCTGGCTGCAGCCACAGGGAACGGGGGTTCTGAGTTGGCAGCCCCCATTCCCGAAGCATCCACGGGCAGTTCCCCGAAGGGCTGACACCGGCTGCGCCTCAGCAGCCAGACAACCTCCCTCCCTCTGGTCGGGCACTGCAAGCCACACAGCCACTTGTGTCCCCTGTGTCCCTGGAGGCCGCAGCGCGTTTTGGGTTTTGGCGCGGACGGGCCCCTCTCGGTTTCCGTAGTCCATTTGCCCCCGGAGCCTGCCAGACCCCTGGCCCCAGGGGCGGGCCCTGCTGAGTCCCCGAGTGCCTCCTGGGTTCCTGCCACCACCCTTGGGCCGGGATGAGGTGCCACCTTGTGCGTAGAAGCCCTGCACACAGGCAAGAAGCCCCCCAGGCCCGCGGGCGCACCCGACCCTGGAGCCCCCTGGCTGGCTGCAGCCACAGGGAACGGGGGTTCTGAGTTGGCAGCCCCCATTACCGAAGCATCCACGGGCAGTTCCCCGAAGGGCTGACACCGGCTGCGCCTCAGCAGCCAGACAACCTCCCTCCCTCTGGTCGGGCACTGCAAGCAACACAGCCACTTGTGTCCCCTGTGTCCCTGGAGGCCGCAGCGCGTTTTGGGTTTTGGCGCGGACGGGCCCCTCTCGGCTTCCGTAGTCCATTTGCCCCCAGAGCCTGCCAGACCCCTGGCCCCAGGGGCGGGCCCTGCTGAGTCCCCGAGCGCCTCCTGGGTTCCTGCCACCACCCTTGGGCCGGGATGAGGTGCCACCTTGTGCGTAGAAGCCCTGCACACAGGCAAGAAGCCCCCCAGGCCCGCGGGCGCGCCCGAACCTGGAGCCCCCTGGCTGGCTGCAGCCACAGGGAACGGGGGTTCTGAGTTGGCAGCCCCCATTCCCGAAGCATCCACGGGCAGTTCCCCGAAGGGCTGACACCGGCTGCGCCTCAGCAGCCAGACAACCTCCCTCCCTCTGGTCGGGCACTGCAAGCCACACAGCCACTCGTGTCCCCTGTGTCCCTGGAGGCCGCAGCGTGTTTTGGGTTTTGGCGCGGACGGGCCCCTCTCGGCTTCCATAGTCCATTTGCCCCCGGAGCCTGCCAGAACCCTGGCCCCAGCGGCGGGCCCTGCTGAGTGTCCGAGCGCCTCCTGGGTTCCTGCCACCACCCTTGGGCCGGGATGAGGTGCCATCTTGTGCGTAGAAGCCCTGCACACAGGCAAGAAGCCCCCCAGGCCCGCGGGCGCGCCCGACCCTGGAGCCCCCTGGCTGGCTGCAGCCATAGGGAATGGGGGTTCTGAGTTGGCAGCCCCCATTCCCGAAGCATCCACGGGCAGTTCCCCGAAAGGCTGACACCGGCTGCGCCTCAGCAGCCAGACAACCTCCCTCCCTCTGCTCGGGCACTGCAAGCCACACAGCCACTTGTGTCCCCTGTGTCCCTGGAGGCCGCAGCGCGTTTTGGGTTTTGGCGCGGACGGGCCCCTCTCGGCTTCCGTAGTCCATTTGCCCCTGGAGCCTGCCAGACCCCAAGCCCCAGGGGCGGGCCCTGCTGAGTCCCCGAGCGCCTCCTGGGTTCCTGCCAACACCCTTGGGCCGGGATGAGGTGCCACCTTGTGCGTAGAAGCCCTGCACACAGGCAAGAAGCCCCCCAGGCCCGCGGGCGCGCCCAACCCTCTAGCCCCCTGGCTGGCTGCAGCCACAGGGAACGGGGGTTCTGAGTTGGCAGCCCCCATTCCCGAAGCATCCACGGGCAGTTCCCCGAAGGGCTGACACCGGCTGCGCCTCAGCAGCCAGACAACCTCCCTCCCTCTGGTCGGGCACTGCAAGCCACACAGCCACTTGTGTCCCCTGTGTCCCTGGAGGCCGCAGCGCGTTTTGGGTTTTGGCGCGGACGGGCCCCTCTCGGCTTCCGTAGTCCATTTGCCCCCGGAGCCTGCCAGACCCCTGGCCCCAGGGGCGGGCCCTGCTGAGTCCCCGAGCGCCTCCTGGGTTCCTGCCACCACCCTTGGGCCGGGATGAGGTGCCACCTTGTGCGTAGAAGCCCTGCACACAGGCAAGAAGCCCCCCAGGCCCGCGGGCGCGCCCGACCCTGGAGCCCCCTGGCTGGCTGCAGCCACAGGAACGGGGGTTCTGAGTTGGCAGCCCCCATTCCCGAAGCATCCACGGGCAGTTCCCCGAAGGGCTGACACCGGCTGCGCCTCAGCAGCCAGACAACCTCCCTCCCTCTGGTCGGGCACTGCAAGCCACACAGCCACTTGTGTCCCCTGTGTCCCTGGAGGCCGCAGCGCGTTTTGGGTTTTGGCGCGGACGGGCCCCTCTCGGCTTCCGTAGTCCATTTGCCCCCGGAGCCTGCCAGACCCCTGGCCCCAGGGGCGGGCCCTGCTGAGTCCCCGAGCGCCTCCTGGGTTCCTGCCACCACCCTTGGGCCGGGATGAGGTGCCACCTTGTGCGTAGAAGCCCTGCACACAGGCAAGAAGCCCCCCAGGCCCGCCTGACCCTGGAGCCCCCTGGCTGGCTGCAGCCACAGGGAACGGGGGTTCTGAGTTGGCAGCCCCCATTCCCGAAGCATCCACGGGCAGTTCCCCGAAGGGCTGACACCGGCTGCGCCTCAGCAGCCAGACAACCTCCCTCCCTCTGGTCGGGCACTGCAAGCCACACAGCCACTTGTGTCCCCTGTGTCCCTGGAGGCCGCAGCGCGTTTTGGGTTTTGGCGCGGACGGGTCCCTGTCGGCTTCTTTAGTCCATTTGCCCCCGGAGCCTGCCAGACCCCTGGCTCTAGGAGGCTGCGCAGGCGGCGCTGCCAACAGCCCCCAGGTGCTGGCTAGCCGCAGCGGCCAGCCATGGGGGGAGCACACACACCTGCTGGTGTCCCCGGGCCGCACACACGGACTGCCCCGCGCCTCCCCAATTTGCAAATAGGCCCCCCCGGGAAGTCCCGCCCAACTTAGGGGCTTGTCGGGCGGGGCTTATGCAGGGTGGGTGAGTGGGGAGGGCTGCTGCTGGCACACACCCACAGCTGAAGCCCACTGGGGTACGGTCCAAGGGCAAGGAGCTCGGAGCTCGGGCACGGGCTGTCCCAGCAGGGCCTCCCAGGAGGGTGGACCGATAACGCCCGCGGGCGCTCCAGTGTCGCCTAAAGCCCCGGGGGGCCTAGCCCTCTTGCATCCCCCAGCGCCGGCTGGGTTCCCGCCACCACCCTTGGGCCGGGATGAGGTGCCACCTTGTGCGTGGAAGCCCTGCCCACAGGCAAGAAGCCCCCAAGGCCCTCGGGCGCGCTGGACCCTGCAGCCCCGCTGCAGCCCCAGGGAACGGGATGTCTGAGTGGGCAGCCCCCACTGCCCAAGCCTCCGCTGCCAGTTCCCCGAAGGGCTGGTGGCGGCTGCGCCTCAGCAGCCAGCCTCCCTCCCTCCCTCCCTCCTTCCCTGCCTCCCTCTGGTCAGGCACTGCAAGCCACACAGCCACTTGTGTCCCCTGTGTCCCTGGAGGCCGCAGCGCGTTTTGGGTTTTGGCGCGGACGGGCCCCTCTCGGCTTCCGTAGTCCATTTGCCCCCGGAGCCTGCCAGACCCCTGGCCAAAGGGGCGGGCCCTGCTGAGTCCCCGAGCGCCTCCTGGGTTCCTGCCACCACCCTTGGGCCGGGATGAGGTGCCACCTTGTGCGTAGAAGCCCTGCACACAGGCAAGAAGCCCCCCAGGCGCGCCCGACCCTGGAGCCCCCTGGCTGGCTGCAGCCACAGGGAACGGGGGTTCTGAGTTGGCAGCCCCCATTCCCGAAGCATCCACGGGCAGTTCCCCGAAGGGCTGACACCGGCTGCGCCTCAGCAGCCAGACAACCTCCCTCCCTCTGGTCGGGCACTGCAAGCCACACAGCCACTTGTGTCCCCTGTGTCCCTGGAGGCCGCAGCGCGTTTTGGGTTTTGGCGCGGACGGGCCCCTCTCGGTTTCCGTAGTCCATTTGCCCCCGGAGCCTGCCAGACCCCTGGCCCCAGGGGCGGGCCCTGCTGAGTCCCCGAGTGCCTCCTGGGTTCCTGCCACCACCCTTGGGCCGGGATGAGGTGCCACCTTGTGCGTAGAAGCCCTGCACACAGGCAAGAAGCCCCCCAGGCCCGCGGGCGCACCCGACCCTGGAGCCCCCTGGCTGGCTGCAGCCACAGGGAACGGGGGTTCTGAGTTGGCAGCCCCCATTCCCGAAGCATCCACGGGCAGTTCCCCGAAGGGCTGACACCGGCTGCGCCTCAGCAGCCAGACAACCTCCCTCCCTCTGGTCGGGCACTGCAAGCCACACAGCCACTTGTGTCCCCTGTGTCCCTGGAGGCCGCAGCGCGTTTTGGGTTTTGGCGCGGACGGGCCCCTCTCGGCTTCCGTAGTCCATTTGCCCCCGGAGCCTGCCAGACCCCTGGCCCCAGGGGCGGGCCCTGCTGAGTCCCCGAGCGCCTCCTGGGTTCCTGCCACCACCCTTGGGCCGGGATGAGGTGCCACCTTGTGCGTAGAAGCCCTGCACACAGGCAAGAAGCCCCCCAGGCCCGCGGGCGCGCCCGAACCTGGAGCCCCCTGGCTGGCTGCAGCCACAGGGAACGGGGGTTCTGAGTTGGCAGCCCCCATTCCCGAAGCATCCACGGGCAGTTCCCCGAAGGGCTGACACCGGCTGCGCCTCAGCAGCCAGACAACCTCCCTCCCTCTGGTCGGGCACTGCAAGCAACACAGCCACTTGTGTCCCCTGTGTCCCTGGAGGCCGCAGCGCGTTTTGGGTTTTGGCGCGGACGGGCCCCTCTCGGCTTCCGTAGTCCATTTGCCCCCAGAGCCTGCCAGACCCCTGGCCCCAGGGGCGGGCCCTGCTGAGTCCCCGAGCGCCTCCTGGGTTCCTGCCACCACCCTTGGGCCGGGATGAGGTGCCACCTTGTGCGTAGAAGCCCTGCACACAGGCAAGAAGCCCCCCAGGCCCGCGGGCGCACCCGACCCTGGAGCCCCCTGGCTGGCTGCAGCCACAGGGAACGGGGGTTCTGAGTTGGCAGCCCCCATTCCCGAAGCATCCACGGGCAGTTCCCCGAAGGGCTGACACCGGCTGCGCCTCAGCAGCCAGACAACCTCCCTCCCTCTGGTCGGGCACTGCAAGCAACACAGCCACTTGTGTCCCCTGTGTCCCTGGAGGCCGCAGCGCGTTTTGGGTTTTGGCGCGGACGGGCCCCTCTCGGCTTCCGTAGTCCATTTGCCCCCGGAGCCTGCCAGACCCCTGGCCCCAGGGGCGGGCCCTGCTGAGTCCCCGAGCGCCTCCTGGGTTCCTGCCACCACCCTTGGGCCGGGATGAGGTGCCACCTTGTGCGTAGAAGCCCTGCACACAGGCAAGAAGCCCCCCAGGCCCGCGGGCGCGCCCAACCCTCTAGCCCCCTGGCTGGCTGCAGCCACAGGGAACGGGGGTTCTGAGTTGGCAGCCCCCATTCCCGAAGCATCCACGGGCAGTTCCCCGAAGGGCTGACACCGGCTGCGCCTCAGCAGCCAGACAACCTCCCTCCCTCTGGTCGGGCACTGCAAGCCACACAGCCACTTGTGTCCCCTGGGTCCCTGGAGGCCGCAGCGCGTTTTGGGTTTTGGCACGGACGGGCCGCTCTCGGCTTCCGTAGTCCATTTGCCCCCGGAGCCTGCCAGACCCCTGGCCCCAGGGGCGGGCCCTGCTGAGTCCCCGAGCGCCTCCTGGGTTCCTGCCACCACCCTTGGGCCGGGATGAGGTGCCACCTTGTGCGTAGAAGCCCTGCACACAGGCAAGAAGCCCCCCAGGCCCGCGGGCGCGCCCGACTCTGGAGCCCCCTGGCTGGCTGCAGCCACAGGAACGGGGGTTCTGAGTTGGCAGCCCCCATTCCCGAAGCATCCACGGGCAGTTCCCCGAAGGGCTGACACCGGCTGCGCCTCAGCAGCCAGACAACCTCCCTCCCTCTGGTCGGGCACTGCAAGCCACACAGCCACTTGTGTCCCCTGGGTCCCTGGAGGCCGCAGCGCGTTTTGGGTTTTGGCACGGACGGGCCCCTCTCGGCTTCCGTAGTCCATTTGCCCCCGGAGCCTGCCAGACCCCTGGCCCCAGGGGCGGGCCCTGCTGAGTCCCCGAGCGCCTCCTGGGTTCCTGCCACCACCCTTGGGCCGGGATGAGGTGCCACCTTGTGCGTAGAAGCCCTGCACACAGGCAAGAAGCCCCCCAGGCCCGCGGGCGCGCCCGACCCTGGAGCCCCCTGGCTGGCTGCAGCCACAGGGAACGGGGGTTCTGAGTTGGCAGCCCCCATTCCCGAAGCATCCACGGGCAGTTCCCCGAAGGGCTGACACCGGCTGCGCCTCAGCAGCCAGACAACCTCCCTCCCTCTGGTCGGGCACTGCAAGCCACACAGCCACTCATGTCCCCTGTGTCCCTGGAGGCCGCAGCGCGTTTTGGGTTTTGGCGCGGACGGGCCCCTCTCGGCTTCCGTAGTCCATTTGCCCCCGGAGCCTGCCAGACCCCTGGCCCCAGGGGCGGGCCCTGCTGAGTCCCCGAGCGCCTCCTGGGTTCCTGCCACCACCCTTGGGCCGGGATGAGGTGCCACCTTGTGCGTAGAAGCCCTGCACACAGGCAAGAAGCCCCCCAGGCCCGCGGGCGCGCCCGACCCTGGAGCCCCCTGGCTGGCTGCAGCCACAGGGAACGGGGGTTCTGAGTTGGCAGCCCCCATTCCCGAAGCATCCACGGGCAGTTCCCCGAAGGGCTGACACCGGCTGCGCCTCAGCAGCCAGACAACCTCCCTCCCTCTGCTCGGGCACTGCAAGCCACACAGCCACTTGTGTCCCCTGTGTCCCTGGAGGCCGCAGCGCGTTTTGGGTTTTGGCGCTGACGGGCGCCTCTCGGTTTCCGTAGTCCATTTGCCCCCGGAGCCTGGCAGACCCCTGGCCCCAGGGGCGGGCCCTGCTGAGTCCCCGAGCACCTCCTGAGTTCCTGCCACCACCCTTGGGCCGGGATGAGGTGCCACCTTGTGCGTAGAAGCCCTGCACACAGGCAAGAAGCCCCCCAGGCCCGCGGGCGCGCCTGACCCTGGAGCCCCTTGGCTGGCTGCAGCCACAGGGAATGGGGGTTCTGAGTTGGCAGCCCCCATTCCCGAAGCATCCACGGGCAGTTCCCCGAAGGGCTGACACCGGCTGCGCCTCAGCAGCCAGACAACCTCCCTCCCTCTGGTCGGGCACTGCAAGCCACACAGCCACTTGTGTCCCCTGTGTCCCTGGAGGCCGCAGCGCGTTTTGGGTTTTGGCGCGGACGGGCCCCTCTCGGCTTCCGTAGTCCATTTGCCCCCGGAGCCTGCCAGACCCCTGGCTCTAGGAGGCTGCGCAGGCGGCGCTGCCAACAGCCCCCAGGTGCTGGCTAGCCGCAGCGGCCGGCCACGGGGGGAGCACACACACCTGCGGGTGTCCCGGGCCGCACACACGGACTGCCCCGAGCCTGCCCGGCTTGCAAATAGGGCCCCCGGGAAGCCTCGCCCGCCCTAGGGGCTTGTCGGGTGGGGCCGATGCACGGTGGGTGAGTGCGGAGGGCTGCTGCTGGCACACCCACTCCTGAAGCCCACCTGGGTACGGTCCAAGGGCGAGGAGCTCGGAGCTCGGGCACGGGCTGTCCCTGCAGGGCCTCCCGAGGGTGGACCGATACCCCCGCCGGCCCCCCTAAAGGCCCGGGGGCCTAGCCCTCTTGCGTCCCCCAGCACCTGCCGGGTTCCCGCCACCACCCTTGGGCCGGGATGAGGTGCCACCTTGTGCGTGGAAGCCCCGCCCACAGGCAAGAAGCCCCCAAGGCCCGCGGGCGCACCCGACCCTGCAGCCCCGCTGCAGCCACAGGGAACGGGATGTCTGAGTGGGCAGCCCCCACTGCCCAAGCCTCCGCTGCCAGTTCCCCGAAGGGCTGGTGGCGGCTGCGCCTCAGCAGCCAGCCTCCCTCCCTCCCTCCCTGCCTCCCTCTGGTCGGGCACTGCAAGCCACACAGCCACTTGTGTCCCCTGTGTCCCTGGAGGCCGCAGCGCGTTTTGGGTTTTGGCGCGGACGGGCCCCTCTCGGCTTCTTTAGTCCATTTGCCCCCGGAGCCTGCCAGACCCCTGGCTCTAGGAGGCTGCGCAGGCGGCGCTGCCAACAGTCCCCAGGTGCTGGCTAGCCGCAGCGGCCAGCCATGGGGGGAGCACACACACCTGCTGGTGTCCCCGGGCCGCACACACGGACTGCCCCGCGCCTCCCCAAGTTGCAAATAGGCCCCCCCGGGAAGTCCCGCCCAACTTAGGGGCTTGTCGGGCGGGGCTTATGCAGGGTGGGTGAGTGGGGAGGGCTGCTGCTGGCACACACCCACAGCTGAAGCCCACTGGGGTACGGTCCAAGGGCAAGGAGCTCGGAGCTCGGGCACGGGCTGTCCCAGCAGGGCCTCCCAGGAGGGTGGACCGATAACGCCCGCGGGCGCTCCAGTGTCGCCTAAAGCCCTGGGGGGCCTAGCCCTCTTGCATCCCCCAGCGCCGGCTGGGTTCCCGCCACCACCCTTGGGCCGGGATGAGGTGCCACCTTGTGCGTGGAAGCCCTGCCCACAGGCAAGAAGCCCCCAAGGCCCTCGGGCGCGCTGGACCCTGCAGCCCCGCTGCAGCCCCAGGGAACGGGATGTCTGAGTGGGCAGCCCCCACTGCCCAAGCCTCCGCTGCCAGTTCCCCGAAGGGCTGGTGGCGGCTGCGCCTCAGCAGCCAGCCTCCCTCCCTCCCTCCCTCCTTCCCTGCCTCCCTCTGGTCGGGCACTGCAAGCCACACAGCCACTTGTGTCCCCTGTGTCCCTGGAGGCCGCAGCGCGTTTTGGGTTTTGGCGCGGACGGGCCCCTCTCGGCTTCCGTAGTCCATTTGCCCCCGGAGCCTGCCAGACCCCTGGCCAAAGGGGCGGGCCCTGCTGAGTCCCCGAGCGCCTCCTGGGTTCCTGCCACCACCCTTGGGCCGGGATGAGGTGCCACCTTGTGCGTAGAAGCCCTGCACACAGGCAAGAAGCCCCCCAGGCCCGCCCGACCCTGGAGCCCCCTGGCTGGCTGCAGCCACAGGGAACGGGGGTTCTGAGTTGGCAGCCCCCATTCCCGAAGCATCCACGGGCAGTTCCCCGAAGGGCTGACACCGGCTGCGCCTCAGCAGCCAGACAACCTCCCTCCCTCTGGTCGGGCACTGCAAGCCACACAGCCACTTGTGTCCCCTGTGTCCCTGGAGGCCGCAGCGCGTTTTGGGTTTTGGCGCGGACGGGCCCCTCTCGGTTTCCGTAGTCCATTTGCCCCCGGAGCCTGCCAGACCCCTGGCCCCAGGGGCGGGCCCTGCTGAGTCCCCGAGTGCCTCCTGGGTTCCTGCCACCACCCTTGGGCCGGGATGAGGTGCCACCTTGTGCGTAGAAGCCCTGCACACAGGCAAGAAGCCCCCCAGGCCCGCGGGCGCACCCGACCCTGGAGCCCCCTGGCTGGCTGCAGCCACAGGGAACGGGGGTTCTGAGTTGGCAGCCCCCATTCCCGAAGCATCCACGGGCAGTTCCCCGAAGGGCTGACACCGGCTGCGCCTCAGCAGCCAGACAACCTCCCTCCCTCTGGTCGGGCACTGCAAGCCACACAGCCACTTGTGTCCCCTGTGTCCCTGGAGGCCGCAGCGCGTTTTGGGTTTTGGCGCGGACGGGCCCCTCTCGGCTTCCGTAGTCCATTTGCCCCCGGAGCCTGCCAGACCCCTGGCCCCAGGGGCGGGCCCTGCTGAGTCCCCGAGCGCCTCCTGGGTTCCTGCCACCACCCTTGGGCCGGGATGAGGTGCCACCTTGTGCGTAGAAGCCCTGCACACAGGCAAGAAGCCCCCCAGGCCCGCGGGCGCGCCCGAACCTGGAGCCCCCTGGCTGGCTGCAGCCACAGGGAACGGGGGTTCTGAGTTGGCAGCCCCCATTCCCGAAGCATCCACGGGCAGTTCCCCGAAGGGCTGACACCGGCTGCGCCTCAGCAGCCAGACAACCTCCCTCTCTCTGGTCGGGCACTGCAAGCAACACAGCCACTTGTGTCCCCTGTGTCCCTGGAGGCCGCAGCGCGTTTTGGGTTTTGGCGCGGACGGGCCCCTCTCGGCTTCCGTAGTCCATTTGCCCCCAGAGCCTGCCAGACCCCTGGCCCCAGGGGCGGGCCCTGCTGAGTCCCCGAGCGCCTCCTGGGTTCCTGCCACCACCCTTGGGCCGGGATGAGGTGCCACCTTGTGCGTAGAAGCCCTGCACACAGGCAAGAAGCCCCCCAGGCCCGCGGGCGCGCCCGACCCTGGAGCCCCCTGGCTGGCTGCAGCCACAGGGAACGGGGGTTCTGAGTTGGCAGCCCCCATTCCCGAAGCATCCACGGGCAGTTCCCCGAAGGGCTGACACCGGCTGCGTTTCAGCAGCCAGACAACCTCCCTCCCTCTGGTTGGGCACTGCAAGCCACACAGCCACTCGTGTCCCCTGTGTCCCTGGAGGCCGCAGCGCGTTTTGGGTTTTGGCGCGGACGGGCCCCTCTTGGCTTCCATAGTCCATTTGCCCCCGGAGCCTGCCAGACCCCTGGCCCCAGGGGCGGGCCCTGCTGAGTCCCCGAGCGCCTCCTGGGTTCCTGCCACCACCCTTGGGCCGGGATGAGGTGCCATCTTGTGCGTAGAAGCCCTGCACACAGGCAAGAAGCCCCCCAGGCCCGCGGGCGCGCCCGACCCTGGAGCCCCCTGGCTGGCTGCAGCCATAGGGAACGGGGGTTCTGAGTTGGCAGCCCCCATTCCCGAAGCATCCACGGGCAGTTCCCCGAAAGGCTGACACCGGCTGCGCCTCAGCAGCCAGACAACCTCCCTCCCTCTGGTCGGGCACTGCAAGCCACACAGCCACTTGTGTCCCCTGTGTCCCTGGAGGCCGCAGCGCGTTTTGGGTTTTGGCGCGGACGGGCCCCTCTCGGCTTCCGTAGTCCATTTGCCCCCGGAGCCTGCCAGACCCCTGGCCCCAGGGGCGGGCCCTGCTGAGTCCCCGAGCGCCTCCTGGGTTCCTGCCACCACCCTTGGGCCGGGATGAGGTGCCACATTGTGCGTAGAAGCCCTGCACACAGGCAAGAAGCCCCCCAGGCCCGCGGGCGCGCCCGACCCTGGAGCCCCCTGGCTGGCTGCAGCCACAGGGAACGGGGGTTCTGAGTTGGCAGCCCCCATTCCCGAAGCATCCACGGGCAGTTCCCCGAAGGGCTGACACCGGCTGCGCCTCAGCAGCCAGACAACCTCCCTCCCTCTGGTCGGGCACTGCAAGCCACACAGCCACTTGTGTCCCCTGTGTCCCTGGAGGCCGCAGCGCGTTTTGGGTTTTGGCGCGGACGGGCCCCTCTCGGCTTCCGTAGTCCATTTGCCCCCGGAGCCTGCCAGACCCCTGGCCCCAGGGGCGGGCCCTGCTGAGTCCCCGAGCGCCTCCTGGGTTCCTGCCACCACCCTTGGGCCGGGATGAGGTGCCACCTTGTGCGTAGAAGCCCTGCACACAGGCAAGAAGCCCCCCAGGCCCGCGGGCGCGCCCGACCCTGGAGCCCCCTGGCTGGCTGCAGCCACAGGGAACGGGGGTTCTGAGTTGGCAGCCCCCATTCCCGAAGCATCCACGGGCAGTTCCCCGAAGGGCTGACACCGGCTGCGCCTCAGCAGCCAGACAACCTCCCTCCCTCTGCTCGGGCACTGCAAGCCACACAGCCACTCGTGTCCCCTGTGTCCCTGGAGGCCGCAGCGCGTTTTGGGTTTTGGCGCGGACGGGCCCCTCTCGGCTTCCATAGTCCATTTGCCCCCGGAGCCTGCCAGACCCCTGGCCCCAGGGGCGGGCCCTGCTGAGTCCCCGAGCGCCTCCTGGGTTCCTGCCACCACCCTTGGGCCGGGATGAGGTGCCACCTTGTGCGTAGAAGCCCTGCACACAGGCAAGAAGCCCCCCAGGCCCGAGGGCGCGCCCGACCCTGGAGCCCCCTGGCTGGCTGCAGCCATAGGGAACAGGGGTTCTGAGTTGTCAGCCCCCATTCCCGAAGCATCCACGGGCAGTTCCCCGAAGGGCTGACACCGGCTGCGCCTCAGCAGCCAGACAACCTCCCTCCCTCTGGTCGGGCACTGCAAGCCACACAGCCACTTGTGTCCCCTGTGTCCCTGGAGGCCGCAGCGCGTTTTGGGTTTTGGCGCGGACGGGCCCCTCTCGGCTTCCGTAGTCCATTTGCCCCCGGAGCCTGCCAGACCCCTGGCCCCAGGGGCGGGCCCTGCTGAGTCCCCGAGCGCCTCCTGGGTTCCTGCCACCACCCTTGGGCCAGGATGAGGTGCCACATTGTGCGTAGAAGCCCTGCACACAGGCAAGAAGCCCCCCAGGCCCGCGGGCGCGCCCGACCCTAGAGCCCCCTGGCTGGCTGCAGCCACAGGGAACGGGGGTTCTGAGTTGGCAGCCCCCATTCCCGAAGCATCCACGGGCAGTTCCCCGAAGGGCTGACACCGGCTGCGCCTCAGCAGCCAGACAACCTCCCTCCCTCTGGTCGGGCACTGCAAGCCACACAGCCACTTGTGTCCCCTGTGTCCCTGGAGGCCGCAGCACGTTTTGGGTTTTGGCGCGGACGGGCCCCTCTCGGCTTCCGTAGTCCATTTGCCCCCGGAGCCTGCCAGACCCCTGGCCCCAGGGGCGGGCCCTGCTGAGTCCCCGAGCGCATCCTGGGTTCCTGCCACCACCCTTGGGCCGGGATGAGGTGCCACCTTGTGCGTAGAAGCCCTGCACACAGGCAAGAAGCCCCCCAGGCCCGCGGGCGCGCCCGACCCTGGAGCCCCCTGGCTCGCTGCAGCCACAGGGAACGGGGGTTCTGAGTTGGCAGCCCCCATTCCCGAAGCATCCAAGGGCAGTTCCCCGAAGGGCTGACACCGGCTGCGCCTCAGCAGCCAGACAACCTCCCTCCCTCTGGTCGGGCACTGCAAGCCACACAGCCACTCGTGTCCCCTGTGTCCCTGGAGGCCGCAGCGCGTTTTGGGTTTTGGCGCGGACGGGCCCCTCTCGGCTTCCATAGTCCATTTGCCCCCGGAGCCTGCCAGACCCCTGGCCCCAGGGGCGGGCCCTGCTAAGTCCCCGAGCGCCTCCTGGGTTCCTGCCACCACCCTTGGGCCGGGATGAGGTGCCACCTTGTGCGTAGAAGCCCTGCACACAGGCAAGAAGCCCCCCAGGCCCGCGGGCGCGCCCGACCCTGGAGCCCCCTGGCTGGCTGCAGCCACAGGGAACGGGGGTTCTGAGTTGGCAGCCCCCATTCCCGAAGCATCCACGGGCAGTTCCCCGAAGGGCTGCAACCGGCTGCGCCTCAGCAGCCAGACAACCTCCCTCCCTCTGCTCGGGCACTGCAAGCCACACAGCCACTCGTGTCCCCTGTGTCCCTGGAGGCCGCAGCGCGTTTTGGGTTTTGGCGCGGACGGGCCCCTCTCGGCTTCCATAGTCCATTTGCCCCCGGAGCCTGCCAGACCCCTGGCCCCAGGGGCGGGCCCTGCTGAGTCCCCGAGCGCCTCCTGGGTTCCTGCCACCACCCTTGGGCCGGGATGAGGTGCCACCTTGTGCGTAGAAGCCCTGCACACAGGCAAGAAGCCCCCCAGGCCCGCGGGCGCGCCCGACCCTGGAGCCCCCTGGCTGGCTGCAGCCATAGGGAACAGGGGTTCTGAGTTGTCAGCCCCCATTCCCGAAGCATCCACGGGCAGTTCCCCGAAGGGCTGACACCGGCTGCGCCTCAGCAGCCAGACAACCTCCCTCCCTCTGGTCGGGCACTGCAAGCCACACAGCCACTTGTGTCCCCTGTGTCCCTGGAGGCCGCAGCGCGTTTTGGGTTTTGGCGCGGACGGGCCCCTCTCGGCTTCCGTAGTCCATTTGCCCCCGGAGCCTGCCAGACCCCTGGCCCCAGGGGCGGGCCCTGCTGAGTCCCCGAGCGCCTCCTGGGTTCCTGCCACCACCCTTGGGCCGGGATGAGGTGCCACATTGTGCGTAGAAGCCCTGCACACAGGCAAGAAGCCCCCCAGGCCCGCGGGCGCGCCCGACCCTAGAGCCCCCTGGCTGGCTGCAGCCACAGGGAACGGGGGTTCTGAGTTGGCAGCCCCCATTCCCGAAGCATCCACGGGCAGTTCCCCGAAGGGCTGACACCGGCTGCGCCTCAGCAGCCAGACAACCTCCCTCCCTCTGGTCGGGCACTGCAAGCCACACAGCCACTTGTGTCCCCTGTGTCCCTGGAGGCCGCAGCACGTTTTGGGTTTTGGCGCTGACGGGCCCCTCTCGGCTTCCGTAGTCCATTTGCCCCCGGAGCCTGCCAGACCCCTGGCCCCAGGGGCGGGCCCTGCTGAGTCCCCGAGCGCATCCTGGGTTCCTGCCACCACCCTTGGGCCGGGATGAGGTGCCACCTTGTGCGTAGAAGCCCTGCACACAGGCAAGAAGCCCCCCAGGCCCGCGGGCGCGCCCGACCCTGGAGCCCCCTGGCTCGCTGCAGCCACAGGGAACGGGGGTTCTGAGTTGGCAGCCCCCATTCCCGAAGCATCCAAGGGCAGTTCCCCGAAGGGCTGACACCGGCTGCGCCTCAGCAGCCAGACAACCTCCCTCCCTCTGGTCGGGCACTGCAAGCCACACAGCCACTCGTGTCCCCTGTGTCCCTGGAGGCCGCAGCGCGTTTTGGGTTTTGGCGCGGACGGGCCCCTCTCGGCTTCCATAGTCCATTTGCCCCCGGAGCCTGCCAGACCCCTGGCCCCAGGGGCGGGCCCTGCTTAGTCCCCGAGCGCCTCCTGGGTTCCTGCCACCACCCTTGGGCCGGGATGAGGTGCCACCTTGTGCGTAGAAGCCCTGCACACAGGCAAGAAGCCCCCCAGGCCCGAGGGCGCGCCCGACCCTGGAGCCCCCTGGCTGGCTGCAGCCATAGGGAACGGGGGTTCTGAGTTGTCAGCCCCCATTCCCGAAGCATCCACGGGCAGTTCCCCGAAGGGCTGACACCGGCTGCGCCTCAGCAGCCAGACAACCTCCCTCCCTCTGGTCGGGCACTGCAAGCCACACAGCCACTTGTGTCCCCTGTGTCCCTGGAGGCCGCAGCGCGTTTTGGGTTTTGGCGCGGACGGGCCCCTCTCGGCTTCCGTAGTCCATTTGCCCCCGGAGCCTGCCAGACCCCTGGCCCCAGCGGCGGGCCCTGCTGAGTCCCCGAGCGCCTCCTGGGTTCCTGCCACCACCCTTGGGCCGGGATGAGGTGCCACCTTGTGCGTAGAAGCCCTGCACACAGGCAAGAAGCCCCCCAGGCCCGCGGGCGCGCCTGACCCTGGAGCCCCCTGGCTGGCTGCAGCCACAGGGAACGGGGGTTCTGAGTTGGCAGCCCCCATTCCCGAAGCATCCACGGGCAGTTCCCCGAAGGGCTGACACCGGCTGCGCCTCAGCAGCCAGACAACCTCCCTCCCTCTGGTCGGGCACTGCAAGCCACACAGCCACTCGTGTCCCCTGTGTCCCTGGAGGCCGCAGCGCGTTTTGGGTTTTGGCGCGGACGGGCCCCTCTTGGCTTCCATAGTCCATTTGCCCCCGGAGCCTGCCAGACCCCTGGCCCCAGGGGCGGGCCCTGCTGAGTCCCCGAGCGCCTCCTGGGTTCCTGCCACCACCCTTGGGCCGGGATGAGGTGCCATCTTGTGCGTAGAAGCCCTGCACACAGGCAAGAAGCCCCCCAGGCCCGCGGGCGCGCCCGACCCTGGAGCCCCCTGGCTGGCTGCAGCCATAGGGAACGGGGGTTCTGAGTTGGCAGCCCCCATTCCCGAAGCATCCACGGGCAGTTCCCCGAAAGGCTGACACCGGCTGCGCCTCAGCAGCCAGACAACCTCCCTCCCTCTGGTCGGGCACTGCAAGCCACACAGCCACTTGTGTCCCCTGTGTCCCTGGAGGCCGCAGCGCGTTTTGGGTTTGGCGCGGACGGGCCCCTCTCGGCTTCCGTAGTCCATTTGCCCCCGGAGCCTGCCAGACCCCTGGCCCCAGGGGCGGGCCCTGCTGAGTCCCCGAGCGCCTCCTGGGTTCCTGCCACCACCCTTGGGCCGGGATGAGGTGCCACCTTGTGCGTAGAAGCCCTGCACACAGGCAAGAAGCCCCCCAGGCCCGCTGGCGCGCCCGACCCTGGAGCCCCCTGGCTGGCTGCAGCCACAGGGAACGGGGGTTCTGAGTTGGCAGCCCCCATTCCCGAAGCATCCACGGGCAGTTCCCCGAAGGGCTGACACCGGCTGCGCCTCAGCAGCCAGACAACCTCCCTCCCTCTGGTCGGGCACTGCAAGCCACACAGCCACTCGTGTCCCCTGTGTCCCTGGAGGCCGCAGCGCATTTTGGGTTTTGGCGCGGACGGGCCCCTCTCGGCTTCCATAGTCCATTTGCCCCCGGAGCCTGCCAGACCCCTGGCCCCAGGGGCGGGCCCTGCTGAGTCCCCGAGCGCCTCCTGGGTTCCTGCCACCACCCTTGGGCCGGGATGAGGTGCCACCTTGTGCGTAGAAGCCCTGCACACAGGCAAGAAGCCCCCCAGGCCCGAGGGCGCGCCCGACCCTGGAGCCCCCTGGCTGGCTGCAGCCACAGGGAACGGGGGTTCTGAGTTGTCAGCCCCCATTCCCGAAGCATCCACGGGCAGTTCCCCGAAGGGCTGACACCGGCTGCGCCTCAGCAGCCAGACAACCCCCTCCCTCTGGTCGGGCACTGCAAGCAACACAGCCACTTGTGTCCCCTGTGTCCCTGGAGGCCGCAGCGCGTTTTGGGTTTTGGCGCGGACGGGCCCCTCTCGGCTTCCGTAGTCCATTTGCCCCCGGAGCCTGCCAGACCCCTGGCCCCAGGGGCGGGCCCTGCTGAGTCCCCGAGCGCCTCCTGGGTTCCTGCCACCACCCTTGGGCCGGGATGAGGTGCCACCTTGTGCGTAGAAGCCCTGCACACAGGCAAGAAGCCCCCCAGGCCCGCGGGCGCGCCCGACCCTGGAGCCCCCTGGCTCGCTGCAGCCACAGGGAACGGGGGTTCTGAGTTGGCAGCCCCCATTCCCGAAGCATCCACGGGCAGTTCCCCGAAGGGCTGACACCGGCTGCGCCTCAGCAGCCAGACAACCTCCCTCCCTCTGGTCGGGCACTGCAAGCCACACAGCCACTCGTGTCCCCTGTGTCCCTGGAGGCCGCAGCGCGTTTTGGGTTTTGGCGCGGACGGGCCCCTCTCGGCTTCCGTAGTCCATTTGCCCCCGGAGCCTGCCAGACCCCTGGCCAAAGGGGCGGGCCCTGCTGAGTCCCCAAGCACCTCCTGAGTTCCTGCCACCACCCTTGGGCCGGGATGAGGTGCCACCTTGTGCGTAGAAGCCCTGCACACAGGCAAGAAGCCCCCCAGGCCCGCGGGCGCGCCCGACCCTGGAGCCCCCTGGCTGGCTGCAGCCACAGGGAACGGGGGTTCTGAGTTGGCAGCCCCCATTCCCGAAGCATCCACGGGCAGTTCCCCGAAGGGCTGACACCGGCTGCGCCTCAGCAGCCAGACAACCTCCCTCCCTCTGGTCGGGCACTGCAAGCCACACAGCCACTTGTGTCCCCTGTGTCCCTGGAGGCCGCAGCGCGTTTTGGGTTTTGGCGCGGACGGGCCCCTCTCGGCTTCCGTAGTCCATTTGCCCCCGGAGCCTGCCAGACCCCTGGCCCCAGGGGCGGGCCCTGCTGAGTCCCCGAGCGCCTCCTGGGTTCCTGCCACCACCCTTGGGCCGGGATGAGGTGCCACCTTGTGCGTAGAAGCCCTGCACACAGGCAAGAAGCCCCCCAGGCCCGCGGGCGCGCCCGACCCTGGAGCCCCCTGGCTGGCTGCAGCCACAGGGAACGGGGGTTCTGAGTTGGCAGCCCCCATTCCCGAAGCATCCACGGGCAGTTCCCCGAAGGGCTGACACCGGCTGCGCCTCAGCAGCCAGACAACCTCCCTCCCTCTGGTCGGGCACTGCAAGCCACACAGCCACTCGTGTCCCCTGTGTCCCTGGAGGCCGCAGCGCGTTTTGGGTTTTGGCGCGGACGGGCCCCTCTCGGCTTCCATAGTCCATTTGCCCCTGGAGCCTGCCAGACCCCTGGCCCAAGGGGCGGGCCCTGCTGAGTCCCCGAGCGCCTCCTGGGTTCCTGCCACCACCCTTGGGCCGGGATGAGGTGCCACCTTGTGCGTAGAAGCCCTGCACACAGGCAAGAAGCCCCCAGGCCCGAGGGCGCGCCCGACCCTGGAGCCCCCTGGCTGGCTGCAGCCATAGGGAACAGGGGTTCTGAGTTGTCAGCCCCCATTCCCGAAGCATCCACGGGCAGTTCCCCGAAGGGCTGACACCGGCTGCGCCTCAGCAGCCAGACAACCTCCCTCCCTCTGGTCGGGCACTGCAAGCCACACAGCCACTTGTGTCCCCTGTGTCCCATGGAGGCCGCAGCGCGTTTTGGGTTTTGGCGCGGACGGGCCCCTCTCGGCTTCCGTAGTCCATTTGCCCCCGGAGCCTGCCAGACCCCTGGCCCCAGGGGTGGGACCTGCTGAGTCCCCGAGCGCCTCCTGGGTACCTGCCACCACCCTTGGGCAGGGATGAGGTGCCACCTTGTGCGTAGAAGCCCTGCACACAGGCAAGAAGCCCCCCAGGCCCGCGGGCGCGCCCGACCCTAGAGCCCCCTGGCTGGCTGCAGCCACAGGGAACGGGGGTTCTGAGTTGGCAGCCCCCATTCCCGAAGCATCCACGGGCAGTTCCCCGAAGGGCTGGTGGCGGCTGCGCCTCAGCAGCCAGCCAACCTCCCTCCCTCTGGTCGGGCACTGCAAGCCACACAGCCACTTGTGTCCCCTGTGTCCCTGGAGGCCGCAGCGCGTTTTGGGTTTCGGCGCGGACGGGCCCCTCTCGGCTTCCGTAGTCCATTTGCCCCGGAGCCTGCCAGACCCCTGGCCCCAGGGGCGGGCCCTGCTGAGTCCCCGAGCACCTCCTGAGTTCCTGCCACCACCCTTGGGCCGGGATGAGGTGCCACCTTGTGCGTAGAAGCCCTGCACACAGGCAAGAAGCCCCCCAGGCCCGCGGGCGCGCCCGACCCTGGAGCCCCCTGGCTGGCTGCAGCCACAGGGAATGGGGGTTCTGAGTTGGCAGCCCCCATTCCCGAAGCATCCACGGGCAGTTCCCCGAAGGGCTGACACCGGCTGCGCCTCAGCAGCCAGACAACCTCCCTCCCTCTGGTCGGGCACTGCAAGCCACACAGCCACTTGTGTCCCCTGTGTCCCATGGAGGCCGCAGCGCGTTTTGGGTTTTGGCGCGGACGGGCCCCTCTCGGCTTCCGTAGTCCATTTGCCCCCGGAGCCTGCCAGACCCCTGGCCCCAGGGGTGGGACCTGCTGAGTCCCCGAGCGCCTCCTGGGTACCTGCCACCACCCTTGGGCAGGGATGAGGTGCCACCTTGTGCGTAGAAGCCCTGCACACAGGCAAGAAGCCCCCCAGGCCCGCGGGCGCGCCCGACCCTAGAGCCCCCTGGCTGGCTGCAGCCACAGGGAACGGGGGTTCTGAGTTGGCAGCCCCCATTCCCGAAGCATCCACGGGCAGTTCCCCGAAGGGCTGGTGGCGGCTGCGCCTCAGCAGCCAGCCAACCTCCCTCCCTCTGGTCGGGCACTGCAAGCCACACAGCCACTTGTGTCCCCTGTGTCCCTGGAGGCCGCAGCGCGTTTTGGGTTTCGGCGCGGACGGGCCCCTCTCGGCTTCCGTAGTCCATTTGCCCCGGAGCCTGCCAGACCCCTGGCCCCAGGGGCGGGCCCTGCTGAGTCCCCGAGCACCTCCTGAGTTCCTGCCACCACCCTTGGGCCGGGATGAGGTGCCACCTTGTGCGTAGAAGCCCTGCACACAGGCAAGAAGCCCCCCAGGCCCGCGGGCGCGCCCGACCCTGGAGCCCCCTGGCTGGCTGCAGCCACAGGGAATGGGGGTTCTGAGTTGGCAGCCCCCATTCCCGAAGCATCCACGGGCAGTTCCCCGAAGGGCTGAAACCGGCTGCGCCTCAGCAGCCAGACAACCTCCCTCCCTCTGGTCGGGCACTGCAAGCCACACAGCCACTTGTGTCCCCTGTGTCCCTGGAGGCCGCAGCGCGTTTTGGGTTTTGGCGCGGACGGGCCCCTCTCGGCTTCCGTAGTCCATTTGCCCCCGGAGCCTGCCATACCCCTGGCTCTAGGAGGCTGCGCAGGCGGCGCTGCCAACAGCCCCCAGGTGCTGGCTAGCCGCAGCGGCCGGCCACGGGGGGAGCACACACACCTGCGGGTGTCCCGGGCCGCACACACGGACTGCACCGAGCCTGCCCGGCTTGCAAATAGGGCCCCCGGGAAGCCTCGCCCGCCCTAGGGGCTTGTCGGGCGGGGCCGATGCACGGTGGGTGAGTGCGGAGGGCTGCTGCTGGCACACCCACTCCTGAAGCCCACTGGGGTACGGTCCAAGGGCGAGGAGCTCGGAGCTCGGGCACGGGCTGTCCCCGCAGGGCCTCCCGAGGGTGGACCGATACCCCCGCCGGCCCCCCTAAAGGCCCGGGGGCCTAGCCCTCTTGCGTCCCCCAGCACCTGCCGGGTTCCCGCCACCACCCTTGGGCCGGGATGAGGTGCCACCTTGTGCGTGGAAGCCCCGCCCACAGGCAAGAAGCCCCCAAGGCCCGCGGGCGCACCCGACCCTGCAGCCCCGCTGCAGCCCCAGGGAACGGGATGTCTGAGTGGGCAGCCCCCACTGCCCAAGCCTCCGCTGCCAGTTCCCCGAAGGGCTGGTGGCGGCTGCGCCTCAGCAGCCAGCCTCCCTCCCTCCCTCCCTGCCTCCCTCTGGTCGGGCACTGCAAGCCACACAGCCACTTGTGTCCCCTGTGTCCCTGGAGGCCGCAGCGCGTTTTGGGTTTTGGCGCGGACGGGCCCCTGTCGGCTTCTTTAGTCCATTTGCCCCCGGAGCCTGCCAGACCCCTGGCTCTAGGAGGCTGCGCAGGCGGCGCTGCCAACAGCCCCCAGGTGCTGGCTAGCCGCAGCGGCCAGCCATGGGGGGAGCACACACACCTGCTGGTGTCCCCGGGCCGCACACACGGACTGCCCCGCGCCTCCCCAAGTTGCAAATAGGCCCCCCCGGGAAGTCCCGCCCAACTTAGGGGCTTGTCGGGCGGGGCTTATGCAGGGTGGGTGAGTGGGGAGGGCTGCTGCTGGCACACACCCACAGCTGAAGCCCACTGGGGTACGGTCCAAGGGCAAGGAGCTCGGAGCTCGGGCACGGGCTGTCCCAGCAGGGCCTCCCAGGAGGGTGGACCGATAACGCCCGCGGGCGCTCCAGTGTCGCCTAAAGCCCCGGGGGGCCTAGCCCTCTTGCATCCCCCAGCGCCGGCTGGGTTCCCGCCACCACCCTTGGGCCGGGATGAGGTGCCACCTTGTGCGTGGAAGCCCTGCCCACAGGCAAGAAGCCCCCAAGGCCCTCGGGCACGCTGGACCCTGCAGCCCCGCTGCAGCCCCAGGGAACGGGATGTCTGAGTGGGCAGCCCCCACTGCCCAAGCCTCCGCTGCCAGTTCCCCGAAGGGCTGGTGGCGGCTGCGCCTCAGCAGCCAGCCTCCCTCCCTCCCTCCCTCCCTCCCTGCCTCCCTCTGGTCGGGCACTGCAAGCCACACAGCCACTTGTGTCCCCTGTGTCCCTGGAGGCCGCAGCGCGTTTTGGGTTTTGGCGCGGACGGGCCCCTCTCGGCTTCCGTAGTCCATTTGCCCCCGGAGCCTGCCAGACCCCTGGCCCCAGGGGCGGGCCCTGCTGAGTCCCCGAGCGCCTCCTGGGTTCCTGCCACCACCCTTGGGCCGGGATGAGGTGCCACCTTGTGCGTAGAAGCCCTGCACACAGGCAAGAAGCCCCCCAGGCCCGCCCGACCCTGGAGCCCCCTGGCTGGCTGCAGCCACAGGGAACGGGGGTTCTGAGTTGGCAGCCCCCATTCCCGAAGCATCCACGGGCAGTTCCCCGAAGGGCTGACACCGGCTGCGCCTCAGCAGCCAGACAACCTCCCTCCCTCTGCTCGGGCACTGCAAGCCACACAGCCACTTGTGTCCCCTGTGTCCCTGGAGGCCGCAGCGCGTTTTGGGTTTTGGCGCGGACGGGCCCCTCTTGGCTTCCGTAGTCCATTTGCCCCCGGAGCCTGCCAGACCCCTGGCCCCAGGGGCGGGCCCTGCTGAGTCCCCGAGCGCCTCCTGGGTTCCTGCCACCACCCTTGGGCCGGGATGAGGTGCCACCTTGTGCGTAGAAGCCCTGCACACAGGCAAGAAGCCCCCCAGGCCCGTGGGCGCGCCCGACCCTGGAGCCCCCTGGCTGGCTGCAGCCACAGGGAACGGGGGTTCTGAGTTGGCAGCCCCCATTCCCGAAGCATCCACGGGCAGTTCCCCGAAGGGCTGACACCGGCTGCGCCTCAGCAGCCAGACAACCTCCCTCCCTCTGGTCTGGCACTGCAAGCCACACAGCCACTTGTGTCCCCTGTGTCCCTGGAGGCCGCAGCGCGTTTTGGGTTTTGGCGCGGACGGGCCCCTCTCGGCTTCCATAGTCCATTTGCCCCCAGAGCCTGCCAGACCCCGGGCCCAGGGGCGGGCCCTGCTGAGTCCCCGAGCACATCCTGGGTTCCTGCCACCACCCTTGGGCCGGGATGAGGTGCCACCTTGTGCGTAGAAGCCCTGCACACAGGCAAGAAGACCCCCAGACCCGCGGGCGCGCCCGACCCTGGAGCCCCCTGGCTGGCTGCAGCCACAGGGAACGGGGGTTCTGAGTTGTCAGCCCCCATTCCCGAAGCATCCACGGGCAGTTCCCCGAAGGGCTGACACCGGCTGCAACTCAGCAGCCAGACAACCTCCCTCCCTCTGGTCGGGCACTGCAAGCCACACAGCCACTCGTGTCCCCTGTGTCCCTGGAGGCCGCAGCGCGTTTTGGGTTTTGGCGCGGACGAGCCCCTCTCGGCTTCCGTAGTCCATTTGCCCCCGGAGCCTGCCAGACCCCTGGCCCCAGGGGCGGGCCCTGCTGAGTCCCCGAGCGCCTCCTGGGTTCCTGCCACCACCCTTGGGCCGGGATGAGGTGCCACCTTGTGCGTAGAAGCCCTGCACACAGGCAAGAAGCCCCCCAGGCCCGCCCGACCCTGGAGCCCCCTGGCTGGCTGCAGCCACAGGGAACGGGGGTTCTGAGTTGGCAGCCCCCATTCCCGAAGCATCCACGGGCAGTTCCCCGAAGGGCTGACACCGGCTGCGCCTCAGCAGCCAGACAACCTCCCTCCCTCTGGTCGGGCACTGCAAGCCACACAGCCACTTGTGTCCCCTGTGTCCCTGGAGGCCGCAGCGCGTTTTGGGTTTTGGCGCGGACGGGCCCCTCTCGGCTTCCGTAGTCCATTTGCCCCGGAGCCTGCCAGACCCCTGGCCCCAGGGGCGGGCCCTGCTGAGTCCCCGAGCGCCTCCTGGGTTCCTGCCACCACCCTTGGGCCGGGATGAGGTGCCACCTTGTGCGTAGAAGCCCTGCACACAGGCAAGAAGCCCCCCAGGCCCGCGGGCGCGCCCGACCCTGGAGCCCCCTGGCTGGCTGCAGCCACAGGGAACGGGGGTTCTGAGTTGGCAGCCCCCATTCCCGAAGCATCCACGGGCAGTTCCCCGAAGGGCTGACACCGGCTGCGCCTCAGCAGCCAGACAACCTCCCTCCCTCTGGTCGGGCACTGCAAGCCACACAGCCACTCGTGTCCCCTGTGTCCCTGGAGGCCGCAGCGCGTTTTGGGTTTTGGCGTGGACGGGCCCCTCTCGGCTTCCATAGTCCATTTGCCCCCGGAGCCTGCCAGACCCCTGGCCCCAGGGGCAGGCCCTGCTGAGTCCCCGAGCGCCTCCTGGGTTCCTGCCACCACCCTTGGGCCGGGATGAGGTGCCACCTTGTGCGTAGAAGCCCTGCACACAGGCAAGAAGCCCCCCAGGCCCGCGGGCGCGCCCGACCCTGGAGCCCCCTGGCTGGCTGCAGCCATATGGAA
Organism: Lepus europaeus; assembly: GCF_033115175.1. NCBI lineage: Eukaryota > Metazoa > Chordata > Mammalia > Lagomorpha > Leporidae > Lepus > Lepus europaeus. The sequence goes on along the minus strand of NW_026909213.1, from coordinate 1,449,885 downwards.
CAGGGGTTCTGAGTTGGCAGCCCCCATTCCCGAAGCATCCACGGGCAGTTCCCCGAAGGGCTGACACCGGCTGCGCCTCAGCAGCCAGACAACTTCCCTCCCTCTGGTCGGGCACTGCAAGCCACACAGCCACTCGTGTCCCCTGTGTCCCTGGAGGCCGCAGCGCGTTTTGGGTTTTGGCGTGGACGGGCCCCTCTCGGCTTCCGTAGTCCATTTGCCCCGGAGCCTGCCAGACCCCTGGCCCCAGGGGCGGGCCCTGCTGAGTCCCCGAGCGCCTCCTGGGTTCCTGCCACCACCCTTGGGCCGGGATGAGGTGCCACCTTGTGCATAGAAGCCCTGCACACAGGCAAGAAGCCCCCCAGGCCCGCGGGCGCGCCCGACCCTGGAGCCCCCTGGCTGGCTGCAGCCACAGGGAACGGGGGTTTTGAGTTGGCAGCCCCCATTCCCGAAGCATCCACGGGCAGTTCCCCGAAGGGCTGACACCGGCTGCGCCTCAGCAGCCAGACAACCTCCCTCCCTCTGGTCGGGCACTGCAAGCCACACAGCCACTTGTGTCCCCTGTGTCCTTGGAGGCCGCAGCGCGTTTTGGGTTTTGGCGCGGACGGGCCCCTCTCGGCTTCCGTAGTCCATTTGCCCCCAGAGCCTGCCAGACCCATGGCCCCAGGGGCGGGCCCTGCTGAGTCCCCGAGCGCCTCCTGGGTTCCTGCCACCAGCCTTGGGACGGGATGAGGTGCCACCTTGTGCGTAGAAGCCCTGCACACAGGCAAGAAGCCCCCCAGGCCCGCGGGCGCGCCCGACCCTGGAGCCCCCTGGCTGGCTGCAGCCACAGGGAACGGGGGTTCTGAGTTGGCAGCCCCCATTCCCGAAGCATCCACGGGCAGTTCCCCGAAGGGCTGACACCGGCTGCGCCTCAGCAGCCAGACAACCTCCCTCCCTGTGGTCGGGCACTGCAAGCCACACAGCCACTCGTGTCCCCTGTGTCCCTTGAGGCCGCAGCATATTTTGGGTTTTGGCGCGGACGGGCCCCTCTCGGCTTCCGTAGTCCATTTGCCCCGGAGCCTGCCAGACCCCTGGCCCCAGGGGCGGGCCCTGCTGAGTCCCCGAGCGCCTCCTGAGTTCCTGCCACCACCCTTGGGCCGGGATGAGGTGCCACCTTGTGCGTAGAAGCCCTGCACACAGGCAAGAAGCCCCCCAGGCCCGCCCGACCCTGGAGCCCCCTGGCTGGCTGCAGCCACAGGGAACGGGGGTTCTGAGTTGGCAGCCCCCATTCCCGAAGCATCCACGGGCAGTTCCCCGAAGGGCTGACACCGGCTGCGCCTCAGCAGCCAGACAACCTCCCTCCCTCTGGTCGGGCACTGCAAGCCACACAGCCACTTGTGTCCCCTGTGTCCCTGGAGGCCGCAGCGCGTTTTGGGTTTTGGCGCGGACGGGCCCCTCTCGGCTTCCGTAGTCCATTTGCCCCGGAGCCTGCCAGACCCCTGGCCCCAGGGGCGGGCCCTGCTGAGTCCCCGAGCGCCTCCTGGGTTCCTGCCACCACCCTTGGGCCGGGATGAGGTGCCACCTTGTGCGTAGAAGCCCTGCACACAGGCAAGAAGCCCCCCAGGCCCGCGGGCGCGCCCGACCCTGGAGCCCCCTGGCTGGCTGCAGCCACAGGGAACGGGGGTTCTGAGTTGGCAGCCCCCATTCCCGAAGCATCCACGGGCAGTTCCCCGAAGGGCTGACACCGGCTGCGCCTCAGCAGCCAGACAACCTCCCTCCCTCTGGTCGGGCACTGCAAGCCACACAGCCACTCGTGTCCCCTGTGTCCCTGGAGGCCGCAGCGCGTTTTGGGTTTTGGCGTGGACGGGCCCCTCTCGGCTTCCATAGTCCATTTGCCCCCGGAGCCTGCCAGACCCCTGGCCCCAGGGGCAGGCCCTGCTGAGTCCCCGAGCGCCTCCTGGGTTCCTGCCACCACCCTTGGGCCGGGATGAGGTGCCACCTTGTGCGTAGAAGCCCTGCACACAGGCAAGAAGCCCCCCAGGCCCGCGGGCGCGCCCGACCCTGGAGCCCCCTGGCTGGCTGCAGCCATATGGAACAGGGGTTCTGTGTTGTCAGCCCCCATTCCTGAAGCATCCACGGGCAGTTCCCCGAAGGGCTGACACCGGCTGCGCCTCAGCAGCCAGACAACCTCCCTCCCTCTGGTCGGGCACTGCAAGCCACACAGCCACTTGTGTCCCCTGTGTCCCTGGAGGCCGCAGCGCGTTTTGGGTTTTGGCGCGGACGGGCCCCTCTCGGCTTCCGTAGTCCATTTGCCCCCAGAGCCTGCCAGACCCCTGGACCCAGGGGCGGGCCCTGCTGAGTCCCCGAGCGCCTCCTGGGTTCCTGCCACCACCCTTGGGCCGGGATGAGGTGCCACCTTGTGCGTAGAAGCCCTGCACACAGGCAAGAAGCCCCCCAGGCCCGCGGGCGCGCCCGACCCTAGAGCCCCCTGGCTGGCTGCAGCCACAGGGAACGGGGGTTCTGAGTTGGCAGCCCCCATTCCCGAAGCATCCACGGGCAGTTCCCCGAAGGGCTGACACCGGCTGCGCCTCAGCAGCCAGACAACCTCCCTCCCTCTGGTCGGGCACTGCAAGCCACACAGCCACTTGTGTCCCCTGTGTCCCTGGAGGCCGCAGCGCGTTTTGGGTTTTGGCGCGGACGGGCCCCTCTCGGCTTCCGTAGTCCATTTGCCCCCAGAGCCTGCCAGACCCCTGGCCCCAGGGGCGGGCCCTGCTGAGTCCCCAAGCACATCCTGGGTTCCTGCCACCACCCTTGGGCCGGGATGAGGTGCCACCTTGTGCGTAGAAGCCCTGCACACAGGCAAGAAGCCCCCCAGGCCCGCGGGCGCGCCCGACCCTGGAGCCCCCTGGCTGGCTGCAGCCACAGGGAACGGGGGTTCTGAGTTGGCAGCCCCCATTCCCGAAGCATCCACGGGCAGTTCCCCGAAGGGCTGACACCAGCTGCGCCTCAGCAGCCAGACAACCCTCTCCCTCTGGTCGGGCACTGCAAGCCACACAGCCACTTGTGTCCCCTGTGTCCCTGGAGGCCGCAGCGCGTTTTGGGTTTTGGCGCGGACGGGCCGCTCTCGGCTTACGTAGTCCATTTGCCCCGGAGCCTGCCAGACCCCTGGCCCCAGGGGCGGGCCCTGCTGAGTCCCCGAGCGCCTCCTGGGTTCCTGCCACCACCCTTGGGCCGGGATGAGGTGCCACCTTGTGCGTAGAAGCCCTGCACACAGGCAAGAAGCCCCCCAGGCCCGCGGGCGCGCCCGACCCTGGAGCCCCCTGGCTGGCTGCAGCCACAGGGAACGGGGGTTCTGAGTTGGCAGCCCCCATTCCCGAAGCATCCACGGGCAGTTCCCCGAAGGGCTGACACCGGCTGCGCCTCAGCAGCCAGACAACCTCCCTCCCTCTGGTCGGGCACTGCAAGCCACACAGCCACTTGTGTCCCCTGTGTCCCTGGAGGCCGCAGCGCGTTTTGGGTTTTGGCGCGGACGGGCCCCTCTCGGCTTCCGTAGTCCATTTGCCCCCAGAGCCTGCCAGACCCCTGGACCCAGGGGCGGGCCCTGCTGAGTCCCCGAGCGCCTCCTGGGTTCCTGCCACCACCCTTGGGCCGGGATGAGGTGCCACCTTGTGCGTAGAAGCCCTGCACACAGGCAAGAAGCCCCCCAGGCCCGCGGGAGCGCCCGACCCTAGAGCCCCCTGGCTGGCTGCAGCCACAGGGAACGGGGGTTCTGAGTTGGCAGCCCCCATTCCCGAAGCATCCACGGGCAGTTCCCCGAAGGGCTGACACCGGCTGCGCCTCAGCAGCCAGACAACCTCCCTCCCTCTGGTCGGGCACTGCAAGCCACACAGCCACTTGTGTCCCCTGTGTCCCTGGAGGCCGCAGCGCGTTTTGGGTTTTGGCGCGGACGGGCCCCTCTCGGCTTCCGTAGTCCATTTGCCCCCAGAGCCTGCCAGACCCCTGGCCCCAGGGGCGGGCCCTGCTGAGTCCCCAAGCACATCCTGGGTTCCTGCCACCACCCTTGGCCCGGGATGAGGTGCCACCTTGTGCGTAGAAGCCCTGCACACAGGCAAGAAGCCCCCCAGGCCCGCGGGCGCGCCCGACCCTGGAGCCCCCTGGCTGGCTGCAGCCACAGGGAACGGGGGTTCTGAGTTGGCAGCCCCCATTCCCGAAGCATCCACGGGCAGTCCCCCGAAGGGCTGACACCAGCTGCGCCTCAGCAGCCAGACAACCTCCCTCCCTCTGCTCGGACACTGCAAGCCACACAGCCACTTGTGTCCCCTGTGTCCCTGGAGGCCGCAGCGCGTTTTGGGTTTTGGCGCGGACGGGCCCCTCTCGGCTTCCGTAGTCCATTTGCCCCCGGAGCCTGCCAGACCCCTGGCCCCAGGGGCGGGCCCTGCTGAGTCCCCGAGCGCCTCCTGGGTTCCTGCCACCACCCTTGGGCCGGGATGAGGTGCCACCTTGTGCGTAGAAGCCCTGCACACAGGCAAGAAGCCCCCCAGGCCCGCGGGCGCGCCCGACCCTGGAGCCCCCTGGCTGGCTGCAGCCACAGGGAACGGGGGTTCTGAGTTGGCAGCCCCCATTCCCGAAGCATCCACGGGCAGTTCCCCGAAGGGCTGACACCGGCTGCGCCTCAGCAGCCAGACAACCTCCCTCCCTCTGGTCGGGCACTGCAAGCCACACAGCCACTTGTGTCCCCTGTGTCCCTGGAGGCCGCAGCGCGTTTTGGGTTTTGGCGCGGACGGGCCCCTCTCGGCTTCCGTAGTCCATTTGCCCCCGGAGCCTGCCAGACCCCTGGCCCCAGGGGCGTGCCCTGCTGAGTCCCCGAGCGCCTCCTGGGTTCCTGCCACCACCCTTGGGCCGGGATGAGGTGCCACCTTGTGCGTAGAAGCCCTGCACACAGGCAAGAAGCCCCCCAGGCCCGCGGGCGCGCCCGACCCTGGAGCCCCCTGGCTGGCTGCAGCCACAGGGAACGGGGGTTCTGAGTTGGCAGCCCCCATTCCCGAAGCATCCACGGGCAGTTCCCCGAAGGGCTGACACCGGCTGCGCCTCAGCAGCCAGACAACCTCCCTCCCTCTGGTCGGGCACTGCAAGCCACACAGCCACTTGTGTCCCCTGTGTCCCTGGAGGCCGCAGCGCGTTTTGGGTTTTGGCGCGGACGGGCCCCTCTCGGCTTCCGTAGTCCATTTGCCCCCGGAGCCTGCCAGACCCCTGGCCCCAGGGGCGGGCCCTGCTGAGTCCCCGAGCGCCTCCTGGGTTCCTGCCACCACCCTTGAGCCGGGATGAGGTGCCACCTTGTGCGTAGAAGCCCTGCACACAGGCAAGAAGCCCCCCAGGCCCGCGGGCGCGCCCGACCCTGGAGCCCCCTGGCTGGCTGCAGCCACAGGGAATGGAGGTTCTGAGTTGGCAGCCCCCATTCCCGAAGCATCCACGGGCAGTTCCCCGAAGGGCTGACACCGGCTGCGCCTCAGCAGCCAGACAACCTCCCTCCCTCTGGTCGGGCACTGCAAGCCACACAGCCACTTGTGTCCCCTGTGTCCCTGGAGGCCGCAGCGCGTTTTGGGTTTTGGCGCGGACGGGCCCCTCTCGGCTTCCGTAGTCCATTTGCCCCCGGAGCCTGCCAGACCCCTGGCCCCAGGGGCGGGCCCTGCTGAGTCCCCGAGCGCCTCCTGGGTTCCTGCCACCACCCTTGGGCCGGGATGAGGTGCCACCTTGTGCGTAGAAGCCCTGCACACAGGCAAGAAGCCCCCCAGGCCCGCGGGCGCGCCCGACCCTGGAGCCCCCTGGCTGGCTGCAGCCACAGGGAACGGGGGTTCTGAGTTGGCAGCACCCATTCCCGAAGCATCCACGGGCAGTTCCCCGAAGGGCTGACACCGGCTGCGCCTCAGCAGCCAGACAACCTCCCTCCCTCTGGTCGGGCACTGCAAGCCACACAGCCACTTGTGTCCCCTGTGTCCCTGGAGGCCGCAGCGCGTTTTGGGTTTTGGCGCGGACGGGCCCCTCTCGGCTTCCGTAGTCCATTTGCCCCGGAGCTTGCCAGACCCCTGGCCCCAGGGGCGGGCCCTGCTGAGTCCCCGAGCGCCTCCTGGGTTCCTGCCACCACCCTTGGGCCGGGATGAGGTGCCACCTTGTGCGTAGAAGCCCTGCACACAGGCAAGAAGCCCCCCAGGCCCGCGGGCGCGCCCGACCCTGGAGCCCCCTGGCTGGCTGCAGCCACAGGGAACGGGGGTTCTGAGTTGGCAGCCCCCATTCCCGAAGCATCCACGGGCAGTTCCCCGAAGGGCTGACACCGGCTGCGCCTCAGCAGCCAGACAACCTCCCTCCCTCTGGTCGGGCACTGCAAGCCACACAGCCACTTGTGTCCCCTGTGTCCCTGGAGGCCGCAGCGCGTTTTGGGTTTTGGCGCGGACGGGCCCCTCTCGGCTTCCGTAGTCCATTTGCCCCCGGAGCCTGCCAGACCCCTGGCCCCAGGGGCGGGCCCTGCTGAGTCCCCGAGCGCCTCCTGGGTTCCTGCCACCACCCTTGGGCCGGGATGAGGTGCCACCTTGTGCGTAGAAGCCCTGCACACAGGCAAGAAGCCCCCCAGGCCCGCGGGCGCGCCCGACCCTGGAGCCCCCTGGCTGGCTGCAGCCACAGGGAACGGGGGTTCTGAGTTGGCAGCCCCCATTCCCGAAGCATCCACGGGCAGTTCCCCGAAGGGCTGACACCGGCTGCGCCTCAGCAGCCAGACAACCTCCCTCCCTCTGGTCGGGCACTGCAAGCCACACAGCCACTTGTGTCCCCTGTGTCCCTGGAGGCCGCAGCGCGTTTTGGGTTTTGGCGCGGACGGGCCCCTCTCGGCTTCCGTAGTCCATTTGCCCCGGAGCCTGCCAGACCCCTGGCCCCAGGGGCGGGCCCTGCTGAGTCCCCGAGCGCCTCCTGGGTTCCTGCCACCACCCTTGAGCCTGGATGAGGTGCCACCTTGTGCGTAGAAGCCCTGCACACAGGCAAGAAGCCCCCCAGGCCCACGGGCGCGCCCGACCCTGGAGCCCCCTGGCTGGCTGCAGCCACAGGGAACGGGGGTTCTGAGTTGGCAGCCCCCATTCCCGAAGCATCCACGGGCAGTTCCCCGAAGGGCTGACACCGGCTGCGCCTCAGCAGCCAGACAACCTCCCTCCCTCTGGTCGGGCACTGCAAGCCACACAGCCACTTGTGTCCCCTGTGTCCCTGGAGGCCGCAGCGCGTTTTGTGTTTTGGCGCGGACGGGCCCCTCTCGGCTTCCGTAGTCCATTTGCCCCCGGAGCCTGCCAGACCCCTGGCCCCAGGGGCAGGCCCTGCTGAGTCCCCGAGCGCCTCCTGGGTTCCTGCCACCACCCTTGGGCCGGGATGAGGTGCCACCTTGTGCGTAGAAGCCCTGCACACAGGCAAGAAGCCCCCCAGGCCCGCGGGCGCGCCCGATCCTGGAGCCCCCTGGCTGGCTGCAGCCACAGGGAACGTGGGTTCTGAATTGGCAGCCCCCATTCCCGAAGCATCCACGGGCAGTTCCCCGAAGGGCTGACACCGGCTGCGCCTCAGCAGCCAGACAACCTCCCTCCCTCTGCTCGGGCACTGCAAGCCACACAGCCACTTGTGTCCCCTGTGTCCCTGGAGGCCGCAGCGCATTTTGGGTTTTGGCGCGGACGGGCCCCTCTCGGCTTCCGTAGTCCATTTGCCCCCGGAGCCTGCCAGACCCCTGGCCCCAGGGGCGGGCCCTGCTGAGTCCCCGAGCGCCTCCTGGGTTCCTGCCACCACCCTTGGGCCGGGATGAGGTGCCACCTTGTGCGTAGAAGCCCTGCACACTGACAAGAAGCCCCCCAGGCCCGCGGGCGCGCCCGACCCTGGAGCCCCCTGGCTGGCTGTAGCCACAAGGAACGGGGGTTCTGAGTTGGCAGCCCCCATTCCCGAAGCATCCACGGGCAGTTCCCCGAAGGGCTTACACCGGCTGCGCCTCAGCAGCCAGACAACCTCCCTCCCTCTGGTCGGGCACTGCAAGCCACACAGCCACTTGTGTCCCCTGTGTCCCTGGAGGCCGCAGCGCGTTTTGGGTTTTGGCGCGGACGGGCCCCTCTCGGCTTCCGTAGTCCATTTGCCCCCGGAGCCTGCCAGACCCCTGGCCCCAGGGGCGGGCCCTGCTGAGTCCCCGAGCGCCTCCTGGGTTCCTGCCACCACCCTTGGGCCGGGATGAGGTGCCACCTTGTGCGTAGAAGCCCTGCACACAGACAAGAAGCCCCCCAGGCCCGCGGGCGCGCCCGACCCTGGAGCCCCCTGGCTGGCTGCAGCCACAGGGAACGGGGGTTCTGAGTTGGCAGCCCCCATTCCCGAAGCATCCACGGGCAGTTCCCCGAAGGGCTGACACCGGCTGCGCCTCAGCAGCCAGACAACCTCCCTCCCTCTGGTCGGGCACTGCAAGCCACACAGCCACTTGTGTCCCCTGTGTCCCTGGAGGCCGCAGCGCGTTTTGGGTTTTGGCGCGGACGGGCCCCTCTCGGCTTCCGTAGTCCATTTGCCCCGGAGCCTGCCAGACCCCTGGCCCCAGGGGCGGGCCCTGCTGAGTCCCCGAGCGCCTCCTGGGTTCCTGCCACCACCCTTGAGCCTGGATGAGGTGCCACCTTGTGCGTAGAAGCCCTGCACACAGGCAAGAAGCCCCCCAGGCCCGCGGGCGCGCCCGACCCTGGAGCCCCCTGGCTGGCTGCAGCCACAGGGAACGGGGGTTCTGAGTTGGCAGCCCCCATTCCCGAAGCATCCACGGGCAGTTCCCCGAAGGGCTGACACCGGCTGCGCCTCAGCAGCCAGACAACCTCCCTCCCTCTGGTCGGGCACTGCAAGCCACACAGCCACTTGTGTCCCCTGTGTCCCTGGAGGCCGCAGCGCGTTTTGGGTTTTGGCGCGGACGGGCCCCTCTCGGCTTCCGTAGTCCATTTGCCCCGGAGCCTGCCAGACCCCTGGCCCCAGGGGCGGGCCCTGCTGAGTCCCCGAGCGCCTCCTGGGTTCCTGCCACCACCCTTGGGCCGGGATGAGGTGCCACCTTGTGCGTAGAAGCCCTGCACACAGGCAAGAAGCCCCCCAGGCCCGCGGGCGCGCCCGACCCTGGAGCCCCCTGGCTGGCTGCAGCCACAGGGAATGGGGGTTCTGAGTTGGCAGCCCGCATTCCCGAAGCATACACGGGCAGTTCCCCGAAGGGCTGACACCGGCTGCGCCTCAGCAGCCAGACAACCTCCCTCCCTCTGCTCGGGCACTGCAAGCCACACAGCCACTTGTGTCCCCTGTGTCCATGGAGGCCGCAGCGCGTTTTGGGTTTTGGCGCGGACGGGCCCCTCTCGGCTTCCGTAGTCCATTTGCCCCCGGAGCCTGCCAGACCCCTGGCCCCAGGGGCGGGCCCTGCTGAGTCCCCGAGCGCCTCCTGGGTTCCTGCCACCACCCTTGGGCCGGGATGAGGTGCCACCTTGTGCGTAGAAGCCCTGCACACTGACAAGAAGCCCCCCAGGCCCGCGGGCGCGCCCGACCCTGGAGCCCCCTGGCTGGCTGTAGCCACAGGGAACGGGGGTTCTGAGTTGGCAGCCCCCATTCCCGAAGCATCCACGGGCAGTTCCCCGAAGGGCTTACACCGGCTGCGCCTCAGCAGCCAGACAACCTCCCTCCCTCTGGTCGGGCACTGCAAGCCACACAGCCACTTGTGTCCCCTGTGTCCCTGGAGGCCGCAGCGCGTTTTGGGTTTTGGCGCGGACGGGCCCCTCTCGGCTTCCGTAGTCCATTTGCCCCCGGAGCCTGCCAGACCCCTGGCCCCAGGGGCGGGCCCTGCTGAGTCCCCGAGCGCCTCCTGGGTTCCTGCCACCACCCTTGGGCCGGGATGAGGTGCCACCTTGTGCGTAGAAGCCCTGCACACAGGCAAGAAGCCCCCCAGGCCCTCGGGCGCGCCCGATCCTGGAGCCCCTTGGCTGGCTGCAGCCACAGGGAACGGGGGTTCTGAATTGGCAGCCCCCATTCCCGAAGGATCCACGGGCAGTTCCCCGAAGGGCTGACACCGGCTGCGCCTCAGCAGCCAGACAACCTCCCTCCCTCTGGTCGGGCACTGCAAGCCACACAGCCACTTGTGTCCCCTGTGTCCCTGGAGGCCGCAGCGCATTTTGGGTTTTGGCGCGGACGGGCCCCTCTCGGCTTCCGTAGTCCATTTGCCCCCGGAGCCTGCCAGACCCCTGGCCCCAGGGGCGGGCCCTGCTGAGTCCCCGAGCGCCTCCTGGGTTCCTGCCACCACCCTTGGGCCGGGATGAGGTGCCACCTTGTGCGTAGAAGCCCTGCACACAGACAAGAAGCCCCCCAGGCCCGCGGGCGCGCCCGACCCTGGAGCCCCCTGGCTGGCTGCAGCCACAGGGAACGGGGGTTCTGAGTTGGCAGCCCCCATTCCCGAAGCATCCACGGGCAGTTCCCCGAAGGGCTGACACCGGCTGCGCCTCAGCAGCCAGACAACCTCCCTCCCTCTGGTCGGGCACTGCAAGCCACACAGCCACTTGTGTCCCCTGTGTCCCTGGAGGCCGCAGCGCGTTTTGGATTTTGGCGCGGACGGGCCCCTCTCGGCTTCCGTAGTCCATTTGCCCCGGAGCCTGCCAGACCCCTGGCCCCAGGGGCGGGCCCTGCTGAGTCCCCGAGCGCCTCCTGGGTTCCTGCCACCACCCTTGGGCCGGGATGAGGTGCCACCTTGTGCGTAGAAGCCCTGCACACAGGCAAGAAGCCCCCCAGGCCCACGGGCGCGCCCGACCCTGGAGCCCCCTGGCTGGCTGCAGCCACAGGGAACGGTGTTTCTGAGTTGGCAGCCCCCATTCCCGAAGCATCCACGGGCAGTTCCCCGAAGGGCTGACACCGGCTGCACCTCAGCAGCCAGACAACCTCCCTCCCTCTGGTCGGGCACTGCAAGCCACACAGCCACTTGTGTCCCCTGTGTCCCTGGAGGCCGCAGCGCGTTTTGGGTTTTGGCGCGGACGGGCCCCTCTCGGCTTCCGTAGTCCATTTGCCCCGGAGCCTGCCAGACCCCTGGCCGCAGGGGCGGGCCCTGCTGAGTCCCCGAGCGCCTCCTGGGTTCCTGCCACCACCCTTGGGTCGGGATGAGGTGCCACCTTGTGCGTAGAAGCCCTGCACACAGGCAAGAAGCCCCCCAGGCCCACGGGCGCGCCCGACCCTGGAGCCCCCTGGCTGGCTGCAGCCACAGGGAACGGGGGTTCTGAGTTGGCAGCCCCCATTCCCGAAGCATCCACGGGCAGTTCCCCGAAGGGCTGACACCGGCTGCGCCTCAGCAGCCTGACAACCTCCCTCCCTCTGGTCGGGCACTGCAAGCCACACAGCCACTTGTGTCCCCTGTGTCCCTGGAGGCCGCAGCGCGTTTTGGGTTTTGGCGCGGACGGGCCCCTCTCGGCTTCCGTAGTCCATTTGCCCCGGAGCCTGCCAGACCCCTGGCCCCAGGGGCGGGCCCTGCTGAGTCCCCGAGCGCCTCCTGGGTTCCTGCCACCACCCTTGGGCCGGGATGAGGTGCCACCTTGTGCGTAGAAGCCCTGCACACAGGCAAGAAGCCCCCCAGGCCCGCGGGCGCGCCCGACCCTGGAGCCCCCTGGCTGGCTGCAGCCACAGGGAACGGGGGTTCTGAGTTGGCAGCCCGCATTCCCGAAGCATCCACGGGCAGTTCCCCGAAGGGCTGACACCGGCTGCGCCTCAGCAGCCAAACAACCTCCCTCCCTCTGGTCGGGCACTGCAAGCCACACAGCCACTTGTGTCCCCTGTGTCCCTGGAGGCCGCAGCGCGTTTTGGGTTTTGGCGCGGACGGGCCCCTCTCGGCTTCCGTAGTCCATTTGCCCCGGAGCCTGCCAGACCCCTGGCCCCAGGGGCGGGCCCTGCTGAGTCCCCGAGCGCCTCCTGGGTTCCTGCCACCACCCTTGGGTCGGGATGAGGTGCCACCTTGTGCGTAGAAGCCCTGCACACAGGCAAGAAGCCCCCCAGGCCCACGGGCGCGCCCGACCCTGGAGCCCCCTGGCTGGCTGCAGCCACAGGGAACGGGGTTTCTGAGTTGGCAGCCCCCATTCCCGAAGCATCCACGGGCAGTTCCCCGAAGGGCTGACACCGGCTGCGCCTCAGCAGCCAGACAACCTCCCTCCCTCTGGTCGGGCACTGCAAGCCACACAGCCACTTGTGTCCCCTGTGTCCCTGGAGGCCGCAGCGCGTTTTGGGTTTTGGCGCGGACGGGCCCCTCTCGGCTTCCGTAGTCCATTTGCCCCCGGAGCCTGCCAGACCCCTGGCCCCAGGGGCGGGCCCTGCTGAGTCCCCGAGCGCCTCCTGGGTTCCTGCCACCACCCTTGGGCCGGGATGAGGTGCCACCTTGTGCGTAGAAGCCCTGCACACAGGCAAGAAGCCCCCCAGGCCCGCGGGCGCGCCCGACCCTGGAGCCCCCTGGCTGGCTGCAGCCACAGGGAACGGGGGTTCTGAGTTGGCAGCCCCCATTCCCGAAGCATCCACGGGCACTTCCCCGAAGGGCTGACACCGGCTGCGCCTCAGCAGCCAGACAATCTCCCTCCCTCTGGTCGGGCACTGCAAGCCACACAGCCACTTGTGTCCCCTGTGTCCCTGGAGGCCGCAGCGCGTTTTGGGTTTTGGCGCGGACGGGCCCCTCTCGGCTTCCGTAGTCCATTTGCCCCCAGAGCCTGCCAGACCCCTGGCCCCAGGGGCGGGCCCTGCTGAGTCCCCGAGCGCCTCCTGGGTTCCTGCCACCACCCTTGGGCCGGGATGAGGTGCCACCTTGTGCGTAGAAGCCCTGCACACAGGCAAGAAGCCCCCCAGGCCCGCGGGCGCGCCCGATCCTGGAGCCCCCTGGCTGGCTGCAGCCACAGGGAACGGGGGTTCTGAATTGGCAGCCCCCATTCCCGAAGCATCCACGGGCAGTTCCCCGAAGGGCTGACACCGGCTGCGCCTCAGCAGCCAGACAACCTCCCTCCCTCTGGTCGGGCACTGCAAGCCACACAGCCACTTGTGTCCCCTGTGTCCCTGGAGGCCGCAGCGCGTTTTGGGTTTTGGCGCGGACGGGCCCCTCTCGGCTTCTGTAGTCCATTTGCCCCCGGAGCCTGCCAGACCCCTGGCCCCAGGGGCGGGCCCTGCTGAGTCCCCGAGCGCCTCCTGGGTTCCTGCCACCACCCTTGGGCCGGGATGAGGTGCCACCTTGTGCGTAGAAGCCCTGCACACAGACAAGAAGCCCCCCAGGCCCGCGGGCGCGCCCGACCCTGGAGCCCCCTGGCTGGCTGCAGCCACAGGGAACGGGGGTTCTGAGTTGGCAGCCCCCATTCCCGAAGCATCCACGGGCAGTTCCCCGAAGGGCTGACACCGGCTGCGCCTCAGCAGCCAGACAACCTCCCTCCCTCTGGTCGGGCACTGCAAGCCACACAGCCACTTGTGTCCCCTGTGTCCCTGGAGGCCGCAGCGCGTTTTGGGTTTTGGCGCGGACGGGCCCCTCTCGGCTTCCGTAGTCCATTTGCCCCCGGAGCCTGCCAGACCCCTGGCCCCAGGGGCGGGCCCTGCTGAGTCCCCGAGCGCCTCCTGGGTTCCTGCCACCACCCTTGGGCCGGGATGAGGTGCCACCTTGTGCGTAGAAGCCCTGCACACAGGCAAGAAGCCCCCCAGGCCCGCGGGCGCGCCCGACCCTGGAGCCCCCTGGCTGGCTGCAGCCACAGGGAACGGGGGTTCTGAATTGGCAGCCCCCATTCCCGAAGCATCCACGGGCAGTTCCCCGAAGGGCTGACACCGGCTGCGCCTCAGCAGCCAGACAACCTCCCTCCCTCTGGTCGGGCACTGCAAGCCACACAGCCACTTGTGTCCCCTGTGTCCCTGGAGGCCGCAGCGCGTTTTGGGTTTTGGCGCGGACGGGCCCCTCTCGGCTTCCGTAGTCCATTTGCCCCGGAGCCTGCCAGACCCCTGGCCCCAGGGGCGGGCCCTGCTGAGTCCCCGAGCGCCTCCTGGGTTCCTGCCACCACCCTTGGGCCGGGATGAGGTGCCACCTTGTGCGTAGAAGCCCTGCACACAGGCAAGAAGCCCCCCAGGCCCGCGGGCGCGCCCGACCCTGGAGCCCCCTGGCTGGCTGCAGCCACAGGTAATGGGGGTTCTGAGTTGGCAGCCCGCATTCCCGAAGCATCCACGGGCAGTTCCCCGAAGGGCTGACACCGGCTGCGCCTCAGCAGCCAGACAACCTCCCTCCCTCTGGTCGGGCACTGCAAGCCACACAGCCACTTGTGTCCCCTGTGTCCCTGGAGGCCGCAGCGCGTTTTGGGTTTTGGCGCGGACGGGCCCCTCTCGGCTTCCGTAGTCCATTTGCCCCGGAGCCTGCCAGACCCCTGGCCCCAGGGGCGGGCCCTGCTGAGTCCCCGAGCGCCTCCTGGGTTCCTGCCACCACCCTTGGGCCGGGATGAGGTGCCACCTTGTGCGTAGAAGCCCTGCACACAGGCAAGAAGCCCCCCAGGCCCGCGGGCGCGCCCGACCCTGGAGCCCCCTGGCTGGCTGCAGCCACAGGGAACGGGGGTTCTGAGTTGGCAGCCCCCATTCCCGAAGCATCCACGGGCAGTTCCCCGAAGGGCTGACACCGGCTGCGCCTCAGCAGCCAGACAACCTCCCTCCCTCTGGTCGGGCACTGCAAGCCACACAGCCACTTGTGTCCCCTGTGTCCCTGGAGGCCGCAGCGCGTTTTGGGTTTTGGCGCGGACGGGCCCCTCTCGGCTTCCGTAGTCCATTTGCCCCCGGAGCCTGCCAGACCCCTGGCCCCAGGGGCGGGCCCTGCTGAGTCCCCGAGCGCCTCCTGGGTTCCTGCCACCACCCTTGGGCCGGGATGAGGTGCCACCTTGTGCGTAGAAGCCCTGCACACAGGCAAGAAGCCCCCCAGGCCCGCGGGCGCGCCCGACCCTGGAGCCCCCTGGCTGGCTGCAGCCACAGGGAACGGGGGTTCTGAGTTGGCAGCCCCCATTCCCGAAGCATCCACGGGCAGTTCCCCGAAGGGCTGACACCGGCTGCGCCTCAGCAGCCAGACAATCTCCCTCCCTCTGGTCGGGCACTGCAAGCCACACAGCCACTTGTGTCCCCTGTGTCCCTGGAGGCCGCAGCGCGTTTTGGGTTTTGGCGCGGACGGGCCCCTCTCGGCTTCCGTAGTCCATTTGCCCCCGGAGCCTGCCAGACCCCTGGCCCCAGGGGCGGGCCCTGCTGAGTCCCCGAGCGCCTCCTGGGTTCCTGCCACCACCCTTGGGCCGGGATGAGGTGCCACCTTGTGCGTAGAAGCCCTGCACACAGGCAAGAAGCCCCCCAGGCCCGCGGGGGCGCCCGATCCTGGAGCCCCCTGGCTGGCTGCAGCCACAGGGAACGGGGGTTCTGAATTGGCAGCCCCCATTCCCGAAGCATCCACGGGCAGTTCCCCGAAGGGCTGACACCGGCTGCGCCTCAGCAGCCAGACAACCTCCCTCCCTCTGGTCGGGCACTGCAAGCCACACAGCCACTTGTGTCCCCTGTGTCCCTGGAGGCCGCAGCGCGTTTTGGGTTTTGGCGCGGACGGGCCCCTCTCGGCTTCCGTAGTCCATTTGCCCCGGAGCCTGCCAGACCCCTGGCCCCAGGGGCGGGCCCTGCTGAGTCCCCGAGCGCCTCCTGGGTTCCTGCCACCACCCTTGGGCCGGGATGAGGTGCCACCTTGTGCGTAGAAGCCCTGCACACAGACAAGAAGCCCCCCAGGCCCGCGGGCGCGCCCGACCCTGGAGCCCCCTGGCTGGCTGCAGCCACAGGGAACGGGGGTTCTGAGTTGGCAGCCCCCATTCCCGAAGCATCCACGGGCAGTTCCCCGAAGGGCTGACACCGGCTGCGCCTCAGCAGCCAGACAACCTCCCTCCCTCTGGTCGGGCACTGCAAGCCACACAGCCACTTGTGTCCCCTGTGTCCCTGGAGGCCGCAGCGCGTTTTGGGTTTTGGCGCGGACGGGCCCCTCTCGGCTTCCGTAGTCCATTTGCCCCGGAGCCTGCCAGACCCCTGGCCCCAGGGGCGGGCCCTGCTGAGTCCCCGAGCGCCTCCTGGGTTCCTGCCACCACCCTTGAGCCGGGATGAGGTGCCACCTTGTGCGAAGAAGCCCTGCACACAGGCAAGAAGCCCCCCAGGCCCGCGGGCGCGCCCGACCCTGGAGCCCCCTGGCTGGCTGCAGCCACAGGGAACGGGGGTTCTGAGTTGGCAGCCCCCATTCCCGAAGCATCCACGGGCAGTTCCCCGAAGGGCTGACACCGGCTGCGCCTCAGCAGCCAGACAACCTCCCTCCCTCTGGTCGTGCACTGCAAGCCACACAGCCACTTGTGTCCCCTGTGTCCCTGGAGGCCGCAGCGCGTTTTGGGTTTTGGCGCGGACGGGCCCCTCTCGGCTTCCGTAGTCCATTTGCCCCGGAGCCTGCCAGACCCCTGGCCCCAGGGGCGGGCCCTGCTGAGTCCCCGAGCGCCTCCTGGGTTCCTGCCACCACCCTTGGGCCGGGATGAGGTGCCACCTTGTGTGTAGAAGCCCTGCACACAGGCAAGAAGCCCCCCAGGCCCGCGGGCGCGCCCGACCCTGGAGCCCCCTGGCTGGCTGCAGCCACAGGGAATGGGGGTTCTGAGTTGGCAGCCCGCATTCCCGAAGCATCCACGGGCAGTTCCCCGAAGGGCTGACACCGGCTGCGCCTCAGCAGCCAGACAACCTCCCTCCCTCTGGTCGGGCACTGCAAGCCACACAGCCACTTGTGTCCCCTGTGTCCCTGGAGGCCGCAGCGCGTTTTGGGTTTTGGCGCGGACGGGCCCCTCTCGGCTTCCGTAGTCCATTTGCCCCCGGAGCCTGCCAGACCCCTGGCCGCAGGGGCGGGCCCTGCTGAGTCCCCGAGCGCCTCCTGGGTTCCTGCCACCACCCTTGGGCCGGGATGAGGTGCCACCTTGTGCGTAGAAGCCCTGCACACAGGCAAGAAGCCCCCCAGGCCCGCGGGCGCGCCCGATCCTGGAGCCCCTTGGCTGGCTGCAGCCACAGGGAACGGGGGTTCTGAATTGGCAGCCCCCATTCCCGAAGGATCCACGGGCAGTTCCCCGAAGGGCTGACACCTGCTGCGCCTCAGCAGCCAGACAACCTCCCTCCCTCTGGTCGGGCACTGCAAGCCACACAGCCACTTGTGTCCCCTGTGTCCCTGGAGGCCGCAGCGCATTTTGGGTTTTGGCGCGGACGGGCCCCTCTCGGCTTCCGTAGTCCATTTGCCCCCGGAGCCTGCCAGACCCCTGGCCCCAGGGGCGGGCCCTGCTGAGTCCCCGAGCGCCTCCTGGGTTCCTGCCACCACCCTTGGGCCGGGATGAGGTGCCACCTTGTGCGTAGAAGCCCTGCACACAGACAAGAAGCCCCCCAGGCCCGCGGGCGCGCCCGACCCTGGAGCCCCCTGGCTGGCTGCAGCCACAGGGAACGGGGGTTCTGAGTTGGCAGCCCCCATTCCCGAAGCATCCACGGGCAGTTCCCCGAAGGGCTGACACCGGCTGCGCCTCAGCAGCCAGACAACCTCCCTCCCTCTGGTCGGGCACTGCAAGCCACACAGCCACTTGTGTCCCCTGTGTCCCTGGAGGCCGCAGCGCGTTTTGGGTTTTGGCGCGGACGGGCCCCTCTCGGCTTCCGTAGTCCATTTGCCCCGGAGCCTGCCAGACCCCTGGCCGCAGGGGCGGGCCCTGCTGAGTCCCCGAGCGCCTCCTGGGTTCCTGCCACCACCCTTGGGTCGGGATGAGGTGCCACCTTGTGCGTAGAAGCCCTGCACACAGGCAAGAAGCCCCCCAGGCCCACGGGCGCGCCCGACCCTGGAGCCCCCTGGCTGGCTGCAGCCACAGGGAACGGGGTTTCTGAGTTGGCAGCCCCCATTCCCGAAGCATCCACGGGCAGTTCCCCGAAGGGCTGACACCGGCTGCGCCTCAGCAGCCAGACAACCTCCCTCCCTCTGGTCGGGCACTGCAAGCCACACAGCCACTTGTGTCCCCTGTGTCCCTGGAGGCCGCAGCGCGTTTTGGGTTTTGGCGCGGACGGGCCCCTCTCGGCTTCCGTAGTCCATTTGCCCCCGGAGCCTACCAGACCCCTGGTCCCAGGGGCGGGCCCTGCTGAGTCCCCGAGCGCCTCCTGGGTTCCTGCCACCACCCTTGGGCCGGGATGAGGTGCCACCTTGTGCGTAGAAGCCCTGCACACAGACAAGAAGCCCCCCAGGCCCGCGGGCGCGCCCGACCCTGGAGCCCCCTGGCTGGCTGCAGCCACAGGGAACGGGGGTTCTGAGTTGGCAGCCCCCATTCCCGAAGCATCCACGGGCAGTTCCCCGAAGGGCTGACACCGGCTGCGCCTCAGCAGCCAGACAACTTCCCTCTGGTCGGGCACTGCAAGCCACACAGCCACTCGTGTCCCCTGTGTCCCTGGAGGCCGCAGCGCGTTTTGGGTTTTGGCGTGGACGGGCCCCTCTCGGCTTCCGTAGTCCATTTGCCCCGGAGCCTGCCAGACCCCTGGCCCCAGGGGCGGGCCCTGCTGAGTCCCCGAGCGCCTCCTGGGTTCCTGCCACCACCCTTGGGCCGGGATGAGGTGCCACCTTGTGCATAGAAGCCCTGCACACAGGCAAGAAGCCCCCCAGGCCCGCGGGCGCGCCCGACCCTGGAGCCCCCTGGCTGGCTGCAGCCACAGGGAACGGGGGTTTTGAGTTGGCAGCCCCCATTCCCGAAGCATCCACGGGCAGTTCCCCGAAGGGCTGACACCGGCTGCGCCTCAGCAGCCAGACAACCTCCCTCCCTCTGGTCGGGCACTGCAAGCCACACAGCCACTTGTGTCCCCTGTGTCCTTGGAGGCCGCAGCGCGTTTTGGGTTTTGGCGCGGACGGGCCCCTCTCGGCTTCCGTAGTCCATTTGCCCCCAGAGCCTGCCAGACCCATGGCCCCAGGGGCGGGCCCTGCTGAGTCCCCGAGCGCCTCCTGGGTTCCTGCCACCAGCCTTGGGCCGGGATGAGGTGCCACCTTGTGCGTAGAAGCCCTGCACACAGGCAAGAAGCCCCCCAGGCCCGCGGGCGCGCCCGACCCTGGAGCCCCCTGGCTGGCTGCAGCCACAGGGAACGGGGGTTCTGAGTTGGCAGCCCCCATTCCCGAAGCATCCACGGGCAGTTCCCCGAAGGGCTGACACCGGCTGCGCCTCAGCAGCCAGACAACCTCCCTCCCTCTGGTCGGGCACTGCAAGCCACACAGCCACTCGTGTCCCCTGTGTCCCTGGAGGCCGCAGCGCGTTTTGGGTTTTGGCGCGGACGCGCCCCTCTCGACTTCCGTAGTCCATTTGCCCCTGGAGCCTACCAGACCCCTGGCCCCATGGGCGGGCCCTGCTGAGCCCCCGAGCGCCTCCTGAGTTCCTGCCACCACCCTTGGGCCAGGATGAGGTGCCACCTTGTGCGTAGAAGCCCTGCACACAGGCAAGAAGCCCCCCAGGCCCGCCCGACCCTGGAGCCCCCTGGCTGGCTGCAGCCACAGGGAACGGGGGTTCTGAGTTGGCAGCCCCCATTACCAAAGCATCCATGGGCAGTTCCCCGAAGGGCTGACACCGGCTGCGCCTCAGCAGCCAGACAACCTCCCTCCCTCTGGTCGGGCACTGCAAGCCACACAGCCACTTGTGTCCCCTGTGTCCCTGGAGGCCGCAGCGCGTTTTGGGTTTTGGCGCGGACGGGCCCCTCTCGGCTTCCGTAGTCCATTTGCCCCCGGAGCCTGCCAGACCCCTGGCCCCAGGGGCGGGCCCTGCTGAGTCCCCGAGCGCCTCCTGGGTTCCTGCCACCACCCTTGGGCCGGGATGAGGTGCCACCTTGTGCGTAGAAGCCCTGCACACAGGCAAGAAGCCCCCCAGGCCCGCGGGCGTGCCCGACCCTGGAGCCCCCTGGCTGGCTGCAGCCACAGGGAACGGGGGTTCTGAGTTGGCAGCCCCCATTCCCGAAGCATCCACGGGCAGTTCCCCGAAGGGCTGACACCGGCTGCGCCTCAGCAGCCAGACAACCTCCCTCCCTCTGGTCGGGCACTGCAAGCCACACAGCCACTTGTGTCCCCTGTGTCCCTGGAGGCCGCAGCGCGTTTTGGGTTTTGGCACGGACGGGCCCCTCTCGGCTTCCGTAGTCCATTTGCCCCCGGAGCCTGCCAGACCCCTGGCCCCAGGGGCGGGCCCTGCTGAGTCCCCGAGCGCCTCCTGGGTTCCTGCCACCACCCTTGGGCCGGGATGAGGTGCCACCTTGTGCGTAGAAGCCCTGCACACAGGCAAGAAGCCCCCCAGGCCCGCGGGCGCGCCCGACCCTGGAGCCCCCTGGCTGGCTGCAGCCACAGGGAACGGGGGTTCTGAGTTGGCAGCCCCCATTCCCGAAGCATCCACGGGCAGTTCCCCGAAGGGCTGACACCGGCTGCGCCTCAGCAGCCAGACAACCTCCCTCCCTCTGGTCGGGCACTGCAAGCCACACAGCCACTTGTGTCCCCTGTGTCCCTGGAGGCCGCAGCGCGTTTTGGGTTTTGGCGCGGACGGGCCCCTCTCGGCTTCCGTAGTCCATTTGCCCCCAGAGCCTGCCAGACCCCTGGCCCCAGGGGCGGGCCCTGCTGAGTCCCCGAGCGCATCCTGGGTTCCTGCCACCACCCTTGGGCCGGGATGAGGTGCCACCTTGTGCGTAGAAGCCCTGCACACAGGCAAGAAGCCCCCCAGGCCCGCGGGCGCGCCCGACCCTGGAGCCCCCTGGCTGGCTGCAGCCACAGGGAACGGGGGTTCTGAGTTGGCAGCCCCCATTCCCGAAGCATCCACGGGCAGTTCCCCGAAGGGCTGACACCGGCTGCGCCTCAGCAGCCAGACAACTTCCCTCTGGTCGGGCACTGCAAGCCACACAGCCACTCGTGTCCCCTGTGTCCCTGGAGGCCGCAGCGCGTTTTGGGTTTTGGCGTGGACCGGCCCCTCTCGGCTTCCGTAGTCCATTTGCCCCGGAGCCTGCCAGACCCCTGGCCCCAGGGGCGGGCCCTGCTGAGTCCCCGAGCGCCTCCTGGGTTCCTGCCACCACCCTTGGGCCGGGATGAGGTGCCACCTTGTGCATAGAAGCCCTGCACACAGGCAAGAAGCCCCCCAGGCCCGCGGGCGCGCCCGACCCTGGAGCCCCCTGGCTGGCTGCAGCCACAGGGAACGGGGGTTTTGAGTTGGCAGCCCCCATTCCCGAAGCATCCACGGGCAGTTCCCCGAAGGGCTGACACCGGCTGCGCCTCAGCAGCCAGACAACCTCCCTCCCTCTGGTCGGGCACTGCAAGCCACACAGCCACTTGTGTCCCCTGTGTCCTTGGAGGCCGCAGCGCGTTTTGGGTTTTGGCGCGGACGGGCCCCTCTCGGCTTCCGTAGTCCATTTGCCCCCAGAGCCTGCCAGACCCATGGCCCCAGGGGCGGGCCCTGCTGAGTCCCCGAGCGCCTCCTGGGTTCCTGCCACCAGCCTTGGGCCGGGATGAGGTGCCACCTTGTGCGTAGAAGCCCTGCACACAGGCAAGAAGCCCCCCAGGCCCGCGGGCGCGCCCGACCCTGGAGCCCCCTGGCTGGCTGCAGCCACAGGGAACGGGGGTTCTGAGTTGGCAGCCCCCATTCCCGAAGCATCCACGGGCAGTTCCCCGAAGGGCTGACACCGGCTGCGCCTCAGCAGCCAGACAACCTCCCTCCCTCTGGTCGGGCACTGCAAGCCACACAGCCACTCGTGTCCCCTGTGTCCCTGGAGGCCGCAGCGCGTTTTGGGTTTTGGCGCGGACGGGCCCCTCTCGACTTCCGTAGTCCATTTGCCCCCGGAGCCTACCAGACCCCTGGCCCCATGGGCGGGCCCTGCTGAGCCCCCGAGCGCCTCCTGAGTTCCTGCCACCACCCTTGGGCCAGGATGAGGTGCCACCTTGTGCGTAGAAGCCCTGCACACAGGCAAGAAGCCCCCCAGGCCCGCCCGACCCTGGAGCCCCCTGGCTGGCTGCAGCCACAGGGAACGGGGGTTCTGAGTTGGCAGCCCCCATTACCAAAGCATCCATGGGCAGTTCCCCGAAGGGCTGACACCGGCTGCGCCTCAGCAGCCAGACAACCTCCCTCCCTCTGGTCGGGCACTGCAAGCCACACAGCCACTTGTGTCCCCTGTGTCCCTGGAGGCCGCAGCGCGTTTTGGGTTTTGGCGCGGACGGGCCCCTCTCGGCTTCCGTAGTCCATTTGCCCCCGGAGCCTGCCAGACCCCTGGCCCCAGGGGCGGGCCCTGCTGAGTCCCCGAGCGCCTCCTGGGTTCCTGCCACCACCCTTGGGCCGGGATGAGGTGCCACCTTGTGCGTAGAAGCCCTGCACACAGGCAAGAAGCCCCCCAGGCCCGCGGGCGTGCCCGACCCTGGAGCCCCCTGGCTGGCTGCAGCCACAGGGAACGGGGGTTCTGAGTTGGCAGCCCCCATTCCCGAAGCATCCACGGGCAGTTCCCCGAAGGGCTGACACCGGCTGCGCCTCAGCAGCCAGACAACCTCCCTCCCTCTGGTCGGGCACTGCAAGCCACACAGCCACTTGTGTCCCCTGTGTCCCTGGAGGCCGCAGCGCGTTTTGGGTTTTGGCACGGACGGGCCCCTCTCGGCTTCCGTAGTCCATTTGCCCCCGGAGCCTGCCTGACCCCTGGCCCCAGGGGCGGGCCCTGCTGAGTCCCCGAGCGCCTCCTGGGTTCCTGCCACCACCCTTGGGCCGGGATGAGGTGCCACCTTGTGCGTAGAAGCCCTGCACACAAGCAAGAAGCCCCCCAGGCCCGCGGGCGCGCCCGACCCTGGAGCCCCCTGGCTGGCTGCAGCCACAGGGAACGGGGGTTCTGAGTTGGCAGCCCCCATTCCCGAAGCATCCACGGGCAGTTCCCCGAAGGGCTGACACCGGCTGCGCCTCAGCAGCCAGACAACCTCCCTCCCTCTGGTCGGGCACTGCAAGCCACACAGCCACTTGTGTCCCCTGTGTCCCTGGAGGCCGCAGCGCGTTTTGGGTTTTGGCGCGGACGGGCCCCTCTCGGCTTCCTCTCGGCTTCCGTAGTCCATTTGCCCCCAGAGCCTGCCAGACCCCTGGCCCCAGGGGCGGGCCCTGCTGAGTCCCCGAGCGCATCCTGGGTTCCTGCCACCACCCTTGGGCCGGGATGAGGTGCCACCTTGTGCGTAGAAGCCCTGCACACAGGCAAGAAGCCCCCCAGGCCCGCGGGCGCGCCCGACCCTGGAGCCCCCTGGCTGGCTGCAGCCACAGGGAACGGGGGTTCTGAGTTGGCAGCCCCCATTCCCGAAGCATCCACGGGCAGTTCCCCGAAGGGCTGACACCGGCTGCGCCTCAGCAGCCAGACAACCTCCCTCCCTCTGGTCGGGCACTGCAAGCCACACAGCCACTTGTGTCCCCTGTGTCCCTGGAGGCCGCAGCGCGTTTTGGGTTTTGGCGCGGACGGGCCCCTCTCGGCTTCCGTAGTCCATTTGCCCCCAGAGCCTGCCAGACCCCCTGGCCCCAGGGGCGGGCCCTGCTGAGTCCCCGAGCGCCTCCTGGGTTCCTGCCACCACCCTTGGGCCGGGATGAGGTGCCACCTTGTGCGTAGAAGCCCTGCACACAGGCAAGAAGCCCCCCAGGCCCGCGGGCGCGCCCGACCCTGGAGCCCCCTGGCTGGCTGCAGCCACAGGGAACGGGGGTTCTGAGTTGGCAGCCCCCATTCCCGAAGCATCCACGGGCAGTTCCCCGAAGGGCTGACACCGGCTGCGCCTCAGCAGCCAGACAACTTCCCTCCCTCTGGTCGGGCACTGCAAGCCACACAGCCACTCGTGTCCCCTGTGTCGCTGGAGGCCGCAGCGCG
The DNA here is from genome assembly GCF_033115175.1 of Lepus europaeus. NCBI lineage: Eukaryota > Metazoa > Chordata > Mammalia > Lagomorpha > Leporidae > Lepus > Lepus europaeus. The sequence continues at coordinate 1,425,990 of NW_026909213.1, read as the reverse complement.
TTTTGGGTTTTGGCGCGGACGGGCCCCTCTCAGCTTCCGTAGTCCATTTGCCCCCGGAGCCTGCCAGACCCCTGGCCCCAGGGGCGGGCCCTGCTGAGTCCCCGAGCGCCTCCTGGGTTCCTGCCACCACCCTTGGGCCGGGATGAGGTGCCACCTTGTGCGTAGAAGCCCTGCACACAGGCAAGAAGCCCCCCAGGCCCGCGGGCGCGCCCGACCCTGGAGCCCCCTGGCTGGCTGCAGCCACAGGGAACGGGGGTTCTGAGTTGGCAGCCTCAGCAGCCAGACAACCTCCCTCCCTCTGGTCGGGCACTGCAAGCCACACAGCCAATTGTGTCCCCTGTGTCCCTGGAGGCCGCAGCGCGTTTTGGGTTTTGGCGCGGACGGACCCCTCTCGGTTTCCGTATTCCATTTGCCCCCAGAGCCTGCCAGACCCCTGGCCCAGGGGCGGGCCCTGCTGAGTCCCCGAGCGCCTCCTGGGTTCCTGCCACTACCCTTGGGCCGGGATGAGGTGCCACCTTGTGCGTAGAAGCCCTGCACACAGGCAAGAAGCCCCCCAGGCCCGCCCGACCCTGGAGACCCATGGCTGGCTGCAGCCACAGGGAACGGGGGTTCTGAGTGGCAGCCCCCATTCCCGAAGCATCCACGGGCAGTTCCCCGAAGGGCTGACACCGGCTGCGCCTCAGCAGCCAGACAACCTCCCTCCCTCTGGTCGGGCACTGGCAAGCCACACAGCCACTTGTGTCCCCTGTGTCCCTGGAGGCCGCAGCGCGTTTTGGGTTTTGGCGCGGACGGGCCCCTCTCGGCTTCCGTAGTCCATTTGCCCCCGGAGCCTGCCAGACCCCCTGGCCCCAGCGGCGGGCCCTGCTGCGTCCCCGAGCGCCTCCTGGGTTCCTGCCACCCACCCTTGGGCCGGGATGAGGTGCCACCTTGTGCGTAGAAGCCCTGCACACAGGCAAGAAGCCCCCCAGGCCCGCGGGCGCGCCCGACCCTGGAGCCCCCCTGGCTGGCTGCAGCCACAGGGAACGGGGGTTCTGAGTTGGCAGCCCCCCATTCCCGAAGCATCCACGGGCAGTTCCCCGAAGGGCTGACACCGGCTGCGCCTCAGCAGCCAGACAACCTCCCTCCCTCTGGTCGGGCACTGCAAGCCACACAGCCACTTGTGTCCCCTGTGTCCCTGGAGGCCGCAGCGCGTTTTGGGTTTTGGCGCGGACGGGCCCCTCTCGGCTTCCGTAGTCCATTTGCCCCCGGAGCCTACCAGACCCCTGGTCCCAGGGGCGGGCCCTGCTGAGTCCCCCGAGCACCTCCTGGGTTCCTGCCACCACCCTTGGGCCGGGATGAGGTGCCACCTTGTGCGTAGAAGCCCTGCACACAGGCAAGAAGCCCCCCAGGCCCGCGGGCGCGCCCGACCCTGGAGCCCCCTGGCTGGCTGCAGCCACAGGGAACGGGGGTTCTGAGTTGGCAGCCCCCATTCCCGAAGCATCCACGGGCAGTTCCCCGAAGGGCTGACACCGGCTGCGCCTCAGCAGCCAGACAACCTCCCTCCCTCTGGTCGGGCACTGCAAGCCACACAGCCACTTGTGTCCCCTGTGTCCCTGGAGGCCGCAGCGCGTTTTGGGTTTTGGCGCGGACGGGCCCCTCTCGGCTTCCGTAGTCCATTTGCCCCCGGAGCCTGCCAGACCCCTGGCCCCAGGGGCGGGCCCTGCTGAGTCCCCGAGCGCCTCCTGGGTTCCTGCCACCACCCTTGGGCCGGGATGAGGTGCCACCTTGTGCGTAGAAGCCCTGCACACAGGCAAGAAGCCCCCCAGGCCCGCGGGCGCGCCCGACCCTGGAGCCCCCTGGCTGGCTGCAGCCACAGGGAATGGAGGTTCTGAGTTGGCAGCCCCCATTCCCGAAGCATCCACGGGCAGTTCCCCGAAGGGCTGACACTGGCTGCGCCTCAGCAGCCAGACAACCTCCCTCCCTCTGGTCGGGCACTGCAAGCCACACAGCCACTTGTGTCCCCTGTGTCCCTGGAGGCCGCAGCGCGTTTTGGGTTTTGGCGCGGACGGGCCCCTCTCGGCTTCCGTAGTCCATTTGCCCCCGGAGCCTGCCAGACCCCTGGCCCCAGGGGCGGGCCCTGCTGAGTCCCCGAGCGCCTCCTGGGTTCCTGCCACCACCCTTGGGCCGGGATGAGGTGCCACCTTGTGCGTAGAAGCCCTGCACACAGGCAAGAAGCCCCCCAGGCCCGCGGGCGCGCCCGACCCTGGAGCCCCCTGGCTGGCTGCAGCCACAGGGAACGGGGGTTCTGAGTTGGCAGCACCCATTCCCGAAGCATCCACGGGCAGTTCCCCGAAGGGCTGACACCGGCTGCGCCTCAGCAGCCAGACAACCTCCCTCCCTCTGGTCGGGCACTGCAAGCCACACAGCCACTTGTGTCCCCTGTGTCCCTGGAGGCCGCAGCGCGTTTTGGGTTTTGGCGCGGACGGGCCCCTCTCGGCTTCCGTAGTCCATTTGCCCCGGAGCTTGCCAGACCCCTGGCCCCAGGGGCGGGCCCTGCTGAGTCCCCGAGCGCCTCCTGGGTTCCTGCCACCACCCTTGGGCCGGGATGAGGTGCCACCTTGTGCGTAGAAGCCCTGCACACAGACAAGAAGCCCCCCAGGCCCGCGGGCGCGCCCGACCCTGGAGCCCCCTGGCTGGCTGCAGCCACAGGGAACGGGGGTTCTGAGTTGGCAGCCCCCATTCCCGAAGCATCCACGGGCAGTTCCCCGAAGGGCTGACACCGGCTGCGCCTCAGCAGCCAGACAACCTCCCTCCCTCTGGTCGGGCACTGCAAGCCACACAGCCACTTGTGTCCCCTGTGTCCCTGGAGGCCGCAGCGCATTTTGGGTTTTGGCGCGGACGGGCCCCTCTCGGCTTCCGTAGTCCATTTGCCCCCGGAGCCTGCCAGACCCCTGGCCCCAGGGGCGGGCCCTGCTGAGTCCCCGAGCGCCTCCTGGGTTCCTGCCACCACCCTTGGGCCGGGATGAGGTGCCACCTTGTGCGTAGAAGCCCTGCACACAGACAAGAAGCCCCCCAGGCCCGCGGGCGCGCCCGACCCCTGGAGCCCCCTGGCTGGCTGCAGCCACAGGGAACGGGGGTTCTGAGTTGGCAGCCCCCATTCCCGAAGCATCCACGGGCAGTTCCCCGAAGGGCTGACACCGGCTGCGCCTCAGCAGCCAGACAACCTCCCTCCCTCTGGTCGGGCACTGCAAGCCACACAGCCACTTGTGTCCCCTGTGTCCCTGGAGGCCGCAGCGCGTTTTGGGTTTTGGCGCGGACGGGCCCCTCTCGGCTTCCGTAGTCCATTTGCCCCGGAGCCTGCCAGACCCCTGGCCCCAGGGGCGGGCCCTGCTGAGTCCCCGAGCGCCTCCTGGGTTCCTGCCACCACCCTTGAGCCTGGATGAGGTGCCACCTTGTGCGTAGAAGCCCTGCACACAGGCAAGAAGCCCCCCAGGCCCACGGGCGCGCCCGACCCTGGAGCCCCCTGGCTGGCTGCAGCCACAGGGAACGGGGGTTCTGAGTTGGCAGCACCCATTCCCGAAGCATCCACGGGCAGTTCCCCGAAGGGCTGACACCGGCTGCGCCTCAGCAGCCAGACAACCTCCCTCCCTCTGGTCGGGCAGTCCCCTGTGTCCCTGGAGGCCGCAGCGCGTTTTGGGTTTTGGCGCGGACGGGCCCCTCTCGGCTTCCGTAGTCCATTTGCCCCGGAGCTTGCCAGACCCCTGGCCCCAGGGGCGGGCCCTGCTGAGTCCCCGAGCGCCTCCTGGGTTCCTGCCACCACCCTTGGGCCGGGATGAGGTGCCACCTTGTGCGTAGAAGCCCTGCACACAGACAAGAAGCCCCCCAGGCCCGCGGGCGCGCCCGACCCTGGAGCCCCCTGGCTGGCTGCAGCCACAGGGAACGGGGGTTCTGAGTTGGCAGCCCCCATTCCCGAAGCATCCACGGGCAGTTCCCCGAAGGGCTGACACCGGCTGCGCCTCAGCAGCCAGACAACCTCCCTCCCTCTGGTCGGGCACTGCAAGCCACACAGCCACTTGTGTCCCCTGTGTCCCTGGAGGCCGCAGCGCGTTTTGGGTTTTGGCGCGGACGGGCCCCTCTCGGCTTCCGTAGTCCATTTGCCCCCGGAGCCTGCCAGACCCCTGGCCCCAGGGGCGGGCCCTGCTGAGTCCCCGAGCGCCTCCTGGGTTCCTGCCACCACCCTTGGGCCGGGATGAGGTGCCACCTTGTGCGTAGAAGCCCTGCACACAGACAAGAAGCCCCCAGGCCCGCGGGCGCGCCCGACCCTGGAGCCCCCTGGCTGGCTGCAGCCACAGGGAACGGGGGTTCTGAGTTGGCAGCCCCCATTCCCGAAGCATCCACGGGCAGTTCCCCGAAGGGCTGACACCGGCTGCGCCTCAGCAGCCAGACAACCTCCCTCCCTCTGGTCGGGCACTGCAAGCCACACAGCCACTTGTGTCCCCTGTGTCCCTGGAGGCCGCAGCGCGTTTTGGGTTTTGGCGCGGACGGGCCCCTCTCGGCTTCCGTAGTCCATTTGCCCCGGAGCCTGCCAGACCCCTGGCCCCAGGGGCGGGCCCTGCTGAGTCCCCGAGCGCCTCCTGGGTTCCTGCCACCACCCTTGAGCCTGGATGAGGTGCCACCTTGTGCGTAGAAGCCCTGCACACAGGCAAGAAGCCCCCAGGCCCACGGGCGCGCCCGACCCTGGAGCCCCCTGGCTGGCTGCAGCCACAGGGAACGGGGGTTCTGAGTTGGCAGCCCCCATTCCCGAAGCATCCACGGGCAGTTCCCGAAGGGCTGACACCGGCTGCGCCTCAGCAGCCAGACAACCTCCCTCCCTCTGGTCGGGCACTGCAAGCCACACAGCCACTTGTGTCCCCTGTGTCCCTGGAGGCCGCAGCGCGTTTTGGGTTTTGGCGCGGACGGGCCCCTCTCGGCTTCCGTAGTCCATTTGCCCCGGAGCCTGCCAGACCCCTGGCCCCAGGGGCGGGCCCTGCTGAGTCCCCGAGCGCCTCCTGGGTTCCTGCCACCACCCTTGGGGCCGGGATGAGGTGCCACCTTGTGCGTAGAAGCCCTGCACACAGGCAAGAAGCCCCCCAGGCCCGCGGGCGCGCCCGACCCTGGAGCCCCCTGGCTGGCTGCAGCCACAGGGAATGGGGGTTCTGAGTTGGCAGCCCGCATTCCCGGAGCATCCACGGGCAGTTCCCCGAAGGGCTGACACCGGCTGCGCCTCAGCAGCCAGACAACCTCCCTCCCTCTGGTCGGGCACTGCAAGCCACACAGCCACTTGTGTCCCCTGTGTCCCTGGAGGCCGCAGCGCGTTTTGGGTTTTGGCGCGGACGGGCCCCTCTCGGCTTCCGTAGTCCATTTGCCCCCGCAGCCTGCCAGACCCCTGGCCCCAGGGGCAGGCCCTGCTGAGTCCCCGAGCGCCTCCTGGGTTCCTGCCACCACCCTTGGGCCGGGATGAGGTGCCACCTTGTGCGTAGAAGCCCTGCACACAGGCAAGAAGCCCCCCAGGCCCGCGGGCGCGCCCGATCCTGGAGCCCCCTCGCTGGCTGCAGCCACAGGGAACGTGGGTTCTGAATTGGCAGCCCCCATTCCCGAAGCATCCACGGGCAGTTCCCCGAAGGGCTGACACCGGCTGCGCCTCAGCAGCCAGACAACCTCCCTCCCTCTGCTCGGGCACTGCAAGCCACACAGCCACTTGTGTCCCCTGTGTCCCTGGAGGCCGCAGCGCGTTTTGGGTTTTGGCGCGGACGGGCCCCTCTCGGCTTCCGTAGTCCATTTGCCCCCGGAGCCTGCCAGACCCCTGGCCCCAGGGGCGGGCCCTGCTGAGTCCCCGAGCGCCTCCTGGGTTCCTGCCACCACCCTTGGGCCGGGATGAGGTGCCACCTTGTGCGTAGAAGCCCTGCACACTGACAAGAAGCCCCCCAGGCCCGCGGGCGCGCCCGACCCTGGAGCCCCCTGGCTGGCTGTAGCCACAAGGAACGGGGGTTCTGAGTTGGCAGCCCCCATTCCCGAAGCATCCACGGGCAGTTCCCCGAAGGGCTTAAACCGGCTGCGCCTCAGCAGCCAGACAACCTCCCTCCCTCTGGTCGGGCACTGCAAGCCACACAGCCACTTGTGTCCCCTGTGTCCCTGGAGGCCGCAGCGCGTTTTGGGTTTTGGCGCGGACGGGCCCCTCTCGGCTTCCGTAGTCCATTTGCCCCCGGAGCCTGCCAGACCCCTGGCCCCAGGGGCGGGCCCTGCTGAGTCCCCGAGCGCCTCCTGGGTTCCTGCCACCACCCTTGGGCCGGGATGAGGTGCCACCTTGTGCGTAGAAGCCCTGCACACAGGCAAGAAGCCCCCCAGGCCCTCGGGCGCGCCCGATCCTGGAGCCCCTTGGCTGGCTGCAGCCACAGGGAACGGGGGTTCTGAATTGGCAGCCCCCATTCCCGAAGGATCCACGGGCAGTTCCCCGAAGGGCTGACACCGGCTGCGCCTCAGCAGCCAGACAACCTCCCTCCCTCTGGTCGGGCACTGCAAGCCACACAGCCACTTGTGTCCCCTGTGTCCCTGGAGGCCGCAGCGCATTTTGGGTTTTGGCGCGGACGGGCCCCTCTCGGCTTCCGTAGTCCATTTGCCCCCGGAGCCTGCCAGACCCCTGGCCCCAGGGGCGGGCCCTGCTGAGTCCCCGAGCGCCTCCTGGGTTCCTGCCACCACCCTTGGGCCGGGATGAGGTGCCACCTTGTGCGTAGAAGCCCTGCACACAGACAAGAAGCCCCCCAGGCCCGCGGGCGCGCCCGACCCTGGAGCCCCCTGGCTGGCTGCAGCCACAGGGAACGGGGGTTCTGAGTTGGCAGCCCCCATTCCCGAAGCATCCACGGGCAGTTCCCCGAAGGGCTGACACCGGCTGCGCCTCAGCAGCCAGACAACCTCCCTCCCTCTGGTCGGGCACTGCAAGCCACACAGCCACTTGTGTCCCCTGTGTCCCTGGAGGCCGCAGCGCGTTTTGGGTTTTGGTGCGGACGGGCCCCTCTCGGCTTCCGTAGTCCATTTGCCCCCGGAGCCTGCCAGACCCCTGGCCCCAGGGGCGGGCCCTGCTGAGTCCCCGAGCGCCTCCTGGGTTCTTGCCACCACCCTTGGGCCGGGATGAGGTGCCACCTTGTGCGTAGAAGCCCTGCACACAGACAAGAAGCCCCTCAGGCCCGCGGGCGCGCCCGACCCTGGAGCCCCCTGGCTGGCTGCAGCCACAGGAAACGGGGGTTCTGAGTTGGCAGCCCCCATTCCCGAAGCATCCACGGGCAGTTCCCCGAAGGGCTGACACCGGCTGCGCCTCAGCAGCCAGACAACCTCCCTCCCTCTGGTCGGGCACTGCAAGCCACACAGCCACTTGTGTCCCCTGTGTCCCTGGAGGCCGCAGCGCGTTTTGGATTTTGGCGCGGACGGGCCCCTCTCGGCTTCCGTAGTCCATTTGCCCCGGAGCCTGCCAGACCCCTGGCCCCAGGGGCGGGCCCTGCTGAGTCCCCGAGCGCCTCCTGGGTTCCTGCCACAACCCTTGGGCCGGGATGAGGTGCCACCTTGTGCGTAGAAGCCCTGCACACAGGCAAGAAGCCCCCCAGGCCCACGGGCGCGCCCGACCCTGGAGCCCCCTGGCTGGCTGCAGCCACAGGGAACGGGGTTTCTGAGTTGGCAGCCCCCATTCCCGAAGCATCCACGGGCAGTTCCCCGAAGGGCTGACACCGGCTGCACCTCAGCAGCCAGACAACCTCCCTCCCTCTGGTCGGGCACTGCAAGCCACACAGCCACTTGTGTCCCCTGTGTCCATGGAGGCCGCAGCGCGTTTTGGGTTTTGGCGCGGACGGGCCCCTCTCGGCTTCCGTAGTCCATTTGCCCCCGGAGCCTGCCAGACCCCTGGCCCCAGGGGCGGGCCCTGCTGAGTCCCCGAGCGCCTCCTGGGTTCCTGCCACCACCCTTGGGCCGGGATGAGGTGCCACCTTGTGCGTAGAAGCCCTGCACACAGGCAAGAAGCCCCCCAGGCCCGCGGGCGCGCCCGACCCTGGAGCCCCCTGGCTGGCTGCAGCCACAGGGAACGGGGGTTCTGAGTTGGCAGCCCCCATTCCCGAAGCATCCACGGGCAGTTCCCCGAAGGGCTGACACCGGCTGCGCCTCAGCAGCCAGACAACCTCCCTCCCTCTGGTCGGGCACTGCAAGCCACACAGCCACTTGTGTCCCCTGTGTCCATGGAGGCCGCAGCGCGTTTTGGGTTTTGGCGCGGACGGGCCCCTCTCGGCTTCCGTAGTCCATTTGCCCCCGGAGCCTGCCAGACCCCTGGCCCCAGGGGCGGGCCCTGCTGAGTCCCCGAGCGCCTCCTGGGTTCCTGCCACCACCCTTGGGCCGGGATGAGGTGCCACCTTGTGCGTAGAAGCCCTGCACACAGGCAAGAAGCCCCCGAGGCCCGCGGGCGCGCCCGACCCTGGAGCCCCCTGGCTGGCTGCAGCCACAGGGAACGGGGGTTCTGAGTTGGCAGCCCCCATTCCCGAAGCATCCACGGGCAGTTCCCCGAAGGGCTGACACCGGCTGCGCCTCAGCAGCCAGACAATCTCCCTCCCTCTGGTCGGGCACTGCAAGCCACACAGCCACTTGTGTCCCCTGTGTCCCTGGAGGCCGCAGCGCGTTTTGGGTTTTGGCGCGGACGGGCCCCTCTCGGCTTCCGTAGTCCATTTGCCCCCGGAGCCTGCCAGACCCCTGGCCCCAGGGGCGGGCCCTGCTGAGTCCCCGAGCGCCTCCTGGGTTCCTGCCACCACCCTTGGGCTGGGATGAGGTGCCACCTTGTGCGTAGAAGCCCTGCACACAGGCAAGAAGCCCCCCAGGCCCGCGGGGGCGCCCGATCCTGGAGCCCCCTGGCTGGCTGCAGCCACAGGGAACGGGGGTTCTGAATTGGCAGCCCCCATTCCCGAAGCATCCACGGGCAGTTCCCCGAAGGGCTGACACCGGCTGCGCCTCAGCAGCCAGACAACCTCCCTCCCTCTGGTCGGGCACTGCAAGCCACACAGCCACTTGTGTCCCCTGTGTCCCTGGAGGCCGCAGCGCGTTTTGGGTTTTGGCGCGGACGGGCCCCTCTCGGCTTCCGTAGTCCATTTGCCCCGGAGCCTGCCAGACCCCTGGCCCCAGGGGCGGGCCCTGCTGAGTCCCCGAGCGCCTCCTGGGTTCCTGCCACCACCCTTGGGCCGGGATGAGGTGCCACCTTGTGCGTAGAAGCCCTGCACACAGACAAGAAGCCCCCCAGGCCCGCGGGCGCGCCCGACCCTGGAGCCCCCTGGCTGGCTGCAGCCACAGGGAACGGGGGTTCTGAGTTGGCAGCCCCCATTCCCGAAGCATCCACGGGCAGTTCCCCGAAGGGCTGACACCGGCTGCGCCTCAGCAGCCAGACAACCTCCCTCCCTCTGGTCGGGCACTGCAAGCCACACAGCCACTTGTGTCCCCTGTGTCCCTGGAGGCCGCAGCGCGTTTTGGGTTTTGGCGCGGACGGGCCCCTCTCGGCTTCCGTAGTCCATTTGCCCCGGAGCCTGCCAGACCCCTGGCCCCAGGGGCGGGCCCTGCTGAGTCCCCGAGCGCCTCCTGGGTTCCTGCCACCACCCTTGAGCCTGGATGAGGTGCCACCTTGTGCGTAGAAGCCCTGCACACAGGCAAGAAGCCCCCCAGGCCCGCGGGCGCGCCCGACCCTGGAGCCCCCTGGCTGGCTGCAGCCACAGGGAACGGGGGTTCTGAGTTGGCAGCCCCCATTCCCGAAGCATCCACGGGCAGTTCCCCGAAGGGCTGACACCGGCTGCGCCTCAGCAGCCAGACAACCTCCCTCCCTCTGCTCGGGCACTGCAAGCCACACAGCCACTTGTGTCCCCTGTGTCCCTGGAGGCCGCAGCGCGTTTTGGGTTTTGGCGCGGACGGGCCCCTCTCGGCTTCCGTAGTCCATTTGCCCCCGGAGCCTGCCAGACCCCTGGCCCCAGGGGCGGGCCCTGCTGAGTCCCCGAGCGCCTCCTGGGTTCCTGCCACCACCCTTGGGCCGGGATGAGGTGCCACCTTGTGCGTAGAAGCCCTGCACACTGACAAGAAGCCCCCCAGGCCCGCGGGCGCGCCCGACCCTGGAGCCCCCTGGCTGGCTGTAGCCACAAGGAACGGGGGTTCTGAGTTGGCAGCCCCCATTCCCGAAGCATCCACGGGCAGTTCCCCGAAGGGCTTAAACCGGCTGCGCCTCAGCAGCCAGACAACCTCCCTCCCTCTGGTCGGGCACTGCAAGCCACACAGCCACTTGTGTCCCCTGTGTCCCTGGAGGCCGCAGCGCGTTTTGGGTTTTGGCGCGGACGGGCCCCTCTCGGCTTCCGTAGTCCATTTGCCCCCGGAGCCTGCCAGACCCCTGGCCCCAGGGGCGGGCCCTGCTGAGTCCCCGAGCGCCTCCTGGGTTCCTGCCACCACCCTTGGGCCGGGATGAGGTGCCACCTTGTGCGTAGAAGCCCTGCACACAGGCAAGAAGCCCCCCAGGCCCTCGGGCGCGCCCGATCCTGGAGCCCCTTGGCTGGCTGCAGCCACAGGGAACGGGGGTTCTGAATTGGCAGCCCCCATTCCCGAAGGATCCACGGGCAGTTCCCCGAAGGGCTGACACCGGCTGCGCCTCAGCAGCCAGACAACCTCCCTCCCTCTGGTCGGGCACTGCAAGCCACACAGCCACTTGTGTCCCCTGTGTCCCTGGAGGCCGCAGCGCATTTTGGGTTTTGGCGCGGACGGGCCCCTCTCGGCTTCCGTAGTCCATTTGCCCCCGGAGCCTGCCAGACCCCTGGCCCCAGGGGCGGGCCCTGCTGAGTCCCCGAGCGCCTCCTGGGTTCCTGCCACCACCCTTGGGCCGGGATGAGGTGCCACCTTGTGCGTAGAAGCCCTGCACACAGACAAGAAGCCCCCCAGGCCCGCGGGCGCGCCCGACCCTGGAGCCCCCTGGCTGGCTGCAGCCACAGGGAACGGGGGTTCTGAGTTGGCAGCCCCCATTCCCGAAGCATCCACGGGCAGTTCCCCGAAGGGCTGACACCGGCTGCGCCTCAGCAGCCAGACAACCTCCCTCCCTCTGGTCGGGCACTGCAAGCCACACAGCCACTTGTGTCCCCTGTGTCCCTGGAGGCCGCAGCGCGTTTTGGGTTTTGGTGCGGACGGGCCCCTCTCGGCTTCCGTAGTCCATTTGCCCCCGGAGCCTGCCAGACCCCTGGCCCCAGGGGCGGGCCCTGCTGAGTCCCCGAGCGCCTCCTGGGTTCTTGCCACCACCCTTGGGCCGGGATGAGGTGCCACCTTGTGCGTAGAAGCCCTGCACACAGACAAGAAGCCCCTCAGGCCCGCGGGCGCGCCCGACCCTGGAGCCCCCTGGCTGGCTGCAGCCACAGGAAACGGGGGTTCTGAGTTGGCAGCCCCCATTCCCGAAGCATCCACGGGCAGTTCCCCGAAGGGCTGACACCGGCTGCGCCTCAGCAGCCAGACAACCTCCCTCCCTCTGGTCGGGCACTGCAAGCCACACAGCCACTTGTGTCCCCTGTGTCCCTGGAGGCCGCAGCGCGTTTTGGATTTTGGCGCGGACGGGCCCCTCTCGGCTTCCGTAGTCCATTTGCCCCGGAGCCTGCCAGACCCCTGGCCCCAGGGGCGGGCCCTGCTGAGTCCCCGAGCGCCTCCTGGGTTCCTGCCACAACCCTTGGGCCGGGATGAGGTGCCACCTTGTGCGTAGAAGCCCTGCACACAGGCAAGAAGCCCCCCAGGCCCACGGGCGCGCCCGACCCTGGAGCCCCCTGGCTGGCTGCAGCCACAGGGAACGGGGTTTCTGAGTTGGCAGCCCCCATTCCCGAAGCATCCACGGGCAGTTCCCGAAGGGCTGACACCGGCTGCACCTCAGCAGCCAGACAACCTCCCTCCCTCTGGTCGGGCACTGCAAGCCACACAGCCACTTGTGTCCCCTGTGTCCATGGAGGCCGCAGCGCGTTTTGGGTTTTGGCGCGGACGGGCCCCTCTCGGCTTCCGTAGTCCATTTGCCCCCGGAGCCTGCCAGACCCCTGGCCCCAGGGGCGGGCCCTGCTGAGTCCCCGAGCGCCTCCTGGGTTCCTGCCACCACCCTTGGGCCGGGATGAGGTGCCACCTTGTGCGTAGAAGCCCTGCACACAGGCAAGAAGCCCCCCAGGCCCGCGGGCGCGCCCGACCCTGGAGCCCCCTGGCTGGCTGCAGCCACAGGGAACGGGGGTTCTGAGTTGGCAGCCCCCATTCCCGAAGCATCCACGGGCAGTTCCCCGAAGGGCTGACACCGGCTGCGCCTCAGCAGCCAGACAACCTCCCTCCCTCTGGTCGGGCACTGCAAGCCACACAGCCACTTGTGTCCCCTGTGTCCATGGAGGCCGCAGCGCGTTTTGGGTTTTGGCGCGGACGGGCCCCTCTCGGCTTCCGTAGTCCATTTGCCCCCGGAGCCTGCCAGACCCCTGGCCCCAGGGGCGGGCCCTGCTGAGTCCCCGAGCGCCTCCTGGGTTCCTGCCACCACCCTTGGGCCGGGATGAGGTGCCACCTTGTGCGTAGAAGCCCTGCACACAGGCAAGAAGCCCCCGAGGCCCGCGGGCGCGCCCGACCCTGGAGCCCCCTGGCTGGCTGCAGCCACAGGGAACGGGGGTTCTGAGTTGGCAGCCCCCATTCCCGAAGCATCCACGGGCAGTTCCCCGAAGGGCTGACACCGGCTGCGCCTCAGCAGCCAGACAATCTCCCTCCCTCTGGTCGGGCACTGCAAGCCACACAGCCACTTGTGTCCCCTGTGTCCCTGGAGGCCGCAGCGCGTTTTGGGTTTTGGCGCGGACGGGCCCCTCTCGGCTTCCGTAGTCCATTTGCCCCCGGAGCCTGCCAGACCCCTGGCCCCAGGGGCGGGCCCTGCTGAGTCCCCGAGCGCCTCCTGGGTTCCTGCCACCACCCTTGGGCTGGGATGAGGTGCCACCTTGTGCGTAGAAGCCCTGCACACAGGCAAGAAGCCCCCCAGGCCCGCGGGGGCGCCCGATCCTGGAGCCCCCTGGCTGGCTGCAGCCACAGGGAACGGGGGTTCTGAATTGGCAGCCCCCATTCCCGAAGCATCCACGGGCAGTTCCCCGAAGGGCTGACACCGGCTGCGCCTCAGCAGCCAGACAACCTCCCTCCCTCTGGTCGGGCACTGCAAGCCACACAGCCACTTGTGTCCCCTGTGTCCCTGGAGGCCGCAGCGCGTTTTGGGTTTTGGCGCGGACGGGCCCCTCTCGGCTTCCGTAGTCCATTTGCCCCGGAGCCTGCCAGACCCCTGGCCCCAGGGGCGGGCCCTGCTGAGTCCCCGAGCGCCTCCTGGGTTCCTGCCACCACCCTTGGGCCGGGATGAGGTGCCACCTTGTGCGTAGAAGCCCTGCACACAGACAAGAAGCCCCCCAGGCCCGCGGGCGCGCCCGACCCTGGAGCCCCCTGGCTGGCTGCAGCCACAGGGAACGGGGGTTCTGAGTTGGCAGCCCCCATTCCCGAAGCATCCACGGGCAGTTCCCCGAAGGGCTGACACCGGCTGCGCCTCAGCAGCCAGACAACCTCCCTCCCTCTGGTCGGGCACTGCAAGCCACACAGCCACTTGTGTCCCCTGTGTCCCTGGAGGCCGCAGCGCGTTTTGGGTTTTGGCGCGGACGGGCCCCTCTCGGCTTCCGTAGTCCATTTGCCCCGGAGCCTGCCAGACCCCTGGCCCCAGGGGCGGGCCCTGCTGAGTCCCCGAGCGCCTCCTGGGTTCCTGCCACCACCCTTGAGCCTGGATGAGGTGCCACCTTGTGCGTAGAAGCCCTGCACACAGGCAAGAAGCCCCCCAGGCCCGCGGGCGCGCCCGACCCTGGAGCCCCCTGGCTGGCTGCAGCCACAGGGAACGGGGGTTCTGAGTTGGCAGCCCCCATTCCCGAAGCATCCACGGGCAGTTCCCCGAAGGGCTGACACCGGCTGCGCCTCAGCAGCCAGACAACCTCCCTCCCTCTGGTCGGGCACTGCAAGCCACACAGCCACTTGTGTCCCCTGTGTCCCTGGAGGCCGCAGCGCGTTTTGGGTTTTGGCGCGGACGGGCCCCTCTCGGCTTCCGTAGTCCATTTGCCCCGGAGCCTGCCAGACCCCTGGCCCCAGGGGCGGGCCCTGCTGAGTCCCCGAGCGCCTCCTGGGTTCCTGCCACCACCCTTGGGCCGGGATGAGGTGCCACCTTGTGTGTAGAAGCCCTGCACACAGGCAAGAAGCCCCCCAGGCCCGCGGGCGCGCCCGACCCTGGAGCCCCCTGGCTGGCTGCAGCCACAGGGAATGGGGGTTCTGAGTTGGCAGCCCGCATTCCCGAAGCATCCACGGGCAGTTCCCCGAAGGGCTGACACCGGCTGCGCCTCAGCAGCCAGACAACCTCCCTCCCTCTGGTCGGGCACTGCAAGCCACACAGCCACTTGTGTCCCCTGTGTCCCTGGAGGCCGCAGCGCGTTTTGGGTTTTGGCGCGGACGGGCCCCTCTCGGCTTCCGTAGTCCATTTGCCCCCGGAGCCTGCCAGACCCCTGGCCCCAGGGGCGGGCCCTGCTGAGTCCCCGAGCGCCTCCTGGGTTCCTGCCACCACCCTTGGGCCGGGATGAGGTGCCACCTTGTGCGTAGAAGCCCTGCACACAGGCAAGAAGCCCCCCAGGCCCTCGGGCGCGCCCGATCCTGGAGCCCCTTGGCTGGCTGCAGCCACAGGGAACTGGGGTTCTGAATTGGCAGCCCCCATTCCCGAAGGATCCACGGGCAGTTCCCCGAAGGGCTGACACCGGCTGCGCCTCAGCAGCCAGACAACCTCCCTCCCTCTGGTCGGGCACTGCAAGCCACACAGCCACTTGTGTCCCCTGTGTCCCTGGAGGCCGCAGCGCATTTTGGGTTTTGGCGCGGACGGGCCCCTCTCGGCTTCCGTAGTCCATTTGCCCCCGGAGCCTGCCAGACCCCTGGCCCCAGGGGCGGGCCCTGCTGAGTCCCCGAGCGCCTCCTGGGTTCCTGCCACCACCCTTGGGCCGGGATGAGGTGCCACCTTGTGCGTAGAAGCCCTGCACACAGACAAGAAGCCCCCCAGGCCCGCGGGCGCGCCCGACCCTGGAGCCCCCTGGCTGGCTGCAGCCACAGGGAACGGGGGTTCTGAGTTGGCAGCCCCCATTCCCGAAGCATCCACGGGCAGTTCCCCGAAGGGCTGACACCGGCTGCGCCTCAGCAGCCAGACAACCTCCCTCCCTCTGGTCGGGCACTGCAAGCCACACAGCCACTTGTGTCCCCTGTGTCCCTGGAGGCCGCAGCGCGTTTTGGGTTTTGGCGCGGACGGGCCCCTCTCGGCTTCCGTAGTCCATTTGCCCCGGAGCCTGCCAGACCCCTGGCCGCAGGGGCGGGCCCTGCTGAGTCCCCGAGCGCCTCCTGGGTTCCTGCCACCACCCTTGGGTCGGGATGAGGTGCCACCTTGTGCGTAGAAGCCCTGCACACAGGCAAGAAGCCCCCCAGGCCCACGGGCGCGCCCGACCCTGGAGCCCCCTGGCTGGCTGCAGCCACAGGGAACGGGGGTTCTGAGTTGGCAGCCCCCATTCCCGAAGCATCCACGGGCAGTTCCCCGAAGGGCTGACACCGGCTGCGCCTCAGCAGCCTGACAACCTCCCTCCCTCTGGTCGGGCACTGCAAGCCACACAGCCACTTGTGTCCCCTGTGTCCCTGGAGGCCGCAGCGCGTTTTGGGTTTTGGCGCGGACGGGCCCCTCTCGGCTTCCGTAGTCCATTTGCCCCGGAGCCTGCCAGACCCCTGGCCCCAGGGGCGGGCCCTGCTGAGTCCCCGAGCGCCTCCTGGGTTCCTGCCACCACCCTTGGGCCGGGATGAGGTGCCACCTTGTGCGTAGAAGCCCTGCACACAGGCAAGAAGCCCCCCAGGCCCGCGGGCGCGCCCGACCCTGGAGCCCCCTGGCTGGCTGCAGCCACAGGGAACGGGGGTTCTGAGTTGGCAGCCCGCATTCCCGAAGCATCCACGGGCAGTTCCCCGAAGGGCTGACACCGGCTGCGCCTCAGCAGCCAGACAACCTCCCTCCCTCTGGTCGGGCACTGCAAGCCACACAGCCACTTGTGTCCCCTGTGTCCCTGGAGGCCGCAGCGCGTTTTGGGTTTTGGCGCGGACGGGCCCCTCTCGGCTTCCGTAGTCCATTTGCCCCGGAGCCTGCCAGACCCCTGGCCCCAGGGGCGGGCCCTGCTGAGTCCCCGAGCGCCTCCTGGGTTCCTGCCACCACCCTTGGGTCGGGATGAGGTGCCACCTTGTGCGTAGAAGCCCTGCACACAGGCAAGAAGCCCCCCAGGCCCTCGGGCGCGCCCGACCCTGGAGCCCCCTGGCTGGCTGCAGCCACAGGGAACGGGGTTTCTGAGTTGGCAGCCCCCATTCCCGAAGCATCCACGGGCAGTTCCCCGAAGGGCTGACACCGGCTGCGCCTCAGCAGCCAGACAACCTCCCTCCCTCTGGTCGGGCACTGCAAGCCGCACAGCCACTTGTGTCCCCTGTGTCCCTGGAGGCCGCAGCGCGTTTTGGGTTTTGGCGCGGACGGGCCCCTCTCGGCTTCCGTAGTCCATTTGCCCCCGGAGCCTGCCAGACCCCTGGCCCCAGGGGCGGGCCCTGCTGAGTCCCCGAGCGCCTCCTGGGTTCCTGCCACCACCCTTGGGCCGGGATGAGGTGCCACCTTGTGCGTAGAAGCCCTGCACACAGGCAAGAAGCCCCCCAGGCCCGCGGGCGCGCCCGACCCTGGAGCCCCCTGGCTGGCTGCAGCCACAGGGAATGGGGGTTCTGAGTTGGCAGCCCCCATTCCCGAAGCATCCACGGGCAGTTCCCCGAAGGGCTGACACCGGCTGCGCCTCAGCAGCCAGACAATCTCCCTCCCTCTGGTCGGGCACTGCAAGCCACACAGCCACTTGTGTCCCCTGTGTCCCTGGAGGCCGCAGCGCGTTTTGGGTTTTGGCGCGGACGGGCCCCTCTCGGCTTCCGTAGTCCATTTGCCCCCAGAGCCTGCCAGACCCCTGGCCCCAGGGGCGGGCCCTGCTGAGTCCCCGAGCGCCTCCTGGGTTCCTGCCACCACCCTTGGGCCGGGATGAGGTGCCACCTTGTGCGTAGAAGCCCTGCACACAGGCAAGAAGCCCCCCAGGCCCGCGGGCGCGCCCGACCCTGGAGCCCCCTGGCTGGCTGCAGCCACAGGGAACGGGGGTTCTGAGTTGGCAGCCCCCATTCCCGAAGCATCCACGGGCAGTTCCCCGAAGGGCTGACACCGGCTGCGCCTCAGCAGCCAGACAACCTCCCTCCCTCTGGTCGGGCACTGCAAGCCACACAGCCACTTGTGTCCCCTGTGTCCATGGAGGCCGCAGCGCGTTTTGGGTTTTGGCGCGGACGGGCCCCTCTCGGCTTCCGTAGTCCATTTGCCCCCGGAGCCTGCCAGACCCCTGGCCCCAGGGGCGGGCCCTGCTGAGTCCCCGAGCGCCTCCTGGGTTCCTGCCACCACCCTTGGGCCGGGATGAGGTGCCACCTTGTGCGTAGAAGCCCTGCACACAGGCAAGAAGCCCCCGAGGCCCGCGGGCGCGCCCGACCCTGGAGCCCCCTGGCTGGCTGCAGCCACAGGGAACGGGGGTTCTGAGTTGGCAGCCCCCATTCCCGAAGCATCCACGGGCAGTTCCCCGAAGGGCTGACACCGGCTGCGCCTCAGCAGCCAGACAATCTCCCTCCCTCTGGTCGGGCACTGCAAGCCACACAGCCACTTGTGTCCCCTGTGTCCCTGGAGGCCGCAGCGCGTTTTGGGTTTTGGCGCGGACGGGCCCCTCTCGGCTTCCGTAGTCCATTTGCCCCCGGAGCCTGCCAGACCCCTGGCCCCAGGGGCGGGCCCTGCTGAGTCCCCGAGCGCCTCCTGGGTTCCTGCCACCACCCTTGGGCTGGGATGAGGTGCCACCTTGTGCGTAGAAGCCCTGCACACAGGCAAGAAGCCCCCCAGGCCCGCGGGGGCGCCCGATCCTGGAGCCCCCTGGCTGGCTGCAGCCACAGGGAACGGGGGTTCTGAATTGGCAGCCCCCATTCCCGAAGCATCCACGGGCAGTTCCCCGAAGGGCTGACACCGGCTGCGCCTCAGCAGCCAGACAACCTCCCTCCCTCTGGTCGGGCACTGCAAGCCACACAGCCACTGTGTCCCCTGTGTCCCTGGAGGCCGCAGCGCGTTTTGGGTTTTGGCGCGGACGGGCCCCTCTCGGCTTCCGTAGTCCATTTGCCCCGGAGCCTGCCAGACCCCTGGCCCCAGGGGCGGGCCCTGCTGAGTCCCCGAGCGCCTCCTGGGTTCCTGCCACCACCCTTGGGCCGGGATGAGGTGCCACCTTGTGCGTAGAAGCCCTGCACACAGACAAGAAGCCCCCCAGGCCCGCGGGCGCGCCCGACCCTGGAGCCCCCTGGCTGGCTGCAGCCACAGGGAACGGGGGTTCTGAGTTGGCAGCCCCCATTCCCGAAGCATCCACGGGCAGTTCCCCGAAGGGCTGACACCGGCTGCGCCTCAGCAGCCAGACAACCTCCCTCCCTCTGGTCGGGCACTGCAAGCCACACAGCCACTTGTGTCCCCTGTGTCCCTGGAGGCCGCAGCGCGTTTTGGGTTTTGGCGCGGACGGGCCCCTCTCGGCTTCCGTAGTCCATTTGCCCCGGAGCCTGCCAGACCCCTGGCCCCAGGGGCGGGCCCTGCTGAGTCCCCGAGCGCCTCCTGGGTTCCTGCCACCACCCTTGAGCCTGGATGAGTTGCCACCTTGTGCGTAGAAGCCCTGCACACAGGCAAGAAGCCCCCCAGGCCCGCGGGCGCGCCCGACCCTGGAGCCCCCTGGCTGGCTGCAGCCACAGGGAACGGGGGTTCTGAGTTGGCAGCCCCCATTCCCGAAGCATCCACGGGCAGTTCCCCGAAGGGCTGACACCGGCTGCGCCTCAGCAGCCAGACAACCTCCCTCCCTCTGGTCGGGCACTGCAAGCCACACAGCCACTTGTGTCCCCTGTGTCCCTGGAGGCCGCAGCGCGTTTTGGGTTTTGGCGCGGACGGGCCCCTCTCGGCTTCCGTAGTCCATTTGCCCCGGAGCCTGCCAGACCCCTGGCCCCAGGGGCGGGCCCTGCTGAGTCCCCGAGCGCCTCCTGGGTTCCTGCCACCACCCTTGGGCCGGGATGAGGTGCCACCTTGTGTGTAGAAGCCCTGCACACAGGCAAGAAGCCCCCCAGGCCCGCGGGCGCGCCCGACCCTGGAGCCCCCTGGCTGGCTGCAGCCACAGGGAATGGGGGTTCTGAGTTGGCAGCCCGCATTCCCGAAGCATCCACGGGCAGTTCCCCGAAGGGCTGACACCGGCTGCGCCTCAGCAGCCAGACAACCTCCCTCCCTCTGGTCGGGCACTGCAAGCCACACAGCCACTTGTGTCCCCTGTGTCCCTGGAGGCCGCAGCGCGTTTTGGGTTTTGGCGCGGACGGGCCCCTCTCGGCTTCCGTAGTCCATTTGCCCCCGGAGCCTGCCAGACCCCTGGCCCCAGGGGCGGGCCCTGCTGAGTCCCCGAGCGCCTCCTGGGTTCCTGCCACCACCCTTGGGCCGGGATGAGGTGCCACCTTGTGCGTAGAAGCCCTGCACACAGGCAAGAAGCCCCCCAGGCCCTCGGGCGCGCCCGATCCTGGAGCCCCTTGGCTGGCTGCAGCCACAGGGAACTGGGGTTCTGAATTGGCAGCCCCCATTCCCGAAGGATCCACGGGCAGTTCCCCGAAGGGCTGACACCGGCTGCGCCTCAGCAGCCAGACAACCTCCCTCCCTCTGGTCGGGCACTGCAAGCCACACAGCCACTTGTGTCCCCTGTGTCCCTGGAGGCCGCAGCGCATTTTGGGTTTTGGCGCGGACGGGCCCCTCTCGGCTTCCGTAGTCCATTTGCCCCGGAGCCTGCCAGACCCCTGGCCCCAGGGGCGGGCCCTGCTGAGTCCCCGAGCGCCTCCTGGGTTCCTGCCACCACCCTTGGGCCGGGATGAGGTGCCACCTTGTGCGTAGAAGCCCTGCACACAGGCAAGAAGCCCCCCAGGCCCGCGGGCGCGCCCGACCCTGGAGCCCCCTGGCTGGCTGCAGCCACAGGGAACGGGGGTTCTGAGTTGGCAGCCCGCATTCCCGAAGCATCCACGGGCAGTTCCCCGAAGGGCTGACACCGGCTGCGCCTCAGCAGCCAGACAACCTCCCTCCCTCTGGTCGGGCACTGCAAGCCACACAGCCACTTGTGTCCCCTGTGTCCCTGGAGGCCGCAGCGCGTTTTGGGTTTTGGCGCGGACGGGCCCCTCTCGGCTTCCGTAGTCCATTTGCCCCGGAGCCTGCCAGACCCCTGGCCCCAGGGGCGGGCCCTGCTGAGTCCCCGAGCGCCTCCTGGGTTCCTGCCACCACCCTTGGGTCGGGATGAGGTGCCACCTTGTGCGTAGAAGCCCTGCACACAGGCAAGAAGCCCCCCAGGCCCTCGGGCGCGCCCGACCCTGGAGCCCCCTGGCTGGCTGCAGCCACAGGGAACGGGGTTTCTGAGTTGGCAGCCCCCATTCCCGAAGCATCCACGGGCAGTTCCCCGAAGGGCTGACACCGGCTGCGCCTCAGCAGCCAGACAACCTCCCTCCCTCTGGTCGGGCACTGCAAGCCGCACAGCCACTTGTGTCCCCTGTGTCCCTGGAGTCCGCAGCGCGTTTTGGGTTTTGGCGCGGACGGGCCCCTCTCGGCTTCCGTAGTCCATTTGCCCCCGGAGCCTGCCAGACCCCTGGCCCCAGGGGCGGGCCCTGCTGAGTCCCCGAGCGCCTCCTGGGTTCCTGCCACCACCCTTGGGCCGGGATGAGGTGCCACCTTGTGCGTAGAAGCCCTGCACACAGGCAAGAAGCCCCCCAGGCCCGCGGGCGCGCCCGACCCTGGAGCCCCCTGGCTGGCTGCAGCCACAGGGAATGGGGGTTCTGAGTTGGCAGCCCCCATTCCCGAAGCATCCACGGGCAGTTCCCCGAAGGGCTGACACCGGCTGCGCCTCAGCAGCCAGACAATCTCCCTCCCTCTGGTCGGGCACTGCAAGCCACACAGCCACTTGTGTCCCCTGTGTCCCTGGAGGCCGCAGCGCGTTTTGGGTTTTGGCGCGGACGGGCCCCTCTCGGCTTCCGTAGTCCATTTGCCCCCAGAGCCTTCCAGACCCCTGGCCCCAGGGGCGGGCCCTGCTGAGTCCCCGAGCGCCTCCTGGGTTCCTGCCACCACCCTTGGGCCGGGATGAGGTGCCACCTTGTGCGTAGAAGCCCTGCACACAGGCAAGAAGCCCCCCAGGCCCGCGGGCGCGCCCGACCCTGGAGCCCCCTGGCTGGCTGCAGCCACAGGGAACGGGGGTTCTGAGTTGGCAGCCCCCATTCCCGAAGCATCCACGGGCAGTTCCCCGAAGGGCTGACACCGGCTGCGCCTCAGCAGCCAGACAACCTCCCTCCCTCTGGTCGGGCACTGCAAGCCACACAGCCACTTGTGTCCCCTGTGTCCATGGAGGCCGCAGCGCGTTTTGGGTTTTGGCGCGGACGGGCCCCTCTCGGCTTCCGTAGTCCATTTGCCCCCGGAGCCTGCCAGACCCCTGGCCCCAGGGGCGGGCCCTGCTGAGTCCCCGAGCGCCTCCTGGGTTCCTGCCACCACCCTTGGGCCGGGATGAGGTGCCACCTTGTGCGTAGAAGCCCTGCACACAGGCAAGAAGCCCCCGAGGCCCGCGGGCGCGCCCGACCCTGGAGCCCCCTGGCTGGCTGCAGCCACAGGGAACGGGGGTTCTGAGTTGGCAGCCCCCATTCCCGAAGCATCCACGGGCAGTTCCCCGAAGGGCTGACACCGGCTGCGCCTCAGCAGCCAGACAATCTCCCTCCCTCTGGTCGGGCACTGCAAGCCACACAGCCACTTGTGTCCCCTGTGTCCCTGGAGGCCGCAGCGCGTTTTGGGTTTTGGCGCGGACGGGCCCCTCTCGGCTTCCGTAGTCCATTTGCCCCCGGAGCCTGCCAGACCCCTGGCCCCAGGGGCGGGCCCTGCTGAGTCCCCGAGCGCCTCCTGGGTTCCTGCCACCACCCTTGGGCTGGGATGAGGTGCCACCTTGTGCGTAGAAGCCCTGCACACAGGCAAGAAGCCCCCCAGGCCCGCGGGGGCGCCCGATCCTGGAGCCCCCTGGCTGGCTGCAGCCACAGGGAACGGGGGTTCTGAATTGGCAGCCCCCATTCCCGAAGCATCCACGGGCAGTTCCCCGAAGGGCTGACACCGGCTGCGCCTCAGCAGCCAGACAACCTCCCTCCCTCTGGTCGGGCACTGCAAGCCACACAGCCACTGTGTCCCCTGTGTCCCTGGAGGCCGCAGCGCGTTTTGGGTTTTGGCGCGGACGGGCCCCTCTCGGCTTCCGTAGTCCATTTGCCCCGGAGCCTGCCAGACCCCTGGCCCCAGGGGCGGGCCCTGCTGAGTCCCCGAGCGCCTCCTGGGTTCCTGCCACCACCCTTGGGCCGGGATGAGGTGCCACCTTGTGCGTAGAAGCCCTGCACACAGACAAGAAGCCCCCCAGGCCCGCGGGCGCGCCCGACCCTGGAGCCCCCTGGCTGGCTGCAGCCACAGGGAACGGGGGTTCTGAGTTGGCAGCCCCCATTCCCGAAGCATCCACGGGCAGTTCCCCGAAGGGCTGACACCGGCTGCGCCTCAGCAGCCAGACAACCTCCCTCCCTCTGGTCGGGCACTGCAAGCCACACAGCCACTTGTGTCCCCTGTGTCCCTGGAGGCCGCAGCGCGTTTTGGGTTTTGGCGCGGACGGGCCCCTCTCGGCTTCCGTAGTCCATTTGCCCCGGAGCCTGCCAGACCCCTGGCCCCAGGGGCGGGCCCTGCTGAGTCCCCGAGCGCCTCCTGGGTTCCTGCCACCACCCTTGAGCCTGGATGAGGTGCCACCTTGTGCGTAGAAGCCCTGCACACAGGCAAGAAGCCCCCCAGGCCCGCGGGCGCGCCCGACCCTGGAGCCCCCTGGCTGGCTGCAGCCACAGGGAACGGGGGTTCTGAGTTGGCAGCCCCCATTCCCGAAGCATCCACGGGCAGTTCCCCGAAGGGCTGACACCGGCTGCGCCTCAGCAGCCAGACAACCTCCCTCCCTCTGGTCGGGCACTGCAAGCCACACAGCCACTTGTGTCCCCTGTGTCCCTGGAGGCCGCAGCGCGTTTTGGGTTTTGGCGCGGACGGGCCCCTCTCGGCTTCCGTAGTCCATTTGCCCCGGAGCCTGCCAGACCCCTGGCCCCAGGGGCGGGCCCTGCTGAGTCCCCGAGCGCCTCCTGGGTTCCTGCCACCACCCTTGGGCCGGGATGAGGTGCCACCTTGTGTGTAGAAGCCCTGCACACAGGCAAGAAGCCCCCCAGGCCCGCGGGCGCGCCCGACCCTGGAGCCCCCTGGCTGGCTGCAGCCACAGGGAATGGGGGTTCTGAGTTGGCAGCCCGCATTCCCGAAGCATCCACGGGCAGTTCCCCGAAGGGCTGACACCGGCTGCGCCTCAGCAGCCAGACAACCTCCCTCCCTCTGGTCGGGCACTGCAAGCCACACAGCCACTTGTGTCCCCTGTGTCCCTGGAGGCCGCAGCGCGTTTTGGGTTTTGGCGCGGACGGGCCCCTCTCGGCTTCCGTAGTCCATTTGCCCCCGGAGCCTGCCAGACCCCTGGCCCCAGGGGCGGGCCCTGCTGAGTCCCCGAGCGCCTCCTGGGTTCCTGCCACCACCCTTGGGCCGGGATGAGGTGCCACCTTGTGCGTAGAAGCCCTGCACACAGGCAAGAAGCCCCCCAGGCCCTCGGGCGCGCCCGATCCTGGAGCCCCTTGGCTGGCTGCAGCCACAGGGAACTGGGGTTCTGAATTGGCAGCCCCCATTCCCGAAGGATCCACGGGCAGTTCCCCGAAGGGCTGACACCGGCTGCGCCTCAGCAGCCAGACAACCTCCCTCCCTCTGGTCGGGCACTGCAAGCCACACAGCCACTTGTGTCCCCTGTGTCCCTGGAGGCCGCAGCGCATTTTGGGTTTTGGCGCGGACGGGCCCCTCTCGGCTTCCGTAGTCCATTTGCCCCCGGAGCCTGCCAGACCCCTGGCCCCAGGGGCGGGCCCTGCTGAGTCCCCGAGCGCCTCCTGGGTTCCTGCCACCACCCTTGGGCCGGGATGAGGTGCCACCTTGTGCGTAGAAGCCCTGCACACAGACAAGAAGCCCCCCAGGCCCGCGGGCGCGCCCGACCCTGGAGCCCCCTGGCTGGCTGCAGCCACAGGGAACGGGGGTTCTGAGTTGGCAGCCCCCATTCCCGAAGCATCCACGGGCAGTTCCCCGAAGGGCTGACACCGGCTGCGCCTCAGCAGCCAGACAACCTCCCTCCCTCTGGTCGGGCACTGCAAGCCACACAGCCACTTGTGTCCCCTGTGTCCCTGGAGGCCGCAGCGCGTTTTGGGTTTTGGCGCGGACGGGCCCCTCTCGGCTTCCGTAGTCCATTTGCCCCGGAGCCTGCCAGACCCCTGGCCGCAGGGGCGGGCCCTGCTGAGTCCCCGAGCGCCTCCTGGGTTCCTGCCACCACCCTTGGGTCGGGATGAGGTGCCACCTTGTGCGTAGAAGCCCTGCACACAGGCAAGAAGCCCCCCAGGCCCACGGGCGCGCCCGACCCTGGAGCCCCCTGGCTGGCTGCAGCCACAGGGAACGGGGGTTCTGAGTTGGCAGCCCCCATTCCCGAAGCATCCACGGGCAGTTCCCCGAAGGGCTGACACCGGCTGCGCCTCAGCAGCCTGACAACCTCCCTCCCTCTGGTCGGGCACTGCAAGCCACACAGCCACTTGTGTCCCCTGTGTCCCTGGAGGCCGCAGCGCGTTTTGGGTTTTGGCGCGGACGGGCCCCTCTCGGCTTCCGTAGTCCATTTGCCCCGGAGCCTGCCAGACCCCTGGCCCCAGGGGCGGGCCCTGCTGAGTCCCCGAGCGCCTCCTGGGTTCCTGCCACCACCCTTGGGCCGGGATGAGGTGCCACCTTGTGCGTAGAAGCCCTGCACACAGGCAAGAAGCCCCCCAGGCCCGCGGGCGCGCCCGACCCTGGAGCCCCCTGGCTGGCTGCAGCCACAGGGAACGGGGGTTCTGAGTTGGCAGCCCGCATTCCCGAAGCATCCACGGGCAGTTCCCCGAAGGGCTGACACCGGCTGCGCCTCAGCAGCCAGACAACCTCCCTCCCTCTGGTCGGGCACTGCAAGCCACACAGCCACTTGTGTCCCCTGTGTCCCTGGAGGCCGCAGCGCGTTTTGGGTTTTGGCGCGGACGGGCCCCTCTCGGCTTCCGTAGTCCATTTGCCCCGGAGCCTGCCAGACCCCTGGCCCCAGGGGCGGGCCCTGCTGAGTCCCCGAGCGCCTCCTGGGTTCCTGCCACCACCCTTGGGTCGGGATGAGGTGCCACCTTGTGCGTAGAAGCCCTGCACACAGGCAAGAAGCCCCCCAGGCCCTCGGGCGCGCCCGACCCTGGAGCCCCCTGGCTGGCTGCAGCCACAGGGAACGGGGTTTCTGAGTTGGCAGCCCCCATTCCCGAAGCATCCACGGGCAGTTCCCCGAAGGGCTGACACCGGCTGCGCCTCAGCAGCCAGACAACCTCCCTCCCTCTGGTCGGGCACTGCAAGCCGCACAGCCACTTGTGTCCCCTGTGTCCCTGGAGGCCGCAGCGCGTTTTGGGTTTTGGCGCGGACGGGCCCCTCTCGGCTTCCGTAGTCCATTTGCCCCCGGAGCCTGCCAGACCCCTGGCCCCAGGGGCGGGCCCTGCTGAGTCCCCGAGCGCCTCCTGGGTTCCTGCCACCACCCTTGGGCCGGGATGAGGTGCCACCTTGTGCGTAGAAGCCCTGCACACAGGCAAGAAGCCCCCCAGGCCCGCGGGCGCGCCCGACCCTGGAGCCCCCTGGCTGGCTGCAGCCACAGGGAATGGGGGTTCTGAGTTGGCAGCCCCCATTCCCGAAGCATCCACGGGCAGTTCCCCGAAGGGCTGACACCGGCTGCGCCTCAGCAGCCAGACAATCTCCCTCCCTCTGGTCGGGCACTGCAAGCCACACAGCCACTTGTGTCCCCTGTGTCCCTGGAGGCCGCAGCGCGTTTTGGGTTTTGGCGCGGACGGGCCCCTCTCGGCTTCCGTAGTCCATTTGCCCCCAGAGCCTGCCAGACCCCTGGCCCCAGGGGCGGGCCCTGCTGAGTCCCCGAGCGCCTCCTGGGTTCCTGCCACCACCCTTGGGCCGGGATGAGGTGCCACCTTGTGCGTAGAAGCCCTGCACACAGGCAAGAAGCCCCCCAGGCCCGCGGGCGCGCCCGATCCTGGAGCCCCCTGGCTGGCTGCAGCCACAGGGAACGGGGGTTCTGAATTGGCAGCCCCCATTCCCGAAGCATCCACGGGCAGTTCCCCGAAGGGCTGACACCGGCTGCGCCTCAGCAGCCAGACAACCTCCCTCCCTCTGCTCGGGCACTGCAAGCCACACAGCCACTTGTGTCCCCTGTGTCCCTGGAGGCCGCAGCGCGTTTTGGGTTTTGGCGCGGACGGGCCCCTCTCGGCTTCCGTAGTCCATTTGCCCCCGGAGCCTGCCAGACCCCTGGCCCCAGGGGCGGGCCCTGCTGAGTCCCCGAGCGCCTCCTGGGTTCCTGCCACCACCCTTGGGCCGGGATGAGGTGCCACCTTGTGCGTAGAAGCCCTGCACACAGGCAAGAAGCCCCCCAGGCCCGCGGGCGCGCCCGACCCTGGAGCCCCCTGGCTGGCTGCAGCCACAGGGAACGGGGGTTCTGAGTTGGCAGCCCCCATTCCCGAAGCATCCACGGGCAGTTCCCCGAAGGGCTGACACCGGCTGCGCCTCAGCAGCCAGACAACCTCCCTCCCTCTGGTCGGGCACTGCAAGCCACACAGCCACTTGTGTCCCCTGTGTCCCTGGAGGCCGCAGCGCGTTTTGGGTTTTGGCGCGGACGGGCCCCTCTCGGCTTCCGTAGTCCATTTGCCCCGGAGCCTGCCAGACCCCTGGCCCCAGGGGCGGGCCCTGCTGAGTCCCCGAGCGCCTCCTGGGTTCCTGCCACCACCCTTGGGCCGGGATGAGGTGCCACCTTGTGCGTAGAAGCCCTGCACACAGGCAAGAAGCCCCCCAGGCCCGCGGGCGCGCCCGACCCTGGAGCCCCCTGGCTGGCTGCAGCCACAGGGAATGGGGGTTCTGAGTTGGCAGCCCGCATTCCCGAAGCATCCACGGGCAGTTCCCCGAAGGGCTGACACCGGCTGCGCCTCAGCAGCCAGACAACCTCCCTCCCTCTGGTCGGGCACTGCAAGCCACACAGCCACTTGTGTCCCCTGTGTCCCTGGAGGCCGCAGCGCGTTTTGGGTTTTGGCGCGGACGGGCCCCTCTCGGCTTCCGTAGTCCATTTGCCCCGGAGCCTGCCAGACCCCTGGCCCCAGGGGCGGGCCCTGCTGAGTCCCCGAGCGCCTCCTGGGTTCCTGCCACCACCCTTGGGCCGGGATGAGGTGCCACCTTGTGCGTAGAAGCCCTGCACACAGACAAGAAGCCCCCCAGGCCCGCGGGCGCGCCCGACCCTGGAGCCCCCTGGCTGGCTGCAGCCACAGGGAACGGGGGTTCTGAGTTGGCAGCCCCCATTCCCGAAGCATCCACGGGCAGTTCCCCGAAGGGCTGACACCGGCTGCGCCTCAGCAGCCAGACAACCTCCCTCCCTCTGGTCGGGCACTGCAAGCCACACAGCCACTTGTGTCCCCTGTGTCCCTGGAGGCCGCAGCGCGTTTTGGGTTTTGGCGCGGACGGGCCCCTCTCGGCTTCCGTAGTCCATTTGCCCCGGAGCCTGCCAGACCCCTGGCCCCAGGGGCGGGCCCTGCTGAGTCCCCGAGCGCCTCCTGGGTTCCTGCCACCACCCTTGAGCCTGGATGAGGTGCCACCTTGTGCGTAGAAGCCCTGCACACAGGCAAGAAGCCCCCCAGGCCCGCGGGCGCGCCCGACCCTGGAGCCCCCTGGCTGGCTGCAGCCACAGGGAACGGGGGTTCTGAGTTGGCAGCCCCCATTCCCGAAGCATCCACGGGCAGTTCCCCGAAGGGCTGACACCGGCTGCGCCTCAGCAGCCAGACAACCTCCCTCCCTCTGGTCGGGCACTGCAAGCCACACAGCCACTTGTGTCCCCTGTGTCCCTGGAGGCCGCAGCGCGTTTTGGGTTTTGGCGCGGACGGGCCCCTCTCGGCTTCCGTAGTCCATTTGCCCCGGAGCCTGCCAGACCCCTGGCCCCAGGGGCGGGCCCTGCTGAGTCCCCGAGCGCCTCCTGGGTTCCTGCCACCACCCTTGGGCCGGGATGAGGTGCCACCTTGTGCGTAGAAGCCCTGCACACAGACAAGAAGCCCCCCAGGCCCGCGGGCGCGCCCGACCCTGGAGCCCCCTGGCTGGCTGCAGCCACAGGGAACGGGGGTTCTGAGTTGGCAGCCCCCATTCCCGAAGCATCCACGGGCAGTTCCCCGAAGGGCTGACACCGGCTGCGCCTCAGCAGCCAGACAACCTCCCTCCCTCTGGTCGGGCACTGCAAGCCACACAGCCACTTGTGTCCCCTGTGTCCCTGGAGGCCGCAGCGCGTTTTGGGTTTTGGCGCGGACGGGCCCCTCTCGGCTTCCGTAGTCCATTTGCCCCGGAGCCTGCCAGACCCCTGGCCGCAGGGGCGGGCCCTGCTGAGTCCCCGAGCGCCTCCTGGGTTCCTGCCACCACCCTTGGGTCGGGATGAGGTGCCACCTTGTGCGTAGAAGCCCTGCACACAGGCAAGAAGCCCCCCAGGCCCACGGGCGCGCCCGACCCTGGAGCCCCCTGGCTGGCTGCAGCCACAGGGAACGGGGGTTCTGAGTTGGCAGCCCCCATTCCCGAAGCATCCACGGGCAGTTCCCCGAAGGGCTGACACCGGCTGCGCCTCAGCAGCCTGACAACCTCCCTCCCTCTGGTCGGGCACTGCAAGCCACACAGCCACTTGTGTCCCCTGTGTCCCTGGAGGCCGCAGCGCGTTTTGGGTTTTGGCGCGGACGGGCCCCTCTCGGCTTCCGTAGTCCATTTGCCCCGGAGCCTGCCAGACCCCTGGCCCCAGGGGCGGGCCCTGCTGAGTCCCCGAGCGCCTCCTGGGTTCCTGCCACCACCCTTGGGCCGGGATGAGGTGCCACCTTGTGCGTAGAAGCCCTGCACACAGGCAAGAAGCCCCCCAGGCCCACGGGCGCGCCCGACCCTGGAGCCCCCTGGCTGGCTGCAGCCACAGGGAACGGGGGTTCTGAGTTGGCAGCCCCCATTCCCGAAGCATCCACGGGCAGTTCCCCGAAGGGCTGACACCGGCTGCGCCTCAGCAGCCAGACAACCTCCCTCCCTCTGGTCGGGCACTGCAAGCCACACAGCCACTTGTGTCCCCTGTGTCCCTGGAGGCCGCAGCGCGTTTTGGGTTTTGGCGCGGACGGGCCCCTCTCGGCTTCCGTAGTCCATTTGCCCCGGAGCCTGCCAGACCCCTGGCCGCAGGGGCGGGCCCTGCTGAGTCCCCGAGCGCCTCCTGGGTTCCTGCCACCACCCTTGGGTCGGGATGAGGTGCCACCTTGTGCGTAGAAGCCCTGCACACAGGCAAGAAGCCCCCCAGGCCCACGGGCGCGCCCGACCCTGGAGCCCCCTGGCTGGCTGCAGCCACAGGGAACGGGGGTTCTGAGTTGGCAGCCCCCATTCCCGAAGCATCCACGGGCAGTTCCCCGAAGGGCTGACACCGGCTGCGCCTCAGCAGCCTGACAACCTCCCTCCCTCTGGTCGGGCACTGCAAGCCACACAGCCACTTGTGTCCCCTGTGTCCCTGGAGGCCGCAGCGCGTTTTGGGTTTTGGCGCGGACGGGCCCCTCTCGGCTTCCGTAGTCCATTTGCCCCGGAGCCTGCCAGACCCCTGGCCCCAGGGGCGGGCCCTGCTGAGTCCCCGAGCGCCTCCTGGGTTCCTGCCACCACCCTTGGGCCGGGATGAGGTGCCACCTTGTGCGTAGAAGCCCTGCACACAGGCAAGAAGCCCCCCAGGCCCGCGGGCGCGCCCGACCCTGGAGCCCCCTGGCTGGCTGCAGCCACAGGGAACGGGGGTTCTGAGTTGGCAGCCCCCATTCCCGAAGCATCCACGGGCAGTTCCCCGAAGGGCTGACACCGGCTGCGCCTCAGCAGCCTGACAACCTCCCTCCCTCTGGTCGGGCACTGCAAGCCACACAGCCACTTGTGTCCCCTGTGTCCCTGGAGGCCGCAGCGCGTTTTGGGTTTTGGCGCGGACGGGCCCCTCTCGGCTTCCGTAGTCCATTTGCCCCGGAGCCTGCCAGACCCCTGGCCCCAGGGGCGGGCCCTGCTGAGTCCCCGAGCGCCTCCTGGGTTCCTGCCACCACCCTTGGGCCGGGATGAGGTGCCACCTTGTGCGTAGAAGCCCTGCACACAGGCAAGAAGCCCCCCAGGCCCACGGGCGCGCCCGACCCTGGAGCCCCCTGGCTGGCTGCAGCCACAGGGAACGGGGGTTCTGAGTTGGCAGCCCCCATTCCCGAAGCATCCACGGGCAGTTCCCCGAAGGGCTGACACCGGCTGCGCCTCAGCAGCCAGACAACCTCCCTCCCTCTGGTCGGGCACTGCAAGCCACACAGCCACTTGTGTCCCCTGTGTCCCTGGAGGCCGCAGCGCGTTTTGGGTTTTGGCGCGGACGGGCCCCTCTCGGCTTCCGTAGTCCATTTGCCCCGGAGCCTGCCAGACCCCTGGCCGCAGGGGCGGGCCCTGCTGAGTCCCCGAGCGCCTCCTGGGTTCCTGCCACCACCCTTGGGTCGGGATGAGGTGCCACCTTGTGCGTAGAAGCCCTGCACACAGGCAAGAAGCCCCCCAGGCCCACGGGCGCGCCCGACCCTGGAGCCCCCTGGCTGGCTGCAGCCACAGGGAACGGGGGTTCTGAGTTGGCAGCCCCCATTCCCGAAGCATCCACGGGCAGTTCCCCGAAGGGCTGACACCGGCTGCGCCTCAGCAGCCTGACAACCTCCCTCCCTCTGGTCGGGCACTGCAAGCCACACAGCCACTTGTGTCCCCTGTGTCCCTGGAGGCCGCAGCGCGTTTTGGGTTTTGGCGCGGACGGGCCCCTCTCGGCTTCCGTAGTCCATTTGCCCCGGAGCCTGCCAGACCCCTGGCCCCAGGGGCGGGCCCTGCTGAGTCCCCGAGCGCCTCCTGGGTTCCTGCCACCACCCTTGGGCCGGGATGAGGTGCCACCTTGTGCGTAGAAGCCCTGCACACAGGCAAGAAGCCCCCCAGGCCCGCGGGCGCGCCCGACCCTGGAGCCCCCTGGCTGGCTGCAGCCACAGGGAACGGGGGTTCTGAGTTGGCAGCCCGCATTCCCGAAGCATCCACGGGCAGTTCCCCGAAGGGCTGACACCGGCTGCGCCTCAGCAGCCAGACAACCTCCCTCCCTCTGGTCGGGCACTGCAAGCCACACAGCCACTTGTGTCCCCTGTGTCCCTGGAGGCCGCAGCGCGTTTTGGGTTTTGGCGCGGACGGGCCCCTCTCGGCTTCCGTAGTCCATTTGCCCCGGAGCCTGCCAGACCCCTGGCCCCAGGGGCGGGCCCTGCTGAGTCCCCGAGCGCCTCCTGGGTTCCTGCCACCACCCTTGGGTCGGGATGAGGTGCCACCTTGTGCGTAGAAGCCCTGCACACAGGCAAGAAGCCCCCCAGGCCCTCGGGCGCGCCCGACCCTGGAGCCCCCTGGCTGGCTGCAGCCACAGGGAACGGGGTTTCTGAGTTGGCAGCCCCCATTCCCGAAGCATCCACGGGCAGTTCCCCGAAGGGCTGACACCGGCTGCGCCTCAGCAGCCAGACAACCTCCCTCCCTCTGGTCGGGCACTGCAAGCCGCACAGCCACTTGTGTCCCCTGTGTCCCTGGAGGCCGCAGCGCGTTTTGGGTTTTGGCGCGGACGGGCCCCTCTCGGCTTCCGTAGTCCATTTGCCCCCGGAGCCTGCCAGACCCCTGGCCCCAGGGGCGGGCCCTGCTGAGTCCCCGAGCGCCTCCTGGGTTCCTGCCACCACCCTTGGGCCGGGATGAGGTGCCACCTTGTGCGTAGAAGCCCTGCACACAGGCAAGAAGCCCCCCAGGCCCGCGGGCGCGCCCGACCCTGGAGCCCCCTGGCTGGCTGCAGCCACAGGGAATGGGGGTTCTGAGTTGGCAGCCCCCATTCCCGAAGCATCCACGGGCAGTTCCCCGAAGGGCTGACACCGGCTGCGCCTCAGCAGCCAGACAATCTCCCTCCCTCTGGTCGGGCACTGCAAGCCACACAGCCACTTGTGTCCCCTGTGTCCCTGGAGGCCGCAGCGCGTTTTGGGTTTTGGCGCGGACGGGCCCCTCTCGGCTTCCGTAGTCCATTTGCCCCCAGAGCCTGCCAGACCCCTGGCCCCAGGGGCGGGCCCTGCTGAGTCCCCGAGCGCCTCCTGGGTTCCTGCCACCACCCTTGGGCCGGGATGAGGTGCCACCTTGTGCGTAGAAGCCCTGCACACAGGCAAGAAGCCCCCCAGGCCCGCGGGCGCGCCCGATCCTGGAGCCCCCTGGCTGGCTGCAGCCACAGGGAACGGGGGTTCTGAATTGGCAGCCCCCATTCCCGAAGCATCCACGGGCAGTTCCCCGAAGGGCTGACACCGGCTGCGCCTCAGCAGCCAGACAACCTCCCTCCCTCTGCTCGGGCACTGCAAGCCACACAGCCACTTGTGTCCCCTGTGTCCCTGGAGGCCGCAGCGCGTTTTGGGTTTTGGCGCGGACGGGCCCCTCTCGGCTTCCGTAGTCCATTTGCCCCCGGAGCCTGCCAGACCCCTGGCCCCAGGGGCGGGCCCTGCTGAGTCCCCGAGCGCCTCCTGGGTTCCTGCCACCACCCTTGGGCCGGGATGAGGTGCCACCTTGTGCGTAGAAGCCCTGCACACAGGCAAGAAGCCCCCCAGGCCCGCGGGCGCGCCCGACCCTGGAGCCCCCTGGCTGGCTGCAGCCACAGGGAACGGGGGTTCTGAGTTGGCAGCCCCCATTCCCGAAGCATCCACGGGCAGTTCCCCGAAGGGCTGACACCGGCTGCGCCTCAGCAGCCAGACAACCTCCCTCCCTCTGGTCGGGCACTGCAAGCCACACAGCCACTTGTGTCCCCTGTGTCCCTGGAGGCCGCAGCGCGTTTTGGGTTTTGGCGCGGACGGGCCCCTCTCGGCTTCCGTAGTCCATTTGCCCCGGAGCCTGCCAGACCCCTGGCCCCAGGGGCGGGCCCTGCTGAGTCCCCGAGCGCCTCCTGGGTTCCTGCCACCACCCTTGGGCCGGGATGAGGTGCCACCTTGTGCGTAGAAGCCCTGCACACAGGCAAGAAGCCCCCCAGGCCCGCGGGCGCGCCCGACCCTGGAGCCCCCTGGCTGGCTGCAGCCACAGGGAATGGGGGTTCTGAGTTGGCAGCCCGCATTCCCGAAGCATCCACGGGCAGTTCCCCGAAGGGCTGACACCGGCTGCGCCTCAGCAAGCCAGACAACCTCCCTCCCTCTGGTCGGGCACTGCAAGCCACACAGCCACTTGTGTCCCCTGTGTCCCTGGAGGCCGCAGCGCGTTTTGGGTTTTGGCGCGGACGGGCCCCTCTCGGCTTCCGTAGTCCATTTGCCCCGGAGCCTGCCAGACCCCTGGCCCCAGGGGCGGGCCCTGCTGAGTCCCCGAGCGCCTCCTGGGTTCCTGCCACCACCCTTGGGCCGGGATGAGGTGCCACCTTGTGCGTAGAAGCCCTGCACACAGACAAGAAGCCCCCCAGGCCCGCGGGCGCGCCCGACCCTGGAGCCCCCTGGCTGGCTGCAGCCACAGGGAACGGGGGTTCTGAGTTGGCAGCCCCCATTCCCGAAGCATCCACGGGCAGTTCCCCGAAGGGCTGACACCGGCTGCGCCTCAGCAGCCAGACAACCTCCCTCCCTCTGGTCGGGCACTGCAAGCCACACAGCCACTTGTGTCCCCTGTGTCCCTGGAGGCCGCAGCGCGTTTTGGGTTTTGGCGCGGACGGGCCCCTCTCGGCTTCCGTAGTCCATTTGCCCCGGAGCCTGCCAGACCCCTGGCCCCAGGGGCGGGCCCTGCTGAGTCCCCGAGCGCCTCCTGGGTTCCTGCCACCACCCTTGAGCCTGGATGAGGTGCCACCTTGTGCGTAGAAGCCCTGCACACAGGCAAGAAGCCCCCCAGGCCCGCGGGCGCGCCCGACCCTGGAGCCCCCTGGCTGGCTGCAGCCACAGGGAACGGGGGTTCTGAGTTGGCAGCCCCCATTCCCGAAGCATCCACGGGCAGTTCCCCGAAGGGCTGACACCGGCTGCGCCTCAGCAGCCAGACAACCTCCCTCCCTCTGGTCGGGCACTGCAAGCCACACAGCCACTTGTGTCCCCTGTGTCCCTGGAGGCCGCAGCGCGTTTTGGGTTTTGGCGCGGACGGGCCCCTCTCGGCTTCCGTAGTCCATTTGCCCCGGAGCCTGCCAGACCCCTGGCCCCAAGGGCGGGCCCTGCTGAGTCCCCGAGCGCCTCCTGGGTTCCTGCCACCACCCTTGGGCCGGGATGAGGTGCCACCTTGTGTGTAGAAGCCCTGCACACAGGCAAGAAGCCCCCCAGGCCCGCGGGCGCGCCCGACCCTGGAGCCCCCTGGCTGGCTGCAGCCACAGGGAATGGGGGTTCTGAGTTGGCAGCCCGCATTCCCGAAGCATCCACGGGCAGTTCCCCGAAGGGCTGACACCGGCTGCGCCTCAGCAGCCAGACAACCTCCCTCCCTCTGGTCGGGCACTGCAAGCCACACAGCCACTTGTGTCCCCTGTGTCCCTGGAGGCCGCAGCGCGTTTTGGGTTTTGGCGCGGACGGGCCCCTCTCGGCTTCCGTAGTCCATTTGCCCCCGGAGCCTGCCAGACCCCTGGCCCCAGGGGCGGGCCCTGCTGAGTCCCCGAGCGCCTCCTGGGTTCCTGCCACCACCCTTGGGCCGGGATGAGGTGCCACCTTGTGCGTAGAAGCCCTGCACACAGGCAAGAAGCCCCCCAGGCCCTCGGGCGCGCCCGATCCTGGAGCCCCTTGGCTGGCTGCAGCCACAGGGAACTGGGGTTCTGAATTGGCAGCCCCCATTCCCGAAGGATCCACGGGCAGTTCCCCGAAGGGCTGACACCGGCTGCGCCTCAGCAGCCAGACAACCTCCCTCCCTCTGGTCGGGCACTGCAAGCCACACAGCCACTTGTGTCCCCTGTGTCCCTGGAGGCCGCAGCGCATTTTGGGTTTTGGCGCGGATGGGCCCCTCTCGGCTTCCGTAGTCCATTTGCCCCCGGAGCCTGCCAGACCCCTGGCCCCAGGGGCGGGCCCTGCTGAGTCCCCGAGCGCCTCCTGGGTTCCTGCCACCACCCTTGGGCCGGGATGAGGTGCCACCTTGTGCGTAGAAGCCCTGCACACAGACAAGAAGCCCCCCAGGCCCGCGGGCGCGCCCGACCCTGGAGCCCCCTGGCTGGCTGCAGCCACAGGGAACGGGGGTTCTGAGTTGGCAGCCCCCATTCCCGAAGCATCCACGGGCAGTTCCCCGAAGGGCTGACACCGGCTGCGCCTCAGCAGCCAGACAACCTCCCTCCCTCTGGTCGGGCACTGCAAGCCACACAGCCACTTGTGTCCCCTGTGTCCCTGGAGGCCGCAGCGCGTTTTGGGTTTTGGCGCGGACGGGCCCCTCTCGGCTTCCGTAGTCCATTTGCCCCGGAGCCTGCCAGACCCCTGGCCGCAGGGGCGGGCCCTGCTGAGTCCCCGAGCGCCTCCTGGGTTCCTGCACCACCCTTGGGTCGGGATGAGGTGCCACCTTGTGCGTAGAAGCCCTGCACACAGGCAAGAAGCCCCCCAGGCCCACGGGCGCGCCCGACCCTGGAGCCCCCTGGCTGGCTGCAGCCACAGGGAACGGGGGTTCTGAGTTGGCAGCCCCCATTCCCGAAGCATCCACGGGCAGTTCCCCGAAGGGCTGACACCGGCTGCGCCTCAGCAGCCAGACAACCTCCCTCCCTCTGGTCGGGCACTGCAAGCCACACAGCCACTTGTGTCCCCTGTGTCCCTGGAGGCCGCAGCGCGTTTTGGGTTTTGGCGCGGACGGGCCCCTCTCGGCTTCCGTAGTCCATTTGCCCCGGAGCCTGCCAGACCCCTGGCCCCAGGGGCGGGCCCTGCTGAGTCCCCGAGCGCCTCCTGGGTTCCTGCCACCACCCTTGGGCCGGGATGAGGTGCCACCTTGTGCGTAGAAGCCCTGCACACAGGCAAGAAGCCCCCCAGGCCCGCGGGCGCGCCCGACCCTGGAGCCCCCTGGCTGGCTGCAGCCACAGGGAACGGGGGTTCTGAGTTGGCAGCCCGCATTCCCGAAGCATCCACGGGCAGTTCCCCGAAGGGATGACACCGGCTGCGCCTCAGCAGCCAGACAACCTCCCTCCCTCTGGTCGGGCACTGCAAGCCACACAGCCACTTGTGTCCCCTGTGTCCCTGGAGGCCGCAGCGCGTTTTGGGTTTTGGCGCGGACGGGCCCCTCTCGGCTTCCGTAGTCCATTTGCCCCGGAGCCTGCCAGACCCCTGGCCCCAGGGGCAGGCCCTGCTGAGTCCCCGAGCGCCTCCTGGGTTCCTGCCACCACCCTTGGGTCGGGATGAGGTGCCACCTTGTGCGTAGAAGCCCTGCACACAGGCAAGAAGCCCCCCAGGCCCGCGGGCGCGCCCGACCCTGGAGCCCCCTGGCTGGCTGCAGCCACAGGGAACGGGGTTTCTGAGTTGGCAGCCCCCATTCCCGAAGCATCCACGGGCAGTTCCCCGAAGGGCTGACACCGGCTGCGCCTCAGCAGCCAGACAACCTCCCTCCCTCTGGTCGGGCACTGCAAGCCGCACAGCCACTTGTGTCCCCTGTGTCCCTGGAGGCCGCAGCGCGTTTTGGGTTTTGGCGCGGACGGGCCCCTCTCGGCTTCCGTAGTCCATTTGCCCCCGGAGCCTGCCAGACCCCTGGCCCCAGGGGCGGGCCCTGCTGAGTCCCCGAGCGCCTCCTGGGTTCCTGCCACCACCCTTGGGCCGGGATGAGGTGCCACCTTGTGCGTAGAAGCCCTGCACACAGGCAAGAAGCCCCCCAGGCCCGCGGGCGCGCCCGACCCTGGAGCCCCCTGGCTGGCTGCAGCCACAGGGAACGGGGTTTCTGAGTTGGCAGCCCCCATTCCCGAAGCATCCACGGGCAGTTCCCCGAAGGGCTGACACCGGCTGCGCCTCAGCAGCCAGACAACCTCCCTCCCTCTGGTCGGGCACTGCAAGCCGCACAGCCACTTGTGTCCCCTGTGTCCCTGGAGGCCGCAGCGCGTTTTGGGTTTTGGCGCGGACGGGCCCCTCTCGGCTTCCGTAGTCCATTTGCCCCCGGAGCCTGCCAGACCCCTGGCCCCAGGGGCGGGCCCTGCTGAGTCCCCGAGCGCCTCCTGGGTTCCTGCCACCACCCTTGGGCCGGGATGAGGTGCCACCTTGTGCGTAGAAGCCCTGCACACAGGCAAGAAGCCCCCCAGGCCCGCGGGCGCGCCCGACCCTGGAGCCCCCTGGCTGGCTGCAGCCACAGGGAACGGGGGTTCTGAGTTGGCAGCCCCCATTCCCGAAGCATCCACGGGCAGTTCCCCGAAGGGCTGACACCGGCTGCGCCTCAGCAGCCAGACAATCTCCCTCCCTCTGGTCGGGCACTGCAAGCCACACAGCCACTTGTGTCCCCTGTGTCCCTGGAGGCCGCAGCGCGTTTTGGGTTTTGGCGCGGACGGGCCCCTCTCGGCTTCCGTAGTCCATTTGCCCCCAGAGCCTGCCAGACCCCTGGCCCCAGGGGCGGGCCCTGCTGAGTCCCCGAGCGCCTCCTGGGTTCCTGCCACCACCCTTGGGCCGGGATGAGGTGCCACCTTGTGCGTAGAAGCCCTGCACACAGGCAAGAAGCCCCCCAGGCCCGCGGGCGCGCCCGATCCTGGAGCCCCCTGGCTGGCTGCAGCCACAGGGAACGGGGGTTCTGAATTGGCAGCCCCCATTCCCGAAGCATCCACGGGCAGTTCCCCGAAGGGCTGACACCGGCTGCGCCTCAGCAGCCAGACAACCTCCCTCCCTCTGGTCGGGCACTGCAAGCCACACAGCCACTTGTGTCCCCTGTGTCCCTGGAGGCCGCAGCGCGTTTTGGGTTTTGGCGCGGACGGGCCCCTCTCGGCTTCCGTAGTCCATTTGCCCCCGGAGCCTGCCAGACCCCTGGCCCCAGGGGCGGGCCCTGCTGAGTCCCCGAGCGCCTCCTGGGTTCCTGCCACCACCCTTGGGCCGGGATGAGGTGCCACCTTGTGCGTAGAAGCCCTGCACACAGGCAAGAAGCCCCCCAGGCCCGCGGGCGCGCCCGACCCTGGAGCCCCCTGGCTGGCTGCAGCCACAGGGAACGGGGGTTCTGAGTTGGCAGCCCCCATTCCCGAAGCATCCACGGGCAGTTCCCCGAAGGGCTGACACCGGCTGCGCCTCAGCAGCCAGACAACCTCCCTCCCTCTGGTCGGGCACTGCAAGCCACACAGCCACTTGTGTCCCCTGTGTCCCTGGAGGCCGCAGCGCGTTTTGGGTTTTGGCGCGGACGGGCCCCTCTCGGCTTCCGTAGTCCATTTGCCCCGGAGCCTGCCAGACCCCTGGCCCCAGGGGCGGGCCCTGCTGAGTCCCCGAGCGCCTCCTGGGTTCCTGCCACCACCCTTGGGCCGGGATGAGGTGCCACCTTGTGCGTAGAAGCCCTGCACACAGGCAAGAAGCCCCCCAGGCCCGCGGGCGCGCCCGACCCTGGAGCCCCCTGGCTGGCTGCAGCCACAGGGAATGGGGGTTCTGAGTTGGCAGCCCGCATTCCCGAAGCATCCACGGGCAGTTCCCCGAAGGGCTGACACCGGCTGCGCCTCAGCAGCCAGACAACCTCCCTCCCTCTGGTCGGGCACTGCAAGCCACACAGCCACTTGTGTCCCCTGTGTCCCTGGAGGCCGCAGCGCGTTTTGGGTTTTGGCGCGGACGGGCCCCTCTCGGCTTCCGTAGTCCATTTGCCCCCGGAGCCTGCCAGACCCCTGGCCCCAGGGGCGGGCCCTGCTGAGTCCCCGAGCGCCTCCTGGGTTCCTGCCACCACCCTTGGGCCGGGATGAGGTGCCACCTTGTGCGTAGAAGCCCTGCACACAGGCAAGAAGCCCCCCAGGCCCTCGGGCGCGCCCGATCCTGGAGCCCCTTAGCTGGCTGCAGCCACAGGGAACGGGGGTTCTGAATTGGCAGCCCCCATTCCCGAAGGATCCACGGGCAGTTCCCCGAAGGGCTGACACCGGCTGCGCCTCAGCAGCCAGACAACCTCCCTCCCTCTGGTCGGGCACTGCAAGCCACACAGCCACTTGTGTCCCCTGTGTCCCTGGAGGCCGCAGCGCATTTTGGGTTTTGGCGCGGACGGGCCCCTCTCGGCTTCCGTAGTCCATTTGCCCCCGGAGCCTGCCAGACCCCTGGCCCCAGGGGCGGGCCCTGCTGAGTCCCCGAGCGCCTCCTGGGTTCCTGCCACCACCCTTGGGCCGGGATGAGGTGCCACCTTGTGCGTAGAAGCCCTGCACACAGACAAGAAGCCCCCCAGGCCCGCGGGCGCGCCCGACCCTGGAGCCCCCTGGCTGGCTGCAGCCACAGGGAACGGGGGTTCTGAGTTGGCAGCCCCCATTCCCGAAGCATCCACGGGCAGTTCCCCGAAGGGCTGACACCGGCTGCGCCTCAGCAGCCAGACAACCTCCCTCCCTCTGGTCGGGCACTGCAAGCCACACAGCCACTTGTGTCCCCTGTGTCCCTGGAGGCCGCAGCGCGTTTTGGGTTTTGGCGCGGACGGGCCCCTCTCGGCTTCCGTAGTCCATTTGCCCCGGAGCCTGCCAGACCCCTGGCCGCAGGGCGGGCCCTGCTGAGTCCCCGAGCGCCTCCTGGGTTCCTGCCACCACCCTTGGGTCGGGATGAGGTGCCACCTTGTGCGTAGAAGCCCTGCACACAGGCAAGAAGCCCCCCAGGCCCACGGGCGCTCCCGACCCTGGAGCCCCCTGGCTGGCTGCAGCCACAGGGAACGGGGGTTCTGAGTTGGCAGCCCCCATTCCCGAAGCATCCACGGGCAGTTCCCCGAAGGGCTGACACCGGCTGCACCTCAGCAGCCAGACAACCTCCCTCCCTCTGGTCGGGCACTGCAAGCCACACAGCCACTTGTGTCCCCTGTGTCCCTGGAGGCCGCAGCGCGTTTTGGGTTTTGGCGCGGACGGGCCCCTCTCGGCTTCCGTAGTCCATTTGCCCCCGGAGCCTGCCAGACCCCTGGCCCCAGGGGCGGGCCCTGCTGAGTCCCCGAGCGCCTCCTGGGTTCCTGCCACCACCCTTGAGCCTGGATGAGGTGCCACCTTGTGCGTAGAAGCCCTGCACACAGGCAAGAAGCCCCCCAGGCCCGCGGGCGCGCCCGACCCTGGAGCCCCCTGGCTGGCTGCAGCCACAGGGAACGGGGGTTCTGAGTTGGCAGCCCCAATTCCCGAAGCATCCACGGGCAGTTCCCCGAAGGGCTGACACCGGCTGCGCCTCAGCAGCCAGACAACCTCCCTCCCTCTGGTCGGGCACTGCAAGCCACACAGCCACTTGTGTCCCCTGTGTCCCTGGAGGCCGCAGCGCGTTTTGGGTTTTGGCGCGGACGGGCCCCTCTCGGCTTCCGTAGTCCATTTGCCCCCGGAGCCTGCCAGACCCCTGGCCCCAGGGGCGGGCCCTGCTGAGTCCCCGAGCGCCTCCTGGGTTCCTGCCACCACCCTTGGGCCGGGATGAGGTGCCACCTTGTGCGTAGAAGCCCTGCACACAGGCAAGAAGCCCCCCAGGCCCGCGGGCGCGCCTGACCCTGGAGCCCCCTGGCTGGCTGCAGCCACAGGGTACGGGGGTTCTGAGTTGGCAGCCCCCCATTCCCGAAGCATCCACGGGCAGTTCCCCGAAGGGCTGACACCGGCTGCGCCTCAGCAGCCAGACAATCTCCCTCCCTCTGGTCGGGCACTGCAAGCCACACAGCCACTTGTGTCCCCTGTGTCCCTGGAGGCCGCAGCGCGTTTTGGGTTTTGGCGCGGACGGGCCCCTCTCGGCTTCCGTAGTCCATTTGCCCCCAGAGCCTGCCAGACCCCTGGCCCAGGGGCGGGCCCTGCTGAGTCCCCGAGCGCCTCCTGGGTTCCTGCCACCACCCTTGGGCCGGGATGAGGTGCCACCTTGTGCGTAGAAGCCCTGCACACAGGCAAGAAGCCCCCCAGGCCCGCGGGCGCGCCCGATCCTGGAGCCCCCTGGCTGGCTGCAGCCACAGGGAACGGGGGTTCTGAATTGGCAGCCCCCATTCCCGAAGCATCCACGGGCAGTTCCCCGAAGGGCTGACACCGGCTGCGCCTCAGCAGCCAGACAACCTCCCTCCCTCTGGTCGGGCACTGCAAGCCACACAGCCACTTGTGTCCCCTGTGTCCCTGGAGGCCGCAGCGCGTTTTGGGTTTTGGCGCGGACGGGCCCCTCTCGGCTTCCGTAGTCCATTTGCCCCCGGAGCCTGCCAGACCCCTGGCCCCAGGGGCGGGCCCTGCTGAGTCCCCGAGCGCCTCCTGGGTTCCTGCCCACCACCCTTGGGCCGGGATGAGGTGCCACCTTGTGCGTAGAAGCCCTGCACACAGGCAAGAAGCCCCCCAGGCCCGCGGGCGCGCCCGACCCTGGAGCCCCCTGGCTGGCTGCAGCCACAGGGAACGGGGGTTCTGAGTTGGCAGCCCCCATTCCCGAAGCATCCACGGGCAGTTCCCCGAAGGGCTGACACCGGCTGCGCCTCAGCAGCCAGACAACCTCCCTCCCTCTGGTCGGGCA
Source organism: Lepus europaeus (assembly GCF_033115175.1). NCBI lineage: Eukaryota > Metazoa > Chordata > Mammalia > Lagomorpha > Leporidae > Lepus > Lepus europaeus. The sequence goes on along the minus strand of NW_026909213.1, from coordinate 1,384,059 downwards.
CTGCAAGCCACACAGCCACTTGTGTCCCCTGTGTCCCTGGAGGCCGCAGCGCGTTTTGGGTTTTGGCGCGGACGGGCCCCTCTCGGCTTCCGTAGTCCATTTGCCCCCGGAGCCTGCCAGACCCCTGGCCCCAGGGGCGGGCCCTGCTGAGTCCCCGAGCGCCTCCTGGGTTCCTGCCACCACCCTTGGGCCGGGATGAGGTGCCACCTTGTGCGTAGAAGCCCTGCACACAGGCAAGAAGCCCCCCAGGCCCGCGGGCGCGCCCGACCCTGGAGCCCCCTGGCTGGCTGCAGCCACAGGGAACGGGGGTTCTGAATTGGCAGCCCCCATTCCCGAAGCATCCACGGGCAGTTCCCCGAAGGGCTGACACCGGCTGCGCCTCAGCAGCCAGACAACCTCCCTCCCTCTGGTCGGGCACTGCAAGCCACACAGCCACTTGTGTCCCCTGTGTCCCTGGAGGCCGCAGCGCGTTTTGGGTTTTGGCGCAGACGGGCCCCTCTCGGCTTCCGTAGTCCATTTGCCCCGGAGCCTGCCAGACCCCTGGCCCCAGGGGCGGGCCCTGCTGAGTCCCCGAGCGCCTCCTGGGTTCCTGCCACCACCCTTGGGCCGGGATGAGGTGCCACCTTGTGCGTAGAAGCCCTGCACACAGGCAAGAAGCCCCCCAGGCCCGCGGGCGCGCCCGACCCTGGAGCCCCCTGGCTGGCTGCAGCCACAGGGAATGGGGGTTCTGAGTTGGTAGCCCGCATTCCCGAAGCATCCACGGGCAGTTCCCCGAAGGGCTGACACCGGCTGCGCCTCAGCAGCCAGACAACCTCCCTCCCTCTGGTCGGGCACTGCAAGCCACACAGCCACTTGTGTCCCCTGTGTCCCTGGAGGCCGCAGCGCGTTTTGGGTTTTGGCGCGGACGGGCCCCTCTCGGCTTCCGTAGTCCATTTGCCCGGAGCCTGCCAGACCCCTGGCCCCAGGGGCGGGCCCTGCTGAGTCCCCGAGCGCCTCCTGGGTTCCT